>NC_037343.1:65900604-67121542 GCF_002263795.3 Bos taurus | reverse complement strand
CCATTTTATTTGCAGAGTCAATTGTTAGACATTTACCAACACACCACTGCATAATCTTCCCAAAGCTCATTTCAGTCGTCCAAAAGATAATAATAATTACACTAAATTTATATTTACCAAAGAAGTTGAATCAATAAGAATGCTAATGAGACATCCCATAACAAGTGTCGAATACAGGAAAGCAGGCTCTTGGGTAGCTCAGTGGTAAAGAACCCACTTGCCAATGCAGGAGATGTGGGTTCAATCCCTGTGTTGGGAAGATTCCCTGAAGAAGGAAAATAACAACCCACTCCAGTATTCTTGCCTGGGAAATCCCATGGACAGAGGAGCCTGGTGGGCTACAGTCCATGGGGTCGCAGAAGAGTCAGACGCAACTTAGCGACTAAAACTACAGCAAAGGAATAGCATGGACTGGCCTCATGTACATATATGGCCTCTATATAGTCTTAAGACACACACAAAATGTCTGGTAAAAATCTTTGATAGTACACATACTCCATGACTGGCATATATTATTATTAATGCATTAAACATAAATTAGGCATGTAATTTCTGACACTGAATCTCTGAATGGCTGTATTTCCTTTTGTGCTTCTAAAATCTTCAGCATTACTAGTTGGAAATACCACTGATACTCACAAACTAATTTTGATTTTTAATTTCAGTTTTTAGGTGATGGATTTTAATCTTACTGCGGTGATCATTCTGCAGTATATACATATATAAAATCATTATGTTGTACACGTTACACTTGTATAATGTTGGTGCGTGCTCAGTCACTACATTGTGTCCAACTCTTTACGACCCCATGGACTGTAGCCCCAAGGCCCCTCTGTCCATGGGATTTCCCAGGCAAGAATACTGGAGTGGGTTGCCATTTCCTCTTCCTTGTGATAATACAAAGATTATAGAAGGTGATTTATTTTTGGAAATTTTAGCTATAAAGATTATAACAATCCATCCCAGGATTGAACCCACGTCTCCTGCATTGGCAGGTGGATTCTTTACCTCTGAGTAAAGAAAGGGAAGCCCTATACAATGTTACATGTCAATTATATTTCAATAAAACTGGAAAAAAATTTTGATTTTTCTGTGGTTTCAGCAGAGCACACAGCAAGTAAATAGTACATATTCACAATTGCATTGGACAAACTTAGGACAAAGTCTTTTCACAAAACTATAATGAAATTGGAAAAAGCAAGCATTTCAACTTGGTTTCAAGTTAGACTTTCATTTCAATTTAAAAATTAGGCTGAAAATAATACCCAAAGGTTTGCTGAAAATCAAAAGGATGCAAGTTCTCCCTGCAGTGCTCAATTCTATGCTGGAACATAACAGATGCTAAGTATTTAATTAAGTTAATTAAGTATTTCTTGGATAAATCAATGCTCTTTAGTCTCACCTCCAATTAGATTCATGATTATTTAAATGTACCCATTCCTTGACCAAGTAATTAGGACATATTTAATCTCTTCATGAGATAAATCTTACTTATCTATATAAATAGAAAGAGACTCTATAGGCTTAGTATCAAAATAAGTTATTCCAGCTTTAAGTGAACAAGTAAATACACTATAGGAAGGTACACATTTCAGGACACATGAAAAAATAGATTTTGAAATTTCTACTGTTCTTCACATTTATGTCCATTTTCATGAAAACACTACCTACCAGTAAATGTAGGACAGAAAATTCGCAGTATTTTTTGTTTATCTAAAGATATTTTGGGGACTTCCCTGGTGGCCCAGTGGTTAAGACTTCACCTTACAATGCAGGATGTACAGGTTTGATCCCTGCCTGGGAAGCTAAGATCTTAAATGCCTTGTGCCTCGTGACCAAAAAACCAGAACATAAAACAATAGAAGCAGTATTGTAATAAATTCAATAAAGACTTAAAAAAATGGTCCACATAAAACAAAATATTTTAAAAAAAGATGTTTTGTAAGTCAAATCATTATGCTGTGTACTCTAAAATTATATGGTTCTTTACATCACTTAAATCTCAATAAACTGAAAAGACTACAATATCCAAAACACACAAAAGAGATATTTTGAATCAATTATAAATGATCTGTTTAGATATACACTTATTTTGTAGTATAAAAAGAATGGAATAAGGAAACTGAAGACAGATTCGAGTGTACCCCACATACCTTGAATTGAAAGAATGTAATGTTTCTGTGCTTTCCCCTCCATATTTGAGGCAATGCATGTATAGTTTCCACTATCTGAATGTTGGGACCTGGCAATTTGGAGTTTTCTTCCCCCAGACAAAATATGAACTTCCAGTGAGCCAGAATTTTCTAGCGGTAGAAACAAAGCAAATCATAAAAAAGCTTTTAACATCTCTACAATTCACCATAAAAATGTCTGACTTTATGTGATAAATGTATTTCTTAAAGGTCCTCCCTTTGTACTTTGATTTGAAAGGACAGCCTTATTTTTTGAAAAAGACAAGGAGAAAAATCTCTGTAAAATGCAGACTCTTTTGTAGGTTTATATTATAGTACATTAGGCTTTCTGAACTAAACATAGCTATGTGCACAATACTGAACGTGTGCTAGTTTATTAACCTAATGAATGAGGTGCAAAAGAAAACAATCATAAGAAATGCACAGCTTCATTACCTATGGGTCTGTGGTTCTTCAACCATGCTATGGAGGGAGGTGGGATTCCAGTAGCATCACATGTTAAAGTAACAGGATTGCTGACTGTCTCCACAGTGACTTCATTTTCAGGCCCTTCAATACTGGGTGGCACTGTAAAAAGAAAGAAGAAAATCATGTGTCCTCATTAAGTTAATTCAGGACACTTTCTTTCATTTGCATATCTGGGGGAAAAAAAGACTTGTATTAGAGGCAGATGCTCACCATATACATTGAGGTGGAAATTTTTATCATCCCGTCCTGCTACATTTATAGCTCTACATACATACTGGCCTGTGTCAGATACCTAAAAGAAAAAGATACTATTGTATGTGTTCCATTAAGTTACAGATGACCAATCACACTGTTCGAGTGTAGATTAAATCATCAGTCATCTTTATGCTCGAATGCCCCAGTCCTAATTGCTTTCTACAATCCTGCTTTTTCTTTTAAATGAAAAAATGAAGGGAATGGCATTGATGATGTTATTTTTTTTAATGACAATTTTTTAGTGTAGTAAAGGAAAGATACAACTTCCAATTCTCTCTTCCATAATCCCACCAAGGAGTCACGCACGACACACAAACAAGAATAAAAGATGCACCTCAGCTTTTGTGATGTGCAGCATTTGTCCATCGGCCAAAATCTCCAGCCGAGCAGACTCTGTTAGCATCCGTCCATTCTTATACCAGGTGATGACTGGAGGCGGGACAGCATTCGATCCACACTCCAGTGATACTGAGGTCCCCTCTCTTACATTAACTACAGAAAGAGATTCGCTTCCATGATCTTTAATGCTTGGGGGCACTGAAGGAAGAAAATAAAAAAACAGAGGTTTTGTTTTTTCCATTAAGATGCTCAGATAGAAAATAGCTAATACCAGTTTGAAAATGAAAGACTCGTATGAGAAGAGTGTAAACAAACCATAAACAGTCAGGGAAACTTTTTTCTTGCTTTCCCCAGCTTGGTTGATAGCTACACAAGTGTATTCACCACCATCAGATACCTTGGCCCGGATAATTTGCAAAGTTCGACCACCTGTGGGCAAATATAACGCAAATTGAAGAGTGGTATAGAAATTGTTGTAATAACGAGTTTATCAATAAGATAAATGACAAAATATATCCTTTCCCTTAGAGAGAAATCTATATATATTAATAGAAGCATTTCATATACAAAATGAAAGAATTTAATCAGTTTCCTTGGATCCTTTCATTATTACTTTGAAAGTTAAAGTGTTAGGCACTCAGTCATGTCTGACTCTTTTTTGTGACCCCATGGACTATAACCCACCAGGCTCCTCTGTCCATGGAATTTTCCAGCAAGAATACTGGAGTGGGTTGCCATTCCCTTCTCCAGGGGATCTTCCGCACCTGAGGGATTGAACTCTGGTCTCTCACACTGCAGGCAGACTCTTTATCATCTAAGCAACCAGGTAAGCCCATTACTTACTCTACTTCCTTCTAAAAGAAGAAATTAATAAAAATTTATCTCCAGCAACCAAATGTGGATAACAGAACTGTTTCATACAGATTCTTCTGAGTAAACAATAATTTTACTATAGTCAGTATAAGTTAAGTATTCCTGGTTTAAATCTCCCACAGTACGGAAGTGGCTATCATCTGTTAGCCAATTTATCTACCCTTCAGGAGCTTTAGTACTGATTAAAAACAACCAGTGAATTTATCCAATGAAAGCACTATTTCGTAAACTTATCATCCCCAAAGGATTAGTAAGCAGTTCTGTTCCTAAATTTCATAATTTTTTGAAGCAGGCCTTGTTGCTGTACATTCCCACTCAACTCATAAAAGTCTACACAGTTTCATCCTAAGGGCCCCAAATGGCTAGAGAGGCATTTAATGTGAACAAATGAATGTAGCAAGACAAAAGTCTGGAAAGAGACTAAGTTGAAATTCCATTTGTATTAAAAATAAAGAAAAATGAGAAAGTGTCACCTACGTTAAAAGAGTACTAAGTTCCTTACCAGGCACAATGAGAGCATTTGTGTTTGGTTTGATAGGCTGTTCATTCTTGAGCCAGCTGAGATCAGGAGGTGGAAAACCAGAGACCTCACAGGTCAAAGAGATGAAATTGTTCACCACAACAGTGAGATTTTCAGGGTTAGGACCAATGACACTTGGAGGAACTATAATAGTAAATATATTAAAAGTGAAATATGTTAATATTAAACATATTAAAGTGAAAAATGATATTATCAATAACACATACTCCAATTTATTAATATAAGCCTAACCACTGTACTCTGCTAAAGCACTGAGTTAATGATACTAATTATTTACCTTTCTTCTTTGAATTCCCTAATGCCTTCATCAAATTCACGTACATCAGTTTTGTTTTTCCCAGTTGAAAGAATATACTAGAATTTTCAAAGGCAGAATTATTGTGCATTTTATTTGTAAAATTTTGGAAGTTCTTAAGATGGCTTTGTCAATGTACAAAGATCTAATACTGCTTTTTATTAAATATATTTGAATATTCTGGCTTTTAATATTACACCCTTAAAGTTTTTATTTTCTTGCTTATAGTAATACTAGACATTTTATTTTAGGGTGTCATCTATTTGTAAATTATACAGGTAATTTCAACAATGTAAAAATAAATGACTTTCAAGATGAGCAAAAAGTTTAAGAAATAAACAATATAACGTCTTATTGTTCAACACCAAAAAAGAATTCCAAAAGCAAAAGCAGTACAGAAAAAAGTGGAGTAAAAAAAAGATTAATAATGCAATGACAATTATGCATTAAAACACACGTTTATGGAACAATAGATGTTTTTATAAGAACACAGGCATATTGAAGGAATAACATTATGGATTCAAATGACTTCCGAAGTGCAGATGGGGTGGGAATAGAAGTGAGGAATGGGCATTAAAAATGAATGAATACATGAATGAATGGATAGATTAATAAAGGCAGAGATAGGTCTTGCTCAGGCTAGCGAAGACAGTAAGACATGAGATAAAGAATGTAACACTCTATTTTTATATTATACTCTCTCTATATATTATTCTCTCTACATATTATATTCAGATTGGGACTTTAAAACAGCATCAAAAACAAATAAAAAAAGATCAAAATGACAAAATTGCTTTTTAAATATTACTATCAAATTTTTGATCACTAATTTTCATGACCATTCATTTATACTTACTTCAGATGCTGTGCTAAGTGCTGATGCAGTACAAAATATAACAGATTATACCTATAAAGAATAATTTGGTGGTAATGACACTGAGGAAACAAGTGACAGATAACATTTTTTTTCAGTGGTTATGCTGTGCCAGGCACTAAACACTTCATAATGCCATTTCTTTGAAAGCTCCTAAAACTTATGTGTTAGATACAGTTCTTATCCTCTTATTATAGATGAGGAAGCTGAGACAGAGAGAGGTTAGCATCTTGCCTAAGCTTTCACAGTTACTGGGAGAGATTGGTGTCTGGCTTTAGAGCCCTGTTCTTAGCCACCATCTGATACTGCCTTGTAAATACAAGTGTGCATGCTTAGTTGCTCAGTCGTGTCTGACTCTTTGTGACCCTGTGGACTGTAGCCTGTCAGGCTCCTCTGTCCATGGGGTTCTCCAAGAAGACAGAAAATGGGGGCATCTTCCAGAAAGACGGCATGGCATATACAATGGTCCAAATGGGGAAAAGAATATGGCACCAGAAGGCTGACCTGACCAGAGTTTGAAGAGCGAGGTTGTTGGGGAGTTAGGCTGGAGAGTAGACAAGATGTAAGGACTAAGTAGGATCAAGTCCTACAAGTTCTTCTGGGCATCATTAAGAATACTGAAATATAGCCCAAGGAAAGGAAAGCAGAAGAATGGTTTACTCAAAAATTCACTTAAAAGATACCAATCTGGCCACAGTGGAGGGGACTGGTGAGAAGGCTAAAAGGAACTCAGAAAGACCAGTTAGGTGACTATTGCTGTGATAAGTGCAAAAGATTATAGTGCTATGCTCAGGATGGTGTCGGAAAGAACAGAAGAGTGAGTGGATCGAGGGTGTTTTGTGGGTAGAATATCCAGGACTCAATGCTTTAGCTGTGAGGTTTAAGGAGGAGGAGGAATCAAGGATGACATTCTTTTTCCTGGCTTCAACAGTGGGAAGATGGTGATTCCCTTTACTGAGACACAGATCCCTGGAGGAGGAACACATTCTGGAGAAAAGGGAATAAGCTCAGTTACATACATATGGTTTTACGAGTGACTATCACACGTTTGTATTGATAAGAAGTAAATATCTGAATAGAAGAGTCTAGAGTTCCTGAGGGGGCCCTGGCTGGAGATAAAACTTTGCAAACTATCCACACATAAATGGTATCTGAAATTTGGGGATTCATGAGCTCACATGATGAGTGAGGAAGAGTTTGAAGAAATGAAGTTGAGGGCTTAGAAAAATAAGGAGTAATAGTCAAGTAGGAAGGGAGGAACTAACAAAGCAAACAGAATGAGAGATTGGAAAGGAAAGATACAAATAAGGGGTGTAGGTGTCACATAAGCCAAAGGAAGAGAAATTTTGAAAAAGATGGTCAAATGCTAGAGAATGTCAAGTGCTCAAAAGTAAGAAAGATAAAGCCTGGAAAATGCCTACTGGATTTTTGATGTCATTTCATGAATTCAGTGAGCAGCTTCATTGGAGTTGTAGGGGTGAAATCTGGTGAGTAGCAGTGGGAGGAGTGAGCAGGAGTGAGGAGATGGAGATGGAGACAGTAAATATACACAGTGATTAGAGAGGTTGTTTTGAAATCGGGGGCAAAGAGAGGGAGGCAGCTGAAGGGAAATACTAGGTTCAAGGGAGAGTTTCTTATTTTTATTTTTTAAGAGGGAAGAGAGAAGTAAATTTAAGTGCTCTTGGGAAAGAGCAAGTAAAAGTGTGAATTTCAATACTGGAGAGGAAGAGAGGAGACTGTGGGATTTCTGAGGGGGTAGTGGCAGGGATCTAGGGCCAAGTCAGCCTTTGGAAGGCAGAGGAACTCTTCCATTCTGTGTTGTAACAGAAGGAAAGAAGAAATGGCAATATCAGACACAGCTGATATTGTCAATTTGATAGTAGGAATTAGAAGTGGTTTCTGCAATATGCCTTCTCTTTTCCCTGTAAGACAGGACGTAAGGGTATTGACTGAAAGTGAGAGGTGGGCTGTGATTGACTCAATGTTTGCATCCCCCCAAAATTCATATACTAAAACCCTAACTCTCAGTGTGATTGTATTTGAAGATGGGGACTTAAAGGAAGAGGTGAAACATAAATGACGTCATAAAGGTCATAAACCTGATCCTACCAGATTACTGTCTTTATAAAAATAAGACAGCCGAAAGCTTCCTTGCTTTTTCTGTCCATGTGTGCTCGTGGAAGGGCCGCATGAGGACAAACTGGTCATCTGCAAGCCAGAAAGGGCCTTCACCAAAGCTGAATCCTGCTGGAACCTTGATCTTGGACTTTCCAGCCCCCAGACTGGGGAGAAAGTGAACTCCTGTTGTTTAACCACGTAGTCTCTGGTATTTTGTTAATGGCTGCCCGAGCTAAGATAGGCGCCATCTGACGTTTGAGAAGGTGTGAGGATCACTCTGAAGTAGAGACATAAGGATGCGCCCCAGCCAGTATAAAGGGCTTATTTCAAGCAGTACCTGTGAATTTATAATGCCAATATTCCTGATGCCAAGAGTTTCTCCAGCCAGGGTTACCTACCTGGGTATAGGTATGGAATTCAGTTGAGAGGTAATACAGAAAAGCAGCTAGGCTTAAAGCCTCTGGAATCAGACTACCTGAGTTAAAATCCTGGTGTTGTATTTGCCAGCTGTGTAACTTTGGCCATGTTACTTTATCTCACAGAGGCTCATCTTTTTCATCCATAAAAGAGATATATAATAGGACCAACCACCTGGGGTTGAGATAATTAAGTAAAATAACATAAATAAAAACACCCGGCACATCATCTTGTAGGGATCAAGCAGTTAGTATGTTGCGTTGCTATATGTGGAGCTGAGCTTTTATTAAGCAAGAACACTGAGAAGACATGGGCTAAGAGCAGTAATTGATACGCTGGTCAACGAAGGTCAAGCTGGATGTGAAGGAAAGCAAAGACACAGAGGGTTGGAAAACACTGGAGGTCAACAGACTGAAGGTTAGAGACCAGCAAGAACAAGCACTGTTGGAAAACAAATGGTATGGTTTCAGGGAAGCAATTTAAATGGTTTCTCCCCTACATGGATTTTCCAGGATTTAATCCAATATGAAGTGTGGATTCCTATTGCAGTCAGGAGATCAAGACACCGTGAACTGGCAAAAGAAGAAACCCCTCCTGTCCCATTCTTAACAGTAAACACTAACGGCAGCTGCCTCTCAATTCATGCAAGGTCCCCAATTCAGATGATTCTGCTGTACATTAAGAAAAGAAACTGGATATGAAGGAAATATAATCAAGGGACAACAAATATTTATTTACCAACTACCATGTCTTTAGGTTTAGGAAGACCAAGGTCCATAAGAAATAACCATTTGTCTACAGCATTTATAATACAGTTATAAGACATAGGTGAAGATACAGACATATAAAGATAATAAGGTAGCGTCTGTAACTACTAAAACTGGGGGTTTTACATGATGCTTTTGACCACATACATAAAGAAAGAAAAACGAATCCTGCCTTGGGGAATCAGGAAAAATAATCAACACTTTTATTTTTCAACATTTATTCTACTGTACTTTATCGATTAGAACGTATACTTTCACAATGATTATTATTATTTAATTCTTTCTGGGAAATCATAATACATTATTACCATTTTGGTCAGATTTACTCAACAAAAGTTTCTAAGCACTGGGACTGCAGAGATAGCACTGCCTCAAATCTGTTACACGGCATCAGTACCAGACGTTGCTAGACATCAATACTTCCTACATATCGCACCACAAAGAATATCCATCGTGCTAAATAAAAGTCTTTTGAAAGAAGAAATGTTTGACTAATGTCAAATTTCTGCTATTTTCAAAATGAGCTGGAATTTGGTATATGAATCACATAGAGTGAGAGTAAGCGAAAGTTGCTTGGTCGTGTCTGGCTCTTTGGGACCCTATGGACTATACAGTCCATGGAATTCTCCAGGCCAGAATACTGGAGTGGGTTGCGTTTCCCTTCTCCAGGGGATCTTCCCAACCCAGGGATAGAACCCAGGTCTCTTGCATTGTAGGCAGATTCTTTACCAGCTGAGCCATGTGAATCAAACAGTTAAAGAAAATCTGTTACAATAATTGTTCACCATTTCCAATTTAATATTCTGGAAGCAGCTGTGTGTCATGAAAATAAAATTATTTATGGTTGACATCCAACAGCATTTTTAGCAAAAGCAAAAAAAAAAAAAAAGTATTTATGGAGTGTCTAGCATTTATCGAAAACTTAAAATCTGATAAATGAATTAGATGTATGGATGGTTCTTAGGAATTATTTAACTACACAAAGTGACTTTTTCTTCCTTGGGGAGTGTATTAAGTTCTGGAGGGTGTAACTCAACATGAATTCTATAACTGAGGATAGAAACTGGTTCCAATCAGGCCCAGTGGGTAAATTTTCATGAGTAGAAGAGCTATTTTTGGTTCTTACTTCATATAAACTTATATTCTTTGGGATTTCAAATTTTGATTTTTTTTTTTTTACTTTCAAATAAGTAGGAGTAACTACTTTGTCTTAGGGGACTGAAATAATATAAAAACAGTCTTCCTAAAAGATTTGTACTTTATAAATCCCACAAGCTGTGGTAAGAAAGAAAGAAGGGGAAAGATTGAATGAATGCTGGCTCCTCACATGTTCAAGTTAAAAAATAGGAAATAAGCCTACATAATCTAAAACACAGTTTTCCTGCCTTTTCAAGCATACTGTAACAGATGTTTTTGGAACTGAGCTCTTACCATGAACATTGAAGTTAAAATATTTTTTGGCACTTCCAGCTGTGTTCTCAGCAACGCACACATATCTGCCGATATCTGTTATTTGACTATTTAGAACCTAAAGGGAAAAATGAAGCAATTTCAACTAAAACTTTTTAGAAAGCAACTTGTCAATTTTAAGAATAAACAATCCATATTCTTCCTAGTTAATACCAGATAAACATAATAAAGAATTTTTGTATGTAGCATGGCTGATGCTGGTTTTTATGAGGTCAGTTAAATAAATATTTATAAAGATTTCTAATCAGAAAAGGCAATTTTGTACATACTGGCATATTGACTAAGAAAAGTCCGAAGTCCTTCTCCCACTTCCCCATCTATATCCCTGCCCATGTGACTACATCACTGGAAATTCCTCCCATCAGGAAGTAGGATAAAGATGTAGAATTTGTGTTGGCCTTGTGACCAGCTTTGACCAGCAGAGTGTGATGGATGTGACAGTGTTCTATTTCAAACCTAGGCCTTGTGCGCTTCCCCTCACTCATCTGGAAGCCTGCCACCACTCTGTGAGGAAACCAGGATTAGCTGGCTGGAAGGTGAGAGATCACATGGGAAGGGTCATCCTAGTTATTGCAACTGAGGCCCCAGAAACGTGCCAGAGCCCAGCTAAGATCAGCAGAGCCACTAAATTCAACCCATAGTATGTAGACACTTGAGTAAGCCTTGCCCAAACCAGAAATCACCCATTCAACCAGAAGGCTTGTGAGCTGAATAAATCCCTATTGTTTTAAGCTGTTCGAAGTGGTTTGTTTTACATAGCAAAGAGTTAATATAGTAGCTATGTTTTTAAATTATGCAGACATTTCTATCGATCTACATATCTTTTAGCTCTAGCCAACAGAAATATTTAAGCATTTAGTTAGAGGTTGTATGTGCATCAAATAGAAAAAGTCATGATGTTTAGAAGATACTTAGAGAATTCAAGATTATTTATAAGCAGTGAATCGCATACTTTTTTTTTTTTTAATAACTCCATGAGATATGTTCTGGGTTGGATTCCTTGATGCTTAAATTCTTGGGCCTACAGAACATCATTAATGTGTTCGAGAAATAATTTAAGTTGTGTCCTAACAAAAGAGTTGGTGTTATTTCTACAAGTACCTATCTTTCTTTTAGGACACTTGAAAAAAATAAGACATACCCATTAGTGCATAGTAATTCAGGATATTTGTATGGTTTCCATTATTATCAACTCTTTGCCAACAGAGGACAAATTTTAATCTACACAGAACTTTATACCATCTAGAATATTATCAACAGAAATATACAATAAAAAGATTATAATAATTCACTTATAATTTTATTTTTAACACAGAGGCCATATTACAGTAAATTTAGGTGTATGTGTGTTGAATGTACAGATGAATTCTGGAAATATTCACATAAAACTGTTAACAGTCGTCACCAGTGACAATGAGAAAAGAATGAGGAAGAATAATTGTATTTTATATGCTTTTTATGATGTGTTTTTTTCATAAATGGGGACTGAAGCCCACCAGGCTCCTCTGTCCATGGGATTCTCCAGGCAAGAATACTGGAGTGGGTAGCCTATCCCTTCTCCAGGGGATCTTCCTGACCCAGGAATCGAACCGGGGTCTCCTGCATTGCAGGCAGATTCTTTACCAGCTGAGCTACCAGGGAAGTCCACAAATATTTATAAACCAGTACAAATTATTTTTAAAAGCAAAAAGTCAGTGATTATAAAATACAAAGTCAAATAGCTATTTTAAAATTAGATTGTTTACTGTTACCTGAAGAATTCTCCCATTAGATAGAAATGTATGACGCTCATCTTCTAGCAAGGGCTGCCCATCTTTTTGCCAGGAACTCCGTGGTGTGGGACTGCCACTGGATGAACACTCCATCGTCACACTCTTGTTCACCAGCACGGTGACCTCTTCAGGGAGATCACCATTTGCTCCCTTGATAACTGGTGGCACTAATAAGTGATTGAAACAAAGAGAAAAGACAGGAAGCAAAGTCCTTTCTAAATTATTCTAGCTTTATGACAATTTTTAAAAGTTTGGGATAAGAAAGAAGCAAAAGTTGAAGAAGAATCCATGATCCTGATGTAACATTTTACATTAATAAATTAGGGTGCTGATAAAAATTATGTGAATTTGGGTTTATTTTTTTCTTCCCCACCTATCCTGGACTTCCAAAGTTTGCTTCCCATTTAGGTTAACACTGATTATTAACTTTCTGCACCACCCTCACAGACTCCCCTCCCCACCCTTAGGTCACATTATAATTTTTTTTTTTTAATCTCTGATCCCAGGTTGATGAGGGTGGGTGTAGAAAGCAATGATGAAGCCAAGTAGCTCCAACTTCAATGTTTGACTGTCTATCACACCCCTCCCCATGGTGGAAATGTCTAATGTTCTCTGTTTCCCATGGGCCCAAAATACCACCCAACCACTGTTTCTCTTATTCTCATACTTAAGGAAAGGACTAAATACATTTGACATGTGTTCCCACATATCCCTTCTCACCATCTCAAGGGATGGCAGTTCACTACCATGGAAGGTAGTGAACCCTAGTTGACCCCTCTTGGTTTCCTGACTGCATTTTTCACCTATTCTAAGACTTGCTCCATCAATCTTGTCCCTTCCTCCCATCTGCACACACACGAGAAACTTTAACCTGTCCCTGTCTGTTGGAGCATTTTCCTTGAACTATAAGCAAGTTCAAAACTCTCTTAAAGGTATTATTTCAAACAAGCTGTTATCCTACAACTCAATTTCATGTCTTCCTGCCTCTTCAAAATCTCCTAAGTGTAGTCTATATTTGTTTCCTTTTCTATATTTGCTCAGTATATATCCTTCTGTTCTGTGGTTGAGTACCACACCATACTAAAAAAAAAAATTGATCTTTTGAATTTCACCAATGATTTTTTAGTTTCAAAGCCAAATGACCTTTTTTAGTTTTCATTTCCTTAAATTTGCTTTGTTCATAGTGATGCTTCCTAAAGCCCACTTGACTTTGTACTCCAGGATGTCTGGCTCTAGGGGAGTGATCACAACATCATGGTTATCTGGGTCATGAAGATCTTTTTTATACAGTTTTTCTGTGTATTCTTGCCACCTCTTCTTAATATTTTCTGCTTCTGTTAGGTCCATACCATTTCTGTGCTTAATTGTGCCCATCTTTGCGTGAAAATTTCCCTTGGTATCTCTAATTTTCTGGAAGAGATCTCTAGTCTTTCCCATTCTATTGTTTTCCTCTATCTCTCTGCACTGATCACTTAGGAAGGCTTTCTTATCTCTACTTGCTATTATTTGGAACTCTGCATTCAAATGGGTATATATCTCTTTTCCTTTGCCTTCAGGTTCTCGTCTTTTCTCAGCTATTTGTAAGGCCTCCTCAGACAACCATTTTGCATTTTGTATGTCTTTTTATTGGGGATGGTCTTGATCCCTGCTTCCTGTACAATGTCACAAACCTCCATCCATAGTTCTTCAGGCACTCTGTCTATCAGATCTAATCCCTTGAATCTATTTGTCACTTCCACTGTATAAGTGTAAGGGATTTGATTTAGGTCATACCTGTATCAAAGGTGTAGTGGTTTTCCCTACTTTCTTCAATTTAAGTCCAAATTTTTCAATAAGGAGTTCATGATCTGAGCCACAGTGAGCTCCTGGGAATTCCAGCTGAGCTATTTCAAACCTTTAAAGATGATTCTGTGAAAGTGCTGCACTCAATATGCCAGCAAATTTGGAAAACTCAGCAATGGCCACAGGACTGGAAAAGGTCAGTTTTCATTCCAATCACAAAGAAAGGCAATGCCAAAGAAAGTTCAAACTACCTCACAATTGACCTCAACTCACATGCTAGCAAAGTAATGCTCAAAATTCTCCAAGCTAGGATTCAACAGTATATGAACCAAGAACTTCCAGTTGTTCGAGCTGGATTTAGAAGAGGCAGAAGAGCCAGAGATCAAATTGCCAACATCCATTGGATCACTGAAAAAACAAGACAGTTCCAGAAAAAACATCTATTTCTGCTTTACTGACTACACCAAAGCCTTTGACTGTATGGATCACAACAAACTATGGAAAATTCTTAAACAGATGGGAATACCAGACCACCTCTTGAGAAATCTGTATGCAGATTAAGAAGCAACAGTTAGAACCCTACATGGAACAATGAACTGTTTCCAAATTGGGAAAGGAGTACATCAAGGCTGTATACTGTCACTCTGTTTATTTAACTTATATGCAGAGTAGATCGTGTGAAATGCTGGGCTGGATGAAGCACAAGCTGGAATCAAGATTGCTGAGAGAAATAATAACCTAAGATACATAGGGGACATCACCCTTGTGGCAGAAAGCGAAGAAGGACTAAAGAGCCTCTTGGTGAAAGTGAAAGAGGAGAGTGAAAAAGCTGGCTTAAAACTCAACGTTCAGAAAACTGAACGTTGGCATTCGGTCCCATCACTTCATGGCAAACAGATGGGGAAAGAGTGACAGATTTTCTTTTCTTGGGCTCCAAAATCACTCCAGATGGTGACTGTAGCCATTAAATAAAAAGACACCTACTCCTTGAAAGAAAAGTTATGACCAACCTAGACAGCATATTAAAATGCAGAGATATTACTTTGCTGACAAAGGTCCGTCTAGTCAAAGCTATGGTTTATCCTGTGGTCATGTATGAATGTGAGAGTTGGACTATAAAGAAAGCTGAGCACCTTAGAATTGATGCTTTGCAACTGTGGTGTTGGAGAAGACTCTTGACAGTCCCTTGGAATGCAAGGAGTTCAAACCAGTCCATCGTAAAGGAAATCAGTCCTGAATACTCATTGGAAGGACTGATGCTGAAGCTGAATCTCCAATACTCTGGTCACCTGATGCAAAGAACTGACTCATTGGGAAAGACCCTGATGCTGGGAAAGATTGAAGGCAGGAGGAGAAGGGGACGACAGAGGATGAGATGGTTGAATGGTATCACTGACTTGATGGACATGAGTTTGTACATCTCCGGGAGTGGGTGATGGACAGGGAAGCCTGGCGTGCTGCAGTCCATGGGGTCGCAGAGTCAGACATGACTGAGCAACTGAACTGAACTGAAATTTGCTTTAGCATTCCATACTAAACCCACTTCTTGATAACATTTTCTATGCCTTGGATTCTATGATTTCATAGGTTACATAAACTCCTCAGATTGTTCCTCCTCTAATTTACTTTCTTTGTCTTGTCTCCTACTTGTAAATGATGCTACAATGATCTTCTTGATCTTCTACTCTATAACATTTTCTGTTGAAAAATCTCATGCCTCTGAATATCACTTGTTTGTGTACAACTTTCAAACCTATATTCTTAGTTCAAATCTCCCTCCTGTGTTGTAGTTCCATATTTCCAATGTCTCTTTCAACATCTTCCTGAGTATCTTGGTACCATGCTAAATTCGACATATCCAAAACAACACTGATTTCATTCTTCTCAAGTCATGTTGTTTCCCTAAATCTTCTATTTTTATTACTCTTTTTATAATTTTCTCAATCACACAGGACAAAAATCTGTTTCATCTTATACTCTCGGATAAGTGCCTACCGCTTCATATAACCTAATCACTTCCTCTATAAAAACTTTCATACCAACTGATTCCTATACATTCCCACTGCTACTTCTCTAGCTTATCTCCTTCTAATGAAAACATCTACTTTTTTCCTGCTTCTACTACCATCCCCTCTCTTTTCCCTTAAAGGTACAATACTTCTACTCTCAGTCCATGCATTCATAACATGTCTGTGTTCCAAGGGTGGACATATAAATTATGCCTTAGCAGTGAGGCCTCTTGGCCTCTGTAATTGGTTCAGATATGGATATGTGACTCACGTTTGGCCAATTAAAGCCACGGAGATCCAATTTTAGGATTTCAGTTATAAATACTGGGAAAGAAAAGCAAGCCAAGATAAAGTTCAGTGGATCTCTTCTGAGTCACAGAAGTTAGACATGATTGCTGCCTGGTAGTTTTCAGGTTCATGGATCAGTGATTCTCTCTCTCTCTCTTTTTAAAAATTTAAGCCAGTTTCTTATTTGATAGTTCAGGCGTACTAACTAAGGTGCTCTCAATTTGTATACGACAATTCCCTGGGAGAATTATCAGTTTCTGATTATGTCTCTAAAATGCTGAGTGTGACATCATGCAAACATTAGTCCCTCAAAAGACTTTTGAGTGAAAGAATGCATCATAAACACAAAAGAAACAAACAAACTCACAGAGTACACGAATGTCATACTGAAGGGAATCTTCTCCAGCCTCGTTCACAGCCACACACATGTATCTCCCAGCATCTTCTACTTTAGCCCGAGGAATTTGTAACACTCGCCCTCCTGAAAACAGATCCCAATACATATGTTTACTTCTCTAAATCTTAGAGTGAAAGTGGTCATAAACAGAGATATAACTTTTCAGGTCTAATGACTTCCTTACATTTTCTTTTAAGGCTCTTCATCCAGTGTTCCAGTGTTAACCCCACATACCACATTTATACCAAACAGTGCATTACTGAAAAGTGACCCAGCATATAAATGAGACCTCCTGAGAACTAAAGAGCTTGCGTAGATTTTCCTCAAGGGAGGAATGTTGCTCTATGCCCTGCTCTTGTTCCATGTGGAATGCTGTTATGTGGTGACTTCTTGCTTTTACATAAAATTCTAAACACATGTGAGAGGAGCCCAGCAGGTCACCAAGAGTCAGACATGACATACTGACTAAAGGATAACAAACAACAACAACAAAAGAAGTTTACACTGTTGGAGACAAGGACTGATTTGAGCAAATAATAGCCAAGGATATAAAAGGTATAAAGTATACCATTATACATATGATTTTCAAAGAATAATATATTTTCAAACTTTTCATGATGGTGTAATTTCAAACAGAGAAAAGTCACAATATTTATATAAAATTTTATCTATATTTATCAAGTATTTATATTTCAATACATTAGTTTGAGTTCTGTCATATATATGTACATATTAAGTTTTATTTATATATATATAAATATATAATACTCTCAAATGATTTAGAAAAAGATTACATATATATATATAAAATTTGAGAGCAAATTGTTAACATGTTTCCCCTTTACCCCTAAATACTCACAAATCTCGATTTCATAAAACAAGGATAATCCCTATATAATGATAGCATCCAGTCCCATCACTTCATGGCAAATAGATGGGGAAACAGTGGAAACAGTGGCTGATTTTATTTTTCTGGGCTCCAAAATAGTGCAGATGGTGATTGCACCCATGAAACTAAAAGACGCTTACTCCTTGGAAAGAAAGTTATGACCAACCTAGACAGCATATTAAAAAGAAGAGACATTACTTTGCCAACAAAGGTCCATCTAGTCAAGGCTATGGTTTTTCCAGGGGTCATGTATGGATGTGAGAGTTGGACTGTGAAGAAAGCTGAGTGACAAAGAATTGATGTTTTTGAACTGTGGTGTTGGAGAAGACTCTTGAAAGTCCCTTGGACTGCAAGGAGATCCACCCAGTCCATCCTAAAGGAGAACTGTCCTGTGTGTTCATTGGAAGGACTGTTGTTGAAGCTGAAACTCCCATACTTTGGCCATCTGATGCGAAGAGCTGACTCATTGAAAAGCCCCTGATGCTGGGAAAGATTGAGGGCAGGAGGAGAAGGGGACGACAGAAGATGAGATGGTTGGATGGCATCACTGACTCGATGGACATGGGTTTGGGTGGACTCTGGGAGTTGGTGGATGGACAGGAAGGCCTGGCATGCTGTGGTTCATGGGGTTGCAAAGAGTCGGACACGACTGAGCGATTGAACTGAACTGAATGATAGTATAATGATCAATATGTAGAATCAAGAAAAAAACTACTATTGAACCAGAGTCTATATTCAAATTTCATTATTATTATACTATCTTTTATATCTATTTTTTTCCTAAGCTCAGATCCAATATAGGATCACATAGTATATCTGGTCATCATTTCTATTTAGTCTCTTTTTTTTACTCCAAGATTCTTTTATTTGAGATAATGTTTACATACAATGGAGGGCACTGGACTTTAAATGTATAGTTTGATAAATTTTCACAAGCCTATTTGAATGTTTGCTAAAAGTAAATAGAAGCCTTGAAAATATTATTATTCCACAATTTAAACATCTCTTTTTCCATCATAAACCATGTAATAACTGAAATATCTTAAACTAATAATCTTTATGATTGATTTATGAGAAGTGCATTTAATAACTGAGTAGTAACTATTTGCAAATATACTTTAGAATTTATCATTAATAATGTACAGAAACAGAGCTGATTATTTCATCACACTATATAGAAAAATGGAGGCACTTGGAGCCAAAGACTTTACCTTGATAGAATGATTCCATAGTATATCTGATAATTAAAGGTGTTCTATCCTACGTCAAATTTTCAGCCTAGACTCTCCTAGCTTGAAGGTACATAGATACCAGTGGCCATAAAATCAATCAATTCGACTGGTCTTATGGAGAAAGGCAAGGCTACCCACTCCAGTATTCTGGCCTGGAGAATTCTATGGACTGTATAGTCCATGGGGTCACAAAGAGTCGGACACGACTGAGTGACTTTCACTTCACTTCAATAAATGAAAAGTACATCTGACAGAGATTCAGATTTTCACCCTCTTCCTAGCAGTGTTTACCTGGCAAAATCAGTACTCTCTCACTTGAGGTGAGAGGGTGGCCATCTTTATACCATGTCAGTGTAGGCGCGGGAGCAGCGTTAGTCTCACAATAGAGAGAAATGGGATTGTTGATGATCACGTCCTTGGCTTCACCTCTCCTGCCAGTATCCACCCTGTTTCCTATTTCCCAGAGCTTCTGGAAACTTGGAGGAACTACGGAGGAAAGACATGAAATTTTGGACTCATGGAAATGACAGTGTCAATCCATTAAAGAAAGAGCTTGGCTCGTATTTTCACAAGAGCGATTTGTACATGTAATAAATTAGACAATGTGAAAATATTTTCAAGTACTTATACACCTACCAACTCGGCCCATAGCTAAAATAAAAAGTAGCAGACCAAAGTCAGAGCCGGTTCTCCAGTGAAAAAGCAAGAGTATGGAGCTCAGAATGTTGTGCTCATGTTCTGCTTGCCATTCCTGTTCAAAGGATCTAGCACTTAGAAGATAGATTGTCCTGCTCTTAGGAAGGACCTACTCTTAATATAATAAACATGGCTAAAGAATATGATCATAGCAGGGAAAACTAATTTCAAGAAACCATTAAAAAATATTGGCTCAATAGAGCATTTCCCAATGATTTGTCTTATTAAGAAAGCCAAAGAAGTTATGTAGCCAAGATTAAAAATTGTATTAACAAAAATAAAGAGACATTCTCAAAGTTTTCTGGGTGAGAACCATGAACTAAGAAAATAATTTATCTTATTTAGTATTCACAATTCTACAAGGCGTTAATTTTAAAAGTGAAGAAAAAGAGGCTTAAAATATGTAGGTAACCCACCAAGTCACAAAGCTTGAAGGAGCCTAAGTCATCAGATTCCAAGTCTTACTACTTTAAAATCTGATATAATGTTACTTTGGCATTCTGATAAACTTTACAACATAACATTAGGGGAAAGCTAATGTAACAGAGAAGTATGTATTGGGTGATTCCAATTTATAAATAACATACAGATTTACAAAAATATATCAAAAGGAAACACACAAAAATAACAGAAGTAACCCTGAATGACAGGATTATTTTCTGCTTTGTTATTTTTTTGAGACTAAGTTTTCAATAATGAATTTATATTATTATCAACAGAAAAAAAATACTAAAGCAAACCAAGGCAAATCTCTTTGTCATTGCTCTGCCAAATCATACAAATGAAATTACATTTACTAAGCATATTAGTATTACCTTGTATATTCACATCAAAATCCAGCTCATCTTCACCTGCAACATTAGATGCTACACACGTGTATCGTCCAGTGTCAGATATTTGAGCCTCCTTGATTTGAAGTGTGTGTCCACCCGCAGCAATGGTAACATGATCATCTGATTTAAGGGGCTGTAATTCAATTATAATAATGTTATCATTAAGTACTCCAATAAATCCTCTAGGGGGCCATGCAGTTGAGAGTTTTTATGATTCTTTAACAAAAATTAAAATGTAGGTCAAATAGAAATACTCAAGACAACAATAACTTAATTTACTTTGAGTAAGCTGATTGTTTTTGAGCAATCATGTCTTTATTTATTGAAAATTGTAGTTCATGTAGTATATATCTGTGCTAGGTATTTCTGGGTGGTGCATTTATAAACTATTTATGATGAAAAATGTTCTTAAGGTATCATATCTATGTTGGAAAAAAAAATGACTTCAGCTGATCCCACACTGTAGTGAAGCATCTCTTATTATTTTATAGCAAATCTAGAGTTTTTTAAAGAAAGACTGAAGACATTAGCATAGCCTGATTAGATTTAAAAATCACTATTGCTCATTCAGAAACATCTTTACTTAATAAATGAAAAAATTTAACCTTGAGATATTTATATTATGAGGGTTTATTGATAACATTAGCTACATTTAATAGGACATTTCTCATCTTTTAAACATTCTGTATATACTAAATTCCCTCTTATTTCTTGAAAATTTTAGTTCTTGGCTCACTGTTACTCCTTCCAATGATTTTTCTCATAATTCTTGGTGGTTTCAAAGCCCACATAGACAGCCATCCAAATGCTTTGTGCTCTCAGCTCCTTTAATCTTTTTAATTTTTTTGGTCCCAACCCTCTCTCAGTCACTCAATAGGAGAGTTATACCTAGAACTTGATAATTATCAATAATCACACCTCTTCATAATCTCAGTTTCAAGTTCTCACCTTCTGACCACCACCTCTTAACTTTCTAACTCATTTGCTATAGCATCCCAACTCCCATAATTTTTTGTTGCCACAGGAGGACCCAAAATTCACTGAACTTGCAATCTTTTCACGATCACTCACTCTCCTCCTGATTCAGAGAAGGTCTATTATGGCACTCACTCCTTGCATAAACTTGCATTAAAAAAAAATCAACTCCTTTCACCTTCTCCCTTTATTTTATTTGCCTAGCAAAACCCTAACCTTGATTGATACCAGTCTCTGTCCATTCTCTACATCCCTGGGTCTACGCCAGTAACTGTCCTCTCTCACGTGCGTCATCATCAGTTGCTTTGTGCCCACTGCATGATTTCAGTCAGCATACAACTGTATAATTTCTGCATTAAAAACACTTCATTAGACTGCAGCCTAACTCCATATTTTTCTATTCTCTTTTATAGCCAGTGACTTTAAAAAGTTTTCTACATTTTCTGTCTCCATTTCTCTCCATCTCTTCTTGAATCCTGCAATAAGACTTTTATCATTTCTACTTGCCTGAAATGATATTGTCAAGGTCATCAGTGACATCCATGTGGCTCAATTTACTGGTCAGTTTCTTAGGCTTTATTTTACTTGATCAGGGGTATTTAACAGTTTAACTTGTCTTAATTTTGACAACTCTATTTCCTTATCTTTTGGGACACTTCACTCCCTGCCACACAACCTCAAAATGGAGGAGCTCCCCCAGGGCTTAAATCCTCGGACCTCTTCTCTTTGCACCTAATCTCACTCTCCCATAGATCTCATGCAAAGCTTGTGACTTATCTCTTTCCCTCACATCCTGCTATCACTTCATCCAAGCAACCAACTTCTATCTCTTGGACAATGGCAATAGATTCATTTCTGGACTTCCTCTTTCTTCAACCAGTAAAGAAGCCAATGCAATTTTTAAAAAATCTTTTAAGTCAGTTCATTTCACTCCTGTGTTCAAAATTCTCCAGAGGCTTTCCATCAGTATAAGGCCAATAGATCTGTAAGCATTATAATCTGTGTGCTGTTGCTCAGTCCTGTCTGCCTCTTTGCGACCCCGTGGACTGTAGCCCATCAGGCTCCTCTGTCCATGGGATTCTCCAGGCAATAATACCGGAGTTGGGCTGCAATTTCCTTCTCCAAGGGATCTTCCCAACCCAGGGCCTGAACCTGCATCTCCTGCACAGACAGGCAGATTCTTCTTCTTTTATTTTTTAATTGAAATTTATTTATTTTAATTAGAGGCTAATTACTTTACAAGATTGTATTGGGTTTGCCATACATCAACATGAATCCGCCACGGGTGTACACGTGTTCCCAATCCCGAACCCCCCTCCCCAGGCAGATTCTGTACCACTGTGCCACCTTAGCTCTTAGTATGATCCGACCCTCCGTTAATCTTTTGCTCTCACCTTCCTTTGTGTCTCCATTGATCGCTGCACTGCAGCCAAATGCCTCAGGCCCTCTGTCCCTTGCCAGTCTCTAGAATATTTTCCTCTCAGATATCTTATGTCTGCTTCCTTCAGTTTAGTTTCTTTGAGTTCAGCTTAAATATCACCTTCTCAGTGAGGTCTTCCCTAGATAAATAGGAGATCATACTCCTCATACTTCCTATTCTCTCTGAATTTTCTCTGTAACATTCACCCTTAAGCACTGTGTGCTTACTTTTTTGTTTAGTTTCCTCCCCACCCCATAAACTCCACAAAAGCAAAGATTTTTTTTTTTTGTCTCCTTTCCTTCATAGTGGTATCACCTGGATCTGAAATAGTATTTGGCAAATACTATATGCTTAATAAATAATTTGGGATGCAATGAACCATTATTAACATCACATATAAAAATAGTATAATTTAAACTTTCCATGTCAAAGAAAAATTTCAGAGCATGAATAAACAAATACATAGATTCTATCAAAACTTATAGTGGTTAATGCTGCTGATATTGTTGGTGGCTTTTCTCAAAAACACTGTTTTCTTCAAGCACTGTTGCTTATCTGAGAAATGAACTAGCAGAAGGAATGATATGGAAGATAAACCAAAACCAGTATTTTTTGTATACATTTTAGGGGACCAATTGCAAATCCTGAAAAATTTAGCAGTTTAACTAAAGCATCTTAATAGGATCAATTTCAGTCTGGATGTGAAACCAGTTTAACTGTTCATAATCGCTATTCCTAGTAAAATGCAAGATTTTGTCAAATTTTTATGTGTATATATGTCTGCATGTGTATAAAATGCAAGGAATGAAAAGGTTTTAGGTAAAATTAAAAATAAAATAATAACATTTCAAAAGAGAAAGGAATTATTTGATTCCAAGCAAACTCATATAGAATTGATATTGTTCATAAAGTGTGTTTGTAGTCAGAAAAGAAACTGTAAACAGAACTTGGTGGGAGTTCCATATTTTTTCCTTTTGCAATAGCTTCCAGATGAAATTTGCTTATTTTATAAGAGATGATTTTTTTTTCTGGCCACCAGGATTGCAAAATCCATCTGTGATATGAAAAAATAAATCTATATCTTTCTGCATCTTAAATTATGACTCTGACCTGAACATCTACAATTGGAATTTGACTCACTATTTGGTTGATTATGTGTAAAACAGGACAAACATCAGCTTAGCTATGTCACATCTGTATTAAGTAGAGTGTTAACAGCAGCTAAAAAAAAACCCTATTTTGGTCTTAAAACACTAGCACATGTTTTTAAAACATGCACAGAAGTAAGTTGAATGAGAAATAGTGTGTCATCTGAAAGTCAGATTACATAATTGAAGGATGTGTCTTTCCATGGCCCTAGTTACCTGTATTGGGCACTTTATCATCATATTTAGCTTTTTTCCTTCATCTTGAAATGTTAGCAATATTACCCTTTTGAAAAAGAGTTAAAAGTGTTTAGAGAAAGTTCTGAATAAACTTCAGTTCAGTTCAGTTCAGTCGCTCAGTCGTGTCCGACTCTTTGCGACCCCATGAATCGCAGCACGCCAGGCCTCCCTGTCCATCACCAACTCCCGGAGTTTACTCAGACTCACGTCCATCGAGTCAGTGATGCCATCCAGCCATCTCATCCTCTGTCGTCTCCTTCTCCTCCTGCCCACAATCCCTCCCAGCATCAGGGTCTTTTCCAATGAGTCAACTCGTCGCATGAGGTGGCCAAAGTACTGGAGTTTCAGCTTAGTACCTGTGTTATACTGATCATTCTAATCTGACTCAGCACTGTTTTTGTGTTTCTTCTCCACAGTTTGAAAAACCACAGAGCACAAAAATCATTCACCAGTGGGAAGGTGGCTGGATTTTCAAAGACAGTTGCTAGTGTATGTTAAAACAGTCCTTCAAACTTTTTAGTGATGAAATTAATATTAAAATTGTTGAATATGGTTCAATTTTTGTGTGTGTTTTTGCAATTTTATACTCTAGGAACATGGGATTGTTTTAATTTTAAGGTCACATTGATTCTCTGAGTCACCTGTGTCTGAGTGTTTTATTTTTTTAATTTAATTGACCATTTTAGTCTATAAAAAAACCATCAACAAAAGAAAAAAACTTGACTGGCCTGTCCATCCTTGTACCAGCTGAGAGATGCAGAAGGAATTGCATAGGCTTCACACTCCAAGGTCAGTGTGTTGTTTACTTTGATCTTCACTTCTCTAGGGGAAAGACCTGGCCCCAGTAGGTCCCCTTTATTGATTATGGGTGGAACTGCATAAACACAAATATTAAAATATTAAACATTAGTTCTTTAACTTTTCAGAGTTTTTTTCTATTTTAATTATTTTTATAATGTTGTGCAACCATTAGCACAATCTCTGAACTGAACTGAACTGAATCTTATTTTATTTTGGTCATGCCACATAGCCTGAGGGATCTTAGTTCCCTGGCCAGGGGTTGAACCTGTGCCCCCTGCAGTGAAAGCGTGGAGTCTTAACCACTGGACTGACAGGGAGATCCCAACATTAGTTCTTAAAATAGAATGCCATGGAAATCACAACGAGAACCACTTAAGAAAACAAGGAAATCACTTAGGCACTTGCTATGCTCTCCTTTCATCAAGGACCCAACTGAGCATTTTATGAAACGGCAGTGTTCAGACAGAGAATGTGGAGAAAGTTTTCTTTCTCCCCTCATCACTATAATACTGCCAGTGAGGTTACATGCTTCACAGAACAGTTAGTTTAGTTTGTTCTGGGTCCCCAAACACAGCCGAGTATAACCCATAAAATGCATTTTATTAGTTCCTAAGGGGAATTATTCAATGAACAAAAGATAATTAAAAAGATGCTTTTCCTTTTAAAAAAAAAAAAGCGATTGTACTCCTTATTAACAGTACTATTCTTTTTTTTTTTTTTTAATAAATCAGTGTACAGTGGATCAGCCCAAAGTCACTGACAAACTCATCTGAGGCTGCTGAATAGAGTATGTATATTTAAGGAACAGTTTTGAGCATGAAAGTACTTCTACACAGCAAAATTCAGAATAGGGTAATTCACAAGAAAAAACATAGAGGAACTTAAGAAAGTGCTACTGACAAGTTTTCCAAAATGTCAGTGAGCCGATTCAGTGGGCTTTTCACATCTTGAAGAAATTGAGGTCATGGGCACAATGTTTAATTCAACTTCCATCTTAATGAAGAGAGTTGCATAAGCGATCAACTTTAATGATGAATATAATTATGAACCCAGAATGAAAAACAGAATTGAAAAAGTTAGAAAACCTAGAGAAAACTTGGAACATAGTGTTCTTTCAGAACTTACTGTAGACCTTCACTTCATAATGCTTTATCATCTCCCCTGCCTCATTAGTGGCTACACAAGCGTATCTCCCAGCATCGTCCTCCTGTGCATTTAGGATCTGCAGAGTCCTGCCTCCTGAAAAGCAACAGAACACCAGAGAATCTCTGAAGTCACACTGGCAGTGGGGTTTGCACAAACCACAAGTTTTACTTGTGGTAAGTCTTACTATTAACCTATTTATTCTTCTCTATGCTGATTCTACAATAGACAAAAAAAAAAACAATACAGATGGACAAAATACAACATAGATTGGTAAGTCCTCAGTGGTCTGCTGTGCTAATGACGCTTCATGCTCATTCTGACCCTCCCCTGCCTCTTTGCACACACTGTAACTAAGGTTTTTATTTTTTTTTTTAGCATTTTTAAAATTAATTGATTTATTTTAATTGGAGGCTAACTACTTTACAATATTGTGGTGGTTTTTGCCATACATCAACATGAATCAGCCATGGGTGTACACGTGTCTTTACAAACAGGTCTTCTGCCTTAGTTATCTTCTTCCTCTCATCTACCTGGCCTATCAGTAAAGACTGATTTTGCTAAAACAACTTATTTAAATTTTTTTATTTGTTTGCTGTGCTGGCTCTTACTTGCTGCATGTGAACTCTAAGTTGCAGCATGTGGGATCTAGTTCCCTAAGGAGGAATCGAACCTGGGCCTCCTGCATTAGGACTGAGGAGTCAGCAACTGGACCAGCAGTGAAGTCCCTAAACACAGTTTTTCATTATAATTTTTCTTCCTAAAAATCTTCAATGATTTTCAATTGACTAAAGTATAAAGTCAAAACTTTTAAATCTAGGCATTCAAAACAAGACTCCAACGTACCTTTCTGATCTATGTCCTGCCTGCCCTCCTCCCTGACATATATACCTGTGAACACAGTCTAACTCAGGAGGGAGGTAAGGAGTATGTTTATTATTGCCTGCATGTAGACAGGGCATTATTACCTTGTACTTTTCCCACACTCGTCATTCTGATGGATCTGAAATCTCCCCTAACTCATTTCCAACCAACAAAGTTCTATAACTTTCTCGAAGGTTTGTTTCAAGTTCTGGCTATGACAAACCATTTCATGACCACTTCAGCCTATGGTGGCCATTCCTTTTTTCATTATTATAAAACTTGTCACTACCTCATTTATTATGCTCTATGAGTACTGATAAAAAATCATCCTGTAAATGCCTGCCAATGCAAGAGATGTAGGTTCAATCCCTGGGACGGGAAGATTCCCTGGAGAAGGAAACGGAAGCCCACTCCAGTATTCTTACTTAGGAAGTCCCCATGGACCGAGAAGCTTGGTTGGCTATAGTCCACGAGGTTGCAAAGAGTCAGATATGACTTGGCAACTACACAACATGACTATTCACAACCCATGATTATCCATGGATTCCTATTGTTAATGAACTTCCTTCCACATGTATTACCCCTACAAATTTCTTAAAGTTAGTGATCATACTTTTAAATGCTTTCTGTTTTCATACATACATATTTCCAAGTATTAATGAGGAATAACAAACTCTGTCAATCTAAATACTAACCTTCAAGGTTCAATTCAACAAGAAGTGAATTTCTACCCTTTTTGGTATTCCACATTATATTTAAGCAATTAATCACACTGTAGAATTTATTTATTTGCCTTTTATTTACTTTATTGGTCTTTCAAAAAGAAATTTTACTACCCTAGATTACAAGATTTAGAGATAAAATTAAAAAATTAGATAGCAATAGTACAACACCACGAACAATGTAAATGTTTATATAAAAATAGCAATGATTCTGTTTTTTATACAAGTAGGTGGCACAAACGCATCTTGGGTATCTGAAGTAAGCTAGTTACCTGGAAGAATACGGATATTTTGGTTGGATTCTAAAGGAGTTCCATTCTTAAACCAGGTGATGGTGGCTGGGGGATATGAATAAGCTTCGCAGACCAAAGATGTGGGGCTGTTAAGGATAACAGTGACGTCTTCAGGGCTGCCATCGCCATCAACACCAGCAATTATAGGAGATACTGAAAAAGATTTAAAATTTAATCCAAGAAACAGACTCAGAAACTTCTTTATCTGCGCAGGAGGAGAGGACATATAAAAGGGAATCCTAACACACTGCAGTGTGGACAACCATGGAAACAGCGGTACAGGATATATGGAGGACGCAGAGTATCCAATCCAATCTAAGGTGCGGGGCTGTGAGAGGACTTTCATCAGGGATCACCTAAAGGGGCAGATTTCAAAGTCAGCCTCAAAGAACTGGTACTGGTTAGAAGATGAAAGAAAGGAGAGTAGTAGGAAGCGGAGCACATTGGGAGCAGAGTAGCATAAACAATGAGGAGCAAGCAGGAAATATACAGAGAATATAGAAAATATACAGAGTTTGGACTCAAAAGGGTCAGTTTAGAAGCAAGAGAATGATAGGTACACTTGTTCCATAAAAGATAATGAAAGCTTTTCTTTTTCTATTATTTTTTTACATTTAAATTTATTTATTTTAATTGGAGGCTAATTACTTTACAACATTGTATTGGTTTTGCCATACATCAACATGAATCTGCCAGTACGCTTGGTAAAGGCATGAGAAAGAACATCAAAAGAAAAAAAAGACAGAGACAGAGAAATTGGAAAACAAACTAGATGAAATAGGAGCACTGAATGTGAAATAGAAAAAGTGAAACACACTAGATAAAAGTAGAAGATCACCATATAGTCCTGCTGTTTTTAAACATGGTTGCTCATTAGAAACACATCTGGAGCTTTGGAGGAAAAAAAGCAATACCTGGGGATTTGTATTTTTCAAAAAAGCTTTCATATACGTGTGTGTGTGTGTGTGTGTGTGTGTGTGTGTGTGTGTGTGTGTGTTCGTAAGCATGTACGCGCACTCAGTCATGTCTGACTTTTTGTGACCTCATGAACTATAGCCCGCCAGATTCCCCTGTCAATGAGATTTTCCAGGCAAGAATGCTGGAGTGGGTTGCCATTTCCTTCTCCAGTGAACTAAACTCATGTCTCTTACATCTCCTACATTGGCAGGCAGACTTTTCACTGCTGAGCCACTTGGGTAAGCCATATATATATACACATATATGTATACATGTATATATGTGTGTGTATATATATACATATATATATACTATACATATATATAGTATGTATAATATGTATTTTTTAGAAAAATTATGAAATTTTGCCTAGCTAAAAAATGTATGACATTTTGATTCTATTTGTTTGAGTTAGTGTGAATAGAACGCTAGATTTCTAATTTATATTCACTCAAAATTTTGATATAGTTCCATGTGTTCTGGCATCTAGTATTACTGCTAAAAGTCTAAAAAATTTATCATCTTGGTGATTAAAAACAGTTTGAATGAGGTTTGAAACTTTAATCCAATTCTGAGAATATGCAGAAATATTATTTTGTAAAAAAAAATAATAATAATAATGAGGGCCTGCTCTGTGTGTTGGAGAAGACTCTTGAGAGTTCCTTGGACTGCAAGGAGATCCAACCAGTCCATTCTGAAGGAGATCAGCCCTGGGATTTCTTTGGAAGGAATGATGCTGAAGCTGAAACTCCAGTACTTTGGCCACCTCATACGAAGAGTTGACTCATTGGAAAAGACTCTGATGCTGGGAGGGATTGAGGGCAGGAGGAGAAGGGGACGACAGAGGATGAGATGGCTGGATGGCATCACTGACTCGATGGATGTGAGTCTGAGTGAACTCCGGGAGTTGGTGATGGACAGGGAGGCCTGGCGTGCTGCGATTCATGGGGTCGCAAAGAGTTGGACATGACTGAGCGACTGATCTGATCTGATCTGATCTGAACTAGAGCAGTGGAGAAAGGAACAGAGAGGAGGGGACAACTAAAGAAGGATTTAGAAAACCAACTGTCAGGACTTGATGATAGAACTTAAGGGGCTAAGAAACCAAAGTCAAAGGTAACTTCCAATTTTCGTGCTTGGGAATGAACCTAGGTAAATTGCCCTGAGGAAAAACAAAGAGAAAATATGGAAAGACCTGCACATTCAGGAGGGGAAGATGGTTTGTTCAGTCTGACTAAACGCTTGTGAGAATTCCAGGTAGAAATGTCCAACAAGCAATTGTATATAGAAATCTGAACCTTGGGAGAAAGATCTGGGTGGCAGGTATGGATTTTATAAAGTCTCCAGTTGATAGGAAATGATAATTAAACCTCTGGGAATTAAATTTGTTACCTGATGAGACTACAGTAAAATGAGCAATGAAATAAGGATGAAACATAAGGGGACCTAACATTTAAGAGATGGATTAAGTAAGAGTTCATAAAGGAGAGAGAAAGATAGCAACCAAAGGTGTGCAAGGATAACTAGGGAAGGACAGTGTCCAGGAGAAAGGGATACATCATTTAGGGATCCAACCATGAACATAAGAATTGAACAATGTTTGATCTAACAGCAGGTAGTCTTACAACAGTAGTATCAAGAATTGTGTGGGCAGAAGCTTGTTTTTAGTGGGATAAGATGGATAGACGGAGTGTTGACTATATGAAGTGATGGAGGCAACAGAAGATGAAGCTGGAGGTAAGGCAGACAATGGGTATGACTGACAGACCAAAGAAGTGGGACAAGATACAGGATGAAGGGCAGAAGCAGTAACTGTGAACAAAAAGGATAATTCACCCTCTAGGAAAAGAAAGGGTAAGAACACTAAATTATGGCTGGGTAGACTAGAACTTGCAAATACACACTTAAATAGCCTTAACTTTTTATGAAGTTGATGAAAAGAAGACTTTGATTCAGATCCCTCATCTTCAATGAATGAATGAGAATGGCAAGAAATAAGCAACCAGAAAGCGAGTAGGAAGTGGAGGAAGGAATATAGTCAGATAATATAACTTGAGATGCCTGTGATAAAGAATAAGTGATCCCCACTGGAGAGAATCCCCAGGGAGCTGATGTCTCCTGGGAAGAGTCAGAGTTCAATTACTGCAAGGAGCTGGAAAGAGTTTGAAATCTAGTTTCCAGAGGACAGGGGTAGGATCTGGACATGAGCCAGTACTGGGAGGTCAATCACTGGTGGGAGGAAGGGGTCATGAGGAATTTAGAGATCTAAGAGAAGCAGCAGGCTACAGCAGCGGGGAGGAAATCCCGGGCTGGGTATTTGACTTTCAAACACTGATGGGCATGCAGGGAAGATGAGTTTGTTACAGGACAATTGGCTCACGAACTCTCGTTGTTATTGATTCAGGTAACAGGTGCTGGGGCTATATTTTTTCAAGATAAAAACAGCTTTGCCTTAGGGAGTTTATATTTTATATAAGTATTACTTATATATAGTATTCATTTAATACTTACTTATACATTATCCAGTATTCTGACTTAGCTTTTCTGGCTGACATGTCTCTTCTACTCAACTAGACTGTAAGCTGCCTGAGGACTGTATCCTGTATGAGACTAGCTATTCCACTAGTCTAGCCAGTAACTATCATAACATACAAGTAAAGAAATTAAAAAATAGCAAGAATTTGCATCCTCAATTATAGTCAGTCTGTTTTAGTAGAATGAAACACGTTTTGATATCAGTAATCAAATGCAATATATTTAGGTGGTACACTTTAAATTTCTAATGTGAGCAGAAATCTGGACTCTATTTTAATGTTATTTTTGAGAAATAAGTATAACTTTAACGCTGCAGAAACTGAACATACAGTTATTTAACTATTCTTAGACCATTTGTTTTCATGGTATAGTTTTTCTTGTGTTCAAAGGGCTTGATATTCAAATGTACAAGTGATCTGTGTTAAATGAGAAGGAAGCCATTTGAGATTTAAAACCTACACTTGTGGTCTCAGTGTATGTTTTAACCTGGGAATCTTCACAGCTCATCACGGACTCAATATAGAATTTACACATTGCACATTAATCTCAAGGGGAGGGAATTTATCTAGGAAAAAGAATCATTAATCAAATGGTAAAAAACCAAAAATTGCAATTTCCAGGTAATTTACTGCACATTAGTACCCTCTAAGATTTTTTAGGTATTAATGAGTTAGCAAACAAATAGATAAACACACATAAAAACAGAGGAGCAGCATGTTATGTGAAGGAAAAGAAAATCTACAGCAGTCGCCCACCCCAGTAGGAGCAGCCCCCAGTACTGATATATAAGTTAGCAAAGGGAAGAAGAGATGATGTGTTTTAAGACAGAGGAAACACATTTCTAAAATAAAAGCATTTTAATGCTGTTTTAACCCTTCAGCCTCACAAGGGATTGTGTTAATTCATTATCACTCATGAGCAAGCATAAAATTTTCATGAGCTTGTCCACATTTATTCTTCATCTTAGTTACCAACAGAGATTCCAGTATGTACAATTACCAATAATGGCAGACTCCCCCAAAGAAATGATAAAATATCTCACATTGAGCTCCTTTCATTGTTAACCTGCTTCTCTTTTACTAGTATTTGTTTTTCCTTTATTACTATTTATCTAATGTATATCTTATTCATAGTTGTGCTTGGTACAAAACACAGTCCTGGAAACGGTAGGTATGCCAAATGGAATGAATGAATGTATAAATTAATTAATGAAAGAAAATAAGCAAATGTACACAAGCTCTGGTCCAGGTAGAAATACTAACTAAACAATAAAAGAAGGGAATTGAACTTGTTGCCATGGCTGATTCGTCAAGATTTGAAGCAATGCTTACACCTACCCAACACATTAAGACTGAAACTTTTGCTCTTGTCACCAGCTGTATTAGACGCCAAACATGTGTATCTTCCGGTGTGTGACACTTGGGCATTCACAATTTGAAGAAAACGGCCACCAGACATAAGATGATGAGTGTCATCTTCTTTCAGGAGCTGACCATCTTTATGCCATGTTATTTCTGGTACTGGATTCCCTGTAACAAAAGACATTTCTGAGTGCTGGCTAATTATCACGTCTACAATTGGTAACTAAAAGGATGCATTTTAAACAGTGCTGCAATGAACATTGGGGTACATGTATCTTTCCACATTATGGTTTTCTCTGGATTATACTCCAATACAAAATTAAAAAATGAAGAAAGGGATGCATTTTTCATTCATTTCCCTTTTTAATTATTCTACTTCTAAAAGAATGGAAAGCTATTCATTTTAAAATAAATTTGCAAACATAAGTGAATTTACAATAATAATCATGCTTATATTTTTAAAATCTACAAGTGAAATAGTTATATTAGTCTTTGTGTTTAACTAAATTTATACCATACCTTGGGCTTCCCTGGTGGCTCAGATGATAAAAAATCTGCCTGCAATGCAGGAGACCTGAGCTTGATCCCTGGGTTAGGAAGATCCCTATGGCTACCCATTCCAGTACTCTTGCCTGGAGAAGTCCATAGACAGAGGAGCCTGGCAGGTTACAGTCCATGGGACTGCAGAGTCAGACACATCTGAATGACTAACACACACACACACACACACACACACCCTATACCTTAGGTTATTACAATTAAATATTTTCATAATAAAATACATTTAAAAAAGAATGGAGCATGCATTTTTACTAAAATTGTTACTCATGAATACCTTTATATGCATATTAAATTTCTAAAGAAGATTTTATATTTTTGAGGGAAAGCTGCAAATAAGGAAAGCCTTTAATTAAACAATTCAACAAGCAGGTATTTTGTGTTTATACCAGGATTCTAGCATAGATATATAGATAGGTAGAAATACAGAAATACATAGTACTATTCCTTTAATATTTATAGCCTTTAGAAAAAATACCTTTCAAATTTTAATGGGACTTTTAAAAATACTGTTTTAAATTGCTCAGATTTTTTATTTTGAAAATGTAGAACTATAAAAACAAGTTCTGTTAGGAAAGTGGACTAGGATGATATATTAAGGCTCAACTGTATTGGCAATGAAGTCTGTTCTATAGCCCTAACAGGGCAAGAAGGCAAACTCACAGGTTCACCTAACTGCTGAGTATAGACACATGGCACTCCATGTCCTGACCTCACATTTCAGGAAAAGACAGTGGGCCTCACCCAAATAGAGACCCTGACAGAAAGGCCCATCTGTGCAAGCATGCTACCAGCTAACCCAGACAGAATCCCAAGTTGAGTTGCATGGTGAAGAACTATCTCTGCTGAAGCAAACCTTTAAAGTCTGGAATTGGAGACCCTCAAGTGTGCAGACACCACTGCAAGGGATTGGTTAAACATGACACTTCATAAGAAACTAATAAAGCCCCAATAACAAAACAATTGACCCTAAAAATGTGGAGACCTATGAATAATCCTCTTAAAGAAGACTAGTAAACAAAGTTAAGAAAATAATGCATGAGAATGAAAATGAGAAGTTCAACAAAGAAATAGAAACCATAAAGAAAAAACAAAACCCCCACAACCAAACAAACAAATCCTAGGGCTAAAGAATACAATGACCGAACTAAAGAATTCAAAAGAAAGCCTCAACTTCAGACTTGACCAAGCAAAAGAAATAATCAGTGAACTAGAATATTGGAAGTTATCTAATCAGAGCATCAAAATGAAAAAAAAGAATAAAGAAACATGAAGAAAGCCTACAGGAGTTAGGAAGTACTATCACCAAAGCAATATACACATTATGGGAATCCCAGAAGGAAAAGAGAATGAGAAAGCAAGAGAAAGTATATTTAAAGTGATAATGTCTGAAAACTTCCCCAAATAGACATTCACATTCATGAGCCCCATAAGATCCCAAATAGGTTGAACTAAAAAGGGCTACATTTAAATACATTATAACTACATTTTGAATGCAGTAAGAGGAAAGCAACATATCACACACAAGGGAACTCCCGTAAGTAAGAGTATAGGCAGATTTCTCATAAGAAACTTAGAAGGCTAAGAGAGACTGGCCTAAGATACTCTAAAAAAAAAAAAAAAAAACCAAAAGCCAGTCAACCAAGAATACTAAAGCTGAAAAAATATGAATAAGAGGTTTTCCCAAGCAAACAAAACCTGAGAGTAACAAACAAAAACCAAAACCACCACCAGACCAGTCTTCTAAGAAATTAAACATGGCATTCTTAAACGGAAATAAATTAGATATTAGAGCAGAAATAAATAAAATCAAGTACAAGAAAACAACAGAAAAGATATAAAACTAACAACTGGTTCTTTGGAAAAATAAAATTTATAAACCTTTAGCTAGACTAAGAAAAAAAGAGAGATGAAAGAGCATCAAAATAAATAAGATTACAAATAGAAGAGGAGACATTACGACTGCTATCACAGAACTACAAGAATCATAAGAGACTACTCTCCAAAATTATAGCCAACGAGTTGAACAATCTAGGGGAAAAGGAATAAATTCTTAGCAATATAAAACCTGCCAAGACTAAACCATGAGAACACAGAAAATTTTAAACAGACCAATTACTAGTAAGGACATTAAACCAGAAATCTAAAACCTCCCAAAAGGGAAAAGCTGAGACCAGATGGTTTCAGTGATAAATGTTACCAAATCTTTAAAAAGGAACTAACATCAATTCTTCCCAGACTCTTTAAAAAATTGACAAGGGAACATTCCCAAACTCATTTGAGAAGGCCAGTATTACCCTGATACCAAAGTCAGGTAAGAAAGAAAACTACAGGCCAATATCCCTGATGAATACAAAACAAAAATTCTCAAAAAAAAAAAAAAAAACAACTAGAAAATGGAATTCAACATTAAATTAAAAGGATCATGTACCATGATCAAATGGGATTCATCCCTGGGATTCAAGGATGGTTCAAGACACACAGAAAATATAATATATCACATCAACAGAATGAAAGATAAAAATCATATATCCATATCAGTAGATACACAGAAGCTTTTGACAAAATTCAACATCTGTTCATGATTTTAAAAAAATCTCAACAAATCATATATAGAAGGAACATTCTTCAATATAAAATAGGCCATATAACAACTCTGCAGCTAACATCATACTGAATGGTGAAAGAGTAAAAGTTTTTTCTTTAAGACCAAGAATAAGATGGGAGTGCCCATTCTCACCATTCCTATTCAACACAGTATTAGAAATATGAGCCATATAATCACACACAAAAAAGAAAAGGCATCAGTATTGGAAAGGAAGAAGTTGTCTCTGTTTGTAAATGGCATGGTTATAGAGAAAATCCTAAAGATTCCACCAAAAAAAAACCTATTAGCTTTAATTAACAAACTCAGTAAAGCTTCAGATACAAAATCAAGATAAAAATCAGTAGCATTTTACACACTAACAACAAATTATCTGCAAAAGAAATTTAAAAAAATCTAATTTACAATAGCATCAGAACCAAAAAAAAACTTAGGAATAAATATAATCAAGGAAGTGAAAGATCCCTACATTGAAAACTATAAGACATTGATGAAATAAATAAAAGAAGACACAAATAAATGGACAGATATCTTGTATTCATGGGCTGGAAGAATTAATATTGTTAAAATGTCCATATTACTCAAAGTTATTTATAGGTCCAATACAATCCCTATGAAGATTTCATGGCATTTTTTTAAACAGGTACAGGAAAAAAAAAAATCTTAAAATTTGTTTGGAATTACAAAAGATCCTCAATGGCCAAAGCAATCCTGAGAAGGAAGAACAAAATGAGAAGCATCACATATCCTCAGTTAAAACTATATTACAAAGCTCCAGTCATCAAACCAGTAAGGTATTCCATAAAAAAGACACACAGACCAATGGAACAGAATTCTAAATGGAAAGAAACTGATACATACACAATCAGGAGGGTTGCTGCTGCTGCTGCTAAGTCACTTCAGTCGTGTCCGACTCTGTGCAACCCCATAGATGGCAGCCCACCAGGCTCCTCCATCCCTGGGATTCTCCAGGCAAGAATACTGGAGTGGGTTGCCATTTCCTTCTCCAATGCATAAAAGTGAAAAGTGAAAGTGAAGTCGCTCAGTCGTGCCCGACTCTTAGCGACCCCATGGACTGCAGCCTACCAGGCTCCTCCATCCATGGGATTTTCCAGGCAAGAGTACTGGAGTGGGGTGCCACTGCCTTCTCTGTCAGGACGGTTAAGAATACTCAATGGAAAAAAACAGTCTCCTCAATAAGTTGTGGTGGGAGAACTGGATATTCACATGCAAAAAGAAAAACTAGATCCATATCTTACACTACTCACAAAAATTAACTTGAAATGGATCAAAGACTTAAATGTATGACCTGAAACCCTTAAACTCCTGAAAGACAACGTAGGGACAAAGCTCTCTGACACTGGTCTTGGCAATGATTTCTAAGATATGACACCAGAAGTATAGGCAACAAAAGCCAAAACAAACAAACAGGACTATATCAAACGAAAAAACTCTATACAGCCAAGAAAACCATCAACAAAATGAAATGGCAACTATAAAATAGGAAAAATATTTGCAAGCCACTATCTGATAAAGTGGTTAATATTCAAAATATGTAAGGAACTCATATAACTCAACAGCAAAACACACACACACACACAAACATACAAAGGATCCAATTAAAAATTTGGCAAAGGGCCTGAATAGATATTTTTGCAAAGAAGATATTCAAATGGCTGACAGGTACAAGGAAAGCTGTTCAATGTCACTAATCATCCAGGAAAAACAAATAAAAGCACAATGAGATAGCACTTTACACTTGTTGGAATAGCTATTACCAAAAACATAGGAGTTACAGATGTAGAACATAAACTTATGGTGACTAGGGAATAAGAGAGGGGACAGATAAATTGGAAGGCTGGGACTGGCATATACACACTACTATATATCAGACAGGTAACTAATAAGGACCTATTATATGGCACAAAGAACTCAGATAACTAACAAAGATCTACTGGATGGCACAAAGAACTCTACTTTATACTCTAATGACCTATATGGGAAAAGAATCTTAAAAAGAGTGGATACACGTATATCAGATTCACTTTGCTATACTCCTAAGACTAACACAACATCGTAAATTGACTACAGTCCAATAAAAATTAAAAAAAAAAATACAGTCAATGGCAAGTGTTGATGAGCATGTGAAAAAAAGGAATCCTTGTACACCTTTGGAGGGAATGTAAATTGGTATAACCTCTATGGAAAACAGTATCACAGTTCCTCAAAAAACTGAAAATAGAATTACTATGTGTTCAACAATCTGAAGAAAATGAAATCACTATCTCAAAAGAGACGTCTGCATTACCATGTTCACTGCAGCATTATTCACAATAGCCAAGACAAGGAAACAAACGAAGTGTCCATGGATAGATGACTGGATAAAGATAATGCGACATATGCAAAACTCTACATATAATTTAATGTTATTATTAAACACTATTATTCTACAATATATAATACTAATATTAAATACTATATATATACACACATATATACAGTGTTTATGACTGGATCATGGAAAAAGCAAGAGAGTTCCAGAAAAGCATCTATTTCTGCTTTATTGACTATGCCAAAGCCTTTGACTGTGTGGATCACAATAAACTGTGGAAAATTCTGAAAGAGATGGGAATACCAGACCACCTGACCTGCCTATTGAGAAATCTGTATGCAGGTCAGGAAGCAACAGTTAGAACTGGACATGGAACAACAGATTGGTTCCAAATAGGAAGAGGAGTTTGTCAAGGCTGTGTATTGTCACCCTGTTTATTTAACTTATATGCAGAGTACATCATGAGAATCGCTGGACTGGAAGAAACACAAACTGGAATCAAGATTGCCGGGAGAAATATCAATAACCTCAGATATGCAGATGACACCACCCTTATGGCAGAAAGTGAAGAGGAACTCAAAAGCCTCTTGATGAAAGTGAAAGTGGAGACTGAAAAAGTTGGCTTAAAGCTCAATATTCAGAGAACAAAGATCATGGCATCCGGTCCCACCACTTCATGGGAAATAGATGGGGAAACAGTGGAAACAGTGCCAGACTTTATTTTTCTGGGCTCCAAAATCACTACAGATGGTGATTGCAGCCATGAAATTAAAAGGCACTTACTCCTTGGAAGGAAAGTTATGACCAACCTAGATAGCATATTCAGAAGCAGAGACATTACTTTGCCAACAAAGGTCCGTCTAGTCAAGGCTGTGGTTTTTCCAGTGGTCATGTATGGATGTGAGAGTTGGACTATGAAGAAGGCTGAGCGCTGAAGAATTGATGCTTTTGAACTGTGGTGTTGGAGAAGACTCTTGAGAGTCCCTTGGACTTCAAGGAGATCCAACCAGTCCATTCTAAAGGAGATCAGCCCTGGGATTTCTTTGGAAGGAATGATGCTAAAGCTGAAACTCCAGTACTTTGGCCATCTCATGTGAAGAGTTGACTCATTGGAAAAGACTCTGATGCTGGGAGGGATTGGGGACAAAAGGAGAAGGGGACGACAGAGGATGAGATGGCTGGATGGCATCACTGACTCGATGGATGTGAGTCTGAGTGAACTCCGGGAGTTGGTGATGGACAGGGAGGCCTGGCGTGCTGCGATTCATGGGGTCGCAAAGAGTCGGACACGACTGAGCGACTGATCTGATCTGATATATATGTGTATATATATATATATATATATATATATATATATATATTTTTTTTTAGTATTATCCAGCCATGAAAAAGAAATCCTAACATTTGTGACAACATGGATAAACCTTGAGGACATCATGCTAAGTGAAATAAGTCAGACAGACAAAGACAAATACTGTCTGATCTCTCTTATACATGGAATCTAATAAAATCAAAGTCACAGAAACTGAGAACCCATTAGTGATTGTATAGGGAGGGGGTTGGAGGTGGGATAAATAAGTGAAGGTGGTCAGAAAGCACAAACTTCAAATAACAAGATAATAATCATGATTACAGTTAACAATACTTATTGTATATTTGAAAGCTACAAGAAAGTAGATCATGAAAGTTATAATCACAAAAGAAGTGTGCAGCTGTGTGAGGTGATGGGTGTTAACAGTGTGGTAGTCTGTGTGTGTGTGTAAAATCCTTATGTTGTTCACCTTACAGTTACGCAATACTATATATCAATTATATCTTGATGAAACAAAAATAAAAAAGAAATTTCTAAAAACCAAGTGAAACATTAAGAAGAAGCTAGAAGGCTCAAGATAAGATGTTATAAAATTTAGGCAGATGGTCTCTATGCAAGAGTTGTTACCACATCGTTTTAAATAAAGAAGAAAACAGGTTACATAATGTAAACATGACAGTTTTTATATCTGCCTTTCTGAAATGAAAATACTTCCTTGCTTTCATAAATGTATTATGGGGCATCTAAACAACAAAGGAATACATCCATTGACTCTTCCTTACAACTCTTACGTTCTGTAAAATGTATGGGCTGCTCCAGTTGTTCCATTAAAACTGCAAGGTCATGCCTTCACTAAAGAGATGGTCTTGGAAATGTTCTCTCACATATTTATCTGTATTACATGCAACACAATGATTCAGGGAGAAAGCCAGTAAAAGCTTTAGAATTTTCATTTTTATTCATCTCCATTCACTTTATTATACACAAACATGTTAACTAAAGGTGACATTTTTGATTATAATTGATGGTGGGTAACTATTAATGATGCTATCCTTTCACCAAAATTATTTCTTTGAAGAAAGCAGTAAAAAGGAAAGGAAGGTGCAAACATGGGGATGAAAGAAAAAATAATAGGAGGTGGGAAAGAAAAATCCTACCCACAAACAGAAGACTTAAAAAAGAAAAACAATTTACCTAATTGAAAGAAAAGACCAGCATGTATTTCTTTTTCTGTCTCTGTTCCATGCTTCTCTCCCTTCCTTTTTTCACTGTTAAGAATTTCCTTTTTATCTCCATAGAATCTGAAAGATTTTTTCCTATATTTCTACCACCTATATTGGTCTAGAATTCAATTTCAAATGCCTTGATTATTCTCAACTAATTGTGATGTAAGTGGAGGCAATGAATAGCCAGTGAGCTGAGGAAAAATCAAAGAGCTGAGCCCCTTACCTGTCACTTCACAAGTCAGTGTAACACTCTGCTTCTCTTTTACTTTCACATCTTCAAATGTATTTTCACCCATGATGTGAGGTGGTACTTTGAAAAAAAAAAGACAGAAAAAGGAACAATTATAACAGCAATTTGGTTATTTATAGGTATCTATTTTATATTTTTTTATTAAGCTGTACCCTTTAAAACAATCCAAATTCTCATTATTATTTGTTTACTAGAATAATGTTACCATATTGCTTGATCAATTCTAAGATAAACTATAAAGTTACATGTCATAAATTCAATTATAATGAATTTTATTATATGTAAATCATAAAATCCAGATAAATCTGTCAAGAAGTCAATGAGTAACAAAATCTATGAGACACTTATTTCTCTCTCTACAATTCAGATACACACTCACATTAAAAAAGTTATCACAGCCTTAGAACACTGGTGAACAATTGTGAACTGACAAGACATGGCATTTCAGCCATTTTAATCCAACTGATTACATACAAACCATTCTAACATTGAATTCTTGCCAAGAGTGGCAATCCAGGGGCCAAAGAATATATAAATATAAGATCAAGCTGCAGATAAATGTTAAATCTGCTTCCAGAATGTGTTTAAGACAATTTTATTTTTTTCTGCTGTTGTTCAGTCACTCAGTCATGTCTGACTCTTTGTGACCCCATGGACTGCAGACTGCAGCACGCCAGGCTTCCCTGTCCTTCACCATCTACCAGAGTTTGCTCAAACTCAGGTCCACTGAGTCAATATTGTAAACTGTATAAATACCTAATACTGAAAGCCGGAAGATTTTTCTTTCTTCACCAGCTGCGTTTCTTACAACACATGTATACTGGCCAGCATCTTCTGTTCTGGTCTGCATCAATCGCAGAATCCTACCTCCTGGAGAAGCAAACCACCGGATGACTCAAAAAGAAATCTGCAACTTTACAAGTTTGCCATGCAATGCTGAATTTTAGTAAAATTTAATCAATTCACTTCAAAGTCTTTTAAAATGTATTTATGTCGAGTTTTTAATAAATATCACATTTTGAGGCTGTATATAACAGAATGGATAATTCAGAACAATTTTCCAGTTTAGTGGACAAAGAAAGTTAATATAACCCAGGTGACATCAAGCAAGAAATGGAGTTTCACAGAGGTGATGTTTGAACATAGTCTTGCAAGGTAAGTATACTTTAACACAGAAAGGAGTCAAAAGATACCACTGTAGCTGGAGCATGAGGATACAGAGGTAGAAAGTAGGTGTGGCACTTAGAACAGGGGAGAAGACAGTGAGAGATGAAACTAGCTGCAGTGTGGCCAATTCTGAGGATTCTGTGGGTCTTCAAACGCTAAGTTAAGGAATGTAGGATTTATTATGTTCACTAAAGGCTATCGCTATCACTAAGTCGCTTCAGTCGTGTCCGACTCTGTGTGACCCCATGGACGGCAGCCCACCAGGCTCCCCCGTCCCTGGGATTCTCCAAGCAAGAACACTGGAGTGGGTTGCCATTTCCTTCTCCAATGCATGAAAGTGAAAAGTTAAAGTGAAGTCGCTCAGTCGTGTCCGACTCCTCGTGACCCCATGGACTGTAGACTACCAGGCTCCTCCGTCCATGGGATTTTCCAGGCAAGAGTACTAGAGTGGGGTGCCATCGCCTTCTCTGCACTAAGGCTATGGAAGTATGTAAACAAACAAAGTCATGGTATGATTCATACTTCAGAAAAACAACTGTGACAGAATGTTTAGGAAAAGATTCCCAGTTTTCCATGGAACATATGAAATGGAAACATTAGAAAGAATACTACACCAACAACCCAGATTGGAATGACATCAATTATACAAGAGATGGATGAAACCATGAAGACTGACAACCAGTTTTCAATTTGAGTTTCATGGAATTCTAGAGCTATTTATATCAAAGTTTATGAGGGCCACCTCCCATATTAGCATGACTCTAATTTTTTTTCCTCCTTATATTCTGAATTCTACATAATGAAGAAAGACTGGTAGACTAGGAATGAAACTGATATGCTGAAGGGTGTGATCTGGAGGAAAATTCCTCTTAAGGATCAAGGAAAGAGGAGTCAGCAAATGAGACTGAAACAAAGCCAGCAGAGAACAAAGACATATGCTGAAAGAGCAGAGTCCTTGAAATCATTTGAGAAGTAATTTCTAAGAACAAAATGTATATCATTTCTTAGATTTAGTAATAATTTTTCATTTGGTATATTTTTGCTTAGTACCCTGAATTTGAACTAAAACAATTGAAATGGTTAAACATAAAATTTTCTTGTAAATATTCACCTGGATCTGAATTCATCAGGAATTTCCATCTGCTTTCTGTTTTTATAAACAAAGCAAGTCCTCATTGAGCTTTTTTTTTTTTTCCCTTTAAGCAACCTACTTATCCTCAACCCATTGAAAGATGAACTTTGTTTAGTATCTACTACCAAATTTAGTCTTTTCTCTCAGTTGAATTTAAGTAAGCAAAGTTGAATACAAAAATTCTCTAAACATGTCAAAAAACATATCAATTAGGAAAAGATTCAAGCACTCACTGCTACTTCAAATTAGTGAGACTGTGAGACCATAATATGATGCCGGTTGAAAGATATTATTAAAACAATACAATTTTTATGAGTAATTGCTGGCTCAGCAAACCTCAACCTCATAAATCTCATGATCTTTCTTTTCTCTTTGTTTCCTGGTCTCTCCCTCATAAAAAAAGATGACAGTAAATTAGACTTAGATGGAGACATTTCTTGTACCTATTAAATTTTATAGTCAGCTATCTGTTCTTGGCAGGTAACTTCATAACAATAACAGAGGCTTCAACAATGAAAAACTTGACTTAACGTCTCAGGAGAACTAATCTTAATGAAACAGGAACGTGCAGCTGATCAAGGAACGAGTCATACACCATTCATCTGATTCTCAGTCATCAACTGCACAGCACACATGTTCAGACTGTAAAACTGAATGACTCCTCTGGCAGCGTCACAAGGTGAAATACTTCTACTGTGTTCGCTCAGGGATCTCCATTTGCTAGTCAAGCAAAACAAAACTATACGATAAAACCAAAACACTACTCCTGTGAATCTATTATAAGCCAGAGTACATCACTCTGTCTTGACTTTTTCATTTCCAGGAGCTCTAATGTAGTTATATTTAAAAAGTTTCCTACTTTTTCAGCAATTGAGAATGCAAAAACAAGGATATTTTTAAGAGAAGAAGATAAAGTGTCCAGGTTTTTGGTAACCAAATTATAATAAAATCTTTGCCATCAGTGTGCATTCTCTAAGATCAACAGAGGATGGAAGTCTCAAGAAAATGAATGCACTGTAGGACATGGGAAGGTTTCCCAGGATAGGGAGACCCAAACTTTTTAGCAGGTTGTCTATGACAATAAAGGCAAACACGTTATTGGATGCTTAGGATATAAGCAGGCACTGTGTTAGCTGCTTTACACATATTAACTCATCTTTATAAAAACCCCTAAATACTACTACTATCTTCACTTACAAGTGAAGAACGGAGGTTAGCAAAGTGAAGTAACTTGCCGGAGCGCATAGATCTAGTGTTGTAGGTAATGTGTGCATGCTCAGTTGTGTCTAACTCTGTGACTCCAAGGACTGGGGCCTGCCAGGCTCCTCTGTCTATGGGATTATCCTGGCAAGAATACTGGAGTGGACTGCCATTCTGCTCTCCAGGGGATGTTCCTGAGCCAGGAATTGAACCTGTGTCTCCTGTATCAGTAGGCAGATTCTTTACCACTGGGAAGTCCATTATAGGCAATAAACATTGCTAATAATTTTTTCATTTATATATTTAATTATAGGCAATGAATATAACAACTACAGCAATGGAAATTTCTCATTTAGTCCCTATCATTTATAGACCAAGATCTTGAAGAAATAGATAATAGGATATTTAGATCTAACTCAAATACTAGGAAAATATCTTTTCTGAAAAATCTTTCAAAAGTGGGAATTTAAACTTTGAATACCCTTAGGGGCAGGGAGCTCATTACCTCTTAAAATAGTTCATCTTGACTTTCAACAACACAAATATTGTTTTAAAGTTGTTTGCATTCAGACCCAAATCTGTCCCTAGAATTTTCCATACATTAGCATTACTTTTAACCTCTGGAACTACATACAACCAACATAACCTGTTCTACCCCATGGCTCTTCAAGTATTTAAATGTAATTTTCACTATGAGATAATAAGGTTACACAAAGTTTATTTTTTCAGATTAAATGGAATCAGGCATATAGCCTATTTTCCAATTATTGGCCATCATGGTTATGCTCCATGAAAATATTGTCAATAAATACTTCTTACATCTTCCTAATGAGTAAGATAAGTCCAGAGTACAACCGGTCTTGTCTTACTGGTAAAAATATATTCAGGTGGCAAAACACTGTATTTGCTTTTCCCAATAAAACACCTTACAATGCTAATGCATACTCAATCACTAACACAGTTCAGAGATCTTTTCATATGAAGAATTCTGAAGCAATATCTCACCCTAATTTTCATCACTGGTTTTTGAAAGCGAGTACAGGAGTCTACTTAACTTTCATTTTGTTAGGTTTAATTCAGAAGTTCCAGAGTAAGATGTGTTTGAATTCAGATGTCTTCATTAAACACATTAGGTATTCTTCTAAGTACCCCTGCTTTTTATTACCCACAGACTTGGAGAGATTATTTTCTTAGTCTGTATCCAAGTCATTAGTGAAAGGAGCCAAGGGTAGATTCCAGGGGCATGCCCCAAGACATCTCTCTCTACACTTATACTGATCTATGAAGAATAAGATAATAGATTTTCCTACATAATTAGATGAGGAATCAGCAGAGTATCTTCTATAATAAAGTCTTAGCTCAAAAGAAACTATCCCATCTTGGAAATACAAATCTCACTTAGAATAGCCATGAATAAATTCAAACACTTTGTTTGAATATGGAGATATGTTATATAACATTATACCCTCTAGGCTCTGGTTTCAATTCCAGTACTTCTTTTCATTCTTCACTTTTCAAATTAGTTTGTACTCATTCTAGCATGAATGCTCTGACATCCCCATGAATTAAGTAATAATCGAGTGCCAAGACTACTCTTTCACAAGGATCCAGAAATATTTAGAGATTTTCCCCATTGTCCTATAGCTTCTGATGTTCCAAAGTTTTTTCTTAATATGATCAGTAGGTATTATAGTAAGCAGTTAGCTCAAAAAAGGAAAAAAATAAAACATGGAGATATGAGAAATTAAGGATAAGCTGTGGCCACAGGAAGCTAACCAGATTACCAAGCTACAAGAATTTTTAATACCTGAGAGGATTCGCAGGGAGCTGCTAAGGTTGACGGGCCACCCATCTTTAAGCCACGTAATTGAAGGCAGGGGAATTCCTGAAGCTTCACAATTTAGCGACACTGAGCTTTTTTCCACCACACTTATATTTTCAGGTGTCCTGTGGTTTCCAATGATGCTTGGAGGGGCTGTAAGACAAAGCACCAAATTCTAAATAGTTTATTCTTAAAAATGATTTTCTGGGCAACACTAGCAAAATAAACAATGACAACAATGAGATGATGATGACGATGACTGTGACACTCCTGGAAGTAAAAATGTGAAGGAGCTGCCTGAGAGTCAGAGAGCAACTAAGAGGGGCAGAAGAGGGGGAACCCAGAACCCTAGAGAAGACTGGAGTGACCAGCTCCTAGAGGGCAAGTGTGCCTTGTGGACAAAAACATGTGAAACACACAACGTGGGCTGAGAAGACAAGTTTGGGCCAAGAGCAGAGTGCAGTCAGGATAGTCCGAGGAGGGGTGGCAGGTCACATTGACCCAACAGGCTTGGGCAAGTGCAAGGGCTGGCTTAGAGGAGAACTGGCATGAAAATCCAATTAAGCCAGCACCAGAAGGAGAGGAAACAAGGCTCCACACAGGCCTTGAGTGCCTCTATATGGCCCTCAGTAGTCCAGGGAAAGTTACCCTCCATCATGTTTTCCTTCGTTACAGAGCAGGGCCAGTGGCGCTCTACTTTCAGAGTCTCACAGAATTGAAGCAAGCAGAGGACTGAGTCAATTGGAATTTATCATAATCTGAGATCTTGATTTCTCAACATCAGTCTTGCCTAGGAAATTTTATGACAGCCACTCTTGTTAATACATCCGACCTAAATGTTCTTTCCTAGAGGATTTATCAAATAAAGTATAAAACATTCAAGTAATGCAATAAGCACCTGTTAAAAAGAATGAAAAAAAAAAAAAAAAAACCACAGTCTAACTAAAAGATACATAAGACTGATTTCTTTTCAATCATTAGCTTTCACACATTGCTTGCAAACTATACTGGACTTTGTGCATGTTCTAACTGGAATTAAGTCAAAAAACTAAGTCTATTAGATTTACCATTGATTCTATAGATTTAAAAACCCCAATTCAAATTATATGCATACAAATAGGTATCACACATAAATAGGAGTACATGTGTGTCTGATCTATTCCTACTGACATTTGTGCTCATTATTTAGAATTGTAAAGCTGATTTCAATACAACTTATGCCCAACTGAAGCTGGGTCAGTAAGCTGTAAGGAATCTAGGTTTACACTTATCAAGTCAGCTAATGAGGAAAACACAGAATCAAGGAATATCACTTGGGATGGCATTGGATCAAAAGTATTTGAAAAAGATAATTATCGACTTCACAATGTGCTTTTCTAAAAGAATATCCGATATATGCTTATTTCAGCAAAATAAGAAAAGGGAGGTCAGGCATAGCATGATAATGATGAGACTGATCTAAAGAAGTGATATGTGTGTAGAAATTTGTTGCTGTTCAGTCATAAGTTGTGTCCAACTCTTTGCAACCCCAAGGAATGCAGTATGCCAGGCTTCCTTGTCCCTTCCAGATCTCCTGGAATTTGCTCAAACTCATGTCCATTGAGTTCATCGTGTCATCCAGCCATCTCATCCTCTGTTGCCCCTTTCTCCTCCTGCCCTCAATCATTCCCAGCATTAGGGTCTTTTCCAAATAGTAGAAAATAATAGACTATAAATAAAACACTCAACACCTGAGGTCTATATCTCCCATCCAGGAGGCTGTAGATTATATCAGCCAGTTAACAGACTTAAGGAGCCTCTTTATACTTACTGTGTACACTTAAGTCATATTTTCTGTCAGTCATTCCTGCTATATTCATAGCAACACACACATAACGGCCTGTGTCAGACACATGAACATTCTTCAGCTGAACCACACGACCTTCATCCATTATTTCCATTCCTCTTCCCTTTGTCAAAGGGCGGCCATCTTTCATCCAGGTCACTGCTGGCTGAGGAACACCTTCCACCTCACACTCCAAGGAAACGCTCTTTCCTCGAGTTACAATGATTTCAGTAGGGTGGCTACCACTGTTGGATATAGTTGGTCGAACTGGGGAAGAAAAAAAAGAAAAGAAATAGGAAATGTTTGCTCAGATGAGGCCGAGTACATATGTGCTATGCTCAGTCATGTCCAACTCTTTCTGACCTCATGGACTGTAGCCTGCCAGACTCCTCTGTCCATGGAATTTTCCAGGCAAGAATACTGGAGTGGGCTGCCATTTCCTTCTCCAGGGGATCTTCCCGATCCAGGGATTGAACCCACATCTCTTGCATCTCCTGCATTGGCAGGCAGACTCTTTATGCTTTACCACCAGGGAAGTCCAAGTCTTATATAAGAATTTTCATCAGGCAAAGTTAAAATCATTTTTCATGTCAAAAAATTAACTACAAAGCAAAGACCTGGGACTAATAGTCATGGCATTGCCACATGATAGGTGGCATTCTTCTCCAATGTTTCTAAATGGGTTCATACCTAAACTCAGTATAGTAAGGAAAGAAAGTTGCATTAGCTACTTTTCCTGCTTTGGAGACATTATACAAATATTTGAGCTATCATCACTTGTAGCTCTAACCTATGTAAATCTTCCTAATACTAATTTAAAATATGTATGATAATCTAGTTCATGACCCAAAGTCCATTACCAATTCCTTTCTTCCGCCCACTAGAGGAGTTGGAAAAACTGAGACTGTTTCTCCATCTTTAGAAATTGTGGTGACTGAATGAACCACTGTAGATCTAAAAAATCTGAATAGAGGTCTGCTGGCAGGGGTAAAGTGAGGGGGCAGATTTGCGAAATTTTTTGCTCTCCTGCTAAAAGAGAAAGATAACATCCCTTCTCCTTCTTTTTGCCGTCAGTGTGGACTTGACACTACAAATACAGAAACCAGAATCTTGAGATCACAAAAGGACCAGGAGAATCCTAGATCTCCTGTCCTGTCCTAATAAAAGTAAGATGCTGACCAACTCCAGTGACTGCCAACCTCAGCTTCTCATTATGTCAGAAAATAAATCTCTATTTGTTTAAGCCACCAATGGCCAGAGATTCTGTAACCTTACAGTTAAATTCACCTAATGGAACCTGATTCCAAGAAAGAAGATTAAACAAACTCAAAGACATATGTGGGGTGGGGGAAGCAAATGGACCCATGTTAGTAATTCTGTATTCGAGTGCCTATCCTGTTATACACAAGTCATATGACCTCAGCTAGTCATGGAAACTTCTCTGGGCTTAAGTTTTCACTGATAAAAAAGGAAGGCCAAATTTTTGTCTCATATCATAGTTCATGTAAAAATTAAATGAGATAATGTACATATTTTATACTTTAAAATTTTACATAAATTAAATAATCTTTAAAATGGGATATGTGGGGGAGTTTGGGGGAGAATGGATACATGTATATCTAGGGCTGAGTCCCTTCACTGTTCACCTGAAACTATCACAACATTGTTAATCAGCTATACCCCAATACAAAATAAAAGTTTAAGTTAAACAAACAAACAAAAAGGCATATTTTTACATACTGTAACTATACCCAATGATAAAATGCCATTCTCCCCATTTCATGTCTACCATCCTGCCCCCAACAAATTATAGCCACATTGTGAGTCTGCCATCAGCAAGTTGATGCAGAATGGACAGCTGTATAACTGAGTAAGTACTAGCTAGAAATAAATAACTTCTCTCTTGTTATGTCAACACAATTTAAACTTGTGGCTCTTATGAAAGGTGTACCTATCCCTGCGTATCCAGAGGGGACTGGTTCCAGGATCTGACTCAGAAACCAAAATCTGAGGATGCTCAAGTCCATTATATAGAAAATGGCACAGCATTTACATATAACCTTTGAACATCCTCTGTTATACTTTAAATCATCACGAGATTATAATACCTTATGTTATGCTATGCTATGCTAAGTCGCTTCAGTCATGTCCGATTCTGTGCGACCCCATAGGTGGCAGCCCATCAGGCTCCTCCATCCCTGGGATTCTCCAGGCAAGAATACTGGAGTGGGTTGCCATTTCCTTCTCCAATGCATGAAAGAGAAAAGTGAAAGTGAAGTCGCTCAGTCGTGTCCAACTCTTAGCGACCTCATGGACTGCAGCCTACCAGGCTCCTCTGTCCATGGGATTTTCCAGGCAAGAGTACTGGAGTGGGGTGCCATTGCCTTCTCCAATAATACCTTTTAATGATATGTAAACAGTTGTAAATACAATGTAAATAGTATGCAAATAGTTTCCTGATGCCCAGAAAAATTCAAGTTTTGCTTTTTTTAACTTTTTGGACACTGAAAAAAATACTTTTGATATGCAGTTGGTGGAATCCATGGATGTGGAATTTATGGATAAGCAGGGCCAAGGAGGCCAACTATATAACTATACTACTTTGAATCTTAAAGATATAAAGAAAAAGAGAAGGATGGAAAAGTTGTTTGTTTTTTTAATTGTGCCAAAGCCTGGCTAATCAATAACTTACTGTAAACTTGCAGACTGTAGTCTTTCTTTGCAGTCCCAGCAACATTCGATGCCATACATGAATAGAGCCCTGCATCAGATTTTTCTGCAACTGAAATCTGCAGCTGCCTGCCTCCAGATAAAATTCTGACTCGCCCTGCAGAATCAGCCAGCACTGGGGAGCCTGCAAGAAAAACCAAGTGGCAGAATGTGAAGCAAACATATACGGCATTTGTGTATATACTTCTAATGAGTACCAATACATATTTATTTACTTCCTGTTCACATACTCAAAAGGCAGAGGGTACTGTATAATAATCTATGCAAAAAGGAAGAAGAGGAGGAGGAAGAGAAGGCTATCTTCTGCAAACTTTTCTTTCAATCAATATTGCATTTAAAGAAAACATATTTCGTAAAATAAATTTTTAAAAATCTCTAAGTAAAACAAAAATTATTTCTTAAATCAGCTAAAAATTCAGAAGATTTGGTACTTAAAGGACACATATTTGTTGATGAATAACTGAAAATCTGTTGAACTTCAGAATTCAATTTAACATAATTACAAAACTGTCACATATACCAAAAAATGCTTACTTTAGAAGATAATTTTTAAACCTATTTTAAAGAAGAAAAAATAGTTAATTGAATGGTGGATTTGTGATCAGTATAGCTGCCCTTTAAATTAATTTCTTCTTGGGACTACTCTCAAATCTGAAGATTTTCACCTTGACAGTACAGAATTATCGCATGTGACACATTTAGCATAAAGCAAGTATGCTGTCTAATATTTTAGTATGCAAACTTCAAATGAGTTTATTAATAAATTGGCATATTTTTCAAATAAAACATGAATTTATTTAATATTTATACTTAATTATATAAATGTCAAAAGATGAAAACTAACCTTTCTTCTTCCAAATGAGATTTGGGGGAGGAATACCACTTGATTCACACAATAGACTAATGAGGTGTCCTTCAATGACTGTAAGTTGAGCAGCTTCATCAGAACCAGAAATATTTGGCGGTACTGAAAGATTTTTTTAAAAAAGGAAAAACACTATTTTAAGAACAATTATAAAATTTCCCTAATGCTTTGCATGTTAAAAAAAAAAAAGGTTCCCACTCAAAAGGAATGAAGAAATAATCTAGCACTTGCAGCTGACATATCAACACCACATTACAAGCCAATTGTAAGATATAGAATGAATATATAATAGCAGATTTCCCATTTTCACAGACAAATTTAATTATCAAAATACTCAGAGTGACATAAACAGATGATATAGTATATTATGGATATTTAGACACATTAAATTTGAAAAATGAAGACATCTATCAAGTTTAAACTTAACCCAGCCATTTGCACCTGTGAGCTTTGATATCTCAAATGCTGAACAGAATCAAAAAGCATCAGGCACACAACATAACGTAAAGAACAGGGGCAAAGCTTCCCATGTGGCTCAGTGGTAAAGAATCTGCCTGCCAAGCAGGAGACATGGGCTCGATCTCTGGGTAGAGAAGACTCCCTGGAAAAGGAAATGGTAACCCACTCCAGTATTCTTGCCTGGGAAATCCCATGGACAGAGGAGCCTGGTGGGCTACAGTCCATAGGGTTACAAGAGTTAGACACGGCTTAGCAACTAAACAATAAAGAACAGAGGTGAGGAATTTGATCTAAGAAACAGATATGTTCCCAATCCCAGGTTGCCCAGTCTGTCTCCCCACCGGCCTCCAGCCTCTCCTTGGAACCTTCAAAGTGAAATGACTACCCAAACTTTTCTCTAAGAGGCTGAGTCTGCATTTGCTGGCCAAATTCTCCCCTTGACACTCTTCTGGCTGCAGTATTATCACATGATAGATGCTTGTTCTCCTAAGCTCCTGGGAGTTGAGGAGTGGGAGAATCCTCACCCTCAAATGCAGTTTCCAGCCATTGTTTAACTACCTCCATGAAACTCTCTATTTCTTTGAGGCTCATTTCATCCATTTACTTCCCTTTCTCTTTCTTTTCACTCTCTGTGAACCTGTCATTCTTTTTCCTTCACTGAACAATTTGGTACTTGTTTCCATCCCTTCTCTTCACATTGAAGACCTGTCATCATTCTGTATAAATTCAACTGCCACGTCTAAACATCGGGCTACTCAGTTTCTTGATCTGCTCATCCCTTTCTCCAACAAAAGCCATACACTTTTCACCATCTAGAACATTTCTCCTATTAATTTATAAATGTAGGTCACATCCTATCCTCACAGCACCTTCATTTAAGTATTCCCAACTCTCAATTCAACGACCTAGCTCTTAAACTTTTCAGAAGCCGCCCAATCTATCTACTCTTATTTACTGACTTCACTATCCAGCTTTGATTTTATGTTCAATAATTTCAACTAGTCTTCTGCCAATATTCACAACTGCCCCACACTGTTGCTTTTCTTATTTGGCAATTTCATTTCTCGAGATAAATCCTATAGTTTACTCTGTCATAACCTATCCCATACATGAAATGTCTACAGAAGAAAATGACAGCTACCTAGATGGCCATCAACTATAAATCCATGACCTCCAAATCAAACTCCACTCATTCCCATGAGTGAGTATCACTTACATTAATACAAATACTTGCAAACCTGTATCTGTAATGCAGATAGTCTCTGAGATCTGGACTTTTATATCTGACTAGATTTTAAAAATTTATTTATCAGTAGATCCTTAATGGTTACCTATTTTAAATACAGCAGTGTGTAACTGTCAATCCCAAACTCCAAATCTACCCTTTGCACCTCCACTTCCCCCTGGTAACCATAAATTCATTCTCTAAGTCGTTTTCTGTTTTGTAAATAAGTTCATTTGTATCATTTTTTAGATGCCACATACAAGCAATATCACGTGATACTTGTCTTTCTCTGTCTGACTTACTTTGCTTAGTATAATAATTTCCAGGTCCAACCCATTAAGTTCAGTTGCTCAGTTGTGTCCGACTCTTTGCGACCTCATGAACTGCAGCACGCTAGGCCTCCCTGTCCATCACCAACTCCCGGAGTCTACCCAAACCCATGTCCATCAAGTCGGTGATGCCATCCAACCATCTCATCCTATGCTGTCCCCTTCTTCTCCTGCCCTCAATCTTTCCCAGCATCAGGGTCTCTTCAAATGAGCCAGCTCTTCACATCAGGTGGCCAAAGTACTGGAGTTTCAGCTTCACCATCAGTCCTTCCGATTAACACTCAGGACAGATCTCCTTTAGAATGGACTGGTTGGATCTCCTTGCAGTCCAAGGGACTCTCAAGAGTCTTCTCCAACACCACAGTTCAAAGGCATCAATTCTCTGGCACTCAGCTTTCTTTGTAGTCCAACTCTCACATCCATACATGACCACTGGAAAATCCGTAGCCTTGACTAGATGGACCTTTGTTGGCAAAGTAATGTCTCTGCTTTTTAATATGCTATCTAGGTTGGTCATAACTTTCCTTTCAAGGAGTAAGCGTCTTTTAATTTCATGGCTGCAGTCACCATCTGCAGTGATTTTTGGAGCCCAGAAAAATAAAGTCAGCCATTGTTTCCACTGTTTCCCCATCTATTTGACATGAAGTGATGGGACCAGATGCCATGATCTTTGTTTTCTGAATGTTGAGCTTTAAGCCAACTTTTTCACTCTTCTCTTTCACTTTCATCAAGAGGCTCTTTAGTTCTTCTCTTTCTGCCAAAAGGGTGGTGTCATCTGCATATCTGAGGTTATTGATATTTCTGCAGGCAATCTTGATTCCAGCTTGTGCTTCTTCCAGCCCAATGTGTCTCATGATGTACTCTGCATATAAGTTAAATAAGCAGGGTGACAATATACAGCCTTGACGTACTCCTTTTCCTATTTGGAACCAGTCTGTTGTTTCATGTCTGGTTCTAACTGTTGCTTCCTGACCTGCATACAGGTTTCTCAAGAGGCAGATCAGGTGGTCTGGTATTCCCATCTCTTTCAGAATTTTCCACAGTTTATTGTGATCCACACAGTCAAAGGCTTTGGCATAGTCAATAAAGCAGAAGTAGATGTGTTTCTGGAACTCGCTTGCTTTTTCCATGATCCAGTGGATGTTGGCAATTTGATCTCTGGTTCCTCTGCCTTTTCTAAAACAAGCTTGAACATCTGGAAGTTCATGGTTCACATATTGCTGAAGCCTGGCTTGGAGAATTTTAAACATTACTTTACCAGCATGTGAGATGAGTGCAATTGTGCGGTAGTTTGAGCATTCTTTGGCATTGTCTTTCTTTGGGATTGGAATGAAAACTGACCCTTTCCAGTCCTGTGGCCACTACTGAGTTTTCTAAATTTGTCCTATTTTAAATATAGCAGTGTGTACATGTCAATCCCAAACTCTGAATCTACCCCTTCCCCCGCACCCTCCCCCCTGGTAACCATAAATCCGTTCTCTAAGTCTGTTTCTGTTTTGTAAATGAGTTCACCGGGTCCGTCCACGTTGCTTCATGGATTATTTCATTCTTTTTATGGCTGAGCAACATTCCATTGTATACACGTCCCACTTCTTCTTTATGCATTCATCTGTCAATGGACATTTAAGTTGCTTCCATGTCTTGGCTATTGTAAATACTGCTGCTATGAACACTGGTGTGCATGTATCCTTTCGAACCACATTTTTCTCAAGTTATATGCCCAGGTGCAGGATTGCTGGATCAGATGGTAGCTCTATTTTTAGTTTTTTAAGGAACTTCCATACTGTTTTCCATAGTGGCCGCACCAGTTTACATTCCCATCAACAGTGTAGGAGGGTTGCCTTTTCCCCACACCCTCTCCAGCATTTATTATTTGTAGATTTTCTGACTGGTGTGAGGTGATATCTCATTGTAGTTTTAATCTGCTTTTGTCTAATAATTAATGATGCTGACCATCTTTATATCTGTCTACTTAATATCTCAATGTGGGTGCCTTAGAAGGATTCTCAAACTCAACTTGTCCTAAACTGAACCTCCTCCAAGGGGAGGACGTTGCTGTCCACACAGCCCAGCTGATCAGCCCAAACCAACATCCATCTTTTACCCTTTCCTGTTTCCATACCTCTCAATGTAATCAACCAATCCTATTAATTCAATTTCTTAAAAACTTAAATAATTTAATACTAAAAAACTAGTTTACTGGCTTTCTTCCTAAAATACAAATCTGAATGCCCCAGTCCTCCTTTGAATCCCATTAGTGGTGTTGTATCACCTTTAGAATCAAATCCATACTTTTAAAATTGATTTTAGAGGTCCTCTTCTATATGCCCTTTTTAATCTTTCCTACCTAACATTATATCTTCTTATTCTCCTCTGAGCCACACTAGGCTCCATAGTGAATGCTGTTTTGTTCATTGAATACAGATAATGTTCTCCAGGTCTTTATGCTTCCATCTTCAGAGAGCTGACACCTACTCATCCTTAAAACCTCAGTTAGGTATCACCAGCCCCCTGCTATGTCTTCCCACAAAATCTCCTGTGATAACTCTTAGGAAACAATTTTAACTATCTTTTGAAAGGTATTTCTACACCAGCAGACTCTAAGTTCTGTGTGACCAGTGTCGTTGTCTTTCTTATGAACCTATCTATGCTTACACGTGGCATAGTGCCCAGAACACAGAGTCACACCATAAGTAATTTTTGAGTGAATCCAGTCTTAAAGTCTCAAATTTCCCTTATCATTCATTCTTATATCTACTGCTTTCCTCTTTAAGAGGCACAGGTCTACTCATCTGTTAAGTACACTTTGTAGTTTATGTCTCATTTGACTTCTCTGCAGTGTGTGCCATTATGCATTCATTCACCCCCTCATATATATATGTCCAACCTATTTCCTGTCTGCATTCTTCTTCTGGGAACACCACTGTCCTGAGTTTCCACAATAGAAGTTTTACCCACTTTTATTCCTACCTCTTTGACAAATGTTCCAACTCAGTTTCCCATCTGGGATTTCTTTTTCTGTCTCCCTTCTTACATGGTATGTGAGAGTCATTCTACACAGTACTCTTCTATACATATTCTTTTTACTCTCTCTAAGCAATCAGCCATGAAATTAAAAGATGCTTGCTCCTTGGAAGAAAAGCTATGACCAACCTAGACAGCATATTAAAAAGCAGAGATGCTACTTTGCTGACAAAGGTCCATCTAGTCAAATATACGGTTTTTCCAGTAGTCAGGTATGGACGTGAGAATTGGACCATAAAGAAAGCTGAGCGCTGAAGAATTGATGCTTTTGAACTGTGGCGTTGGAGAAGACTCGTGAGAGCCCCTTGGACTGAAAGGAGATCCAACCAGTCTATCCTAAAAGAAATCAGTCCTGACTATTCATGGGAAGGACTGAAGCTGAAGCTCCAATACTTTGGCCACCTGATGCAAAGAAGTGACTCATTGGAAAAGAACCTGATGCTAGGAAAGATTGAAGGCAGGGGGAGAAGGGGACAACAGAGGATGAGATGATTGGATGGCAGCACCGACTAAATGGACGTGAGCTTGAGTAAACTCCAGGGGTTGGTGATGGACAAGGAGGCCTGGTGTGCTGCAGTCCATGGGGTCGCCAAGAGTCAGACACGACTGAGTGACTGAACTAAACTGACTGATAAATCAACTGTATTTCAATAAAGTAAACTTTTAAAATATAAATAACTAAAATTATATTTTGTTGTACAATTTTTAAAAAGTGAATTCTTCACCTCACTTTCTAATTGATCATCACTCCGAATTTTTCTTTTTCACTTCTTTTTTCAACCTTTACTTGATAACACTTAGCAGTCTCTTGTCCATGTTGGGAAGTGTATGAATATTTTTCCCACTTGAGAGAAATAAGAGAAGGGAAGTAAAGGAAACATAGAGGGAGAAAAAGGATGGAAGGAAGTAGGAAGAGAAGTTAATAATATGTAATTTGTTGTTTAGTCACTAAGTTGTGTTCGACTCTTTTGCAACCCCATGGATTATAGGCCACCAGGCTCCTCTGTCCATGGAATTTCCCAGTCAAGAATACCGGAGTGGGTTGCCATTTCCCCTCCAGAGGATCTTCCTGATACTGGGATTGATCCCGCATCTCCTGTTTGGCAGGCGGTTTATTTACAACTGAGCCACCTGGGAAGCCCAATAGGTAACTAATATATAATAAATATAACTTAAGTACATAATAAATTTTAGTATTTAAAAGTAAATGAATTCCTTTATAGGATAAATGATAACACTTCTCATAATTTTCAAGATTTTTAAAATGATAATAACGATTTATAATTAACAAGCTATTCTCTAAGTAAATGCATACTTTTAAACAATAGTTGTTCTCCATTGGAATCAGATTACTTCCTCTACTTATTTTTATTTTAACCTGTGGTTTTTAATTAACTTTTATAATCAAAGTTATATTTCATGTCATTACCTCAATAATTAAAATATTTAAACAAATATAATCCAAATAGTGGTTAATATGTTATAAATGAATGTAAACAAGTACTTAAAAGTTAATTAATTGGGAAACAGGAACACTTTTTAACAACTGGCAGACAACCACAGCTAACATAAAAGTTGCAATTATTCCTAAAAACTATCTTAGTAACTAACAAATTATCTTAGTAACTTATTAAAACTTCAAGTGAGCATAGCATTTCACATTCGTCAGCAGAGTAACCTCATCTCCCACCCCAACTGCACGTGCTCTTTGTCTTTCTCACACACTAAATTCACATACATAATTTGACCTTCTGACATTTTCAATTAACCAACAGGCTCTCTGCTCGTGAAGAATGCTCAATCATTAGCAAATCCTGGCTCTAGAAGCCAGAGGGTATGTTAATCAGTCAGGAGAGATCAAAGTTACAGTGATCTATATATTTAGGTTCAGGAAATCTATTTAGTTGCCCTTGAATTAAGTATATAAGCTGATATTCAGGACAGCTCAGCATCATTTAAACATATTAATTAATATCATCTATGTCTTATTTATGTGGTTGTCAGTTTAAGAATGGTTTAATACAATGATAGGTCAAACCACAGCTGAATCATTTAAGGGCTGATCTCACTTACCCCAAATGTTGACATTATAGTTCTTTTCAGTTTTTCCTGCAACATTTGTGGCTTCACAAGTGTAGCGACCACTATCTTGAACCTGAGCATCTTCAATCTAAAAACAAAATCATGCTTTGAAACCACAGTTTATATTTTGTAATGAATTGGGGTTTTATATTAATGTTGCTTGTGATCTCTGACTTTTCATTTGTTCTGAAAGTTTTCAAACATATAAAAAGTTGAGAAGATAGTACTGGGTTAGCCAAACAGTTTGGTCTATTTTTTACTTAAGATGTTATGAAAAACTCAAATGAACTTTTTGGCCAACCCAATAAAATTGATGGCTATATGCCCATTACCCACATTCAATACTTACCAAGTTCAACAATTATCACTTACGTCATACCTTGTTTTAATCTCGTTAACTTTAGTGGTTGAAGGTCTAGAAAGGTCTTTTAAATATGATTAAGATAAAATAGCAAACCCCCACAATTAACCTTTGAATGAGTTATTTATGGCTTTAAATATACTATTTTTTTATGTCCAGAACACTCTTCAGTAAAATAATACCCTTACTCTTAGTTTATTGCTTTCTTCTATATCATGTTTAAAAGCTCCTTCAAGTCAACCAATATACTCAATTAGTCTTAATCTCTTAGTACCCAGTTTGGTGCTTGGTAGATAATTGAATATCAGTAAGTATTTTCCATATATTTATCTGCAACATACATGAATACTTATCCATCATTTATTCATAGACCTTTCAGCAGTTATTTAGAATCTTGCAGTAGGCACTACAGATAGAAGTACCTACAGATGCTACAGTAGACAGAAGTACTACACTAAGAAATACAGTGTAAAATATGGTTTCTGCCTTGAGTCTGCAATCCAGCTGATAATATAAAGCATGTGAATATAAAAAAGAGTTTAATGATAAACAAGGTGTAAATAATAATATAAGATACTATAAGAGGTATAACAAATAATATGTAATTGACGGCTAACTTTGAAATCAATTGCTAGAATATTCAAAAGAGGGTGAATCATTGGAGTTGCAGTTATCACTGAAAGTATTTAGTCTTCACTAGTTCTCACTTCCAAGAAGTCTTCTCCCTACATCCCTTCCTCTGGACCCAATCATTCCAGGGTGCCTGGATGGACTTGGAGGTGGAGATTCAGTGAATCCCAGGATTTCTTCATTCCCTCTCTCCTGGCTTCCCAACTCCACTGGGATCTGTGCTCTGAAGAAATGAACTCCTCCAGTCACTGAAATTGCTAAGACAGTTCTACTCAAGCACAGCTCTCCCTGAGCAGTGCTGGGACTTATGTTAATACACTCATCTCCCTCTATCATTCAGTCAGTGCTGAGGTTTGGGAATTCTAGCTGCTTTCTAGAACTCTACTTCTGAGAAAGGGCAGCACTTTTTGCCTTTATTTTGCCTCTGTAACTCAACTGACTTACCTTACTTCCTCCATCAGTGACTCTGACCTTTCCAGCCTTACCAGCTCCATCATTTCAGGACTGTAATTTTGAACGACTCCATTCTCTTGCCTCTGATACACACATTCATTCACGCTCCCTCCCACTCTCTCTTATACTTCTACTTGTGGAAGTTTCTTAGCTTCCCTTCATGCCACAATTTTCATTCACTTCTCAAGATTCTTTGTTTGACAGTGATAACTTTCTTTTACCAAGAAGCCATGTGGCGTAGTGGTTAGCAGCATGGATTCTGAAGTTATACTTCTATATCCAAATCCCATTTCTGCCACTTAGTAACTGTGGGCAGATTACTTAGCCACTCTCTCAATTCTACATAGGGTTATTACGAGGATTTTATAAACATTCCAGTGGCCTGTTAGCTTCCTGAATCCTAATTCCTTAGGCTGACTTTCCATGTTAGTTCTTATTTCACTCAAATCAGCCTTGTCAACATTCTTTCCAAAATTCAGTTTGTTACATTGTTTCAGTATCATGAGTTTACTTGCTCTTCATAATCAGGTCTTCTGTCCCATCTACCCACAGAAAGCCAAATAGCCATCCAAGACTATTCTAGGCAACCATAACCTTACTTTTCGCTATCTTTCCCAAATGTACTGTCTGTATCATCCACTGGGTAAGTAACTTAGAGCCTTATAGCACTTAGCTGCATTTTTCAATTAAGCTGCTAGATTTTCATATAGTATATAAAATTGGAAATAATTTTATATGTATGTATATAGAATATATTTATATAGAATTGGAAAATTTTGCATAAATGTGTCATTCTTCATTGCATCCCTGTGCAGAGCACCTAGAATGGGGATTCGCTGATTGGTTGGATGACCGAAATGATGCACTCCTTAGAATGTTTCTATCATATTTGGCTAGAAGCATTTTTTGAATGGCTTCTGCCTTCAAATACAATTGATATTTAAATATTTAAATCTTACTAGGCATAAATTAGAAAAAATATCACAAACCTCAAAAGAGTTCCTAGAATTTTAGAGGATATATTTAGTAGGATACTTGTAAAGTTTAATAGTGTACTATTTTGACAGGGATAATACTAAAGTGATGATCTTAGAAATAAGAAGAAGTAAATGAATCTGTAGCCTTACCTTTAGCACACTCCCATTTTCAGTAACACTGAGACCTGGTTTCTTCAGCAAGGGGTGGCCATCTTTTAACCAGGTCAGAGTCGGTGGGGGAATAGCATCACTTTGACATAGTAACTCCACAGCTTGGCTAATGAGGACAGAGACGTTCTGTTCTTCTCCCATAATATTTGGTGCAACTAAGTGAAAGATGGGTTTTCCCTCAGGATAAAAGAGGCCAGCACACTGCTTATCTTTATTAATCATCAGGACATATACTGAATAACTTTATTAGTCCTTTTAAGATGTAGGATCACAGTAATTCTAGCATACCCTCTTTGCATCACTTGGTTCAGAATCAAGTGTTCATAAATCACTGATTAATGTGTTCCTGTGGAACAAAAATAGTTTTTCACTAACTTTTCGTGCAAAAAAGTTTTAGAACTGGAAGTTCTCACAAAGTGCCCATTTAAGAAACTTCTTGAACTCGAAGTCACCCCTTAAGATTTTCAAAGTATTAAATCACTCATGAAATATTTTGGAAATAACAATGAGTTAAAAGCAAATATATTTTTGATGCTTATTTATATATTTTGTTGCAAAATAAAATAAATTTCATACACATAGAGGCAAAATAAAAATCGAGTTGAAAGGGATCATCCTGTCCACCTCTCAGCGTGCAAAATATAAGATGGGTGACAGATAAGACCTTATGTAAAATAACATGATTCTATGGAATACAGACCATGTGGGATAACTAAATCAGTGACCAGCTGCACAACACACAGCTACATAAAAAGAAGAAATGAGTTGAAATTTTAATGAGATTAAAATGAGAATTCCCTGGCTATAAGGCTTGTCAGATGCTGAAATATGTTCTTGGAGGAGTTTAAGGAATCGCCTTCCCTTGGGTATATTAAAAAGTAGAGTAAACAATCATTTGTCTTAGATGGTCTAGGTACAGCCCTGCCAAGAATGAGAGGGTGGGCTTCATAAGTTCTCAGGGCCTCTTTCAGGCCTGTATTTATAATAATTCAAAAACATGAACTAATACTGAAATCAGGTCTGTTATTAAAGGGCGACTCCAAAAAAGCACAAAGGGGAATTTCCCCGGCCATTTCTCACTGAATTCTATAACTATTTAGGATTGTAAAAAACATACCATATTTGTAGTTTTTTGTTATTGTTTTTACAAGAAAGGCAAAGTTTCGCTGAAATGAATCCTAAAGGATTTTTCCAAATGCATTGGGAGGAATGAGGTGCTTGTGGTAAAGAACATTTTAACAGCCCGTTAGCCATTGCTTCTGACTCGACACGGCTGCGTGTGGCAAAATGACAATGGGCTTTAGCTAGTAACGTTTTTTCTGTGGATTTTAGCTAGTAACAAGTTTTTCTGTAACCAGGAGATTTCTCTGCTACACAGGAAAAAGCATACAAACTAGAGGGTACTTTCTTATGCCGTTTCTGGATGCAGGACTTGTGCTAAACCCAAAGGAATTGATGCTGACAAAAGAAATTTCATGCACAATGGTTGGAACAGACCAGTGGAGCATTTGGGCAGAGATCTGTGATGTCCATTCTGCTAAATTTAATAGCACACACAGATACTGGCTCTCCATCAGCTTAAATTTATCTACGGTGACAGAAAAGAGTGGGATTACTTTTCACATGTGAGACAACAGAAAAAGATATGCAACTAGTCTGAGATGAAAACTTCTATAATCTCAGCAAAATGAGCATGAGTGCCATCTTCTATTATGAAAAAAAAATATCCTCACCAGGCTTTGCATAAAGAGTCCTAAATAGAACAGCATATTTCATAGCTTGGAAATAACTTCAGGAAAAGTCTGGTCTCTGGATAAAAAGGTACCATGACTATGTGAGTGAAAGTTGCTCAGTCGTGTCTGACTCTTTGCAAGCCCATGCCATTCTCCAGGCCAGGATACTGGAGTCCATACAGTCCATGGAATTCTCTAGGCCAGAATACTGTAGCGGGTAGCCTTTGCCTTCTCCAGGGGACCTTCCCAACCCAGGGATTGAACCCAGGTCTCCAGCATTGCAGGTGGATTGTTTACCAGCTCAGCCACAAGAGAAGCCTCCTGACTATGTGAAACATGTTTACCTTAGATTACTTGTAGACTTTATAAAAGAGCATGGATTCTTTAGGACTGCTTGTAGACAGAAATGTCGGAAATAATTCAAGAGAGCAGAATGCTAATTTCCAAATAGTTTTCCTTTAATTACTTTTCTTACAGCTAAGTGAGTGAGTCAAGCTCCAAAGGAAAACAAGTTTTTAACATTGAGAGGAAAAATCTAAAAACAAAAGAGTATTTGTTTCTTAAGATAAATTAAAGCAAATCTAATTATAGTTGAGGATATATATTACTAAAGCCCATCTATTTTTTTCTGCCCTGTCTTTCATTTCCAACTTCTTGTTTAGTCTGGGAAGAGAAAAAGCTTCCACCCTTTAGATTCCTGGGTTTCTTAGATGATATCCCTATTCTGCTTTGCAGTCATGTGGCTTAGGAAGGGCATATTGGGCCTGTTTCTCATCCCGTGCATTATGCCTGTGACACATAAGTTATCAAGTCAGAATTGCCATGGGGTTATGATTGTGGAGATGCTGGGGAATGTGTGAGTGCTAAGAAAGCTCTCTGAGCTTCAGTTTAAAGAAAAGGTACTGCAGGAATCCAAATCATTTAAAAACTCAATTCTCTTGTTTCAGCACTTCAGAACACAGTAAAGCAGCCTCCAAATTTATACCAAGGAGAAACAGTTAAATGAACTATTCTTGTAACTGTAGGGATAGCTATTTTATCCAGTATGTGCTCCTTTTACACCCCTATACTCTATAATGTGAATCTGAACTTATCTTTGGCCATGAGCAACAAACCAACCCAAGATCACCAAGGTTAATACCACAAACTTAGGAATATCGTGCAGGGGCATAATATAAATAGTAGAGGATAGATTGGAGGCTAATTTCAAATTAAAATTGTTTAATTTGGCACTTCTTTAACATGAAATATATAAGCATAGCAAGCTACTAAACACACACATTTTCAAACACATGTACATGTTAGCTAGCCTCTTGACTTTTACTACAGAGGGAAGAGTCTGGTTTTTGGACTAAAAGACTTGTATGAGAGTATCTTAACAAAATCTTAAAGAATAGTCATGCACATCTTCATAACTCCTGGAAAACATCAACTCTCTATCACCTCTCAGGTCCACTTTTGACATGAATCAATGCAGAAATGGAAAAAGCCAAGGCCAGATTTTCAGTGTTGACTAAAACCTAGTGAATACCAACGGCAATCCTGGGCTAGGCTTGCTCATGACTGAAGGAGCTATTGTGTTACAAACTTAAACTGATGAATCATCCTCTAAAAACAGTGTAGACTGGAAACATTCCAATTCTTCATAAAGGATAAACGTGACCCATTAAGGGAAGGAGTTAGATTTCTTGAGATTGGGCATTTTGGAATCTCTGTTATCTCAGACACAGAGCACCAACAAACCTGGAGGCTGAATACCCACACATGTCAACTGCAGAAGCAACAAAAGTGGGGGATGCATACAAGTTATGGGTGATTTACTGAGGCCAACTGGGGTTTTTTAGCTTAATTAGATATGTATGGTATCTATGTTGTCACGAGGGGCCTTTTAATTAAAAAATTAAGACTTATTAAGTCAAAGTCAAAGATATTTGTGATGACTGTTTTTGGCAAATTCAAAAAGGCACATCAATTCACATGGCCTGGAGGTTAAAAAAATAATACATTTTTAAATATATATTTTAAAAGGAGTAAATTCTTTGGAACTGAAGTAGGACCTAGAAGAAAAGGCCTGCATTAAACAGATACTCTTTGAGGGCCACAGAAGAAACAAATCCATTATTCCAGGAAGCAAAAATGTAATGCAAATGAGACACTAAAAAGAAAAAAACCACCTGAAAAAGTCCTAAATGCAAAGGTATACGAAAATGTGAAATGACAAGTGTAATCTATGAATGGAGGCCAATGAGACCGCAATTTCATCTTGGGGGCTTCTTGGTGTGATGGAATCAGACCTTTCCTTTTGTATATTACAGCTGCATCACAGGTAGGAAAAAGACTTGAATTTTGCCTAATTTATATTCAACTTTTGCTTCCCAAATAATCCTTTAATTCATAGACACAGTATTAACTATAAAATATGCTGATTGTACATATAATCAAAAGGTAAGAAAATCTAGGCTTCAAATAGAATTGATCAAGAGAGCTACTTGAAGAGGAGCTTGCTTTAGTGAGAAGATCATATCTTTGTATGCATTTTCATTCTCAGAAGTTCAAAAAGGGAAAATCAGTCAAAGTCAAATATGAGGCAGAAAGGGTGAAACTGATTCTGTTAATCTTATAACTTCATTTCCATTGTTCATAGCTCTCCATTGTCAAAAACTCTCAACTGTGTCAAAGATCTCAGGACTTAAACACAGTTATTTCAGAGCAGAAAGAATTATTAAAATGTCTCACCATATACTCTGAGGTCAATGTCCCTTTGTTTCTCCCCGGCAGCATTTACTGCCACGCAGGTGTATCTCCCGGTATCACTGATCTGTGCGCTGGTCAATGCTAGGATGCGGCCCCCAGACAGAACCTATCAGAGAACAGACCACTAAATAACCAACGTGGCTCCTGAGAAGGGGAGGCGTAAACATACTTTTTAAATTATTTTCTGAGTTTAATCAATCGAACATTTGCCTCTAGAAGGATTTCTACCTGGATATTTTAAAGAGGGCAAGCATCATTCAATCTCCTCATTTTCTCCATGGAGGAAGACAGAGAATAGAACCAAAGCTGGCAATAATCACTGAAAACAACCCCCCACATACAGGGTCAAGTGAAGATTCAACTTTATCTATGCTTACTACAGAAAGAGAGAAAGCCACCAGGGGAGAAAGATAAGAAGTGGGAATAAGAGGAGTCAATCCTCCTCCTAATTTTTCCTTGGGAGAACAATTAAGAAGTTAAAATTAACACTGTAATATCAATCAAATTAATTAGTCACACTCATAGCCCTTTTATTCCATTGACATAGCTGTATCTCAAAAATACTGACACTGACTCTGGATAGTCTATGATTCCAAATTCTGCAAGCAAAGGATTTTCAAGAAAAGCTCAAGAAACAGAACGGTGGAATAACTATGCCTTCTTCAAGGCAAAACAAGATTAAAGTACACTTTAAATGGGATATATATCTTTTTGTATCTCAAATTTTGAGTCAGTGCAAAGTACTTAAATTTTGTTCTCAGACTCAAATTTCATATCTCATAATGTTGTCTTTTTCCATTTTTCTTGATATGATGTTTTAGTAGAAGTGACTACACTCTAGATGGTTCTCTGATTCATTATTATTTTCAGAAATTTAAATATAACTTCTACCAGGAAATTCCTGCTTCTGTCATTGATAAACATTTCTTTGTGTAGAGTATCTCTTACGGTGATACCAGACAGTGGGAATAGGGAAGCAGATGTACCTAAAACAATAGTCAAAATACAGAATTATATATGAGACAAGGGAACTCTTAGACATACTGAGCTTTTAATGATCTGTCTAGAAATCCAAGTTGTGTGTCCATACTCATAGATGTATATATGTACATTTTTGGATAACATTTGTGAATCCTTGCTCTGCAAGTCCCTTTTATTTGTTCAGACTTCGCGGACTGATAGTGAGATGGTAGATCTGCCTTAAGAAATGACTTGGAGTACCTGTATCCCATTAACGAAACTCGTGACGGGGCTCCCATCTTTCAGCCAGGTCAGACTTGGGGCCGGGATACCTCTGGCTTCACACTCTAACCTCACCAGGTTATTAACCACCACTGCCACCATGTTATTGCTGCCAAAAATCGATGGGGGCACTGGAAAGGAACAAAAAAGTAAACAGAAGTAAGGCATGCTAACATCGCAGAATATTTCATCTCAGAATAATAACAACTATGTGTTCTGTCCATAGTAATGTGTTTTATATTTCTTATTTCTTGCCTTCCAGGTTTGTGTGTGTACGCGTGTTTCCCTCCACTGTATGCACGCTAGTACGTTAACTACGAACTCCTCTTAAAAGCACTATTAGAGAAAACAACTTGAAAACATTTCCTGAACCTATGATTCTGATAGACAATATTGACAAACAGGGCTACTGTCATTAGCTGATAAGACAGTTGATGACTATTCTGAACAATTCATCTAAAGCAAACAAGTCCAATAGCATGTGAAAACAGAGCATTTAATAGGAATCAAAAATGCAAACACATCAGTTTTAGAACACTGCATCCTTAAATAAAGATGACAATAACACACTCTGTTAAAAATCAACACTAGAATTTTCTAGATGCACTTGACCGTTTTGAATGCTGCTTTACCCTGGATCAATCAAGTAGTGGCACTAACCATGGACCTGCAGACTGTAAAACAGCTCGGTTGCTCCAGCTGAGTTGATGGCCACACATTTATATATGCCAGCATCTGTGATCTGGGCACTTTCAATATTGATGATCTGTCCTCTGTTCAAGAAAGTCACACTACTGGAATCTGATAGTGGACGATTATCTTTGTACCATGTAATAGCTGCAAGGAGAAGAGAAAAGAGAAGCCCATCTATTTAAATGTTTCTTTAAAAAAATTATCCTTCAATAAAAAATAAATTAAAAAACTCAAAATACACACTGAATTAGAGGTTAACTACAATAGTAACAACTGCTTTATTCTTACGCTTATCACTCTAGTTTAATGTTTAAATATTTAAGGTTGATTTTTAGGAGGAAGGAGGTAAACATTAGAAAAATATGAACAGTCAGGCCAATATAAGTGCCTTGAAGTGAATTCGTAAAAATGATATTCTTTTTTTTTTTAATTTTATTTTATTTTTAAACTTTACATAATTGTATTAGTTTTGCCAAATATCAAAATGAATCCGCCACAGGTATACATGTGTTCCCCATCCTAAACCCTCCTCCCTCCTCCCTCCCCATACCATCCCTCTGGGTCGTCCCAGTGCACTAGCCCCAAGCATCCAGTATCGTGCATCGAACCTGGACTGGCTACTCGTTTCTTACATGATATTTTACATGTTTCAATGTCATTCTCCCAAATCTTCCCACCCTCTCCCTCTCCCACAGAGTCCATAAGACTGTTCTATACATCAGTGTCTCTTTTGCTGTCTCGTACACCAGGTTATTGTTACCATCTTTCTAAATTCCATATATATGCGTTAGTATACTGTATTTATGTTTTTCCTTCTGGCTTACTTCACTCTGTATAATAGGCTCCAGTTTCATCCACCTCATTAGAACTGATTCAAATGTATTCTTTTTAATGGCTGAGTAATACTCCATTGTGTATATGTACCACAGCTTTCTTATCCATTCATCTGCTGATGGACAACTAGGTTGCTTCCATGTCCTGGCTATTATAAACAGTGCTGCGATGAACATTGGGGTACACGTGTCTCTTTCCCTTCTGGTTTCCTCAGTGTGTATGCCCAGCAGTGGGATTGCTGGATCATAAGGCAGTTCTATTTCCAGTTTTTTAAGGAATCTCCACACTGTTCTCCATAGTGGCTGTACTAGTTTGCATTCCCACCAACAGTGTAAGAGGGTTCCCTTTTCTCCACACCCTCTCCAGCATTTATTATTTGTAGACTTTTGGATCGCAGCCATTCTGACTGGTGTGAAATGGTACCTCATAGTGGTTTTGATTTGCATTTCTCTGATAATGAGTGATGTTGAGCATCTTTTCATGTGTTTGTTAGCCATCTGTATGTCTTCTTTGGAGAAATGTCTCTTTAGTTCTTTGGCCCATTTTTTGATTGGGTCGTTTATTTTTCTGGAGTTGAGCTGTAGGAGTTGCTTGTATATTTTTGAGATTAGTTGTTTGTCGGTTGCTTCATTTGCTATTATTTTCTCCCATTCTGAAGGCTGTCTTTTCACCTTGCTAATAGTTTCCTTTGATGTGCAGAAGCTTTTAAGGTTAATTAGGTCCCATTTGTTTATTTTTGCTTTTATTTCCAATATTCTGGGAGGTGGGTCATAGAGGATCCTGCTGTGATGTCTGTCAGAGAGTGTTTTGCCTATGTTCTCCTCTAGGAGTTTTATAGTTTCTGGTCTTACGTTTAGATCTTTAATCCATTTTGAGTTTATTTTTGTGTATGGTGTTAGAAAGTGGTCTAGTTTCATTCTTTTACAAGTGGTTGACCAGATTTCCCAGCACCACTTGTTAAAAAGATTGTCTTTAATCCATTGTATATTCTTGCCTCCTTTGTCAAAGATAAGGTGTCCATATGTGTGTGGATTTATCTCTGGGCTTTCTATTTTATTCCATTGATCAATATTTCTGTCTTTGTGCCAGTACCATACTGTCTTGATAACTGTGGCTTTGTAGTAGAGCCTGAAGTCAGGTAGGTTGATTCCTCCAGTTCCATTCTTCTTTCTCAAGATCGCTTTGGCTATTCGAGGTTTTTTGTATTTCCATACAAATTGTGAAATTATTTGTTCTAGCTCTGTGAAAAATACTGTTGGTAGCTTGATAGGGATTGCGTTGAATCTATAAATTGCTTTGGGTAGTATACTCTTTACATTTTCTCTAATGTATCAATATTTGTTTGAGAGCAAACTTTCAATCAATTCTATTTCTTCTCATGTAGAATATATGCCTCTCATCTACAAAAATTTTGTTTAGACTTCTAATCAAAATCAAACACACTATTAGCCTCAAAAATTTTATATTATTATCGATTCATATGAATAACTTACCAATGATGAGAATCAATACAATAACAGTCTCATCAAATGAATGATTCATAATCAACTTAGACTAGATTAAAAGTATATTTTCAGCATAAATGTATATACAATGACTTTGTGGGTTTTGTGGCCACAGTAAGGACAGTAAGGCAATTATTCACGTGTCCATTATTTAAATAGGTAAATTATTTCATGGAGCTAAAAGCAATGAAAATTCAAAAATATCATCCACCAAATGATATCCTAATCAGTGTTTTACATTTGAAATGTATTCTATAATATTTTCTTCATTAGCAATTACTATAGTATCCTCATAAACAGATTTAGCAATTCACAGAAATCTTAAAACGTTGGTAAGTTACAGAGTCCGAAAACAAACAGACCAGGCGAGGGAGTTCCAGCTGCTTTACACTCCAGCTGCACGGGGCTGTTCACCACCACGGTCTCATTCAGCATCTTCCCTGCATCGTCCAGGCTGGGTGGCTCTGCAAGAAGCCCGAAGAGGTAACTAGCACACAGAAATAGGGTATTAAACTGAAATGGTTTCCTCACTGGGACTTGTCATTTCTTTCTTTTTTCCTTTCTATCTTTCACTTATATACAATGATATATTTGGAATAAAACTAAGGTACACTATTAAGTGTGGCTTCCCTGGTGGCTCAGATGGTAAAGAATCTGCCTGCAAGCCAGAGACCTGGGTTCAATCCCTGGGTTGGGAAGATCCCCTAGAGGAGGGCATGGCAACCCACGCCAGTATTCTTGCCTGTAGAATCCCCATGGGCAGAGGGATACTATTAAGCAGTAGTGAGAACAGGATGTAAAAGATCTTAAAAGGTTTTCTGGATCATCTATTAATCTATGCCCATAATGGAAAAGCCTTGGATACATACATTAGCAGAGTAGTAAAAGAATGTTAAGGGAGTATTTTTAATTTCAATTAATCTGATTAGTCTGATGATGAACTGCCTTTACCAAGAAGTAATCTTAATGTATTTGAACTCTTTCAGTGAAGAACATCAGTATTTCTCAAAATATCTGACTGTACCCTGTGCTTAGTCACTCAGTCATGTCCAACTGTTTGCAACCCCATGGACTGTACCCCATCAGGCTCCTTGGTCCAAGGGGATGATCCAGGAAAGAATACTGGAGTGGGTTGCCATGCCCTTCTCCAGGGGATCTTCCCAACCCAGGGATCGAACCCAAGTCTCGCATGTTGCAGGCAGATTCTTTACCATCTGAGCCACCAGGGAAGCCTGACTTTACCTTAGAACAGTACTATCTTAAATCATTTCAGAGAAATTAGAATCATTTTTATTTGTTTATTAGAGTCTTTTTTGATAGAAAAGTTACAACTGTTAGTAAAATAAAACAGAAAACTACATTTTCAACTTTAAATAATCACAGATAATGCTGCTTTAGTTTTAATGTTGGGCATCACTGGTGGCTCAGAGGTAAAAAATCCGCCTGCAATGCAGGAGACCATCTGCAAAGCAAGAGACATCAGTTCGATCCCTGGGTTGGGATGATCCCCTGAAGAAATGGCAACCTACTTCAGTATTCTTGCCTGAGAAATTCCATGGACAGAGGAACCTGGCAGGCTACAGTCCATGGGGTCGCAAGAGTTGGACATGACTTAGTGACTAAACCATGTATATATAAAGTAGGAATTCAAAACGTTTAAGAGGCATAGTGTAAAAGTAAAGACAGCTTGGAATAGCAAAGCCCTACATCTCCTATCTTAAAGAATGCAGGAGGGATGTGAGGAAAAACAAAATTGCAAGTAAATTAGAGGTTTTCTCTTATTTGGAAAAGATGCTATGTATATGTTAACTTTGGGGTTTATATAAAAAACATTTTAAAGATTTGATAAATTTAACTTATCCAATGTACCAGAGGCCCTCACCTCCACCCCATATCCAATTAAATAATTGATCCATTAACCTAGCAAAAACAGAAAGGGGAAAGGAGGCAAGGGAATAAGAAAAATGATTAGAACTAAATAAGATGGTAGAAATAAAATCAAATATGTAAATCAAGAGCATAAATGTGAATGAGTTAATTTTCTTGGTCAATACAGAAACAGTTAAGACTATCTGAAGGTTATCAGTTTTTTTTTTTTAATTAAAAAGCACAAGCAAAACAACTGTAAAAATGTTGACAGTAAAGAGCTAGACATAGATATACAAGAAAAATAAAGGAGATATCAATTTCTGACAAACTGGTATACAAGGCAAAAATAATGCTTTCTACCGACTGAACTGTTGCAATTCAGAAAGAATCCACTATAATGATAATGCTTTATGCATTGTATAAACAAGCAAAATTGTAAACAAAAAAGGAGAGAAAATCTGAAAAATCTAAAAGTAGTATATTTCAGTATTTCTTAGAAATTAACTACATAGTGAAACAAAAATAAAGTTCTAGAGAATTTGAAAGCGAAAATTACCCAAACATATATATGTTTAAAGCTCAACATTCAGAAAACTAACATCATAGCATCTGGTCCCATCACTTTATGGCAAATAGATGAGGAAACAGTAAACAGTGTCTGACTTTATTTTTCTGGGCTCCAAAATCACTGCAGATGGTGATTGCAGCCATGAAATTAAAAGACACTTACTCCTTGGAAGGAAATGACCAACCTAGACAGCATATTAAAAAGCAGAGACATTACTTTGCCAACAAAGGTCCGTCTAGTCAAGGCTATGGTTTTTCCTGTGGTCATGTATGGATGAGTTGGACTATAAAGAAAGCTGAGTGCCGAAGAATTGATGCTTTTGAACTGTGGTGTTGGAGAAGACTCTTGAGAGTCCCTTGGACTGCAAGGAGATCCAACCAGTCCATCCTAAAGGAGATCAGTCCTGGGTGTTCGTGGGAAGGACTGATGTTGAAGCTGAAACTCCAGTACTTTGGCCACCTGATGTGAAGAGCTGACTCACTGGAAAAGACCCTGATGCTGGGAAAGATTGAGGGCAGGAGGAGAAGGGGACGACAGAGGATGAGATGGTTGGATGGCATCACCAACTCAGTGGACATAGGTTTGGGTGGACTCCAGGAGTTGGTGATGGACAGGGAGGCCTGGCGTGCTGCGGTTCATGCGGTCGCAAAGAGTCGGACACGACTGAGCGAATGAACTGAACTGACATATCTTTATACACACACGTTATTTGTGTATTTATTGTTAACAAAGAATACATATTATTTTCAAGTGGCAACAGAATATTTTCAAAACAGATTATATATTAGGTCACAAAAAATCTCAATAATGTATTTATACCACAATTTAAAAAATCATAATAAGAAAATCACAGAACTCAGTAGTAAAATACAAAGTTCCCTACATGGGGAAAAACCTTATTAAAGAGGAAATCAAGACAAATGTATACAGGCAGAAAAAATTAATTAGAATGAGACTGATTAAAACTAAAATCTGTGGGCCATCAATAAGCAGTACATTACCCAAAGGCAATCTTAAAGTTCTAATTAATATATTAAAAACTAAGAAATGCTAAAAATAAATGTTCTAAGCATTCAACTCAGATTCTAGAAAAAGACCAATAAAATAAACCCAAAGAAATCAGGAATAAAGAAATAATAGAAGACTATACCAAAGCAAACAAACAAGCAAGCAAAAGGAATAACAAACAATATAATTCAAAGGTGGTTTCTGACAAGTTTAAAATAAACCCTGTCCTCAAAAATAGATGACCTTATAGATCAGATTTCTATTTTTTTGGAAGTTGTTCCTGAAGACAAAGTTTAGAGGTCACTCAAACCTGTAGTTCATTTGCACTCATCTCACACACTAGTAAAGTAATGCTCAAAATTCTCCAAGCCAGGCTTCAGCAATATGTGAACCGTGAACTTCCTGATGTTCAAGCTGGTTTTAGAAAAGGCAGAGGAACCAGAGATCAAATTGCCAACATCCACTGGATCATGGAAAAAGCAAGAGAGTTCCAGAAACACATCTACTTCTGCTTTATTGACTATGCCAAAGCCTTTGACTGTGTGGATCACAATAAACTGTGGAAAATTCTGAAAGAGATGGGAATACCAGACCACCTGATCTGCCTCTTGAGAAATTTGTATGCAGGTCAGGAAGCAACAGTTAGAACTGGACATGGAACAACAGACTGGTTCCAAATAGGAAAAGGAGTTCTTCAAGGCTGTATATTGTCATCCTGTTTATTTAACTTATATGCAGAGTACATCATGAGAAACGCTGGGCTGGAAGAAGCACAAGCTGGAATCAAGATTGCCCGCAGAAATATCAATAACCTCAGATATGCAGATGACACCACCCTTATGGCAGAAAGTGAAGAGGAACTCAGAAGCCTCTTGATGAAAGTGAAAGAGGAGAGTGAAAAAGTTGGCTTAAAGCTCAACATTCAGAAAATGAAGATCATGGCATCCGATCCCATCACTTCATGGGAAATAGATGGGGAAACAGTGGAAACAGTGCCAGACTTTATTTTTCTGGGCTCCAAAATCACTACAGATGGTGACTGCAGCCATGAAATTAAAAGACGCTTACTCCTTGGAAGGAAAGTTGTGACCAACCTAGATAGCATATTCAAAAGCAGAGACATTTCTTTGCCAACAAAGGTTCATCTAGTCAAGGCTATGGTTTTTCCTGTGGTCATGTATGGATGTGAGAGTTGGACTGTGAAGAAGGCTGAGCGCCGAAGAATTGATGCTTTTGAACTATGGTGTTGGAGAAGACTCTTGAGAGTCCCTTGGACTGCAAGGAGATCCAACCAGTCCATTCTGAAGATCAGCCCTGGGATTTCTTTGGAAGGAATGATGCTAAGGCTGAAACTCCAGTACTTTGGCCACCTCATGCGAAGAGTTGACTCATTGGAAAAGACTCTGATACTGGGAAGGATTGGGGGCAGGAGGAGAAGGGGACAACAGAGGATGAGATGGCTGGATGGCATCACTGACTCGATGGACGTGAGTCTGAGTGAACTCTGGGAGTTGGTGATGGACAGGGAGGCCTGGCGTGCTGCGATTCATGGGGTTGCAAAGAGTCGGACACGACTGAGTGACTGATCTGATCTGAATCAATGTATTAAATCTTCCTGTTTGAAATGCTTAGACTGTTTCTGTTTTCTGCTGAATTCTGACTTATGGCATTTAAGCAAAAAAAAAAAAAGACCTTTAAATACGACTATCTGACTTTTACAACTGGAAAGGAAAAATAATTAGCCCATGGCACATTGCTCCAAAACAGTTATTTAAATATTAACTTGAAGCCTGCTGGACTGAAGTGATCATTGATGGCTTTGACAGGCTATGTAACTGCTGCAATAAAACAATATGGTGGGAATAAGAAATATAACAGCCATGAAGCAGATTGGCTATTTTTCATTCCACTAGAGAACTTAAAGAGAAAAGATTAGATGTCAGCAAGAATGGTAGAATAAGAACTTGCAAAATCCACTCCACCATAAAAAAAAAAAAAAGAACATTGGAAAATTATCAAAACAAACTTTCTTAGAACTCGGGGAATTAACCAAATGCTTACAATAATTCAAGAAGTGTTTATTCAAGAAAAAGAGCTAAATCTAATTAAGAAGAGTGAGTTTTACAACATTTTATTTGCCTCTCTTCCCATCACTCTTTCCTTACCTCAGCAGTAATCTTGAAAACAAATAGCTCTGCAGCCACAGTGACAAAAAAGCACAGTAAATATTGGAGGGGATCAGAGCTACCTAAAAGCCCCATTCCTAGAAGACTCACTATTTGACCTGTCTGGCCTTTCTCTGGAAATTTCCACTCCTAGGACTTGTCTTTAACTATCCAGACCCAAAATTTGCTCAGTGAAATCAGTCCCTTTCCCAGAGGCATTTTAAAGTCTACCACAACAGACTTCACAGAGATTGTCCAGGAAAGTTACCGTATTAGTTTCCTTTCCCTTCCATAACAAATTATTTCAAACCTGGTAGTTTAAACAGCACAAGTGTATTATTTCACAGTTTTGTGGGTCAGAAATCAACATGGCTTCACTGGGTTAAAATCAAAGTTGCAGAAGGACTCATTTACTTTCTGCTGGGTTCAAAGGAAAACCTGTTTTCTTTCCTATTCAGAGGATAAAGCATCTGCCTGCAATGCGGGGGACCCGGGTTCGATCCCTGGTTTGGGAAGATCCCCTGGAGAAGGAAATGGCAACCCACTCCAGTATTCTTGCCTGGAGAATCCCATGGACAGAGGAGCCTGGCGGGCTACAGTCCATGGGGTTGCAAACAGTTGGACACGACTGAGTGACTTCACTTTCTTTCCAACTTTTAGAGAGGACACGTATTCCTTGAGTTGTGGACACCTTCCTCCATCTACAAAGCTAGTAATAGGGAAGGTCATAAGACCTCACATCTCATCATTCTCAATTCTGCCTTAATTTTCTACTTTTCATGACATGTCTGGGTCCATCTAGATAATTCATAATAATCTCCCTATTTTAATGTCCACTGATTGATAACATTAAATTTTTTAAAAATACTAAAGGAAGTCCCTCAGGCTGCATAAAAAGAGTGACTTTAATACATATAAAGAAGTAAAGAGGACTGGTAGAGGTAACTAATAGTAAAGACAGTAAAACTGTATATTTTGCAGATAACACTGTTTTCTCCTTCCTGATTTAAAAGACAATAACATAAATCAATGCTTATAAATATATATTGATAGGCACATGATGAATAAAGATGTAATTTGTATGACTATAATAACACAAAGGAGGGGAAAGGGGAGGGATCTATATAGGAGCAAAGTTTTTATAATACTGAAACTAAATTAGTATTAATCCAAATGATTAACATTATTAATTAAGATGCTAATTGTAATCCTTAGGGCAACCACTAAAACTCAAAACTATGGAAAAAGAAGGAATAAGATAAAATGGTACACAAGAAAATATCTATTTAACACAAAAAGGCAGTAATGGAAGAACACAAAAACAACACATACAAACATACATATAAATAGACATAAATCCTAGCATCTCAGTAATTATATTAAATGCAAACGTATAAATACCCTATGCAAAAGGCAGAAGAGACCAGCAGAATGGATTTAAAAAGCGAAAGAAAAATAAAAACATGACCTAACTATATGTTGTCTACAAGTGATCCACTTTGGATTCAAAGACACAAATAGGTTGAAAGTAAAAGGATGGAAAAGATATCATGCAAGCAGTAAACAAATAAAAATGGAGAGGCTATACCAGTATAAAAAAAAAACACCAGATTTTGAAAGAAAAACTATTAGTAGCAACCAAGTAAGATATTTTTAAATGACACAAAATATCAATTTATCCAAAATACATGACAATTATAATCACATATTCGCAAAACAGTTACTCAGTGGTATCTGACTCATGGCAATCCCATGAAGTGTAGCCCACCAGGTTCCTTTATCCTTGGAATTCTCAGAGAAAGAATACTGGAGTGGGTAGCCATTCCTTCTCTAGAGGATCTTCCTGATGCATGGATTGAACCCAGGTCTCCTGCAGAACAGGAAGATTTTTTACCATTTGGGCCCCCAGGGAAGCCCATAAGTGAAAGTGTTAGGCACTCAGCCATGCCTGACTCTCTGCGACCCCATGGACTGTAGCCCGCCAGGCTCCTCTGTCCCTGGAATTTTCCAGGAAAAGAATCTACCTGCAGTGCAGGAGACCAGGGTTCAATCCATGGGTGGGGAAGATCCCCTGGAGAAGGGAATGAATGGCCACCCACTCCAGTGTTATTGCCTGGAGAATATCATGGGCAGAGGAGCCTGGTGGGCTATAGTCCATGGGGTCGCAAGGAGTCAGAAACAACTGAGTAACTAATATACACATTCACGAGACAATAGAGTCTCTAGATACACGGAACAAAAATTTTGCAGAATCTAAGGAAGAAAGACAATTCAACAAGAATAGTCGGAGACATCCACTTTCAAGAACAGATATAACACTTAGACAAAACTGAACAACACTATAAATCAAGAGATATACACAGAATAGTCCACACAAGAATAGCAAAATCAACATCCTTCTCAAGTGCACATGGAATATTTTTAAGAATAAACCATATGTTAGGCTATAAGAGAAGTCTCCAGACATTTAAAAGGATTAAATCATACAAAGTGTGTTTTTAAACCACAACAGAATGAAATTATGAATCAATCATAAGAGAAGAGTTGGGAAATTCACAAATATGTAGAAATGAAATAACGCACTCCTAAATAACATGTTTCTCAGAGAAGAAATCATATAAGATATTACATAATACCCTGAGATAAAATAAAAATACAACACATGAAAACTTACAGGATGCACATAAAGCAACAGAGAGTGAAATTCATAGCTGTAAACAACTATATTAAAAACTCAAATCAGTAACCTAACATTCCACCTAAAGAAACCAGAATAATAAAGAAAAGTAAACTAAACCCAAAGCGGGCAAAATAAAGGGAATAATAAAGAACAGAGAAAAAATAGACAATAGAAAGAAAGAGAAAATCAATGAAACTAAAATCTGGTTTTTTGAAAGATCAATAAAAGGGACAAAATTTTAGCCCAACTGACCAAGACAAAACAAAAGAGAGGAGACCAAATTACTTCGATCAGGAAAGAAACAAGGGTCATTGCTACCAACCTTACAGAATTACAATTATACAGTAATATTATAAACAGTTTTGTGCCAACAACTAGGTTATAACCTAGATGTAATAGACAATTTCTTAGAAAGATACAAACTACTAACACAAACTCAAAAAGAAACTGAAAATCTGAATAGACACATAAAAACAAATTGCATTAATAAGCATTAAAAAAAAGTCCTTCACATACATGCTCACAAAACTGGAGAATGGCTTTAATAGTGAATTCTGCCAAACATTTTAGAATTAAACTGAGTCCTTCACAAACTCTTTCAAAATAAAGCAGACAATGAGTGAAACAATTCTTCAATCATTCGAAGAGGTCAGTGTAACATGATAACAGAACCAGACAGAGAGAGTCAATAAAAGGACACTATGATCAATATCCCTTATGAAAAGAGACACAAAAATCATCAAAAAATACTAGTAAGGTGAATCCAGGAACACGTAAAACATGTTATGCACCATGACTAAGAGGAATTTATTCCAGAATGGCAGGGTTGGCTTAACATATGAAAATCAAGTACTGTATTCAATTCAGTATTATACTAAAGACTTAACTCAAAATGGACTAAACACTTAAATGTAAGACCTGAAACCACAAACTCCTAGAAGAAAACATAAGAATAAAGTTCCCTGACAGTGTTCTTGGTAATGATTTCTTGGATATGACACCAAAAGCATGAACAATAAATGCAAATATATATATGTGGTTTGCAAATATTTTCTTCTATTTTGTAGGTTGCTTTTCATTTTTCTGATGGGTTCCTTTACTTTGCAGAAGCTTTTCAGTTTGATGTAATTCCACTTGTTTATTTCGCTTTTATTGTTTGTGCTTTGGGTGTCATATCCATATATATAATAAAGGGTGAATAATAAAAATATACAAGAAACTTAGACAACTCAATAGCAAAAAAAAAAAAAAAGCCACCAACAAATAATAAATAATACAAATATATAATGGGCAAAGGACCTGAATAGACAGTTTTTCAAAGAAGATACACAAATGGCCAACAGGTACAAAAAAAGGAGCTCACCATCACTAATTATCAGGGAAATGTAAATCAAAATCACAAGTGAATTATCACCTCACACCCATTAGTATGGTTATAAAAAATACAAGCAATAACAAGCGTTAGTGAGAATGTGGAAAAAAAGAAATTCGTACACTCTCAGTAGGAATGTAAATGGTAATGACCACTAGAAAACAGCATGAACTTTCCTCAAAAAAGTTAAAAATAGAACTACCATGTGGTCCAGCAATCCCATATTTGGTTATATATCTGAAGCAAATAAAATCAGTATCTCAAAGATATCTATAACTCCCATGTTCATTGCAGCATTATTTAAAAAAGCCAAGACATAGAAACCATCTAAGTGTCCATAGATACATGAATGGATAATGAAGATGCTGTCTTTCTCTCTCTCATTCCCTCTGTGTGTTTATTATATGCACTGTCATACATTATATATATATAGAGAGAGAGACAGACAGACAGACAGACGGAATACTTCTTAGTCACAAGAAGGCAGGAAATTATGTCACTTAAAACAACCTGAATGAAACTATAGGACCTTATGCTGAGTGAAATAAGCCAGACAGAGAAAAATAAATACTATATGATCTCACTTCTATGTGGAATTTAAAGAGTTGAACTCATAGAACCTGAGAATAGAATGGTGGTACCAGGGGCTGGGGGGTGGGGGAAATGGGGAGATACTGGTCAAAAGGTACAACCCTTCATTTACAAGATCAAGTTCTGGAAGTCTAATGTACACCATGGTGACTATTGTACTTCTAAATACTGTACTGGTAACACAGTAGATCTTAAATGTTCTCACTACACACACAAAAATAGTAACTGTGTAAAATGGTGGATGTGTTAATTTGATTGTAATAATATTTCACAAAGTATACATACATTGAATCATCCCCTGGTACACTTAAAATGTATAGAATTTTATTCATCAATTATATCTCGATAAAGCTGGGGAAAAAAGAATAAAAGACAGAGTGGTACTGTTATAAGAATCACAATTAGGCAATGGAACAGAATTGATTTTAGAGAAATTTAACCCTTACATGTACAATCAAATGACTTCAAAAAGCATGCCAAGCCATTCAGTTGGGGAAAGACTAGCCTCTTCAATAAAGGGTGCTCGTTCATTTAACATAAAAACTAAATAAAAATATAAATACTATTATTCCCTTTCTGCACAAAGAGATGGTTTTGGAATACTGAATTTAGGTGAACACTGTTGTAGAAGAAGAATTAGTAAGGTAATAATATTTTGTGATAACAATAAGATGTCTGCATACTGTGTACTCCAAGTAGAAGATTGAACTCTATTCGACTTACTGGCTTGCTTTCTTCTAAAGGCTCCAGGCATGTATCATGCCAAAATCAAAACACCTTCCTCTGAACATATTGTGGGTCTAAATTTTGCTATTACTTTAATCATTCAGAGACATTAATTCATTTTTTTAAAATCATGGTAAAATTTGAATTAATATATAACTGATCAAAAGTGCCTTGGAGACTCCCTAACCATGAAAATTATAATACAATGAATAATATATTCACCAATACCAAGAAAATAGCATAGTAGAGCCCTGAACTAAAGTTATCCTTTAAAAGATAAAAGTTCTCTACAATATTCTCAAGTTCCTCTAGGCCACAAGTGAGCTATTACACAAAACACAAAAATGATATAGAAAAAAAAAATTTAAGTGGGTGTTAGCATATTTTAGCCAAGCAAATACATCCAAATAATAAAATGAAGGGTGCTCTACTAATGTTTTAGCCAGACAAGTAATACAGACACAAAATAGTTCCTGGCCAGCAGTAAAGACAGCAGGACATTAGATATATTTGTTAAAATGTTGGTGTAATGAGCAGGGCCAGAAGCCAAATATGTGTTTGGCCAAAACAGTCATTAAGCTGCTATTTACAGATGATGACCAGGAACCAGACACCAGGCTATATTTTTCATGTCTAGTCTTGCATTGATTCCTCAGAACAACTTCCCTGATTGTGGTATTATCTTCATCCTTTCCATTTTACAGATGAGAAAACTAAGCTTTTAAAAAGTTAGCATCTAAGCCCACTGTCCTCTGGATAATACTTGGAGTGTATTATCCAGTTCAAAGCTTTTCACTACAATATTCTACTTCTGGGTGCTTCACCTTGGTTGATTTTGGCTAGAAAATAATTACGTGCAGACGAATGCTTGGGCCATTAGACCCCAAAGAATCATTTGTTTGTGGAAACATCTGTCTCACTTGGCAAGTATTTGAGGTTTAAATATAATTTCATAGTTTGGTCTAGAGAATTAGAACTTCAAGAATTATGAAACTTTGATCATCAAAAGGACCACCTACTGAGAGCCTCTGCCGTCTATAATAGAACTTCCCTTGGAAAACCCAGGGGATCATAAGAATGTTCCCCTTCTCGTGATCATGACTTCATTTCCAGTCCAGGAGACCATGCACCCTTACTCCACCTTTTGGAAACCCTCTTTTCCATGTTTGAGAAAAATGGAAGCATCTACACTCCTTTTTTATAGAAAAGCAAAATAATAAGCATGTTGAAAGCTGAGTTTCTTAGGACTGAATACTTTTGGATGACAATTGTATGGATACAAAAGACTCACTTGCTGAGTGTGTTAGTCCTGGGATTAAAACAAATCCTAATTTGAAAAACAGCTATAGGATTGGTTAAATAATAAAAGAAATAATTAAATGACAGTTGCTTTGCCTATAGATTTTTCAATGTCCCTCTTAATATACAGCACCAGACTTATATATAATACTTTGGAAGCACTCAGAAAGCAAGAGTATAAGCAGGCTACTACAAACTTCTATTACTGACTTCTTAGCTTTATTACAAAAGTGAATTATCAAATTAATAATTAGAGTCATTAATATCTCAAGTAATTCAATGTGTGGTATCTTTAACCACTCTCTCCCTATTCTTATGCAATTTTTTTTGCCTCAGATTAATTTGTCATTTTTAACCTCTGAGGTCTTTGTGAAATCCACCAACTAATCCCTTAGAAATTCCTACATCTTTTTTAACATCTCCAATTCTCCCTGAAATTATGAATACAAATATGAAAGAGGACAGGATCAAGTCTGGCACCATGTCCCTCCAATGTGACACAGCCATCATGAAGGCCAAGATGATACATCACTTTCTGTTCATATTCCTGTCACATGTCATGTTAACTACTTCCTCCAGGTTGATCATGATCAATATTAGATTAGAAGTTCACTTCATCATTTATTCTTCCTTCAGGTTGATGAAATGTTATCCAGACAAGTCAAGATCCTATTAGGGGAAACGTTTTCAGCTAGTAATATATCTTACTTCTATTCTATGGTAATTCATATCAAGAAGACTTTTCTATTTTCTGACTAGTCTGGTAGTTTTTTAAAAAAATCCTTACAATCACCAACCTTGTGTTTCCCTTTTTTCACACTAACCCAGATATCCTCCAGCCTCCTTCTCCTTGTCTCTGAGGATTTTCTACTTGTGTACTCTAATTGAATCTCTTGCTAACATGTATTTTGTTACCATAGTTAGATAGTATGTTGATAGACTTGTGTTTTCTCAGATATTGGATCTGCTTTTTTCTTTTCTGTTGTTGCCCTGTGTTTGATGATATACTCGAGTTCTTTCACGGACTCTAGTCTTCAGTCAGTCTTGACTACACTGGCAAGTCTCTAGACCAGACTTTACAGTCTGGGCCAATGTTTTTCCATGTAAAGGCTCAGATTACTTGCATGAGAGATGCTGTTTCATGAGATGTGGGAAAGCATCCAGAAAGATGTATTTCTAAAAAGCAATACATATGATTTTTATGAATACAAGTCTGGGAGCCCCAAATACCGAGGTCTGGTTCTTCCCAGTTCTGGGGACATGTTCTCTTCTTCACTACAGAGTTTTCATTTAAGTAATTTAAAGCAGTCTAGAGAACAAATAACTTCTCTTTTCTGGACAGCTTCTGAAAGAGTAGAAGTGGGAGATAATATTATATCTAAAACCTTTAAACCTCAAAAGCACTCTTCAAGTCAGATACTCAGATTAATTAAGTAGCTTGCTCAAAGTTATACAAATCATGGTTAACAAAGAATTTAAACCAAAGTTGGCATCAGTCCAGTGCCTGAGATGATGGCAACATATCATGCTATCCTACTCAACTGCTTCCTCTTAGCCAGCAATGGGAGACCAGATTAGGACTGAAGCTATTGGAAAGGAGAAGATAAATAATCTATACAAAAAGGAGACAAGGAGACTCAGGGCAGGAAAACTGGGGAGAGCAAGCCCACCCCCAGCACACTCTTAGATGGAAGTTGAGGTCTGAGTAAATGCTGGAGACAGCTGCCAAAGAATACTGGAAACATACAGAGGCCTCACAAGGAATGAGGTAAATTCAAGGCAACTTAAGGAAGAGCACGGTCAATCTGTCCCCTAACCCTCAAGTATGGTGAGACAATTCCAAAATGGTTACAGTCAGATATTGATCATTAAGTTAATTATTCAATGAAAAACTAAAGGTCCTCTAAGAAATATAGTTTGTGTATATGGTAAGTCAGATATTCATATCTGAAAAACGGGGGAAAGAATAAAGTGGGTTTATTGGAAACATTTAGAGAATTGATCATTTTAATTTTTTAACTGGGTGATTTAATTAAAAGAAAACATGTAACGAAACAGATGAGAAGAATTCAATGTTCACACAAAATTTTTTCATTCACTTATTATTTACTCTTTCATTTGTCAAACATTTATTGACTTCCTACTATATACCTGGAGTTAAGCTAAATGCTGGGGTGTTATTTCAGGTTTAGATCACTCAGTAAATATGGGGTGAATATATGAATGAATGGATGGAATGAATGAATAAAAGGCTTAACAAGCAATCACATGAATTAGAGAAAATGAATAAAGTGTACAAGGAGATCTTCGCTAGCTCTCTGTAAATATCCTTGGCTGAATTAGGAAAGTCCAGACGTTCAATTCTTGGTCCTTTCTGATGAACCTCTACAGATCTGAAGTCTCACAATGACAGTTCAGGAGTCTTTCAAGTTTACTGCGAAGCTGCAGTATTCATGAGGCATTCCATGGCCACTCAGACTTTTTACTAAAGTACACGAGGGAAGATCCTCAGCCAAAGATAGCTTCTACTCATGTCTAGCTTCAAAACATTCATCTTTTAGGCAGGCAAGATCATCATAGACAATGCGAAGGAAAAAACCTGCAACTTCTGGTTTTTCAACAAAAGTTATCTGTACAAAGCTATCAGCTGACAGAATTCAAACAATTAAAACACAAGGTGGTGTGTGTGTTTATGAGCTCTAGCTTGTCTATTTGACAACATGAAAACTGAAGATCTTCAATGAGTAATGACCATAATGTAAACTATATACTTTTCTCATACGGACTAAAATAAACCCTCATTTCTTTTACACTACAATTCAATAAAAACGAGCCCAATGTTTTTTTTTAAAAAGACCATAGAAATGCTCTTTTGTTAAGACATGGAGGTGCCATTACCATGTACATGCAGTTGAATGTGCTGCTGTGTTTCTCCAGCTGCATTGGTAGCCACACACGTGTATCTGCCAGCATCTTCCATCAGGGCTTTGGCAATTTGTAGAAGTCGACCAGAAGACTGTATCTAATTGGGATCAGAAAATATAGCAGCGTTCTGGACTTTACATGTGGACTTGAAAATGCTTGCTGAAGAGAGAAACCCATTTAAGTTTATAATATCTAATTATATTTTTATGCTGGTATCTTAATTACCTTTTGACAAATTAGAGCCAGATCACTTCATCATGCACAGGAAAACAGACTATTTTGATGGAAAAGCTTTTCTTATGCATTGGAAAACACGAAGTTACCTAAGGCCAGCCTGCTGGTACAGTCATAAAAGTCCACTGAATAAAAAGGCTTTAGCAATGCAACTATGAGGTATGTGATGAAAATGGAGCTATTTGAAAAAAAACATGGTTATATTTATATAACACTTCATAAATAGTTTTAAAACAACAATCTTTTTTGATTAAATGGTCACAGGGGCCAGAAAAACAATAAAAATTATAAAATATGAGTAATGGAAATGCAGATAAATTTCCTCCTGTCTGGTTTTCCTTATTTCCTTCCTAAGCACATGACAACTGGCCTCCACCATTTTAGAAGTAGTGATTCTGTGGTTACACTTTGAAACGGATTATTCAGGGCTTAGCAGTAACTTCCTTTTTAAAGATTTCTTTTGACATGCACCATTTTTAAAGTCTTTATTGAATTTGTTACAAGATTGCTTCTGCTTTATGTTTTGTTTTTTTCAGCCCTGAGGCATGCGGGCTCATAGCTCCCTAACTAGAGACTGAACCCCCGCACTGGAAAGCAAAGTCCCAAGCATTGGACCACCAGGGAAGTCCCATCAGTAACTTCTACTCACAGCGCCAGCAGTCTAGGCAGTGAGCTCATACTACAGCATTTGGCATTGTGGGCTTCCTACTCCTTCAATCACTCTGCTTTCTGGTAGCTGAGAGACAGTACTCCCTCAGTTCTCACTCTCTGACTTTCTTAGTAGACTACAGAACCTGTTTCCTCCTCCTGTCCCATAAACAGGGAACTTGGCTTTCAGATAGTTTTCATCCAAACCCACGTCTTCAATGAAGAATCCTGCGCAGGCTCCTACATTTACAGCACTGGCCTCAACTTCTCTCCTGAGCTTCCAACTGTCTGCTGGACAAGTTAGCATATGAAATGTAACACATCCAAAGCAAAGCTTACAACTGTTTTCCCCATATTTCTGAACCTAATTCTCATGTCATGTCTTGTTGAATGGCACAGGTCATCTGGGTTTCAGAGGCCACTGTGACTCTCCCAGTACTTAGACAATGCTATGTTTCTCAGATCCCTTGTCTCCATTCTCACAGCCACTGTGGGATTATAACAGCTCCTTAATTTATATTCCAGTGTCTCCAGCCTCCCAAACTGTTAATCTGCCTTGCATACTGTTGCCAGAATAATTTGTGTAAAATGCAAATTTGATCCTTTTACCAGTCCCCCTTCAAAGCTCATGCATGGCTCACCACTTTGTCCAAAACGAAACTGGAGCTTAGGAAAGCCTTCCAGGCTCACCACATTCTGACCCCAGATGATCTCTCCATACACTGCCTTGTACACTCCCACTTAACTTCTTCTCCAGCAATACTGTACTAAACATTGCAACCAGCACATTCACATACTTATATTCACCTCTGGACTTTCACACGTGGCCTTTAAAAAGTGCCATAATTTCTTAAGACTCTGCGTTACATCAGTTTTCTCTCCTGTTTCTTCTCACTCTTTATGCTGCCCTTGAATTAAGTCATCCCTGTCCATGAGTTTCAAGTATCATAATGCATCAATATCTCCAGCGATCCTCTGAGCTCCAAGACCATATATTCCATGATTTCCCTGATATCCCCATTTATTTCAAAATCATGTTAACTCTGAAAAGTCTAAAACTCATAGTTTTTTCCCCTCAAACTTATCTGCCTCCAAAATCTCCTTTCTCACTGGATGGCATCACTGTCTATGCACTTGTGTATACCAGATTCCTACTAGTTTTTCTTCATATTCTCCACTTCCTCACCTTTTATCAACAATCTATAATCAAGCCCTAATGATTTAACCAGTAAATAACTATCAAATATATCCATGTATCTTCACTTCTGTGGCCAGTATGAGTCCAAATTTCTATCTTTTCTCTCCTAGACAAAAATAAATAAGTTCAACTGATTTCCACATATCTACTCTTGACTCCTTAATTCTTTCTCCAAAAAGGCCTAGGTAACTCCTGAAAATGTAAGCCTGCTCATGTCATTTTTCTCTCTGTTCAGTTCAGTTCAGTCGCTCAGTCATGTCCGACTCTTTGCCACCCCGTGAATTGAAGCATCCCAGGCCTCCCTGTCCATCACCAACTCCCAGAACTCACTCAAACTCACGTCCATCAAATCGGTGATGCCATCCAGCCATCTCATCCTCTGTTGTCCCCTTCTCCTCCTGCCCCCAGTCCCTCCCAGCATCAGAGTCCTTTCCAATGAGTCAACTCTTTGCATGAGGTGGCCAAAGTACTGGAGTTTCAGCTTTAGCATCATTCGTTCCAAAGAAATCCCAGGGCTGATATCTTTCAGAATGGACTGGTTGGATCTCCCTGCAGTCCAAGGGACTCTCAAGAGTCTTCTCCAACACCACAGTTCAAAAGCATCAATTCTTCAGCACTCAGCTTTCTTCACAGTCCAACTCTCACATCCATACATGACTACTGGAAAAACCATAGCCTTGACTAGACAGACCTTTGTTGGCAAAGTAATGTCTCTGCTCTTCAATATGCTATCTAGGTTGGTCATAACTTTCCTTCCAAGGAGTAAGCGTCTTTTAATTTCATGGCTGCAATCACCATCTGCAGTGATTTGGGAGCCCCAAAAAATAAAGTCTGACACTGTTTCCCCATCTATTTCCCATGAAGTGATGGGACCAGATGCCATGATCTTAGTTTTCTGAATGTTGAACTTGAAGCCAACTTTTTCACTCTCCTCTTTCACTTTCATCAAGAGGCTTTTGAGTTCCTCTTCACTTTCTGCCATAAGGGTGGTGTCATCTGCATATCTGAGGTTATTGATATTTCTCCCAGCAATCTTGAGTCCAGCTTGTGCTTCTTCCAGTTCAGCGTTTCTCATGATGTACTCTGCATAGAAGTTAAATAAGCAGGGTGACAACATACAGCCTTGACGCACTCCTTTTCCTGTTTGGAACCACTCTGTTGTTCCATGTCCAGTTCTAACTGTTGCTTCCTGACCTGCATATAGGTTTCTCAAGAGGCAGGTCAGGTGGTCTGGTATTCCCATCTCTTTCAGAATTTTCCACAGTTGATTGTGATCCACACAGTCAAAGGCTTTGGCATAGTCAATAAAGCAGAAATCAATGTTTTTCTGGAACTCTCTTGCTTTTTCCATGATCCAGCAGATGTTGGCAATTTGATCTCTGGTTCCTCTGCCTTTTCTAAAACCAGCTTGAACATCTGGAAGTTCACGGTTCACATATTGCTGAAGCCTGGCTTGGAGAATTTTGAGCATTATTTTACTAGCGTGTGAGATGAGTGCAATTGTGCAGTAGTTTGAGCATTCTTTGGCATTGCCTTTCTTTGGGATTGGAATGAAAACTGACCTTTTCCAGTCCTGTGGCCACTGCTGAGTTTTCCAAATTTGCTGGCATATTAAGTGCAGCAGTTTCACAGCATCATCTTTCAGGATTTGGAATAGCTCAACTGGAATTCCATCACCTCCATAGCTTTGTTCGTGGTGATGCTTTCTAAGGCCCACTTGACTTCACATTCCAGGATGGCTGGCTCTAGGTGAGTGATCACACCATTGTGATTATCTGGACTGTGAAGATCTTTTTTGTACAGTTCTTCTGTGTATTCTTGCCACCTCTTCTTAATATCTTCTGCTTCTGTTAGGTCCATATCATCTGTCCTTTATTGAGCCCATCTTTGCATGAAATGTTCCTTTGGTATCTAATTTTCTTGAAGAGATCTCTAGTTTTTCCCATTCTGTTGTTTTCCTCTATTTCTTTGCATTGATCACTGAGGAAGGCTTTCTTATCTCTCCTTGCTATTCTTTGGAACTCTGCATTCAGATGTTTAGATCTTTCCTTTTCTCCTTCGCTTTTCGCTTCTCTTCTTTTTACAGTTTTTTGTAAGGCCTCCCCAGACAGCCATTTTGCTTTTTTGCATTTCTTTTCCATGGGGATGGTCTTGATCCCTGTCTCCTGTACAATGTCATGAACCTCAGTCCATAGTTCATCAGACACTCTATCTATCAGATCTAGGCCCTTAAATCTATTTCTCACTTCCATTGTATAATCATAAGGGATTTGATTTAGGGCATACCTGAATGGTCTAGTGGTTTTCCCTACTTTCTTCAATTTCAGTCTGAATTTGGCAATAAGGAATTCATGATCTGAGCCACAGTCAGCTCCCAGTCTGGTTTTTGCTGACTGTATACAGCTTCTCCATCTTTGGCTGCAAAGAATATAATCAATCTGATTTTGGTGTTGCCCATCTGGTGATGTCCATGTGCAGAGTCTTCTCTTGTGTTGTTGGAAGAGGGTGTTTGCTATGACCAGTGCGTTCTCTTGGCAAAACTCTATTAGCCTTTGCCCTACTTCATTCCGTATTCCAAGGCCAAATTTGCCTGTTACTCCAGGTGTTTCTTGACTTCCTACTTTTGCATTCCAGTCCCCTATAATGAAAGGGACATCTTTTTGGGGTGTTTCTAAAAGTTCTTGTAGGTCTTCATAGAACCGTTCAACTTCAGCTTCTTCAGCGTTTCTGGTTGGGCATAGACTTGGATTACTGTGATATTGAATGGTTTGCCTTGGAATAGAACAGAGATCATTCTGTTGTTTTTGAGATTGCATCCAAGTACTGCATTTCGGGCTCTTTTGTTGACCATTATGGCTACTCCATTTCTTCTAAGGGATTCCTGCCCACAGTAGTCGATATAATGGTCATCTGAGTTAAATTCACCCATTCCAGTTCGCTGATTCCTAGAATGTCAACGTTCACTCTTGTCATCTCCTGTTTGACCACTTCCAATTTGCCTTGATTCATGGACCTAACATTCCAGGTTCCTATGCAATATTGCTCTTTCCCTGGAAAGAGCTACCAATATTTCCCTGGTAGCTCAGACAGTAAAGCATCTGCCTACAATGTGGGAGACTCGGGTTTAATCCCTGGGTCAGGAAGATCTCCTGGAGAAAGGAATGGCAACCCACTCTAGTATTCTTGCCTCCCCACCCACCTCCACCCAAAAGAAACATTTTTCTCTTAAAACTGTTCAAAAATCTCCCATTGCTTTAAAGTGAAAATAAAAACATTAATATTACTCGAATACTTTCCACTCATCCTCTGATCTTCTCTAATATCATTTCTCCCTTGCTCTTACTTCCGTAAGCCAATGGCTTGCTTTCAGGTTCTCAAAAGGTGTCATACTGCCCTTTGTTTGCCCACGAACATCTTCTCTGAAAGATTCTACTCAGCTCTCTTCTATTAATGTTTCCATTTAACTCCATATGTTCTTCAGATGTCTGCTTACAGACTTTCTTCATAAATCACCCTCATGCTTTTGGAAGAGGTCGTTGAGAGGATGTGACCGCCTGCATGACCTGTGAGCTGGACTCAAGCATTTGGAGGCTCCTGAACTTCTCATGTTTGGAATGTGCATTCCATCTGCCTCCCCAGTGCTAGACACTGCCCAGGGATATAGCCTTGAGATATTAGTGTGCTGTTGAGACCATCTGAACGGATATGCGACTAAACCTAGTTAGGGCCTCTATATAAAGTTTTAAGATTTGGTAGGCAGGTAAGGAGATGTACTCATCTTACAGACATTCAAGACAAGCCTGGAAAGTAAGTTCCCTTGCTTATTAAATCTGCCGCTACCAATCTGGAGTGCTGTGACTCTTTCTGAGGTCTCTCTTTCCCCTCTGAATAGGGGGGTGGTTTCAGATTACACCGGGGAAGCTCCAGGGGTTGCAAACCACACAGGCTCAAAGGCAGCATTTCTTATTATCTGTTCTTAAACCTCTCTAAACTCTCTCTTAAAATTACTCATCCCTATCTCCAATTATACTTTTGTATGATTATATGATAAATATCTGTCTCACAGTAAGCAGTTGTTTACCTGCACTATGATAGAAGGATATGTATTAAATCTTTTGTTAGCACAAAATGTGTGAGATTAATTCCACTAGATTTGGAATAGGAATAATAAATGAACAGATCACTTCTGCCAGGAAAAGAACTTTGCATATCCCTCATTACCGAAACTTCTCTCAAGCAAAGTGCAAGCCCATTTAGTCAATTAATCTGATCTTAGAAGCAAAATCTATTATTTTAAATGCATCATTTAAATCACTGAAGTTTACAATCTACTCATCTCTTAATTCAACAAATATGTACTGACTATAATTATATACCAGGGACTATACTCAGTATGCCTGGAGAAGGAAATGGCACCCCACTCCAGTACTCTTGCCTGGAAAATCCCATGGACAGAGAAGCCTGGTAGACTACAGTCCATGGGATTGCAAAGAGTCGGACACGACTGAGCGACTTCACTTCACTTATACTCAGTATGAAAGATACAGAAACGAACTTACTCATAGAGACTGGTCTCTGCCATCTTGAAGATTATAAACTAAACTATATTTTCCAAGACAAATTTCACCTAGGCTTATGTAGTTATAATTCCACCTTAATCCTAGTCAAAGGTGAACATATTTCTGATACTCTGACTTAGTACTGATGAACTGTTCATCTATGGGACACTGGTTTTTTTTATCACGTAAAACAGGCATACGTTGAGATAATACAAATAACGACCACCATGTTAAAATCAACATCACTGTTAAAGTTATTAGTCTTTAATTCCATTTTTCGAGTCAAAATATTAAGCTAAATTCTAAACAAGCCTAAGGACAACACATAATATTTTAGTGCATTTCCCGCAAAATCTGTCCAACAGGAAAACCTATAACTAAGAAAAGAGAATATGACAGCTCTTTATATAGCTTTCTCATCTTCAACATAATAATATTCATACTTACTTTGAGGTTCCCTTGGGCAGTGTTGACAGGCTGTCCATCTTTCAACCATGTAATAGATGGATTCGGAATGCCATTAGCTATGCACTGCAAGGTGATGGGCTTGTACTTCAGTACAGCTCTCTCAGAAAGACCTGAGGATTTGATTGTTGGAGGAACTAGATTTAAGGGAAAGAGAAGAGAAGGAAGGAAGGAAAGAAGGAAGAAAAAAGAAAGTTGAGGAGGGGACAGAGGGAGAGAGGGAACAAAAACCATAATCAGTAGGCTCAACACTTAAAGATCCAGAACTTGAAAAGTTTAAAATTTAGAAAGGAAAAGATGACAAAATAACAAACAACAAAATAAATTCACCCATGCACTTCATTTATCATTTTTAGCAATTTTAGAGTTACTTATTTCTGAAGTAGGATCTCTAATTCTCCAAAGAATAAGTAAAGCGTGTTTACAGCAACTGCAATCCATATGTATGTTTGGCTTACAACCTTTTGGTCTGTTTTCCTAATGTATTATGACCTTCCATTTCTCCAGAACTGCCTCATTAAATCAGAGTGCGTTTCCAGTACCCATAATTATACCACATGAATCTGTCCCCAGCAGGGCTGATTAAATCCAGGATGGTAATCTGAGTTAAGCTGGGCTTGCCAGATTTCCTCCCTCAAGAACTGGAACTGACAGTGAGGAACGGGACTGGCTATATTCTATCATGGGATTGAAAAAGTGGGAAAAAAACCAGTCTGCCTGGGAAGAATGAAACTGATGTTCATAGAAACCTCTGCTTGTAGCTTCCAAAAGCTCTCCAGTTTCTTATTCCAGTCCTTCCCTTCCCAAGGACGACTAGCAAATGAGATACATAATACCCTGGCAGAGGTTTGCTGCTGTCATTAATGATTCTAACCCTATTATGCCAGTTCTAAGAATGCAATTATGTGCCCTGGATCTCGCATCATACCTTCAGCCTCCATTTCTGAAAATGACTTTATTCACACTCCCTTCTGTTTTGGCTGAAAGCTTGAATGCTTATAACCCCCGTTTACTTGACATTTGCTACCTATCTTTTCTATCTTCTTTGATCTCATTGCTCAGACCCTTGCATGCTGTGTAGAATATACCTCCTACCATTTAAATTCCATCTCAATTCATTCACATGGTTATCAAATGGTTAAATCGTCCGTGTTAGTAAAGTGCCTTAAAATTTTCCATTATTTAACTCAAATTTTCATCCAAATTCACATTCAAATTTGTACTACTTTCCACAATTCAAGATTTATCCAGATTAATGAGTCCCAATCTGAATTAGATACTGAAACGGTGCATAAATGAATTTTCAGTGAAATGTTCCTGTCCCTTCTTCAGCATACCATGAACAGTTACTTCAAATTCCTTCCTGTGGTCTCCAGCAGTGTTTGTTGCTACACACCGATAAAGGCCTGTGTCTGACACTTGAGCCTGGGCAATAACCAGTTTGTGTCCATTTAGTAAGATCCTGAATCCATCTCTTTCATCAATGAGCTGGCCGTCCTTCAGCCACCTACAGAAACAGAGCAAAAAGAAGTCTGGAGATATACTTTAAATAACTGCATTCCTAAGTCATCAACCAACCACTCTATCTATCTTGGAGAAACTACATTTACTAATATATAGTGGACTCATATATTTATATATGTGTACACGTATATTTGGGCTTCCCAAGTGGCGCTAGTGGTGAAGAATCCGCCTGCCTAATGTAGTAGATATAAGAGACACGGATTCAATCCCTGAGTTGCAAAGACTCCCTGGAGAAAGGCATGGCAACCCACTCCAGTATTCATGCCTGGAGAATCCCATGGACAGAGGAGCCTGGCGGGCTACAGTATTTAGGGTCGCAAAGAGTCAGATACAACTGAAGTGACTTAGCACAACACAGAAGAGCATGATATATATATTCTCAATTATGTACTTGCCTAATTCCCCATTTGCTCATTCTAGGAAATAAACTGCAAATCAGGAAAAGAAAAAGTTTAAAAAGAAGTTGGCATATTGCAGGAAACCAAAGAACTATGTGTACAGGTCTTCATTTTTCTATTAATGCCAGGCTACAGAAAGAGGCAAATGCTCCTACCTGTCTCTCACTTCCAATGTTTAGATAACATTAACCAGCAAAACACACACAATCCGAAAACATCTGTAAAACAAAACTCTAAAATCATATGGTATCTTATAAGTTTTAGTTTATCGTGAGTTATCCCTTTCCATTTAGTCTATAGTCATGTGTGTGTGTGCTTAGTCGCTCAGTCACGTCCGACTCTGCGACCCCATGGGCTGTAGCCCACCAGGCTCCTCTGTCCGTGGGATTCTCCAGGTAAGAATACTGGAGTGGGTTGCCATTTCCTCCTCCAGGGGATCGTCCCAACCCAGGGATCGAACCCAGGTCTCCCTCATTGCAAGCAGATTCTTTACTGTCTGAGGCACTAGAGAAGCCCATAATCACGTGTGGAGCTATTTTATTTCAACAACTAGTTGAGCATCTGTTGTTTGCATATCCCATATCACCTTGGAAATGAAAAGTAAGTAGTCAAGAAATACTTTGTGAATGAAGGAATGAGAAAAAAAAATTGGTAGTCATATATTCACGTTAAGTTCCTCTGTTTCCCTAATACTTCTGGTACACTGTTCTAAATTTAGTTGTTCATTAAACATCTCAGTGCTTCAAGAAGATCTGACAGATAGTGCTAAATGTTCTGTTTCTATGAACTAAAAATGTAATTTTTAAGAGCGTATAATGAATCCCTCTAATGGAGCAGATTTATGGGCCCTGTGAGTATCAGATAAAAGTTGCATTGAGTTAGCCAAAAAGCTGATTCAGCTTTCTTCTGCCAAATGAAATTTTTGGCCAACTCAATTAGAGAATACATCTTAATAAAAGAGGTATATAATCAGTATACCTTTATATAATCACTTTTTAGTGACATAGAACCTCTTTCAAAATAGCTCTAAAACTCTCAAATAAAAAAGTGGGAGGTATTTAGAAGACATACCAAAGCCCTTACATGATAGTTGGTAGAGGAGAACCTGTCACTTGACAATCTAGTTCCAGCAAGTTATTGACCATTACAATGAAGTAAGACGTTTCATCTCCTCCTTCTATAGCTGGTGGCACTAGAAAAAAAGAGGGATGAAACATACAAAGAAATGTATACAAAGAAAATATAGTATCCCATTAAGCAATAACACTAAGTTGTTCTTTAGAAGGCTGTTAAGTATCACAGCCATTTGGTACATGAAGGATACTTGAAATGGACTCTGAGATACATTTTACAATATGCATTTGCCAGGGTCAATAAATACACTTTTGACACACTGTGAATTTTTCTCAGCTAATCTAGCACTATGGCACTGCAGATGCTATGAGAACATAGTCGATTCATATCTTATGTTGTTTATTGTCATAAGAATAAGATAAGGGAACCTCAAAAATTGGGCCTGCATTGAAAGTTTCAATTCATAAAGAAAGAGAGACTCAAGCTACATGATGACTTCCCAAGGCCCACAGACTGTTTCTTGTTTAGCAGTGTTCATGACATGTTGTCACTCAATCCACAGATCCTGTCACAGATGTAAAAATGTTACTCATGGTCACAGTGAGAGACTGTGCTGTCACTCACTGCAGTCAGATATTGTCACAGATGTAAAAATGCATCTATATATTTAAAAGTGTACCTATCAGAATAAGTGGAAGATTTAGGTGGGTTTTTAGATCTTGGGACTCTGGTGGTCAATCCACCATTCAGTAATATGTAGTCCAGAGCTGAAGAGATAACTAAACCTTCTCTAAGACTGTTTGATTATTTCACGAACACAAAAGCATTTCATAAACAAGGCAGGTTGTGCTATGAATATGAGAATACAGGGGGTGGCCTTCTCATTTACCTAAGACATCAACTTCATATTTGATTTCCTTTTCTCCTGCCACACTCGTAGCCACACATATATACTGTCCCCTATCGACTTCTAGGGCACTTGTGATTTCTAGTTTCTTCCCACCAGCTTCTATGCGGATGTTGTCACTGGCTTTCACAGGTACACCGTCTTTCAACCAGGTTAAAACTGGAGGAGGGTTGCCGGCAGCTTTACACTCCAGGGTCAGTGAATGAGCAACTTTCACTTGCTTATTCAGAGGCTCAGCCAGGTCACCTTCAATCACTGGAGGAACTAGAGGCAGAAAAAAGCAATATTTCAGGCAATTCTTTGGAATCCTAATGAAATAAAGGGGATTTTTCTTTTCACTCACACAGGTTGACTATAGGAACTATAGTCAAACTATAGTCATGTCCCTCCCCCACTAAGCTACTGAGGAAAGAATTTCTTGGTTCTGCTTATCTACTGTTCTAAATATTGTGGGTTACTCTATACCATGTCTGGTTTACAAAGGACAAACTAGAGAGAATGATCTTAGTCCTAAGAACTACTTTACCTTCTCCATAAAAATCAAATGGTCTAGATTCCTAGGAGCCAAAGGCACATGATTGACTGAATGAATGATCACTTCTTACTAACCTTAGTTTCTTAAAACTTTTTTCCAAATCATGGGACAAATTCTTCCAATTTCAATCCATGAATATAGAAGACAACACAAACCAGCAGGGATTTATCAGTGAACAAACTGGATGTCGGTGTATTAGGAAGCATAGGCAGAAAGCACATAATAAAAACATACGTGTTTTCCTTACCATAGACGTCCACATGGAATGATTTTTCAGCAGTTCCAGCAACATTGGTTACTAGACACTTATATGCTGCTGAATCAGAGACCTGTGCTCGAGGAATATGAAGAAATTGTCCTTTTTCAACATAAAGTGCTTGTGAGCTGGATATGACTGGCTGGCCATCCTTATACCAAGTAATAGCAGGCATCGGAAGTCCTCGTGTTTCACATTCCAGTTTAATTATGCTGTTGATCAAAGCTGACACTTCTGTGGTGACATTCCCTCCTTTAATACTAGGTGGAACTACAAAGGATTTCAGAACACAAACAAGCCTTCTAAGTTTTAGCATCTGCATAAAAGTCTCAAATGAATGCTCCAGATGTTTAAATAATGCAGTAAAATAAATATGAATTAAAGACAATTAGGAAGTCTGTGATTTATCTACCAATAATTAGTTGCCTGGGGATTCCCTGGTGGCTCAGTGGTAAAGAACCTGCCTGCAAATGCAGGAGATGCAGGATCGATCCCTGAGTCTGGAAGATCCCCTGGAGTAGGAAATGGCAACTCACTCCAGTAGTCTTGCCTGGAGAATCCCATGGACAGAGCAGCCTGGCGGGCTACAGTCCAGGAGGTTGCAAAGAGTCAGATACAACTTAGCAACTAAATGATAATAACAACAACCAGTTGCCTGTCTTGTCAAAACAATCTTCATCACCCTCCTTTTGGGAGTCAGATTTCAGTAAAAGTAGAAACTCAGTTTTCATTTCAGGGGTTCATTTAAGTCCAATAGATCATGTTACTGTAACTAAGAAAGTCATGTTTAACAAACAAAGCAGAACAAAAATAAATTCCACTTAAAGTAAATACAGTAAGTTTGAAATCAGGCCAAGAGAGCAAAAATGTCAGATGAGGTACAACTGCATGCCCTTTCCCCTGGAAATACAAAAGGTCTAAGTGCTTTTAGAACCCAGCTACTGGTAAGAACTGTAGAATCTAACTTTTGCTTACTTTTTTTTTTTTTTTCTTTTCGAACCACAGAGAGTTCATTCACTAAACTATATTCATCTAATTGGTTGCATGTGTATCTTCCATAATTCAGCAGCCACATGCCTGGCCTCTCACACCACATGAGGACTGTGCTGCTGGAAAAACAACGCCACTGGCTCAAGCCTTGCTATATACTCTGAACACAATCATGTCAAGATTCTGCTATCATTCCAATAGTTTAAGAGAAATCAAATGGCATGTGCCTGAATTTGAGTGTCTTATTTTTTCTACATAAACTTTTATGGTAGAATATTTTTCTTATGGGATGAAAGTTATGAGTTTTGGAAGCACAATCACAGAGGTAGAGTGCCATTCTCATCAACTGTATCAAGGGTACACACCATCAATATGCCATCAATATGCCATCAGTGATATGGCATATCACCGATGATGTTGACCTTCATCATCTGGTTTAGGTAGAGTTTGCTATGTTTCTCCACTGGAAAGTTAGTCTCTTTGCCCTTTGGAAAAGAATCACTCTTCCTAGCCCACAGGTATTGGGTGGGGAGCTATGTTCTACTTCCTTGAGAGGGGGAGACTACCTACATAATTTTTTTGGAATTCTCTGTATGGGAGATTTGTCTCTCATCCCCACTTTATCTATTTCTATCAATATAGACTCATGGAGACTTATTATACTTTGAGTAAAATCCAACACTACATTATTTTATTGTTCAAATTTTTCCAGTTATGGCCACTGAGAACAATTCCAATTGACCCTACCCAAGCCCCTTTGACATACATCACATTATTTTAGTACTTTCTTGTTTCCTGCTCCTACTACAGGCTCCAGGCTCATCTATATTTTCCCTGCCACAGCCCTAGAAGTAACTATTTCTCCTAGAAGCTCTGGTTCTTTTTAGTGGAAAAGAATATTAGAAAACAATATCTGAATCTATGTGAAATTCCTTAATGTTTTCTGGTAATTGTTCTTAGAACCAGTTTATAGTGACAAACATTCACATACACATTTTTTCTCACACATAAATGAAGGCAAGATCTAGTATCCAGGCATCCCTCGTTTGATTGCACTTTGATTTACTGTCCTTTGCAGACATTGTATTTTTCACAAACTGAAGGTCTGTGGCAACCCTGCATTGAGTAAGTGTACTGGTACTATTTTTCCAAAAGCATTTGCTTACTTGCCATCTCCATCACATTTTGGTAGTTCTATCAGTGTTTCAAGGCTTTTCATTTTTATTATATTTGTTGTGGAGAGCTTTGATCAGTGATTTTAATGTGACTACTGTAACTTGCTAAAGACTCAGATGATAGTATTTTTTAGCAATAAAGTATTTTTTAAAATTAAGTTTTAAGACATAATACTTTTGTACATCTAATAGACAGGGAAACTAAAAAAAAAAAAAAGTGTGTGACTCACTTTATTGCCATATTTATTGTGGTGGTCTGGAACCAAACATGCACTATCTCAGATGTATTCCTGCACTGTGAGGTGAATTTGATGGTAGAAGAATTTTTCTATAAAGTAATTTACTATACAGATCAGGGCAGCAGCTCACAAGCCAAGCATGGAGATGCTGAACCAAGTGTAGATTTTACATTTTTAAACAACTGGAAAAAAAGCAAAATAATAATATTTTGTGACATGTAAAAATTATATGAAATTCCAACTTCAATGCCCATTAAGTTTTATTGGAATAGTCATGTTCATTTGCTTGGGTACTGTCTATGGCTACTTTTACTTCTACAACGACCAAATTAAATTATTGCAATAATTACCAAATATGGTGCTCTCACTGCTTCTCACTGTTGTTCAGCTCACCATAAATTTCAGTGACACAGTTATAACCCAATAGCATTTGAAGTGCCACAAATATCACCATACCATGATATTTTATTTTATCTTTATTACCAGTGCATATGCCTTACATCAAAACATTGAAAATAAAAGAGAGAAAAATGGGCTTTTAAAATGTAACATTTTTAAAGCGCAGCACATTGTAGATTATTCTGTTCTTAAGTTCAAAGGAAAAGCACTCAATTTATTTTTTAATAACAGTATAGCTGTTTTGAAAAAATATAGTGTTATTAAAATCAGTGTATACTAACTTTACAAGACTAAGCAGTCATCACAATATTTCCCACTCAAAGAAAGATAACAGATAAATTAATTTAAAAAATGGAATGTTTCCTTAAGCAGAATTTCTTCACAAAGATAAAAAGTCAAAATAAGCCTATAATTTAAGCTTCTTAGTGGCTCATTTGTTAGCCAAGGAAGGAAAGCCTTTAATTTAAGAGTGATTTAAGTATAATAAATCAAGAGTGATTGCATTAGCAAAGAACTGTGTCTAATCAGTTTGTTTAAGACTATTAGATTTTCCATAGGAATAATTGCTTGAAGAGTTGAGAACATTGACAACATTAATAATTTTATTTAAAGGGACTTTTCTGAACAATATTCTTGGCTCTTAATACACTGACAGATGTTGTTGATACTGCTTCGTTGTCTTTTATTTGATGAGTCAATGCCATGTTTGAATATACTGAAGAATTGGCCCCTATGAATAGCCTGCATGGAACTGCAGATAAAAATAGTTTCAAAGAAGTTGAAAAAACATTAATTGATTACAGTCTGAAGTGGAATCTGTTATGATGTGCTATAACTGACGGTGATAAAAAATACCATTAGTTTAGAGAAATTTACTAAGGTTATTAGAGAAATTTACAAGGCTTATTAAAATGTAAGGTTTTAAAAGTCTATCTTTATTCTTTGTAGTATTAATCAGCAAGCACTTGTGTAAAACATTCATGAGTTATTGAGCCAGTACTGTCCTTGGTATATCTTACTCGCTCTTATGAACTTAAATACCATCAGTTCCATGAATTTTTGTCAGAATTAAAAGGTGAATATACTGAATTATCCTAACTTACAGCGGTTTAATGTCTTAATGGTGGAAAAGTTACATTTTAATTTTTTGAGCTTAGTACTAAGACTGAATTTTCTTTGAATGAGAATTGTTCTCAAACACCATTATTGCCTGTTGAATGGCTGTGGAACTTAGTTTTACTACAAACTTCACAATGTTTCTTAATAAATTCAACCTAAAATTATCCGACAAAATCAGCTCTTAAATACAAAATCTGTTGTTTGAATCATAAGTAATCACAAGTTGCTCTATGCATTTTCCACTCTGTCAAATAAAACTTAGATCTTGATTTCCCTACAAATTTGCAATGAATATATTTTCTGAACTCAACATTCAGTTTCAATAACATTTGTCAGACTTTGATGCAAATGCAGAATAACCTTCCACATTTAAAGTTCATATACCTCTGAAAACGAGGTCCTTCCATCTAACCCTCAATTGTAATTGATTAGCTGGTTAGCAGAATAGGAGGGTGAAAGTCAAATATTGAGAGAATATAACAGAATTCTACAAGTGCCTTTCAAGTAATGAATATAATCAATTAAATCATGTTTGTGAAATGACATTAGTATTTGAATATCTATTTCCATGAAAAGACATTTTCAAAGACGAAATACATAAAATCTCATTAAAGTATTAACAGATGAACATCTGAATTCAACTTTGGTGATAGTCATCATTAACTTTGAACTCTCATTAAAATGTTATCCTTCCAAAGGAACTCCATTCTCTTTAGTAGACTTGTATTACAACATATTTTACAATTTTTATAATTACCAGACAGAATACCAAACAATTGGTAGATATTTATTTCTATTTTTTATGTAAATACCTACATAATATCATTGATTTTCTCACAGTCTGAAAAACCTAAAATATTTTCCAACTTTGTTGTTGTTCAGTCGCTCAGTTGTGTCTGACTGCAACCCCGTGGACTGCAGCATGCCAGGCCTCCTTGTCCCTCACTATCTCCTGGAGTTTGCCCAAGTTCATGTCCATTGAGTCACTGATGCTATATAAAGATCTCATCCTCTGCTGCCCTCTTCTCCTTTTGCCTTCTATCTTTCCCAGCATCAGGCTCTTTTCCAATGAGTCAGCTGTTCATATCAGGTGGCCAAAGTATTGGAGCTCAATCTTTCCAATGAGTATCCAGGGTTGATCGATTTCCTTTAGGACTGACTGGTTCAAACTCCCTACAGTCCAAGGGACTCTTAAGAGTCTTCTCTAGCACCACAATTTGAAAGTATCAATTCTTCAGTGCTCAGCCTTCTTTATGGTCCAACTCTCACAACCATACATGACTACTGAAAAGAATATAGCTTTGACTATACGGACCATTGTTGGCAAAGTAATGTCTTTGCTTGTAACTCATTCGGCTTGGCATTTTGCATGATGTACTTTGCATATAAGTTAAATAAACAGGGTGACAATTTACAGCCTTGACATAATCCTTCCCCAGTTTTGAACCAGTTAGTTGTTACAAATAAGGTTCTAACTGTTGCTTCTTGACCTGCATATAGATTTCTCACAAGGCAGGTAAGGTGGTCTGGTATTCCCATCTCTTTAAGAATTCTCCACAGTTTGCTGTGATCCACACAGTCAAAGGCTTTAGCATAGTTGATGAAGCAGATGTAGATATTTCTCTGGAATTTCCTTGCTTTCTCTATGATCCAACGAATGTTGGCAATTTGATCTCGAGTTTCTCTGCCTTTTCTAAACCCAGCTGGTACATCTAGACGTTCTCAATTCAAGTAATGCTTAGGCCCAGCTTGAAGGATTTTGAGCATAATCCTACTAGCATGGAAAATGAACGCAATTGCATGGTAGTATGAAGATTCTTTAGCACTGCTCTTCATTGCTATTGGGATGAAAACTAACCTTTTCCAGTCCTGTGGCCGTTGCTGAGTTTTCCAAATTTGCTGGAATATGGAATGCAGAAGTTTAACAGCATCATCTTTTAGGATTTGAAACAGCTCAGCTGGAATTCCATCACCCCTCACTAGCTTTGTTCATAGTGATGTTTCCTAAGGCCCACTTGACTTCACATTCCAGGATGTCTGGCTCTAGGTGAGTGACCATATCATCATGGTTATCCCAGTCATTAAGACCTTTTTTTGTATAGTTCTTCTGTGCATTCTTGCCAGCTCTTCTTAATCGCTTCTGCCTCTGTTAGGTCCTTACTGTTTCTATCATTTGTTGTGCACATTCTTACATGAAATTTTCTTGGAGAGATGTCCAGTCTTTGCCATTCTGTTGTTTTTCTCTATTTCTTTGCACCGTTTATTGAAGAGGGCCTTCTTATCTCTCCTTGAAATTCTTTGGAACTCTGCATTCATTGAGTTGCATATATCTTTCCCTTTCTCCCTTGCGTTTTAGCTTCTCTTATTTCCTCAGCTATTTGTAAAGCCTCCTCAGACAACCACTTTGCCTTCTTACATTTCTTTTTCTTGGGATGGTTTTGGTCCCTGCCTCTTGTACAATGTTACGAAACTCTGTCCATAGTTCTTCAGGCATTCTGTCTATCATATTTAATTCTTTGAATCTAATCATCAATAGGTAAATCTACCTATTTACCATCTTGCCCTTTATAAAAAAGGTTTGTCAAGTTCTGCTATAAATAATTAGTTAATATAAATTCAAGCTACCATTTTTAAATCTTAAGAAAGAATATTTACTCAGACTTTAAATTTTAATTTCAGCCTATTGACATTAATCTGGAAATGTATATCAATTTTATGGCTCAAATTGTCTAAATAAACTGGCTAGCCTAATTAGTTGGATGATACCTTAATGAAGTCAAGAACATAGGTTCAAACAACCCCTTACCCTCCATGAATGTTTTACAAAGGAATATCACTTGTACTGAAAAGGGTTTGTTTAAAAAGTTTTTATTTATGAATTGAGAAAAATTACTCAAAAAACATTTCTAGCTGACAGCAGAACAATATACCATCTACTGTTTAAATTTCCCAGATAAATATTTCTTCCTGCTTCAATTTAATTCACATATACTTTTCTGAGTCCTGTACTTCTGTTTGAGTAAAGGTGTTACAGGTAAATGCTATGAATCCATTGTACATTAAAATGTACCATGTATATACACTCAAAAACTTTTATACCATTTGGGGAAATTCTCAGATCTGAAACTTATCCATGATTAAGTTAAAAATCTTCACCTCAAACTACTAGCTATGAATTTGCACAATCTCCCCATAGGTTATTAAATGCTCATTTATTTCCTTTTCCTTTTCACATTAATTTCCCCCCATATCTTTTATTTTTCACTCATATTTTCTCTCCATTTCTTTCCTTATTCAGGCAAAATGTGCATTTCTGCTTTTCAGGTACATCAGATCCACCTGCTTTATCCTCACATAAAATGAATGAATTAGCTGCGGTGAGAAACACATTCTCAACCTGAGATCTATATTAGCATTTCTCACAGTTCATCCAAGTATGGTATATGTTTCATTTATTCTTATAAATAAAAACATTTTCGCAAGTGAAATAAAATAAGCTTAAGATTACACACTCAGAGGTGTAGACAAGCTTGCCTGAGAAGAAATGGTATTATTTCCTGAATTATAATACTTAAAATTTCAGTGTTACAACCCCTTTCATCTCTGACAATCTCAGAAGGTTTAATCATTCATTACAGAGTCCTCTCTTCTGTGCCTGAGGGCATGATACTGAATGAACAAGAGGATCTGAAATGAAAGGATCCAAGTCCTATGGAAGTAGGAGTCCCATTGAATCACCACAAGTATTCATCACAGACTTGGGCAACAACACAACAATGTAGAGAAGACTACCCAAGAGCTTAAGGGAGATATTGCACCTATTGTTTAAAAGCCTGGTTCTGGTAGGAGGCCAGTGGTAGCAACAGTACTTCTGTTTAACTTGGATGCCTATAGAGCTAATTTTTCAGTAACATTACTGTGCTTTGGAGGACATGTCTATTCAAGACTAATTTCTTCCACACGCTTCTATTTATAGACAGAAATGATTTAAAAGCCTGTATTAAGTAAAATCTTTGATTCAAGAAAGCTATTCAAACATTGTATAAAGACAACTAACATTAAAAAGGAGATCTGCAATTCAATGAGGTTATACAGAAATCAAGCTATATTCTATATACTTCAAGCGGCAAGACAATAGAATAGTAAGTAGATAATAAAAGTTAGACACAACTTAGCAACTAAACCACCACCATACATATTTATTGAAGTTTCACTGTAAGCCAGGCAATACGTGTAAAGTATCCAGCAACTTATCCTTACAATTTCATTATTTAGTTCAGTTCAGTTCAGTCGCTCAGTCGTGTCCGACTCTTTTGACCCCATGAACTGCAGCACGCCAGGCCTCCCTGTCCATCACCAACTCCCGGAGTTCACCCAAACTCAAGTCCATCCAGTCGGTGATGCCATCCAGCCATCTCATCCTCTCTCGTCCCTTTCTCCTCCTGCCCAGGTGCTATTATTATCCCCATTTTAGAAATGAGGAACTGAAGCTCAGAGGGGTTAGACAATTTGTTCAAAGTTGCAAAGCTAGTAAATGATGTAAGTTGGATCTGAACCCAAGTTGGCTTACCTCAGAAGCCCAAGTTCTTATTGATGACCAAACAATCACTGTCCAACAGAAATACAATGACCATATATATAATTTAAAATTTTCCAATAGTCACATTAAAAACTATGAAAATGACACATTTTACTTAGTTCAATATATTTAAAATATCATTTCAGATGATAAAGTTATTACTTAAGTATTTTCCTTTATATTTTCATATTAGGTTTGTCTTTGAGATCTTTCCTGGTAGCTTAGCAGTAAAGAATCTGCCCGCACTGGAGGACATGTGAGTTTGATCTCTGTGTCACGAAGATTCCCTGGAGAAGGGAATGGCTACCCACTCCAGTATTGCTGCCTGGGAAATCCCGTGGTGGGCAGAGGAGCCTGGCGGACTACAGTCCATGCAGTTGCAAAAGAGTCAGACACAACTTTGTGACTCCACAACATTTTATATTTACAGCCTGTCTCAATTTGAACTAGCCACATTTCCAGTGCTCAGCAGTCAACTCTAGCTGATGGTTACTCTACTGAAAAGTTTGTCACTAGACAATTTATTCACTGAGCAAATATTTCTTGAGAGCTACTGTATGCCTGTGTGCATGCTATCAGACATTAGAGAACATGCAAAGCAAGGTCCTTCTGAAGTTTACTCTCCTTGGTGAGAAACAGCAAATAAGTAAATAAACCCATAATTAAGCAATTAAACTATCAAACAGTGATCGGTGCTCTAAGGAAAACTAGGACAATGGAATAGAGTCATTCTGGGATTGCTCTGGATTGGGAAGATCCTGCAGAAGTTTCTGAGGCATCTGAACTTCGCCTGAGAGTCATATGCTACAGAAAGAAGACAGTTCAGGAAGCAGAGCCACCAATAAGCATGACTGACCTGATGAGTTCTACTCCTTTCTATGGTGTAATTCTTTGTGCCTGCAACAGAATAATCAAATACCTTCCATGGCTCCTGGCATAAAAATAAAATGACTTTAGCGGTCATCTTCCTCAGAGGATATTGAAAGTTTTAGTGAAACAAGGGCTACATACCTCTGATGGGGACTTAACTGAAAGAAAATAACAGCACTGCTTAAAATATTTAAATTATTATCATGCGGTCTGAAGAAAGGCCAAGATAGAATGAAAATAGAATAACTGACTTGGTTGCATACTATCAACTTCATTTTATTTCATGCACCTCTACTCTTTTTAGAGCTCTTTAAAAACCTCTCTAGGTACACAGACATTTAACTTATCTTACACTAACAAATAAGGGAATACCTGACCTCTTAAGTGAGATCATATGAAAATCACTAGACCCTGAAGAAATACAAACTCAATGATAAAATGCATTAAAATTGGATACAATGTTCTAGCTTAAAACAGAAGAAGATAGGCTTTTTCCCTTGAAGTACCATTTAAAATTATTTTGCATTGAATAAAAGAGCAGTTAACAGAGTCAACCCTGATTTTCAATGTATAATGAGAACTATAATAATAGTAGAAAGCATAAGAAAGTCACACTTACTATAGATTGTCAGTTTTATATCCTTGGCTTGTTTGCCAGCTGCATTGGACACAGAACACTGGTAGCGTCCCTTGTCACTTCTTCGTGCATTCTTTAAATGTAAAACTTGTCCTCTGTCTAGAATTTCAATATTAGGGTCTCCCAAAAATAAAGGCCTAGAAAAAATACAATTTTATTCTATGGATCCATTTTCATTTTCCTAAACATTTTCTGTTTTATTAATCACAACAGAAATCATTAAGTTGTATGAGTTTAAAAACAAAATAGATCAAAGTTGAATTTTTTAGTAGGAATCTAAAAAATGCAATGATATGATTAAGTACTCCTGTTCAGAAGAGTGGGATTATTAAATCACGTTATTAATGAAAGTTAATTATCACTTTGAGATGAAAGATTCTTCCTTTTAAACTTAAATTGTTGAACAGTAATAATAAAATATTTTATTTCATTCATTCACCACCCCCTCTCCTTTTTAAATTTATATAGATAGTTTTTCTTTTCTGAATGATGGTGGAAAATTTAAGTGTATAGGAGCTTCAAGCCAAGCAATATTACTTGTACACTAATATTATAATACCTGGAAAAATATTCGCAATATATAGTTATTACTAACTAAAGACAATGAAGTCAAGTTTCCTAATAAGTAGGTATTATAATAAATATGAATGCTTTCATAATCATTAATACTGAAAGGTATTTATCCCAAAGGTAGTTCATATACATTTGCCAAGGAGTCTTTTTCCACTATTCAGTCATTTACCAACTACTATTATGTGACTGCTTTACGTTTGGTAGCAGCTTTATTTAATACTTAAAACATCATGGTTATTAAAGTCTATGATATCTTAAGAGTCATACCTTTAAAATCCCATTGATATTCTTTCAGGAAGACCTATATCTGGTTTTTAAAAAGCTGCAGGGAATTTGCCACATGATAAATGAATGCAGTCACTATTAAGACTACAAGATTAAAGTCACTACTAAGACTACAAGATTAAAGAAAACACATTAAATTTTCTGCGGCAGCATCCCTTACTATTCCTTGGTATGACACTTTGTTTGAAGTTCCCTAAAACTGACAGAATCAAGTTCCTTACTTTAATGTATTCTGTTTAAAGAAGTGGAATACTTGATAATGCTACTCAAATTTAAGCAACTTTAAAACTTTCACTGATTGATCACTATGCAAGTTTCATAAAAATTGAAACAAAAAAAGCATTATAATAAGGAAAGGTCTTCTTGGTTTATTGCCCCAATGTGAGTCTTTCCTCTTAACATTGTCAGTTTGTGTTCTTTCACAGATTTTTCTAAACCTTTTCACTCATAAACGTGTTGCTAAAGGAATCTCAAGTTGTTATACATAAATGGCATTGTATTATTGTTCTATTTTTCTTTTAACTTGACGATAGCTACGGAGATAATTTTGGTACCTATATCTTGATTTTCTTTTTAATTGCTGTTCAGTGTTTCACAATATGACAATGCTGTATGTCACCTATCCATTCTCCCAAGATCAAGCTTTAAGCAGTTTTCACTTTCTGCCATCATTGTTTCAGAGAGAATTAACATACAAGCCTTCCTGTGGAACAGACAATTGACATCCCTTTCCTAGACAATGGAAGTATAACTGCTGTATTAGAGCACATGAACATTTAAATTTTAATTGATATCAACAAATTGGCTTTCAGAGTACTAATTTATTAATACCTTGTTCCATCAGAGTATTATATCCTAACCTACCAAACTATAAGACAACAACTGATATTTTTCAAACTTCTATTTTTTTGCCAAACTGATCTATGAAAAACAAAGTCACGTTATTTTTGCTTACCTTCTCCAAATTATTGAAGGTGAACATCTTTTAAAACATTTATTGCTTAACTATATAACTTTCTAATTGCCTGTTTATACCCTCCATACATTTTCCTATGTTGTCTTTCTTGACATATAAAAACATTTTATACAATCCTTTGTTTCATACACTGCAAATCTTTACCTTTTGCTACTTAAGTCTTAGACACCTACTTTCAGAAATTATAAAAATATACAAACTGTGACCATGCTGTAATAAATAAGCTCTCGTGAGCAATACAAATCATTGCACCTATTATCAATGTGGGCAAACCTCAGCAGCCCTTGAACTTGAAGTCTGGGGAACATTTAATTGCTCTTTAGGGGGTGTTCTTTTTGCCCATATAGTAAACTAGCTTAAGTATTTATCTTGATGTTATAAGCAAATTTAATTTTTTAATAATGCACAAAATTCCATGTAAACACAAGATTAGTTCTTTATTTGGATCTTGTATTTTTTCATTTGTTGCTCTTCATGTATATTTGTGCTTAGTTGCTTCAGTTGTGTTCAACTCTTTGCAACCCTATGGACTGTAGCCTGCCAGGCTCCTTTGTCCATTGGGATTCTCCAGGCAAGAATACTGGAGTGGGTTACCATGCCCTCTTGCAGGGGATCTTCCCGACCCAGGAATCGAACCGGGCACTCCTGCCTTGCAGGCGGATTCTTTACCAACTGAGCTATCAGGAAAGCCCTTGCATATATTCAGTGTATAACAAATTGAATTTCTCCATGTCTCTAAAATAAATTCCTAGCATTTATAAAGCATCTTATAATTCATAAATTTGAGACTATTTTTGAATATTGCTTTTCCTTCATGTTCACTTAAAACACTGTAGGTGGTAAGATAATTAAGAGGGAGAAAATCCACATCTATTTACAAACAGTTGGACTCTTGCAACAAATATAGAAAAAATACTCACTTGCCATCTTTTAACCAGCGAATAACAGGAAAGGGGGTGCCTTTCACCTGGCATTCAAGGGTGGTATTCTGGTTCAGGACAACTGAGACTTCACCAGGGGAACCAGCACCTATTATGGTGGGCGGGACTTAAACATAGATATTTTATCATGAAAATCTATGACTTAGCAAAAAGAGTAGAGGAGGGAGAGAAGATAATGATTTCTATAATATTTCAACAAGTTTTAATGTCAACAAGAAAATATTATGCAATAATCCCTTTTCATATCACATCTGTAGACCCAAATATCAAATTTAAATATAGGAACACATTCATGAAAGATCTGACAGCGGAAAATTACTTGGAAGAATTGTGGTAATAAAGAATTCATTTTGAGCAACATTAAATCAACACACAAAAGGGGTTTAGAATATAAATGAGCAGTGAAGCTCATATAATGAAATTTACTATGGTTATCCATTTAAAATAATGAATGACATAGTCAACGACAATCTGATAATGTTCAAATTCTACATATTATGCCATAGTGCTGTTTGAAATATACTACCCTTTTCTCTTTTAAAGGCCTCCTATGCTAAAATTGCATGTCAGATAAAATGTTAAAAGATTCACATTATATTCCATGTGAAAAGGTGCTAGTTTTTATTCTTAGAATTATCAAGCATATTAAAGAGCTCCCATAAACTTCTCTGATCTTCAAATCCTCCCTTCACATCCTGTTATGGTGATTAACCATCTGCAGAGCTATGTGTTGTGCTGTGCTTAGCCGCTCAGTCATGTCCAATTCTTTGGGACCCCAAGAACTGTGTAGCTCGACAGTCTCCTCTGTCCATGGGGATTCTCCAGGCAAGAATACTGGAGTAGGTAACCATGTCCTCTTCCAGGGGATCTTCCCAACCCAGGGATTAAACCTAGGTCTCCCGAACTGCAGGATTTTTTTTTACCATCTGAGGCTCCAGGGAATGCCACTAAAAGGTATCAATGCCGGGAGGGGCGGGTGGTGATCAAATTTGTTTTAAGACCATGCTGGCTTCCAAATGAAGACCAGATTCCAGTGGCAAAGAGTGGATGAAGTGGACTTGTTAGGAGGCTATTACATTAATTCAGTTTATAATTGATATGGGTTAAGAAGCAGACTTAACAGGATGTAGACAAATTCACAGAGTTGGGCAGAGGGAGTTAGGAAGAATCGGTGCCAGGTTGTGGCAGAAGCGGTGGTACTGATGGTCACTATGATGTGGGTCACTGAAGGTGACCAGAACAGACATTTACTGAGACCTTTCTGAGTGACTTCCCTGGTGGCTCAGACTGTAAAAGCGTCTGCTTACAATGTGGGAGACCTGGGTTCAATCCCTGGCTCAGGAAGATCCCCTGGAGAAGGAAATGGCAACTCACTCCACTATTCTTGCCTGGAAAATCCCATGGATGGAGAAACCTGGTAGGCTACACTCCATGGGGTCGCAAAGAGTCAGACATGACTGAGCAACTTCATTTTCTTTCTTTCTGTTCTCTATGTAACTAAGATATTGAGCTAAAAAAGCCAAGATACTGTGGAGGAGATTAGACATACAGCCTGAGAGCTCAGAAAAGAAGTCTGAGTTGGAGATAAAAATGTGGAAGTCCTCAGCACACAGAGAGCAGTAAGTCATGAGAGTAAATGAGTAGCAAGAGAAATAATGCCAATGAGACGGATAATAGAAAGATTACTTTGTTTTTATAGCTGATACTTATAGACAATAATGGTAATTTTGGTATGAGACTGATAATAGAGAGATTACTTTGTTTTTATAGCTGATACTTATAGATAATAATGGTAATTTTGGTAGAGGAATGCAAAGTACTTCAGGCTTTGACAACACTTATGAGACAGAATTTTTATGTTATAACAGTTAATGAATGATCATAAACTGCGTTAGAGTTAACGCAGGATCATCCCCAGACCTCATTTCTACTCCAGACTTACAAATCATATGTCCTTTGATGAGCAAAATATTGAACATGAAGGGAGTCATTTTATCACAAAGTGAACTTTAATCAGCAAAAATAATTTCACAAGCTAAACTTATGAAAATTTTAATTTATGATTAGGATTCAAACATTTTAAATATTTTAAACACCAATTTATTACAGTTTCAGCCTGTTCTCAGAATTCTCCCCACTTAATTAGAATTAGGGCTGAGGTAATTTAGTTACAGAAATTATTCAGAATGCAAAGGAGGGTGAATTTGTTACATTTATCAGTTCAAGTACAACCCAGGAGTTTCAGGAGAGGTCAGCAAATGAATTTTACCTGCATTATCCTCTATAGTTACCTCCCAAAGAATTTCCTGATCGCCTCAATAGAGAAACTGACAAGAACAGTAATTTATTATTTTATGTATAAGACAGTACCATGTACCCAAAGACAAAAATAATAAGAGTAAAATGAATATTTCTACCAAATTTTCATCTCTTTAACTCTTTAATACAGTCAGTGCTATGCTATATAAAACACATCCGAATCATAGTTTTTTAAAAGAATATTTTCCTTACCTAGCACATCAATGTTAAAATGCTTTTGAGAAGTGCCTGCAACATTAACTGCTTTACAGGAATATCCTCCTGCATCCTCTGGAGAGGTTCTGAAGAGCTTTAATATCTTCCCATTGTTTACAATCTGAATACTGCTGCTCTCAGTCACCTTTTAAGACCAAAAGGGTCAATGTTATTTCCAATCCCAATAAAAATGCCTAATTAAAATTTGAAGCAAAAATTTTATATTGCTATTAATAAGACAGTCACATCTGAATGATTAATTTCAGAGGCACAGGCAAAGATGTACGCATATTTGGACATCTCCATTTACCTGAACGTCATCTTTATACCACATAATGATGGGAGATGGAGTACCTTCAACTTCACAAAAGAGACTGGTTGGCTGGTTGACCAACACGGACACATTTGTTACTTGTTCTTTATCTTTAATTACTGGAGGAACTGCAAAAAGTGAGGAACTGTAGTTAGTTTAAAATAAATATTATATATAGTTCCTTTACAAAGGACTTTGGAAAGCAAATCTGAGATATTTGATAGCTAGAAAAGGTTGGTCATACTTAAGCAAAGCTTTTATTATGAAATGAAGAGTCTTGACAATATATTTATAAGTGACTCACTAAATTTTTACTTTAACTATTCAGGTATGAATTAAAGCTGAAAATGAAAAATGAAAAAAAAATTCAGTTATGTATTAAGGATAAATTTAAGGGAGAAACTATTTATTTCACATACCACTCAAAATGCAAACTGCTCGTCTCAAGTTAAGTGGGACTACTTTGCTGATAAGAATGAATATTGCCCAGTATTTATGGAAGACAATATCCATTAAATTTTTAAGTGTATGTATTCTTTGACTCATGCATACGTCATGAGCCATACGTACACAATTTTCACTGAAGCATCGATTTTCACTGAAGCATTACTTAAAACAGTATACAAGTGGTACCTAACTAAATGTTCATCATCAATATCATAGAAAGCTAAGTCATGGTATAGTGGGATCCTAGTCAGGCATACATAAGAGTTAGGAATATTGAATAATTTCTAAGGTAGAGTATTTAATGATACAGGCAAGGTATGCAGTAATGGATAAAATGGTCTACTATAAATTCTTTTTATATGTAAAAAAAAAAAAAGAGGATGAAATATATATTCGTATTTCTTCATTTTTGCAGAAAATATCTCTGGGAAGATACACACAAACACACACACACCTCTAACAACTTTCCTTGCCCATAGGGAGGATAAAGTAGATTGCTTAGCTCAGGGCCAGGAGACTTTTGACTTTGTATCTTTTTCTACCGTTTGAATTTTCAGTGATGTAAAATCACAATAAAAAATTATATGAAATTTTAAGTCAAATGAATACATGAAGTTAGACTACTAGTTTTTAAATTGATAACATGTCTTTTTATGTAAATATTAAATGATACTACACTGAAAGAAAAACATATAAAGGAATTTGAACATGTTACATATTCAGTTATATGACTTTATCTGTATTTACCATGGACTTTGAGATTATATCTTCTTTCTGTGGTTCCAGCTTCATTGACTGCCACACAAATATACTCCCCGTTGTCATATGGTGTAACAGAAGCAATAACCAACAATGTGCCGTCTTCTAATATAGAAATACCAGGCTCTTGGCCTGTCAGCTCTCTACCATTCCGCAACCATTTGATGGTTGGTTTGGGGGTACCTAAGAAAGAAATTAAAGCTTTGTGATATTTTACAACAAACTTAGAAATCACTATTAAATATCAACTATCTTGAGGAAAAATAAAATTTCTCATCATTATACTATGTATCCTTAGGTACTTTCAAGATATGGAATTTTGCAGAGATTATGGTATGTCATCTCTCTATTTCCTGACTGGTTTTAAAAGATCTAAGGATTCCAGTGTAGAATTTGATCAAAGTTGTTTTTATCAAGACAGTCAGATGATAATAAGAAAAACATTTTCTTGAGTGAGTTCATGGTATTAATGAGGGAAAAAGCTATTTTAGTTAACTAGACTAGAAATAGGCAGAGATTTGGGGTGATAATAAAGGAAGAGTAAGGAACAGAAAGTGAAGATTATGCAAACACAAATGACATTTCATCATTCACATTTTAAACAGTCCTGATAGAGCAGAGATGAGGAACATCTACTATTCACACATCTTGTGGGGATCCCATTCTGTTAAAGAGAGGGCATAGTTTGATTCTTGAGCTTTTATACTGAAAATAAAGTTGAGAAAGCAGTGAGCAGAACTGCTTTCCTGGATTTATTTATGACCAACAGAGTGAATGGAAGTTATATGAATAAAAGTGATTAAAAAAAATCTTAAAAAGCATAATCGAGCCAAAAGGACATACTGGAAATAGACAAAGATTAACTCTATAATCAGAGAAGGCGATGGCACCCCACTCCGGTACTCTTGCTTGGAAAATCCCATGGACGGAGGAGCCTGGTAGGCTGCAGTCCACGGGGTTGCGAAGAGTCGGACCCAAATGAGCAACTTGCCTTTCACTTTTCACTTTCATGCACTGGAGAAGGAAATGGCAACCCACTCCAGTGTTCTTGCCTGGAGAATCCCAGGGACGGGGGAGCGTGGTGGGTTGCCGTCTGTGGGGTCACACAGAGTCGGACACGACTGAAGTGACTTAGCAGCAGCAGCAGCAGCAAGAACAACTCTATAATATGAATCTATTTATACAGCAAAGAACGTGCCAGGCAGTATTCTAAGTACTTTCACATTTTACTTAATTTATATAAAAAATAAAAGCACATTAAATAAAATCAATATATTGTATGAGACATGGCTAATAATCTTAAAGCATAATAAAAATATCAAAGAATGGAGAATGGTCATATATCAAAGACAAGTACGCAAATGGCACGAATACACAGAATGTATCATTAAGATTAAACTCAAATTGAGTCAAAGTGTTACAAAAATGATTTTGACTATTAATGACTCAATCATAAAAATGACTACATTTATGGGAAAAAATGAAACAAAAGTAGTGGCATATTCCACTGGAAGATGCTGACTGATGAAGAAGAGAATATAAAACTCATGGACTACAGTTGCACATGTTGCCAAGGATAAAAGTGGGTTATAACCATTTCCTTACATCCTACTTATTCCTTTATGGACTCCTCAAACTTCTCAACTAATGTTTGTTAAGCTAATAAATGAAAAAGCAAACTACACAAGCATCAGAAATAAATTGCATCACCTTTACTTTCTCAATGGTAGAACAACCAGGTCAAGATGAAAGTCACGGCAAAGATAACGAAAAGGCACTAAGCTAGAAGGGGACGACAGAGGACGAGATGGCTGGATGGCATCATTGACTCAACGGACAAGAGTCTGAGCGAGCTCTGGGAAGTGGCGAAGGACAGGGAGGCCTGGGCATGCTGCACTCCGTGGGGTCACAGAGAGTCAGACAGGACTGAGCGACTGAACACAGCAATTTTAAATTAACACAAGAATTCTATCCCAGGTGAACTAGGAAACTAGGAAGAGGTTGTATATCAAACTGGAAAAGGGACATTCAAGTCAGCTTCTAAGTCAGGGATTCAGCGGCCCTTGAGAGTGAGCACGCACAGAACTTACTTGAACCTACCTTTCTCAAGGATTCTTCTCCAGGCCTTGCCTACCACCACCACCCACTGATCCTAGGAATGGTGGTGGTGGTGTAGTTGCTAAGTTGTGTCCAACTCTTGAGACCCCATGGACTATAGTCTGGCAGGCTCTCAATCCGTGGGGATTCTCCAGGCATACTGGAGAGGTTTGTCATTTCCTTCTCCAGGGGATCTTCTCAACCCAGTGATTGAATCCATGTCTCCTGCATTGCAGGCATATTCTTTACCACTGAGCCACCAGGGAAGCCATCATTGACCCTAGGAATAGTTACTGACAACTCTTTACATATCTGAAGAGCTTATTAGAGTTACCTTTTTTTCAATGCTGGTAGAAAATAATCATTGATGAGAGAGATATTGTTAAGAGATGCAAAATCTTGCTGCAGAAACAGAGAGAGCTGTAAGGTCCTTCAACTTCCACTGTCTCCAGGAACGACGACTAAGAGACTCGTGTAGGAGCATGGATTCCTCCAGCAGATGATGGAAAGGATACTGCTTGGTTTTTGCCAGAATTAGTACAGACTCATTTGAGTCACTGCAGATGACCATTATGTGAAAGAGAATATTTTGGGCCACCTATTGGGCATCCAGGGTAAGGTGATAATAACCTTTTTTATAGGCTTTGGAGGAGAAAGAATAACCATCTCCTGCCAAGAAATATGATGGGATAGAAAGCCCAGAAATTCAGGGAAAGGAGGAGTTTGGACAAGCATCAGGAAGCCAAGTTACTACCTGGCTCCAGAATTATCAGTAGAGGATAAATCTAGAAAGGAGTTTTTAGAAAAGAAGAGTAACAAGGGTATGGTCCTAATTTATACCCCTGACTGAGATAAATATGCAATATTTTGAATAGCTCTGTCACATTATAAAAAGAAATCTTGTCAGAAATAAAATGAACTAAGTAACAGGAAGGAGCATGAACTGGAAAACATACCGGATTAGGCAAGTCTGAAAGAACAGAAGGTATTTCCAGCAAAGGAAATAAAACATCTGGAGGGAAGAATACCTAATTTACAGAGTTCTTATTTGAAAGAAGTGTTAGTTTCCATTTTGCACAAATGTTATAACAAGGACTGACGAGTAGAATTTAATGATGCCTGGGGTTCAATACAGAATTCTAGAACAATACAACATTATGCCAATGCCCACGTGACCGAGTCGTACACACCTTTTGCAGGACATGGAAATGCAATGCGTTGGTTGGCCACTCTCTCTTGGAATGGAGTGTTATATGGAGGCTCTAGGTCTTCCAGAATAGGTGGTTCTATTAGAAAAATAAATGCATTATCACAGGCTTTCCTTAGGCAATACTGAATTCTTCTGAGGCTACATATAACACCTGCTTCTCTCTTCCTGCCTTTGCACTGGTAGTCTCCCTACTGGAATGCTTTTCCTCCTGATTGGACATGTCTGACTCCTTCTAGCCAATAAGATTTCACTATACATATCATCACCTCAGAGAAGTCCTCATGACAATTTAGTCTACAGTAGCCAACTGCTGGGAGTTGTCTAATAAAAACTATTTTAAATTTCTACAAAGCGCATCTCACAATCTGTTATTTCTTATTCACTTGCCTGCTTGCTTTCTGCCTACTTACAGAACTGGTCATGAGACCAGGGCTTTTACCTCTGTCACTGTCTTCTCCTCACCGCCTAGATCACGACAGACCCCTGGCAGGAACTTGATAAACACTTGTTGCTTAAAGGAATAAAGATTAACCAATTCGGGGCAGGGGGGCGGTGCACCATGTGGCACATGGGATCTTAGTTTCCCAACTAGGGATCGAACTCGTGCCCCCTACAGTGGAAACGTGGAGCCTAACTACTGGATCACCAGGGAATTCCCCAAAGATTAATCTTTAAACCTTCAATATAGGCCATCATTAGAGGGAACAGTGGACCTCGACTTTCTAGGGATTAAAGTTGAATCCCTTACTACTCTAAGGTAAATCCTACTCCAATCAACTGTGCCCACAATTTCTTCCAAACCAAAACTAGTAGGTGGGGTACTTCCCTAGGATTGTTTGCACTACCTACACCATCCTCGGCAACTCCATTTTCAAAGGTAAACAGTTTACTAACATACAGTTTCATTTCATTTCTGGAATCATTTTCCCTTCAAAGATAACTAGAGAGTCATAAAGCTATACAGAAGTCTTCTGAAAGTGATCCAAGACTAAGCAAGACTGTATCTTCTGCAGAGACTCCAGGGTTTTTCCCCCACTCCCCACCCCGCCATCCATATGTTTTCCTAGGACCCAAATCACCTTGAACATGTAGTGTTATCTCCGTCTCATCACTGCCTGCTATGTTAGTAGCGACACATGTATATATGCCAGCATCTGAGAGCACCGCTTGTTTGATGCTTAATGTCCCATCTGGATGCCTAATGTGCTGCAGTCCATCAACCAGCACGGCGCCTCCACCTTTGAACCAGGTGATAACAGGAAGAGGTGTCCCTTGAGCACTGCACGGAATGTCCACTCTTTGACCAACTTGGACTTTCATAACTTTAGGGCCACGCTGTATCTTTGGAGGCACTGGAAACAATGACTGAGTATTAATAATCCAGGTTTTAAAAACTTCCTTCCTTTTTTCACTTTAAATGAGACCTCCTCACCAAGACGCAGCATGGGAAAGTAGAATCATCTCAGGATGGGGACCCAGGCTCAGGCCACTTACTAGCTGTGTGATCGAGGGCAATTCAGTATACTGTGTGAGGCCTGTTTCCTTGCTAATCCAGGCAAAATAACCTCTTCAGTACCAATGCACTGCAAGGATTATGGGAAAGAATGAATTTAAACTTCTCATTCCAAACTTGAGGAATATTAAGCATTTAAGGATGTCAGATTTCTTATATAAATAACGTAAGGTTTAAAAGCCTCTAAAATGCCAATCCAGTTGATTTCTGTAATAGAGTAAAAAAGTGGTTCTCTCCATGGATTCTTAGCTTCTGTTCTCTTTGTGGAAGGTTTAACCAGACAGTAAGAACTATTTCTCATAATAGCGTTCACTTATTTCAGAGAAGAAAATCAAGATAGAACTTCTATTATTTCCCTTTATCTACCTTCCTTCAGAAATGTAAATGAGATAGTTTATCAAAAGTAGTGTTAGGTTCCACATACACGCATTGTGAACTATAAAATAAAATTGGTTCCTAAAGATATGATTAGAATTTATGTACTTTACATCCCTGAAAAACCCGATTTCTCTGTCCTTTTGTTAAAACTTAATATTTAACCAAGATATTCTAAAGGTTTCATTGGCAACAATCTTTTAAGCTGATAGTACAGGCAAACTTCACTTTACTTTTACTGTGCTTTGCTTTATTGCACTTTACAGATAATGCAATTTTTTACAAATGGAAGTTTTACGGCAACCCTACATTGTCAAATGATGTTTAGCAGTTTTAGCAATAAGATGGAGAAGGAAATGGCAACCCACTCCAGTGTTCTTGCCTGGAGAATCCCATGGACAGAGAAGCCTGGTAGGCTGCAGTCCATGGGGTCGCACAGAGTCGGACACGACTGAAGCGACTTGGCAGCGGCAATTAGATATTTTTAAAATTAATACTGTATGTATTATGCTCAATGCATGTACATTGTTTTTAAAGCCATAATGTTCTTGCACACTTAGTGGACTATAGTATAGTGTAAACATAATTTTTATAGGCACTGGGAAACCAAAAACATCCGTGTGACTCACTTGATTGCTGTATTCATTTTACTGAGATTCTCTGGAACCAAACCCATAATATCTCCAAGATATGTCTGTATTATTATCATATTTTATGAAAAAAACATTAAAGATAAAAGAGGGTAGGTTTTACATAATACCCTAGAACTAGTGACTAACAGAACTCTCAGTGGATTTTATATCCCACAGTCAAGAGGATACTAGAGTAGTGACTGATCTGAGAGTGAAATCAGGTCAAGACCATGGGAGAAAATTTCTTGTCTTATTTGAATGCAGGGCTTAGAATATGTGCTCACTAAGCATATGTTGAATGAATGAGTAATTAGACTATGGCAAATTGGGGGAAGAAAGCAGACTACCAAGAAAATTTTGTAAAATAGTTAAAGAACTCCAGGAGCAGAATGTTTTCAGTGACTGAGCTCCATAAACATTGAAAATGACTGTTTAAATGCTATTAAATCCTTCCTTGAGCATTTGCTTCCACAAAAGGCTACCAGTCTAAATGCATTTCTTTCTTTTTTTTTTTAAAGAATGAATATACTGATTTTTTTTTTAGAATGAATATACTTATTTTCACTTATATATTTTTTATTTTGGCTGTACTGGGTCTTCATTGCATCATGTGGGCTTTCTCTAGTTGCAGAGCATGGGCTCTAAAGTGGGGGGGGGGTCTCAATTGCCCTGCAGCAGGTGGAATCTTAGTCCCCCAAAAAGGGACTGAACCCATGTCCTGTGCATTAGGAGGTGGTTTCTTAACCAGTGGACCACCAGGGAAGTTCCTAAACATATTTCTTTTTTTACGGTGTATCAACAATACTTATAAATGATCTGTGGATGGACATCTGGTAAAACTTAGATCCAAAATTTAAATACTGTTCACCTGAGGAAAAAGGGGAAAGTTGTTTATGGATAGGAGATAACATTTTCAAAGTTAATGAAAGAAAGTTGTGAGTCTCAGATTTTAGAAAATTTTTGTATAATTACTCCATATACAATTTGAGGATAACTATCAGAGAAACTGATAATAGGTTTCCTGGACAACAGGTTTCCTGGTGGCTAGTCCACAGATAGCATATACTTTCATTTCAAAACTCACCATGGACGTTTAATTTAACAGACTGGGTCACATTCCCTGCAATATTTGTGGCGACGCAAAGATACATCCCACTATCTGAAACACGGGTCTCAGTGATCTTCATTGAACCAGAAGGGAGGAACGTGTGTCTAAGAGAAGGAAACCACAGGGCAGACCATAAAATAGGAGAATTTAAATATCCCCTAAGCAACTGCAATTCACTGTGAAATTATTACTCTGCAAACAGTTTTTGAAACCATTCTCCAATCTATAATGTCATTTCTATGCACCTTAAAAGTCAGGAATTTTCATAATTATCCTATGTATTCTGTATGATATTCTCACCAATACCAATTTGCTTCCACATTTAAATTTAATCTAAGGGTGTAACATTGTCAAATAATTGTACATCTCTTTGCTTTACTAAGTTATAGCTTTACAAAGCAAATGTTTTAACAAACTTTGAAGATACTTTGAACACATTATAGTTTTTCTCCAGTGCTTCATTAAAAATTTTATGTGCTAAAATAAAAACAAAACAAGGTACATATGCAGTTCTCAAATATATATTGAGAATACACACACACACACACACACACACACACACACACCTCTTATGTAGTTAGGTAGACCAGATCTACACATAAAATGTTATTATGTTCACTTTACTAAAATAGCCTTAAGAGGGAGGGGCCAAATAGACCTACCTACTATCAGGATTTCTATAAGTTAAGACAGATAAAGTGTGCTATTGGCCCAGAGACTGACAAATGGATAAACAGTTAAAGATGGAGACCCTCTCATCCCCACCAGAAGACTTGAGCATATATGAGAACTCAACATGTAATACATAATATCAGAGGTGATGTTACAGAAAGTTAGGAAAGGACTGACTATTCAAAACTAGTGTTGGGCAAGTGGCTCTCCACATGGGAAAATAAATAAAATTAGAGCACAAACTAGTACTATACACAAAGTAAAAATTCAGAAGTATTAAAATCCAAAATGTGAAAACAAACTTAAAATATTGCAATAAAACATTGCAATTTTATTTATGATCTACTAAACAAACACCTTTGCCAACAAAGGTACGTCTAGTCAAGGCTATGGTTTTTCCTGTGGTCATGTATGGATGTGAGAGTTGGACTGTGAAGAAGGCTGAGCGCCGAAGAATTGATGCTTTTGAACTGTGGTGTTGGAGAAGACTCTTGAGAGTCCCTTGGACTGCAAGGAGATCCAACCAGTCCATTCTGAAGGAGATCAGCCCTGGGATTTCTTTGGAGGGAATGATGCTAAAGCTGAAACTCCAGTACTTTGGGCACCTCATGCAAAGAGTTGACTCATTGGAAAAGACTCTGATGCTGGGAGGGATTGGGGGCAGGAGGAGAAGGGGACGACAGAGGATGAGATGGCTGGATGGTATCACTGACTCGATGGACGTGAGTCTTAGTGAACTCCCGGAGTTGATGATGGACAGGAAGGCCTGGCGTGCTGCAATTCATGGGGTCGCAAAGAGTCGGACACGACTGAGTGACTGAACTGAACTGAAACAAACACCTTGAGCTACAGGCAAATTGTAAAATTCTGTACAACCAGTATGTGAGTCCTAGCATGCTCAGTCATGCTCAGTCCAACTCTTAGCAACCCCACTGCCTGTAGCCCACCAGGCTCCTGAGTCCATGGGATTCTCCAGGCAAGAATACTGGAGTGAGTTGCCATTTCCTCCTCCAAGGGATCTTCCTGACCCAGGGATGGAACTAGACACCATATATAAATTAATTTGAAAGTCTAGGAGTATTGTGAGATATTTTCAACACATACAGGAGACAAAGGATTGCTATTAAGAACAAAACCCAAATTTCTACATTCAATAATAAAAGAAAAACAAGTCACCAGAACACTGGAGCAGGTTTAAAGATGCAATTCACAAACAACAAAATGGCCAACAAACAAGAGCAAGCATTCTAGGCCCGCTGGAATTCAGTCAGGTGAAAAGTAAGATAGTTGCAAGATACCATTCACACCTATATGAATGGCAAAAACTTTTGAGTCAGTCATCACCACGCATTGTTGCACCAGGTACATCTATTTCCTGCAGGTGGGAGATAAATCAGGATTGCCCCTTCAGAAGGCAGTTAGGCAATGGCTACAAAACTCAAAATAGGGATTCATTCTAACTAGAAACTGCAGTTCTAGGTACAAGTCTCAAAGAAACTCGTGTATCTGCATACAAGGAGAGACATAAAAAGATATTCCCTGAAAAGTTTTGTTTCTAAAGCCAAGGGGGAAAAAAGAATAAAATGTAGAAACACAAACCAGAGCATAAAGAGAGAAATCTGTCTAAATAAAACGTAGAATATGTGTATGGTAATGAAAATGAATAAACTGAATCTACATGCATAAAAATGGATACAAGTTGACTCAATAAAGCAAGCAGTAGAATAATAGATAACACGCTACAATGGTAAACTGAAAACAAGTACATGAAAACAAAATTAAAAGCAGAGAAAATATTCTGTACTCTCTAAGGATGTATGTCTGGATACACATCAAGTCTGTGGCCATGTTTGCTCCTGGGAAGGGGGAGGGAGACTGACTGAGAAGGGGAACAATGAAACTTCAGCCTCATCTGAAATAAGGTACGTCTGCTATTCAGAAATGTCAAGGCACTTACTTTTTTCAAAGACATAATAAAATAGTTCTTCATTGTTTATTTTTTTCCCTCAAGAGTGGTAGGGAAACTAGAGTGGCATGAATTTATAGCTTCAAAACTATACACATCAACAAGTCCAAGAGAAGATAGCTAGAAATTATAGCTCTTATTCTGCCGGTAACTTCTGGCATGATATTCAGTTAAAATAGTAAGTGATACCGTTCTTTGAGAACAAGAGGAGAAGTATGGAATGTATATTATATCATCCTTTCAGGAATTATCCTCATTCTATAAACAAAAAGTCGAGGTTCAAAGAGACCCACTGAAAAAACTGCCAAAGTTTCAGAGAAGCTTTATGTAGTGGAGGTAAATTTAAACTCACACCTGCATGGCAACAAAAGTTGTACTCTGAAAGTCTCTGGCATTCTGCTTTCCATGACTCTTAGACTATCAAATGTTTTTTCAGTGGACCTTTGTTTGTTTAAGGGCTTTAATCAAGAAGATTTGTACAAAACTACCTAATGAAAGTCAAAACCTTGATATTAGAGAACCTATTGTGTTTTATTGCTTCTCTGGGTATAATGCAATTTTATAAATAATACGCACTTTGTGCCAACAAGAATCTACATACAAATCTACATCCAAACCATTTCCATAACTACCTTGTAGAATGTACCAGTGGGAAGTTATGTCAAAGCTCAGTTTTAGCATTTCTGCTCTTAAAGAATGATTTAGATGGTTTACATGTTTCCTGTAGGCTCAGTGTAATATCAATTATCTCAAATTTAAAAACTGGGCTTCTTGATTCGGTTGTTTTTTTGATACTGAGCTACATGAGCTGTTTGTATATTTTGGAGATTAATCCTTGTCAGTTGTTTTGTTTGAAAATATTTTCTCCCATTCTGAGGGAACTATCTCATGGATATTTCTCCAAAGATGACACACAGATGGCCAACAAACTCATGAAAAGATGCCTAACATCACCAATTATTAGAGAAACGCAAATCAAAATTACAATGAGGTATCACGTCACTTTGGTCAGAATGGCCATCATGAAAAAAATCTAGAAACAATAAATGCTGGAGAAAGTCTGGAGAAAAGTGAACCCTCCTACACTGTTGCTGGGAATGTAAATTGGTACAGCCACTATGGAGAACAGTAGGGAGGTTCCTCAAAAAACTAAAAATGGAATTATCATATGACCCAGCAATCCCACTCCTGGGCAGATACTCAGAGAAAACCAGAGTTCAAAAAGATACATGCACCCCATTGTTCACTGTAGCACAATTTACAATAGTCAGGACATGGAAGCAACCTAAATATCCACCGACAGAGAAATGGATAAAGATGTGGTACGTACATACAATGAAATGTTATTCGGCAATAAAAAGGAACAAAATAGTGCCATCTGCACAGATGCGGATAGACCCAGAGATTATCATATGGAGTGAAGTAAGAAAGAAAAACAAGTAGCATCAAATATCAAATGATACTGCTTATATGTGGAATCTGGAAGAATGGTACAGATGAACATATCTGCAAAGCAGAAATAGGGACACAGATGTAGGTAACTTATGGACACCAATGGGAAAAGTGGGGATGGGATGAACTGGGAGATGAATATCGACACACATACACTACTCATACTGTGCATAAAATAGATAACTAAAGAGAACCTGCTGCATAGCACAGAGAATCCTACTCAGTGTTCTCTGGTGATCTAAATGGGAAGGAAATCTAAAAAAGAGGGGATATGTATAGTTAAAATCAATTCACTTTGCTGTACAGTAGAAACTAACACAATATTGTTAAGTAACTATACTCCAATAAAAATTAATAAAAAATAAAAATAAAAGTTTGGTGTTTTTCTCTTTTGAGACATTTGAAAACCTGAACAGCTGTCTGTCCCAAGAGATTGTTTCACGTGTCACAATTCATCCCAGGTCTCCTACCTTGGAGAGAATGGAGAAATGAGCTGGGTTTCTTTGGCCCAAGTAATGATGGGTGGGGGTAAACCCTTCACTTCACACGGAAGGGTCACCTCTTCTCCCGCAAAGACTGAGATCTCAACAGGCTTATCCTGGGATGGTCCCCTTTGGTCTCCGAACACCCTGGGCCTTACTAAAACAAACACAGGTTTGGGAAGGGAAAAGAGTACATTGAAACAAAGCACACTTTAAGTTAAAAACAGGACCACTAACATTCTTAAATAATTTTCAAAAAGATTCTGTTGATTTCAAAGTTTGGGGACATATCTAAAGCTTTCCATAAACATTTACTGTGAGACCTTAATGGAAAATGACTAGAACATTTTCCTTTTCAGCTCTTCCTTTCACAACACAATGAAAAGGTCTGCCAAAATGCCCTTTCAGAATGTGTCATATGTAAAGCAACCCCTCAAGGCAGAGCGCTGACCAAGACATAGCTGAGGTTCAGCTTTGCTAGGAGCCTTAACTACGTGGTGTTTCTAAAGAGGGTTGGGTGCCATAAGCATACTCCTTGGAAAAACACCGTTAAATTTTTTCCAAAAGGCTATACCGTTTTTCTCCCTTTAAATCAGAATCTAAAGAGAGGAGATGTAGGTTGGAAGGAAAGGTACTTTTTTTTTTGTAAAAAACTATAAACTTGGGGGAGTAGTTCACTTTAGGGGTTCAGGCCTCTGGTAACGTTATTTGGGAGAGAAATGTGAGTTTTGGCACAGACACACAGCATCAGAGAACAGTCGTCCACGGGGGCTCTCACCATAGACAGTCAGCTGCACTTTCCTTTTGGCGTAGCCAGCTGCATTGGTGGCGGTGCACACATACTCCCCGCTTTCCTCACCCCCAGGGGACACCACGTACAGACTTCCATCAGCCCCTGCGGAAAACTTAGCACTGCTGGTGAAAATCAGCTCGCCCTTCTGCAAAAGGACACAGTGAAGTGTTTTTTAAGATAATAAAGGAGTGACTTAATGTCTGGAAGAGGAAGAGAGGGAGAAAAAAGGATCTCTAAAGGAGAAAATACTAGATTGAAAGGAGGCTAACTTAAACAAAGTTCCTTGTAAGAAAAACAAATAATGCCAAGGTGATAGTTCTTCCTACTAAACCGGGTCACCTTCATTCTAGAACTACCAAAACTGGAGAGGATGAGGAAGTAGCAAATGGGATGGGTGTTTGTGCTAAGATAGGCACCGTTTTGAACACTTCACATCAATTAACTATGGTAATGCTTACAACAATCTTATGAGTAGTAAATACGACAATCCCTATTTTACGGATGAAAGTATTAACTCTGGGAGCTTGGTGGGATAGCTTGCCCAAGGTGAAAGAGTCAGTCATTGGTAGAACTAGAAATTGAACCTGGGCAGGCAGGCTCAGGAGGCCAAACTCTTCACCTCCATTGTATTATCACAGAACAAAGGCCATTCGGGAAATATTTTATTTTTTATTTCCCTAAAATGAATTAAACTTCTCAGTACCAGACACTGTGCAGTTTGTGGAGTCAGCTTCACCACCGTACTTTTGTGCAGGAATCTGAGCCTTTCAATTTAATTTACAGATATCAAAACCAACTTCTCTATATTTCAGAGACTTTTAGAAGTATAAAATTAGATGTTATGGCTATCTGGAGAAAAACACGGTCCAAAAGGATACACGCACCCCAGCGTTCACTGCAGCACTGTTTACAATAGCCAAGACATGAAAGCAACCTAGATGTCCTGGATGGATAAAGATGATGTGATAAATACATACAATGGAATACTGCTGCTGCTAAGTCGCTTCAGTCATGTCCGACTCTGTGCGACCTCATAGACGGCAGCCCACCAGGCTCCCATCCCCGGGATTCTCCAGGCAAGAACACTGGAGTGGGTTGCCATTTCCTTCTCCAATGCGTGAAAGTGAAATCGCTCAGTCGTGTCTGACTCTTTGCGACCCCATGGACTGCAGCCCACCAGGCTCCTCCGTCCGTGGGATTTTCCAGGCAAGAGTACTGGAGTGGGGTGCCATTGCCTTCTCCCAGTGGAATATTACTCTGCCATCAAAAAGAATGAACTGGTGCCATTTGCAACGACATGGGTCAACCTGGAAATTGTCACAGTGAGCGAAGTAAGTCAAAGAGAATTATTGTGTGCTATCCCTTATACGAAGAATATGAAAAAGAAATGATACAAATGAACTTATTTACAAATCAGAAACAGACTCAGAGACTGAGAAAATGAACTTATGGTTATCAAGAGGGAAGTACCGGGGGAAGGGATAGTTATGAAATTTGTGATGGACACATACACACTGCCATATTTAAAATGGATAACCAGCAAGGACCTACTGTATAGGGAACTCTGCTCAATGTTATGTGGCAGCCTGGATGGGAGGGGCGTTTGGGGGAGAATGGACACATGCACAGGTATGGCTGAGTCCCTTTGCTGCTCACCTGAATCTATCACAGCATTGTTAACCGGCTATACTTCAATATAAAATATAAAGTTTTTAAAAATTAGATGTTAAGGCAAAATACTCTGGTTGTGTACTAATTCTACAAACACCGTGTTTCATTATTATGCCATCATTTTACATTATTTTCTCTCTACCAGATTTAATTACATATGCCATCTTCGAAGCTGTTAAAATATGGAAAGGACTTTGTCAGAAAATGCGTTTTTCCTTACTGCAGGGAAAAACCATAAAATGTCATAACAGGGAATACAGAGTGGGGAGAAACGACTTCACTCTTGTTGTGGTTGTTTAGTTGTTCAGTCATGTCTGACTCTGCAACCCCACGGATGGCATCCCGCCAAGCTCCTCTGTCCATGGGACTTCCCAGGCCATGGGTTGCCATTTCCTTTTCCAGGGTATCTTCCTGACCCAGGGATTGAACCCGTGTCTCCTACATTGGCAGGTGGATTCTTCACCACCAAGTCACTAGCAAAGTCCACACAAGTTCACATATCTGTCTTGTTTTGGCTTTGAGAAGAGTAGATTCCAAGACAAAGATTTGGACTCAGGGAACTTACTTGGAAAGTGACTCTCAGAGCCTTGAAGAGGAGGGTCGGAGAGTGATGCAAGGAGGAAGGAAGGCTAATAAAGGGTTTCACTGCCCTGGTTTCCTCTGGTTCTGGGTTTATAAGCTCAGTGTGTGCTGGTGACCCTCTGAGACACTATGCATATACACCTCAGAAGGGTTCTCCTGACAGATGAGAAGTGGGGCATGTATTTGGGACATCTCCCCCTCCCAGGAGTTAATGTTCCTGCACTTCCTGACCACTCGAGTAGCAGGCTGCATGACCCTGTGGGGCTTGAAGAAAATCCTGAGTCCCCAGACCAGACAGGTACATGCATGAGGGGTGACCCTGGCAGACAGCATGGAGCTGTCCACCACAGCTACACTGAAGTCAAAATCAAACACTGACAGAGAATAAAAAGAGGATCTGCTGAAACATGTGAAGTGCTGAGAAAAATGCCTAGCCCACAGCATGTGCTATATTAATGTTCTCTGTTGTGTGAACACTACTTAAGGGTTAAATAGGTGAATGCACTAAGGACATGTTAAGGTCCCTTCCAAGAAGAAGACGGCGTGGTTTTTCCTTTCCGCAAGGTCCTATAGGAGAGCGACAAGTTCCATGTATGACTAAAAATATTCAAATGCTCTTGTTACAGCACATGTCATTAACAAACACCACTAAATGCATCCTTTACCTTGGACCAGGCAATAGATGGTTTGGGAATTCCACTTGCTTTGCACGGTAAAGTTACTGGAATGCCTTCGATGGTACTGAGGATCTGCTGTCCATGCTGAATGGTTGGCAGAACTGGAAAAGGAAGCAATATGCAAAATCTGAGCACCTACCCTTCCATTTTGCCTTACAAGTTTAAAGCTGAACTTTTTCATAACAAACCGAATATTTAGACGAACTAGCAAAGAATCTTTTCTGTTAAAATGTAGGGTCATTTGGAAGGGAGTGTAATAAAGTAAATACAACAGTTACAATCTGAACGATTTAAATAAAATCTTAAAATGAAGTAGCAAATTATGTGTAATATGGTTGATTTTTCTAACAAAAATGTGAGAGGATTGAAGGAAATCTTTATTTTCCAGAAATTCAAGATAGAACTACACCCTAAGAGTTACACATTTAACGTGTATCTTTCACCATTGTGCATTACACATTAAGCTGCACTGAGCTGACTTAAACTCACCTCCAGAGGAATGGACTATTTAAGTACTACACATTAAATATCTATTTGTCTATACACAAGAATAACTTAGCAAGCTACTAAATTTAACCTTGAAAATAGAATCTGTTTTCTCAAAAGGAATTCAAAAGTTATACTTGAAAGGCCTTAGGAGCCACCTCCCAGAATATTGGAAATAAAAGCAAAAATAAACAAATGGGACCTAATTATCCTTAAAAGCTTCTGCACATCAAAGGAAACTATTAGCAAGGTGAAAAGACAGCCTTCAGATTGGGAGAAAATAATAGCAAATGAAGCAACTGACAAACAACTAATCTCAAAAATATACAAGCAACTCCTACAGCTCAACTCCAGAAAAATAAACGACCCAATCAAAAAATGGGCCAAAGAACTAAATAGACAATTTCTCCAAAAAAGACATACAGATGGCTAACAAACACATGAAAAGATGCTCAACATCACTCATTATCAGAGAAATGCAGATCAAAACCACTATGAGGTACCATTTCACACCAGTCAGAATGGCTGCGATCCAAAAGTCTACAAGCAATAAATGCTGGAGAGGGTGTGGAGAAAAGGGAACCCTCTTACACTGTTGGTGGGAATGCAAACTAGTACAGCCACTATGGAGAAGAGTGTGGAGATTCCTTAAAAATCTGGAAATAGAACTGCCTTATGATCCAGCAACCCCACTGCTGGGCATACACACTGAGGAAACCAGAAGGGAAAGAGACACGTGTACCCCAATGTTCATCGCAGCACTGTTTACAATAGCCAAGACATGGAAGCAACCTAGATGTCCATCAGCAGATGAATGGATAAGAAAGCTGTGGTACATATACACAATGGAGTATTACTCAGCCATTAAAAAGAATACATTTGAATCAGTTCTAATGAGGTGGATGAAACTGGAGCCTATTATACAGAGTGAAGTAAGCCAGAAGGAAAAACATAAATACAGTATACTAACGCATATATATGGAATTTAGAAAGATGGTAACAATAACCCGGTGTACGAGACAGCAAAAGAGACACTGATGTATAGAACAGTCTTATGGACTCTGTGGGAGAGGGAGAGGGTGGGAAGATTTGGGAGAATGGCAATGAAACATGTAAAATATCATGTAGGAAACGAGTTGCCAGTCCAGGTTCGATGCACGATGCTGGATGCTTGGGGCTGGTGCACTGGGACGGCCCAGAGGGATGGTATGGGGAGGGAGGAGGGAGGAGGGTTCGGGATGGGGAACACATGTATACCTGTGGTGGATTCATTTTGATATTTGGCAAAACTAATACAATTATGTAAAGTTTAAAAATAAAATAAAATTGGAAGAATAAAAAAAAAAAAAAAAGAATAAAAAGCAAAAAAAAAAAAAATAAAAAAATTAAAAAAATAAAAGTCTAAAATACAAGATTCTAAGTTGATATTTTTTGCTAGGAAAAATGGCATACCTTTTGATTTTAGAAAGCAACTGAAGAATTGACACTAATGAGTGAAGCAATAGGAAAGAGAAGGTTTTATCATTTCATTCTGTGTAAATCTGCTAATCATAACCAGTGTTAGTCTCTCAGTCATGTCTGACTCTTTGTGACCCTATGAACTGTAGCCCACCAGGCTTCTCTGTCCATGGGATTTTCCAGGCAAGAATACTGGAGTGAGCTCCCATTCCCTTCTCCAGGGGGCCTTCCTGACCCAGAGATTGAACCTGGGTCTCCTGCACCATCTGAGCCACCAGGGAAGCCCAGTTATAACCTCTCTGGATACAAAAAATTACCATTATTTGATGTTCTCAAAATAATGAATTTGATTACAGACGCTCTCATATGTGAAAGTTCCTAACGCAGCACAGTGAACATCATAAAAGCGCATGTATATATATATACACCAGGCATTTCCTTTCCTTCCCCTGAAAGATGGAGCTGCTCTCTAGGGCTCAAGCACTCACTGTATCTCTTGTCTTTAAGTCAAATATCCTTAGAATGATCCCAGCTACCCTGGAGTTGAAGTTAACCAGACAAGAGATACCAGAGACCTCAGTGCAAAAGCTTCCTTTTGGAAAAGCTTAGATTAGCTTTGTTCCATACTTGCATTTTCCTAAGACTAGTCTTATTCCTTAGAAAATATCTTCTTGAAGAAGTGGCAGCAAATTCCTAGCCCTAAACGAGAATGTCGGGCTACTCTTTAAAGCGAGAAATTTAATTCCCAGAATTATCACGGAATAGTCAACTTTCAACTTTGCTGTCATTTCGCGGCAATGTGGAATAAGCCATTTGCTTAAATGCATATTAAGTTTGACAGGTATAAAGGCAAATGTCAGCTATAAATGCAGGCACCAGTTTTCAAATCTGATGACACTTGAGTATGGAAGAGGTTTTCCTTTCCAGATTGTCAATCTATGTAAATGAACATAACAATGAAATGCTTTGTCATTTTAATTTGCATTTGTATGTGCATTCATTAATACAATTATTTTAAGAATTCATTGATGCCTTTACTATATTTTTTAATTGGTTAAACCAAAGTATAGTTGATTTACAATGTTGTGTTACTCTCTCATAAAGAGCAAAGTGACTCATTTATATATATATATATATCTTCCTTTATTCTTTTCCAGTATGGTTTATCTCAGGGTATAATAAATATTCTTAAAAGTGGAGAGGCAGAGTGATGAAATTCACATATATACAGAGGTATAGAAAAACTATAATACTGCATCACATCCAACTCAAAGACAAATCTTTCCTCTGGATAGCTGGTTGGTTTAGTCCATGTCAAATGGCTGGGTTAATTTTTTCTTAAACTTATGAACTAAATCAGTTATTCATTTTGGACTACGATGGATGAAACAATGTTCTCAAATGACCTCTTTAACTTTTCACTGTTAAATTTCCTTTATCTTGATAAACCATACCATTGGTTTGTCGGTCTTCTCCAACTCCTTGGGTCTGGCCAACTTTACAACTAATCATGTCACTCTCTGACCCACGTGAAAATTTACATCAGAATTCATCTCAAGACAAGATTCTAGGAATTGTTAGAAGTAAAAGGAAGATGACATGAGTACATTTCTATTGTCAATTGTCAAACCAGTCCATAAGCACCCTCTGGGAAATGTATGGGCTCTAGCCATACATGAAACCAGTCTGTTGTTCCATGTCCAGTTCTAACTGTTGCTTCCTGACCTGCATACAGGTTTCTCAAGAGGCAGGTCAGGTGGTCTGGTATTCCCATCTCTTTCAGAATTTTCCACAGTTTATTGTGATCCACACAGTCAAAGGCTTTGGCATAGTCAGTAAAGCAGAAATAGATGTTTTTCTGGAACTCTCTTCCTTTTTCCATGATCCAGCAGATGTTGGCAATTTGATCTCTGGTTCCTCTGCCTTTTCTAAAACCAGCTTGAACATCAAGAAGTTCACGGTTCACATATTGCTGAAGCCTGGCTTGGAGAATTTTGAGCATTACTTTACTAGCATGTGAGATGAATGCAACTGTGCAGTTGTTTGAGCATTCTTTGGCACTGCCTTTCTTTGGGATTGGAATGAAAACTGAACTTTTCCAGTCCTGTGGCCACTGCTTAATTTTCCAAATTTGCTGGCACATTGAGTGCAGCACTGATATTCACAGCATCATCTTTCAGGATTTGAAATAGCTCAACTGGAATTCCATCACCTCTACTAGCTTTGTTTGTAGTGATGCTTTCTAAGGCCCACTTGACTTTCACATTCCAGGATGTCTGGCTCTAGGTGAGTGATCACACCATCCTGATTATCTGGGTCGTGAAGCTCTTTTTTGTACAGTTCTTCTGTGTATTCTTGCCACCTCTTCTTAATATCTTCTGCTTCTGTTAGGTCCATATCATTTCTGTCCTTTACGTCAAGGCTGTATATTGTCACCCTGCTTATTTAACTTATATGCAGAGTACATCATGAGAAACGCTGTGCTGGAAGAAGCACAAGCTGGAATCAAGATTGCCGGGAGAAATATCAATAACCTCAGATATGTAGATGACACCACCCTTATGGCAGGAAGTGAAGAGGAACTAAAGAGCCTCTTGATGAAAGTGAAAGAGGAGAGTGAAAAAGTTGGCTTAAAGCTCAACATTCAGAAAACGAAGATCATGGCATCTGGTCCCATCACTTCATGGCAAATAGATGGGGAAACAGTGGAAACAGTGTCAGACTTTATTTTTGGGGGCTCCAAAATCACTGCAGATGGTGACTGCAGCCATGAAATTAAAAGAAGCTTGCTCCTTGGAAGGAAAGTTATGACCAACCTAGATAGCATATTCAAAAGCAGAGACATTACTTTGTCAACAAAGGTCCGTCTAGTCAAGGCTATGGTTTTTCCAGTGGTCATGTATGGATGTGAGAGTTGGACTGTGAAGAAGGCTGAGCGCCGAAGAATTGATGCTTTTGAGGTGTGGTGTTGGAGAAGACTCTTGAGAGTCCCTTGGACTGCAAGGAGATCCAACCAGTCCATTCTGAAGGAGATCAGCCCTGGGATTTCTTTGGAAGGAATGATGCTAAAGTTGAAACTCCAGTACTTTGGCCACCTCATGCGAAGAGTTGACTCATTGGAAAAGACTCTGAAGCTGGGAGGGATTGGGGGCAGGAGGAGAAGGGGACGACAGAGGATGAGATGGTTGGATGGCATCAGCGACACAATGGACATGAGTTTGAGTGACCTCCAGGAGTTGGTGATGGACAGGGAGGCCTGGCGTGCTGCGATTCATGGGGTCGCAAAGAGTCGGACACGACTGAGCGACTGAACTGAACTGATAGATGAAACACAACTGTAGACAAGCTGGCATTAGGTATTAACTCTTTTGGACCATTAACTATTTTAGTGTTACTTTATTATTTCTTCAAGAATATTTAATACAAGGTTGGTGGAGATTGGCAGAAGATTGGTCTGAGCCTGAAAGAGGTGGAAGAGGCTATTTATAGGAAAACCAGACAGTAAAAAGAAGATGGCCTGCATTCACTGGAAACTTCAACAGAACAAGCAAAATTTGGAAATTACTGGATTGTCCAATTCAGGCCCTAAAAAAGACTGAATCAACTACTAAAAATAAATGTTCTATTCTACTTTCATCCCTGTACACAGAGCTAGTTTTTAATACTACACTTTAGAAAAGCAATGTTGCAAAGTCTTCAAAGGAAATATTTTAAAAAATTATGACAATTTCTTAAACTATGTAGCTGTCGTCTATTGAGATGTAAAAAGTTGACAATGGTTACTCATGAATGGAAAAAAAGATAGCTTCTGGAGTTTTTTATTTGTGACCTTTATAACATGCAAAAAGATTGTTTGGAGAACATGAGATGGCCTTTAGAAAAGTTTAGGTCATTTCTAGCTAACACAAAAAGGGGTTATTAGAAAGGACATGGCCATTACACAATCTGAAAAGAAGAGGCAGTTTGGATGGTATAATAAGTTCTGCTGGCCTGAAATTAAAATGTATTTTTAAACATACATTTAAAAGAGAGCTAAGTTCACTTTTATCAATTAAGAAACCACTTACAAAAGCCCTTGGACAGACTCAGCTAGTGACCCCCAATAATATCTTTTTGTGTACACTGGAAAGGGAAATCTGGAAACAGCCTTAACAATGTTAAATACTGTTCAAGAAATAAGGCTTTTTGTTAAGAATAACAATTAGGAAAGATATCTACTTCTCATAATTAGAGGAACAGTGATTTGATTTAAAGACATGGACCCAGTTCTGAACTGGGGAAAAAATTATGACGGGTGCGCCTCTTACCATGCACGTCCACAGTGGTAGTTTTGTTGGTGATTCCGGCAACATTACTGGCCACACAAGTATACTCGCCTCCATCCTGCAAGCGGACTCTTTCAATATGGAGACTCCCGTCACTGCGTACAGTGATGTAAGGGTTTTGGACCAACTTGAAGGGAAAAAAAGTCATTTTTAATTAAAAAGGCAATAGTGTCTAAGCCAAAAGCAGATCTGCTTTCTTTTCCAACTGGGTTATTAAATGTCTTATAAAATAACGAATTCATTTTAACATCTTTAAGTGAAAAATGATGAGCATAAAATGTTACCAAGCGTCGTAACATTCGTATGTCATTGTGATATACCACCAAAAACTCTATCCACTAACATCTGTCAGAATTATGCATATGTTGGAAAGGGAAAGAAATAGAAACAACATTTATTCCCTGTTTCTGTAATTTTGGTTATCATGCAGAACCCAAATTTGACTCTTAGTATTGGCTTAATTTGTTCTTTTTCAAGAAGACTTGATTACCATTTGCAAGCCATTTGACACTTTTATTTTGAATCAAGCATCACTCAAACTGAGAGAATGATCTCAACACCCACTCTATTCAGATACAAATATTAGAAGTCAATGCATGATACAGGAACTACATGACAGAAGGGTGACGACAGTTTGTTAATAATCATTACCTCTAACTCTGTACCATTTATGTATTTTGTTCAATCACAGGGTACTTTAGTGTTCAAACAGTATCATCCTATGTCATAAGGGCATTTATTATTGAGTGAGGTGCACTAATTTTTCTCGGGTTTTTATGCAAATGTGATCATTTTTACATCTTATTTCATGGACTCAATTCACTTTTAATTGGCACGTCAACAGGAGAGTAAGTCTAAATATTCTGGAAAACAGAAGGAAAAATGCTCTGAACTAGATGAAAATTTATTGCCATAGATAGATGTTTACAGAATAATTCCTTAGACCTGTGAAAATTTTTCAAATTCCTTCATAATCACAAGTTATGCCTTGAAAAACAATGAGAAAAAATTGATCCACACTGTAAAATAGTTCACTGTAAAAGAATGTTTGAAGATAATAATAAAGATTAAAATATAAAATGAAATAAAATAAAATAAAATGAAACAATTTTATGAGAATATTAACATTTTATTATGTCCTGCAAAGAAGGATATAAAATATTTAAATGCTATGAAAACAAACTTCATCCTTGCTTCATTTTTTACATATTCTGGAATTTTCTAGTAACACTGAGTTTAATGCAAAATCATAAAAATTACACCATTGACCATTTCTCCATCATATTAATTCCAAAATCATATAAACTGCATAAACATGTTAATACTGAAAAAACATTTATTTTTTAAATGTTTGCATATTTATTTTATTGAAATTTCAGTGGTTGAAACACACTGCCTCTTACTCAAGAAAATTAGGAATAGGAAAGCATGGATTTAAAATGCTCTTACCATGGCTGAATTCTTAATCCACCGACGTTCTGGAATAGGATTTCCAGCCAGTAGAGCACAAGGCAAAGTAAGCTGCTGTCCTTCAATTACACTGGTCACTGGGGGGCTGATTCCAATGAGTGGAGCGACTAAATCAGAGAGAACACACAGCCGCCATCAGCCCTATTTCACTCAAAAGAAAGGCCCATTCTTTTATAGACCGAGATGACTACTAATGAAGCCATTAGAAAACCGAGTTTTCAAGAACAAGATATTTAAATGCACAAATTAGAAGATAGAGATACAGGACCCTTCTAAGCAAAAGAGACTGGCAAGAGGACAAGTAATAGTATAGAAGTAAAGAAAGCTACATAGAATAGGTCTACAGCTTAAAGGCCAGAAAAGTCAAGCCAAGAAATTTGCAAAATATTCAACAGACAGATGGAGAGTGAGTGAAAGCACCGATAAATAGAAAAGTAGAATCATCAGCAAATATTCATCTGGGAACTTATTGGACAAGGGACAATTAGAAGGGATGAGATTAGGAGGAGGCTGTCCTAACAGCTCAGGCAAACAGAATGATAGAAGGCACAGAGGCTTTGTAAACGTATCCCTTTCTAGAAATTGATGAATAAACTCAACATGAGTCAAAGTAAAAGCCCTAGTAAAGTAAAAACCAAAGTAAAAGCCCTAAGAGATTCTTCTTGGAAAATTTAAGCATGTGTACATGCTGTTCCAATGAACAGACATCGAATATAAATTTAAGCGTGTGACCAAATGGGGACTTCGATAATGGGAACTTTAATCAGTGGGAAGAGAATATTCAATAAAAGATACTGTACCAAAGTCTTACCACTTGAAAAGAAAGGATTTGGTATTCCTACTTCATATCACACACAGAAATCATTCCATGTGGACTAAAATGATAAGTGTAAAGAAAAGAACTAGAAAAGAATACCACCTGTGTGTGTGTGTGTGTGTGTGTGTGTGTGTACACTCAGACTTAATTTATTCAACTGAGCTTCATTTCTTCAGGTGCAAGGTAAGGAGCTTAAAGCGGATATCTCTAAGGTTATTTCCACTTTTAACATCAAGGAAATACAAAATAGGGTAGAAGGGAAGGACAGCTAATGTTGCAATCAGATACTTACCTTTTTTTTTTTTTCAAATGGTACAAGGAAGAGATGAGGTAGTAAGAGAAGCCTGATGTTTGCAAAAAGTGTGCTAAGTACTTCATTGATCTTACCAAGTCCTGTCACTGTTACTGTTGTCTGGGACTGGATCTTTCCAAACTGGTTTTCTGCTTCACAAATGTATGTTCCTTTATCACTTGCCCATAAGTCTAAAAAGAAGAGATGATTCACTCACTCAGCACCACCCATTAACCACATGTGAGTCACAGTGCTGAGATGTGCGAGTGGAAAGTATGATACTTCCGCCTGGTAGTTCCCATTCTAGGAAAAGAGACATAGAAAACAACAATCCTACTGCAGTGTGAAAATGCTCTCCCTTGAGCTTCAGACCATGAGCTGTCTGGTCTGAGCAGAGAGACAGAAGTGTCTGACGGCATGGGAGGAGTTAGGGAAGGAGTCACATAGGAGTTAATATCTGCATGTGCGTGTGCGCTAAGTCGTGTCAGATTCTTTGCAACCCCATGGACTGTAGCCCGCCAGGCTCCTCTGTCCTTGGGATTTCCCAAGCAAGAATACTGGAATGGGTTGCCATTTCCTCTTCCAGGGGATTTTTCCAACCCAGGAATTGAACCTATATCTCCAGCCCCTCCTGCATTGCAGGTGGGTTCTTTACTTCTGAGCCACGAGGGAAGCCTGAGCTATACCTTAAACACCTTAAACAACAGGTAGAACAGAGGAAGGGCAGTCCAAACCCAATCGGCTCAAAGGCAAGAACATGACTTGAAAAATCATGCTCTGTTCAAAGAATGGAAATATGTATCACCTCCCTGGGGACATTTTGGAAGCTGGCAGGAGAGACTGTTTTCATTGGTACAATGATTAGGGGAGGCTTCACCCGTGACTCAGCAGTAGAGAATCCATCTGTAATGCAGGAAACCTGGAGATGTGGATTTGACCCCTGGGTCGGGAAGAGCCCCTGGAGGAGAAAATGGCAATGCACTCCAGTAATCTTGCCCAGAAAATCCCATGGACAGAGGAACCTACCAGGATACAGTCCATGGGGTCATAAAGAGTCAGACATGATTTAAAATAACAACAGCAAATGATAAGGAGTGTCTACTGGCGACAACTAGGCAGACAATGCGGGGGATGGATTCGCAATAGGCATAATATCCCAAGTTCAGCAAGACTTTCGAAGGCCCCACTGGAAATTTTTGGATTTGATGACTTTGTTTATAATTATTTGAGCCTACAACCTAATCCTGTTTAAGTGGAAGAAAGAAAGAACTTTTCCAAAATTGTATACCATTTTAGAATCAGCCTAGGGTGTCTGGGTCATCAATCCATATTCCTTTATCACTCTACATTTTAGCTGTCAAATTCATGGTGATGTAAATAAACATGTATGCATACTCTGTGAGCACTGCCTGGATATTTATCTATTGCTGCTGCTGCTACTGAGTCGCTTCAGTTGTGTCCAACTCTGTGTGACCCTATGGACTGCAGCCCACCAGGCTCCTCTATCCATGGGATGCTCTAGGCAAGGGTACTGGAGTGGGTTGCCATGCCCTTCCTCCAGGGGATCTTCCCAACCCAGGGATCAAACCTGGGTCTCCTGCATTTCAGGCAGATTCTTTACCGCTGAGCCACCCCAGGGAAGCCCATTTATCTACTGAAATATGAATTATTTTAAGAAAAATTACTTTGTTTTCTTTTGTACTAAATTTGCATGTTAAATTTTTTTATTATGTAGGTCAGTCAAATATATAAAATTTTCAGAGTAATTAAAAGCATATTTATGAAATATTTTAAATTAAAGATTGTGTTGGGGATAAGGGGAAGGATTACTGGGTTACAGGTTGTGTGGACATAATCAGGAGCCTAAAGATAAAGAGGCAGACTGCTGCCTTTTAAAAAGCATAGTTTTATCTTATGAACAACTGGGAAGTCAAAAGAAGGTTTTAAATAGGGGACTGACTGTCATCTTTGCAAATATCTTAACTAAAATAAGCACATTTTAATCTATTGATAAGACACTGACAGAGAAAAAATAATAGTTTTCCATTATGAATACGTCCCTCCTATCTCAAAGAGTGCTGACCAAGTTTCTACTCTGTTAACCACATGCATGTAACTATAGAATTGCATCTGGTAAATGCTGATGGCATGTACTCTCAAAATTAGCAAACATTCATTTGCCAAGGCAACTTTGGCAAACCACCTGGTTAATAAGTTGGAGATTATTTCTAACCAAGATATTTTTCATATTATCAATTCAGATTATTTTGAAGAGAAATACAAAATACCACTGAGAACTAAATTTCTAATTGCTAGCTTCCTTTTAGATAATTTACTTTGAGCAAATGGGCAACCACTGATGAATACACTGCCCTTGCTTATTTTTTCTTTTCTTTCATTTCCACCAACTGATTTGTTTTCAAGTCTTTTTGTTTCCCTCTGGGCTGTTTCTCATCACCACTGTGTCAACCTACCTGTGTGAGCTTCTCTATTCTTCATTCTAGCACATGTCTCCTCTATCCTGCAGAGGAGCTGTTCTGAAACAGTACTTTCACATGCCTTTTCCTGCCTAGGAAGCTTGGGGGGCTATTTGCTACCTTACCAACTACATTTCTTCACCTGCACATTTCAGGTTCTGTACAATATGACCCATCTATTGAGTAATTCTCATATGTACTAATATGGCCACTTGGCAGACAGTAGATTATAAAATATCTGAGGGAGGATCCCCATTTTGACTTCAGTCTTCACCATAGAGACTAGCACAAAGCTGAACACGTAAGTGCTTGTAATTAGTTTAATTTGTACTGAAACTTTAAGAGAGGTTAATGTACATTTGACATTGTTAATAAACAGGAAAATCACTTATGGGGGGGCTTTCTACAAAATACCCTAAAACGCATTTTTTAAAAAAAGTCAATTAATCATTGAATTGTTTTTACTCCTCTTATGCCATTATCCAAATATTCTTAACAATATTTGAAAAAGTACTAAGAGTTTACAAATATCTGAATGCTTAAGAGATTATCAGTAAAAGGTTGAGATGATGGAATATTTGACTTTTTAAAAAATGTTTTGCTCCAGATAGATAGTTTTTAGTCAAAATCGATAGTCAATAGGGTCCCTATGCATGTGATTATGAATTCTTGGCCCCAAACAATTAATATTAACTAACTACTAGTAATATTTTACCTCTCTATACAACAGTTGGTACAAGAGTAAATAAGACATGATTACTTATCTACCTACAGGCCCAGGTTGACTCTATTTGTAATAGGAAACTGAGCTATAAACAAGACATACTGCTTCATAAGTCTTTATGATACAGTAACAACATAAAATTGAATAAAATGCTATTCATTTACGATAAATCCCAGGCATGAGTTCAGTATTATTTTAAAATGAAATTCAACAAACACAAAATGTGTTGGTAAGATTAAGTTACTATTTTGAACATATCAAGGCCTATGTATAAAAAATGTATACTTTCAATGTACATATTTGTATAAAATATATTTCCTTTAACCTACTTGAAATAAAGAGATCTCCTGTTCTTAGTTGGCTGATGGAACTCACTGAAAAAGGTCTTGAGAAGATGGGCATGTTGTCTACTCTTCGCCATTTAATCTTTGGTTCTGGATAACCCTGGACATAGCAAGGTAATGTCACATTTGAGCCAATCTCCACAGATACATCAGTAGGTTCTTGTATAAAAACTGGAGGTGCTGGAAGATATTTAAAATGAAAAAAAAAAAAAAACAGTTATTGGTATCGTATACAGGCACATGAAATAGATATTAATTTATAGCTAATTTAATAAACAGTATGAGTAAACTGCAGCCACAAAATTAAAAGATGCTTGCTCCTTGGAAGGAAAGTGATGACAAATCTAGACAGCATATTGAAAAGCAGAGACATTACTTTGCCAACAAAGGTCCGGCTAGTCAAGGCTATGGTTTTTCCAGTGGTCATGTATGGATGTGAGAGTTGGACTATAAAGAAGGCTGAGTGCCAAAGAATTGATGCTTTTGAACTGTGGTGTTGGAGAAGACTCTAGAGAGTCCCTTGGACTGCAAGGAGATCCACCCAGTCCATCCTAAAGGAAATCAGTCCTGAATATTCATTGAAAGGACTGATGCGAAGCTGAAACACCAATACTTTGGCTACCTGATGTGAAGAACTGACTCACTGGAAAAGATCCCAATGTGCCGGGAGCCGGTGAGGCATTCCGCTCGTGACAAAGGTCATGAGGAAGGAGGCTCGGCATACGCAAAGGCAGGATCGAACCTCAGGAGTCCGCCCGGATATTCTCGAGCATCTTCCCCCAAAAAACCAGAGTCTGCCTACTTTATTGCTTTGCGCTCTCACCTCTGACTTTACTGGGGGCTGTCCCCTACCACCATCTCGCTCTGTCAAAGAGTTAACTTACAGCTCCAATTAATAAAGTTCCTGGGCAATTAGGAGTGTTTAAATCCAAACCCCTCAGATGGCTCTCTAACTCGCCTGACAAGTTTACCTGGACTCCTACAGCTATGCATACGATTGTTTACAGTCTCCCAGCCTCGAGAGGCACGGGAAGCTTAAGATATTCAAATAGCTTAGAGCCTCTCAGAGAGTTAGAAACTGTCAGAATAAACTAGTAAAGGATTTCATTGATGAGCAAATGTTTGTTGCCAAGTTTTCACATCCCCTGAATTGTATCCTTGAATGTGTATTAATTAATATAGTTGGTATGCAGAAAAAATAAGTAGTGGCCTTGGTGTTAGTAACTTTAGACCCTTAAGGTAATAAATTCTTTGTTGTAAACCCATTACACATCCACCCTATAGGAATGCAATTTTATCTTCGGAAGATGGCGCCAAACCTTAAAATAATTACTCTTAGAGAAAATAAGTATTTGTTAATAAGTCCTTGTCAAGAGTCATAAAATGTTAGTAGGCCTTCTGGCCAGAAGATGATGTAAATCACCTAAACCATTTGTATACGATAAATTTGCAGGAAAGAAACCCTGGTTTTTGATAAGAATCAAAGACTGCTGACTTTGCATCCCCTATTATCCTCTATGTGTAACTTAGGGTATATAAGCCCCTGTTAAAAATAAAGCTACGGGCCTTGCTCACCAGCGCTTGGTCTCCCCATGTCATTCTTTTCACATTCTGGCTGAAGTCTCCATCTGGAGTGCGGAACCCACCACGCTTACTAATTATGTCTGGGCTTCTAAGACCCACTCGAGAAGGTGTCTAGGGTGAGGCACCTTCCGCTATTCGAGAGGGCGCCTGAGGCCTATGTAAGTGGTGCAAACTTCTTGTCTTGAAGTTTTATTGGTCTCCCGCGTAAACCAAGCTACTCAGCCTCTTTTCTCCACTGAATTTTCCTACTGAGCTATCCTCACTCTATTATTCTTTATATCTCTAATTAGCATATAAATAGTCGCCTAGGCCGTCTCTCCTTCGAATACCCTGGATCAGCTGGGGCTGGACCCCGGCACCAATGGTGGGAAAGATCGAAGGAGGGAGGAGACAGGGACAACAGAGGAGGAGATGGTTGGATGGCATCATTGACTCAATGGACGTGAGTTTGAGCAAGCTCCGGGAGTTAGTGATGGACAGGGAAGCCTGGCGTGCTGCAGTCCATGGGGTCGCAAAGAGTTGGACACAAATGAACGACTAAACTGAACTGAATTTAATAAACAAACAACAGATTGAATTTGAATCAACTTATTGTTCATATACTACTATAAATATCTGTTTTAAATATTCTTGTCTGCTATTAAAAACACATTTTCTTAATAAATGAATAGAGGCATAAGGAAGTCCAACTATTGCCTTAATGTGATAAGATAGAAGCCATGACAATTTAAATCAGGATTTCCTTAACTAAAGAGAATCTTTCATTTCTGGAATTTGCCTTTTAGTTTATGCCACACTCCTCAAAACTTTAAATTTTCTAATAAATAAGTCTGCTTTGTAAAGAAATACTTTAGACAATTTCCAAAACTTACTTCTTTTTGTGGAATTTTTAAATAAATCAATTCATATCAGGGTTTATTCTTTAATAGACCACTATCTAACAAGCAGACAGAATTTAATCTTCAATTATATTATTGGTGTATATCACATTCTTGCTTCTCAATATCTTTTATATATATATTTTTTGTGTATTTTTGAGTTAAAGAAATTGAAGCTTAAAAATCAGTAATTTAAATTTACAGGGTAGCTTTTGATAAATGGAGCCTAGGGAGTGATTAATCTTAGAGTTAAGAAATGATTCAGAAATTATAAAATTACAGATAAGAAATCCACAGTTATCTACATAATTTAGGTAACCACAGAAGCCAGAAGGGAAAATGAGAGGTTAACAGACCTACCTTGGAAAACACAGGAATGCCAGATAGGGAGGATGCTGTCAGCAAGCCTGAATAGATGGCTCTCAGTATATCCCACAGAACTTATGAGTAATGATGTGTGAGGCATCAGGCAAGGAGAAACATATAAGATACTTTTAGAGGTAAGATGAAGCCTGTTCAATATAGAGGAAGTACCCTAAGAAGGTCTCCTTAATAATGTGAAGATTAAACATTGGTTATGAATTGCAACAACTATAGCATATAGAGCCAGAGACTTGGTTAAGTCCTCTTCATTAATTATCTCATTTGATCTTCATAATATCCCTATGAGGCAGATCCTGTTATTATCCCAATTTTATAGAAGCTGAAACAGAGACGGTTAATCTGCTAAGTGTCACATGGAGCTGAACAATGGAACTAGTAGTGAAAATCAGACTGATCTGACTCCAGAGTCACAGTTCTTTATCATTTTGTCAGCCAGTCTTTTCTATGGGTTCTTATAAATGCCCAAATTCAAGCTGTTTTCCACCTGGTAAAAGTAGGTGTGGAGATCACTTCTCTCCTTCTAAATGGTAATTCTGGGACTTGGGTGTACACTTGTCTCCCAGGTAGCATTAGTGCTTTATTAAAGGAGGTCCCTTAGCCCAGGTTAACTTTGTAGCCCTATTTTCCATTAGTTCTCTATACAAATCTTATTCTCTGGACAATCAGAATGTACTCCAGGCAAAGACTGACCTTTCTCAAATCAGCACCTGTGCCAAGACTACTCCTTTCAAATGCAATGTATGAAGTTGTTCTCTGGCTATTGAAATACTATGGGTTCTTGAATGCAGTTCAAAAGGCCCTTCCTCAATCACCTGTCTTACCATCCTAAATGGATATGATTTTTTTCCCTCTCTGAGGTTTCAGAGAACTCACTCTATATCACTCGCATGGCAATGGCTCCATTCAGTCTCTTACTAGACTACACATTTGACTTTCTGCAGAGAATTTATATTTGCAACCATGTTTTTATCTTCTATAGCAACTAACATGGCACTCTGTGCATTATACATGACTGCTAGATATCTGTGAATGACGAAATCAGTATTAAAACAACAATAACCTAGCATGTGTGTGTGCGCGCATTAACTGTACAAGCTGAAAACATTGGTCGAGTACATTTGAACTTGAATTTTGAAAAAACACGGCAATGTCATAAGTCCCGCCATGTGTTTATTGAAACTACATAAAATAAAATTTAACACTACTATTGAGTAATGTGTTTCTAAAAAGAAGTTGTGTATCTATTCAGATTTCTCTTACCTCTATATGGGAATTTGACTAATAAAAAACAATAGGTAAAATAAATGCACTTAAAAATAGTTTAGAAAGCAGCTCACTGTTTGCTTTTCCTAGTTATGTAAGGTCTTACTTCTATCTGGAGTGAGATTAGTCATTTATTCTAGAGCTAGTTGCTTTTCTGAAAAAGAGATGTATAAATGTCACAAAATATGCTAGGTTCAGAGTGAACAGGTGAGTCTAGAGATGGGACCGAAAATAAGCTCCAGAAAAGCAAAAGATATGCAGAAGCCTGGGACTAATCAACTCTTTGGGAGGAAACCAAGATTAGTGACATAACAGAACACAGTCATCAGTGAAAATGGAGACGAATGAGACTTTTCAGACAAGAAAGTCAAGAACAAACCAGATTTTAAAAGGATAAGTGAAGCTCAAGCTGTGCCCCATAAAACTCAATTGAGATGAGAGAAGTCACCTGTGGTGAAGAAGCTTTGGGAACAGGGTGAGGCACGAGACAAGCACAAGGTCAGGGAATAAACGTCCTAGTACCAGAAACAAGGAAAACAAGAGTACCAGGCACTAGATGAGCAGCCAAGACAGCGTCAATGACAAGCGAACCTCAGTATGAAGCAGCTCAAGAGGCCTTTTAAGAACTGCTCCTGAGTGTGGCCAACTCAGACTCCAAGTGAATTATGCTGGGTGGATGGTAAATAGGTTAGCAAAATCAGAGGGAAAGGAAGAAGAATTTAATTTAGTTAAAAACAAACAAAAAATAGAAGGAAATGGAAACCCACTCCAGTATTTTTCCTTGAGAATCCCATGGATGGAGGAGCCTGGCGGGCCCCAGCCCATGGGGTTGCAGAGAGTGGGAACGACTGAGCAACAAACACAGAGGAGCTAGTAGATTAGAGAAGCAGCTTAGGGAAATGACAGCCCACCAGGTGGCTTCCCTGGTGGCTCAGAGGGTAAAGCATCTGCCTGCAATGTGGGTCACTGGGGTTCGATCCCTGGGTCAGGAAGATCCAGGGAGAAGGAAATGGCAACCCACTCCAGTATTCTTGCCTGGAGAATCCCATGGACGGAGGAGCCTGGTGGGCTACAGTCCACGGGGTCGCAAAGAGTCGGACACGACTGAGCGACTTCACTTCATTTCACTTTCAGGTGGTATCAAATCGCAGCTTCACTATTTCTTGAAGCTTCACTATAAACTTGAAAAATTATTTTACCTCCCCCAGTCTAAATTTCCCAACAGAGGGATAATAACATATCCTATCTCATGTTCGTAAAAGAAAGAATCATTATCAGTCATTTCAGTTCAGTTGCTCAGTCGTGTCTGACTCTTTGCGACCCCACGAATTGCAGCACACCAGGCTTCTCTGTCCATCACCAACTCCCAGAGTTCACTCAGACTCACGTCCATCGAGTCAGTGATGCCATCCAGCCATCCTCATCCTCTGTCGTCCCCTTTTCCTCCTGCCCCCAATATATACTGTTTCTGTTTTATGTTTTGGATTTTTGGCCCCGAGGCACGTGGGATCTTAACTCCCAGTCAGGGGTCGAACCCTCACTTTCTGCACTGGAAGTGAAGTCTTAGCCACTGAACTGCCAGGGAAGTCCCTGGCTTCTGCATATAGTCTAATAGATTTATTATGCTGGGTCCTCTGTGATCCCCTAAATATTTATGTGCAAGCACCTTGATCGCACGGGGTTAATGCTCAGTACAGCTTTGGTGTCACTTACAGGTGGATGTGGTTGTATGAACGCATTATTTCGAAAATATAAAACTTACAAACAGATTTACCATCATGATCTAAAATCTATTCTATAGTTATTCTAGTTCCTTCAGTGATAATTAAATCTCTCCCGACTATGGCAACTTTTGCATTACATTAGTCCAACTGATGGAGAAGGCAATGGCACCCCACTCCAGTACTCTTGCCTAGAAAATCCCATGGACGGAGGAACCTGGTAGGCTGCAGTCCATGGGGCCACTGAGGGTCGGACACGACTGAGCGATTTCACTTTCACTTTTCACTTTCATGCACTGGAGAAGGAAATGGCAACCCACTCCAGTGTTCTTGCCTGGAGAATCCCAGGGATGGTGGAGCCTGGTGGGCTGCCGTCCATGGGGTCTCACAGAGTCGGATACGACTGAAGTGACTTAGCAGCAGTCCAACTGAGAATTTTTTTTCTAAAATGGCTGAACACCCTGTTTTGGTTCTACCAAACCACAAAACATGAAACCACAGTCTAAGTCACCCTCTGTGGTGTGGAATCCTGCAAATAGAGTCACTGCCAGGCCAGCTTTTTGTTTGATGTAGCCAATCCTTTTCTCTTCCAAATGACATCCTTTTGAAAAAGGATGAAAAGCACTGGTAACATTCCCTGAGCCCTGACCTGAAATGCCCACAACTTAAAGTCATGATAATGAGAAATAGGAAAATGGAGACTCACAAGAAGATAGAACTCAAAAATAACATGAAACAGACTTTTTATGATTATTTTTTGATCTAGCATTGTTTATGTGAAGTAACAGACCCACAAAAACAATCTGAAAGCCCAACTAGTTACATGATATGGATAAAAGCAAGTTTTTCTTCTTAAGTCATAATCTACTTAAATTTATGCCCAATAGCTCTGGAACTCAAAGGAATAATTTTATGCACTACTAAAAGTAGCACTTAAATTATCTCAAGCCCTCTTTTCAAAAATCAAGTTGAAACACTATCATATTAAAAGCACAATGCTTAATCTTAAATGCTATACCACTATTTTTAATGCTTTTTTTGTATTATTTTTCAAGACTTGGAGAATCAAAACTACCACTCAGGTTGTAAAGTAAATATTCACCTATCTGATACACGTCCCATTAAGCAGCTTTGAGGAAAAGCAGTAACTGCTCACATACTGAATGTATTGGGTTGGCCAAGAAATTTAAATCCGAATGAACTTCTTGGCCAACCCAATGCATGGGCTACAATACCTCATTTCATCTTTACAGCCAACCTATCACGTTGTTGGTTGGTAGGTTGGTTAGTTGCTCAGTCATGTCTGACTCCTTTTGCAACCCCATGGACGATAGCCCAGCAGGCTCCTCTGTTCATGAGATTTCCCAGGCACAAAAACTGGAGTGGGTTACCATTTCCATCTCCAGGGGATCTTCCTGACCCAGGGACTGAACACACGTCTCCTGCTTCTCAGGTGAATTCTTTACCACGGAGTCATGTGAGAAGTCCAACCTGTCAAGTAGGTACTAGTAAAAGCTAGGCAGAAAACCCAGTCATTTTTTACAGCCCATTCTCTTAACCTCTATATAAATTCTGGGTAAAACTTGGCTTTTTTTTTGGGTGGGGGGGAAGGTTGCTTTTAAACCTACTTGTAGTAATCAGAACCATCACAACTGTGACATGCATAGTGTGTGGCAGTTACATCACCTATTTGCTAGGATATGCAACAGTACTTTTAGGTAGCCAGAAAAGGTCTAATCAAACTCTGTGAGCTATTAATACAATGATCAGAATACTAACAGTGAATAGGGAAATAGTTAAGGCATGCCAAAATTATGAATGGTGATGTAATATTAAGTTATTTGGCAACTGCTAACAATGATCAAGGTTACAGTAAGCAAACAATAGAGTTTATGTAAGTAGCTCCATCAGGAAAATTACTGGAATAAAATTAAGGAAGCCATTGTTTTAGAAAAGGTCACTGAGAGTGAAGATTTTGAATATGAGTGAAGAGAAAAAAAATCCAGATCAAGGAACAAGGGATAAATATATAACTATATATAACTTTTTTTCTTACATCCTTTTATTTTAAGGCCATTTCAAATTTCTACCTCTCTGCTCCAAATTAGTAATCATGTTCCTCTGAGGCCCATGTCAACCAGCTACCAACTTCGAGACCTTCAGCTCTCCAGCAATTCCTCCTTTTCATCAAATTTCATGCCCAGACCACAGTTTTCTAAACTCAAAACAGTTTTTTAATTTCACTATAACTATTTGCTAAACCAGTCAATCTTAAGGGAGATCAACCCTGAATATTCACTGGAATGACTGATGCTGAAGTGGATCTCCTGTATTTTGGTCATTGATGAGAACAGACGATTCACTGGAAGAGTCCCTGATGCTGGGAAAGATTGAGGACAGAAGGAAAAGAGGGCTTCAGAGGATGAGATGGCTGGATGGCATCCCCAATGCAATGGACATGAACTTGGGCAAATTTTGGAAGACAGTGAGGGACAGCCATCTATTTTTCTTTCAGAAAACTTAGATCATGGCATCTGGTCCCATCATTTCATGGCAAATGGATGGGGAAACAGTGGAAACAGTGGCAGACTTTATTTTTTGGGCTCCAAAATCACTGCAGATAGTAACTGCAGCCATGAAATTAAAAGATGTTTACTCTGTGGAAGAAAAGTTACAACCAATGTAGACAGCATATTAAAAAGCAGAAACATTACTTTGCCAACAAAGGTCCATCTAGTCAAGGCTATGGTTTTTCCAGTAGTCATGTATGGATGTGAGAGTTGGACTATAAAGAAAGATGAGCACAGAAGAATTGATGCTTTTGAACTGTGGTGTTGGAGAAGACTCTTGAGAGTCCCTTGGACTGCAAGGAGATCCACCCAGTCCATCCTAAAAGAAATCAGTCCTAAATATTCATTGGAAGGACTGATGCTGAAGCTGAAACTCCAATACTTTGGCCACTTGATGCGAAGAACTGACTCATTTGAAAAGACCCCAATGCTGGGAAAGATTGAAGGCAGGAGAAGGAGACGACAGAGGATGAGATGGTTGGATGGCATCACTGACTCAATGGACATGAGTTTGAGTAAACTCCAGGAGTCGGTGATGGACAGGGAGGCCCGGCGTGCTGCAGTCCGTGGGGTCGCAGAGTCAGACACGACTGGGTGACTGAACAACAACTTGCCTGTGGTCTCGTGACAGATGAATATAACAGATGAAAGGGCTGAGTCCTCTTAGGTCTATCATTTATTAGCAGTATGATGTTGGATAATTTACCTAACCTCTTTGAGCTCATAATAGAGATACTCATCGTGCAGACTTCATAGTTATTATGAAACAAAATAATGTATGTGAGATGCTTCACACAATGGTTGGTACTTGTTAAGTACCAATTAAAGACTTATTGAGGTAAGTCTTTCAGAATCTGTTTGCTGTTAACGACCTTTAGTCCTTTGATCCATATATTACCATCTTATCAACTTTTCCCCATCTTCATTTCTTTCACAACCCTGGAGAGGAGAGGGAAGGAGGTGAGGATTAGTCTACAGACACAGAGGTAGGAGGCAAAGGGACTGACTGCCAAAATGTCTCACTTCTATCTCTGAGGCGGAAGGGAAAGCCACAGCTGAGAGAAAAGGTGGTGGAGATTAGGAAGAGACTTGAAAAAGTTCTCAGCTTTGAACTGTCCGTAGGGAATGGGAGAGAAAGTTACACACAGACACACGGGAGGACTGAGCTCTGAGTCAAGAGCTGAGGAAGGATTTTGTTAATTTATCACAGTCCAAGGTTTAGGTGATCCTTCCCACTGGTGTGTCAGCATCATGGTTATAGGAAAGGATGTGAAGATGATTCCAGATTATAGCCTGTCTGAGGGGGTGTAAATACAAGAGGGCAAGAGACCTGAGGGCACTAATTAGAGATGGACTGAAGACAAAGAGGCAGATTGATGTCTAGGTTATAAAATATTTATTAGGATGTTTCCTAATCTACTCCAAGTCACTCCAGCACAGACAGCTCTAACTTTTATATTGCTTTTTGCTCATCAGAAGAGAAACTTGGCAAGTCCAGAAGCTAAAAAAATTAAGAAGGCACCAAGTAAGCATGTTAGGGTGTTTAGGTTTTCTACAATCTTGGAAGGTTGAGGGTGTCACTCCCTTTTCTCTGGAGATTTTCTACAATCTTGGAGGGGTTGAGGATATCATTCCCTTTTCGCCAAGCTATTTCACTCCTCTAGAGCTAGACTGCAGGGAGATCCAACCAGTCCATTCTGAAGGAGAACAGCCCTGGGATTTCTTTGGAAGGAATGATGCTAAAGCTGAAATTCCAGTACATTGGCCACCTCGTGCGAAGAGTTGACTCATTGGAAAAGACTCTGATGCTGGGAGGGATTGGGGGCAGGAGGAGAAGGGGACGACAGAGGATGAGATGGCTGGATGGCATCACTGACTCAATGGACGAGAGTCTGAGTGAACTCCGGGAGTTGGTGATGGACAGGGAGGCCTGGCGTGCTGTGATTCATGGGGTCGCAAAGAGTCGGACACGACTGAGCGACTCAACTGAACTGAGAGCTAGATGACTCTAAAAGAATGTTGGGTTAACAAAAAAATATACATGCAGGGAAGAGGGAAAAGCAAAACTAGAAAATGTTGAGAAGTCAAACTCTGTACTTTGTATATTTCTTAAAAACAAGAATTCTGTATCTGATCACCCCCTTCATTTGGGCCTTATATTAGGTTGGCCAAAAAGTTCATTTGAGTTTTTCTGAATACTGGTAGATGGGTTGGCCAACCCAGTATTTCTAAAAGCATTTCTTGTATCTTACACTCTGCTGATAGATTTAGAGACCTTCCACCCCGAGATTCCAATCTTATTTCCAAAGCACTTCTCTCAGTAACCACAGGGTTTAGTCATGGTTCAAACACATCTTGCTGTGCCCCAGACAGATTCTACAGTGATCTTTGTGACCATATTCAGCTTTGTTGATTCTACCCAAAGGGCATAATCACCAAGAATGCAGAGTGTTCACCAGAAAGCCCAAGGGCATGGGGATCATAAAAGATCCCAAGAGGGAAAACATCTAGTTTATACAAAACAAAATACTAAGCTTAGAGGGACATGATTTTCATTTAAAGAACTAAGATGGTAGAACTAAAATGTTCTGTGTTACTTTATTCAAAATAAAAAATGCACTTTCTTTATAGTTCTTAACCTTTAAAAAAAAAAGTTTTGGCTTGAAAATCATCATGCATAAATCATATTTTATAAATTTAAGTGATGCAACCATATGACTTATCTGTTAAAATTAAGCTGCTGGGTTCTTTCTCGTATGAAACAAGCTCTGCTTTATTTCATGTGTTAACCATAACTGTGTAATTTTATTTTTCAAGAAGCATGAGATGGAGAGACGAAGAAGGGAGGACCAAACTCCTTGAGGAATCCGACTGAAGTTGTCATGCACATGCTGTGTCATTCCCATTGTGACTGATGTTTATTTGTAGTTCATGCTTTGTTCTTATACACAAAGGAGTCACTGCTAGTGAATTTTAAAAAAAAAAAAAGGAAGAGGACAATCTGCTACCTTTTCTGTCATCAACATTTCCAAATCATGATCGAAAGCCAAAGTCTTATTTTCGGCCTTCAGATGTTAATACTTAGGAATTTGCTGTCCAAATGGATGACTCCTGATTGGAAAATGTTTGGCAAACAGATGAGAGACACTGAAGCTTATAGTCTCTGAAATCAAACAACCTGGGTTCAAACAACCAGGCCATCCCTCCATAGCTCTTGAGCTGGTCAATTTGCTTAGACTTTTTTAAGTTTCCATTTCCTTACCTTTGTAGTGGGGAAAATTATAGTATATTCCTCTTAAGATTGTTAGAAGGGTTTAATGATATAATGCATACACACACACACACATATATATATTCACTGTTCTTAGCATGCTGCTGCTGCTGCTAAGTCACTTCAATCATGTCCAACTCTGTGTGACCCCACAGACGGCAGCCCACCAGGCTCCCCCGTCCCTGGAATTCTCCAGGCAAGAACACTGGAGTGGGTTGCCATTTCCTTCTCCAATGCATGAAAGTGAAAAGTGAAAGGGAAGTCGCTCAGCCGTGTCCAGCTCCTAGCGACCCCATGGACTGCAGCCCACCAGGCTCCTCTGCCCATGGGATTCTCCAGGCAGAAGTACTGGAGTGGGGTGTTCTTAGCATAGTGCATGGTAAACAGAAAAAAAACTTAGTAGGGTTTAATGATATAATGCATACATATATATATATACATAGACACACACACATATATATACACACTGTTCTTAGTACAGTGCTTGGTAAATAGGAAAAAAAAACTTGGTAAATGTTAACTACATTACATTAATAGTATGAAATGCTAACTCTAATTTTGCCATTCTGACAAATATTTCCACTAACTGTTTCAAAGCTGTGAGCATGACAAAATTCCAGGTCAATTTCAAAACAAACTTGTCTATCAGAGCCAGGATGCTTACTTACAGCCAACATCCAGAGTTATCCTGCCAGTTGCTCTTCCAGCATCATTGACAGCAACACACGTATAATCACCAGCATCCAAATCTTGAGTTTCTTGAATCTTCAAAAGTCCCAAGAGAGGGTCAATAATGAGGAATGTTGAGGGCTTCAGCTCAAGATCCCCTAAGTAAGAATGACGGGGAGAATGATACACAGTTAAGGGTTTCAATAGTTTGCTATTGATCTGACGGCAAAACTTCTGAAAAAAACTGATGGTAAAGTTTTTAAATCCAAGTGTCTGGCACAACATAGACACTTAAACAATGCTTATGCAATGAATGAAGGAAATGTTTCTTGGTAATGAGCTGATTTAGGACTATATAATTCCACAGGCAAACCTATAACCAAAAAATCAGGCTCTAAATGAATTATGTGCATATATTTCCTACTGTATGTGTGCCTAAATGAGAACAAACTCTTTGAAGCTATGTTGGGAGATTAAGAAAGAGTGGAAGCTATCACTGCAGCTGTGAAAATAGAAAAGGAAGATGAAGATGGAAACAAAATTTCTACCATCTTTGTAACAGGATGAATTTCAATTACCCAGGAAATACTTTGGAGACTATGGGTGTTCTTAGTTTGGTTAAATGCCCAGGTTTCTGGTTTGCTTAATGTTCTCAGTCAGATTTTGTCCTGTGAGAGGTTTAAGCTGCTTGAGGGGATTCTAAGAATGGCTAAGGAACCACAGCTGGCTAGAGAGCATAGGAAGGAGCTTGTTGAAAGAAGAAGAATGGATGGAGAACTCCTGGAGAGGACTGTTATTATATTAATCTCCCAGGATACCTCTACTAAATCTGTATTATACATCAAAGTTTTTTAAGTCAGAGTTACAGGGTTTGGGGAAGAAGCAGGTAGGGAATAAATGAGTGGAGGATGCAACCAGATAATGAGTTTGACCTCAGTGTGAGGGTAGAATAACCCAAGAAAGATGACTTATGTCTGGGTTGCCTATCCCTGCAACACCTCAGATCCTCTGAGAACCATTTCTATTTGAAGGCAGGCAATGCCTCAACAAATCTGTAAGCTGAGTCAGCCTATCCTTAGGCTTCCTTTCCTCCAGGGTTTCTCCTTACCTAAGAATGAAATTAACCAGGATGACAAGTATCATAAAAAAAATACCTAGTACTGGAGACCCGGGTTTGATCCCTGGGTCGGCAAGATCTTCAGGAGAAGGGAACAGCAACCCACCCCAGTATTCTTGCCTGGAGAATTTCAGGGACAGAGGAGCCTGACAGGCTACAATCCACGGGATTGCAAAGAGCTGGGTACAAGTAAGCGACAAACACTTACTGATGTTTACATGACAGCTTAGTGTTCCTACCTCTTTTGCTTCTTTTTTGTAAAGGGCGATGTAAAACTTTTTGTGGGGATCCTAAAAAATTTCCAGGAGGTTTAAAGGCCATTGCTCTTAGGGTTTCACAGCATGCCAGATGTCAAGTCTAAAGAAGTATTCTCCAAAATGCCATTTACTGGCTTAGCCATGTGTCTTGGGACTGAAGACTGCAGAAGTAACTCCCTTAGCTTTTTAAACTAATTTTTATTGGAGTACAACTGATTTACAATGTTGTGTTAGTTTCTGCTGTACAGCAAAGTGAATCAGTTACACATACACACACAGCCACTCTTTTTCAAATTCCTTTCCCATAAAGGTCATCACAGAGTATTGAAGAAGGCTCCCTGTGCTATACAGAAGGTTATTAGTTACCTATTTTACTAATATATACACATATTAATAATAGTACATATATGTCAATCCTAATCTCCCAATTTATGCCATCCCTCTGTTTCCCCCTTGGTAACCATAAGCTTATATTCTACATCTGTGTCCCTTAGCTTTTAACAGGCTAAAACCCTAGAGCTAGTAATTCTCTAGAACACTATACAAAGCAACAACCAACAGACTTAGGGTGACAAACAAATTCTCATTTTGTTTTTATAATTTGAGGAGGAGATGAGGTCAAAGAAGCCATAAATATCAAAACAAAAAAATTACATTAGCAACTGTGAGTGCCAAAAATAAAGTATTTTTCAGCATTCCAACATTTAAAACCTCAATCATCCTTTTAAGCTGGCTACTGCATACCATGCGAGAATGAGAGAAGCAGCTAAAGCCTTGTCTATGTGCGTCTGGGAAATTTTCATAAGTAAAAGCAGATGATGTTGACATAAACCTTCCTCCCACTAGGGGAGGATGCAATGTGACCAAGCTGTTCATCAAGCATTAAAATGTTTGGACTAAAACGCATTTAGAGTTTTGCATTTTACTTCTCCCTTAGTTTTTTCTGTATATGTCAGAGGACATAACAGGATGAAATAAGACCTTTTTGCTAGCACTTTTTTCTAAATAAAAGTATTTTAAAAACAGCAGTAATGAAACAAACTATAAATTGGAAAACACTGGTTATATCAAGTTTACATACTGATCATATTTTGATAATCTCTCTTGATTTCTACTGAACAATTAGCAATCAAAGTATTGCTATAAAGCCATAAAGAAATACAGAACTTTGAGATGAAGATGATTGGGGGAGTAAATCTTTAATTTTAATATTAGATAAGACTAGAAGAATATTTACATACATTATAGTATATAAATTTTGCTGACATTCTAGGATTTAAAACAATCATTATCCACTAAGGAGGATACTTTCTGCTTTAGTTTAAATTAGATTTTGGCATCTATGGACATAAAGACTAATAGATAATTTATCCATGACATAAGATCCTTTAAACTGTTGAAAGTTCTTTATTGGTTCTCAAAAATGTTTGTCTCAAGACTCTTTTTTACACTCTAAAAAATTATCAGGGACTTTAAAGAGTTTTTGTTTATGTAGATTATATTTATCTGTACTAAGGACATGGCAACCCACTCCAGTATTCTTGCCTGGAGAATCTCAGGGATAGAGGAGCCTGGTGGGCTGCGGTCTATGGGGTCACACAGAGTTGGACACGACTGAAGCGACTTAGCAGCAGCAGCATTTTAGAAAAGAAACTGAAAAGTTTAAAAGCATATGCACTTATTTTCTAGTAACTCATGACATTTTAACATAAATCTATCCTATAAAAAATAATATTTCTCTGAACTAGAGAAATTTTGTGAGAAAAGTTGCATTGTTTCACATTTTTGCAAATCTCTAGACTGTCTAGCTTAAAAGAAGACTGTTGAGTGTTCTTTTTTGCTTCTGCATTCACTCTACTGGATATCACATGTTACACAGCTCCTAAAGCTTCACGAATCACTCATAAGACAATGAATGTGAAAGAGTCAAATAACAATTTGGTATCATCAGGAAAATAATTTTGATCTCATGGACCTGGAAAGAGTTGGTGGGAACCTCCAGGGATTCCCAACTATAATAACCACCAATCTAAAGAAACCCAATTTCTTTACCATTTTGCCACAAATACTCTTCATACAATATTTTAATAGTGTCCTTGATTCTTTCTTTGAACCCATCTTATGTTGCTCGTTTCTAATATCTAAAATTTTGGTGGGCATTTGTATGTGTGAGATTCCTTTTCTCGAATGGTCTGAATGAAATACCACTTATTAAAGAATGGTGGCTGCCAAAGGCTGCAGGGCAGGGGAAATGGGAAGTCATTGTTCAACAGGCTTAAAGTTTCAGTCCCACAAGATGAATGAGTTCTAGAGATCCGCTGTACAACAGTGCATAGAGTTAACAATGCTGTAACGTCTGTTTAAAAAACAAACTGTTACTTTATTCAATCAGAACTGCCTGGGGGGAAAAAAAGGCATGATCAAAAGGTTATTCTTATGGTTAGGGAAAGAACTAATCTATTACCTGTAGTTTCCCAAATGAGGGATTTTCCTAATTTTGCTGGTGTCTCATTCCAGCAGAGATGGACAAGAAAGGTCCAGCTGTCCCCCACCCCTTTCTTTTTTCAAGCCAGTTTGCAAATAAACTGGTTTGTCTTCTGGCTTTTCTCTTTATGATCCAGACTCTGCCTAAGGGATAAATTGCCTGCCTGTGACTGGGAGAGCCAGTGATCCTGGGGCTCAGGGCAGCTGTGTGTGTTGCTGCTCAACAAAATGCAGGTCCTGCATAATCATCTGTCAGTGTTTAATGCCCACATGCTAGCTCTGCTGGTGCATAATTTGAACAGAGAAATGAGATAGGATTTACTTGGCACATTGAACTCCAATGTCTCTAGTCGAGAAGAGAAACAAATGCATAGTTAATTCTAGAATCTTCCATGTGGTGGCTGGCTGGTTCCCTAACTCCTCATTTAGATCCCAAGGTATCTGTGGGGCCAAAACTGACATACAAAGTTATTCAGGAGAGTAGCCCCAATCTGAGAGCATAAAAGACTCTTTCTGTGACTCAGCTCTACACAGGCAGAGAAATCACCAGGTTCTATTAGTTTTTAAAACATTTTTATTTTTAATATAAACTCCTGATGACAATTAAAAAAGAGAACTACCTCTATAACACATTTTTTCTGGATTTCTTTAAGATGAGAGTTTGAAACTATTATCTATTTCATTTGAAAGTTAAAGATTTAAGCATTTCAAATTAGGGAAATTCATTTTTGTTGACTGAAATAGAACTGAAACCTAATTAAGAAGCAAATCCACAAATGCTTTCTTATCAGAGAAAACACAAAGACTTAAAAATCATTTAACAAGGAAAACTATGAAAAATGACATTATCTCCTTGTTTCCCTCCCTGTTTCTGATTTATGTTATTGAAAGTATTTGCTTTCTGCATAAAGCTTCATGTTCTTTTTCACCTCATGTTCCCCAAGAGTTTGAACCCGAGGTGAATTCACAATTTTGTGATTATGACATCAACCTGTTGCTATGGGAATGTCTGTGATTTAACAAACAGAATCATAACAATAGTGCTTTGTACTATTTAGCATTTTTCATCTGAAGATTAAAGAGTATTTTGCAAACAGCATCTCAATAATCCTAGCAACCTCCCCTCTCAGGGTGTTTGTGGGGATTTTTCTTTCTCATAGACTGGAAAAACTGAGAGAAACAGGAGCGGGACACTCTGCAGAGATAGCCACTGTCAGCATCTGAGCCTGGACCAGGGCCCAAGGGCATTTTCACCAGGGACAAGCAGCACATTATTATTATTTTATTACAGAATCACAGAGGCAGAACCTTTATGTCACAAACAGGGGCAGATCATTTCTATACTTGACATAAACATCTACCACGCATGATAAAGCCGACCACAAAATACATTTGTCTTTAAATCACAAATGGTATTCAATTGTAAGCTTTAACACGAGTCTTTATTTGAGCACTTTATAGAAAAGTAATCTGCAGAATCTAGGAAACTTCCTAATTGTGAGAGCCTAAGCAAAGTGAACTGAAATCAGAGAAGCTATTTTAAACATGAACTGAGTATTCCTGGACAATTTTCTACAGGAAACAATCCTAAACTAACAAAGAGAATGTTCAGCTGGATTAGCAGAGGAGAAGTTTTCCTGCTTTGATTTTCACGGTTCTATAATCCACACCAGATGTCAAATGCTGAAATTCAGAGTGCAGCATGTTGAACTGCCGTCTCTAGTGAGACCATAAACACATTTTATGGGGCTGCTAAGTCACACACCAAAACAAATTTTTAACAAATTATTTTTATCCAAAAGAGAGAGCAATACTAAGTGAATCAGACATGAACATACTTAAGAAATGTACCTTTGAACCATTTAACTTGAGGTGGAGGAACACCAGAGGTTTTACATTCCATAACTGTTGTATCTCCCAGGGCAACCAAGAGCTCACTCTGAACTACAATCAACTTCGGGGCTTCTGAAAACAACAAACATGCAAACAGTTAAAGCCTAGCACAATGCCACGTGCACCTTGTTTATGTTTACTAAATGAAGCCATTAAAAAAAACAATCATTATTTATGTGCCTGTGGCCATCTCAGTATTTATAATAAATAGAAATAAACTCTTCTAATGTATATGCACAATGATGTGTGTGATAAAAGATCATCTATAAAAACCAAAAGAATATCAGGCAAAAATAATTCTGCTAAAACAGAGTCCAAAAATTTAGGATATTAATTGATGCACATTTTCTCTGAGATACACATTTTGAAATGTGCACAACTGATGCATATTTCAATTAATTGATGTGCATTTTCTATGTGACTTTAAGGATATTCATGTCTTATCTACAGAGACAGTTGTTCTTTAAGGTTAAACTTTTTTTGGAGTTCCTCTCTGTAGCTCAGATGGTAAAGAATCTGCCCACAATGGGGGAAACCTAGGTTTAATCCTTGGGTTGGGAAGGTCCCCTGGAAAAGGAAATGGCAACCCACTCCAGTATTCTTGCCTAGAGAATTCCATGGACAGAAGAGCTTGGGGAGCTATAGTCTATGGGATCAAAGAGAGTAAGGACATGACTGAGTGACTAATGCTTACTTAAGGCTAAACTTCGCACCTATAAAAAGCAGTCTCCCACTTTTGAGTCTGTTTTCCCCTTTGATGTTAAATGCAGACATCCTCTAAGTTTCTTTCCTTAGCTGTCTTTAATTCACCCCTTTGCCTAATGCTTCCATTTACGCACCCATTTTTTTAAATGAATTGAACATTTTAGGTCTTTCCAACTTCAACTGAGGTAGTTTTAAACAAAGCCAAGAGTTAACTTCTCAAAGATCATGTTACTACCTGGCTAGAAAACTTCAGTGATTGCATTTCATAATTTCCTAGTCTGGCTTTCGAAACTCATATTGGTTCATTGCTTTTTCTTGAATTTCACCCCCTTTACACTTTCTGACTTGCCACGGGTATGGAGCCACACTTGTTTCAAAACATGCTCTATTTTCTCCATCTTCCTACTTTTGCTAAAGTTGTTTCCTCTGCCTGACACCCTTTGTCACAACTCTTTAAATCCCACTCAGTCTTCTAGACTGAGCTTAAATCCTGTCTCCTTTGAGAAATGCTTGCAAATTCCCCGTCTGGAATTATTACTCTTCCCTCTGCCAGCCTCCCACGTTAGTGTTTATGTGTCTTCCTTATTATATTTCTTTATGTATATCTACTTTCATTATTCACACTCTTGAAAAATAAGGGCCTCATAATGTACTTTTTTTAAAAAAATTTTACACTCCATAATCTCTAGCATAGCATTTTACATACTTTGAGTGATTAATAAGTTAAATAAATGGGTGGAATATTTTGGTTTCTTTGTGAATGAACCAAAATTCACTTCTGCAATGCAAATCCTATTCCCAACTGTCTGGTCTCTCTCCACATGGGTGTTCTGTGATTGATTTTCATTGTCATCTCTAAATCTAAGGCCATTTTCCCTTCAAAAACTTATTCACCACCTGCCTTTCTAATTTCTACAAATGAAACCACTCTTCCCAGGCTTTTAGGTGAGTATTTAACTTTTGTTACCTCCCTCATCTATACATACCCTCTATAATTCTCAGTCTTTATTATGACTCTTTTATACTCCTTCCTCTCCACATACTATACTATGAACCATGGTAAATAAAAATGAGAGAAAGAGTGAATTTCTAGTCACTAATTATTTACAATTTACAAACTGAGATTGAGTATGTAATGCCCATGTCCTTTCTCTGTCTAAGAAACATCAAATTAAAAGAAATATTCTATTATATATTATTAGAATATATGATTATGTATTATATAGATTAGATTACATTTACATGTTAGAATGTATATATTCTAATATATTATGTGATATTATAGAATAGTTGTCATGATATTATTTATTATTATAAGAAAAATAAAATATTTATCTTCAATAAATATTTGAGTTTGGAGAGGAAAAACTGAAGATGAAAAGCAAAAATAATATCTAGATAGTGACAGGAATGTTATAAATATTTAATTATAATATAAATGTTATAAACAATTTCATATATATGCATTTATGTATGAATATATAAATTCAAACATATATGGACGTAAGTGGAAAATGTAAAACAAAAGTTGAGGTAAACTAGGAAAAATATAGAATCTGTTGATTTGTAAGTAAAATATTACAAAGTACAGATCAACCATGGAAGGACAGAACTCTATGGGCAATCAGAAACTCTTCCATAATCTGGAATCTTCCTTGATTTCTGTTGACTAATGAAGCTATTCATTTCCTGAACTTTTAACTTAAATTAGTTAAAATATTTGCTTTAATCAGTGTGTGAGACAAAAAAAAATTATACAACTGGATATGACTCATTCCAATATTAATTTGCATTTTTACATTACTTGATATGATATTCATCCTATTTGAACTGGCTTTTAAACTGATTATACTTGCCAATGTATCTGAGGGTAGAAGTCTGTTTATCCATTCCAGCTGAATTACTTGCCAGGCAACCATAGATCCCTGCATCTTTGGGAACTGCATTTTTGATAAATAAGTTACCTTCTGAGGTCATCCTATACCTATAGACAAAAAGAAAATAAAATTGAAAATAGTAATAGGATCAAGGAACTATAGCAACTTCCTTCAAGTATCTTCAAATACTTTAGAGTTATGCCTTTGGTGCTGATTGCAAAAACAATTAATAGCATCACTATATAAGAAGAAACATCGTAATAGTAACAATATATGTGTGTGTGTTAAGTCGCTTCAGTCGTGTCCGACTTTTTGCGACCCCATGGACTGTAGCCCGGCCAGGCTCCTCTCTCCATGGGATTCTCCAGGCAAGAATACTGTAGTGGTTGCCATTTCCTTCTCCAGAATAATAACAATAGGTTCCATATATCTAGTAATTGGCATGTGCCAAGGCTGATCTAGCACCTTTACATTTATTCATGTTTTAAATGTTCCTAACAATCCGATGCAGAGAAGGCAATGGCACCCCGCTCCAGTACTCTTGCCTGGAAAATCCCTTGGACGGAGGAGCCTGGAAGGCTGCAGTCCATGGGGTCGCTGAGGGTCGGACACAACTGAGCGACTTCACTTTCACTTTTCCCTTTCATACATTGGAGAAGGAAATGGCAACCCACTCCAGTGTTCTTGCCTGGAGAATCCCAGGGACGGGGGAGCCTGGTGGGCTGCCGTCTACGGGGTCACACAGAGTCGGACACGACTGAAGTGACTTAGCAGCAGCAGCAACAATCCAATGAGTTAGATATTACTATTCTATCTGTTATACAGATGAGTAAAGAGGTTATACAAATTGCCCCAAGTCAGTGTCAGTAAAGGGAAGAAGCGAAGTTTGCACCCAGGCAATCTTGCTCTGTGTGAACTTCTAAGCTAAACAGTTCCTCAAAATGAAAACCTGAGAGATGCAATGCCTCATGTCTCAAGTGAGTCCCTGAAGAGACCAGGAATAGAATTTGGCTCACAGCTAAGATCGTCTTCTCATGACAAACCCAGAGTAATGGGAGCCTGATGGCTGGAAACTTCACTGTTTATGTCCCAAGTGTTTATTACTTTCTTTGAGCATGAGAGGATTCATTTTCTTTTAAAAGCATCCAGCAGAATAAAATACTACAATTAGAAATGTAGTATGAGAGGCAACGGTGAACATGAGTTATGAAGAAAGTCTGCATACACTTTAATTAGAGCTACTGTTCCATCCTTTGCTTCTGCCTCTCTCTCCTGTCAAATCCCAGGACCAAGCCTTTAGTGGATGGGTTAAATGCACATCAATTTACCCACAGAAAGTTTATTATCCCCATTCCAATTATTCATGGGCTTCCGAGGTGGTGCTAGTGGTAAAGAACGTGCCTGCCAATACAGGAGACGTAGGAGATGCCAGTTCAATTCCTGGGTCAGGAAGATCCCCTGGAGGAAGGGCATGGCAAACCACTCCAGTATTCCTGCCTAAAGAATCCCATGGGCAGAGGATCCTGGAGGGTTACAATCCATAGGGTCACAGAGTGTCAGACACAACCGAAGTGACTTAGCACACGATTATTCATGGTAAATCAACTGTTACAGTGTTCTGTTTACAAAGCAAAGTAAGGAAATACTCAGTTCTAGCTGTTGAATTCAACACTCAAGAACCTCAGACTCTAGACATCCATCATTTATTACTTTATGGACATTTCCTGGCCTATTGAGAAAATCTAAAGCTGCAGATTTGTGTCAAACTTCCCTTAACCCCAGAGATTTAGTCAGATTAGTTCTGACCAGAAATTTCATCAACTCCTCTTACTCAGTAAAAACAAAGAACATGATACAAACCCAGTACCTGTGTGAACCCATGATAAACACATCATTCATGGTCCAGGCGATCTTTGGTTTGGGATAACCTGTTGCAGAACACATGATGGAGACCTCAGATCCAGCTGTGAAGGACTGATTCTTAGGCATCACAGTGACTTTGGGCGGTTCTACAGATAAAAAGAAAACACACAGCGTGAAATGCCAATGATGTCAGGAGCTTCCTCTATTAGCAGATTTGCAGACTTATCACTACCACACCTTTACTTTATAACATTTTTTTATTTTGCACTTCCAGGAATTTGTTTATATACAATAACAAAAAAGCTGCAGTTACTCAGCAGACGTACTCCCCAAGGCGGGCAAGGAATGCAGACCCTGTCTTCTAGCTTTTGGCAGTTGTATGAGACCAGGGTCTGCTCTCCTCGCTTCCCCAGAGTCCCTCTTCTTCATGAAAGACTGATGCAGGCTGGGGCTGGGACCCCAAAGCTTGACTCTGTACCACAGGCCTGGGGAGGACCGTAGAGGGCTTCATCTCCAGTCATTCATCCCAAGGTCGTGTAGCTCAGCCCAGCCCTGTCAGCCCACTGGAGCAGCAGCCTGATCCTACTCCCAGATCTTGGAGGCATGAGGGTGGGCAAGGCCTTGCCTTCAGAGCATGGCGAGGGCCTGGCACACTCTCCTTTGAGGGCACATCAGGAGTCTGGGTCTGAGGTCAATGACAGGAAGAGGCCTCCACTTTCCTGCTCCCTGAATGCAAGGAGGAGAGCAGCAGAATTAGGACAGTGATATGAGGTCCTGGGGCGGGGATTCCTCCGTCCATTCTCTAGCCAGGTGGTCCTCATGGCCTGGTGGCGGGTGTCCATGACCTTGGCGACATCAGCCACAGGGAGGCTGCTGGGTAGGGGTGGTATTCAGCACCTCCACCTTAATAGTTCCGAGGCCAAGAGTTTCCTCTTGTGGTTGTAGGAGAAGGTGGAGTCCAACACAGAGGGAAGGGGCAAATGGACTTGGATCACCAGGTAGAAGTCTCCTTTTGAAAGGCAGCAGGTCCCTATTGTCATTCTGAGTGCACGTGGAGCAGCACCACACTTCGAGGTTCTCCCTAACCACGCGCTAGACCACGTGGGCCATCAGGTCCTGGAGCACTGCCGGATGATGATGAAAGAAATGTTCACATACTGAGGGATGGCAAAGTCATTCTGGCTTATACATGATCTGGCTTGAACTTTATGCTAGTCAGAGCAGCCTGTTGATGGATTATCAAACGTGCATTGTACACCTGCTTTAACCATTAAAGAATGGATTTAAAAAATTAAAATGGAGTAACCGGTTCAAGCATTCAAAATGGAGACAGGTGGCCGCTGTGGATGTGGTTTCAGACAAGCTCCTGCATCACCAAGAACCTGAATCTTCTTAGCTGCATCAGACTCAAGGACACCAACAGCTGTTCTCAAAACATCTACTAGCAGTTGCCAGCTGCAACCTTATGGTCTCAAGGTCTCCCCTTGTAACTATGCAACCATCTCGCTCCCCAAACAATCCTTGCTTAATAAGCATCCCTACTTCTTGCCAGTTTCAATCCTAATCTTGACAAACAACTTATGCAACACTGCGGTTTTTGCCTATATAAGCCTCTCTCATTTTGTACAATGATAATAATATTCTTGAATCTGTGTCTCCAAGGCCACTGTCCTCAGTTTGACTTGAATAAAACTCTCTTCTTTTCCTATTATAGACTGTTTACTGATTATCTGCATCAGCCATGAAGATGCACCAAGGTACACGGTCAGGCCCATGTGCCCTGTGAAGAGCAGCTCCTGCTTGGCAACCCTTGGGAAGGTCCTTCTTGAGACCCACTGTGCCCAGGATGCTCTAGTGGTTAGAAACAATGACACAGAAGTGGTCCACCTCCAGCTTCTGGTGGCCCTTTATCTCAAAGTGAATGGGAATATATACTTGAATATATATACCTGAAGGACTGGATGAACCACCTGATGATACTCACATTCTCTACTACCTGACCATGTTGACCTAGCAGGCAGGTAGGTGACCATGGCCACAGTGATGACCATGAAGCAGAGCAGGCAGTATAAAGGTGATCCTGGCTTAGAACTTGGCCCATGCAGCTCAGCTGCACAAGCAGCAACAGCAGTAGCAGCGTGCAGTCAGCCACAGCAAGAGCTCCATGGCCAAGCCGGAACTGGGACCACACATGTACGATGGTGCCCTTGAAGCCTCGATGACACTGGCCTTAGGCTTCCTACCCCCAACCCGGGCTCTGGCTGGGAAGGAGCTCTTAGGGTACTCTCCATCAGGGATCTGGCCCCATCAGTGCAGGAGAGATACCAAAAGCAACGAAAGCATGACAGGTAAATTGCTTTTGAGAGTAAAATGAATCTGATCCAAATGTTTCAGTCTCCACTGGTTACCACGGGGACCCTTGCTACTCTGCTCCAACTAGCTGACCACTGGCTTCCACCTGTTTGTCTGGAACTTCAATATAAACCTGTTTTCAGGTAAGGTCTCCAGACAGAGCCTTTTGCCTCTTTCTATATAGTGAACACAGGTTGAGAACCAAACTTGTCCTGACAGCAGCCTGCTTTGTTTGAATTGTTCTTTCCCTTTTTAATAAATTTTTTATAAATTTTGCTGAGGTTGAGGCCATGTCTTTAATATTATTCCATATTCCAGTATACTCCACAATATTTAACATCCCTTTGACATTGTCCAGTGACTTGTAAATAACAGAGACTTAAAACCATTGAGGGAACACAGGTCATTCCTAAACTCTAACTTGGTTCTGAGAATTGTTATGCCTGCCAACCTCTCAAGATCCAGCTATATTGATCATCTGCCTCATGCCCATGGATTCACAACAGCTCAACTTAACAGAAAATATCCATTATTCAAAGTGCATATTATATTTTACTTCTGTGGCAGAAAAAAAAACCTTCAAAAATGAAACATTAAATCAGAAATTTATTATCTAAAAGAATACAAGAATTCTCTGGGGTAACTGGGATGCTGATAAGGCTGGTCTAATCAATTACATGTTTTACATCTATACTACTTCAGAGTAAGAATTAATCATCAACAAAGGTATCATCAAAGAAATATTTAATGATTGCCTTTCTCTTTAAAGCCCGCTTATTTTTTTTACATTTTATTGAAGTATAATTGACTTAAATATTATATTAATTTCAGGTGTATAGCATGATTATTTTTATAGTTAAGCACCACACAAAATTGTTATATTACTAAATTCCCTTTGCTGTACATTATATCCCTGTGACTTATTTGTTTTATAAATGGTAGTTTAAATAATTTACTTTGTGTAAATATGCCCCACTCAATAAGATAAAAATAAATTCATTTGCATGATGTCTGAAATAGATGTCATGAGTATTAACAAAAATAAATTAATTCAATAATATGCTTTTTGCACAATTATTATGTTCCAAGCTCTGTGCTAACTTACAGGGATATACTGATGAGCCAAACAGACAGGGTGTGAGTTTTTCACTTAACCAGGTTTTTACTACAAATGAATTTGAGAGTTCAGTTCATCAGTTAGATCTGGATATATTTGTGGTGTATCTTCATAATAAGTTGGTCTGCAAATTGTGGTTTGGCTTCACTAAGAAACGCTAGCCTGAGGAATCCCTATACATTTGAAAGAGATACAAATGGTGCCACTGGGCAGCTATACCATGGAACAAACCTAATTAGTGCCTAATTGCTAGCAGCTTCTAATCACTCACTCCCCTTTTTTTTTCCTGTTTATATTGGGTTTTTCAAATAATTTTGTCTTTGAAGTTAATGCTTAAGGGTTTTTCCGGCCAGCAGACTTGGTTGCTAGCTAATACTATTCTATGGTTTCCTCTTAGTCAACAGAGGGCTGGAGAAATGTGTGAGGTCAAGGGCAGACTAGCCATAGCCAGTAAGTCCAAACTGTGACTCCATCTGGAGTCCATCAATTCTGAAATGCTGGACTACCACACATGTTGTGGGAGAGCTGCAGACAATCTTCAGGGGAAGAAGTGGAAAAAAACGAACACTTGTTTCTCTGTGGAATTTTTTGAATACCCACATTTACTCCCACCTTCCCCAAATAAAAGGTTTCTCATATCTACCTCATTTTGACATAGGATTGCTGCAAAGATTCAGCAGCTCCTGGGATTTTTGGCTAAACACGATGCCTTCCAGTGAACTCTGCCAGAACTGGCTTGGCATCTGTCCCAGCAAGAATCCCACTGGTAGGCTCTGTAGTTCAGATATCAAAGTGAAAATAAATGTCAGTTACCCAAACCAGGATGTAGTGAGCTAAGAGGTCATATCTCCAATAAAGCCTGGATATAGGGTGCTGTTCAGGGTCATGAAGTAAGTCTGTGTGCAACATACAGATGGGATGACATCATCCCACAGAAGGTGAGAAATTTACCACTGCCCTGGAAAGAATATTTCTGCTGACAATAAGAAAATCAGAAAGAATATGAACAACCATAGGCAAGCATAACTGCATTTTGACCAAATAACTGTTGAATAAAAATGATCAGAATGATTCAGCTTTTACTTAATCAGGTTGAATATCCATCTATATCTATATCCAGGTTTTATTGGAGAAATGACCTCTTAGCTCTACATCTTGCTTTGGGTAACTGACATTTATTTTCACTTTGATATACAAACTACAGAGCCCATCAGTGGGATTCTTGCTAGGAGAGATTGGCATCTCTCAACATAATCATTTCAACTGTTAGATTTTTTTTTTTAATTCCTAGGGGAAAAAAGCTCATCTTGTTTTAATAAGATAGTTCTCGTGAAGTAAGAAGAAGTTAAATTCCATCAAAATCCAGAGTCCACTTTTAGGCTTTGAGGAGAAGTAATCCATTCTTGGTTGGTTTTCAACCTCATTTCAATACCACAGTCACTGCCATTATCATCACCACCACTACGACCAGCCATCAGCACCATCATCCTAAATAACAGCCTACTGCTCATTAGCCAAAGTGATGGGAATATGGCACCCTGTTAGGTAACAAGGCATTAATTCATTCTTTATATTTTAACCACAGCAAAAGAGAAATATGAAAGTTTTCATAATTCCCCACCAATGATTTTAAAATGTTAAACATAGATTAGGATACTAAGAATGAAAAATACTACTCTAAGACCTAGGCAAAATGCATCTTATATAAGAAGAGCATGAAAACAGCCATGACCCCAACTGCAAAGACCAAGGAAGATAAAATCTCAACAAAGTCTTAAAAATCTCCAGCATCATCTTCATACACAGGACGCAAATTTCCTGTTACTGGTAATTGGGTCTGATTTGTTGATGTTATGCCTCTGGTAGGAATTATCAGAGACAACACTTAAGGCCTTTCTCTTCAAGGTGGTTTAATCAGACATTGGTAATGATTTGAATTACTGAAACAATAATTTAACATATTTTCCACCACTGGTATATTTAGAGTCCTTTCACAAAACAAATATTTACTGAGTACCTACTATGTTTCTGACACTCGGTGACCTCAAAGATCTCACAGAATATTGTACACGAAAGTGTATTGTATACAATTAGGGACTTAGTCTCTTTCTAGTAGTCAGTTCACCGAAACAGGAAGGAGGGCAGAAGTTACTGAGCGCCTATGTGCCAAGTATCTAACTCCAGACCAGCATTTGTTTTCCTCAGTAACCCTGTGAAGCACTACTGTCAGTTCACAGGTAAAAAAAAATAACTAAGACTCAAAATGGTTAAATAGTCCATGGTTTCAAAGTCAAACATGGTGTCTAGTCAAAGCTATGGTCTTTCCAGTAGTCATGATGTATGGATGTGAGAGTTGGACTATAAAGAAAAGCTGAGCACTGAAGAATTGATGCTTTTGAACTGCAGTGTTGGAGAAGACTCTTGAAAGTCCCTTGGAGTGCAAGGAGATCCAACCAGTCCATCCTAAAGGAGATCAGTCCTGAATGTTCATTGGGAAGGACTGATCCTGAAGCTGAAACTCCAATCCTTAGGCCACCTGATGCAAAGAACTGACTCACTGGAAGAGACCCTGATGCTGGGAACAATTGAAGGCAGGAGGAAAAGGGGACGACAGAGGATGAGATGGTTGGATGGCATCACCAACTCGATGGACTTGAGTTTGAGCAAGCTCTGGTAGTTGGTGATGGACAGGGAAGCAGTTCATGGGGTCTCAAAGAGTCAGACACAACTGAGTGAATGAAATGAACTGAACTGAATCCATGGCATCTGACGTATACTTTAATGGAGATAATAAAGGTATCTTAACTCATAGGGTTATTGTGGAATTAATATATTGAATACATGAAAAGTGAAAGTGTTAGTGTCTCAGTCATGTCCAACTCTTTGCAACCCCATGGACTGAAGCCCGCCAGACTCCTCTGTCCATGGAATTCTTCAGGCAAGAATACTGATGTGGGGAGCCATTCTCTTCTCCAGGGGATCTTCCAAACCTAGGAATCGAACCCAGGTCTCCTGCATTTTAGGCAGATTCTTTACAATCTGAGCCACAGGGGAAGTCCATTGAATACATAAAACACTTTAAAAATTCCTGACAAATAATAGGCTCTCTGTAATTTTTGCTATTATTTATATTCCATTATATGGCAAAGTATGACAAAGAATGATAGAATAAGTACCACAGTATTTAAAATATGTATGTACAAATGTATTATCCAGACATTTACACATGAAACTTGATCAGAAATCTTCGGTTTACATATAGTATTCCAGTAATAGATAATACTTTTCATATGTTACTTGATTCCTCTGAAATTTGAGATGCTTCCATATATTCAAAATATATTAGAAATTTCAATAAAAATAGACAAATTTAGTTTTACTGATGAAAAAAGACTAATACCTATGCCACCTGGCACATGCTAAAAAAGAGTTATGATGATGTAATGAGCATATGGTTCTGATAATATCAATTTCAATCTTAGTGAAGTAATTCTGGTCATTAGGGACTTACTTCATCAATCAGCTTGAGAAATATTTCCTTTTTTATTGCAAAATTCTCTCCAGTGACATGGTCTAATTAGTGACAGATATCTGCCCTTTCTTGACACCACAGAAGACGAATACTCCTCGTGTTCATACAGACACAGGAGGAGGAAAGAAGGCTTTTCTGGCCCTTTGAGTTCCATGCGGCAGCACACGATTGTGGAGGAAACGTCAGCTCTGCAGTGACTATGCTCAAATTTCACCAGGATGCCTATGTTGAGCTTCAAAAATCTTCCTCATAAAGGAGCAGTCAGTGGAGTCAACAGAAGATTTTTTTCTCTTCCCAGATAAAAAGGAAGAGAGTCTGTTTTTGTTTTTGTTTGTTTTGTTTTACTTAATCTTTAAGCCACTCTGTGCAGCATGTGCAATCTTATTTTCCCAACCAGGGATCGAACCCACACCTCTTGCACTGGAAGTGTGGAGTCTTAACCACTGGACCACCAGGGATGTCCCTACTCTGTTTTAAACAAAATTTAAAACCCATGACATATAAATAAATACCACTCCACTTTTTCTAATTTTTATTCCTAACCCTGACAAGTAAAAAGCATTTGGAAATATAGTGGCCACTGTGACACCTTAGAAGTGATCAATTGTTTTAGCCTATCATAAAATTTTGCAAAACTCACATGATAGAATTCTTAAGTTAGGGTGACCTAGAGTAAACAATACCTTAATGATAACATCTCTATAAATTTTTTCACCAGATAATTATCAGATTTTGGTTTTGTAAGCAATCGTATGCTTGCGTGTACTGTAACAGGAAAAGAAAGTACCTATATAATGAAGTCTAAAATTGTTGATGTGATTCAAATAATCCATTGAAGTTAATATGGAAACATCAAAGATAAGGTTGGTGACCCCAATGGAGTCTATTATTGTTATTCTGAAGTCCATTCAGCAGTTGAGGAGTATACATCTATTGGGTACAATTGTGTTTTTCTCTCTGTACAAAGCATTATGATTTAAAAAAAAAAGGCAGTAAGTATTTCATAGTGCATATAATATGGTTAGGGGAAAACAAAATTTCACGATACATGAAATTTATCATGACTTTAAGCGCAGAATTGCGTAGCAAAAAAATAAAAGTTCTACAGAATACCTGTTAAAAAGAGATTAACAACATTCAGAAAGGAGGGCTTAGCATTTCATCATAGGTAGGATGTGTGTGGACTCCAGGAGATGGTAAGGGACAGGGAAGCCTGGTATGCTGCAGAGCATGGGGTCTGCAAAGAGTCAGACACGACTTGGCGACTGAACAACCACAGGATACAGGTAGGGAGCGTGAAAGTCAAAGCGCTCTGTGAGCTAAGCCATGGAGCTAGAATGAGAACGAGGTAACCTGGAGGCAGTCAGGACATGCCTGTGACTCGAGTATGAGAAGTGGAATTGAGGGAAATTACATAGTGGTGGAAAGTGAGAGGGCGGGGGCTGGAGTTGAAATGTGTATGTGTGTGTCTGTGTGCACTCAGCTGTGTGCGTGTCTGCGTGTGCATGTGTGCTCAGCTATGTCCAACTCTCTGTGACACCCCCATGGACTGTAGCCCACCAGATGCACTAGGACACAGGGACTCACTGAAGGTACAACGAACATGGAGCGTGACAGAAAACATTCAGTGACCAGAAAAACGCAGTTCTAGGGCCTTCCCTGGTGGTTCAGTGGCTAAGACTTCACTTCCCGATGCAGGGGGTGAGGGTTCGATCCCTGGTCAGAGAGCTAAGATCCCATGTCTTGCGGCCAAAATCCCAGAACATAAAAACTACAGAAGCCAATATTGTAACAAATTCAACAGACTTAAAAAATTGAAAAAAACAAAACCTCAGTTCTGGAAACTTGAAGACAGGATAAGAGTAGTACCTATCTATCTTTTTGAGAAATTCTATACAACGAAAAATTCGAGTCTCATACATAACCACCAAAAATTATCTGCCTGATACTAATCTGACATGAAATATAGCAGCATCAGTAATATTCTATGGGTAAAAGCTAATAGATTATCTACTTGTCATCAATAATTAGAAGTGAACCCTCAAAAAGCAAGTTCAAGTATTCAGCTACCCAGATTAAGGAAATGTGAATAAAAGAAAAGGCATATGAATATCTAATTCTTTTAGGGTAAACAGTTTTCATATATTGAAAGGAAACATTTTTATTTTTTTCTTCGCCATACATGGTTTTATGTGAATAAAGGGTGAAGATAAAATACTGAAAGTATTATTAAAAGAAAGTTAGCTTGTGGAAGACTCCAGAGTGTAAATTTTATTCCAAGGTAATTAGGAAACCACAAAAAGGGTTTGAATAAGATGGACATTTAAATTAATATTTAGGGGAAACACACCTGATGGTACTATGGAGTAGAGTGGGGCAACAAAATCAGAAGAAAGGAAGTCCATAAAAAGAGAATTTTTATGGATTTAGTTTAGGCATGTGCATCACAAGTAGGATAAGGATAACGCCAGTGGAGATAACAAAAAAGGTAGTGATATGAGGGGCAGTGAAGAACTGAACTAACCATGCATAGGGTAAGTGAGAGGCACCTTGGCAGAAAAACATCATTACATCTGGGATAATTCCATTTGAACTTGAAATTTCCCATTAGATCATTCACACAGATCCCTATTAGCATTGCCAATCACCCACTGATTCCATCATCAGGCTGTAGAAAATATGTCCTAAATAGATGTCCATAAATTAAAAAGGCATGGGAAATTCAATGTTAAAAACTGACGCATTGTGTTTGTGTGGCCTGGGCAAAAGGAGGGTGAGGGGGGTGGAGAGAGAGAGGCATGATTCCTGAAAATAGATCTCAAGCACCCTACTTCTGGTCTAAAGCTTTCCTTACCCCCAGAGCAAATCAGATTAACAGAATCAACCATGAATAGATTTTTACCTCAATAATTTTTCATGTTCAAAAGAAACAGGATTGTAAAGTTTTAGAAGCTTTTATTTCCCTCCTCCAAAAGGATTTATGCCCCAAATGAACCTAACAGAACAACGGATTATCAATTGTTTACATAGGCATAAAAATTTCATTCTTAAAAAAAAAAAGTATTTCAAGGCTATAAATTGATCTCTGGGATGTAAGATTACCAAACTTCTAAATGTTCCTAACGATAACTTTACGTCATGAGGAATTAAGACTCTGATGAGAAGAAATACACTCCATTAACTAGTTTTTGGTATCGTTTCTTTTCTTACTTGAGGTCTCACAAGAAAAGCTAAGTAAAGATCCTCATTTTAGAGATAATTAAAACCTACATTTAGTCCAACCACTTAATTGTCTTGCATTTCTGAACACATAATAAAACTGTTTTACAACTATTCCCCAGTTTATTTTTCTTTGTGAATAATATATTCCCTTAAAATACTGGCATGACTTAACATCAAGCCATGCTACATGAGAAGTTGGAAGGTAATTAGTATTTAATTACTGAACTCCATTTCCATGGAGTCCTACAGCCTGAAATGTATTTTACAGAATCTATGACCCTTCTAAAAATCGGTATTTACTACAGAAAAAACTAGCTTCAAAAGGTTACATAATGACTCTCACTGAGAGTGCTGAGAACTGTAGTTAGCAGCTGTGTCCTATTCTAAAAGATGCATACCTACCTATACAGCTCATTTATTTAAAACATATTGATATTGTTTGAAAATGTATTATTATTTCAGTTTCTGAGTAGGAAGATAACTCTAGCTAGTTTTAGTGGTAACTAATTTTAAAATGTGAAGTTTTCATAATGAAACTAACACAATGTCTCTAAGAATGATTTAAAGTAGATAGATATGCATGTTCACTCAACTTTTCCTCAATCTTCAATGAGGAGAAACGGCAATGGAATATATATTAAGATTTTTAAGTTTTTTCAGGACTATTAGTCAGCCTGCATAAGTGGCCAGGGATTCTTTTCAAAAAGCAAAGGATGAAAATTTAAAAATAAGAAGTCAGCCAAACAAACAAAACAGACCTGTAGGCAATGAGTCAAGAGTACTGAAATTCCAAAGATATGGAGTCAAATGCAACAGTTTCAAATGAAATCTCATCAATGGAAATATGAAGGCCTGGCTACAACTTTTCCAAAATGGTAGAATTATTGCTGAATGGCAGTAACTCAAACGAATTATGATACTGGTTATTCTACATGGCAGTAGCAACAGGTTTCCTAAATTTCTGCTCTTCCTCTATCTGCCTTTTTTCCTCCAGAAAAACTAGAGTTGTATCCACTATCTACATGCTTATTTAAATTCAAATTTAAAAATTCTAAAGCTCAATCAAATTTCACAAACAGGCTCCTTAGGTGCGCTAGCCATAGTTCAAGTACTCTACTACCACATACAGCTGGTAGCTATTATGTGGGCCAGCACAGATACACAACATTTCCATCATTATAAAAAGTTTTTGTGGACAGTGTTGGACTAGAGAAAAAATATTAAATCTCAAGAGAAGGTCACTAACTCAATGACTTATCAGTAGGTGGGTACAACAGCAGTAAAACACACTGATTTAGCTGAATTCAGGTCAAACAGGTGAAGACTAAATATTGGCACTATATGCTCGATTTGTGAAATATTCCGCACCCATATCCCAGTGTGGTTATGAAATTCAGGGAATAAGACAAAGGCAGGGACTTCCCTGGTGGTCCAGTAACCACTGAGCCAGGTTTGATTCCAGGTCTGTGAAGATCCTACCTGCCATGGAGCAACTAAGCCCACGCACCACAACTGCTGAGATCCTTGAGCCGAAACGAGAAGCTACCACAAGGAGAAGCCCACACAACCACAAGAGGAGCAGCCGCCACTCGCCACGACTAGAGAAAGCCTGTACACAGCAACAAAGACTCAGCACAGCCAAAAGTAAAAAAATAAAATAAAAATAAAAATTTGTAAATAGAAAGGCGATAATTTCAGAGATAAGCAATGATAAATTTAAGTCACATTCTCTTTTAATGACAAAAATCTTCATGGCATATACATGCATCAAGACTTCTTTAAAATTTACAACTTTTATTTTTCCAATATAAAATACAGGAATATGTAAATGTACCAAATGTTTGCTGACTTGATACCCATTTTAGATAATTCCTAATGTAAAATTATTACACATTATCCTTAATTCCATTTAATACTATATTTTTTCTTTCCTTAACAACAACCACAAGAAATCATGAATTCGGGAGCTTCTTCAGATGATTAGCCAAAACAGATTAAGATAATAAATATGATTCATAAGAAAGAAAGAATTTTTAATTTAGTTTTTTCTTAGAAAATCTTCAACTAAATGATAATTAGCATTGCCTGTGGCATTGCCTTTTCTTTAGTGGGTCTTTATAACAATTTCCCCCAGTCACAAAATTTCCAAAGTAAAGAGGAAGGCCAAATTTAGACATATCAATATAGTCTCATTTAACTTGTGTGGGGGGGAGAGGCAAATCATAATTACCGTTATTACTTTTTAGAATCTAGAAGGATACTATTAAAGCTTTATATATACTTACTGTACTTAGAACTCCTAATTCAGAATAAAGTATGGCAAGAATACCTTTTGACTATCAAAAGTTTATTCAGACAATAGAATATTCTTCAGTGTTAAAAAGAAATGAGCAATCAAGCTATGAAAAGACATGCAGGAATTTTAGTGAAAGGAGCCAGTCACTAATGGCTACCTACTGAATGATTCCAAATATACGACATTTTGAAAAGGCAAAAGTATAGAGATCGTAAAAAGACAAGTAGTTTCAAGGGGTTGAGGAGCTGGGAGAAACAGATGAACAGGCAGAGCAGAGAGGATATTTAAGGCAGTTAAAATACTCTGCATGGTTACTGTAATGATGAATACATATTACTAAACATTTGCCAAACCCACAGAGTGTACAACACCAGAAGTGAACACTAATGTAAATTATGGACTCTGGATGACTATGGTGTGTTAACCCAGGTTCATCACTTGTTAAAATGTTCCTTCTACTCTGGTGGGGGATGTTCATAATGGGGGAGGTCATGCATGTGTGGGGGCATGGAGCATCTGGGAAATTTCTGTACCTTCCTTCTAATTTTGCTGTGAAGCTAAAATTGCTCTGAAAAAAAAAAAAGGCTTTTAAAAAATGTGGTTACCCATTTTACAAAAAAGGGATTATTTTACAAATTATCACGCAACAGTCAGAATCAAAAGCATATGAAAGTGGAGCTACATAGCATTTTTCTTGAAGGGAAAAAATTTAAAATCTGGCAATTCATTTATTTTGCTAGACAAATGCATTTGCTACCTTACTTATCTTATCAGGAAAGCAACTCACAATGGGATTGGAAGAACATTTGGTCTCCAGAGTCCAATTTGAGTCACAACCTCCCATCCTTCCAGCTGTCACTTCCTGACTCCCACATTTCCCTTCACCAAGTTCATCATGGCCTCAACTCCTTTGAACCTTCTTTTTTTATTTCAATCTATCAGACCATGCCTTTAACCCTCTCTTCTTTCTTGATCTGGCCTAAACTCCACAGAGCATCACTACACACTACAAACACTTTTCTCAATTACTTTGTCTTTTGCTGAACCAAATCACAAAACCCCAAAACCTAAATAATTCTTCTATGTGTATACTGAAAAGATGATTGAAGATGACAGGAAAAAGAAAAACCGCACCATCATGGGAAAACAACTACCTATTCAGCCTTGCCTTTACTCTCAGCAAGCCCATATTTCTGTGTCCTCATTCTTCCATGGAATTGTGCATGTAGTGTTCATCTAGAAAGGCTTTCATGACTTCTACCTAACAAATACTGACTCATATCCCAGTAGATACTTCAGACACCATCTCCTGAATGAAACCTTTCTCAAACTCCACTCATTACTGAGACAGTATGCAAGGATCCAGTATGCAAGAATGCAGTTCCTATCCACATGGGTAATAAATATTTTTGAAATTTACTTATAACCTTTCTTCTACTTTGAACTTACTAAAGGGAAGGATGTCATTTTCTTTTCATTTATATTCTTGGCAGGGAGCGGAATGACTAGCACAAATTTTCAGTGAATACAAGAATGAATGAATGGACAAGAGAGATACTTTTTAGTATTTTTAGTCAAGGCACTTTGTATGTTTCAGTATTGATTTCATCATTTGGGAAAAAATATACCTAACACAAGAGAAGACTCTACACATGGAAATCACCAGATGGTCAACACCGAAATCAGACTGATTATATTCTTTGCAGCCAAAGATGGAGAAGCTCTATACAGTCAGCAAAAACAAGACTGGGAGCTGACTGTGGCTCAGATCATGAACTCCTTATAGCCAAATTCAACTTTAAATTGAAGAAAGTAGGGAATACCACTAGTCCATTCAGGTATCAGATCAGATCAGTCACTTAGTCGTGTCCGACTATTTGCGACCCCATGAATCGCAGCACGCCAGGCCTTCCTGTCCATCACCAACTCCCGGAGTTCACTCAGACTCATGTCCATCGAGTCAGTGATGCCATCCAGCCATCTCATCCTCTGTCGTCCCCTTCTCCTCCTGCCCCCAATCCCTCCCAGCATCAGAGTCTTTTCCAATGAGTCAACTCTTCACATGAGGTGGCCAAAGTACTGGAGTTTCAGCTTTAGCATCAGTCCTTCCAAAGAAATCCCAGGGCTGATCTCCTTCAGAATGGACTGGTTGGATCTCCTTGCAGTCCAAGGGACTCTCAAGAGTCTTCTCCAACACCACACCTCAAAAGCATCAATTCTTCAGCGCTCAGCCTTCTTCACAGTCCAACTCTCACATCCATACATGACCACAGGAAAAACCATAGCCTTGACTAGACAAGCCTTTGTTGGCAAAGTAATGTCTCTGCTTTTGAATATGCTATCTAGGTTGGTCATAACTTTCCTTCCAAGGAGTAAGCGTTTTTTAATTTCATGGCTGCAGTCATCATCTGCAGTGATTTTAGAGCCCAGAAAAATAAAGTCTGACACTGTTTCCACTGTTTCCCTATCTATTTCCCATGAAGTGACGGGATCGGATGCCATGATCTTCGTTTTCTGAATGTTGAGCTTTAAGCCAACTTTTTCCTCTCCTCTTTCACTTTCATCAAGAGGCTTTTGAGTTCCTCTTCACTTTCTGCCATAAGGGTGGTGTCATCTGCATATCTGAGGTTATTGATATTTCTCCCGGCAATCTTGATTCCAGCTTGTGCTTCTTCCAGCCCAGCGTTTCTCATGATGTACTCTGCATAGAAGTTAAATAAGCAGGGTGACAATATACAGCCTTGACGTACTCCTTTTCCTATTTGGAACCAGTCTGTTGTTCCATGTCCAGTTCTAACTGTTGCTTCCTGACCTGCATACAAATTTCTCAAGAGGCAGATCAGGTGGTCTGGTATTCCCATCTCTTTCAGAATTTTCCACTGTTTATTGTGATCCACACAAAGTCTTTGGCATAGTCAATAAAATTCCTTATGATTATACAGGGGAAGTGAGAAATAGATTTAAGGGACTAGATCTGATAGAGTGCCTGATGAACTATGGACAGAGGTTCGTGACATTGCAGAGGAGAAAGGAATCAAGACCATTCCCATGGAAAAGAAATGCAAAAAAGCAAAATGGCTGTCTGGGGAGGCCTTACAAATAGCTGTGAAAAGAAGAGAAGTGAAAAGCAAAGGAGAAAAGGAAAGACATAAGCATCTGAATGCAGGGTTCCAAAGAATAGCAAGGAGAGATAAGAAAGTCTTCCTCAGCAATCAACGCAAAGAAACAGAGGAAAACAACAGAATGGGAAAGACTAGAGATCTCTTCAAGAAAATTAGAGATACCAAGGGAACATTTCACACAAAGATGGGCTGGATAAAGGACAGAAATGGTATGGACCTTACAGAAGCAGAAGATATTAAGAAGAGGTGGCAAGAATACACAGAAGAACTGTACAAAAAGGATCTTCACGACCCAGATAATCACAATGGTGTGATTACTCACCTAGAGCCAGACATCCTGGAATGTGAAGTCAAGTGGGCCTTAGAAAGCATCACTACGAACAAAGCTAGTGGAGGTGATGGAATTCCAGTTGAGCTGTTTCAAATCCTGGAAGATGATGCTGTGAAAGTGCTGCAATCAATATGCCAGCAAATTTGGAAAACTCAGCAGTGGCCACAGGACTGGAAAAGGTCAGCTTTAATTCCAATCCCAAAGAAAGGCAATGCCAAAGAATGCTCAAACGACCACACAATTGCACTCATCTCACACGCTAGTAAAATAATGCTCAAAATTCTCCAAGCCAGGCTTCAGCAATATGTGAAGTGTGGACTTCCAGATGTTCAAGCTGGTTTTAGAAAAGACAGAGAAACCAGAGATCAAATTGCCAACATCCGCTGGATCATGGAAAAAGGAACAGAGTTCCAGAAAAACATCTATTTCTGCTTTATTGACTATGCCAAAGCCTTTGACTGTGTGGATCACAATCAACTGTGGAAAATTCTTCAAGAGATGAGAATACCAGACCACCTTACCTGCTTCATGAGAAACCTATATGCAGGTCAGGAAGCAACAGTTAGAACTGGACATGGAACAACAGACTGGTTCCAAATAGGAAAAGGAGTATGTCAAGGCTGTATATTGTCACCCTGCTTATTTAACTTCTATGCAGAGTACATCATGAGAAACGCTGGGCTGGAAGAAGCACAAGCTGGAATCAAGATTGCCGGGAGAAATATCAATAACCTCAGATATGCAGATGACACCACCCTTATGGCAGAAAGTGAAGAGGAACTCAGAAGCCTCTTGATGAAAGTGAAAGGAGAGGAAAAAGTTGGCTTAAAGCTCAACATTCAGAAAACAAAGATCATGGCATCTGGTCCCATCACTTCATGGGAAGTAGATGGGGAAACAGTGGAAACAGTGTCAGACTTTTATTTTTTTTGAGCTCCAAAATCACTGCAGATGGTGACTGCAGCCATGAAATTAAAAGATGCTTACTCCTTGGAAGGAAAGTTATGACCAACCTAGATAGCATACTCAAAAGCAGAGACATTACTTTGCCAACAAAGGTCCATCTAGTCAAGGCTATGGTTTTTCCAGTGGTCATGTATGCATGTGACATTTGGAGTGTGAAGAAAGCTGAGCGCCAAAGAATTGATGCTTTTGAGGTGTGGTGTTGGAGAAGACTCTTGAGAGTCCCTTGGACTGCAAGGAGATCCAACCAGTCCATCCTAAAGGAGATCAGTCCTGGGTGTTCTTTGGAAGGACTGATGCTAAAGCTGAAACTCCAATACTTTGGTCACCTCATGTGAAGAGTTGACTCATTGGAAAAGGCTCTGATGCTGGGATGGATTGGGGGCAGGAGGAGAAGGGGACGACAGAGGATGAGATGGCTGGATGGCATCACCGACTCAATGGACGTGAGTCTGAGTGAACTCCGGGAGTTGGTGATGGACAGGAAGGCCTGGCGTGCTGCAATTCATGGGGTCGCAAAGAGTCGGACATGACTGAGCAACTGATGGGAAAATTAATAGCATACATGAGGATCCCATCAATATAATAGTGATCAGCTTTGTAGTCACAATAGCCAAACACCCCTAACATATCACACCCTTCTACAGATATGCCTGCAAGTGCTCCCACTTCGTGCATTAGTTCTAATTCCATCTTTATTTACCAAAGCTCCTTCCTCATGTATAAAAATAGCAAGTCATTATGTTTCTCCTGTATTATAAATATCTAAACTTTAGAAACAGAATTTTCCTAGTTTAATTCTTAATTTAGAAATTAACTCAAACATTAATCAATGTTTCAAGGGAATTAGAAACAGAATTTTCTCTTTAGTTGAATTCTTAATGCATAAAATAATTCAAAGAAACATTAATCAATGTTTCAAGGGAATCAGAATCAAATAAAATGTTAGTACATGTTCTGACAAAAGGATTTTTCAGACTTGGCAATAGTTTCTTCACCTAACTAAGCACTCTGCTTCTCGTTCAGTCTTCTCACAGACGTGTGCAATACTACGTGTTCTAGATAACTAATGAGAACAGACTGCGGGGCAAGTCCACCGAACGCTCTGTGATGACCTAAATGTGAAGGAAATCCAAGGAAGAGGAGGTACATGCATACGTGTGGATGACTCATTTTGCTAGACAGCAGAAACAAGCACTGTGAAGCAGCTATACATCAATAAAAAAATTAACATTATGTCAGGCACCAAAGACACAAAACTGAAGAAAACTGGGCCGTGCCCTAATGTAGCTTACAGCCTAGTCATCTTACAGGTTCTCTGCGTGCATACTCACAGTTCTCTCTCCGCTAGGCTGTTCCTTACCAGCCACTCTACCAGAACTTAAGTCAAAAGGGTCACTAAACTGTTTCATTTTTTTAGTTAGATTTAGATTTCCAGCTATTTGTGACTCATGTGCCAACAATTTATAGACACTTTGTATCTTTTCTATTTAAAAAATTTTACTTCAGTACTCAATTTCCTACAGATACTGAAGAATCCTTTTATTTTTAAACTTTCTTCTACCCTCCTGTGCCTTAGGCCTGTTAACTGCACGCACAGGCATTTCTATATATTATGCAGAACAATGGAAATACCCAGTTCAGATCTAGGCTCTGCCATGCGCTGGCTTTATAACCTAGGGCAAACCACTAACTCCGCAGAGGCTCTTCATCTTTATGGGTAAAATACAGATATCAATACAAATACACACAACATGTGAGAGTTAGATGATATAATGTATGTCACAAATTCTCAAACATTTTAAAATGTCTGTAGTTTCATCTGGATAATTTAGTGGATTGAAGTGCTTGCTGATTCATCTGTCCTCTCATCCAACAGTCCCTGCACTGTAAAAGATATTAGCTTCCATCATTTAACCTCCCTGACATCTGGACATCTTTCTAGCTCACTTAAATCCATCAGGTCTGGCTTAATATACATTTTTTTCCCATGGTCTAGTTTTGCTCAAAATTATCATGTCCTTGGTGTAAAACTTCTTTATAATAATTTCTCATATACTTGAAGTATTTGTTAGGTCATCACATCTCTTTTTCTTTTATAATGCAAATAACTAATTCTTTAAACTTCCTTATAACTTCCACTTAAAAACATTTCAGTAAAGTTTCTGTCTTCTAAGTTTTAGAGAAATAGGGTTCTTTCTATCTGCAATTAAAGTGATCTGAGATCCAGAGAAGGAGAAATATCAAATGACATCCCCTATATGTGGACTATAAAAACAAATGATAAAAAGGAACGTACTTTAAAAACAGTCATAGAGTTAGAGAACGAACTTACAGTTGCCAGCAGGTAAGGATGGGGAAAGGGATATTTAGGGAATTGGGGATGGACGTGTACACACTGCTATAATAAAATGGATAACCAAAAAGCACCATATATAGCACCTGGAACTCTGTTCCATGTTACATGGCAGCCTGGAAGGGATGGGAGTTTGGGGAAGAATGGATACATGTATCTGTATGGTTGAGTCCCTTTGCTGTTCACCGGAAACTATCACAACATTGTTAATAATTGGCCAAACCTCAGTACAGATTAAAAAGTTTAAAAAATAACAAATTTTAAAAAGTGGTATAAGATCTATGCAAGATATAGATACCTTGCATGAAAGACAAAAACAATGAAATGCGCAATATTAATTTTTTTTTACATTTTAACTGTATGGACTTGAATCATATTATAACAGAAGTTTGCCCCTAACCATGGAGTCAGTAGAATACATTCATCAGATGAAGTTAATATTAAACTTTTCTCTTCATAAAGTTTACAGTCAGCATAGAAAGAATTAGGAAAACAAATATTTCTATAGGAAAACTACATATTCCTTGGATTTCACTGCAGGAAATACATGATGTAAAATACCCCTAGAATATTTTCCTTCAAATCTTAAAACCTGAAACATCCTCTTTATAAGATCCCTAGTACAGAAATCACCAAAACCTAGTATTTTAAGACAGCATCTTACTCATGTGTGCTGATTCACACTGAGACATCAAAGAATGAAGGAACTGAATAAACTTAACTTTTGACAACCAGTAATGATTTGGAAGTTTTAAGAGAACAATTTATGGCACTAGTATTTAAAGCAGACATATATGTGTCTCAGGTCAACCTCCAAAAATAAAAGCTTAACTAGGAAGATTTCAATGTACTGAAATGTCTAGGAAAACAGATGAACTAATTAAATTCAATTCTTATTATTCAAACATGGATTCAGACTTCTAAAAATCAAAATGTACTCCTGTGAAAATAATGCAAAGGGGAAATATAAGGGGATTTTCAAGACTCCCTTACTGGGCTATTCATTATAAGAAAACCTAATTTAATTATCAATTGATACTCTTCATTTCTCCTTTTGCTTTTCCTCATTTTGGTTCAGAAATTATTTAAAATAGATGACTCTGTGATATAATCCTATAAAATTCCACACCCATAAGCTTTTAAATATGATTTTTTATACTGTCAAAACTTCTAATGACACTTTTTTGAGAAATTATTTCCTAATTTCTCAACTATTCCCTATTTTTACATTATCTCCTATTGACTTTCTAAATTTTATCTTAATTATTTTAAATATAAAAGTTATAAAGCAAAGTCATAGAATATTTAGCAAAGAAACAAAGAAAATATATTATTCACATATAATTTGATCTCCCTAATACAATTAACACCAGAATTTTCAAAACTTTCAAAATCCTGTTTATACAAAGTTTTAAGAAAATTCATCTCCATTACTTTTTTTTCAAGTACAGAACAGCAAAGTTAAAAAGTTGCTTATAGTTGCATTGACACCAACAATCACATTTATGTATGTATCAATCCAGATTCTTGTCCTCCGAGCATAATTATGAATGTCTTCTCTTTGTTTGTTATTTTGCTTGCACAGCTGTACTTCTGAATCTTGTGATAAACCCTGCTTGAGGTAAACAGAGTTTTTGGGAAAATCTCCTGTGTCTAGTTACATTATTACCTCCAGAGCGAGGAATTTGCACAATGAAATAAGGATATCAACCCATTCACATTCTCTCATGCTCATTAGTGGAACTGATTGACAGCCAGGTTCTGAGATCAGCATTTCCTTTCAAGGCTCTTTTGATAAATTGATAATGAACCTAACAGTCAGTGAGGGAAATTAAAGTGATGGAAAAAGGCCACTGGATCATTTACTTCTGCTGCTGTTGGACTCAAAATCCTATGATGCTGCCAAAACTGAAGCCTTATAAATGTCCATGGTCTCAGTAAAAATTAAAATTCCCACAGGGAGCATCTGAGTGGCTGACTCTAGGTAATGTGACCTGCAAGGGTTTAGGGAAAGGTAATTATCTGATCTCTTTTGTTTTCCACTTTCTTTTTTTAAAAAAAATTTTATGGGGATATAGTTGATTTACAATGTTGTATTAGTTTCAGGTGTACAGCAAAGTGAATCAGTTATACATATATATATATTTATATTTATCTTTTTTAGATTTTTAGATCATTTCTCATGTAGGTTATTACAGAGTATTGAATAAAATTGCCTATCATATACAGTAGGTCTTTACAAGTCATCTATTTTACGTATAGTAGCATGTATATGTCAATTCCAATCTTCCAATTTCTCTCTCCCTTTCCCTTATTCCCTGATAACCATAAATTTGTTTTCCAGCAATTCCACCACTGGATATATACCCTGAGAAAACCATAATTGAAACCAATACATATACCACAATATTCATTGCTGCACTATTTACAGTAGCCAGGACATGGAAACAAACTGCTGCTGCTGCTGCTGCTAAGTCACTTCAGTCGTGTCCGACTCTGTGCTACCCCAGAGATGGCAGCCCACCAGGCTCCCCCGTCCCTGGGATTCTCCAGGCAAGAACACTGGAGTGGGTTGTCATTTCCTTCTCCAATGCATGAAAGGGAAAAGTGAAAGTGAAGTCGCTCAGTCATGTCCGACTCTTAGCGACCCATGGACTGCAGCCCACCAGGTTCCTCCGTCCATGGGATTTTCCAGGCAAGAGTACTGGAGTAGGGTGCCATCACCTTCTCTGATGGAAACAAACTAAGTGTCCGTCAATAGATGAATGGATAAAGAAGATGTGGTACATATATACAATGGAATATTACTGAGCCATAAAAAAGAATGAAATTGGGTCATTTGTTGAGACATGGATGAACCTAGCGTCTGTCACGCAGAGTGAAGTCAGTCAGAAAGAGAAAAACAAATGTTATAAATTAACACATGAATGAGGAATCTAGAAAATGTACAGATGGACCTAGTTTCAGGGCAGGAATAGAGACACAGATGTAGAGAATGAACTGTAGACCTGGGGGGAAGGGAAGGGTGAGATGAATTGGAGGACTAGGTTTTACACATCCACAGTACTATGTGCAAAATAGACAGCTAGTGGGAACCCGCAGTACAGCGCAGGGAACCCGCAGTACAGCAGGGGGCAGAGTTCAGAGCTCTGCGATGAGTCTGGGGTCACACAGAGGCGGACACAACTGAAGCGACGCAGCAGCAGCAGCCAGGCTTCCTGCCCACTTTTCGTCCTACTGTTTTCTTAACTAGCTGGTTATCGCTATTGATAGGTTTAAATGCTGGCTTCCTCAAGGGTAACATTTTGTTTTTGAAGCAAACTAAGAAATGAAGAAACAAAGATACATCCTCTCTGCTTTCATGTGGACATAAAAAAGATGGACCACCAATTGAAATTTTCATTCCACTGAATTCATTTATACAAACACCAATCTTGATATGTAATATATAAAATCCCTCCCCCAATTTTTGCCACTGTAGATTGAAACTGGTTTTTGGTATTCTTCAGTTTTGTCTTTTTTGGGTCTTTATATTTTATTGTTAATGAGAAAAGGCTGCAGTAGCTAGACATATGCTATTTTTAACCAGAAAATTCTTGCTAATTACATTTCATAAAACTACTACCAAAACTTTAAAGTCTGGATGTTTAACTTTTAAAAGTATTACAGATAAAAGTTTCCAAACAGATCTGTGGAGGCAGAGCAAGATAAATGAGGTTATAAATTGAGCTATTGATTCTTCTGCAAGCAAGAAAAATATTCCTAGTGTGTATTCAATCCAAGTAGCTATTATATCTTTTAAGCTTTCTTGAACTATTTTTGATTTATTCTTTTTAAAACATGTAACTGCATAAAAGTGAAATTAATTTACAATTTATGTTTCAGTGTCAATGGTTGGCAAGCATCTTATATTCTCATGAATTATAATCCTAGGTACAGCACTTTATTTCATCAACCATCCACTGCTTTTCAATAATGTATTCAAGCAGAAAATAATCAGGGGGCATAATAAAGCTAGAGTCTTATTTTTAATAGACAGTGCTATCAAATTCTAGAATATAGTTTTGTTAGATTTTTAAAACCTAATTTTTCATCAAAATTGTTCACTCAAACTCAAGATCAACTAGACAGGCCAAAAAATAATGCCTTTAAACAGATTTACACCACTAGAGATTATACATAGGGGCTTTCCTGGTAGTTCAGACAGTAAAGAATCTGCCTGCAATGTGGAAGACCCAGGTTTGATCCCTGGGACAGGAAGATCTCCTGGAGAAGGGTCTGGCAATCCATTCCAGTATTCTTGCCTAGAGAATCCCATGGACACAGCAGCCTTGTGGGCCACAATCCATGGCATCACAAAGAGTCGGACATGACCGAAGCGACTTAGCATGCATGCAGGCAGAGATTATACAAGCTAACCAGTAATCATATAATGACATATGTTTTTTGTATTTATATTTTGTATATTTTATGACATCTAACCTCAGAACTTAAATTGTTAGGTTACAATAAGTCTATTTACCAGAAAGAAGATAAAAGTTTTAGGGTTTCCTTTAAAAATATGCATTTCTATGTCATAGGTTCATACTTTAGAATAGATTCAAATATTGTTTTGGAAAATGTTGTCCATTAAACCACCTGAGAGGTCAGTTATAAATGCAGATCTCCAGGCCCTAACCCAGGCCTGTGAAATCAGAATCTCTGGGCATGAAGTAAGAAATCTGCTTTTTAAAAAGTTCCTTGGAAAAGTCTTCATCCATAAATGTTTGAGAACATCCATAAATGTTCAAATTGACTGAGCAATACTAAAGGACTAAACAGTTGACCTGGAGAAACAAGGACGGCTCTGATTCTTTTAAAATCCCATTGTAACAGAACATCAGGGAAAGAACCAAGGTCATATTTCAGAAGTCCATTACCATGTATCCTATCTGAAATAATCAGTTTGGTAAAAAAAAAATAGTTCCAAAACTCTAGTAACTAAAGTTACTACTTGGATTGACTCAAATATTTAGGCCGTTTACCACCTGGAAATGCAGTGAACCATTTACAAAAGCAACATTCCCCCAGAGGTTTCAGCAGATCGACTAACTAATGAAAGACGCACAGTCATATAGTCGGATTGCAGCGTATATCTCAAATACCAGTGAGAAAACCAGAATCAGATGTCAAGCATTTTATTAAGTCTCACGGTAGTTTCACTTTGCTTTTTTGCCATTAATAGCATTCCAAGAAACTTGGTGGTAAGTTTCTTAAACAACAACATTATAACCCAGTGAGGCATGTTATAAAGTTATTTCTAGTGCCATAACCAAGTAGCCAGACCTGATTCTGAGGCAATCAGTCTCCCACATCAAGGATTTGAAATAAAATACTCTCCTAAGGCAGCAACTGAACCTTTCAGCTAAACAGTATAAAACTGCCAACAGTAAGTTGCTCATTACATTAAGACTCTAGAGACATTTAGAAGCCAAATAGGATTCTACTGAAAGAGATACTTGGGAATAGCTTCTGATCTTCATTTGTTAGTCTGGACTAACATACATATTTAGTAGCAATTAGAAGGCAGTGGCAACCCACTCTAGTACTCTTGCCTGGAAAATCCCTTGGGCGGAGGAGCCTGGTAGGCTGCAGTCCGTGGGGTCGCTAAGAGTCGGACATGACTGAGCGACTTCACTTTCACTTTTCACTTTTCACTTTCATGCACTGGAGAAGGAAATGGCAATCCACTCCAGTGTTCTTGCCTGGAGAATCCCAGGGACAGGGGAGCCTGGTGGGCTGCCGTCTATGGGGTCGCACAGGGTTTGACACAACTGAAGCAACTTAGCAGCAGCAGCAGCAGACCACATTGACGTCCCTGCTGGTCCAGGAGTTAAGACTGCCTTCCATGGCTGGGAGTGTGGGTTCAATCTCCGGTGCTTTGAGCTATTTGAACACCTTAGTCTATACAGACAATTAAGATTGGTTTATCATTAGCTTCTTTGTGTGTGTGTGTCTGCATATGCGTCTAAGATAAATAAGGTAAAAACAGCTCTGTTAAAGTTTCAATAAAATTTCACCTTGATAGGAAACATCTTAAAACTTAATTAAAACCATAAAAGTAAATTAAATATACAAATAATGCACTCAAATTGGGAACTTTGCTTTTTATTTTTTACCAATTAAAAGGTTTTTTTTTTCAAGTTCACAAAATAGATAAGAAATTTTAAACCTATTAAATCATCCAGAGACTATTTCTATTTCTACTCCCTTAAAATAAAGGTCTTCAATTACTAGGATTAACTGTGTTTAAGGTCAACTATTTGCTGCTGCTGCTGCTGCTAAGTTGCTCCAGTCGTGTCCAACTCTGTGTGACCCCACAGATGGCAGCCCACCAGGCTCCCCCGTCCCTCGGGTTCTCCAGGCAAGAACACTGGAGTGGGTTGCCATTTCCTTCTCCAATGCATGAAAGTGAAAAGTCAAAGTGAAGTCGCTCAGTTGTGTCCGACTCTTTGCAACCCCATGGACTGCAGCCTACCAGGCTCCTCTGTCCATGGGATTTTGTTTTAGTTTCCAGCTTAGTCACTTTCATACCCTCAAGGTCCACAAGCATTCTATTCTTCAACACTGTAATTGTTTGGGTAGATACCCTCAGATAGACAATTTAAGGGAATAGAGATCAAAGAAGGAAAACAGAAAGACACCATGACTCAGAAGTCACTGTCAGGACTTACCTTGCACGGTGAGGAAAACAGCCTCAGTCGATGATCCTCCTTCGTTGGAAACAACACAGCGATACTCTCCTGCATCGCTGAATTTCACACTCCTGAGCTCCAGGGAAAGGTTAGCCAAGATCCTCATTCCTGCTGTATCTGTCAGCCTGATATCTCGGTCATTCCTCTGCCAGGTTAGATTGTAACCCACTGCACTGACGACAAGGCATGTCAGAACTGCTGTTTCTCCAGGAGTGACGGTAACATTACTAGGCACTTGGATGACTGGCGGGGGCTCTGTGGGAAATGAGAAGATTCCACTTGAAAGATCCAGAAGTCATTTTACTCACTCATAGAGGTGGCTTAAAATTTTAATGAGAATGTATTGAATATCTGGTAGGAAAGACTGGTAGGAAAGACACAGTACAACAGAACTTATTCATTAATACAAATGGGGTGATCAAGTGATCAAGAGGGCTTCCCTTGTGGCTCAGCTGGTAAAGACTCTGCCTGCAATGTGGGAGACCTGGATTCAATCCCTGGGTTGGGAAGATTCCCTGGAGAAGGGAAAGGCTACCAACTCCAGTATTCTGGCCTGGAGAATTCCATTATCATCTAGTTGAAAAATGCTTCAAATGCATGTTTACATACCACAGTACACTAAAACTCAAATCTATAAGTTACAGCTGTGAGCATCAAAGAGGCATGGCAAAAAGATATGACTATGCTGATTTAGTATTGCAGAATCTGTCAAATTTTGAAGAAAATAGCCATTTATGGATTTTTAAATTTAAAACCATTTATTTAGTGTTTTAAAGAAAACAGCACATGAAGGATGAGAGAGATGGCAAAGATACAATGGCATCACCTTTAAAGAGATTATCACCTCACTAAGACACAGTGCAACAGCAGAGTAAAATGAATATTCCCTCAGAAGCAGCAGAATGTCTAAGAAATTCAAGTTAACAGTCGGGATAGACTTTTAATAAAAGTCTACACACAGGACCAAGCACACAAGAGGCACTGAGTGATGCATGCTCATTTCAGATGTGGCCAAAAGCCATTTACCAATTAAATATTTAACCAGCATTTCTAGAGAAAATCACATACTGCTCTAGTTAGGTCTGAGGATAAACCTAAATGCCCCTGTAAAGCTCACTCCGCCCAAAAGCTTTAAAATAACCTGCCATACCAAGACATTATTGAGCAATCACAGCAATAAAAAACTAGCTGGAAAGCCATGTGTCTGTTTCAGTTGAAATGTGAAAGAAGATCAGATATTCAAGACCCAACTTTACTCAAAACTGTATATAAGTACAGATGAGTATCTTAAGCCTAAAATCCCAAACCTGGAAATAATATGCCAAAAACAGAGATAACCATAGTGGTTATCTCTGAGAGAAGGAAATATGTATATTTTTTCATATTTCCCTTTATATTTATCTTTGTTTTCCAAACATTTTTGGAGGAATATATGCTGTTTTAAATTATTTAAAAAATCTGTAATTTTTACCATTCTGCTATGTTTTTAAAACCTCTTATGAAAAGTTAATGAATCAGTTACAAAGAGTATATGAGAAACTGAGAAAGGTCTGACTGAATTCTAGTTAGATTTGACAAATAAAATGCAGGATGCTTTGCTAAATTTGAATTTTAGATTAACAATGAATATTATTTTATAATATATAAGATATTTTATATATTATTATATAATAATATATAATATTTTTGTGACTCATGAAATATTTTGAGACATATTTATATGAAAGTCACATGTAAGTGGGCATCCTTATTTTTACCTGCTGAATCTGGTAAACATAGGCTGCCTAATTTTATCCCAATTTACCTGGATGACCCTAGAAAAGGCAATATATTCACAATGTTTCCCTACCTGAAAAATGAGATGATTAAATTGGGTAATCCAGAAGACCCTTCTAGCGCCAAGGCTCTATGATTGTAGCATACAAGATAATATAGACCAAAGACCCAGAAGTGAGCATTTGTGAATAGGTGTTAACACTCGATCAAAATCTTCCTGAAGACCACAAAATGTGTTGTGTACCTTCCTTTGTTGTTGTTGTTCTTTTTAAACAACCTTCTTCAGTTAGACTAGGGATGTTTAGAAACTAAATCCTGTATTATCAGCATACAGGGGATGCCAGGTGCTCACCCAGATCCTTCTCAAGAACCTAGGCACTCATTTCCCTAACTGCTCTTGTTTGTTGACTACTGAGCTCAGAGCCAAGAGAGCTGACATGCTCGGTCAGGCTCCCTTTCCACTGCAGCCCACTTCTGGTAACCACTTTATGAAGGAAAAACACACAGCTCTCTCGCCTCGATTCAAGGCCATCCCAGCATCAAAGCCCCCGTTAGGATCCGCTGAGGCCTCTGTTGTGACTGCATCACGATGTAATTTCTTGCACTCCTTCACGGGTGCTCTTCCGTAGAAAACTCCCTGATAACTTTCTCGCTTGCATAATCTGCCTTAGACTCTATTTCCTCTTCAAATATACATTCAAGTATGTCAAACACCAGTTTTCTACTAATATCCAGGGGTAGAAGAGCTCTTAAACATGACATCCAATACCACTGCTGCATAAATATCTGGAGATGATAAACATCATGCACACTGAAATATTTATGCATACGTCAATAAATGGGTGGTGATGGGAGAGATGATGGAGGAGCATGACAGCAGTTTACAGAAGAGTCTAAGATAACAAATTACTGGAAACAGCCTGGTCCCGAGAGGGTGAGGGGTAGTCATTCCTAAGTGAAAGAATGGCTGAGGCTAAGATTAGGGAACCAGAGATGGAATCTCAAAGCCGAGAAAGAATAAGTATGGGCCTTGTGACATTAAGTGAGGCTCACTAGACTGAAAGTCAGGAGGCCAGGAATCTACTTCTCACCACCAACCCACGTCGTCAGAAATGGGGCACCTGCCTGCTCTGGGTTTCACTTTCTTTAGCTACAAAGTGATGAGGTGGTACAATATTATTTCCATGTCTTACCCTGTTCTAAAAGAGTATCCTGTAATTACAATTTAAGATTGCCTGACAAGTATTCTGTAATCAATTTTACATAAGGCCAAAATTTTGGTACTCTGTGTGTGTGTGTGTGTGTGTGTGTGTGTGTGTGTGTGTTGGGGGAGGGACATTATGCTAATAAATAAATTCAGTAGAGAAAATTAATATAACTTTGTACTAGTACTAAAGTACCAAATGCCACGTGTAGAGAGTTTTTCCTGCTTCTGCAGTTCTGTTCATTAGTTTCTATATGTTTATATGCAATAAACAAGAAGTATAATTCTTTTTACACCCATTTTGCACTTAAAATTATCAATATCAATATGTCCAATGAACCAAAAATCCTAAAAATTGTTGGCTAGAAGAAAATGCTGAAGATATTCAAGTAACATATTGGCAGAACTTTAATTTTCCTTGAAACATTTCTCAGGTGCTGTGTGACTTTATAAAATAATGTCCACAGTGACACCAGTAAAACATCACCATCCCATCATGCTGTGTTTCCCAACACTCCTGTCAAAATATAACATCTAATTATCCTATGAATAAACAACTGATTCTCGTGTGCTAGTCAGTAGCAACAGTAGGATGACTGAGCCAGGCCCTGGATGGAAGTTTAAGGCTGGTAGGTTAAAAGAAAATAAAAGTTCAGAAAGAAATGTCCACTCTTTCAAGTCCAAAGGGGTACTTCCTTGCTACTTCTATTATAGGCACTGCCATATCATTCATACTTCTGCCTCCTCTTTGATGATTAAGCAATGGGACACAATTCCTGAAAACTGGCTTTGGCATAGTACAACTTCCCAGTGATACCATGGATGGGCTGGCACAGATTAACGCTGCAAGGGCATGGGCAGTGTGTATATTCAGAAGTTACTGATACCATAGGGCCAAATTCTTAGAAGTCAGTTCACAAGTCGTTTCTGGCACTTCCCAGTTATTTATGCGAGACGCCTGAGTCCACTCACTGAAATCTCTTTTCCCTGTTGTCCTTCTCTTAATTAATACTGCTGGGAAAAAACTCAAGTGCTCAAGTGTTTGTTTTCCCAGAAGCTGAGGAATGTTGACATGATTCCATGCTTTTCGTAATTACTGGAGACGAAAAAATGAATAGTTTATGATGTATGTCAACTTGCTAAATCGTTTCAGAAGACAAACTTTATTTTTCTAAGAATAAGAGAATACAAATAATTTACTGCAAGAAGAACAGGCTTGCATGCCTCAGTTTAAAAGTTCAGCTTGAACTTACTGATAATAAACGTAAACTCTGGGCTTCTAAATAGTCCTACGGTTACAAAGCTTCTTTTGTCTTAAATTTTACCAAGAAAATGCACCTCTGACTTTTCAGATGCACAAACTGCCAGTTGAGACATTGTTATAAGAAAGCTCCACAGGCACGTTTAGGTTGGAATAGGGTTACCATTAAACATACATCAACCCTAGGCTATGAGGCAGGCAGAAAATGACTGAGTCAAAATTTCTAATAAATTCTAGATATATGTTGAGTAGGTAGCTTAATCTTGATCACTGATAATATATGGTAGTTATTTTGGTTTCTAAAGAATTCTGGGAGATTGGAGGAAAAAAATGATAATATAATGAGAGCCTTGTCTATTTATAGGAAACTTACTATTTAAATGTGAATTAATTAGCATGACTTCTGTCACTCTCAATACCAATATTGTAATCACTGAGGTCCTGTGTTTTTGAATGTGACACTTACTGTCTTCAACTCAGATGTCAGAATCCATTCACAAAAGCACTTTGCATACTATAAACATGGGAAGAGAAAGGGAAAGTTGAACCTTGCTATTCTAAAATGGATCTCTCCCTTTTTTCTCAAAGGAGAATGCCATATGGGGATTTCAAGATATTAAACCCCTACAATAATAATAACAACAACAATAATTTTAAAAACTCATGTCTATTAGTTGTTTCTATGTGCCTGATTCTATCCTGTGCTTAACATATACTCTCTCACTTAATCCTCATAATTTCTCCATGAAAAAAGAGACTATTACTGCTATTATCATCATTTTACAGTGGGGAAACCAAGGCACTGAGTTCTTAGGTAACTGGTCCAAGACGGGTCACACAAGTTAACACACAGCGAAGCCTGGTTAACAAACATCCCATTTCCATACCTGCGTTGATACTGAGGCAACTGCCGAGGAGTTAGGGATAATTACCTGACACGTCGAAGAACGTCTGTGCTCGTCCAATCCCTGCAGTACTGACAGCAACGCACTCATAGGCGCCTTCGTCAGCCAGAGTGACCTCTTCAATATCCCAGGTCACGCTGGCAGATTCTCTGGGGTAAGAAAACAGAACCATGCTTAGTTACTACAAAAACAAGACCAGGCTGAAGCACTGATTCCGCTATTCGTTTTATTCATTCAAATGAACAAAGAAAACAGTTTAAAGAAAGTAAATTGATTAAACTGCAGATTTCTTTGTAGCTTAAAACTATACACCTCTTATATTTTAAACAGAAAGTGAAGCTTCTCTAATCTGAGCAAAAAGCAAAGACAGTAACTTTGGTTTTGTTTTTTTCTATTGATCTTCCTAGGTTCTAACAAGAGAAATCATTTCCAAATGTGAGAATAACTTTAAAGAGGCGGTGGATAGAAGAATGAACCTTTTTTACTGAGAAAATATCATGGAGACATCTTTGATTTTTCTCAAAAGTCATTTCAAAAAAACTGCCAATAATTTTACTTTTAATTTTCACTTTTTTCACATTAATAAGTCTACTTTCTTTTGAATATTATTTTTTGATCAGGCCTCTACCTTTACTGTTTAGAAATACAGTCTGTGCCTGTCAAGTTATGGAGACTACAAAAAATTTCTTTAGGAAAATATTCTCTGACTAGGTCAATATAATTAAATAAATAACATTTTTTTAAATTGGCAGAAAAGCACTCCTTAAATCTTCTCTCCTTCCCCTCTCTTTTCAAGTTTTTGGTCATTTTCAGTGGGATTTAGCCAAAGCAACTGAACCAGGTAATTAACAAGTATGAAGGTAGAAAACGGAATTTTTGGTTCTCAAAAAGATAAATTCTCTTTAACTTTCTTATGTATAAGCTCCACATAAGACTATATACCATATCTGGTTCAATACATGTATACAATGAGTAAAAAAAAAAAAAAGATCAGTTTTATAATCAAAGTTGTCATTAGGTAAAACAAATCTTTTTCCTTATATTATATATTCACTAATTTAATAAATATATATACTCTGCTCTCTAGCAGGGCTTCCCTGGTAGCTCAGACGGCAAAGAATCTGCCTGCAATGTGGGAGACCCAGGTTTAAGCCCTGGGTTGGGAAGATCTCCTGGAAAAGGACCTGGCAACCCATTGCAGTATTCTTGCCTGGAGAATCCCATGGACAGAGGAGTCTGGTGAGCTACAGTAAAGTGGGCTTTGTAACATGGGGTTACAAAGAGTCGGACACGACTGAAGCAACTTAGCACACATGTCCTCTAACACTTCAATTTGTTACTCATCTTCTGGAAATGTCTTAGTAGTAGCCATTTAATTCTTATTTAAAAGATTCTGATAACCTATAAAATAAGCATTATATTGTTCTAAAATATGATTGTCATAAATACTTTCATATTTTTTCTTATAATCATCCATAGATATTTACAACATATTTTAAACATTCAAGATATGGATAAAATGACCCACTGCAGAGTCAAAATACTTTCCACTGAAGCTGAAAATGTACAAGATATAGTCCTCACAGTAATAACTCCAGAGCCCTCCCAATTCAAATGAATGGTACTCTCACTGTAAAGAATTCATTGAGCTCTTAATGTACATTTACCACTAACCTATATTTAAAAGAAAGTCAAAACACAGGTTCCTGCCATCAGGAAAGTGAGACAGTAAGCAAGGTGACCATTCCATATATTTTAGTAACCGACACTATGTACTTCAGTTAATACTGTTTCCTTTCGCATGTGTCTCTGTGTTGGGTGTCAGTGGTCCTTACTGCCACATTGAGAAGAAAATGAAGTATGACTTACTCTTTGCTGCGCTGATCACCTAAGATGCATCTTGAATGCTTTAAAGCAGTATACTAAGCCCAAGTTTACAGATGCCATTATCTAGAAGGTACGGGTAAGTTCCAGAAAGATAGGAGTTTGAATTACACACATTTTTTGTGCCTTCTGCAGTGCTTACTTCAGAGCCAAGTGTATGTTAGGATTCATCAAAAACTTAAGACACATGGAAATTTTAGAATAGAAAGCAGCAACTTTTCTAGTCTTAGGGCCCTTTCTTTAAAAACAAAGTAGGGAGAAGGACAAGTAATTTATTCAAAGGCACGTAACCAGTGTATGGGTTGCTTACAGAATATTCTTTAGTATTATATTTATTCCTATCTCATTTATGAAATTATTACATGAAAACAATTCTCCTTTTCATGTAGCCTTATCAGTAGGCATTATCCTCTGTCCATGGAATTCTTCACGCAAGAATACTAGAGTGGGTGGCCATTCCTTCTCCAGGGGAATCTTCCCAACCCAGGGGTCGAACCCAGTTCTCCTGCATTACAGGCAGATTCTTTACCATAAAAGCCACCAGGGAAGTTCACTAAGATTGTATGACCACAACAAAAAGTTTTGAAGGGACAGCCTTTGGAATAGGAGAAGGAACACATCAGTTAGAAATGAGTCTTGCTGCTAATGGAAACGAATTCTCTCCCACATCCCCTAGAAATCATCGTGACTCACATGACAAAGATCCAGTCATGCATCTGGAGTTGTTAGGAAATCTAGGGCAGAGATGTGCAAGTGAACTGGGATTAGAGTATCAAATCCATCATCACCCATGCCCAATTTTGTCTCTAGACTCTTACATCTAAAGAACTTAACAAATGTCAGCAAGGCATGTCACAGCTCTGGGCCACAGAGTTGGAAAAATGCAAGAAAGAATCCTTGTGGTTTACCTCAGAGGAATTGGGTGAAATTAATAAATTAATGTTTATAAAGAATCCCAAGTATCTTTCAGAAATGTTACTATTTAAATCCAAAGCAGAATTGTTTGATTTCATCAGTTATGTATGTAACTTTGTCATTTTATATCTTGGTCAGCTAATGTTGCTGGTTATTAACTATGCAGCTAAGGAAATCATCAAGACGTATGTTAAGAAAGTAGCAGGAAATAATAAGTCCAATCTTTACCTAATGGAAAATTCAAGTTATGATAAACATTCTTGCCACAGCTTTTGCTTTAAATGACCCCATGAGGAGATTGTATAAGCTAAGATTTGTCAAAACTTAACATATTACAGAAGCTATTTATGTGAATATTGAGTTACTGGTGTGAAAGTCTTATAAAATAATACTTAAGAGTTTTTCTCCTTAAATGTAGATTGTTTTATAGTAAATTAACAACAACAAAAAAGTTTTCCAGAAATCATCATCTAGTTTTCAAGGCCTATTTAATGTTTATCATTAGATGACTTAAATTTATCTAGAAAATTCACCAGTCTTCTCAAGGCAAGTTGGTGTCCTCTAGCCCACTCCCATTGATTGTTGGCTGCAGTGTATGTGTGTGATAAGTCGTTTCAGCAGTGTCTGACTCTTTGTGACCCTTCAGGCTACTCTGTCTATGTGATTCTCCAGGCAAGAATACTGGAATAGGTTGCCATGTGCCCTCCTCAAGGGGATCTTACCCACCCAACGATGGAACCCCAGTCTGTCTCCTGACAGCATCCCAGCAGGCATTTCACCCTCCTGCCCCTGGCTCCCTGGGCTCCAGCTCCACAGGCTGCTTCCTGTCTTTCCTCCCCACATGCCTTTAGTGCACTTGCACTGATTGTTCCTGGTATGTGGACACTCCTCCCTGGATGTCTGCAGGACCATCTCGTTCACCATGTTCAGGTCCTTATTCAAATGTCTCTACTATGAATTTTAAAATTGCAACTTAGCCAAAATCACATGCCGTCCACTAACCAGTAATTATGTGCCTGAAATAATCTGCTCTACTTTTTATTGTAACACATCAGATTCACTTATCATTATACTTTAAATCAGATTCAGAGACATACTTACCCCTCAAGCCACTGAAGTTTAAACTTCAGGGTCTTTCATTTGCAAGGGCTCTTGCAAAGTTCAGTACCAAACTTTGTATTCATAATTTTATATTCTTTGTCTTATTAAGGGGCCCTCAAACTATAAAATTCAGATTCTATAAAACCTGCAATCAACTCTTAAACGTATTCCAGCATTTATTATATTACCATAGAATACTTATCATCTATTTCTGTCTTCCTTCTTCACAATATAAGCTCCACAAAGGTACAGATTCGTGTCCGTTTGCTCAGTGCTACACCCCAAGACTATGAAGCAAATAACACTGGATAATGAATATGTACACTAACATAAATATCTATCTGTATTTCGGATGTTTCATGGTATAAAATATTATTAACAGAAGCATTTACACACTTTAAATACTGGTCGACTCCAAGTGTAGCTCCATTTCTGACAAAACTCAAGGTAAAAGGCAGAAGACTGTCAACAGCGCAGGGAATCTGGCCCGGCTGCAGGTAGTAGCCAGGGGTTTTCTTAGGCATTGTAACTTTCGGAGCATCTGGGGAAAAAAGAACATGGGCAAGAAGGTCACAATGATATTTGGTACTTCCTGTTAATCCATTCAAAACTTCATGCTTAAACTATTCAGTAAATTCTCTGCATTCCAATTAATCTAAATCACTAAAAATCACTTTAATTATCTTTCTTTGTTCCAAGTTTATTAATTTCTGGATTATCTCCAGAAAGTACTCATTGAATCTATGACTCCACTGATTTTAAGGCATAATATTTTTTTTTTTACCAGCAAGATAGAAACAAAATTACCAAATAAGTTATAAAGCATCATCAATGGTAGAAGAGAGTTTAATTCTGAAAATGTAAAGGTATGTAAGAACCCACATAGCTTAGAATTGAATTCATAGAGTAACTATTTCCAGAAAAAGAATGAAAAAATTGATTTCTTAAGAATCCAATAGTTTTTTTAAGCATTCAATTCAGGGGCTAAAGCAACTAACGCTGTATATTTTCTCTGAGGAAATACTGAGGTTGGTTCTACTATGATCTTATTTTCAGCATTAAACAATAGAGTTGTTCCTGACTTTCCCAAATGATAACCTTCTATATAAATGATAAATTGTTACTGCTCCATCCAGTAGAACAATATTAGAATCAATCTTTCTATATCTGTTGAATATAGATGGTTGGATGGCATCACTGACTTGATGGACATGAGTTTGAGCAAGCTCTGGGAGTTGGTGATGGACGGGGAAGCCTGGCGTGCTGGAGTCCATTACCAACAAAGGTCCACCTAGTCAAAGCTATGGTTTTTCCAGTAGTCATGTATAGATATGGGAGTTGGACTATAAAGAAAGCTGAGCGCCAAAGAATTGATGCTTTTGAACTGTGGTGTTGGAGAAGACTCTTGAGAGTCCCTTGGACTGCAAGGAGATCAAACCGGTCAATCCTAAAGGAAATCAGTCCTGAATATTCATTGGAAGGACTGATGCTGAAGCTGAAGCTCCAATACTTTGGCCACCTGATGCGAAGAACTGACTCATTTGAAAAGACCCTGATGCTGGGAAAGATAGAAGGCAGGAGAGAAGGGGATGACAGAGGATGAGGTGGTTGGATGGCATCACCAACTTGATGGACATGAGTCTGAGTAAACTCCGGGAGTTGGTGATGCACAGGGAAGCCTGGCGTGCTGCGGTTCATGGGTCTCAAAAAGTCGGACATGATTGATCGACTGAATTGAACTGAAGACCATCAGAATTTCCCAGTTCAAGTTCTTACACTGACTGAAGTAAGATTCTAAGATCTATAGATTTTGAATCTACTAAGATTCTCAGATCTACAAATCGGTGAGATTTAACATGAAATTTTGAATTTTTTTTTTATGGTTAAGAAAAGTTGTTACCTATGTGTAAATGCTTTTCCACACAGTGACTCAGTAATAATGTGAGGATATTATTTTTTACTTTAGACTCCATTTTTTACCTATAGGACCACATAAACCCCTTAAACGATCAATACTCTAGTGGACTAAATGACATCTTACCTGGCACAATACTAGAGAAAGAAACACTTGACACTCTCTGGAAGAGAAAACCATCCTTATCATAGCCTGTTACTTTGAGAAAGAAAGCTTCATTTGGTGGTATAAAATCCGAAATATTCCATATGCCATAGGGTTTTCTATCAGGATAATATTTAACAGGAATAGTCTTAAGAGAACTGCCTGAGATACTCAGAAGTTCAAGACGATCTACTTTAGCTGGGATGGAAATTCCAGAAGTATTCAGCAGCACATAGGTAGGTATTCCTACAAGAGAAAGAATTTATCATTTATAAGTAATATGTACCCAAGGTTATCTATCAAGTAAGTTTTGTATTATAACAGCAGGTAACCAGGATCATATATATGAGTACTACAGGCTGTGCCAAAAACTGTGGCCCAGATGTGGAATCTTTTCTACACAAATAAAAAAAGTTTATTTATGACCAGAGAAATACAGGAAACCATAGATAATGACTTTTAAGTTTTCTAATCACGTTTATATGTAGAAAATTAGAATTATGAATATTGTATAATATATTTGTATTATATGAATATTTTTAAAGGTTTGTTATTTTGTATCCTCCTAGTAACTGAAGCAATAAAAATAAAAGAACAATCAGAAAAAAAGAAATTTAAAGTCACAGTAAGACTAAGCCTTCTTTTTAGCTACAGAACTATAAATCTTCTTGCATGAATAAAAATAAGATGAAAAAGCACCTTTCAAATCAATAATAATTTCACCTTGGAACATATAATGCTATGTGATATCTTCAATGTTTTAACTATACACACACACACTCTATATTTTCACCTTGACAACAGGCAAGTAAGATGCTAGTAAGAAAAAGCCCCAAGACCTAGGTCAGCAGTTTTCAAAGTTTAGTAAGTATAGGAATCAATGAGGTGCTTGTTAAAGTGTACATTCCTGGGACCTGGAGAAGGAAAGGGCAACCCACTCCGGTATTCTTGCCTGGGAAATCTTATGGATAGAGGAGACTGACAGGCTACCATTCATGGAGTTGCAAAACAGTTGGATGTACCTTAGTGACTAAACAAAACTGGGACCTACTGTCTATAATTTTCATTCAGGAGATCTAAGGTAGGCCCCAGGAACCTTAATATTTGATAAGCTCCCCAAGTGAGTTCAATATCACTGGTCTTTGGGCCATACTTCAAGAAGCAATGACTATGACAGGAGTAATCATATTTCAAATAAAGATGCCATGTTTCCCAATTTTATTGAAGAACTACAAAATTACAAAACCACAGTCTGAGAAGTACTTTGCAGTTCAATATCTACTACGCCAATTGAGCCAATACACACATACAAACCTTGCACCGGTCTGCTGACTGTTTTTTTGAAGTCCAGGGTGGGCTTTCGGGAAAAACCAGCTCGAAAATCAATAGTACTGAGGCCAGTGATGCGAACAGAGTGCCTTCCAGTGCTAGATGTCTGAAAAATGTTTAATGACAAATTCCATCAGCAGTTAATCCAGGGTGCTGGCCACACTAAACACTAACCAGTAAAAGAAACTGCAGAGCGTTCCATTAGACTTGGTGTCCACTCACTGTGGCCTTTATCTGGGTGTTTTGAACTTAACTGTGATTCCATAACTTCAATGCAAGTTTTGTAATACATATCCAGGAGCCGAAAGCCTATACAATTGAGTATTATATTGCACGCTCAGTGGTAAAAGATAGAGGGGCACAGTCATAGTGAATGGACTTGATTCACATGGTGGATGTTCAAAAAATGAATATTCATGAAATAAATGAATGACTAAACCTTCTCCCCTAAACATCATCCAGGTTCTATTATGGAAAATATTTCCTTTCTCTTTGCTCGGGGAAGATACAGCCAGGACAAGCACAAGAGTCAATTATCAACTAGCTTTTAGCTGACCAGCATCTTCAGCTCAGCAGTGTCCAGTTAGCGAGATACAAGTATGAGTGAAAAAATAAGGTCGTCACCCTCTAAGAGCTTATGGACAGTGAGGAACTCAGATGGAGGAAGAGAAATCTCCAGTGCAATACAGTAAATGCAGTGATAGAATTACAGAAAAGGTAGAGAGAAAAGAAATCCGTATACTAAAGGAGCACGGACTAGGTTGTAGTTCAGTTAAAACCTCCTGAAGGAGATGAACAAGATATTGAATAGCTGAGAGCTGAGGTCACCTCTATGTGCATAAATAATAAATAATTTGGATTAGGGCCACAGGATAAAACATTAACATTTATTGGGCACTTTCTTTGCATCCAGACTTTGTGTATACATTGGCTTATTTGTTTTTCATTACAACTGTGTAAGGTAGATACCATCATTAGCCCCATGGCACAGATAAACAGACTGAGGCACCAAAGCATTACATTCCTTGCCCAAGTTCACAAGGGTTCCCAACTTTCCTAACATTGCAGAAGTCAGGTTTTAACCCAAAGGTCAGACTCTGGGCTCTTTTCCACTGTGCTAGATTTTCTCCCAAGGGCAAGGTCAGTCAGAGTGAGCCTCTATCTCAGTATCTCTCTAATTATGATTAGAGGACCGACTATGTCTATACCTACACAAAATCACCTGGATTGTTTGTAAAAATACAGACTCCAAGCTCCAGCCAAAATGTACTGGTCAGTGGCGTCTAGGACTATGCATGTAATATATGGTAATATGTGGCTATATATGGCTACAAGGCTCTGCAAACCACAGTTTTCCCTAAATCCCTGTGACGCATGTGGCAATGAGTACAGAAAAGATGAGGAGATATGTATGTCCCTGTTACTACCAATCACATTCCTAACTGAGCAAACCCTGCAGAAACTCAAAGCAAAGGAAAATGAAGGTGAAGGAAAGGAAAAAAAATTACATCTTCTCAAAAAATGTGTTGTATTCTTAGCATACATGATGTTCCTAATTACCATGGCTCATTTTAACAGGGCTTAAAAAATACTGTATATTTAAGTGCAGAAGTCTCAGTACACTTATTCCATTATTTCTAAAGGAAAATGTGTTATGAATTAACAGATATAAAAGGAAACTATATATCATAATCCAATTTAAAATCGAGGACCTCCTACATGGCTGTATAAAGCCTTGAGAAGTCTACGTTCAACTGCCTTAATAATGAGAGCTTTACTGAAAATACTATTGTCTGCTAGTTTCTTGTTAAGGAGAAAAAAAACAGTCATATTATGAGTTGTTTTAGATGTTTTTCACTGACATCATCTATGCTGTTAGTTGCCTTGTTGCTCAGAAAGTCCCCTTTGATAAAACAGCTACCGAGAGGTTATCAAGGGCAAATGTGATACACACTTTGCCTAATGACTGCTATCGAGTACTAACCATCTACCAAGTGTTATGTGCACAAACCAACTGATAATAAGTCCGTTTCCAAAGTGGTGCTTACAGCGAACTCTGCTCAATGTGATGTGGCAGCCTGGATGGGAGGGAAGTTTGGGGAGAAAGGATACATGTATTGTGCATGGCGGAGTCCCTTTGCTATCCACCTGAAACTATCACAGCATTGTTGGTCAGCTATACTTCAATACAAAATAAAAAGTTTTTTTTTAAGTGATGCTTAATATCTGAGAAAAATTAGAAATTACCCAAGTGTTTGAAAATATGGTATCCTGCTGGTAAATAATCAGAGAAGGCAATGGCAACCCACTCCAGTACTCTAGCCTGGAAAATCCCATGGACAGAGGAGCCTGGTAGGCTGCAGTCCATGGGGTCGCTAAGAGTCGGACATGACTGAGCGACTTCACTTTCACTTTTCACTTTCATGCACTGGAGAAGGAAATGGCAACCCACTCCAGTGTTCTTGCCTGGAGAATCCCAGGGACGGGGGATCCTGGTCGGCTGCCGTCTATGGGGTCGCACAGAGTCGGACACGACTAATGCGACTTAGCAGCAGCAGCAGCAGCAGAGCTGGGATGTGAATTCAGTGAGGATCCAGAAACTGACCTCCACAGGTACAACATGCACTTCTCATGATCATTTCAATGAACTGAATTATGCTGGTTTGGGGGTAAAGGCTGAAATATACCCAACTGCTCTACATAACAGGAGAGTAATATGGAGTTTCGCTTCCCTGGTGGCTCAGCCAGTAAAGAATCCACCTGCAATGCAGGAGACCTGGGTTTGATCCCCTGGGTTGGGAAGATCCCCTGGAGAAGGGAGTAGCAACCCACTCCAGTATTCAGGCCTGGGAAATTCCATGGAGAGAAGAACCTAGTGTCCATGGGGTTGCAAAGAGTCAGACACAGCTAAGTGAATATCTATACGGAATTCCTGAGACTATTCACAGGAGAGAAGCAGAAACAAAATAGAGAAAAGAAGAATGGAGGGCAAGGAGAGAGGCAAAAGGAAACAAGTTACTTCAAGATAAACCCCAAATCTATAGTCAAATTTACTATATTTACAAAATGGTCTTGTTACTGGATTCCCTGAAATTTTTGAAGGACTGAGGTTTACCCAACATGGAGGCATAAAAGATTAGAATCAACACACAGATAATCAGAGGCAAGGAGACCAAAACAAAGTAAATCTTCAGGAAACCCCAGAAGCATTGGGGAAAGGCTTTGGGTTCTAATGTGTTATGGACAGAGTGGGGTTGGAGGAGAATTAAAAGATAAGAAAGTCTTAGAGGGGCAAAGAAAATTTAGCTAATTTAGCTAATCTATGACTAAGTTAAATAGAGGTGAAGTCCAGCTGCATATTTCTTACTCCTCTCTTCCCTTCTGAATTATTTTAGCTACCTTAGGACCATTTTTCTACATACATAATTAAATTAGTATGACAAAAACCACTGCTTTGATGTTTTTCTATTTGATCTTTATATCATGTAGCTTTAAACTATGTGCTGTAATAAAGTGAGAATTTGGCTCCAAAAAGCATCTCTCCACCACAGAGTATCTAGAAGTATCACTTAAGCACAGAGGCATCCTCACCTCATGGTTCCTGTAGCTCAGAACAGGGAAATTAAGGAGGCTCACAGTGGTTCCAAGAGTAACAGGAAATGTTCTAGACAGACACTGGACTGGGTTTGTATTAGCCTGAAATTCACATTTTAAACAATACACTTCTTCATGTTATTTATAAAGGTTTATAATGTGTTACATTACTGCCCTGAGTTACAATGTCAAGTTGGTCAAGTTGCAGAAGGGTCTGAGTCAGGAATACAGAGGCTGCTGTAGTGTAAGCTGAGTTGAGGCAAAGATGAGGTTAGACTAGATACGTCCTGGCATTCTCTAGTTATAAATAGGCAGCCACATTAAAGAGTGAGAGAGAAGCAGCAGCAGAGTGGACCAGAGTGCAGGCTTCTGAACTGAGAGTGAGTCTTTAAGAAATGAAGGAGCAGAGCAGGCTGAAGGACCATGGAGCAAGCACCATGGAGAGCTCCAGGGAAAATGAGTTGCTCTTCCGGTATCTTCCTGATCAACTATATTGCAGATGAATCTATTTTTAAGGCTAGATATCTATTAAATATTGAAAGTCTCCTCTACATAGAAAGCCCTTGAAGGCAAGAATTATATCAAATATATCACCTATAAAATACTATTCAATAGGTACTTAATACATGAAATTAATTTATTAATACCATTAATAATAAGGCCAACAAACACTTAACGTTGGCAGTTTCCCTTAGATTTCCCTAGGACCAACTGATGTCAGAGTCATCAAGAATTCATTGAATTTTTCTAGATACATTAGGCTAAGTATGTTCACACAATATCTCATTAAGCACCAAAAAGAAATTGGGGCTCAAAGAACTAATTACTTGCCTAGGTTTATACAGCAAGTTAAATGGCAGTTACTCCAAGTTCAATACTCTAAGTCAATGCGTAATATTCTAGGATGACATAATCTCTGGGTTGATTTGGACCCTATAGGATAGAAAACAATATCCCCATCTATTCATTCGCCATTCTAAATTTCTAAATGCACTCTCAACTTAGGAAGAGTCAGGTTAGTAGAGTGTTGGGAAACTTCTCTCTGAAAAAAAAAAAAAAGCCCTAATTTGGGACATTTGCCGAATTCTGTGATGTAAACACTACCAAGTGGCTGATTTCAAGCTCCCAACAGGATGTCACTGAGTTGGGAAGAGAAAGCACATAACTGACTCTCCATGAACCATTTATGAACCAGCTCCAGAAAACCATTAGGCCATGATAACAGTTCTGGCAAATGGCTTACCAAGGAAATGAAGTGTATCTGTCACTCACAAAAATACCTATCACATCCTAGAAGTGATACAATCCCTTCCTTTTTCTATGCACATTCTCCAGTCTTTTCCTCCACTAAAAAGAGGCCACATGTTGGGAAAGATTAAAGGCAAAAGGAGAAGAGAGCGACAGAGGATGAGATGGTTGGATGGTGTCACCAATTCAATGGACATGAACTTGGGCAAACTTCGGCAGATGGCGAGGGACACAGAGGCCTGGCGTGCTGCAGTCCATGGGGTCGCAAAGACTCAGACACGACTTGGCGACTGAACAGCAACAATGTTCTAAATATGTCAGTGCCTCCATCAGCTTGGCTTCCTGAGCATATGAAGCACAGCAGCCCATCAACCCTCACAGAACATGTGACACTAGTGAGGAATGAACTTGTATTAAGCCAGGGAGAGCACATCCTGGTACTAAATGTGAAGTCTGCCATGTTATACATGAATTAAAATATGATTGCTAGAGTTGGCTTTAATTTCTCTCTCCTAAGGAGTTTCAATGTTTTATAAAATAATAAATAAGTCAAAGTAAATAAAGCCTTGATGTCTATCTAGAATTGATAAGAAATGGCACCCCACTCCAGTACTTCTGCCTGGAAAATCCCATGGACGGAGGAGTCTGGTAGGCTGCAGTCCATGGGGTCGCTCAGAGTCGGACACGACTGAAGCGACTTAGCAGCAGTAGCAGCAGCATAGACACAGATGGGGGAGCCTGGTGGGCTGCCATCTATGGGGTCGCACAGAGTCAGACACGACTGAAGTGACTTAGCAGCAGCAGCAGAGATACAGTTTACTATTTATACACAGTCTGGAGAAGAACTAATTTAGTTTTACCACTCATGTGTCAGAAACTGTTTAAATATGTACCAACATCTAATTAAATCATGACAATATTAAGTAGGTATTATTTTCCCCTATTTTTCTCAGACTTGGGTAGGTTTAGGTAATTTTTTCAAGGTCAAAAATATTTTAAGTACTATATCTTAAATTAAAATATATGTCCATCTATTTTCAAAGCATTTGCTCTTATATAACATACCATCCTTTACAAAGTAAAGAATACTATACTTTTAATCAAATATTTATTGGGAAGCTAACATGGGGTAGGATTTCTGCCAGTCAAAAAGATACAATGAAGCCAGCTAGATTTAAATACTATCATTTTACTAGTCATTGTTTGTTTTAAAAAATGTAATACAAGGAAAGAAATGTAAATTCTGTATATATTCACATATACACACCCACACATACCCATTTAAATATAAATAAAAGTGTACATATATTTTTTAAAGGAAATATTCCATTTGATTGACAATGTGATATTGGCAGACAAATATAACTGGGGAATATTCCAGGAAAAAAAATCTACTATAGAGGATTCCATTGACCCTAAACACTGAATTAATGCCATAGCTAATCCCTTTAAATAATACACCTGGTGTAGTCTGACTGCTTATTTAAAAGAGGTACCAGGTGGGAATAACTGGAGGCCAGTGTAATATGCTACTTGTGTGGTCCTTTGTTAGACTTGAGGTTTATTGTAATTCCATAACAAGTTTATGCCATTTATGCATTTCTAAAACTATCCTTATCCTGTAGAAAATGCATTAGTAGGTTCTGGCAACCAAAGTAACTATCTACAACCAGAAATATTTCTGCTAGTCTCAGAATCTCAATATAATCATGTGGTTGGGTACACTCCCTTCTCTACTTGGGAGATGATCTAAGGACAGTTTATCCAAATTTACTTAATGGAAACACCTCAGGGGATGTGCTACATCCCATGATCAAACTGATAATCCTAGACTAATAGCAAGAGTCTCTAAACATAATGGGTACTGACAATTATTTAATGTCTTTGCAACAAAGTTTCCCTTAAAGAGCGCAGCACACAATCTGGCCTGAGAGTTTATGTGGTTATGTTCAAATAGCCTAGGTATAATTAAGCTGTCTTAATGGAAAATTTACACTTCTTCTCAGAAATGAGACCCAGGATTTCTAGCTTCCCTACAGATACAAATTTAAAGGCCTCAAACAACTGTCTCTTTTGTTTGTAATAATAACTTGGGGTCCATTTCAGTTACTTCTTTCTGGCAAGTTTTCACCTGCATCAGAGGCAACCTAAAACATCCAGGTTACTTATATGAAGTATACTGATGAGTTGACTCATTGTCTCTGTTCAATTAAAGTGTTCGAATAAACCACAGAAAAGTAATCACCAGGGTTTCATTGGGAAACCACAGAAGAAAAGCAATCGCCATTGTCATAGTCAAATCATGGGCATAATAAAGTGTTTTGTGCCAGTACATCAACTGTGATCCAAACTAAACCAAAGCCTGCTTCCCTGGATATCATCAGAATAAGTGAATTCATTCTTATTCAGGAATATTTATATAGTTCTTTCCCAGGCACTAAGGCATATACTTGTGACAAAGTCTGGTCTACAGCAAAACTGGAAGCCAAAACCTGTACAGAAATAAATATGACATAATGGGGAAAAATTATGCAAAGGGAGGTGCCAAAAAATTGCAATAGAAAGCCAGAGGGAAAAGAGTATATTCTGAATGAGAAAAGTCTTGATACAAGTGTTACCATTTGAGCTGAGCATTATTGGGAGTTATGAATCAGACATAAAATAAGAAAAGAATATTCTAGAAAGAAGCAACAGCTTGAGAGAAAGCACAGACCAAGAGAATGTGGTAAGAGAAGATGAGAGACATTGCAAAAGTATATTTGATTAGAGTAGAAAGGCACGTGGTGGAAGATAACCAAAAAGACTGGTTGAGGCTCAATTTGGTGCTCCTTGAATACCATGCTAAGGTCAAATAAGAGATGGGCTGTGTTCTACACATAAGATTAAAACTGTTATGCAAAACATTCAAAAAAGCTGTTAGTAATTCCACTGATAGAGCAGACACTTTCCAGATAGCAGAGCGCATGAGAGATGGCACTGGGGATGTGCTGTCTAATCTCAGACATTTCTCCTCTTAAGAAAACACACATGTAAAATGCTATCCTTCACTAGCCATCCAAAAGGGAGATCCAAAGTCAGCAGCAATATTTATGTCAGTAGATTCAGCTCAATTGCCTTTATGCCAACCTGATACATTATTTTGGTATTTCATTCAGGAGCGAAATAAGTTCATTATCTTTACTTGCATTGTAATTCTCATCCTTTGTTTAGATATCACTAATTGTACACCAGATATTGTGTAACAACAGGACCAGAAGCTTCTTTGATGATGATTAGATATGAATTTAAAATACTGTGATAATAGATATTGTGTCTTTCTATTGTGTTCTTAATTACAGGAGGCCAGGTTTAGAGACTTGTCTAAACAGTGTTCCTATCATCTTATCTCCTTCCTCACTCACAGATTAATCCTCAGTGACTCTCTGTTCTAATGATCAATTAAGATGTACTTAGTGCCCATTAAGTATCATGGAACATGGCCAGAATCAGACACTCAGTAAAGGTTTACTGAATGGATGACTGGATCAATAGGCGTGTTAGGCACAAGGAAAAACATCAGACATGTAAAATATCCCCCTTCTAGGCAAGAGTTTTATTAGAGGAAATACCACTGGTAGCAATCCAAATCACCTATCAAATGGGTTCAAATACTTCACAATCAGTTGCTAATTATACAGAAGAATGGTATCACTTGTATGCATCTCAAAGTCAGTAACAGACAACTTAACATCACTGGTTAGAGAGCAAGAACGGATCATCTTAGTGAACTTGATAAGTGAGCTACCTTAGTGAACAGCTAGCTCAAGACTGCTGACTTAGAGCATGCTTAAATGAAAATGTTTGGACAATACAGAGACTCGGAACTTCATATACTCCTTTCCACTGTGGTCACAGAAAGTCAGACTCAATCTAGTTATATTTGGGGCAAGTTGGTTAAAATAACTGTAATATCAAATTTGGCCATATTACAGTGAAACACTTGATTATTGACTATCTGATGCACTTAGGAAGGACTGAGCAACTACTCTGTGCAAGGAACTGGGGGATAACACAGGCAGATGGGACTATTTGTGATCCATTCAATAAAAGTTACTAATTTTATTTCGCATAGCCTTTTTACTTAAACCCTTATTCCATATTATTCATGTTAAAATATCCATATTACTACTTTCCTTATAAGACTGAGAGTTGTGAGGAAAAGAAACACTGATATTCTAGGACTTAAATGGAGTTACAATAAAAATTAACTTTATAAAATTAAAGAATAAAAGTTAAGTATTTCTTTTAAAAAACCGGCATGCAAAATTTCTATGGTATAACACCTCCATGTACTTTCACAGCAGCTATATAATTTCAAAGGAGCCAGTTGATCTCATTTTCTTTTCTTTTTATCATGTCAGGAAGCTGAGATGGTGAAAGAGTAAATGATGCAAGGGGAATCTTCATTTGAGTTGTTCCAGTATTTCAGAGTAAACTGTTTATTTGGGAGTTACAAGGGATTCTAATGGAAGAGGAAGAGTAATACACGCAGCACATATAAGGTGTGTCTTTAAGTCTGCTCTCCCTGTGGACAACTGGAGCTTATTCCTGCAGGGGCTGAAAGCTGCTCTAGAAGGGTTTAATTCTCTAGCTGAACAGCCTTCTCCTGTTCTATCTTGAGAAAAAAAAAAGCTTCTCAGACACAGAAATACAGATCCTGCGGTTGGAAGTAGGCCAGAGCACACTGAAATTTCTGAGAAATATGGGCAAGCCATGCACAGCATCTACTAGGGAGGGTCCCACATATAATTTGCAGCAGGACTAGATCTCAGATTTATGGTATCCTGAATTTCGAAGGCAAACACGTTCTTTCCTCCATATTGCCAAAATACAATGCTTTCTTAGTATGAACATATACTATTTAATGTGACTCTAAGATACAAATACAATTTTGCGTTCAAGCACACAATGAATGTAGGTCTACTACACACCAATAACCAGCAATGTTTGAGTGCTTATTTTGTAACAGGAACTTGTTAAATACTTCATTTTATCATCTTCATTTAATTCTCAGAACACTTCTATGAAAGAAAGGACTGTTATTGCCACCCTATATTAAAGAGGTGGAAAGAAAATCAAGAGAAGCTATAGTTCTAAGGGGTTAGCAGCTTTTAAGGGGTGGTGTTTTCAAACCCAGGGCAGTTCCACACTAGGGCCTTTGTCCCTAAACACCATTCTCTACTGGCTCCATCTCTGATTGTTTTGGAGGCAGACAGTGGCTAATATAATATATATAATAATATAATATATATATATAATAATATATAATATAATAATATAATTTACAGATTCGATGATAGGAAAACTACCTGGAGCATTTTAAGTCTATTTATGGTGGTACTGATCCCTTTCAAGGTCATCACAACCAAACACTATCAATTCATATGATCAAGACAACTCCGAAGAATGCAACATGTCTATTGATTTTTAGCAAAAGCATTCTCCATGATCGTTAGAGAAGATATAAATAAACTATTATATATATTTTATAAAACATGCCAACATCAAAATAAAACAACAAATAGACTCTGTAACATAACAGTACCTTCACTGTCCATATTCCAGCCTCTGGCTCTTTAACATTCACCACCTTGGCAGAGTTATGAATATTTAATAGCTCATTCAGGCCAAATCCCTTTTTTATCAGCTTTCCTGAAAGACAGACATAGAGGTTATAAACATAATCTTTATTTCAGCTATGTATATCAGCTGTGTACATTTCCAGTATAAATTACCTGATGGACATTTACACGTCTAGCTCAAAACATCATTTTATATCTAAAATATACGCAACTTTAGCATTTCTGAACACTGTAATTGAAGTAACAGATTCCTATTTGCTATGTTGATGTGATCTTAAAAACAGAGTAAGATGGAAGACGATAATCGTATTTCCAAAGTTAATCTAGGTAACGATTATTATGGCTACAAAGAAGTTATGTACAGTCACTAGAGACATTTAGACTTAATAGATGGAAAAACAGTAAACTAGAATAAATGTCTTTTTGAATATGACTCAAGATATTGCTAACATTAAGAGCCCTGGGCATAACTTTGCATAAAGTGTAAAACCTCAGGTTTCCATGAAGTGCACAAGAAGGGTTTTACTTGTCAAAGGAATAATTAGAGGAGACAGTATAATGCAGTAACACCGTACCATCTCCAACTGAGATCAACATACAGTATCTGACAGTTGGAACTTAGGAAGGAAAGCAAATTTGGAATTAAGCCATAGTTTACATATTCATTTCAGGCTTGGCTCTCGTGTGGACTATTTCTGCAGTTATGTAAACAAATCAATTAAAAGAATCCCATGTTTGCATCAGAAGTTTTATAATCGCTGCAAATGACTTTTAAAATATCAATATCAATGAATTTTTAAAGTAGTAGAACTTAAGGCAATGGTTACAGGTACTTTCGATACAGATAATGAACAACACAAATCTTTCCTGGGTAGATAGGATATATGGTACTATAAGAATGCTACTTAAAAAGACAAATCCATTTCTACAGATAAATCTATTTTCAAGACCAAACAGTCTCAAAAAAATTGGTTTTGCTTGCTCATAAATTTCAATTTGATTGTTAAGTATGATTGAAGCCTTTGAGGTAAATTTCATACCCTATTTTCTCTATTTTCTAAGATTCAAATAAAGTAAAAAAGGTAGTTATTCCTTCCCAATTTATAAATGTTCATACAGGTTTTAAAAAATGTAACATATACTTCAGCTACAATAGGAATAAAAATATTGTGCAAACATCATTGGTTAAAAAATTTCCTAAACACGAATATTAAGAAAAATTAGGTTTCTTTTTATTTTTTAAGATTACTATTCAATTCAACCTTAAATCTTATAAATTCAACCAGAGATGGAATTAAGCCCAAACTGAGAATCATACAATTATCAAAGGAACAAATTAAAACATCATTCTAATGAGAATATAAATGTTTTTTTAACAACCATCTCCTGTAAAATTATACAAGCCCCTTTGCCATGACAAGGCTGTGATCCAAGAAGGGTCATAGTGGAAAGTTACCACAAAATATGGTCCACTGGAGGAAGGAATCATAAACCACTTCAGTATTTTTGCCTCGAGAACCCAACAGAGTATGAAAAGACAAAAAGACACGGGAAGACAAGCCTCCCAGGTTAGAAGGTGTGCAATATGCTTCTGAAGATAACAAGGGAACATTTCATGCAAGGACGGGCATGATAAAAGACAGAAACAGTAAGGACCTAACCGAAGCAGCAGAGATTAAGATGAGGTGGCAAGAATACACAGAAAAATTATACAAAAAAGGTTTTAATGACCTGGATAAACGTGATGGTGTGATCACTCACTTAGAGCCAGACATCCTGGAGTGTGAAGTCAAATGGGCCTCAGGAAGCATTACCACAAACAAAGCTAGTGAAGATGATGGAATTCCAGCTGAGCTATTTCAAATCCTAAAAGATGATGCTGTAAAAGTGTTGCACTCAATATGCCAGCAAATTTGGAAAACTCAGCAGTGGCCACAGGACTGGAAAAGGTCACTTTTCATTGCAATCCCAAAGAAGGGCAATGCCAAAGAATGTTTGCTGCTGCTGCTGCTAAGTCGCTTCAGTCGTGTCCAACTCTGTGTGACCCCATAGATGGCAGCCCACCAGGCTCCCCCGTCCCTGGGATTCTCCAGGCAGGAACACTGGAGTGGGTTGCCATTTCCTTCTCCAATGCATGAAAGTGAAAAGGGAAAGTGAAGTCGCTCAGTCGTGCCTGACTCTTCACGATCCCATGGACTGTTTAACTACTGCAAAATTGTGCTCATTTCACATGCTAGCAAGATAATGCTCAAAATCTTTCAAGCTAGGCTTCCGTAGTACATAAACCGAGAACTTTCATACATACAAGCTGGATTTAGAACAGACAGTGGAAACAGATCAAATTGCCAACATTCATTGGATCACAGAGAAAGCAAGGGAATTCCAGAAAAACATCTACTTCTGCTTCATTGACTACACTAAAGCCTTTGACTGTGTGGATTACAACAAACTGTGGAAAATTCTTAAAGAGATGGGACTACCAGAGTTTACTTGTCTCCTGAGAGACTGTCTCCTAAAGAGGAGCTAAAGAGTCTCTTGATGAGGGTGGAAGGAAAGAATGAAAAAAGCCGGCTTAAACTCACATTCAAAAAACTAAAATCATGGCAACCGGTCCCACCACTTCATGGCAAACAGAGGGGGGAAAAGTGGAAGTAGTGACAGATTTTATATTCTTGGGCTCCAAAATCACTGTGGACAGTGACTACAGCCATTAAATTAAAAGACGCTTGTTTCTTGGAAGGAAAGCTATGACAAACCTACATAGCACATTGAAAAGCAGAGACTTCACATTGACGACAAAGGTACGTATAGTCAAAGCTATGGTTTCTCCAGTAAACACGCACAGATGTGAGAGTTGGACCATAAAAAAGGCTGAGCACCAAAGAACTCATGCTTTCAAATAGTGGTGCTGGAGAAGATTCTTGATAGTCCACTGGAATGCAAGGTGGGCAAAAAAGTCAATCCTAAAGGAAATCAACCCTGAATATTCATGGGAAGGACTGACGCTGAAGCTCCTATCCTTTGGCCACCTGATATGAAGAGCCAACTCATTGGGAAAGACCCTGATTGGGAAAGATTGAGAGCAGGAGGAGGAGGAGGCAACAGAGAATGAGATGGTTGGATAGTATCACTGGGATAGTGTCACTGAGGCAATGAACATGAGTTTGAACAAACCCTGGTAGATAGTGAAGAACAGGAAAGCCTGGCGGTATACTACAGTCCATGGGGTTGCAAAGAGTCGGACACAGCTTAGCGACTGAACAAGAACAACCTGTAAAATTAAAATCTATCAAGAAAATGATATGGTAAAAAATTAGACAGCTTTTTTAGTAATAAAGGACTTTTTTCATATGATTCACTTAAAAATGACAAAACACTGAATTTTACAGAATAAGTTACTGTGAAGTATTTCCTCATATAAAGATGAAGAAAATATTTCAGGTTCATCTAAAATATTTTTTTGGATCCTTCAGTTACAATTAAGATAGTAAATGCCATCTGTTTAAATTATTAGGAGTTTCAGTTTTTGAATCTCATGTTAACTCAATGATACTTATGACTAAAAATACTCAGTTTTAATTTTTAAACATCTTCTCCAGTCATTTTTGAGTTGGTTGAATTTATTCATAAAGTTAGCATTAATTTGAACAAGTAAGTCTGTTAAAAATCTTTTATCTTCCATGGTTTTTCTATTTTTTTCATATTCTATATTTTTAAATATTTTTAATATGAATATTTCATATAGCTCACCTAAAGGATTGTGAATTTCAATCATTGGAGAAGGGCCACTCAGAGACACAGTAACCTCTTTTAGACTGGGATCAAAGGGAATTTTCCAAGTATTTTCAGCCTGTTCCAAATGGTCTGTTGATAAGAGGTGAACTTTGGAAGCCTGTACTGCTTCTTCCACCCATTTTAAAACCTACAAGAAAAAGAGAAATGTGAGTGATATCAAAATATTTACAGCTTTACACCACCTCGAATTGCTGAAGCAGTAGCCTATTTGCTTAATGAAATGACGAGGTCGCTTTCTGTACTGTGTGAGGCTTATTTCCATCACAATCAAGACAAACTTTCTCAACACACAGAACAGGTAAAAAGCACTCCCCGAGGATTAGTCTCCAAAAGTTTCAAACAGCTCATGCAGCTCAATAAAAAAACAAACAAACAAACAAACAAAAAAACCCCAATAACCCAATTGGAAAATGCACAGGATACCTGAATAAACATTTTTGCAAAGAAGACATACAGATGGCCGAGAGGCACATGAAGAGAGGCACATGCTCAACAGTGCTAATTATTTGAGAAACACAAATCAAAACTACAATGAGATATCACCTCACACCAGTCAAAATGGCCATCACCAAAAAAAATCTATGAACAATTAATGCTGGAGTGGATGTGGAAAAAAGGGAACCCTCCTACACTGATGGTGGGAATGTAAATTGGTACAGCCACTATGGAGAACAGTATGGAAGTTCCTTAAAAACAATCCCACTCCTGGGTATATAGCCAGAGAAAAACATGGTTTGAAAGGATAGACATACCCCAATGTGAAACGCACCATTATTTACAATAGTCAAGACAAGGAAGCAATGAAAATATCCATCAACAGAAGATGTGGTAAAAATACAGCCATAAAAAAGAATGAAATAATACCATTTGCAGCAACATGGACGGACATGGAGATTATCATACTAAGTAAAGTAAGTCAGAGAAAGACAAACATCATACGATATGGCTTCTATGTGGAATCTCTAAAAAATGATACAAATGGACTTATTTATAAAACAGAAACATATTTACATACTTAGAGAATGAATGTGTGGTTACCTGGGGGCAGGGGGAAAAGGGCAGGGAACAGACTGAGAGCTTGGGATTGACATTTACATACTGCTGTATTTTTTTTTAAAGTGTAACTCTCTCTACATCCACTTATTACAGCAGTTTCAGAAAAAAATATTAGTTTAACCCATATGACTGAGCAACTTCACTTTCATCAATTTCATTCATGTTCATCAATTTCATTCACTTCCATGCTCAAATTTCAATTTTTATATCTTGGAGTAATATATTCAAAATGAGATTACAGTGTCCAAAAACTAGTTGTGCAAGATATGACATGCATAGGTACCACAGACAGTTCCATTTCTCAACACAAATGAAAAGAATCTACAGAAAACAAGGTAATGGCAATACTGAGATTCTTTTTCCCTCTATTCTTTCTTTCTCAGTGTTTCTCAAAGTTCAATTAATAAAAGACAATTAGCAAATTATCAAATCCAATTTCAATATATTGAGTACTGAATTATTGTAATAGAGTACACTATAATTATATACTATACATTATAATAATATATACTGTAGTATGTTAATTATTAAAAAATAATTGCAATGCCAGCAAAACATTCATTTTTATGATAAAATAAAAAATACAAAAATATCATGGGAAAAATAACCATTATGTTTTTTGAAGTGGAAAAATACTTCAGGTTAGAACCAATTTAAGTGGTGTGCTCTTGAAGGAAACCTTCTAGTCCACAGAAATGCTCCACAACAGCAAATACAATTCCTCATTTTACAGGGCATGTATGGACAGGTACTGCTTAGCTGAACTTACCACCATTACTCCTAGATCATACTAAGCTTTAATCCACCTAAGATCTTCCTCTGGTTCATTTATCCTTCAAGACGGTATTCCATCATGAACAATTTCCCTCATAATTACTCATTAAACACTGAATAGCACTGGGTATTAAGCTATAGCCAAGCTACTCAAACAACAGTATTTTTTAAATTTCAATAACGGTAGTCACAAACCAATGAATCAAACAAGTATTGTGTCATAATTTCAATCTCTGTAAAATGGATCCCCCCCTTTTTATTGGATCTCAAGGATGAGGAAAGTGGCTAAGACATTATCATAAAATTAACAATGTGAGGCAATTATGTTTATTCATTAAATAAATGTTCACTGTTCAAAGAACTCTTCTGGGCACTGAGTATTGATGAAAGTGAATGAAATTGATGGAAGTGAATGAAATTGATGAACATGAATGAAATTGATGAAAGTGAAGTTGCTCAGTCATATTCAACTCTTTGCGACCCCAAGGACTGTAGCCCACCAGGCTCCTCCACCCATGGAATTTTCCAGACAAGAACACTGGAGTGAGTTGCCATTTCCTTCTCCGGGGGATCATCCCAACCCAGGAATCGAACCCAGGTCTCCTGCATTGCAGGCAGACGCTTTACCATCTGAACCACAAAGGAAGGAAAAGCTGGACTAGAGGAAGCACAAGGGGGAATCGAGATTTCCAGGAGAAATATCAATAACCACAGATATGCAGATGATGCCATTCTCGTGGCAGAAAAACAAGAGGAACTAAGAACTTCTTGATGAAAGTGAAAGAGGAGAGTGAAAAAGTTTGCTTAAAACTCAATATTCAAAAAATGAAGACCATGGCATCTGGTCCCATCACTTCATGGCAAATAGATGGGGAAACAGTGGAAACAGTGAGAGACTTTATTTTCTTGGGCACCAAAATCAATGCAGATGGTGACTGCAGCCACAAAATTAAAAGACGCTCTCTGGAAAAAAAGCTATGACCAACTTAGACAGTATTTTAAAAAGCAGAGACAGTACTTGACCAACAAAGGTCCACATAGTCAAAGCTATGGTTTTTCCAGTAGTGATGTATGGATGTGAGAGCCAGACCGTAAAAAAAGCTGAGCACCAAAGAATTGATGCTTTTGAACTGTGGTGTAAGAGAAGACTCTTGAGAGTCCCTTGGATTGCAAGATCAAACCAGTCAATCCTAAAGAAAATCAGTCCTGAATATTCATTGGAAGGACTGATGCTGAAGCTCCAGTACTTTGGCCACCTGATGTGAAGAACGGACTCACTAGAAAAGACCCTGATGCTGGGAAAGGTTGAAGGCAGGGGGAGAAGGGGACGCCAGAGGATGAGATGGTTGGATGTCATCATCAACTTGATGGACATGAGTTTGAGCAAACTCCGGGAGTTGGTGATGGACAGGGAGGCCTGGCATGCTGCAGTCCATGGGGTCTCAAAGAGTTGGACATGACTGAGCAACTGAATTGAGCTTCTTAAATAAAAGAAAGGAATTCATAAAACAGGAAGCCTTTGTTGAAATAATGTATGTAAACTGCCCATCATAGTACTTGCCACATAGTGGATATTCAAATGTTTTCCTCCATCTCCAACTGAATTCCCTTCCCTTCCCCTAACTGAAAATTTCAATAATGACTTCATGGGCAAAGTGAGAAAAAATGTATCCCTGAAAGACAAGATTTCTGTAAATGAAAAACAGACACAAAGTCACTCCAGGTAGAAGAGAAGTTCTTAAAAACATACAGAGACAGAAGTACTCGTATGTCGGGAACATGAGTGCATCTACCTGGCTACAGTTAAGTTTTCAGATAAGGGAGAAACAGAATATGAGGTTGGAAGCTTATGTCAGGGGCAGTGTATGTATGGTCACAAAGTCAAGCTATGATAATCAGATTCTATCCTAAAGACATAAATGAAAAGTTTCTGAAGGAATTCCTGCTTTAAGCAGAGAAGTAATACTTTGACAAAAGTATTTTACAAAGAAAAGCTTGTAGTGGTATCATCAACTAACTGAGCACAAAAATTACCACATAAATCAAATGATATATTTCCTCAGATGTTAACTGTATAAAGCACCTGGGATTTTACATATGAGATAGGTATGTATCAATATCATTACCTAAAGAAGCAAATGCCATATTTTGAAAAATGAGTTCTGAGTGATCTATCATGCATGAACAGGAAGATATGAATCATTCTGCCAATCAAATCGGTCCATATGGTTATAGAAACCAGAGACTGATTATTGCTAACATTTGACCATAAATAGAACACATATTTTAAAAATCAGAGTGTTGACATTTTTATGTCTTCAACATAGAACATGGCTACCTAACTCAAAGGAATGCAGAGAACTGACTTACTCTCTGAGAAGGCACTTGATAAATTTTACTGGTGATAAATAACTTTGAGAATCATGTCTGATTTAGAGACTAAAGAAGGCAAGGACAAGAGAAATCAGATAAATGGAAAGAACATTTGTTTTAAGGACAAGACACAAAATGTGGTCATAAATAATTCTCAATGTAAGAACGAAAAAAATTAGAAAATAAGGATATTATAGTATATCAAGTTCAACAATGAAATGCAATAGTGTTGAGCAGAAGTAAAAGTGAAATCAATTCTTAATACACCTTTCTTTAAATGTGTAGTGTATTCTGCATGACTCCTCAAATACATCTGTCCTTTGAATCAAATGTAAAAAGGTTATGATATATCACTGGAAAATTATACTATTGTCTGTTAGTTATGGATTAAAAAGGACTAAGTTCTAGGCATTCCTGTGAAAATGGAAAACTTTCTGATTTAGTTGCATTCTCATACAGGAACTGCGTTTAAATGGTAGGAAATATAAGTGGGCTTTTGGTTTATTCTTAATACTGTTTCCAATTCATCAACATTTATGAAGCTTTCACAAAGAGATTACCATGTATCATGATATTACTGGTTGGGAAAGATACAGTGCAGACTTCCGTCACAAGTCTCAAATCACTGTTTTATACAATTATAGGAAAAAATAAAATTGAAGACAGATGCAACCCACTTGATTAGAAAATACAGATATCACCAACATGTGAATAAAAGCAGATTCCTACAAGTGAAACAATCACCGAAAGTGAGGTTTTTGACCTCTAATGTTGCCACATATAAGGAAAAAGAAAAAAAAAAAAAAACTTTGTCTAACCACGAGAAATGTTCTTATGAGATTGGAAAGGACCTTAAATTGTAACAACAAAAAGAAGTGAACTAGAATAATGTGAGATCCCTTGAATGAGTACATTTTTACTAAACCATTGGTTTAGTGTTTCAAACCACTAAGGCACCGTTAACTGTGCATTAAGTTTTAACATAAAAATAGTCTCTAATGATTTTTAGCAGTTTAAATCTCAAAAGGCCTTTGAGAACACCTAACCCAGCTCCTTTATTTTATAAATGAGGGAAACTGATATGTGAGTTCTTGTACCTTTCAAACACCTAACCATACTGATTCTGGAGCAGTAGTTATTTTTTATAAAGCCCCTGAGTCCTTGAAGATACTCTCCTAGTATAAATATTTTGCATCCTACATAATAATTGATACTTAAAAATAGTTCCTATTTCTATTTTACTCAGGAAGGAAATGAAATGCATTATTATGTATTATGAAACATGATACATAGCATTAAGTAGAAAAGAAGTGAAATCAACTTTGTGTACATCTTCAAGGACAGAATTTGAGAAAAAATTTGGAAGAATTTTTTTTTCTTAATCAGCATATGATTGACATATAACATTAAATTCATTTCAGGTATACAGTATAATGATTCGATATGTGTATATACTGCAAAATGAGTCTCACAATAGGTCTAACTAACATATATCACCACACATAGTTGCCATTTTTTTCTCTTGTGATGAAACTTTTAGGACTTGCTCTCTTAGGAACTTCCAAATATACAATACATTAACTATAGCTAATAGGCTCTACATTACATCCCCAGGACTTATTGATTTTATAACTAGAAGTCTGTACCTTTTGAACCCCTGTAACCCATTTCACCCACCCCACCAAATCCCCAGCTTCCGTTCTTTATATATTACTGGTTTAGTTTTATTTTGTTTTTGTTTTAGATTCTACACATAAGCGAAATCATACTGTATTTGTCTTTTTCTGTCTGACTTATTTCACTTAACATAATGCCCTCAAGGTCCATCCGTGTTGTCAAACATGACAAGATTGCCTTCTTTTTATGGCTGAATAATATCCCAATATGTATATGTAAATACACCACATTTTCTTCATTCATTTATAGATGGGCACTTAGGCCGACTCCATATCTTGGCGATTGTAAACAGTGCTGCAATGAACATGAAGTAAATATGTTTTTTGAGTTAATACTTTGGTTTTATTCAGATAAATACCCAGAAGTGGAACTGCTTGATCATAAGATCATTTGGGGGTTTTCCCTGGTAGCTCAGACAATAAAGAATCTGCCTGCAATGCAGGATACACAGGAGACATAGGTTCCATTTCTGGGTCAGGAAGATTCTGTGGAGAAGGGAATGGCAATCCATTCTAGCGTCCTTGCCTGGAAAATTCCATGGATGGAGAAGTCTGGTGGGCTACAGTCCACAGGGTCACAAAAGGTCGGATACAATTAAGCGATTAACACTTTCATTTTTCAAGATCTTTTTTAATTTGGAGGGGAAGAGTCATACTCTTTTCCATAGTGGTTGTACCAATTTACATTCCCACCAACAGTACACAAGCGTTCCTTTTGCTTTTTATCCTTGCCAACAACCTGTCATTTCTTGTCTTTTTGGTAATGGCCATTCTAACCAGCATGAGGTGATATGATATCTCGTTGTGATTTTGATTTGCATTTCCCCGATGATTAGTGATAGTGAACACCTTTTCATGTACTTGTTGGCCATCTGAATGTCCTATTTGAAAAAATAGTTATTCATATCTTTGCTCACTTTTAACTGATTGTTTGGAGGTTTTTGCTATTGAGTTCTTTATGTTTTGAATGTTAATCCCTCATCAAACATATGACATGCAACTATTCTAACTTCTCCCATTCAATAGGTTGCCTTTTCATTTGTTGTGTCTGATTCTTTACAACCCTATGGACTGTAGCCTGCCAGACTCCTTTGTCCATGGTATTCTCCAGGCAAGAATACTGCAGTGGGTAGCTGTGCTGTCCTCCAGGGGATCTTCTCAATCCGGGGATCTTCTCAATCCAGGGATCAAACCCACGTCTTCTACACTGCAGGCAGATTCTTTACCTCTGAACCACCGGGGAAGCCTCAGATTGGCAACATAATGGAATTTAAAGTCTTGAAGCCCCCCTCACAGCCCCTCCCCCACCATGAAATGAGAGTCGCTCAATTGTGTCCGACTCTTTGCAACCCCATGGACCATACAGTCCATGGAATTCTCCACGCCAAAATACTGGAGTGGGTAGCCTTTCCCTTCTCCAGGGGATCTTCCCAACCCAGGGATCGAACCCAGGTATCCCACATTACAGGCAAATTCTTTACCAGCTGAGCCACAAGAGAAGCAACATGGACTCCCCCACCATGGACTTACACAAACAAGGAAATACATCATTCTGCCATAATAAACTTAGATGTTAATATACAATGGCCCAGAAAACTAGATGTCCATCAGTACACAACGGCTCAGCAACCTAGATGTCCATCAACAAATGAACAGTTAAGGAAAGGTGTGGTATATTATGTACAATGGAATATTACTCAGCCATTAAAAGGAACAAATGTGAATCAGTTGAAGTGAGGTGGATGAACCCAGAGCCTGTTATACAGATGAAATAAGTCAGAAAGAAAGAGACAAATATCATATACTAACACACATATATGGAATCTAGAAAAATGGTACTGATGAAACTATTTGCAAGATACACATAGAGACACAGACATAGAGAAAAGACTTGTGAACACAGCAGGGGATGAAGAGTGTGGGATGAACTGAGAGTGTAGCACTGACATATACATACTGCCATATGTAAAATAGATAGCTAGTATGAAGTTGCTATGTAACACAGGGAGCTCAGCCTGGTGCTCTGTGACGACCTAGAGGGGTGAGCCAGGTTGGGGAGGCTCAGCAGGGAAGGGGAAGGGAAAAGGCTTAGAAATTGGAATTGCATTAGAACATTTGGGTTCAATGGGGGAACTACAGAGGATTGATAACAAAAATGACCCTCCACTTCAACTCTATGAACACATAAAACTTGCATAAAACTACCACACCTTCAACATGATGGAAGTTCTCTAATGCGTAACAGCTGAAAAAATAAAAGCACACTTCATACATTTTTGAAGGGTGAAATCATTCCTGCTGTTCTAAAGTGTCAAAGTATATTTCATTAATTTATCTTCGTAAAATTCCTATGTGTCACAAACTCAACATGCTATAAATGACTGAGGAAATTTCTCTTGCCAGAAATATGCATTATTTAAAATAATGAAAACATAAAGCATTGACTATTATACACTAGATCCTCAGACCTTATTCATCTTACAGCTGAAAGCTGGGACCCTTTTACCAATCTCTCTTTTCCTAACCATTGAGCCCCTGGCAACTACTTTTCTATTTTGTGTTTCTATGAGCTGGAAATGTTTTTGGTAGATTCCACATAACTATTGTGCTGATAACATTGTATGCTGCTGCTGCTGCTAAGTCACTTCAGTCGTGTCCGACTCTGTGCGACCCCATAGATGGCAGCCCACCAGGCTCCCCCGTCCCTGGGATTCTCCAGGCAAGAACACTGGAGTGGGTTGCCATTTCCTTCTCCAATGCATGAAAGTGAAAAGTGAAAGTGAAGTCGCTCAGTTGTGTCCGACTCTTAGCGACCCCATGGACTGCAGCTCACCAGGCTCCTCCGTCCATGGGATTTTCCAGGCAAGAGTACTGGAGCGGGGTGCCATTGCCTTCTCTGACATTGTATAGCATAACTGAAATTTACTAGGAGAATAGAACTTAAATGTTTTTACCAAAAAAAAAAAAAAGAGAGAGAGAGAGAAAGAGAAACATGGGAGGCAGTAGACATAATAATTAACTAGATGGGAAGAATCTTTTCCTAAACACAAGTATATCAATAGGTACACACATCCCAATATACACTTTATGATTCTGGAATCCAATCATAACTGAATGGTTATTTTAATGGCTGCCACTTAAATAGCACTTTCATTTAAGCCCCATGCTAAGAACTTTATAAATTTTACCTCATTCAATTTTTCTATATTCTGTATTTAAATGTTATAGTATATAACACATTGTTAGTAAGTATAATTCCAAAAAAAAGTATACAAGTCCAAATCACATGCTCTTAACTGCTGTAATGTAATATAGGGTGAAGTTCTTTGGGTGCCCATTGCCCCTCATTCCTATCATTGAAAGAAACCTAAGATTCCAACTGGCCTTAGGGGAAAAAGAAAGAGAGAGAAAGAAATAGAAGGGGAGTGAAGGAAAAGGAGAGAAAAAAGAGAGGAAGCAGGAGAGGGGAAGGAGAAAGAGAGAGAAAAAGAGAGGGAGAGAAGAAAGGAAGGAAAGGAAGAAGAAAGGGAGCTACAGGAGGCAGAAAAAGAAAGAACTTAATTTGGGGCTTCTAAACCTAAATCCTACTAATTCAAAATTAATTCAAAAGATTTCAAGCATAATTTTGATTATACGCAAATTTCAAATTATGTCCTTGTCTAAGACACACACCTACACATACCTAACATGCAAATCCACTGTACTGTCACATGGTTGCTGAGTTTGGGAATAAGATAGAGAAAGTAATTCAGATGCATTAAACAGGAATAGCATTTGGTTGATTAAGTTAATCTCACAATCGATGTGTTCTTACCAATGAGATGGGAAAATCTCAGAGTCTAGAGACTACAGCTCTTTCATCACTAGTCAGAACCATATAGGACCACGTGAACCCTAACTCAGATAGCGGAGGCTCCCTCACTTTTAGACAGAACTTGGATGGGCACTGCAAACATTTCCCATAATGACTTAGCTGTCTCCCTGTTTCTACGTTGATCTGTACCCATCCATTCTGATTGACATATTACGTAGAGATTTTAACACAGTTATAGGCAAGTTTATCTGACCCCCTGGGTCTTTCAGCCACTAAAAGGAACCTTTTGTGTATCTCTGCTCTGATTATAGGTAGATTTTAAAGTGCAGTTATCTAGATCTCATCATACTTTCCATATTTCCAATTAGCTTCTTAAGAACTAATAACGCACTCAAAAACAAGAAGCTTTAAGAAAAAGCATATATTCAAATGTCACATAATATAACTTTAAGTGCATTTGATGAGGAGATAAACTGGAAGATTTTAAAGGTCCAGCTATTTCAGAGGCCCCACAAGGAATAAATGTTAGTAACAATGTGTGCCTCAGGCAGTCAAGAAGAGGAGCCATCAGTGTGGACTAAAACTATGGGGAAATGCTTTATAGGAGTGGTAAAACTTCAATACTATGCAGCTTTTAACATCTGGCACCATGCACAAAAACCTCAGCAATACTAACTCTTTCCAGATTCCCTGTAATCTATAGCAAGAACACTTAAATTTATATAACAGCCTAGGTTTTACTCGTACTGTTTGAAATAATATAGGTGAATATTCAGTACTTGCCAAGTTATTTTCAGTCTCCCTTTTAAATTACAGTAAAACTTTTTATTAGCGCCTGCAACTAAATCATCACTAGAGATGATAGTTGAAATCAACTGTACAAATCTTAGCAGCTCCCAAGGGGAAAGAGCAAAGTAAATCAAGAATCAAAATTTGGGAAGTAAATGAAAGCAATGGATTAAGTCAGAGAAAGTCTGGCCCATCCACATATCAAAAGGTAATCTTCATGTTTGAAAAAGAAGAGATTGGAAAGTAAAGGGGAAGGGGAGGGGTGGGAAGGGATACTTGGGGAGTTTGGGATGGACATGTACACACAGCAGTATTTAAAATAGATAACCAGTAAGGACCTACTGCAGAGTACACGGAACTCTACTCAATGTCATGTGGCAGCCTGGATGGGAGAGGAGTCTGGGGGAGAATGGATTCATGTATATGTCCCTTCGCTGTTCACCTGAATCTATCACATTTGTTAATTGACTATATTCCAATACAAAATAAAACTTTTTTTTTTTTAAGTAACTGAACATGAAAAAAAAAAAAAGAAATAAAGGTCATACAGAGGCAGGAGGATATTTTAAATATTGGGCAGGGGGAGTAAAGAAGGAGGAAAAAAAGAAATAGCATCCAGTGAGTAACCTATTAAGGTCTTTAGAGTAAATAATATTTATACTTTAAATCTAATTATCACAGTTTATTACACTGAAGGAAAAAAGGAAAGGGGATTCATGACCTGAAATGAGATTTTATATTAAGTCGATAAACACTAAAAAAAAATAGTCATTTTATCAAATACTACGTTCTGTATTAAATCCATAGGGTAAAAAGGTATGTGCCCTGCGTATAACAGTTTATAAAACCAGATTCAAATAACCAGAGTACAGGCATTTGACATTTGCTATCCTAAACTAGGATAATATAGCCTCTCTGTTCCACTCCTAGTAAGTACATTCATGCTTTTAGAGCAGGGGGACAGTGCTGGGTCTTTGACTACAGGGCAGTGAGAGATGCCTCAGCAAAAGATAATAGACCATAAATGCTTCCTCAGAGACCTCCTATTTAGTAAAAGACAGGTACTGTGAGCTGAACGCTTATACAACTTGAGGGCCCTCTTTAAGAAAAATATATGTGCAATAAAAAAAATAGTTTGCATACATTTCAAATTATTAAAAGCTGACAAATACTGTAAATCCCCAAAATAAATACATTAATATAAAATCTGCTATTGTTAACTGTCAAGAGGCTATGATATGTCCTCCCTTGCATCTTTGGCTGCATACTCTTTGAATGTCTGTTTTCATGACCAAAAAATGTAATATTTTATGCAGAGAGACTAGAAAGACAGTCTTTTCTCAAATATCAGTTATCCAAAAAAAAAAGTTATTATCTGAGATACTTTAAAACTTTCAACTTCATACATGACATACTTCAAGTATTGCTAGAGCTATAGCTCAAACAAACAAAAAATAGCCAAGATCACCCCAATGTCATGAGACACAGGACACAGTGGGGCAGCTGAAGCTGAAAAGGACAATGGTCTTAATCAATCATGGTTTAACTACCTTACTTTTGCAAATGCCCCCAAGCCTCAATTTTTAACTCCGTGAACACTCACATTCCAGTATGGAAGGGATTCACACAAAGGAACACAGGCAAACTTAAATTTTGTTTCTTTCACTGTAACAAAAGTTTTCAAAACTTTCACTCTGCCTCCATTCCCATTTTTCTGGAAGACACAGTAATTACAACTTCCTTGCCCACTTATGATACCACTCAAACAGCAACCATCAATGTCAGATTTTTTTTTCAAGCTGCTTGAAGACCAGTCAATAGTGAGTTTCACTATTGCCTTGCTTGGTAAAGGGTATACATTGCAAATATATCACAGTCATGGACTGATTATTAAGTAAATGACAGGGATCATTTTAAGCAATTGCCATTAGGTTTTACAAAATCTCTACAATGAATTAATGCTACATGTCCACAAGATAGACATGTAGCACTCTTCAATGGGATCAGCAATGTGGCAGTTAAAATACACCAGGATGAAAATAATGAAACACCAATGATACAGGGAAGGAAGAAGAGAAACAAAAGCCAAAGATACCTTAGATTCAATGTTACCTTGGTGGCAATTTAATGTGGACATGAAAAAGAAGGAAAGTCTGGAATGACTCTCAGACTTCTGGCTTGAGAAATAAGAAGAATGATAATCTTTTTAAACCATGACCAGGGCTGCCATCTGTGGGGTCGCACAGAGTCGGACACGACTGAAGCAACTTAGCAGCAGCAGCAGCAGCAACAGAAACACCCAAGGAAAGTAAGGTTCAAGAGTCACCACAGCCTCAGGGACTGTAACCCACTGGGCTCCTCTGTCCACGTGATTTTCCAGGCAAGAATACTGGAGTGGGTTGCCATTTCCTCCTCCAGGGGATTTTTCTGACCCAGAGATCTAACCCATGTCCCCTGAATTGGCAGGCAGGTCCTTTACCACTGAGCTACCTGGGAAGCCACTCAAGAGTCATTACCTGGAAGGCAAAAACTACTAAGAGAAAGAAAACTAAAACAACATGAACATATATTTCAAATCTCCTACAAAGATAAGATGTTATACCAATTATAAAATGAAGAAAAAACTCAAAGTAATGTGTACCTATCCCCAGTGACTCAGACAGTAAAGAATCCACCTGCAGTACAGGAGACTTGGGTTCAATCCCTGGGTTGGGAAGATCCCCTAAAGAAGGGAATGACTACTCTAGTATTCCTGCCTGGATAATTTCATGGAGAGAAGAGCCTGGTAGGCTACAGTCCATGGGGTCACAAAGAGTCGAACACGACTAAGAGACTGACACTTAAAGTTAATAAACAAATAAATTTGATGAGTAGGTAAACTCATTAGTTTCAGATTCCTATACTACAGCAAAATGACTATAACACTGTTCTGTTTATGACTATCCAACTGATTTACATACTGGAACAATAGAGAATCCTGGTTTCTCTATCAATTAAATAACAACAAAATTGTTTGACCCATAGTTTTGAGGAATCAGCCCTAACGATCCCGCTGTGTCTGTATCTAACATAGGAAGCAAGTTAATAAACAGAAAACTCAATTAAACAGAGACAAGGAGGAGGTGATCTCACACTCTGTGAAGACTGCAGAGCCCAATGGAAGGAGAAAGACCACATCTTTAAGAACTCAGCCAATGAAAAGCCACAGACTCTTCGTTTATTATAGCCCTCCCTACTTCCTTTTTTATCTCTATAAACGTGTTCTCCTTTGGGGACTTGCCTATGGCCTTGTATTGGTTGCAGTCTCCAAATTGCAATTCTCTGCTGATCCAAACTCATCTTTGCTGGAGAAGTATCTGGCAGTCTACTTGTTTTAGGTAAACATATGAATTAGATAAACTATTTAATATTATATTTTTATTTTCAACTTATATATTAAAACTATTTTTATAACAGTAATACATGCTATGTTAAAAAAAAGGAAAAGAAACAATCATGTAAGGAGAAAATAATACACATAACTGTACTACCTGCAAATAATCACTCTTCAATATTTTTATATTTCTTTCTATATCTGTGCATTTGTGCATACGTGCTTATACACACTTATTTACATAATTAGGATTATACTACACATTTAGTTTCCTTATTCAAATCATTTATAAACACTTGCTCTGTACTCACCCATCAGGTAAATATTTGGGAATATAAAATGAATTAGACAGAGTTCATAGCATCACTTTGTTGACAAAGGCCCATATAGTCAAAGCTATGGTTTTTCCAGTAGTTATGGAGGGATGTGCCTGGTTGAACTTAGCATTGTGAATTTCCAGACCACTGAAGAAATAGTTGGAAATAGACCATGGTTTCATAAAACTACCACATTCATCTTTGGTTATTTTTGAAAACCTTGTTTTGTAAATGGAAAATTGTGAGTGACTACACCTTTCTCATTTCTCAGCCATAATTTTTATGGTAATTAGTCACACAATCTGTACTAACTTCTGGAGTTAAATATACTGAAGTCAGCATCTTTGATTTCAAAATAATTAAAAAAATATAGCTTTATGATTCAGTAAGAAATCAAATGTCTTGGCCTGAACATGAGTAGGAAAGAACACTGGCAAGAAAAATGACCACAGTGTTTCTCTCAGCAGTCACAGGGTAGAGAAATGGAATTACAGGCTAATTATCTAGTACTTCAAGCAAATAAAATATGTTGAAGCACATGAAAAATCAATGAGAAATACTAGTTCATTAGAGATTTAATGCTCAGATTTGAAACCACAGCTTTTACTTGGAAAATATATTCACAGTAGATGATAGTGTCACTGGGGAGCAGCGTTTTATTCTAACTTTATCTACACAGTAAACAATGCTGGTATTAATCAGAGATATTTATAAACAAAAAATAAATGACATTAATCCAATGAGGTAATGAGCAAGATGTTAATCAAATTGTTCTCAACTACAGAAAACTAGCATACTAATTATAAACTAGAGAATTAGAAGAAGAGCCAAACCCTCTGTCCATGGGATTCTCCAGGCAAAAATACTGAAGAGGGTAGCCATTCCCTTCTCCAGGGGATCTTCCCAACCCACAGATTGAACCCAGGTCTGCTGAATTACAGGCAGATTCTAGACCTTCTGAGCCACCAGGGAAGCCCCAGTTATAAATTCGAGAATTAGAAGAGCCAAATAGATAACCCTGGAGATATATGAAATGGTCAGTAAACTTTCACAGACAAACATGATTACAGTTAATCATTACACCAGAAACTTATCACTAGCAACAGCTCCCAATACAATGTCTACTAGTCTCAAAGGCACTGAACCATAGTCAAGCAAATATCCAAATAATAGCTTTAGTAGTTTTCATGTATGGAGAAGGCAATGGCACCCCACTCCAGTACTCTTGCCTGGAAAATCCCATGAGCGGAGGAGCCTGGTAGGCTGCAGTCCATGGGATTGCTAAGAGTCAGACACGACTGAGTGACTTCACTTTCACTTTTCACTTTCATGCATTGGAGAAGGAAATGGCAACCCACTCCAGTGTTCTTGCCTGGAGAATCCCAGGGACAGGGGAGCCTGGTGGGCTGCCATCTATGGGGTAGCACAGAGTCAGACACAACTGAAGTGACTTAGCAGCTTAGCAGTAGCAGTTTTCATGTAAACCTTAAATTCAACCTAAAGTAATTATTTTCAGTAACTGTCACATTGCTAAAGAAAAATCCAAAAGTTTTACTGGAAGCACTTTTTTCTTTACATGTACAAAAAAATAATAACGATGATACTATACATATCCACCATAACGGTAAACTGAAAAAGGCAGAAATACCAAGTGTTGGTGAAAATGTAGAACAGCCAGGATTCTTGCCTACTACTGATGAGAATATAAATTGAACCAACTTCAGAAAACAGTTAAGTGGCATCTACTGAAGGTGATTTTATTCTCTGTGACCCAACATTCTTGCTCTTCGATATTTAACCAAGAGAAATCAATCCATATACACAACAAATGAACATCCTAAAATATTCAGGGCAGTACTATCAGTATAAGATTAAAGTTGGAAATTACCCAAAATACATCAACAAGAGAATGGATAGATTGTGATATATTCATAAAACAGAAGTCAGCACATGAATGAGGATGGATGATTTACAACTATAGGTAACAATGCGGCTGAGTCTCACAAATAACAAGGTTGAACAAAAGAACTCAGACATTAAAGCCTGTGCTGTGTGACTGTATTTACATACAGGGCAGAATGTGGCAAACCAATCTATGTTTTTCCAGACCAGGATATAAGGATAGCCCATGTAATGGACCATGAAGAAAGCTGAGTGCCGAAGAATTGATGCTTTTGAACTGTGGTGTTGGAGAAGACTCTTGGGAGTCCCTTGGACTGCAAGGAGATCCAACCAGTCCATTCTGAAGGAGATCAGCCCTGGGATTTCTTTGGAAGGAATGATGCTAAAGCTGAAACTCCAGTACTTTGGCCACTTCATTCGAAGAGTTGACTCATTGGAAAAGACTCTGATGCTGGGAGGGATTGGGGGCAGGAGGAGAAGGGGACGACAGAGGATGAGATGGCTGGATGGCATCACTGACTTGATGGACGTGAGTCTGAGTGAACTCCGGGAGTTGGTGATGGACAGGGAGGCCTGGCGTGCTGCGATTCATGGGGTTGCAAAGAGTCGGACACGACTGAGCGACTGAACTGAACTGAACTGATGTAATTGAAAGGTGGTTTAAAGAGGGTTTCTGGCATCCTGATAATGTATTGCTTCTCAATCTGAGTGTTGGTTACCTAAGATATGTTGAGTTTGTGAAAGTGGATTAAGCTGTAGGTTTATCTGCATTTTTCTGCATATGTTTAATACTTCAATGAATTGAAGAAGGAAATGCAACCCACTCCAGTACTCATGCCTGGAAAATCCTGTGGACGAGAAGCCTGCAGGCTACAGTCCATGGGGTCACAAAGAGTCGGACACAACTGAGCGACTTCACTTTCACTTTCAATGAAAAGGTTAAAGAAAAGTTTACAATGATTCCAAAAGCACTTTTCTACCAAACCTATGGCTTTATTTATTAAGCTTAATTTAACCAAAATAAAGTTTTGCTAATTAATTCCAAGAAATTCAATCATACATGTAAAACTATACAGTATTCAAGAGAAGATTAAAAAAAAATTCCCATGGTACGAATGTACAATAATGCAGGATAACACATCAGATACATAGGAAAACGTAAGAAAACAATAAATACATACACTGATTTTTCAGCTCTTAAGATACCATAAATTGATTAGACGCACCATTATTTTATGTGCCAGTTAGAAAGGTGAAACACTTCTATATTTCAATCTATGAAATAGGTGAAACGATCATGAATGCCACTGATTATAAAATAAATTTCATGAAAAATATATTATTTTGTAAGTGTCTCAGAGTGGATGAGAAATGTGCCATAAATAAACAGTAGGAGCTGTGGGTACTCAGACTAAGAAAGGGTCCACATGGCAGGTATCCTCTAGGAAGCAGTTATCTATTAAGTGGACAAAACATGGCCTTTGAAGGGTAGAAAGGAAAGAAGTTAACGGCTGGAAGATGAGGTCACTCCAGGTTAAGGAAGCTTTAGAAGAAGAAAAAGGGCAGAGGCAGCAAAGTCTTCATCACTGTGTGGATGTAGAGAAGAGATGGCCTAATTAGAGAACAGACAGACTAATTAGAGCAGGGAATGGAGTGTTAGGAAATATCTGGAGATATATTTGGATGGCAAGGTGAGGCCAGGTAATAGAAGGGTTGGAATTTCAACAAAAAACAATTTGGACTCCATTCAATTGGCAGTAATGGCAGGTGTTTAGAACAGGGACCAGCTGTTATTAAAATGATATTTGAGGAGGCTTATCTTACTGGATTGAATGTGGGAAACAAGAAGCAGAAAAGAAGAAATGATTGCCGTAATATAGGTGTGAAGCGATGAACACTGGGACTAGAGTGCTGACATTAGAAAATGCATTAAATAAAATTTCCACAATATATCTTTATGTGCATTCCATATGTAAAATGAAATGTGATGTTGCAGAAGTTTAACATCCTAAAATCAAACTACATGTTTTTCTTTTTCATAAAATATTTGACTTATGATTAGAAACTTGAACATGAGTTTGATCTATACATATTTTGTGTAAGGGAGATGAATAAAAAAGAATGAGAAATAAATATTTCTGACCTTTTCAAAGGAGATTCACTCAAGCTTCAACTTTGTAAGACCTAAAGTTTCTAAACACCTAACTAAAGAATTTCTTGGGTATTTACCTACTTAGCTATGTGGGATGTTTGAAACTGAAAGTCGCTCAGCTGTGTCCAACTCTTTGCAACCCCATGGACTATACAGTCCATGGAATTCTCCAGGCCAGAATACTGGAGTAGGTAGCCTTGCCCTTCTCCAGCGGATCTTCCCAACCCAGGGATCGAACCAGGGTCTCCAGCACTGCAGGCGATTCTTTACCAGCTGAGCTAACAGGTTTACTTAATTTAAATCATGAATGATTAAAAACTATTTACTATGTCCATAACTGGATTTGTGTGTGTGTCTGTCTGTATTTCTATCCCTATTTTTCCTTTTATCCTTCCAATACAACATGCAGAGCACATGGTCTTAAAAGTGTTTATAATCTTTATATTAAGCTTAGAATGTTTAGTAAAGTGCTTTGCTCAATGAAACAAAGCAAAATCTGTGTAGCCTTCCTCAATGAGTTATGCAAATAATATCTGTCTTTAGATAGAATCTTAGGTGACAATAAGCATCTGGGCACTTTTTTAACCTAAAAAGTTAAATTTCCAACTGGTGAATCATTATAGAATGACTACAAAGCTGTTGAGTGACTCCTTTTAGATTGAAAGTGAAGTGAAAGTGTAAGTCAATCAGTCATGTCTGACTCTTTGTGAGCCCATGGACTGTAGCCCGCCAGGCTCTTCTGTCCTTGGAATCCTCCGGGCAATAATACTGGAGTGGTTAACCATTCCCTTTCTCCAGGGTATCTTCCAGACTCAGGGATCAAACCCAGGTCTCCTGCATTTCAGGCAGGTTCTTTACCACCTGAGTCACAAATGCAGTGTAATCATTCACTTGAGTCACAGCACAGTATTATCAACACAGCAAAAGAGACAACTGGAATCAATTTTTCTCTTAGAAGTTTTATGGATTGAAGAGTAGAAGACTGGCTGGTGTCCCTACATTACTCAGAGTAGATATAATTAAAGGGGATAATGTGTCTGGAATGGGAAGGTAGAACTTCATATCTATTCATTCAAAATCTCCTGATTCATCCTATTATAGGCACGTATGTGTTTATAAACCTTAATAACAGAGCAACAGGAGCTAAGCCTATACCTTAAGAGACCTAATTGAAATGACTGAACATAGGAACACAGTCCTTTACTGTAGTGACATGTAGGATAATTATGCTGGCAATTTAGAAAAAAAAAAATACTTTGGTCACACTAAAAGTAAAAAGGTAGTTTTTAACATAGCTAATGAAAAAAGACCTACAGAACATAATAATTTCAGAAAAGGATGGAATCACATTATCCAGTTGTCTGCATCAATTATGTCTCAAACTATCAAGAGAGATGGTGGTAAACGTTATTTAGTGATTTTTATTTTTTATTTATTTTTTTTAATTTAGTGATTTTTTAAAACTGTATAATCATGGTCTTTATATCTGCATGCCTTCTTATAAGTAAAATAGGGTTGTTCTCATTCCTCCCTGTCTGAGTTTGTTAAGATGTTATCTGTTCTTTTCTGAATATTAATAATGTCACTTAGAAATATAATTACATTCTTAATAATGAATAGTATTTTCTAATACACTGAATTCATAATTCCTTCACTAACTTTTACTTCTCTTGAATTCCTCAAGTTTGAACAGTTCTTACAACAAACAAGTACTACTACCAGACAAAATAAAAAGTGAAGGCTTAACCAAGGATGTCATGCTTCTATCGATTATTATAAACCATTCCTAAAGATTTCTTAGTGTAATATTACTTAACCATTATTGTTGAACTTTATGATATTTTAAGATTTTAGATTTTTCATCATTTATAACAAGGCTATTTTACCACTCAATACGTAATAGTTTGCCTATGTCTCAGCAAAATCAGTAATGTTGACTCTTTAAAACAACAAATGCCATCCTTTAAGCCTTTTTTTTTTTACGACCTGATAAAGTAAAACAGCTCTGTCTGACCCTGAGTTCTAATGTCTTTGCAGTTTCCTCCATTTGTGCCCATGAGTCCTCTATAAACATTCTCTGCAAAGGACCCTGTGCTTTCCAAAACTGATACAGTGTTGGACTGATGTGCTTAGTAACCTGTTTCAGATCCTTTAAAATCAATTTTGCTTCATGAGGGAATAACAGGTTAGAAATTGTGCTCCCCAAAACAATTCAAACCATGAGACAATAGAGTAAATAACTTTTTTTCAAACAAAATCCAACAATAACCAAGGGTTGTGATTCTTAAAAGATGACAAATGAGAAAAGACTATGATTCCTAGCTGGAGGCAATTTCCACCCAAGAAATGAAACTGAACTGAACACACAGAGATCAAAGTTTGGAGAGGCTGAAGCAACCAGAATTTTAAGGAAGGAATTCTAGAGAAAAGGGAGTTTTGAAGACAAAAAAAAAAATCAGATATTTGCATAGGAGGCCTCTTGAGTCTTGTCTGAGTAACAATCTGTGCATGCCTGGGCAAACTCCATGAGAACAAGATGGAACAACTTCTTGCAAAAGAAAATTTTCTTGGGATAAGTAAGATAAAAACTCCTAGAGATCACACAGGACAAGTATTTTATCAGTTCTTTTCAGCCAGAGCAGAGAGACCTTGGTGAAATTGGTAGACACTATAGAATGGCCCGGAAAAGGTGATAGCACCCCACTCCAGTACTCTTGCCTGGAAAATCCCATGGATGGAGGAGCCTGGTAGGCTGCAGTCCATGGGGTCACTAAGAGTCGGATACGACTGAGCGACTTCACTTTCACTTTTCACTTTCATGCACTGGAGAAGGAAATGGCAACCCACTCCAGTGTTCTTGCCTGGAGAATCCCAGGGACGGGGGAGCCTGGTGGGCTGCCGTCTATGGGGTCGCACAGAGTCGGACACGACTGAAGTGACTTAGCATAGCATAGCATAGAAGGGCCATTCCTTATATGTAGCACAAAACTATCCCTAGAATAGTGGCATATTTAAGCCCATGCATTCTGGTAATTATACCAAATATGTATGGTCTAAACACTCCAGTTTTTAAAAAGGGAGTATTATTCATACAAAAATCAAGACCCAAAGATTTGCTGTCTATAAGAAACACACTTTAAATATGAACACACTGGTAAACAAAATGCAAAGAATGACTAAAAGAAAAGATCTATTATATAAACATTAAACATAAGAAAACCGGAATTGATTTATTAAAAAGAACTAGATTATGGAACAAGAAACATTTCCAAAATTAAAAGAGAGAGTTCAAAATGATATGAGGTCAATTAATCAAGAACACACAACAATTCTATACACATATACACCCAATAATAGTCTCAAAATACATGAAGCAAGACCTAACATAACTAAAGAGACAAATATACAATTAGATTTTAGCATCTCTCTTTTGATAAATGATAGAACAAATGGACACAAAATCAGTAACTATATACATATGAAAAACACTACCAAACAATTGAACCTAACTGACGTTTATAGAACACTCTACCCAACAACAGAAAAATACACAATATTCTCAGAAACAAAGGCCCATGTGTGGATTGAAAATCAAACAACATACTAGTCAGGAACTCGTGGATTGAAGAAGGCAGCACAAAAGAAATTTGAAAATTTAAACAGTAAAAATGAAAACACAATAGATTCTAATTCCTGAGGAGTTGCTAAAACACTGCTTTCAGAAAAATTATAGCATTATATGCATACATTAAAAAAGTTTTTAAGATGGTCTGCCCTTCTGAAATTTGAAGAGTAAATTAAATCTGAAATTAGAAAGAAAAAAAATAAAGAGCAGAAAATAACAGAACAGATGAAAGACAAAGGGAGAAAGATATCGATAAAACTAAAAGCTATTTCCTTAAAACAAATTTTAAAATTTGATAGCCCTTTAGCCAGACTGATCAGACAAAAGCTACTTTAACCAAAACAAACACTGGAACCACCCAAGTGTCTGACAACAGGGAAATGGATAAGTTGTGGTATACTCATGAGATAGAATACAGTAAATATGAAGGGATGAACTAATGACATACACAAAAGCATGGATGAACTGAAAAACAATAAGTGAAAAAACCTGATATAAAAGTTCCTATTTACACGAAATTTTAGAAAAGACTATGTCAGCCAGGTGATGGAAAGCAAATCGGTGACAGACAGGCTGAAAGGAGAAGAAAAAAGCTGACTGGGATGGGGCAGAAGGGAAATTTTAAGGGTGATGAACATGTTCTATAACACAGTTGTGGAGGTGGTTACACAAGTATATAAATTCGTCAAAATTCATCAGAATGGCTCAGACAGTACAGCGTCCGCCCACAATGTGGGAGACCTGGGTTCAGTCCCTGGGTTGGGAAGATCTCCTGGAGAAGGAAATGGCAACCCACTCCAGTATTCTTGCCTGGATAATCCCATGGACAGAGGAAGCTGGTAGAGGCCACAGTCCACGGGGTCGCAGAGTCGGACACGACTGAGCGACTTCACTTTCACGTAGTTTATGCAAACTCTATCTCAGTAATATTTGCTGAAAAGTATTATGTGAATATATAGCATGTATAAAATACAGTTAATGCCGTAATAATATAAAGATGTATGCTATAAGCATGCTTTGCATTCATACCGGATAAAGTAGTAAATATTAATGTATATAAAGTTTCAAGACGTATATACACTACCATGTGTAAAACGAAGAGCTATGGGAAGCTGCCGTGTAGACAGGGAGCTCAGCCTGGTGCTCTGTGATGACCTAGAGGGGTGGCATGAGGGGGTGGGAGGCAGGCTAAAGAGGGAGGGGATATATGTATACTTACAGCTGATTCACTCTGTTGTACAGCAGAAGCTAACATAACACTGTGAAGCAATTATACCATAATAATAGAATAAAAAATATATGTATCTTCTATGATTCATTTGATTATTTGTTCAGAAAGCATGTAACTGAACTTCACAGTAGGATGAAGTTCATCCTTAGGTGATGCTGTGATGCTCTAAGTGTTTAAGACAAAATATCTGCTCTCAAGGACTCACAACCTGACATCATAATAGAAAGGAGAGGAACAGGAGAGTATGGAGAAAGGAAAAAATTAATTCAAGTGGGCCCTAGGATTCAAGAGGCAGCTATGGAGAAAGAGAACTGAGTTTTAGGCCATCTTTATAAATGGTCTCATTCACCAGCTATAAAATACACATCTTTTAGCTCTTGATTCTTGCCGAATAAGAGCACAAATTTTTTTCCTGAAAACCACTGAAGTGAAGTCGCTCAGTTGAGTCCAACTCTTTGTGACCCATGGACTGTAGCCCACCAGGCTCCTCCATCCATGGAATTTTCTAGGCAAGAGTACTGCAGTGGGTTGCCATTTCCTTCTCCAGGGGATCTTCCTGACCCAGGGATCGAACCTGGGTCTCCTGCTGACACTATAAATAACTATTTCTTAGGGCTGAAGACTCAAGCTGACGTTAGTATTAACATCATAGGGAAAATGCTTAACTCCATTTGATATTTCAACAAGGGGGAACAAAACTTCATTTGATATTTCAACTTGCAAAGCTAAATATTTTTACCATTCTTTATGTATTAATTTCTGCAGTGGTAAGAGTTAAGTTCCCAGACTTTAGTTTTACATGAATGAATTCGAAACAATGTCAGTTTTCAACTGCAATGACAACCAGTATCAATGCTCCTCAAACTTTTCTCTTTTAAACAGTACAATTTGTTGATTTACATTTTAAGCAGAAAGAAACAAACATAGAAAACAGGCAGAGACACAACTGTTGCAGTAGAAACTGGAACACAGGCCACTGCAGAGCCCCCAAGACCTACTACAAACAAGCTCCATGAAGTACACTTTAAAACTACTTTGTTGAATAATCAAAGAATACAATTCTACTTAAAAAACAACTGATTCATTTCTTTGATACAGGCACAAAAATAACACATTAATTTGCTTATTTCAGGTGGGAAATAATAAGCTGTAGATGTTCCCTTAGAGTTTGTTCGATGAAGCCAGGCTCACAGGATCTTGTCAGGGAACAAGCTTTGTTTCATTCCATGACTGCATAAATCAACGTATATTTGGAAAATCTTCTATGGTCAATACAGCTAGCCAAGCACGTTTATGTGCCTTTAAAAATAGCACTTAAATACTTCTATTCTAAACCAAAAATAAGTTTAAACCTCTCAAAGTTATTCAGTCTGACAAGCCTTTAAATAGGTAATGAATGGTTTTCCATGAGGGTCCTAGTCTTTTCTACATCTGTGTGGGTTAGACATTTCCGAAAGAACAGTTCTTTTGTGAAATCCTGAACTTCAATTTCCAGGCCCCATGTAAAAGAGGAAGTATAGGCAGTGAGTGAAATGAGCAAATACTAAAAGACTTATCCAAATATTTTTTAAGCTGCAAAAGTATTCAGGGTAAGTTTGGAAAAAGTATATATTGGTTTTTACTTCATAATAACTGGCTAATCCTATTGTGTTTACTTTGGAAATTTCACTTAAAAATGAACTTTATTCTGTTTGATATTGCACCCTGAATTCAGAAACATTTTTCTAAATCCATGTACTGAGTATTGTCTTATTCTACATTTCTAATAAAAATGAACACTGTAGGAAAAAAAGCAAAAAGCAAAAATTCAGGAAGCCAAGATCAGAATTCATATTCTGTGACAATTATACTGCTAGAAAATAATAAACTTTAAGATAAATTATTTCCTAAAAGGGATACAAAAGTGAATTAAATTTAGTAACAATCAAATCAGTCTTTTTGTCTGATTTTTCTCTATTTGTAATTTTCTTAAATATGTCAAATGGAACACTTCCTGCCAGATCTGTAGACAAAGATGTCAAAGCCATCAGGGATTCCAGCCTTCCAAAAGTAAATTTCTGAATTTCTGAGCCGGGAAAAACAATGCCAGCTACCCAGCAGCCATCAGCCACTCTGAAAAGTAAGCACTGAGGAGCTGCGAGGAGGGGAAGATACGAGAAAGTCCAAGAGGCAGCCATCCACCACAGCCACAACTCCCTAAGGTGAAGGAGGAATTAAGGATATGAATAACTGAGAGGCATGATGCTGGCTCTAGATAGCTGAAATACAAATAAAAGGAGATATTTCATTGAACCCAGAAACTTGTATCTTCCTACGCACAGAAGAGCACTAAATTGAAGAACAAAGGGAAAACCACTAGGCCATTCAGGTATGACGTAAATCAAATCCCTTATGATAAGACACTGGAAGTGACAAATAGATTCAAGGGATTAGATCTAATAGACAGGGTGCCTGAAAAACTATGGACTGAGATTTGTAACACCGTACATGACGCAGCGACCAAAACCATCATAAAAAAGAAATAAAAAAGGCAAAATGATTGTCTCAGGAACCCTTACAAATAACTGAGAAGAGAGGTAAAAGGCAAAGGAGAAAAGGAATGCAGAGTTCCAAAGACTAGCAAGGAGAGATAAGAAAGCCTTTAAAGGGAATAATGTGAAGAAAAAGAGAAAAACAACCATGTGGGAAAGACTAGAGATCTCTTCAAGAAAATTAGAGATACCAAGGGAACAGAAAGCAAAGAGTAACTAAAGAGCCTCTTGATGAAGGTGTAAGAGGAGAGTGAAAGAGCTGGCTTAAAACTCAACATTTAAAATACTAAGATCATGACATCTGGTCCCATCACTTCATGGCAAATAGATAAACAATGGAAACAGTGACAGACTTTATTTTCTTGGGTTCCAAAATCACTGCAGATGGTGACTACAGTCATGAAATGAAAACACGCTTGCTCTAGGAAGAAAAGCTTGACAAACCTAGACAGCGTAATAAAAAGCAGACACATTAATTTGCAAACAAAGATCCGTCCAGTCAAAGCTATGGTTTTTCCAGTAGTCATGTATGGATGTGAGAGCTGGACCACAAAGAAAGCTGAGTGTTAAAGATTGATGCTTTTGAACTGTGGTGTTGAAGACTCTTTAGAGTCCCTTGGACTGCAAGGAGATCCAACCACTCCATCCTAAAGGAAATAAGTCCCGAAAATTCACTGGAAAGACTGATGCTGAAGCTGAAACTCCAATACTCTGGCCACCTGATGTGAAGAGCTGACTCATTAGAAAAGACCCTGATGCTGGGAAAGAATAAATGCAGGAGGAGAAGGGGATGACAGAGGACCAGATGGTTAGACGGCATCACCAACTCAATGGACATGAGTTTGAGCAAACTCCAGGAGACAGTGAAGGACAGAGAAGCCTGGAGCGTTGCAGTCCATGGGATCACAAAGAGTCAACATGACTGAGCGACTTGACAACAAAGGGAATATTCTTGCGAAGATAGGCACAATAAAGGACAGAAAGGGTATGGACCTAACAGAAGCAGCAGAGATTAAGAAGATGTGGCAAGAAGACACAGAACTATATAAAAAAGATCTTAATGACCCAGATAACCACAGTGGTGTAATCACTCACCTAGAGCCAGACATCCTGGAGTGTGAAGTCCAGTGGGCATTAGGAAGCATCACTATAAACAAAACTAGTGGAGGTGAAGGAATTCCAGCTGAGCTATTTCAAATCTGAAAAGATATGCTATGAAAGTGCTGTACTCAATAATATACTAGCAAATTTGGAAAACTCAGCAGTGGTCACAAGACTGAAAAAGGTAACTTTTCATTCCAATCCCAGAGAAGGGCAATGCAAAAGAATGTTCAAACTACCGCATAATTGCACTGATACAGGCTAGCAAACTAATGCTCAAAAGCCTTCAAGCTAGACTTCAACAGCATATGAATGAAGAACTTCCAGATGTACAAGTTGGATTTAGAAAAGGCAGAGGAGCCATGGAACAATCTGCCAACATCCACTGGATCACAGAGACAGCAAGGGATTCCAGAAAAACATCTACTTCTGCTTCACTGACTATGCTAAAGCCTTTGACTGTATGGATCACAACAAACTGTGGAAAATTCTTAAAGAGATGGGAATACCAGGCCACCTTACCTGTCTCCTGCAACCTGTCAAGAAGTAACAATTAGAACCAGACATGGAACAATGGACTGGTTAAAAAATGAAAAAGGCCTATTTTAAGGTTGTATATTGTCACCTTGCTTATTTAACTTATAGGCAGAGTACATCATATGAAATGCTGGCTGGTTTAACTACAAGTTGGAATGAAGACTGTCTGGAGAAATTATCAATAACCTCAGATATGCAGATGACACCACATTTATGGCAGAAAGGCAAGAAGAATTAAAAAGCCTCTTGATGAAAGTGAAAGAGGAGAGTGAAAAAGCTGGCTTAAAAATCAACATTCAAAAAAAGAAGATCATGTCATCTGGTCCCATCACTTCATGGCAAATACATGGGGAAACAATGGAAACAGTGACAGACTTTATTTTCTTCGGCTTCAAAATCACTGCAGATGGTGACTCCAGCCATGAAATTAAAAGACACTTGCTCCTTGGAAGAAAAGCAACGACAAAACTAGACAGCAAATTAAAAGCAGAGACATTAACTTTGCCAACAAAGGTCCATATAGTCAAAGTTATGGTTGTTCCAGTAGTCATGTACAGATGTGAGAGCTGGGTCATAAAAAAGGCTGAGTGCCAAAGAACTGATATTTTGGAACTGTGGTGCTGGAGAAGACTCTTCAGAGTCCCTTGGAAAGCAAGATCAAACCAGTCCAACCTAAAGGAAATCTACCCTGAATATACACTGGAGGACTGATGCTGAAGCTCCAATACTTTGGCCACCTAATGCGAACCACTAACTCATTGGAAAAGACACTGATGCTGCAAAAGACTGAAAGCAGGAAAGAGGATGACAGAGGATGAGAATGTTGGATGGCGTCACGGACTCAATGGACATGAGTTTGAGCAAGCTCCAGGAGTTGGTGATGGACTGGGAAGCCTGGTGTGCTATAGTACATGGGGTTGGAAAGAGTGAGATACAACTTAGTGACTGAACAACAACAATGAAATTCATTAACTTGAGTCGGTGATGCCATCCAACCATCTCATCCTCGGTTGTCCCCTTCTCCTCCCGCCTTCAATCTTTCCCAGCATCAGGGTCTTTTCCAATGAGTCAGTTCTTCGCATAAGGTAGTCAAAGTATTGGAGTTTCAGCTTCAGCATCAGTCCTTCCTGAATATTCAGCACTTCCTTTAGGATGGACTGGGTGGATCTCCTTGCAGTCCAAGGGACTCTCAAGAGTCTTCTCCAATACCACAATTCAAAGTATCAATTCTTTGGCATTCAGCTTTCTTTATAGTCCAGCTCTCACATCCATACATGACTAGTGGGAAAACCATAACTTTGACTAGACGGACCTTTGTTGGTAAAGGAATGTCTCTGCTTTTTAAGATGCTGTCTGGGTTGGTCATAACTTTTCTTCCAAGGAGCAAGTGTCTTTTAATTTCATGGCTGCAGCCACCATCTGCAGTGATTCTGGAGCCCCCAAAAATAAAGTCTGTCACTGTTTCCACTGTTTCCCCATCTATTTGCCATGAAGTGATGGGACTGGAAGCCATGATCTTAGTTTTCTGAATGTTGAGTTTGTTAACACTATAATATTTAGTGTTGTGATTGAACCTGGGTCTCCTGCACTGCAGGTAGATTCTTTACTGCCTAGCCACCAGGGAAGCCTCATTAGGAAAATAAAGAATCCCAAAGCAGCAGGAAAAGTGACAAGAACAATCTGAACAACTGAATCTGTGGATGTACAAACAAAACAGCATTCATTAGCTGATGGACAGGCTGAATCAAAGGAATTAAGGAGGGCTCCTGAGAGCTTCAGAAGAGTGACAGAATGCTATCCCCACTAATACTTCTTTGGCACAAGAATTATTTTGAGTGATGGACAGGGAAGCCGGGTATGCTGCATCTCATGGGGTCACAAAGAGTTGCACAAGACTGAGCGACTGGACTCTTTTGAGAAACAGCAGACACAAGAGAGGTTCTGAAAACAGAGTAGAAGTTCCCTTTGAATAAAGAAAATTTATATTTATAAAGGAAATCTCCATTTGTAATAGTGTCTCCCTCTCCATACCAAGAAGACAAGAATAACTGGAAGTCATAAAAGAATCTTTTCAATGGAGAGGGTTTGACTTAAATCTGCATAACCTAACCTTTGATAACCTTGCTTTTCCTGGTCACCTCCCCAAAACTGCCTCCTCCAACCTTTCCTTCTTTTGATTTCTGGAAGTGATATTTGAGCCTGTTTCTAAGTCATCTTGGAAAGCAACTAATTTTTCCCCTCGGTATTTCCCATGTGTACATAAGGTATACATACTAATAACTTCATTTTCTTTTCTTAAACTGTCTTTTGTTACAAGATTCCCAGCTGAGGCACAGAAGGGTCGAGGAAATTTTATCTTTTTCCTTTTGTCATCTCCAAGACTCCATTAAAGTAAGTTCGAGTCTCTTGGCAGAAAGAAAGAAGAGAGAGCCCAAGACACTGAGTCAGAGTACCTGGGTTCAACACTGTAGACTTTAAAAAAATGCACAGCTTGAAAGATGGGAGTTTAAGTTTTATTGGGACAAAATGAGGACTACAGCCCAGGAGATAACACTTCACTTAGCTCTGAGAAACTGCTCCAAAGAGGCAAGGGGGAAGGTCACTGTATATATGATTTTGGTAAAGAGGGACATGGAATTGGACATGGAACAACAGTCTGGTTCCAAATTGGGAAAGGAGTACATCAAGGCTGTATATTGTCACCCTGCTTATTTAACTTATGTGCAGAGTACATCATGAGAAATACTGGACTGAATGAAGCACAAGCTGGAATCAAGATTGCTGGGAGAAATATCAATAACCTCAGATATGCAGATGACACCACACTTATGGCAGAAAGTGAAGAGGAATTGAAGAGCCTCTTGATGAAAGTGAAAGAGGAGAGTGAAAAAGTTGGCTTCAAACTCAACATTCAAAAAACTAAGATCATGGCATATGGTCCCATCACTTCATGGCAAATAGACAGGGAAACAATGAAAACAGTGACAGACTTTATTTTGGGGGGCTCCAAATCACTGCAGATAGTGACTGCAGACATGAAATTAAAAGACAGTTACTCCTTGGAAGAAAAGTTATGACCAACCTAGACAGCATATTAAAAAGCAGAGACATTACTTTACCAACAAAGGTCCATCTGGTCAAAGTTATGGTTTTTCCAGTAATCATGTATGGATGTGAGAGTTGGACTACAAAGAAAGCTGAGCACCGAAGAATTGATGCATTTGAACTGTGGTGTTGGAGAAGACTCTTGAGAGTCCCTTGGACAGCAAGGAGATCCAACCAGTCTATCCTAAAGGAAATCAGTCCTGAATATTCATCAGAAGGACTGACGCTGAAGCTGAAACTCTAATACTTTGGCCACCTGATGTGAAGAACTGACTCACTGGAAAAGATCCTGATGCTGGGAAAAATTGAAGGCGGGACGAGAAGGGAACGCCAGAGGATGAGATGGTTGGATGGCATGGCCAACTCAATGGACATGAGTTTGAGTAAACTCCGGGAGTTAGTGATGGACAGGGAGGCCTGTTGTGCTGCGCCCATGGGGTTGCAAAGATTTGGACAGGACTGAGCAACTGAACTGACTGACTGAACTGAAAGGGGGTGTACATTTCTATGGTCTCATGAAGTTTCTGCTAGTCAAGAGAAACAATTGTCACCATGAAGGACTTTGGTTTTGCTATTCAGTCGCTCATTCGTGTCTGACCCTTTGTGGCCCCACTGACTATCCCCCACCAGGCTCCTTTGTCCACAGACTTTCTAGACAAGACTACCAGAGGAAGTTGCCAGTTCCTACTCCAGGGGATCTTCCTGACTCAGGGATCAAACCCGTGTCTCTTGCATCTCCTATGTTGGCAGGCCAGGTTTTCACCACTAGTGTTCCCTGAGAAGTTCATAGAGGATTTTAGTGCTTTTCTAGATATGAGGAGATAGAAGAATTGGGCTCATAAAGTCAGCTCCTAATAGCTAACTATCTGCAAACCTCTCCTGCCAGTTTTCCTGGAGCATAGAGAGCCTCATTTCTGCTTTGCACCCTGAACTCCTTCAGCGTGCCCTGGAGCTCAGCAGCAGCCCAGGATTTAATCCTTGCAGAGCTAGATCGCAAGCGCCCATGGCAAGTACCAGTTTGTAGTTGACAACATCAGGCTCTTACTTAGACTCAGCATCCCTGCTTACATGGAACATGGCTAAATTTAGATACAGGGTCTCCCTATGCATGGTGAAACTATTAGCCAGACAATTCCTTTCTTCTTCAGTTTTCCATGACACTGAACAGAAGATCTGAGATTTTATGTAAATGTGGAAATTGCTGGGGATTTCTTCCAGTCGAAATCTCAACTTAATTCCAGTATTTTAATTCTGCATTTGTTCATTCAACAGACAGCAAGTTTCTGCTAGTCTAGTATATGCTTGGCACTCTGGTAGGCAGCAGAAATATAAAAACAAAAGCAGTTCAGGCTCATGTGAAGTTTATAGGCTACAACAGTAGATACACTATATTATATAAAATGATGATACAGTAAGAGATGGACAAAGGACAGTTACCTAGCCCAAACTTGGGGATTCAAGGAGGACCACAAAGGGAAATCACTTCTAACATGAAACTAAAGGATTAATGGGAATTAGCCAAGTTAAGGGAAGATAAGGGATTGATGGTTACTGATACAGAGTCTGGAAAGTTTTCTGGAAGAAAGGAACAGCCCATCCAAAGTCTCAGATGATAAAACAAAGTGCATCAGAGAAACTAAAAGAAGTGTATCTTGTAATCAAAAGAGTATGGTACTGGCACAAAAACAGATGTATAGATCAATGGAACAGATCAGAGAGCCCAGAAATAAACCTACACTCTTATGGTCAATTAATCTCAACAAAAGAGACAAGAATATACAATGGAGAAAAGAGAGTCTCTTCAGTAAGCGATGCTGGGAAAATCAAACAGCTAAGTACAAAAGAATGAAATGAGAACATTCTCTTAACACTGTGTTCAAAAATAAAATTAAAATGGATTAAATGTAAGACCGGAAACGAACTCCAAGAGGAAAATATAAGCAGAACACTCTTTGACATAAATCCTAACAATATTTTTTTGGGTCTATCTCCTAAAATATAGGAAATAAAAGCAAAAATAAACACATGGGACCTAATTAAACTTAAAAGCTCTTGCACAGCAAAGGAAACCATCTACAAAACAAAAAGACAACCTACTGAATAGGAGAAAATATCTGCAAATGACATGACTGAAAAGGGACTAATATCCAACATATATGAACTGCTCACACAACTCAACATCAAAAATAAACAGCCCAATTTAAAAATGAGCAGATCTGAACATTTTTCCAACAATGAAACACTGATGGCACATGAAAAGATGCTCAACATTGCTAATCACCAGAGAAATGCAAATCAAAACCACAATGATACATCACCTCACACTTTTCAGGATAAATATCATCAAATAGAACACACACACAAAAAAATGTTGGCAAGGATGTGGAGAAAAAGGAACCCTCTTACCCTGTTGATGGGAATGTAAATTGGTGCAGCCACTGTAGAAAAAGAGTATGGAGGTTTCTCAAAAAACTAAAAATAAAACTACCATATGACCCAGCAATTCTACTTCTGGGTATTTATCTGAAAAAAGCAAAAACACTAATTCAAAAATACACATACTCTCCAGTGTTCACAGCTGCATTATTTACAATTACTAAGAAATGAAAGCAAGTGTCCAAAAACAGAGAAATGGATAAAAGAGGATGCAGGAGATATATATATCACACAATGGAATACTGCTGCTGCTAAGTCGCTTCAGTCGTGTCCGACTCTGTGCGACCCTATAGGGGGCAGCCCACCAGGCTCCCCCGTCCCTGGGATCCTCCAGGCAAGAACACTGGAGGGGGTTGCCATTTCCTTCTCCAATGCATGAAGGTGAAAAGTGAAAGTGAAGTCGCTCAGTCCTGTCCGACTCTGAGCGACCCCATGGACTGCAGCCTACCAGGCTCCTCCGTCCATGGCATTTTCCAGGCAAGAGTACTGGAGTGGGGTGCCATCGCCTTCTCTACTCAGCCATAAAAAAGAATGAAACCTTGCCATTTGCAGCAACGTGGAAGGACTAAATAAAGTAAATAGGCAGAGGAAGGTATGATATGACTTACAAATGGAATCTACAAAGACAATAATCTAGTGACTACAACAGAAAAAAGCAGAATCACAGATGTCAAGAACAAATGAGTGGTTATCAGTGGGGCGAGGGCATGGGGTGATGGGCAAGATTGTAGGAAGGGATTAAGGGGTACAAACTATTATGCAAAAAATAAGCTACAAGAACACATTTACAACGTGGAGAATATAGTCAACGTTTTATAATAACTATATATACAGTGTAACCTTTAAAAATTGTGAATCACTATACTGTACACCTATTAATACTGTACATTAACTATACTTCAACTAAAAATAGGAAGACGTACATTGTAACTGAACTCACACGGCTCACTCTACCTTAAACCTGGACATCCTCTAGGACTGAAATCCCATCAACCTCATTCTGTTCTGTGCCTTCTTCCTAGTACCTTAACTTTTCCCTGATCCTTAGAGCCCAAAACTTTCACTGTGATTTCTAAAAACCCCATTCCACTGATGGACTCCCTTACTCCCAGTCTTCACCAAAACTTCAAAATACTTCCTAACCTCAACGGAAATATGTCACTTAGGCAAGTTTCTTCTTTGATAACTTTCTTTTAATGAAGGATGTTCATTCTTCTGTACTCCATATATTTTAGAGGGGGTGGGGTGGCTTTCTTTTTCCTCACTACTGCTTGCCCCACCTCAAATAAAGCCCAGCTACTTTGAAACCTGTCTCAATCCATCTTTACTGTTCTATTGCTGCTGTTCCTTATTTACTGAAGACTTTGGTACCTGGCCAGTTGCCTTTCTATTCCAAGCCTTGTCAACACAGTCATTTCCACATTCACACAGATGATCTGTTACCTGCTTCTCAAATACCTTGACCTTCTTGCCTCTTGTAACCACATCACCACTTCATTGCAGCCGCAGACTCCCACAGCCACATCAAGGGACTGGATATCAACAAAGGTAGCCCCATACATCTCACTTTCTCACCACAGCCTCCAAATCCCCCAGACTTTATACATAGCTGCTCTCTCTGAAACCATTTTGCACCATGAGAATGTGTACTACATCTATTTTTGCTTAAAACTGAATCCTTAAAGACTAACATACAGGAGATAGGCCTCAGCATTGTTGAATGAATAAATGAGTGAAGAGAATACAGCAAAAAATTAAGATATAAATAAACAAGAGAATTGAGCACCAAAGAATTGAGGTTTTGAATATCATGTATGAAATGAGTCACCAGTCCAGGTTCGATGCACGATACTAGATGCTTGGGGCTGGTGCACTGGGACGACCCAGAGGGAGGGTATGGGGAGGGAGGAGGGAGGAGGGTTCAGGTTGGGGAACACAGGTATACCTGTGGCAGATTCATTTCGATATTTGGCAAAACTAATACAATATTGTAAAGTTTAAAAATAAAATAAAATTTAAAAAAAAGAAAAAAGAAAAAAAAAAAAAAAAAAAGAAGAAGACTCTCGAGAGTCCCTTGGACTGCAAGGAGATCCAACCAGTCCATCCTAAAGATCAGCCCTGGCTGTTCATTGGAGGGACTGATGTTGAAGCTGAAACTCCAGAACTTTGGCCACCACATGCAGAGAGCTGACTCATTTGAAAAGACCCTGATGCTGGGAAAGAATAGGGGCCAGAGGAGAAGGGGACAACAGAGGATGAGATGGCTGGATGGCATCACTGACACAACGGACATGGGTTTGGATGGACTCCAGTAGTTGGCGATGGCCAGGGAGGCCTGGCGTGCTGCGGTTCGTGGGGTTGCAAAGAGTCAGACACGACTGAGCAACTGAACTGAACTGAACTAAGAGAATGACAGAGAGACAAGTAAAACAACCATATGCCCACAGACTACATGAGACATCAGGTGAAGAAACGATCTGCTGACTGGGAAAGCTAGTGTGAAAACAGAATGGAAAGCATTTTAATAACTGACTGCAAGTCAGGAAGGGAAGGTGGCAAAGACGACTCACGCCATTTGGGCTGGGATGAATACAAGAAGGGTGGTAATATCAAGAGCAAAGGCGAACTCTAAAAATGAGCATGTCAAATGCACAGAGGAGCCTGGAGGGTACAGTCCAAAGGTTGTGAAAAGCTGGACATGACTGAGTGACTGAGCAGCAGCAATGGATTTATAATATAAATCTAGACAGAGAGAAATGCCATAAGAAATTAAGTAGGATAATGGGAACTAGAACAGAAAACGAAAAGTGCCATTTTAAATAATACTTCCAGGAGAAAGAGCCATGTATGTAAGGATCTAAATGAACTGGGGAAAGAAGAGAAACAACAGAGAAAGGGAGAAAAGCCTAAGTTATAATATCAAGGGAAAGGGTATACTCAGAAGCTAGCCAAGGTGGAAAGACAGACATTTAGAATAAGAGGAAGAAGAAGTACCGGCAAAGGAGGCAGAGAAACAATGGAGATCTACTTAACCATTTTAGGGATTAAAACATTAACCATATTAGGGATTTTCAGGGCAAGGGGGTTTCCAAAAAAAAAAAAAAAGCTAAATGGCCTACAGTGTCACCTTTTACTAAGAAGAATCAAGACTGAGGTTAGTCTTTGATTACATGAATAGTTCTAACTGGGTGGAGAGAGTGAAAATTAAGATGCCAGAATAAATATGTATGAGGGGACGAAGTAATTACCATTCAACAAATCTGATGAAGAAGAAAGAAGCAAAATTTAGAAGGTGGGGTTTGGTTTTTCATTTTGCTTTTGGATGAGTGAGACTTGACCTATGTCCTCCCAGATTTCAGAATCTGGTATCTTGAGACACTGGGTCTCTGTGTGCTTCATCCTTTCGTTGCAGTGTAGAGCCTTGCTATAAACCTGGTCTCTAAGTATATGCAGGGTATTTGATTTTTTTTTTTAACTGAAAATGCTTTCACTGTTTTTATTTTATTTTCAAAGTAATATATTCATTATTGTGAGGCTTCCCACGAGGTGCTAGTGGTGAAGAACCCACTTACCAATGCAGGAGACTTAGGAGCCTGGCAGGCTACAGTCCATAGGGCTGCAGAGTTGGACACAACTAAAGCAACTTAGCATGCATGCACATTCATTATTTTTAAAATTTTATAAAAGTACATAAAATAAAAAATATTAAAATTACCTGTACAGTAATTGCATCAGCATATTTAGGTACAACCTTTCCAATTTTTAAATATGCATATATATGTAAATGATGAATGTTTTTTTAAACTAAAGTCTTACCAGATATATAATTTCAATAAACACCCTTTGAAGGAACAATAATTTTAATTATTACTTTTACTAATTTGTTATTAAATTTTAAAATTCATTATCAAATTATTGAGTCAATATATTAATTTAATAAATATTATTTGAATGGATAATGGGCAAACTTTTACAAATGGGTTACTAATTATGATGACTTTCTTCCTATTCCCAGAAGAAATTAATATTCAAATTTTAAATGGTTTTAACAAAACCATGTGTTTTTCCATAAGTTCATAATTTTAAAAGTTAATACAATATTCAAACAATGGTATTTTGAAAGTAAATGATATGTGTCTATTGAAGATTATAATCAAGAATTTTGAAAATCTTCTTTTTCTTTCTCTTCATTCATTCATTCACACTGAAGTTGTTTAAATTATATGGTAAAAGACCTTAAAGTGCATTTTTTTTCTGGGCTCTTTAGCAAAAAAGAAAAAAGCCATTTGTAATTTTTGTCATAAAGCCAAATCATGTACAAAATGTTACAAGGGAGCTATCAAAAGTAGCTCATACCATCTCTCAAAATACTTTGCTTTTATAACCCGATTACAGCTGGTTCATTCCAGGAATGCATAAGGAAACCTGGAAAATATATGAAGCATAGACTCTGTTTCCATTTATTTACTCTAAATCAAAAGGAAATTTCTTATATAAAACTACCCTTACTTTGACTCTTAACTCTTTCATCCCCTCTTTGCTACTGCAGAAATAGAAGCAAAAAATTAAGATTGTCCCTGATGAATGTTTCTAATTTATGCTGAAACAAATGCAAATAAAGATAAATCATGATATGTATTTGGCATTTACCTACATTTGCAACCTAGTATCTTCCTGGAATTGCCTATCACGTCCCTAAATAATCCTACTGTTTCCAAAGCTGTCTGTTGATTCACTATACAGAAATATTAGAAATAAAATCATGGGTTTTCTTCACTCTTTGTATTCAATGTTGCTGCTGCTATTGCTGCTGCTGCTAAGTCGCTTCAGTCATGTCCGACTCTGTGCGACCCCACAGACAGCAGCTTCAATACATGTATTCAATTCATGAAATCCTTTAAACTGCCTTTTAAAGAAACAAATTCATATGCTTTCTCCAGAGGTATTAAACTACTTTTAAATGATACAATCATTTCTGCCAAAAGTACTAACCAACTCTTTCCTTGCAACATGTATCTAAACATGTTTTTCATATAAAAGTTATGATTTTTTTTCAAATGAATAGTAATTATATAAAAGGACTTCTGGATAGGCAATTAACCAAAGAAAATTAGAAAATTATATAAACTCATCTATGTCTAGAGATTAATGATGTCCAATTACCTCAGGCCAAACTATTAATTACAATTATTAAAGATAACTGCTAACAGTACTTCTTGACGTGGAGGCAGTGTGTGGTAACCAGGCCTCTTATCCCCCACTTCTATGATAAACAAAAGACACGTTTGGCATCCTGGGCAAACAGATGTCTGGCCAGATGGAGCAACGGGCCTAGACATTCAGAAGCTTTTTGGGTAAGAAGGGACTAAGATTCCAAAATTCTTCCTCCCAAGATTCAAAATTAGGCCCTTTTCAAAATAATTACGACACATGATCTCACTAAATTTTCACCAAAAAAAAAACCTTGCTGTCTTTAATAATTCCTAGATGGGACAATTAAATGTAATTGGCTTTCTTTTTTCCCATTTTTTTTCCCACTATAGTTGATTTACAGTGTTTTGTTAGTTTAAGGTATAAAACTTAGTATGTACATATATACATATATGTGTGCCTACCAAGTCACTTCAGTCTTGTCCAACTCCTTGTGACCCCAGGGACTGTAGCGCGCCAGGCTCCTCTCTCCATGGGATTCTCCAGTCAAGAATATTGAAGAGGGCCCTTCACCAGGGATATATGTGTGTGTGTTTGTATATATAGACACACACATGTATATGAAAAGAAAGTGTTAGCCGCTCAGTCATGTCTGACACTTTGTGATCCCAGGGACTGCAGCCTACCAGACTCCTCTGTCCATGGCATTCTCCAGGCAAGAATACTAGAGTGAGTTGCCATTCTCTTCTCCAGGGGATCTTCCCAACCCAGGGATCAAAGTCAGGTCTCCTACATTGCAGACAGATTATTTACCAACTGAGCCATCAGGGAAGTCCCATATATGTATGTATGTACATGCATATATACATATATGTGTGTGTGTATACTTACATATATGTATGTATATACACTTTTCCAGATTCTTTTCCATTATAGGTTATTACAAGATACTACAGTTCCCTGTGCTACACAGTAAATCCTTATTGCTTTGTAATTGCTTTCTTAACAATATAAATCTTTATAAAATACAGTATTTTTTGAAACGACAGGTATATCACCTCTTAAATGTGTTCTCTTGTTCTTTCTGAAATAAGATCAGATATACTCTGACATATATATTTTATGTGTGTACATAGATGGAGAAAGTGTACCTACTATTTTAACACAGACATATGCTTTGTCTATAAACAAAAAACTTTAAAAGGAACATTTAAATTTTAAATAGATAAAATACGAAAGGAAATATCCAAAATTGTTGAGGTTCTATGAAAATGGCTCAGTAGAATTTTATCTGCTTCAATAATTTTCTTCATATTTTCTTGTGTTCCTTTGTGGAAACTCTTTAAGAGATCACAATCAGTGATTTCAGAGGCTAATTAGTTGTTTCAGTTTTAAATATCAAGCATTTGGGACATTTTTTTCTCCCAACTTAAATCTTTAACTCCATCAAGTCTTCAAAATGGAGAAAACAGATTGTTTCTTTCAAGTCAGTGCAGATTTGAATAAATTTTTCAAAGACTGAGATTGACACTATAACTTTTTGACAAGTAAGACTCCTATGCAAGTAACTGACTGAATTAAAGACATATCAGTTAAGATTGATATTTTACTTCAGCTTCTAATCAAAATGGAGAAAATGGCAACCCACTCTAATATTCTTACCTGGAAGATCCCATGGACAGAGGAGCCTGGTGAGATACTGCCCATGGGGACACAAAACGTTGGACATAACTGAGCAACTGAACAAAAATCAAAATAGAATCAGCTACATTGTTCACCTGAAACTATCAAAACATTGTTAACTGGCAATACCCCAATAAAAAACAAAAAGCATTTAAAAAATTTGCAATTCACATTAAAAAAAAGAATCAGTTAAGTAAACAAGTTTATTTCTTTTTCTACTTATTTTCATCCTGTTGCTGCTGCTGCTGCTGTCACTTCAGTCGTGTCCGACTCTGTGCGACCCCAGAGACAGCAGCCCACCAGGCTCCCCCGTCCCTGGGATTCTCCAGGCAAGAACACTGGAGTGGGTTGCCATTTCCTTCTCCAATGCATGAAAGTGAAAAGTGAAAGTGAAGTCGCTCAGTAGTGTCCGACACTTAGCGACCCCATGGACTGTAGCCTACCAGGCTCTTCCGTCCATGGGATTTTCCAGGCAAGAGTACTGGAGCGGGGTGCCATTGCCTTCTCCTTTCATTCTGTTAAATGCATATAATCTATTGGCTAACATTTGCCCTTAAATTTTTTTTTTTTAAGGAATGTTCTTTCAGGCATTTATAACAGCTTCTTTTCTCCTTTCTCTTTGCTTTTTTGGTGTTTTAGAAAGAAAATTCAGTGAGTGGTATCCATTTGTTTTCTGAGTTTTGTAGACAAGTCATGCCAGAGATGAAAATCATGACTGTCTTTACATTTCATAGGCAGGGATTTTTGTTTCATGGGTATGACTCCCATGGCCCTTATAGAAAGTACCGCCACAGTTTGTAACTAGTGCTTCAAACAGTTCCCAGAGCCAACATGGAAAATGAAACCATGAAATGCAAGGTGGAATTCTCATTTTCCTTACAGAGCATATCTTTTAAATACTCCCTATTCCCCAGTATTTCACATTGGAGAAGGGCTGTTTTTGAATTTTGGTATATTTTGCCTAAATAAGATTCTATTGAGAACAGTCATCTTTTTCCCCCCACATGCAAGAAATATTATGTATTATGCATACTTTAAATGCCATCTTGAAAAACTGTTCCCATTCTCAGAGGCCTGTGAGCAATAGTTTTTAAACAATAAATTATCTTTTGTTTTTTTCTAAACAACTGAAACCATAAAGTACACATGGCTTCATTTAGCCATCTTGGTGACCTGTAAAGCACGCCCAGGTGCCCTGGAGAGATAAGACAGTGACAGGAGTGTGTGTATCCAGCACACACTCATGACAACATGGCAATCAGCATAATAATAAAGGAAGAAAGCATTCCACTGGAACTAAGGTATGTGTTCCTTTTTTGGTATTTTTGTGGATGTGGAGATATCCATATTATTTTAAAATATCCGCTCTGAGCTCTCCACTTCATTTTCAACACTTAATTAGGTGAATTCAAAGAAGGGATAAGTGGAAACACTTAAGTGTTGTTTTCACACATTTCCAGAAGCTTTCTAGATGTTATAACCATCTCATACATTTTCAAATTTCAGAGGAAACACCCATTCCTACTTATTTTTAAGGTCAGCAAAGTTATGTTTTTGAAATAATGACTGGAGTGAAACTTAAAACAGAGGAAAAGAAAATGGCAGATACCTCATTTTGGAGCACTAACTTCAAAACCCCGGGGTTCAGAGTCTCGTCATTAAGTCCATACACAGAAAGCTCTCACTCTGAATTCTAATCACAAGTAGCCTTTAGCAATATTGTAGGAAGGGGCTGTGCTGAATTCATCCTCCAGCAAAAGCTTACAGCTTTTCTAATATCAATACTGACCTCAATGAAAAGGAGTATAAAACTCACAAGAGAAATATATCCAGTAATTTCTAATCAATGGGGCTCTTGGTTGCCAGGTTGTTCATATTTTTCACCTGATCAATTGCCAATCGCCACGTCATTTTCTTGGGTTTCAGTTACCGCCTCTGAAATATCTAGTAAATGCAACTCTTCCCTTCCCAGTGGAAACAAATAAAGATGTTTTCTTTAGAGTCTCAATACATGTTACATACAGAAAGATGATCCCTGTTCTGTCTTCCTCCAGAACTCCATGAACCTGTCCGCTTTCTCGGCTCCAGGACACTTCTCCACCTAATCACCTACCCCTGCTTCCTTCCTTGCAGGGCTTCCAGGGCCTCTTCCTATGTTTCTTTTTTCTCTGCAGCTGCAACTACACAGGCTGACTCCAGGTAGACTCTCGAGCAAGTGGGATTTATTCTCTTCGGAGCTTCCTGACACTGCTTATCATGTTATTATTATCACTAGTGTTTTATAGGTTACAAATATGGTTAAATGAGGCCATGAGTTCATTTGGGGGGGGGGGGGGCAAAAAATAACATCACTTAATGTTTAAACATTTTTCTAATGCCCATAGATCTGTGATGATTAAAGGAATGCACACAGCATAGTGTCTGGAATATAATAAGCACTCTCTAGGGGTGACCTATATTATTATGACTATAATTGATATTCTTATTAATCCCACAATAAGCAGTTAAACCCTTTACCTTTAAATGGTTTTACTGCGATGTGAAAATAAGAAAGTATAACAAATACAGGGAAATTGTAAATATTTGAGAATCTCACAAAGCCTTTACTAGCCTGAGTTCATTCTCCCTTAGGTATTTATTTGTAAAGGTGGGGCTCACCAAAATATCCCGCAGGAGAAGGACATCCCAAGGACCTATAATAAAATCAAAATCATAGGTTCTCTCTGATGTAGGAGGACCTCCAGGCTCACTGATTTCCATTTTCCTGGGACTCTATTCGGCTTATTATATGTGTCCCTTATTTGATTTAAGCTTCACGGCAGTCCTGTGAGTTAATTACTATGCCTGTTATCACATGAAGAAAGTCTCAGAACTTACAGAAAGTTTCCAACTAGCTAAAGGCAGAATACTCACTTAAATCCAGATCTCCTGGATCCTAAAGGCCCATCATAGCATGCTGCCTTTGGTTATCTCAACACAGATGGACGCTAAATACATATTTGTTTTAGGAAAAAATTTTAAAACGTTGCTGGAATATTTTGACTAGAATACATCACTAAATAAAAATAATAACAGTTAGTATTTCTTGTTCTAAACACAATAACTTTGAGATAGGTACTATCATTCTCCTCTTTTTCAGATGAGGAAACTGAGAGAGAAAGACTGTGTAACTTCTGTAACATCCTCTGGCTGGGTTATGAGTCATGGTCCCAGGGCCTGGAGTCTTCACTGCACAGTTCTGCTTGTGCTGGATACTTTGATTTTGCCCGTCCAGATCAATTCTCTGCCCTTCTCCATTAGGCTCTGCATCCAGGGATGCTGACCTTTAAGAACTGCTTCACTAGGGGCTCCGTGGTCTCCCAGCTTCCAGTTAGACTGGGTGAAATGAAAAGCACGAAGAAGGATTCCCCAGGCTTTATCCTCCACGGCTGCAGTTTGCCTGTCAGACGAGCTCAACCTTGATCTCCCTGGGCGCTGGTCCAAGCTCTCTCTTCTATTGTTGCTGGACTCGCAATGCTTCACCATTGCCTGTTGGCTGTGCTTAGCCCTGCCCACACCTTTGTAGTCTGTTATTCACTAAACTTTCTTTTGCCCCTGCTGAGTGAGCCATCTCTTTTCTGCTCAGATAATTACTGATATCCTGCTTCTTTAATCATTCTTAGAGTAAAAATTCTGGGATGACTTCCCTCTCTCCTTGCTGCTGTAAGAAAGTTGATGGTAAACTCCCAGAGCACGTTGGCTTCAGCAGTGGCTGGGACAGTCTTGCCTACAAAGGAGGAGAACTTAGAACTGAGATTCCTAACACCCTGGACTTTTACTACTCTGCCACTTATTCAAAGAAAAGTAGACAGCATTTTCAGTGCCCTTCCAATCCCTTATAAAGTAGAGGGTAGTCAGTTCAGATCAGATGTACAGGTCTATTGTGCTGGGTACTATTGAGGAGAGTGAAAAGTCTGGCTTAAAACTCAACACTCAAAAAACTAAGATCATGGCATCTGGTCCTATCACTTCATGGCAAATACATGGGGAAATAATGGAAACAGTGACAAACTTTATTTTCTTGGGCTCCAAAATCACCGTGTATGGTAACTGCAGCCATGAAAGTAAAAGACACTTGCTCCTTGGAAGAAAAGCAATGACCAACCTAGGCAGCATATTAAAAAGCAGAGACATTACTTTACCAACAAAGTTCTATATAGTCAAAGCTATGATTTTTCCAGTAGTCATGTAAGGATGTGAAAGCTGGACCATAAAGACGGCTATGCACTGAAGAATTGAATCTTTTGAACTGACTGTTGGAGAAGACTCTTGAGAGTCCCTTGAACTGCAAGGAGATCAAACCAGTCAATCCTAAAGAAAATCAGTCCTGAATATTCACTGAAAGGACTGACGCTGAAGTTCCAATACTTCGGCCACCTGATGCAAAGAGCCTACTATTGGAAAAAGATCCTGATACTGGGGAAGATTGAAGGCAGGAGAAGGGGATGACGGAGGACGAGATAGTTGGATGGCATCACTGACTCAATGGACATGAGTTTGAGCAAACTCTGGGAGTTGGTGATGGACAGGGAAGCCTGGCATGCTGCAGTCCATGGGGTCACAAAGAGTTGGACACGACTGAGCGACTGAACAAGAACAACTATTGAAATTTCCCTATTTGATTAGTCTCATGTGGCTCTCTCCTATGTATCAATGAAGAAACTTCAAAGATCTTGCTTTCCCAGTGTTCAGTGCACTGACTAGCATCAGGTAGCTCAATCATGTGCTGAACAAATGAATCAGGATGGAATCTCTGATGTGTCACTTTACTGTTAAAACTGCATCGTCTGATAAAAACAAAAGAGGAAATCAGAAGCAGGATTCACCATGGTTATGGGTGCAGTTACATGATAAAGAATGTACACGTCCCCTACATTCGGACATGTGCAGCCAGCAGTAGTTTAACCCTGAGCAAGATGGTCTGCCTCCCTAGGCCTCTTCCCCTCATCTGTGAAATAGAGGTGATGTTCACGGTGTCTTTTTTTTTTAACTTATTTTTTTATTGAAGGATAATTGCTTTACAGAATTCTGCTGTTTTCTATCAAACCTCAACCTGAGTCAGCCATAGATATACATATATCCCCTCCCTTTTGAACCTCCCTCCCATCTCCTGCCCCATCCCACCCCTCTAGGTTGATACAGAGGCTCTGTTTCATGGTGTCTTTCTTATAGGCAGTAGTAAGGATTAAGTGAAATGAAACGAAGTAAAATAAAATTCATCTCTTGCTTAGAGGCCATAGCAAGCACCCAATCATTCTGATCTGGTGTCATTTTCTTAATCACACAGCATATTTTCTTACGCTTGGACCACAGAAAGGAGTTACAGGAGTCTTTCATGTCTGATAGAAAATCAAGAGGAATATGTCTATGCCAAACAGAGCAGCACAGGGCACCACTCCAGAAGAAAGCCCTGGGTATTAAAAAGCAATGTTGGAATTAAAACATCCCTACACTGACAATCTGAAAGTTATAACAGTCATTAAGATATACTCTCATGGGACTTCTAAATATCATCATTGACCTCGTTAAAAAATGTAAATTTCTTGACAATTATTTCTTTATTTAATAAAATTTCTTTCTGCTATAACATAGTCAGCTAGCCAGCATTACTTAGGAGGGGGGAATAAAAGCAATCTACAAGTGTGGGATGTAGAGGGAGAGGTTTTGGGGCAGGGACTGGAAACGGAGACATCTGAAGCTATCAGCTGGAAGCAGTAGACAGAAAGGATTGGGAAACAGAACAAGTGAATCACCCACTGGATGATGGATCTTTTGTGTTAGGTTCTTGGACACAAGAATATAACATCTGTGGGTAACTTTGAGATTTCAAACTTGAACTTAAACCTAGGAAGCATTAATTGGATCACTGACAATCACCCAGTTTATAAAGAAACGAAAAACTTAGACTGTTCAGGTCCTTTTCCGTCTTCAAAGGTGAATTAAGTGCATCTCTGAGATGTGTCTTAACTTGTATTGCCAAAGAGTAATACCACACAATGACTTATATATCCCTGATGCTCAGCCAAATACTTGCTTTTCTTTGGTTTCTCTTTTATGTTAAATAAAGATGAAAGATACCTAGATCTTCTCCAAAAAAAATGAACAGGAAGAAAGAAAAAAAAAATTCAAGTAATCTCGAGAGAGTTGACACAAAATATAACCTGCTCGTTTAGGAAACTGATGAACTGGGTTAGGAGGATAAAGCACAATAATCAACAGATTCCTTTGGAAACAAAAGATGAAAAAAATCACTCTATTAAAATGAAAGGACTCAGTATGTGTATGACTTCACCACAGTTCTTATACCTATCAAATGTGCAGACATCATTATAGCATCTAGGTTCCTTAGAGTTTATAATATTTACATAATAGGAGAATCTGGAACAATTCGAAAAGAGAAACGGCTAAATTACATGCTAAAAATTTTGCAAATCCAATTTTAACACTGTCATTCTGCTTTTTGTTTTAAAAAAATCATTTACTTTGGTGGTTTTAAGGAATATATTGGTTTATGGGGCTCCAGAAACCCCTTCAGAATATCTCTTTTACACACATCAAAAAAAGAACCATCTCTCCAGCCTCTTCCCAGACTGTCCCACTCAAATTTATTTCCCAGCAACAACAAACCATCTGGTTTCTAACAAACACAGTGGCACAATTTCCCTACTTTGAAAGCAAAATAACAACACTATAAGGATTAAAACAATACTACTTAACATTTATTGGGCACTTAACCTATATTGGAACTTGGGAGGAACATTTCATATGCATTATCTCATTTAATATAACAACTTCCTAAAATGTATAATTCTACTATCTCCATTTTATATTTACATATCCCCATTCTCTTTTACAAAGAAACTGGGACTTACAGAGACCGTATCACCAAAAAATACAGAATTCTTATCAGTTAGGAAGACTTCCCTGCTAGCTCAGTTGGTAAAGAATCTGCCTGCAATGGAGGAGACTCCAGTTCAATTCCTGGGTCAGGAAGATCCGCAGGAGAAGGAATAGGCTACCCACTCCAGTATTCTGGCCTGGAGAGTTCCATGGACATGGAGTCACAAAGAGTTGGACACGACTGAATGACTTTCACTTTCACTTTTCACTTTTATAAGTTAGGATGCATTCATTTGTAAGGTACCGTAATGTTCAACTCTAATTGGCTTAAACAAAAAGATTACTGCCCTAATTCTTGAGCTTAGAGGTAGGATGGTCTGAATGTTGACTTAATCCAAAGGCTCTGGACTTCCTTAGCTCTTTAATCCCCCTCATATTTATTTCAAGCTCAGACTTGTATGAAGATGTCTGCACCAGACTTGGGATTTACATCCGTGCAGGACAATATACAGAAAATATCTTTTCCAAGACATCCTTAGCTAAGTCTCTTTGAGATTTAATGACCTTTCATGAACCAACTGAAAGGGGGATTAGAATTGCTATGGTTGACATAAACATTAAAGTCCATCCCGGTTGGCATTAAACTCCAGCTTATAAAAATGGGCAGTTTTAGTAATGCTTTTATCTAGTCCTCTTCTGCCTAGCTGAACTTAAAGATCAGGGTATCAACTGATAATCTAGGAGAAAAAGACTATTAACATAGCAATGGGTTAACTTTCTGTGATATATCTACATCTATACAATTTTCTGTAATTTATACCAAAATTTTTAAACTGTTATTCCTATAAATTAGTTGGTAATTTGGACCATAAAGAAGGCTGAGTGCAGAAGTATTGATGCTTTTGAACTGTGGTGCTGGAGAAGACACTTGAGAGTCCTTTGGACTGCAAGATCAAACCGTCAATCCTAAAGGAAATCAACCCTGAATATTCATTGGAAGGACTGATGCTGAAGCTGAAGCTCCAATACTTTGGCCACCTGATGTGAAGAACTGACTCACTGGTAAGGACCCTGATGCTAAGAAAGATTGAAAGCACAAGGGGAAGAGGGCAACAGAGGATGAGATGGTTGGATGGTATCATCGACTCAAAGGACATGAGTTGGAGCAAGCTCCAGGAGATACTGAAGGACAGGGAAGACTGGTATGCTGCAGTCCATGGGGTCACAAAGAGTCGGACACGACTGAGTGACTGAACAACAGAATTCTTTCTTAGGACTACGCATCGCCCCATTTGTTTAATAAGAAAGTCTGTACCTCTGTAGGGCTTATAATCTTCATTTAAGACAATAGTATTTTCAATTTTTCATAAGTCAATTTTCTCTGAGTGTATGAATATAAATTGTCACACTAATGGGACAGACAAGGTTATAGTCTAGCTCTGGGACCCAATCCTAATATTGTCCTATGTTTGTCATCATTTAATCACTAAATCATGTCTGACTCTTTATGACCCCATGTATTGTAGCTCGCCAGCCTCCTCTTTCCATGGGATTTCCCAAGAAGATACTGGAGTGGGTTGCCATTTCCTTCCAAAGGATCTTCCAGACCCAGGGGTCAAACCTGTGTCTCCTATACTGGCAGGTGGATATTCTACCACTGAGCCACAAGGGAAACCCAACAATAAAGTTATAAGGTTCTCCCTAGAAGTTTCAGTTCAGTCGCTCAGTTGTATCTGACTCTTTGCGATCCCATGGACTGCAGACCGCCAGGCCTCCCTGTCCATCACCAACTCTTGGAGTTTACTCAAACTAATGTCCATTGAGTCGGTGATGCCATTCAACCATCTTATCCTCTGTCGTCCCCTTCTCTTGCCTTCAAACTTTCCTAGCATCAGGGTCTTTTCAAATGAGTCAGTTCTTTGCATCAGATGGCCAAAGTATTGGAGTTTCAGCTTTAACATCGGTCCTTCCAATGAATATTTAGGACTGATTTCCTTGAGGATGGACTGATTGGATCTCCTTGCAGTCCAAGGGACTCACAAGAGCCTTCTCCAACACCACAGTTCAAAAGCATCAATTCTTCAGCGCTCAGCTTTCTTTATACTCCAACTCTCACATCCATACACGACTACTGGAAAAATCATAGCGTTGACTAGACAGACCTTTGTTGACAAAGGTCTAGAAGTTCATCTAATTTGTTTTGAGAATCTCCAAGTTATGCGTGCAGGTTCAGTCAGCTGCTCTTTCAAATGCACTAGGTGCCTGCTGACCGTGGCCATGACTCTTCTCACCTCTTCTCTTCTATAGTACCTTCTGCTGGGAACCACCCTGTCCTCTGGGCATGGTATACTTTGTTGCCATCAATGCCCCATCTGTCTGCACTGAATGCCACTACCACTCCCCCAAAAGCCTCATAACCCCCTAAGTGGGTGGTATCCTCACTGATAAAAGAGAGTGATGCTCTTCTCCACTATGCCCTACTTCATGCTAATGATATTGACTGTACCCAAGTCGTACATAATCCCATGTTAAAAACAACTCCAAATGTTGCCATTCCCATCATTAGGGTCAAACACAAGGTCAAAGGACAAGAAACCTAGTTCCAGAGAGAGACACCTTGCACTCTTCTCCAACTTCAGGCTCCCAAACTCTCATGCAGATGTTTATTCAAATAACTGTTAAGGTCTCCCCCTGTAGTTGTCAGACCTGCGCAGGCATTTCTGAATTGCTACAGTGGACACTGAGGGACACTTCCCTCATAGCTTCCCTCAAAGCTCAGGGATGCTTCCCTTGTAGCTCAGTCAGTAAAGAATCTGCCTGCAACACAGGAGACCCGGGTTCAATTCCTGGGTCGGGAAGATCCCCTGGAAAAGGAAATGGCAACCCACTCCAGTATTCTTGCCTGGACAATCCCATGACAGAGGAGCCTAGCAGGCTACAGTCCACGGGGTCACAGAGTCAGACATGACTTAGTGAGTCAACCACCACAATGGACACAATTCGGACTCAAGTCAAGTTTCCTCCAAAGGCTGTTTCTTACAAGAAAATTTGTTTACACTAAAGCAATATTCCATGTTTGTATATCATATATCAATAAAAAATATTTTAACTAAATTATTTACTCTAGAAATTTGCAATGTGCCGTTAGTTCCTGCATGATCTAATAGGAACTCTTTAGTTGTAAGAGAACATAGTGAACCATTCCTTTCAAGACAAGGAAGTTTGTCATGAAATGATCAGAACTTGTTTATTGACTATATTCCCTGTGCTGTCCATTAGGTCCTTAAAACTTATTTATTTTATGCTTATTAGTTTGTACCTTTTAAGTCCCTTCACCTATTTTGCCCTCTCCGCACCCATTCCCCTCCGGTGATCACAAATTTGTTCTCTGTGGGTCCGTTTCTGTTTTGTTACATCTGTCCATTTATATTATTTTTTTTAGATCCCACATATAAAGTGAAAATATATGGTATTTGTCTTTCTCTGTCTTATTTGACTAAGCATAATATGCTCCAGATACTTTATATATATCTGGAACATATCTATATATGGATATAGAGCATATCTATACAGCATATAGAGCATATCTATAGCCAAATTTTTATAAATATATAAATGTATATATAATATATATATTATATATACGTAAAATCCTGTGTTACAAAGAAAAAAAACCCCATCTTTTTAGCTCATATCAGAAACTTCACTGTTTACCACATATTAGATCACAAAAAAAGAGGAAAATAACACACACACATCCATATGTATGTATATATATGAGTATGTGTGTATATATCTGTGGATATATATTTATGTATGTGTGTTTATAGAAACACACACAATACACTTAATCATGCTGTTATTCTTCAATAGTTGAAAACTGTTCATTAAGAAAAATTTTAATACTAATTGCAGTAATGACAAACAAAAAATAAAATTTGATAGATACCCTGACCATAACAAATCAAACATGAATTATGCAAATGTAATAGCTTATCTTTTTTTGGCATGTTCCTAGAAACTTACCTGGGAGCCAAATAAGCAAACAAAATTTTATCATCACAGGTAGGGTCAAGGCGAAGTAACAGAAAGAGAGAATCACGACAATTAAACATACTTCAAACACATTTTTAGAAACCACAAAGATTTTCTTAATATATACGTTATAGACTATCATAAAAATTTTTAGATAAGTATATAGTTATTGGGCAATAGATTTTATTTTTTATTTTACAGATCAAACTTCATTAGAATTTGGCTCAATAACTAACTTCTTATATTCTAGTTTAGTGAACAAATGTAAAATGAGTCAAGGAAGAGTCAAATCAAGCCTCATTTTACCAGTTATCCAAAAGCTTTACATCAGAAATAAAAACTAACCTTACTAAACAATAAAAACTACAAAAATTTTCAAGTTCCACTAAATGAATTTTAAATAAATGTATACTCAAATCTAAATAATTTATCAGTATAGCATAACAGTGTCTAGAAATTAATACAAGATAAACCTATGCTTCTGCACATCAGTTTAATGCCTTTATTAACATGTAGCCCAGGGGGAAAAGCCTTTTTGTTTGAATTGTTCTTGAAATCAAAACTGACACAATTAGGTTTGCCCAACTGATATTGATAAGGTAGTGAATAATAAAGTAGCCCCACTTTATTAAACTGACCTCATTAACTTGTTTTTTGTCCAGATGGAACACTTGACCAGAACTTGTAGAGGCAATTTCTTCATAGACTCTGTATCCAATATGGCTTCTGTCATCACAATCTCCAGTAAGCACAAATACCACCTACAGTTTTTGAAAAAAAGAAGATAATTTAAAGGATTTGGGGAAATAACCATATGGTTATTGAGCACTTACTGTATATTAACATACTGCCAGGCAAGTGGGAGATATGTGTGTGTGTATGTGTGTGTGTGTGTGTGTGTGTGTGTGTATCTTCCTGATTCACACAATTTACAGGTGATCTTGAAGTTAACTTTACAAAAGAGGTAAAATTTACTTTGTCATCTATGAATCAAAGCTTGGAAATCTGACTTGTTTTGGCCATAGTTCAGTTCAGTTCAGTCACTCAGTCGTGTCTGATTCTTTGCGACCCCATGAATCACAGGACGCCAGGCCTCCCTGTCGATCACCAACTCCTGGAGTTCACCAAAACTCATGTGCATCGAGTCGGTGATGCCATCCAGCCATCTCATCCTCTGTTGTCCCCTTCTCCTCCTGCCCAATCCCTCCCAGCATCAGGGTCTTTTCCAGTCAACTCTTCACATAAGGTGGGCAAGGTATTGGAGTTTCAGCCTCAGCATCAGTACTTCCAATGAACACCCAGGACTGGTCTCCTTTAGGATGGACTGGTTGGATCTCCTGGCAGTTTTGGCCATAAGAACAAGGCAAAATGCACATTCTACTGGTTCCAAACTGATACTCAAGCTGCTGCTGTTGCTAAGTCACTTCAGTTGTGTCCGACTCTGTGCGACCCCATAGATGGAAGCCCATCAGGTTCCCCTGTCCCTGGGATTCTCCAGGCAAGAATACTGGAGTGGGTTGCCATTTACTCCTCCAATACATGAAAATGAAAAGTGAAAGTGAAGTCACTCAGTTGTGTCCGACTCGTAGCAACCCCACGGACTGCAGCCCACCAGGCTCCTCCATCCATGGGATTTTCTAGGCAAGAGTACTGGAGTGGGGTGCCATTGCCTTGTGTATTTCCACTTGATCTCTTAGTGTTTCTGCCTTGGTCATGACAAGATCATACCTAAACTAGATTACTGGTCTCAGAAAGAGGTGGAGAAACTTGCAAGGAAGAGCCAAGTCACCCAGAGCTCAGCTGAGATAAGCCAAAACCAAACTATGCCTAGATACACAAGTGAGCAAGCAGAGCCTAGGGCAACTGAGCCCGACAAACACGTGAGAAATACATGACTATTGTTTAAGTCACTGAGAGTTAGAACAGCTTGTTACTCAGCAATAGCTAACTGATACAATGAGTAATTGACTCAGACAAGATTTCACATAGGAGGTGACATTGGAAACACAGGCTTTTCTGTTAGGGCTGTGCTTTTGTCCGTTATATGGATAAGATGATAACAAATATCTTAATTAAACCCTAATCATTTCTTTTTCATATTGTGAAACAATGCATTTACATGCTATGTACAAATATCACATATCTATTTACATTAAATCACACATACATACATATTGGAGCCCTTATATATGGATCCATAATTGTAGCTGTTGACATTTGCCACACATGGGATAGTGAGAGTCGAGGCAATCTCTTACATGCTGTATTTCTTACAGCTGCATTCAGATGGAAGACTGGGGGCTAGGGGGTTGACTCCTACTCACCTGTGACTGTTTCTGCTGGATAAGCTGCAGCACCTCATGAGTGAGTCGATAATCCTTGGATCGCGCATCAGTGAAAACGTAGATGAAAGACCCAGGAAGGGAAATTTCCAAGGCAATTTTTATAGCTCCGATACTCATTTCTGGACAATCGCCACCACCCTGTTGAGAAACAATGAGAAAAATCCTATTATTTCACTAGCAGAAAAGAGATAGTTACGACAAATTGCCTTAGAAGCTCAAGAACCAAGAAAGTTCTCTTCATTTCTATTTTCTGTCCGTTTGCCACTGGATTAACCACTTTGGTTACAAGGAGATGGAAAAGATATAAAGTGACGTGGAGACAAAAACAACAACAACTGTAATTACGGATAAATAAAAAATTCACCCCAGATACACAAAATAGAAATTATTATATACTTTGTAATTAAATATTGATTGACTCCCATTCTCATACATGACTATTTCATACATCTCCTCTTCTCTTATTCTGACTCTTATTTGATGACCTTCCCTCTATTGTACTGGGAAGATAGATGCAATCAATAGAGAGCTTTCATAAACTTTTAACCTACAATAATAGTAGCCACATGCCCTGCCTTCATGGTGAAGGAATCATTTCACTCACAGCTAAGGCTAACTTCTCACCTGTGCCTAATCAAGGACATAGTTCCTGTGACCATCCCTTCTCTCCATTCCATTGTCAAAATTTTTCTTTTTACTGGATCATTTTCACCAGCAAACAAATAGACTGGTTTATCTCCTATACCCCAAGTTTCTGCTCTGATGTGACCAATCAGAGAAAACCTCCATGACCACCTTATGTAAAGTACAGCCCCATTGTAACTCTTTTCACTCTGCTTCATTTTTACTACTAACACATAATTTCTGTGTTTTATTTGCTATTGTATTAGGCTCAAAATAGGCTTCTCAGATGGTGCTGGCAGTAAAGAATCCACCTGTCAATACTGGAGATGCAAGAGATGCAGGTTCAAACTCAGGGTGGGTAAGATCCCATGAGGAGGGCGTGGCAACCTATTCCAGTATTCTTGCCTGGAAAATTCCATAGATAGAGACTGATGGGCTATTGTCCATGGGGTTGCAAATAGTCAGACTCAACTGAGCACACACTACTACTAGGCTCAATATATCATCCTAAACAAAAACAGCCCTCGCCCTAAGAGGAATTCCTGCCACATATATTTCCTTCAAGCACAGATGAATTTAAAGATAGAACTCAGCATGCTGTGTGTACAGTGTTAGACATTATAATTTAAACTTAGGACTATAGCCTACTTATATTATCATGTCATCAATGTTTTTTTCAAAATCACAGCTTTTAATGATTGTGAAATATTCTGTCTACATCCCATAATTTAGTCAGGCATTTCTCTACTGTTGAACATTAATGTTCTTTCAAATCTTCCTCTATTTTAAAGATATAAATACAAATCTATCATAGTATATCTATAATATATATTATATATTATAGTAATTTTATATTTTTTTTCCTCATGTTTCCTTAGCAGATATCAATAACTATAGGGCCAAGGAATGAACTTTTAACCAGGATGTTTTGAGCAATGAGTAAGTGCTTAAACCCCCTGCTAGGATTCAGGCACACAGATGAAGAAGCCAAAGCATCTTGTACTTAAGCAGCTCATGCCTACAAAAGGCAGTCAAATAAACAGCAGGGCAGCTTGGGAACATTTTGGGGTGGGAGGGCTTGTGATTCCACAGTCCACCAGAACCCAGTAAGAGTGAGCTCTTTCTCAAAATGAAAAGAATTACTTGATAAGGTTTTATTCTAAACTCTGGAAATTCTACTTGATTCTCCTACTGTGGCTTTCCCTAGAGTCCAAACAGTCTTTAATTTTGATACAGATACACTGAGCACCAGAGGTCTCAACAGGGTCATACAAAACCAAACATTAGAACTGTTTACCCTTTAGTCTGGACCACCTGAGCAATCTTTTCTTGCACTGGATCCCACTCAATGCTTTTGGCTTTTAAACATCATCAGTGGAATGAGTTGGAACCAAGCACCAACTGTTACAAATTACTTCTGAAACTGAGACACACTTTACAATGTCACACATCAAAAATCACGTCATTAAATAGTAGGGGGCTGGATACTGTAGTGACTTTCGAGAAGATAACAGCTATGGACTCCCAGAAATTTTATTGAGTTAGCAGGTCCTTCTATTTTTGCACTAAATGTTTCCTATCCTCTGTTACTGATAATGCATTTTCACAGCATCTAGTTTAACAAGTGATACTGTTCTCAAAAACTTGTACACATCTATCTTCAGACTGTACCTACCTCCCAAATTTCAATTTTCTATTTACAATTGCTTTTTAGATATCTACTTCTAGATGTTTTACAGGTATCTACAATTCAGGGCATCTACTATGGAACTCTTTATATTTTCCTCAACCGTATCGTCCCTATTGTGGGTACTGCCTGCCTAGAGGTTTAGTTCAAATCCTGAGTCACCTCTGACCCCGCCCCCGCCTTCCTTCACCTAATCAGTGGCCAAACCATTTTCCTTCTACATCCATTATGAATTTGTCCCCTCCCTTCCCCTTTACTTCCTACAATTCACTCTTCTTATCATTAATTGTATTACAAGTATAGCCTCCTATCTAATCTTCTGCTCTTCCGACCACCAAATTTTATATTTCCTGAAGTAAAGAGCTGCCTAGATCACATTCCTACTAAAATCTTTTATTAACTACTGTGCTGGATCAAATTCTCTCTCTAGCTTTCTATCTCCTGATGCTCCCTCTTCAAAAACTGCTTCCTTGGTAACTAGACTTAACCATGATAATCATCGTGAAATGTAGAGAAATATTAAATCACTATATTTTGTAACAGGAATTGTGTTGTAGATGAATTACATTTCAGAAACAAATGAACTCATAGAAAAAGAAATCAGATTGTGGTTACTAGAGGCAGGGGGAGGGGGAACATAATGAAGGTAGTCAAAAGGTACCACCTTGCAGTTATAACTAAAATAAGTACTAGGAATGTAAGGTACAACATGGTAAATATAATCAACAGTGCTGTATGTTACATATGAAGGTTGTTGAGAGTAAACTTGGTTCTCATCACAGGGGAAAATGTTTTTTTTATTTCTCTGGTTTGACCTTTGCACAAAGAAATATAAAACTAGAGATATCTCTCTGGTTTTGTATCTCTTTGCGACTCTTTGCAACCCCATGGGTTGCCAGGCTCTTTTGTCCATGGAATTCTCCAGGCAAGAATACTGGAGTGAATTGCCATTTCCTTCTCCAGGGATTGAACCCAGGTCTCCTACATTGCAGGCAGATTCTTTACCACTGAGTCACCAGGGAAGCCCCTATACAGTGCTGTATGTCATAATAATTATACCTCAATAAAAGCGGAGGAAAAAAATTGCTTCTTTTAATCTATTTTCTATTCTTTAATTATGCCCCTTGCTTCACACCTTAATTCCTTTAGTATTTTCAATTAAATTCTCTTTCTACTGTTCCATCTCAACCATCAAACATTCCTCACCGATGTGTGCATGTCTAAAATCTTCCATTTTCCAAAAGCTCTTTGATGGCAGTAATGGTGTGCTAAATCCTGAGTCCTCAGATCATAGCATTTGCTGACATACAGTAATTGCTGAGTAAATATTTGTCAGATTGAACTATTCTCCAAGTTCGAGATAATATGCCTTCCTCTCTTGAAAATGTTCTCTTTTCTCCCATTCAGATGTACTTTCTCACTCACTCTTCAGATGGACTCTAATTTGTTTTCTTCTTTATGTAACACATTTTCCATGGCAGAACAATTATTGGTGGTTGGGGGGGGGGTGGGGGGGTTATTGCATATAGCAAATGCCCTTGAATGAGCATGTGTGTACTAGGAAAGTGGGAAATAGCTACTGGGCACGTTGGTAACTTTAGTAGGTTGGCTAGGAATAATTTATACTTGTAGCCAACTTTGTATATCGGTAATGAATATCCTGGACTGCTCAAAAATTTATTAGATTCCTATTGTATTTTCAGGCTTCCCTGATAGCTCAGTTGGTAAAGAATCTGCCTGCAACGCAGGAGACCCCGGTTCAATTCCTGGGTCGGGAAGATCCACTGGAAAAGGGATAGGCTACCCACTCCAGTATTCTTGGGTGTCTCCTGTGGCTCAGCTGGTAAAGAATCCATCTGCAATGCAGAAGACCTGGGTTCGATCCCTGGGTTGGGAAGATCCTCTAAAGAAGGGAACGGCTGCCCACTCCTATACCCACTCTGGTATTCTGGCCTGGAGAATTCCATGGACTGTGTAGTCCATGGGGTCGAAAAGAGTCAGACATGACCGAACGACTTTCATTGTATTTTCACAAGCTGAAGCAAAAAAAAAAAAGGAAAAAAATTTCTCAGTTGTACTTGATACTGTGCATCTGAGTATAAATCACTATATAAATTATCCATTTCACAGCATTTGTTAAGTGGCCAAGTATACAATAATGCTGTGTGCTAAATAACTCTAGTAGAGATTAACTTGTTTTTTTTGCTGTCATCTAGTATCAAGGGCGGAGAAGGCAATGGCACCCCACTCCAGTACTCTTGCCTGGAAAATCCCATGGACGGAGGAGCCTAGTAGGCTGCAGTCCATGAGGTCACTAAGAGTCGGACACGACTGAAGCGACTTAGCAGCAGCAGCATCAAGGGCCTAGGAGAAGTCATCTGTCAGCGGGCCAAAAATCAAAATAGCTAAGTCGTATCCAGAGACACATACTAGGAATGGCAAGAATGATGAAAATGCTGTCCAGTTACTGAGTGAAGAACAATCTCTGAGCCACCTGACTTGCATTCAAATTTATCCTAAGAGGACCTCAGGATGTTCATCCCTCAGCATCATCCAGGAGTAGACTCTAGAGACTACTAGAATCCTTGGAAGTTTGTCTATCTCATCGTACAAGCAGGTTCCTGAAAAGAAAAATAAGTTTCTTTTGTCCAAAAGAAGTTAAAATGTTACAGCTTTAGAAAAGCCTCTAATACTTGAGTCTAATTTTCTAATCATTTTAAATCATAAATAACCACTAAAATCAGCAATAAAAGGAAGACTTTGGTTCTGTGCTATCTATTATCATAACTTCCCTGGTAACTCAGACGGTAAAACGTCTGCCTACATTGCAGGAGACCCGGGTTCAATCCCTGGGTCGGGAAGATCTCCTGGAGATGGAAATGGCAACCCACTCCAGTATTCTTGCCTGGAAAATCCCATGGACGGAGGAACGTGGCAGGCTACAGTCCATGGGGTCGCAACCAACAGTTGGACATGACTGAGCAACTTCACTTTCACTTTCTTTTCATTATCATCACCACTAACCAGCCGTATGTGACTGAGCACTGAAAATATGGTTAGTGAAACTAAGGAACTGAATGTTTCAATTAATTTAAATTTAAAAACTGAAGAAGCACTAATTCTTTATCCTGATGACATGGTAAAATGATAACATTTTAAATATAATGGATTATATAGATGATTAAAATTATTTTCAACTGTTTTGTTTTTTAATTACCTATGTGGCTCACATTCTTTTTGTTGGACAGCACTGCTTCAGAGTAATATGTCTGGTTTAGTTATGTAGGCTGCATTCTAGACTGTTATTTCTAAGGTTGTTGCTTTGATCTGAAAGTCTTCCATGAACTTTGCCTTTATGAAAAAGTTACCAGAAACAAAATTCAAGCTGCTTTAATTTCCTAAGGGTTAGGAATCAAGCTAAAATCTACTCCAGAAATCTGTAAATCATTTGCTTCATTTAAAATATATGTGTTATATATACACAAAGTTTATAAATAAAATTTGTACATATTTATATAAATGTATAAAATATCTCAGAAACTTAACTCACAGGATTGCTATAATGTTTCCCAAGTAATTAACTGATTTTCTGATCATTAAATTTAGCTAAAAGGCAGATTTGTCAGAATAGGACTAAAGAGAACCATTGTCAAAATGTCCAAGGTCCATGCTTATAAATACGCCGCACAATTCATATACTTTGGTTAATTTGTGTCAAACTCATGTACAAATTATAAAATTAGGACAATAGGATTGTGACTGAACTATAAAAACAAACTGTTTTCAGTTTCTAGTTCCAAACTTAAAAGGTAGTCCTTTAAAAGTCTTAATGTTTTCTGTTTTTACCTGCATAACAAGTAAAAATCTAAAATAATATTCTATAAAACATTTACAGTGGAGAAATTTAGAACTGATGAACCTAAACCTATGAAAAGTCTCATTAATTTAACTGACACTTCTGTTGGTAATAAGACACTCTACTTGTATTAACTCAGTGGATATCAACTCTGCACCAAGCACTGAGACAGCAGTGTCTCACACACTATGTTATTTACTCTCTACATCAATTTATGAAGTAGAGATCATTTCTAGCACATTTATTGACAGAGCACTAAATCTTAAAAACCCCTCTCCCAGAATCACACAATCAGTAACTAAAAGAGCAGGGATTTGAACTCAATTTTGCCTGGCCTGAGAGTCTACACAGACTCCACCGAGGCATTTAGTTTCCTTCATCAACTTCCGTGACCGCAAGTGTCTTATCAGAACCACTGAAAAAGCAGAAGAAAGATTCGTGTTCTCCTGATGCCCACAGAATATTGTGCTTTCTTCTATTACAACATTCGCTGACTTGTATTTATAAACTATCTGCTTCCTCCCACTAGATCACTGCTTCAAGGGGAACTCAGTATTCCACTGTTGCTTGATGAATGAGTGGATAAACAAATGAGTAGTGGGTAAATGGGTGAATGAGACTGTACAAAGCAATCTTGACAGAAACTACACATACTTACTTGCTATATTCAGTCTGAGCTTACCCAGGCCTGCTACTGCTACTGCTAAGTCATTTCAGTCATGTCCGACTCTGTGCGACCCCATAGACGGCAGCCCACCAGGCTCCGCCATCCCTGGGAATTCAAGTAATAAAACTCCAGAGCTAAGTCTCCTAAGAATGCAAGTGCCAAAAGCTGCTCTTTAACTAAGCAATACATATATGAATATGCATTGTAGTATGTAAAACTAACTCCCCTAAATCGATTGCCTTCCCCCCATTTTCTCTCTCCCCCTCCCTCCCTGCCACCCTCTACCCGCTTCCCAACATAAGGTCAAATTTTATATTTATATATAAAAACAAACACAGCAATGTATATGTATCACATATAAACCTGTAAACATACATGAAAATGAAGGCTGTGATGATATAAAGTTGCATAATGTGTTGAATTGCATAATTCCCTAAATATATGTAAGAAGGGCCTGACTCTGTTAAGGTTGTGTTTTTATTTAAACTCTGACACATAACTGATTTGTATTAGTAGGTTCATGCATCATTTTGTCTTTATAATTCTACTGATGGCTACAATTGATCACGTTGCCAAAGACACAAAGAGAGAAAAAAAATCAGAAGCATGCGACCTTCCACGGGAAACTGCTCTTGAGATCAAAGGGGAAAAGAAAACTGTAACTTCAGAAATACAGTGATAATTATGTTCAGAAAATAAATTATTGTCAAAAAAGATTAAATAAAAATGAACAGAAATCCTATCAGTCAAGGGAGTAATAAAACAGATTACCATGTAGTCTTTTCTAAATACAAAACAGTGGGGAAGTAGTACTGGAATAAACTGAACCTTTAAACCCTGACAGGCATTAAAGAAAAATCAAGTCTCTGCCCAAAACCTAATGGGAAAATTGCTCATCAAACAAAGGATCAGAGAAGGAAGAAGATTAATCTCAAAGCGGGCCTTTGCCTATGCCTTATTATTTCTCTTCCAGACCATTTCAATTCTATTCTCATCATCTATTTTCAATGGATTAGTGCTTGTACCAATTGTTTTCCAGTTACGCCTAACTCTAAGCAACCAAAAAAATGAAACATTTTTGGCAGGTTCATTTCTGAGTCCAAAAGACTGCCCGTTGGCATTACAACATTGACCCTTATTCTAACATGGCTACCATTTACTAAGCCTAGTTTCAGAGTGCAATTGTATTCCTTTCACATGGAACACCCGTGGTTTTGAATGTCTTATTTGCACAATTTTCCCTTTATGTATAAAATTTTGGAATGAAACTCCGTTATAAACTGTACAAAAGTTTACAACCCTCAGTTCACTTTCTAAAAATACAGTCGTGTGATTCTATAACCAAGAAAACAGAATGTACATGTGGAAACCATTAAATTACATTGAATTGAATTTAAAGTTGCTTCCAAGCAAGTATGAAATAAATCAGAATGACTGTAGAATCCTAATGCATCAGTGACATTTGGTCTGCATCACTTGTAGAAAATATGGCAGGGATGTACTAAGAGACAGAATATTTCAGAGTCCAGACTTCAAATCCCCATAATCAAAAAAAGAAGATGCCACATTCCAGGCAGTCCACCATGCTGCCTTTACTAGGCTGAAGAAGATGGAATCCAAACCAAGGCATCAAAGAACTGCTGACCTCAGTTCCAGGAACGCTGAAGCTTAACAACAACAACCATTTCCAGGCTTTCAGGTTATCACTTATCAGTAGTAAGGGTCTAACTCTTCTGAAACTGACCTTTCCATTTATTGGAATTTATTTCATGTTGAGCCTTAAGAGGATATTCAGTTCACTTGCATTGAAACAATATTAATGCGTATATATGGAATCTAAAAAAATGGTATTAATGAACCTATTTGCGGGGCAGGAACAGAGACACAGACGTAGAGAACAGGCTTGTGGCCAAGAGGGGAAGGAGAGGGTGGGATGAATCGAGAGAATGGCACTGAAATAGCTACAGCAGTATGTGTAAAACAGGTAACTAGTATGAAGTTGCCTGTAACACAGGGAGCGCAGCCTGGGGCTCTGTGATGACCCAGAGGGGTGGGATAGGGGAGTGGGGTGGGGGAGGCTCAAAAAGGAGGAAATACATGTGTACTAATGGCTGATTCATGTTGTGGTATGGCAGAAATCAATACATTGTAAAGCACTTATCACCTCCAATTAAAAATAAATTTAAAAAAATGTTAAAAGAATGTATATGCCAGGCACTTGATTAATAAGTCAGAAAATACTGTGCCTTCATACTTTAAAATATTTCAAAAGCTGCATAATGTACATGAATTATAATAGACCACGGTCCTTCCACGTCTTCCCAGGCGGCACTAGTGGTAAAGAACCTGCCTGCCAATGCAGGAGACATAAGAGGCCTGAGTTCAATCCTTGGATTGGGAAGATCCCCTGGAGGAGAACACGGCAACCGACTCCAGAATCCCATGGACAGAGGAGCCTGGTGGGCTATAATCCATGGGGTTGCAAAGAGTCAGACATGACTGAAGTGACTCAGCGTGACACACATGGTTGTTTCGAGAGGAAAACAGCATGTAAATAACCAAGCACAACAAAAATACCACCATAGAGCTTCTCGTGATCAGAAGACATATAGACGTGTTCAGGATTAACTCTAGGCGAAAATGCAAAACTACAAAAATGATACCTTGGAATTCTCAGAATACACTTCAGTAATTCTCCTCTTCCCTGATACTTAGAGAAGTCTATCCTTTTTCAAGCATTCTGTACCTTTCTATTGGGACCTTGTTCTTTTCCCATCAGATTAAGACACTGCCCTGGTTCCTGGTTGGAACAGGACATCCCAGGCAGCTTCAGTGGTAAGGCATCCACCTGTCATTGCAGGAGATACCGGTTCCATTCCTGGGTCAAGAAGATCCACTGGAGAAGGGAAAGGCTACCCTTTCCAGTATTTTTGCCTGGAAAATCCCAAGAACTGAGGAGCCTGGCAGACTACAGTCCATGATGTGACAGAGTCAGACAAAACTGAGTGACTAAGCATCCACACACTGGTCTCCTATCAGATGGCTCTCCTGTTTGCTCAGTGAGAAGGAGCCAGGGGAGGACAAGCGCACCAGCAAAGAGGTCACTGTAGCTAATCATCTTTGCTTATCTGAGGACTAAGCTTTCACCTTGCTCACACTTCCTCAGGAAGGCTTTCTTTCTCCCTGTCTTCTCTCTGCTATGACCCTTCTCTACCTTTGGACTTCCCTGGTGGCTCAGACGGTGAGAGCTTCTGCCTACAATGTGGGAGACCCAAGTTCGATCCCTGGGTTGGGAAGATCCCCTGGAGAAGGAAATGGCAACCCACTCCAGTACTCTTGCCTTGAAAATCCCATGGATGGAGGAGCCATGGACGGATGCTACAGTCCATGGGGACACAAAGAGTCGGACACGACTGAGCCACTTCAGTTTCCACTTTTCTCTACCGTTCCTCTGAATTCCTCAGGCTCTCCTTGCCCACTAAAATCTTCTTCCTTTCTGTTCCAACATTCACATGTGGATTTTATGTTTCCAGCATAACTGACATTACCTGTGTTTCTGAGTAACTGAGGAAGTTGTACTGTTGTGATTCTTTTTACTTAAGGTGATAAAAATATATTTCTACTGTGTATATTAGGTCTGGACAAAAAATTATCAACAGAATATACTTTTATTAATAAAATCATTATAATGTATGAACATTGCATTTATATGGAAGTTGAGATAGACAAGTCATTATTCTTAGAACTAGTAAGTAGTCACTAAGCAAGACTGGTTAACTAAGAGCTACATCATCTCAAAGGACGAGACTAATACATATAGACAGTAGCTACCTGGGGAGTTTTTTTTCTTTAAATCAACATGAATAAAGAAGAATGGAGACTTAGTTTAAAATTTATATATGGAAACCTGAGGGACTTAGCTGGTGACTGGACCAGTAATCAACAGTGGGATATGCCTGCCCAAGAAAGTCCATATCAGCCTCGAACACCAACAGAGGGTCCCAGACACTGCACACAGAAGGCCCAGGTACTGTCTGGTGAGACAGGCCAGTGCTATCAAATCTCTACCTGATGTTAGAGATGCCTGGGGTACTGATACGTGTCTGGAAGGGCTCCCAACAACTGACAGGTTAACTGAGCAAATAATACTCAAAGTCAATACCGAAACCAAGATTCCACAATTCTTGAGACTTTTTCAACACCTAAGAAGAAAAAAGATGGCTTCTTGAGAACTGCTTCTGATCAAGTTGGATTGAGAAGATTAACTCCTTAATTTGATTAAAGAAATTAATTTTTACTTTAAAAATCTTTAATTTTCCATTTTGTTGAAAGTGAGGTTTATAGTTTTTTCTCTAGGAGTCTAGGCTTTAGATTAAACAAAATTCTCCCAAGAAAAAACATTTTTTCCTCCATCCTTACCATCACCTCAAAAGAGACAAAATCAGGTACAGTACTTATTGTGGGGAATAGAACAATCCTTTGGTTGGCTTAATAGCATGAATGGAATAAATCCAGGCATCACAGGTCAGTAGACTCTTCTTAAAAATGTTATTTTTTCACATGTATTTATTTTACTCCACAATGACTCATGCATTTACACTTAAGAATGTATCCTTACATGCACACTCCCAAAAGAACATCAAGAAATGCCCCATTGCAATCCACCCCCAACCCATGTTAAGCATCTGCATATTCTGCTTTGAAAATGCAATCCAACAGTCAGAACACCCTTCTATACTCTCTTGTCCTTTGAAGTTCATGCAAAAGATCATTAAGAAATCAGCTAGCTATTTGCTTCTGAACAGGGTACTAGGATGGAAGTCTAGAAAGAGCCAATTATTCTCACTCAGTGCCCATCTTTAGCCCACATCCTACTTCCTAGAGATATAGGATTGTTTGTCCCTCAGAAAATTTAGTCCTCTAACAGAAAACTCCAGCAACAAACTAAAGTTTTAATAGATGCTTCAATCAGGCCCAAAGAAGCCTAACTCTAACAATAAAAATGATCAAAACCAGCTATGAACACAACCGCAGTATAAACATTACCTTTCAATCTCTTAAAATGCACTCTGCTCTTGTGTCTCTCCAAGATGACTGTGAGGTTCCACTTAAATAAGCTTACCACATTAAGTAGCAAGAAAACATGCTGAGCAAAGGAAGTGATTTTCAATTTACAGTTAACTGTGTCATTTGCTGCTCAGTAACTTTAGGTGAGCCAATTACTCAAAGTGACTGATGTAGAAGAGGAATTTTATTTTCTTTAGGTAAAACTGTTTCATTGAGAATGAGGCAGTCCTGCACCTACATCTGTCTTTAATTCTCTACTTTCCTACTTTGAAGTAAAATACAAAGAGAAATGAAATAAATAAATGTTAATTTGATTAGCTTACTAAGGTTACTTACACCAATATTTAAAAGGAAAGTAGCAAAGTGAGAAAGGACACTGGCTCGGACATTAAACACTTCCACTTTTGAAACTGCTCTTGCTACTTGCCAGTCTGACGACCTGAGGAAAACATGTTATCTAATACCTCAAAGTCTGAGTCTCTGAATTTGTAAAAAGGAAGATTAATAGTTGTGTGGGTTTGAATTGAGAAGGTGACTTTAATAAAACACATGTAAAATCTTTCACAAGGTACATGTTCCATAACTGTTGTCCCTTCCTGGTGGAATCACTTGGATAATAACTGTTGTCCCTTCATGGTGGAATCACTTAGATAACTGTTATCCCTTTATGGTAGAATTACTTGGATAACCGCTGTCCATTTACAGTAGAATTACTTGATGACTATCTTTTCTAAAAGACTACTGGAGTACCAGAGACAGTAGTAGTAAGAGTAGCAACAATAGCTAACATTTATCAAGCCCTTACTTTCAATCAGATGCTGTTCTACTATTCTTGTAGCTTTTACACATATCGTGAGTTGCATGCATTTGGCTCCTGTCACTTTCTTCCCTAAATGAAACACGTCATTCCTCCTGTAAAAGTGTGTATATATACACTGATAAATATGCATTTATAAGAAATGCATATTAAGAAAACTTAAGTGGAAATTGAAACTGCTTTCTTCAGTGGAATCACACCCAACACCAAACATAAAAATCATACCTTTTATAACTCTACATTATATCCATGTGTGTGTGTATGCACTCAGTTATGTCTGATTCTTTGTGATACCCAGTAGACTGTAGTCTGCCAGGCTCCCTTGTCCATGGGATTTTACAGGCAAGCATACTGGAGTTGTTTGCCATTCCCTTCTCCAGGGGATCTTTCTGACCAGGGATTGAACCTGTGTCCCCTGAGGCTCCTGCATTACAGGAGGAATCTTTACCCAGTGAGCCATCAGGAAGCCCACATTATATCTATGCTAACATATGATCCTTTCCCTCTTCTGGTTCTAGTCAATTTCTTTTCACTTTCTTAAATTTTTGGTTATATATCAGTTTTGCTTTTTAAATTCATATAGAAGACTTCTATAAATTTAGAAATGAAAAGGACACTTCTACATAGTAGCATGATTTGGAATACCTGAGATTAAATAAAATGTATACTGAATTGGCATCATAAACCAGCATTATCTCATCCTCAGTTTTAACAGTTTTTGCCTATCTGGCCATGGTTTTTCATAGTCTCTGTTGGCAGTTAATTTTAACATCAACTGTTCCTATATTATAGTAAAATATTTTTTCCCTTAACTTTAGTTTGTCTATTTACTCTTCTGTTCCAGTTAAAGAATGACAATAATTGTATCGAGCCCTAATTCATAACTCTATCTTGTTTCTGTGTGACAAGCTAGTTCACATATTTTTACTTATTCTTGCTTATATCAAGGTCAATTTTACTTTGTTTTTTTTGGAAAGAAACTGAGAGGTAGGAACATTTAATACAATTCATACAGTACATTTATAATGGGTATTTAGCACAGATTAGTTGTGCAAGTAGATTCAATCTGCTTTTCTCTTAAGGAGAAAAATATAAAAACACCAGGGGCCTCCATGGTGCTGTGCTCACTCACTCAGTCATGTCCAACTCTTTGTGGGCCCATGGAATTTTCCAGGTGGACCCCACCAGGCTCCTCTGCGCATGGGATTTTCCAGGCAAGAACACTAGAGTGGAATGCTACTTTCTACTCAAGGGAATCTTCCCAACCCACGGTGCACACTCATCTCTTGCATCTCCTGCACTGACAGAGGATTCTTAACCACTAGCACCACCTGGGAAGTCCAAGAGTCTTCATATTTAACACTAAAAATGTTGACATAGTAAAGGTAAACCTTAGTGGGCTTCCCAAGTTATTAAAAAAAAAAAAAGAACTGAAATTTGTTTGACATCAAAAAAATTTGATGGTCAATTTTATTAAAAGACTTCTCAAAGAAAAATTAATTTTATGTGAAGCATTTCAATTCTGGGGATCAATAGTAGAAATATCTTACTTTTTTACATTTCAAATGTTTGACTAATAGGCTTTTTTCTCGATAAAATATTTGAATAAAAGAGTATCATTGAAAGCATATCATTATCCAATGTGATACACCACATTAACAAATTGAAAGATAAAAACTATATGATTATCTCAATAGATGCAGAGAAAACCTTTGACAAAATTCAACATCCATTTATGATAAAAACCCTGAGGAAAGCAGGCATAGAAGGAGCACAGCTCAACATAATAAAAGCCATATATGATAAACCCACAGCAAACATTATCCTCAATGGTGAAAAATTGAAAGCATTTCCCCTAAAGTCAGAAACAAGACAAGGGTGCCCACTCTCACCACTACCATTCAACATAGTTTTGGAAGTTTTAGCCACAGCAATCAGAGAAGAAAAAGAAATAAAAGAAATCCAGATTGGAAAAGAAGTAAAACTCTCACTGTTTGCAGATGGTATGATCCTCTACATAGAAAACCCTAAAGACTCTACCAGAAAATTACTAGGGCTAATCAATGAATATAGTAAAGTTGCAGGATATAAAATTAACACACAGAAATCCCTTGCATTCCTATACACTAACAATGAGAAAACAGAAAGAGAAATTAAGGAAACAATTCCATTCACCACTGCAATGAAAAGAATAAAATACTTAGGAATAAATCTACCTAAAGAAACAAAAGACCTATATATGGAAAACTATAAAACACTGATGAAAGAAATCAAAGATGACACAAATAGATGGAGAAATATACCATGTTCATGGATTGGAAGAACCAATATAGTGAAAATGAGTATACTGCCCAAAGTAATCTATAGATTCAATGCAATCCCTATCAAGCTACCAACGGTATTTTTCACAAAGCTAGAACAAATAATTTCACAATTTGTATGGAAATACAAAAAAACTTCAAATAGCCAAAGCAATCTTGAGAAAGAAGAATGGAATTGGAGGAATTGACCTGCCTGACTTTGGACTATACTACAAAGCCACAGTCATCAAGACAGTATGGTACTGGCACAAAGACAGAAATATAGATCAATGGAACAAAATAGAAAGCCCAGATAAATTCATACACCTGTGGACACCTTATCTTTGACAAAGGAGGCAAGAATATACAATGGAGAAAAAACAATCTCTTTAACAAGTGGTGCTGGGAAAACTGGTCAACCACTTGTAAAAGAATGAAACTAGAACACTTTCTAACACCATACACAAAAATAAACTCAAAATGGATTAAAGATCTAAATGTAAGACCAGAAACTATAAAACTCCTAGAGGACAACATAGGCAAAACACTCTGACATAAATCACAGCAGGATCCTCTATGATCCACCTCCCAGAATATTGGAAATAAAAGCAAAAATAAACAAATGAGACCTAATTAAACTTAAAAGCTTTTGCACAATGAAGGAAACTACAAGCAAGGTGAAAAGACAGCCTTCAAAATGGGAGAAAATAATAGCAAATGAAGCAACTGACAAAGAATTAATCTCGAAAATATACAAGCATCTCATGAAGCTCAATTCCAGAAAAATAAATGATGCAATCCAAAAATAAGCTGAAGAACTAAACAGATATTTCTCCAAAGAAGACATATGGATGGCTAATAAACACATGAAAAGATGCTCAGTATCACTCATTATCAGAGAAATGAAAAACAAAACCACAAAGAGGTACCATCTCACACCAGTCAGAATAGCTGCTATCAAAAAGTCTACAAACAAATGCTGCAGAGGGTGCAGAGAAAAGGGAACCCTCTTACACGGTTGGTAGGAATGCAAACTAGTACAGCCATTATGGAGAACAGTGTGAAGATTCCTTAAAAAACTGGAAATAGAACTGCCATACAACCCAGTAATCCCACTGCTGGGCATACACACCAAGGAAACCAGAATTGAAGGAGACACGTGTACCCCAATGTTCATTGCAGCACTGTTTACAATAGCCAGGACATGGAAACAACCTAGATGTCCACTGGCAGACGAATGGATAAGAAAGCTGTAGTACATATACACAATGGAATATTTCTCAGCTATTAAAAGAATGCATTTGAATCAGTTCTAATGAGGTGGATGAAACTGGAGCCAAAGTAAGTCAGAAAGAAAACCACCAATACAGTATATTAACACATATATATATGGAATTTAGAAAGATGGTAACGATGACCCTGTATGAGAGACAGCAAAAGAGACACAGATGTAAAGAACAGACTTTTAGACTCTGTGGGAGAAGGTGAGGGTGGGATGATTTGACAGAATAGCATTGAAACATGTGTACTATCATATGTGGAACAGATCGTCAGTCCAGGTTCAATTCATGGAAAAGGGTGCTCAGGGCTGGTGCACTGGGATGACCCTGAAGGATGGGATGGGAAGGGAGTTGGGAGGGGGGTTCAGCATGGGGGACACATGTACACACATGGCTGATTCATGTATGGCAAAAACCACTACAATATTGTAAAGTAATTAGCCTCCAATTAAAATAAATACATAAATAAAAGAAAAAAAAGAAATACAGGAAAAAAATAAACTTCGTAATGCAAAAAAAAAAAAAGCATATCATTGTCAACATTGTTTTCTAAAAATCAACAAGCTTTATAGCTTCTTATAAAGAATGTGACCTGAGACAAGACTTTGCAATGCATATTCACAAGGATATTAATTCTCAAAGCACTGTGTGATTTGAATACCATTGTTGTCATTTATCGTCCCTTCTTTTCCCCAGAGAGAAACCTCAGATGCTTTCTGTACACGCTACTTTTCTGTATCCCAAATGAAAGAAGATGCATGAAAATGAAATTAATGTTATACATTTAATGGTTTAAGTTTAGTGATTTCTCTTACATTTTTCTTGTAAAATTTTAAATTGCTTTTTCCTCAAGTTAATTACCTCTACAAGAAAAATAGCTGAGTCTGGTGAAAAGTTAATGGGCAATTATTTAATTTACTTCAAACTGCATTTCCTTTTCTTGTTTTCAAAACAAATATGAAAGGAATATTTTCAAAGGTTTCTTTTCTAAAAAAAAAATCCAAGTTAATTGTAATAAAACAGCCATCCTTGTTGCTCTTCATATCAGTGATTTGGGAGGAGTTACTAAAAATATTAGAAGAGGAATCAAAAAAGGGTCTGGAAATTACACACACACACACACACACAAATTTTAGTACCATACTAAAATTTTATGAAATTCCTGAATTTTAGTTTCTCAGAGTGGGTTATGAAATAAAATATTCTCTAAGCAAACACTGAAGAGAAAACAAAATACATTCTTTAGGTCAGGGTTAAGTAATGATATAGCTTAGTGTCTTCATATTTGACCTTTACTTGATGAAAATTTTTGCCACTGATTAAAAAAGGAATAATTCACCAGAAACTTTGAAAATAAAAATACTTCCATGGTATCCCCAATGCTTATAACAGTGTCCAATTTTGAATGAAGAGAAAAAGTAAATATTTGATTCCATCCCTAGCTAGTTGTTCTAATTAAGCATCCTCTTGTATCTCAAGACAATGTAAAAATAAATCCTTAAGATGCAGCCAGTACAGAGGAAATCTCCAGAGAAATGGACACCAGCTTTCATTCCAGGGAAGGAAGAAAGATTATTTTCTTGAACAGAGACATTATGACTCTACAGAGTATCTGTACCAAGTTCAGTTCCAGAGGTTGGCTGAGGAGGGCTCTGGGAAGGGAATCAATGGAGTACGATTAAGGACCATGACCCTCCACCCTGGAGACAAACGGAGCAAGGAGGATCTGAAGATCCCTTAGAACAAAAGAAGGGGAGAGGCAGGAAATGAGGAAGTGCCAGGTCTCAATGAGAATGTAGGCATTTGCATTCTGGCCAGCTTTCTAAGAATATATCCCAGATGAATTCTTGCAGAGGGGAAAAGAAATGAATGCAGTAAATCTCTTCCAAACATTCTTTCAGCTAGAAACCTCCATTACATGGCCATACCGAATCTTTATATTACAAAAAGTGATAATTAGATTTTTAAGTATCTTTTGTACCATCAGGTAAAGTTTGTATTGTATTTTATATAGTTTCACTGTTACATATACATTTTTAAAAGAATTTACGCTCGTATGACATTCATTTATTCAATAGCTATTTAAGTCCACTCTCCTGCAGACACTGATTCATCCCATGGTAGACCAGAGGCTCAATGAGAGCTGTAAGGCTCTTGCACTCAGGAGTTCATGATAAAACACCAGAATATAAAAATATAAACAATTAGGGTAATACAATTTTTAATTCCTGTGTTCCACATACTGGATAGAAATTTTTATGTAAATTTTCTTTCAAAGAATGTGGACATCCAAAGTGGAAAAGAATTTGCTATATCAGGGGATAGAAAAGTGAATTGTAAATAAGTATTGAGATAATGACTGAAAAAGAATGATATGAGAAAGGAAATAGAGGATTAATGAGAGACATTATCAGAAGAAATTTAATAAAAGAGAAAAAGAGACAAGGGATAACTATAAAAACCTACTTAGACATTTATGAAACATAATCCAATTTAGCATGCAATTTAAAAATAGAGACAGGCACAATGAAAGAATCGCGATGGAATACATATTTGGAATGCCAAACTCCTGAGTTTTTTCACCCTGTGCCCCAATTATGCTCATACCATATATAGTCCCAACTGAAGTCATGCACTCGACAGTGAAACCAACTGAAGTATTAAACTTCAAACTCCAATCTGAACTGTTAATTTGTACACAGTGGTGGTTTGTTCCTTCCTTCCTTCATTCATTCTTCCATTCATTCTATATGAGCACGTTCTATATGCCAGGCATTTTACTAAGGGATTCAGTGATTAACTCAATCAGACATAATCTTTCACTATGAAATCCCAACTACTTTGTGACAGAAAGAGGCCATGAGATATGACCAATCCTGGAGGACAGGACGGGATTCTCTAAGGAAGTGGTATTCCAGATGAGATTTTGAAAACAGGATTTTAAACTCGATTAAAGAAGCATGGACATGAGGCCAAGATGAAGAACAAGAATTTCCTATGCAAAGGAGATGAGAAGGAAATGGCAACCCACTCCAGTATTTCTGCCTAGAGAATTCCATGGACAGAGGAGCCTGGTGCGCTACTGTCCATGGAGTCACAAAGAGTCGGACACAACTGAGTGACTAACACACACACATGCAAGGAGAGTAGCACATGCAAGGGCCTCACAGGGAGACAGGTGAGGATCCAGACACAGGAGACTCTACGCAAAGACCCCTAGAGCAGATCTCAGGCCCAAGGGACACAGTGGCTCCAGGAAGGGCTGACAGGTAGACAGGCCTCAGGTCACTCAGGAATTTGGGAAGACTTGGGTGACGTGAGGGTAGGAGGTGAGTGGACAGGGTATTAGAAGGGAATGTTGAACTTTTTTTTAGATCTTTTGTCTGCTGGTCAGAGTAGAGAAAGGCCTGGAAAATTAAAGCAAGAATAAAAGCAGGGAAATCACTTAGAAGCTTTTTTGCATTAATTCAGCCTAAAGATACAATTATGACCAACCTAGATAGCATATTAAAAAGCAGAGATATTACTTCGCCAACAAGGGTCCGTCTAGTCAAGGCTATGGTTTTCCCAGTGGTCATGTAGGGATGTGAGAATTTGACTGTGAAGAAAGCTGAGCACCGAAGAATTGATGCTTTTGAACTGTGGTGTTGGAAAAGACTCTTCAGAGTCCCTTGGACTGCAGGGAGATTCAACCAGTCCATTCTAAAGGAGATCAGTCCTGGGTGTTCATTGGAAGGACTGATGCTAAAGCTGAAACTCCAATACTTTGGCCACCTCATGGGAAGAGATGACTCATTTGAAAAGACCCTGATGCTGGGAGGGATTGGGGGCAGGAGGAGAAGGGGACGACAGAGGATGAGATGGCTGGATGGCATCACCGACTCAATGGACATGAGTTTCAGTGAACTCCAGGAGTTGGTGATGGACAGGGAGGCCTGGCATGCTGCGACTCATGGGGTCACAAAAAGTCGGACACGACTGAAAGACTGAACTGAACTGAAAGATACAATAACTGGGACTATGACATGCTAATATTAATGAATGAAAGTCAATTGATATAAAAATTATTAAGAAAGTTAAAAACCAAGATTTGATTGATGGTTTGGAGGGGAAAAGATGTATATTAAGGATGATTCAGAATTTTGGTGAATAACCAGGATACTACAGATATAATTCACAAAGATAACAAACAGAAGACAAAGAACAAGATTTAGAACCATATTAGAAGGAATGGAAAGAGAACATCTGTGAGTTTCACTTTGGAGTGCCATTGTGACATCCTGGAGACTGACTGAAGGGTCTAATTCTCAGAGGAGAGTTCTAGGCTAGAAATGTATTTATGTGTGTATGGATGATTTTTCCTAAAGAGAAAAAATAAAAATGAGACAAATAAATGGGGCCAGTTTGCAAACCTACTAGGATCCTAAACATTTAATGGCCAACTGGGGGGAATGAGCTGCCTAGGAAGCTTAAGAATAGTGGGATGAAAAGTGAAAGAATATGTAAAGGAAGAGAATGCCTCAAGATGAAGGGAGAGGCCAGTATTGCCGACAGCTACAAAGACGTTTAACTAACATCCTGACAAATGAAATGTTTCCACTGCATATAGCAAAGCCAGAGATTATGTGTCACCAGCTAGAGCTACATAGAGCATGGGTGTGGCGACGAGATTGAAATAGACTAAGAAGTAACTGCAGAAGGCACGTGAGGAAAAGATGGCAGGGAATACTGACAACTTTCCAGGCACTGAAGGAACTGAGAAATGAAAGTTGCTATTTGTAAGAGAATTTTGAGAAAAACAGTGATTTGTTGGTTAGTCTGTTTTGTTTCCAACAGTTGGATTCACTGGGACAGGGGTTTGTTTTGGAGGTAGACTTGAACATATTTATAGGAAACAGAGGAGGGGGTGGGAGGAATTAGGAGACTGGGATTGATATATATATACACTATTAATACTATGTATAAAATAGTATAAATAAACTAAAGAGAACCTCTTGTATAGAACATGAACCCTACTCAATACTCTGGGGTGACCTAAAGAGGAAGTAAAAACAAAAAAAGAGATGATATATGTATATGTACAGCTGATTGATGTTGTTGTACAGCAGAAACACAACACTGTAAAGTAACTGACCTCCAATTTTTTAAAAAAGTAAATGGGAAACCTAAAGCAGTTTTAAAAAAAAAAAAAACAGCTTGAGAGCATTAAGATCCTAAGAAAGCCAAGGAGTTGTGATTAAGTAGAGAATGTGGATAGGATGGGTATCAAATGCATGTGGATTACACGTAAGGTATGAGGAAGCCAAGGGCTTCCATTTAAATGTGCCTGTGTGTGAAACAGTAAGTGAGACAGCTTGCTCAGAGTGGATCATTAGCCGAAAATGGTCCATAGGAAAAGGGCAATGGAATACAGGTTTAAGAAGAATAGCTAAAGTTTGCAACTGTCACTGGGAGGCGTGGGAGATATAATTGACCAAAGAAACAGAACCGGATCATGGGAGTATTGAGAGTCCAGTGGAAGCAGGTGGCTGTGTATTTATAGTGAAATCAACCTGCCATATCGTGAGACTCCAGTGGCACCTGGCATAGTCATTTTGGTCCTTCAGGAATGAAGTTTTGCCTTTTGAACAAAAAAGCAATGGACAAGAAAAAAAGCTGTGTTTTTGACATGACAAGACTCTGAGCTAGATTGGAAGAAAGTGAAAAAAGGAGACTCCGAAGGCCTGGGAGACAGGATAGGGATCACTGGACTGGAATGTTTGATGAGGGTGAAGAAGCAGTTACAGTAAGACACTGTAACAAGCTTGGTGGACAGATGGTTGCGGCAGGAGATTAAAAGCTTGAATGAGTGACCTGAGAGAAAAGAATGAATTGGGTATTTTGCCTGGGGAATCCCCATGGACAGAGGAGCCTGGTGGGCTATCGTCCAAGGGGTTACAAAGACTTGGACATGATTGAGCAACTAAGCACAAACACACAAGGTTCAGAGGGTGTGCGGGAATAGAAGACTGAGACGGAGGAAAGGAAAGGTCACTGAAGACCAGGTCAGGAACTGAGAGCAGAAGGTTCTGACAGGTCATTCCAGTCACTGCGGAGGTGCCCTGGAATGATGGCAGCCCTAAAGGGGACAGGTAGCCAGTGATCCAGTCACCAACAGCTTCAATGAGCAGTGCCCAAAAAGACCTATAGGTGATTGCAGCAGAGACCATCCATGGAGGACAGGACAGTAAAACAGCCTCAAAGAAGCAAGTTATTTAAAAAAAAAAAAAAATCAATGGATTTGAGAAAAATGACCTCTACGAGGAATGAGGAGAAGGTACATGTTAACCTTATCTCCAAGTCCTATTTTTCAGGATAACATTTCAACCAACTATTCATCTACTCTACTAACAAAACTATGCTTACAAACATTTATATAGATGACTTAAAGAATTTTTAAGTTATCCTAATTATAGCACAACGATTACAGGAAAAAAATTAACTGTTCCTTATGACACAGTGAAAGAAGTCAGCGAAAGGAGTCATCTAGTGCTCAGGTGTATCTGACTTTTTGCAGCCCCCATGGACTGTAGCACACCAGGCTCTTCTGTCCATGGAATTTTCTAAGCAAGGATACTGGAGTGGGTTGCCACTTTCTACTCCAGGGTGTCTTCCTGACCTGGGGATTGAACCCACATCTCCTGTGTCTCCTACATTGGTAAGTGGATTTACCACTGAAGTCATCTAGCTGCTGCTGCTGCTGCTGCTAAGTCGCTTCAGTACTGTCCGACTCTGCGCGACCCCACAGATGGCAGCCCACCAAGCTTCCTCGTCCCTGGGATTCTCCAGGCAAGAATACTGGAGTGGGTTGCCATTTCCTTCTCCAGTGCTTGAAAGTGAAAAGTGAAAGTGAAGTCGCTCAGTCCTGTCCGACTCAGCGACCCCATGGACTGCAGCCTACCAGGCTTCTCTGTCCATGGGATTTTCCAGGCAAGAGTACTGGAGTGGGTCGCCATTGCCTTCTCTGGAAGTCATCTAGAGCAGAAGTCAATAAACTTTTCTCTGAAGCATCACACAGTAAACACTTAGGCTTTGTGGGCCAGTCTGTCACAACTACAGAACTCTGCCTCTGTTGCGTGGAAGCAGCTACAGACAATGCATAAATGAAGGTGGTGTTTTGAACCCAATCTGTCCCAATTCCATGTGTATCATTCAAGTCAGAAAAAGTGGTATTGGAATCTAAAAACTAAGAATTATTACTTTCAGACTTAAAACTGAAGATGATCAGCCAAAAGTTCATGATTTTCCTTTCCCCTGAAAGAAATAAAATTAAAAGAAAGCACTCACCTGAACATAGAGTTCTCTGAGCTCATATTGAAATTTCTTGGGATCTGTGGTAACTGTTACTGGGCCAATCTCTGTGGAGATAAAAATGACGTAAGTCAAGAATAGTGCTCAATAGCATTAAAGTCTTTAGCATACTGTGGTTGCAAATGTCCTTTCACTATGCACTGTACAGTTAACTGAACAATTAGAAATAGTCAACAAAACAACAAAGACCATTTCTCAATTTAGAGCTACCAAAGACTACTTTAAAATTTGGCATAAATGATGCATACTTAAAATAGTGAATTTTTAGCCTTAGGAAATGCAAAAAAGTGAAAGTGAGTCACCCAGTCGTGTCCAACTTTGCAAACCCATGGATGAAACAGTCCATGGAATTCTCCAGGCCAGAATACTGGTATGGGTAGCCTTTCCCTTCTCCAGGAGATCTTCCCGACCCAGGAATCAAACCCAGGTCTCCCACATTGCAGGTGGATTCTCTACCAGCTGAGCCACCAGGAAAATGCAAAGAGGGAGTTAAAATGTCACAGGGCAAAGAATCAGGAGACATCAGTTTCAGTCTCTTTTCACTCTCACCAGTTAGTGAGTATTTACGGAGCAACTATTTTGTTGTTGAACTCTAAATTAATCACTATCCGTCTTTTAATTTTGATTTGTCAACTACAAGTTGTAAATTTGTTTGCAAATAAAACATTTAATACTAAACCAAAAAAAAAGCCAAATGACCCTTCTTTGTCCACAGGGTTTTAAGAACTTGCAGGAGCACAGATAGGAAGATCAGAAGCACAGATACCAGGATATTGAAAGTTCAAACACAGTCACTACCACTTCATTTGCCATAGCTGGGGTTGCTGTCCCTCATTATCACCATTCTCCTAAACTGCCTTTGACGAAAGTAATTACCTCTGGGGTCACTGCAACCCTCATGACTGTCCTAATATAATGCACAAACCATTGTTTCAAGTGGAAACAAGTAGCAGGACCGTTTCCTGGTGAAAACCAAGACCTAAGTCAGGTGAAGAGAAGAAGTCCAGATACCAGTAGGGTTAAGTTGATAGAAATATAAATATAGATACACACACAGAACATGTTTATTTAATAGCAAACATTTTAATCTGCAAAGACCATTTTCTTAAAAAAAAAAAATTAACCTTTAAAATAGACAAGCTGAAACTGGCCTTTACAGGTATCAATTACTTCCCCCAGAAAACATCCATGGGTGTGTATTTAGTCACTCAGTCATGTCCAAATCTTTGTGACCTATGGACTGCAGCCCACCAGTCTCCTCTGTCCATGAGGATTCTCCAGGCAAGAATACTGGAGTGGGTTGCTATGCTGTTCTCCAGGGGATCTTCCCGACCCAGGGATCAAACCCAGGTCTCCCTCATTGCAGGCAGATTCTTTACCAGCTGAGCCACTAGGGAAGCCTGGAAACACCCATATGTTAGTCATTCAGTTGTGTCCGACTATTCGACCCCACAGACTATAGCCCACAAGGCTCCTCTGTCCAGGAGGAATTCTGCAGGCAAGAAGACTGGAGTGGGTAGCCATTCCCTTCTCCAGGGGATCTTTCTTGCCCAGGGACCCAGGAATCAAACCCAGGTCTCCTGCATTGCAGGCAGATGCTTTACAGTCTGAGCCACCAGGGAAGCCTGGAAACATCCATATATTTAAGTAATAGTTTAAAATTCATCCAAGTATCATGTGTACAGACATAGCACCTTAAATTCCTAGGGTAGATCAAAGCTTTTCTATTTTATGTAATGAAGATAATAATACAAAATTATAAAGATACTTAACATTTAGTTTTTATGAGACATTAGCTTCAAACACATACTGTTAGAATAGGACTTATGACTTCAAAGGATAATAATTAATGAGCCAGGCCTTCTATAATATGCTAAATGTGATACAAAAACAGATTGCAGAATTTTAGAAATAAATGAGGTAAACTGGATAGGAAGCATGATATGCTTGTCATAGCCCATGTAATTTTTCTTAGAAATTACATGAAAATATGTCTCCATTCTTCACCACAGATTAGACATCTTGCAGCATGCAAAAGGAATGAAGAGGTGATTGGAGAAACTGTGTGAAAATGCAAACATCTGAATTCCATACAGAGAAGAACAGTCATTAGCTATGTAAACGTCATGTCCTGAGTATATGGAAAATCGGAGAAGACTACTCCCTCAAGACTAAACAAAGGCATATTTTGCAAAGGAATGCAAAACAGCAAAGAATATACCAGGCAGTTACACCCTGACATATAAATTGTCAGCAGCACCATCAAGCCACGCTTCTGTGCTTCTACATGGCATAATACTAAAATAAATCTAGAATTAAAAACTCAAGAACCAGAAAGGAATAAAAGAATACTAGAAAAATCAATTATATGAAAATAAATAGTACAGACATGCAAGAACATTCCTTATAATAACAATTTTTTAAATAGCCCTGACACATGTCTGTCTTCAATAGTAGAGATTAGGGGATGCTATTAAAATAGGAGAACTGATTAGCCTTCATTTAATTATCGAGAGATTCAAATACCCACCTGTTTTCAACAAAGACAGGAAATATTTCCTGAAGCTTATTTATATACATTTTTGCAAATCACACTGGACACTTGAGATAAACCTTTTATCAGTTATAAGAAATACTCAGACCAAAAAAAAAAAAAAAATACTCAGGAGAGATAAAGCCTTGCCAGGCTGCCATATCCCTCCAGCTATAAGCATCTTTTCCAACTCTTTTGAATGGAATGATATAACTATTTGGCAAAATCAACCTTCCTTTTAGGACTTGTGTCCATTTCAGCCTTTCTCTTCATTTAATAGAGCCCTACACCAGCTGTGTCATGAGCAATTTCCTCTTCTCTCTTTTTTTTTTCTCACCTTCAACGACATTCAACAAGTGTAACTTTGTCTTCTTTTCCTGACTGAGCATGGTCCTCTATTGCTTACAGAATTGAATGAGAACTCTCCAAAGCATTACAGGTCCTCTCTTCTATGTAGCTAATCTTCAAACTTTGTCACACTGCTTAGCATGAAGACACTGCTCTTCCTTCGCATCTTTCATGGCCATTCCCACGTCTTTCATCTGCCCAGACACCTCTCACTCTAGAAAGTATGAATCAAGTCCCATCTCCTTGGACCTTCTGCCATTTCTTCAGTAAACATTAATGTTGGTTGATGTTTGTATGATAAAGACACGGGAAGAATGAAGGGGCATAATGTTTAACAGAATAAATGATCATATTCCATTTTATTCAATGACTTTATCTGGTTGCTTACCAAAATAACACCTATATAGATATACTGGGTTGGCCAAAAAGTTCGTTCGGTTTTCTCCACAGGAAAATCCGAATGAACTTTTTGGCCAATCCAATATAAAACAGCCATCAGTCTCCAAAGAGAATCCTCAAGCTTGATGGGTCATTAAAAATCATTTGCTTCAATTTTGTTATCTACGGACAAGAAAACCTGAGGTTCAGAGATGATGAAATTGAAAAACTTTGGTAGTGAAGAAAGAGGTTAAGACATCTAAAAACATTCTCTATACTGAGCAACCTCCACAGCTCACTAACATTTCCTCTTTTCCAAGATCTTCATTCTATCAATGATTATATCACTGTGAACTTTCTCCTTTCCTCTGGATCATGGGCAAAACAGGTCGTATTTGGAGTACCTAAACTGATGCACACAATATCTAGAATTCTTGATTGTCATGTGCCTGGGTATTTGAAAATAGATTAAAAGAAACAATTTTTTTCTTCCAGTTTTACTGAGATATAATTATTATGACATACGACATTACATAGGGACTACCCTGGTGACTCAGGGTAAATAATCTACCTGAATTTCAGGAGACCCAGGTTCAATCCCTGGGTTGGGAAAATTCCCTAGAGAAGGGCAAGGCAACCCACTCCAGTATTTTTGCCTAGAAAATCCCATATACAGAGGAGCCTGGCAGGCTACAGTCCATGGGGTCACAGAGAGTCGGACATAACTCAGCGACCAACACAAGGCAAGGAGCAACTAACAGTTTCACTTTTTCACAATAAATACAGAAAGAAAAGTACGGAAAAAGTAGAGCGGGAGTACTAATATAGGAAAAGCACTTTTCAGAATGAATCAAGGAGATTTCAAAAAGGAAATGAAAATTTAGGATTTCAAATTAGAAACAATGAAAAAGTACTTTACTAATGCTAATTTTTTAAAAATTCTATATATCAAGTTTTCACAACAGCTCTGTATTTCATCAAATTACTGCTATTACCTATGGTTCGGTATGGTGGTGGTTTTCAGTCACGTCCGACTCTTTGCTAACTCATGGATTACAGCCCGCCAGGCTCCTCTGTCCATGGAATTCTCTAGGTAAGAATACCGGAGTGGGTAGCCATTCCCTTCTCGAGGGGATTTTCCCAGCCCAGTGATCGAACCTGGTCTCCCGCATTGCAGGCAGATTCTTTACCATCTGAGCCACCAAGGAAGCCAATATTATTATACAAATAATTGAAGGTGGTAATGATAAGCCAAAGGCAACCAGTCCCTTTCAAGGGTCCCACCATACTGACCTGAGAGCATCTATCACATGATATGTGATTGCCATTGCTTTTTGTCTCCCTCACTTGATTATCAGCCTAAGGAGATGTACCTATAAATAAATTCTAAATAAACATTTGAAGATGAGAAGACGGGAAACGAAAGAATAAAGATTAAGCCCAGGTCTTCAGACCCTTCATTTCGTGTGCCTTTCATTTTACTGTGGAACCTCCAGGCTACAGCTAAAGATCACACTACATAATCAGCATGACGACACTCACTAGGTAACTGAATGGTTGACTTCCTCTTTACACAAAAGTATTTATTCTTTCATCAAGTTATTGATGCAGATAGTCAACATGTACAATTTCCCACATACTGCTGATCTTAAAAAAGCAAAAGAAACATTTTTAAGCAAAACATTTTATAAGCAAAATTCTTTTGCTTATAAAAGAATTATAAGTACAAGGAGCAAGTTACACTTCAGAAGATCATTTTTGATTAAAAAAAAAATGTCTGAAACTCTAAACAAGTCTTTCCTCTTCTCATTGATTGTGTTATTTCCTGTTTCCTAGGGATTTATCAGATGGGTTGGATTTATTTCCAACATCTCAGCCATTGTTCTCCTAATCTGAGTTGCTGAGTTGAATTTGAGCAAATAATGGAAAGAAGTTCACAATGTAGTATTTTCTTTTACTGCTTCACTTGGCAAGATCAATATCCAGTTCCTCACTTCCTTTTTCCTTTTCACTAACAGATTTCTGCTCCTTACAGTTTTTCTTTACTCAAAGTGGTTCCTTGATAACAAGAGGTATATTTACTGCTGCTTGCTGGAGTCTCAAACACTTTTTGTGAATGGTTTGATAACAATGCTTACAATTTCCTTGGTTTTTTAAAATATGTAGTTTTATATTTATAACTGTACATAAATATGTGAAAAATTAAAATGAAAACCCCTAAGCTGCACTATAAATTAATCAATATTCGCAAAGCATTACAAAAGGTCAAAATAAATATATAAATCACAGTGCTTGCCATGGAGGAAATTTAAATACAGTTGAAAATTTTTTTAAATAGCAAGCTATGTGCTTGGGGCTGGTGCACTGGGACGACCCAGAGGGATGGTATGGGGAGGGAGGAGGGAGGAGGGTTCAGGATGGGGAACACATGTATACCTGTGGCAGATTCATTTCGATATTTGGCAAAACTAACACAATATTGTAAAGTTTAAAAATAAAATAAAATTTTTAAAAAAAGCAAGCTATGAAAAATTAATCTAGCCTCAGAGAAGAGCAAATATTTTCAGTGTCCAGAGAAATACCCCTGAGCTCTTGGGAAATACACAGTGAAGACATCAGGGAGAAGACATGGTATGAGTTGGGACTTGAAGAGAACACTGAATTCACAAAGGGTGATATCAGAGCAAAGAAATTCTAGGCACTGGGACATGGCCTGTTCAAAATGCCTTCTATGAGCTGACTCTTAACACATTCACTTTCTAAAAATTCAACTCTCAATTAATCTTACACAAATCAATTATAATATCTTCTGTGCAAAACTGTAATATAAATATATACATATTTAAAGCATTTAAATTATTTAAATAAAAATCAATAATTACGTTTCTTGCTTTGGAATGTTATAGAAAATCAGATTAATAAGTATACTTTCATTGTTTTCAATTTAACAAGATACTCTTTCCAGATTTCTCTCTCCTCATTTAATTATAATGTTGCTGTCCAGCACCATTTTTGAATGATTTGCATCTAAGTCACAAAAAAGAACTGTTTCCTGACTTTGAGCTGAGCTAATGTCAAAGATATTTCAGGACTCATTTAACTGAGTACATGCCTGCTCACATTAAAACAGGTAATTTTCAAGACCACTTAAAGACCCTTAATGATTGTTTTGACATGAAGTGATGTAACTTGGTGTGTTTTATAAAATCTGAGTCAAGGATGAATTCATGCACAGTATGTAATATTGATTACATACACAGCATTCTGTTTTACTTTCCAAAGAGGTTATTCATTTAACAATGAGTTGTATAATTGTAAACACATTGCACTTAGCACAACTGTAGATAATGTATGTATATTGCAAGGGTCATTTCACTTAGACTGAACAGGATATAGAAAAAATCATGCACATGAATTCAGCAATGTTTCATAGCTGTTTAGAGCAGGAAGCAAAGAAGAATGCCTTAATAACTGACACAGGATCATGAGGTATACTGAGTAGGATGTTATTGCTTAGACTGGACTTTGGCCAGAGCTCCAGCAAGCACTCTTGCAAAAACAGCCGTGGGATTTTTAATGACCCAACAAAATCCAGATTCTCAGTTTTGCCTGTACTCCTAAATATTTAAACATCAAAACATACCCACGCATTGGTAAGTTACACTCAGAAATATAATAAAACATATAATATTTTAAGTCATGCTATTTTAACAAATTTAATAAACAAGCTCTCCATTGTGATTAACGTATTCTGAAAAAAAAAAACAAGAAGAAAATAGATATTACATTCAAGAATATTTTAAAATTTAAATAATGATATTCTTACAGAAAAATGTGTTTTAAACTTTAAGATTAAAAAAAAATATGACAATTCATTTCAAAGTTTTCATTGTTCTCTTAGACAATTCCTTAGCATTACCGGTCTTCCAAATAAATTTAGGCAGCAGGGAGGGATAAAGAAAATAAAAATTATAAAAAGAGCAGTAAAGTATTTTTGAAAAAGAAAAAAATATGCTTGCAAATCCTTAGAAAAGAATCATTAATATTGCTGAAATTTCAACATGTTAGGAGAACAGACAATCTCAGTCCTGATTGTTTCTACAACTTAACAAATGCATGCAATCCTTTGATCATGTTTTCAGGGAAAATGTAATTCAGTGGTCCAAAACCATATTCATGAAGTAAACACTTTATCTGCAAACAATGAGAATCAGAGACATGGCAAAAATATAGACGCTTTTATGTATCTGTATGGAGAAGGCAATGGCACCCCACTCCAGTACTCTTGCCTGGAAAATCCCATGGACAGAGGAGCCTGGTGGGCTGCAGTCCATGGGGTCTCTAAAATCGGACACGACTGAGCGACTTCACTTTCACTTTTCACTTTCATGCATTGCAGAAGGGAAATGGCAACCCACTCCAGTGTTCTTGCCTGGAGAATCCCAGGGACGGGGGAGCCTGGTGGTCTGCTGTCTCTGGGGTCACACAGAGTCAGACACGACTGAAGTGACTTAGCATAGCATAGCATGTATCTGTATATATGTTATGCGTGTGGTATTCCCTGAACACTTGCATTCATTCATTCATTCAACAAACAGGCATTCTATCCTAAAGCCTGGTTCAAACTGTCAGGAGAAAGCAAATATTTACATTTAAAGAGTGGAGGTTTGAGTATAAGAAAGTCGGAAATATCTGGGTGTATCTTACAAACTAAGAGGTGGTTGAATGGACTTATGACCAGTATGTTGTATAAAGCCCTAATCTCAAAAGGATCCCTGCCTTGGAGTTTAATGCTTGTAGTCACTGTCCTGAAGTAATTTTATCTCTTAATTTGTGTTTTGTAAAGCAAAGTTCAATGGGCAGATGTAATAGGCACTGCAAACCTGGAGCCTCATTTCCACAGTCCTGCCCCACACCACCTTCAGGGGACAGGGCACCTGTTCTACTCCCTTAAAGGCCAGGCCCTACCCAGCAGCCCCATCCCTGCTTCTGCTGACTGTCACCATCCGCCTGCTACGCAGCGAGGACCTAGATATGAGGACGGGGAGGGTTAGGATGAGGGCATGTGACAGACGGTCAAGGCTAGAGGCCAAGTCTTAGCCTCTTAGCCAGGACGAGCCTTTTCATACACTCCCAATTCATGCACCAAGCATTTCCCAGCACCTAGCACCAAAGTTTATAAATCCCTGGGGGACGCCTGTCTAACAAGGGTTGAGGCAGCGGGGCCAGGGACAGAGGAGATGTCTGTCTCAACTTCACCTGTTTCCAGCCTGAGCACAGTGCTTGGGTCCCACTGGCACAAGGGGAAACTTGACAGCCTGTATCCCTAGGGACCTCAGGGGCCAGGGTGGGTGTGCATTTGACCTCCAGGTACCCTGGTACCCAGGGGTGCTCATTTTGCAGGTACCATGTTGGGAGGATCTTCTTTTCTCCTTGCAACCCAATGAAGTCTAGATTAAACTATTAGCATGAATTTTACCATCTATCTTTATTTTGTGAAATGCCAATTTTAAATGCAAATATCAGAATATTTGACTAGTATGCAGATTTATGCAAACTATACAATTTGTATTTCATGGCTGGTTACAGATGGTGCCTCCAGCTGTCCAGAAGAAACACACAAGTCAGATTCAGCAAGATTAAAGGAGGAACCATTCAGTCACAGTATGAATACTCCAAGTTTATCAAGACATCGAACTAAGGAGTACTTCTTATTGAAAAACATAAAAGATTTTTTAAAATTAAAAGGCCATGATTATATAAAGAAAAGCTAAATATTGAAATATATGTATTTCAAGTTAATTTATGGATTTAATACATTAAAAATCTAAAAAAGAATTTTTTCATTTGTGCTTTAGAATACTTAGCAACAATATTCTTTAATGTATTCTAAATAGCACATGGGTGATTTTATCAACGAAAACTGGCCAAACAAAGTATAAATAGGACAACGTAAGCACAAGTAACTAAAAGGACAGAAGTACTTACTGATGCGCAAATAAATATGTAAAAACTGGAAAAAAATTAATGATTATAAATAAGCATCTGAAGATATATAAAATAAGATTATTTATGTTAAAAAATGTAACTCTAATTCGAATTTTATAGTATCTAGTAAAAATAACCTCCAAAGGGTTAAAGGTTCAGTATAACCATTATAATTACTTCAACTGAATCTAAACGAGAATATATATATCAGATATATAAAAAATAACATTCTCCTTTTCAAAGTAATAGAAGAAATCACAAGGGCCACTACTGACAGATATAAATATATAAAAATCAAGTAAAAGTTAAAACCTAAAAAGCTATGAAGCCAGATTTGGGAACATTTGTTTCATCGATTTAACTAAAAATCCATGTTATCTGAAGAAATCATTCAAATTTTTACCAAAAAAAAGTATAAAATACCATCACTAAAAGAAAGAAAAATTCATTAACAGAATAATAAAAAAAACAAGACTAGAAACAAATGCTCGTATTTTGTTATAGAGAGACATAAACTATAGCAAATTTGAAGTAACTTGTAAGAAAGAAAATTATTTTGTTTAATATTATCACTGCAACCAGGGTCATACTAAATAAACCTGGCATATTTGTACTCTTTAAGATTATAAGTAGTTGCAACTTTTATGAAATTCACTGTAGTTATATGTATGATATGATTATAGGTATGATGTCTTAAAGTTATCTTGTGGTAAAGTTATTTCCCACTTTGTTATAATCCACTGAAAATAGATACTGACATCGCTAGGACAGCAACAAATAGTATCAAAATAGAGAAATGATTAAAAAACATGAGTCTCTAAATAACATTAGGCAGCAATTAAACTCTTGTTCCATGTCGAAAAACAAGTAAATGTTTATCATATACCATTAAACAAAAACAGCAAAACACAGAACTATAGGTAAAATCACTTGGCCAGCAGTCCAGTAATTAAGACTGCGCCTTCCAACCCAAGCTGCAGGCTTGATCCCTGTTTGGGAGCTAAGATTCCATACACACCTCGTGGCCAAAAAATCAGAACAGAGACAAGAGAAACAATATTGTAATAAATCCAATAAAGACATTAAACATGACCCACATCAAAAAAAAAAAAAAAAGACTTATAGGTACTTAGATTGCAACTATGAACAAAGGCAGATACGCATAAAGACAAATTCTGAAAAGTCACACCAGAGCAAAAACTGATGTTTGGAATAAGTGGAGGAATGATTATTTTATCTTCAAATTTCTCACATTTGTATTTGTAAATATTGTAAATTACAAGTATTATCTGTATTTCTAAATTAAGGAGAAAGAGAGAAATTTCACTTGATCACATATAGGCTTGAGGTTGTGCTCATGCATTCTGCCTTAGTATGGTTCTAAGTTCTTGGTATGGTTCTGAACTGGTTTAACTTGAGTGCAAAAGTCACTTCAGTTGTGTCTGACTCTCTGTGACCCTGTGGACAGCAGCCCCCCAGACTCCTCTTCCATTGGATTCTCCGTGCAAGAACACTGGAGTGGGTTGCCATTTCCTTCCTCCAAGGGATCTTCCCTACCCAGGAATCAAATACATGTCTCTTCTGTCTCCTGTATTGGCAGGCAGGTTCTTTACCACTAGCACCACCTGGGAAACCCTGCCCTCCTTCAGGGAATCTTTCCAACCCAGGGATCAAAACCAGGTCTCCTGCATTGCAGGCAGATTCTTTACTGACTGAGCCACCAGGGAAGTCCAAGAATACTGGAGTGGGTAGCCTATCCCTTCTCCAGCATATCTTCCCAACCAGGAATCAAACTGGGGTCTCCTGCAATACAGGTGGATTCTTTACCAGCTGAGCTAGCAGGGAAGCCCCATCAACGCAAGTTTCCATTTTAAATTTAAACACTTCTCCTACAGGGAAGGTCAGAGTAATCACCTTCAGTTCAGTTCAGTCGCTCAGTCGTGTCCGACTCTTTGCGACCCCATGAATCACAGCATGCCAGGCCTCCCTGTCCATCACCATGTCCCGGAGTTCACCCAGACTCATGTCCATCAAGTCGGTGATGCCATCCAGTCACCTCATCCTCTGTCGTCCCCTTTTCCTCCTGCCCCCAATCCCTCCCAGCATCAGAGTCTTTTCCAATGAGTCAACTCTTTGCATGAGGTGGCCAAAGTACTGGAGTTTTAGCTTTAGCATCATTCCTTCCAAAGAACACCCAGGGCTGATTTCCTTTAGAATGGACTGGTTGGATTCCTTGCAGTCCAAGGGACTCTCAGGAGTCTTCTCCAACACCACAATTCATTAGCATCAATTCTTCAGCGCTCAGCTTTCTTCATAGTCCAACTCTCACATCCATACATGACCACAGGAAAAACCATAGCCTTGACTAGATGAACCTTTGTTGGCAAAGTAATGTCTCTGCTTTTGAATATGCTATCTAGGTTGGTCATAACTTTCCTTCCAAGGAGTAAGCGTCTTTTAATTTCATGGCTGCAGTCACCATCTGTAGTGATTTTGGAGCCTAGTAAAATAAAGTCTGACACTGTTTCCACTGTTTCCCTATCTATTTGCCATGAAGTGATGGGACCGGATGCCATGATCTTCATTTTCTGAATGTTGAGCTTTAAGCCAACTTTTTTCACTCTCCTCTTTCACTTTCATCAAGAGGCTTTTAGTTCCTCTTCACTTTCTGCCATAAGGGTGGTGTCATCTGCAAATCTGATGTTATTGACATTTCTCCTGGCAATCTTGATTCCAGCTTGTGCTTCTTCCAGCCCAGCGTTTCTCATGATGTACTCTGCATAGAAGTTAAATAAGCAGGGTGACAATATACAGCCTTGACGTACTCCTTTTCCTATTTGGAACCAGTCTATTGTTCTATGTCCAGTTCTAACCGTTGCTTCGTGATCTGCATATACCTTAGTTGGTGACTAAAAGCATCCCAGATTTGGAAATTACTATAGTCTAAGGTCACTGAAATTAATTACTTTATGCCATTGTGACTAGGTCCCAAGGCGTTTTCAACCCAAGACAAGTCTGTGCTTTGTGCCCATACTTGGTGAGAGGAAAGCTTTCACATAAGAGCCATCTCACCTCTTCTCCTCCCAAATCATCGACACACTACTGCATAAGCAAAGACTCGCATGTCCCCACAGGCCCCAAAAGGCTGTGGTGCACATCCAAATAAAAAACAAGAGACACTGTGGCATTTCTCCTGTGTCACAGTAATCAGTCCTTTCTTACTCTCTCGGGGTGTGACTGACTGATGGATTGATTAACCGCACTGCATGGCACGGGGGATCTTAGTTCCCTATCCAATGATCGAACCTGCACCCCCTAATTTGGAAATGTGGAATACTAACCACTGGACCATCAGGGAAGTCTTCCATCTCAGGGTTTCAATACCCCTGCTCCAAGTTCCCATGCTTTTCTTCTTCCCTCTGAGGAGCCTTCCTGTTAACCAATTATATCAAGCCTTCCCTGGTGGCTCCGTTGGTAAAGAATCTGCCTGCAATGCAGGAGATCCAGGTTTGATCCCTGGGTTGGGAAGGTCCCCTAGAGGAGGGCATGGCAACTCACTCCAGTATTCTTGCCTGGAGAATTCCATGGACAGAAGAGCCTGGTGGGTTACAGTCCATGGGGCCTCAAAGAGTCAGACACAACTAGGCGACTAAGCACATGCCTCTGTTTAAAATTTGAACTCCACAAGGTGAGGGTTGTTACTTTCTATACAACATTACTCAAACCAAAATGCAATAATTAACATATTTTATAAGGATCCACTAATAGCAATTAGAAGGGACACTGGGAAGGCAATTTGACCAAGTGCACTTCCCAACCAAACTAATTTATAGTGCTTAAATGACTCAAATGCCATCAGAAAATCTATACAACCTAGATGAAAGGTGACACTGAATTTGGAATTAGCCACTCATGTGGCCTTCATTTACTAAATGTTTGACCTAAGAGGCAGTCTGTTATTTTGCTTAAGAGCTCAGGCACTGGAATCAAAGCTACTTGGGTTACAATCAAGGCTCTGCCATAATATTTTTTGGTTTTGTTTTTAACTTTTATCCAGTTCCTAAATCTCCATGTCTTGATTTCCCCCATTTTAGTAAGGGAAAACTGAACCATTCCTAAAACACTGGGTTTGTTGTGAGAAGTGTTTGATGAGGTTGTTTAATGAGGATAGCAAGCAAATGTAATGCTTGGAATGGATTGACCAGGCTAACTCTGCTATTGCTACTGCTGCTACTGTTGGTAACTTTCATGGCAATCTAAAAGACATTATGTTAGATATTATGACTGCAGCCATGAAATTAAAAGACACTTACTCCTTGGAAGGAAAGTTATGACCAACTTAGATAGCATATTCAAAAGCAGTGACATTACTTTGCCAACAAAGGTTCGTCTAGTCAAGGCTATGGTTTTTCCAGTGGTCATGTATGGATGTGAGAGTTGGACTGTGAAGAAGGCTGAGCGCCGAAGAATTGATGCTTTTGAACTGTGGTGTTGGAGAAGACTCTTGAGAGTCCCTTGGACTGCAAGGAGATCCAACCAGTCCATTCTGAAGGAGATCAGCCCTGGGATTTCTTTGGAAGGAATGATGCTAAAGCTGAAACCCCAGTACTTTGGCCACCTCATGCGAAGAGTTGACTCATTGGAAAAGACTCTGATGCTGGGAGGGTTAGGGGGCAGGAGGAGAAGGGGACGACAGAGGATGAGATGGCTGGATGGCATCACTGACTCGATGGACATGAGTCTGGGTGAACTCCGGGAGTTGGTGATGGACAGGGAAGCCTGGCGTGCTGTGATTCATGGGGTCGCAAAGCGTCGGACACGACTGAGGGACTGAACTGAACTGAACTGATGATTGGTTAAGGGCTCCCCAGGAGGGGGAGTGGTAAAGCATCTGCCTGCCAACGCAGATGGGTTCAATCCCTGGGTCAGAAAGATCCCATGGAGTAGGAAATGGCAACCCACTCCAGTATTCTTGCCTGGAAAATTCCACAGACAGAGGAACCTGGCAGGTTATAGTCCACAGTGTAGCAAAGAGTCAGACTGAACAGCACACACACAATGATTGGTTTTTTTAAAAATCTACTATAAGGAACAAATTCACTCTGGGAGTTTAGTAAAACATAATACTTTTCTTGTGCTTCTCACTGTTTAAGATGATTTAATGAATTTGAATTTCCAACTCAACAAGGCATTAGTTAAGTATACTCTTTTTTTTTTTTAAAGTAAGGTACATTCTTATCAGAGCTTCCCTGATGGTCAGACAATAAAGAATGCAAGAGACCCAGGTTCAATTTCTGGTTTGGAAAGATCGCCTGGAGAAGGGAACAGCTACCCACTCCAGTATTCTTGCTTGGAGAATTCCATGGATAGAGGAGCCCGGCAGGCTACAGTCTATGGAGTCACAAAGAGTCAGACAGGAATGAGCGATCAACAGACACACACATTCTCATCAAGTCATGCCTTAATTTTTTACCTTGCATCAGATAAAAAATGTCAAACTTTCAGATGACTGAAACTCTTTCTTGCCTTTGGAGATAACAGAACAACACTTCTCATACTTGCCATTAAATCAGATCTCAGAATTTGAAGTCACATGATCAAGTATTTAAAAGATATGTTTGATCTTTACTTTCCACTTCAGTGATACTTAAAAATATTAATACCCAAACAAGACTGAGATAAAAACACCATTTATCAAAAAAAAAAAAATAGGTATATGATTCTGGGTTGCTAATTAATACAGTATATGAAAATACTACTAAAGCTATATTATCTGTTCACTCTGCCCAAAATAAAGAAAAATATCCACCTCTACACCTTTGTTTATATTTTTTCTATATAAGAGACTGCTTTCTCCCTTATCAAACTTTTACTCAAGATTTAATTCAGGTGTCAACTTTTTTGGAACAAATTCCTCAGTGTCTCAATCCTCAGAGGTCACTCCTCTGAATTCTTTTAATGACATATCCTAACTGTTTGGTAAATAACCCGATGTGCTAAATGTCCTCTAAAATGGCCTCCAAGGATCCCCACCATCTGATATTCACACCCTTCTGTAATCCCCTCTCCTTAAGAATGGGATGAACTTAATGACCTGCCTCTAATGAACAGAACAGAACAAAACTAATGAAATGTCACCACTGAGATTAGGGTGAAAAAAATTTCACCTTCTGTCTTGCATGCCCTCTCTCGCTCTCTGATGGAAATTACCCATGAGAGTTATCCTGTTATCCCTTACAGGGAGGACCCCACAGCAAGGAGTTAAGGGCAGTCTTTTGCCAACAGCCAACAAAAAACTCAATCTTGACAACAACCCCGTGAGTAAGAAACTGGACCTTCTTCAGTCAAGCCATGCCACGACCACAGACCCAGTCAGTACCTCGACTGTAGACTTGATTGTGAGACCTTGATTGTGAGAGAGTCAGAGAACCCAGTTTAGTTGTACCAGAATTCCTGACTCACAAAAAGTGTGATTTAATAAACATCTGTTATGTTTCAACTCTAAGGCTTAGAATAATTTTTCATGCAACAGGTTCATTTCACTGCATATTCAGTCTCTATAGTGTGAAAGTGTTAATTGCTCAGTTGTGTACAACTCTTTGCAACCCCATGGACTGTAGCCCACCAGGCTCCTCTGTCTATGGGATTCTCCATGTAAGAATACTGGAGTAAGTGGCCATTTCCTATTCCAGAGGATCTTCCCAACCCAGAATATAATGCAGGTCCCCTACATTGCAGGCAGATTCTTTACCATCTGAGCCACCAGGGAAGCCCGTTCATTCTCCATAACTATTAATTTCATCATGATAATTAAATCAATAAAGTTAATCAGGTGGATGAATTAAGAAAATTAAAAGAAACTGAAATTGAATTCAAGACTCTAAAGAAGTTATTGAAAAAGCACACATTGTGCCAAAGAATAAATTGACAAATATTTAAGCTCTCTTTAACACTTTTTAATTCAACAAATCATCTTTCAATCCCTATTAGGTATTTACACCCCAAGCTTAAAGCTGACCATTGGAAGCCTGATAAAATAATTCATATTGCAACCGTTACTATGTGAATTTGTGATGTTTTAATTCTGCAAATCTCAACTCATCTGTTGAGTTTACTATAAAAAAGCTGAATATGTTTGGCATAGGTCATAAGGAAGAAAGTTTAGAAGGCCTATTTCTAAGATGGAATAGAACAGACTTAGAGCAGAATTGCGAATGCCTCATATCCTACAGCAGGAGGAGACAGATGTATCACTTCCCCAAGGATTTCACAGTATGGCAGATGAAAAGGACAATAAAACAAGTAAATGAGCAAAGAGAAAAGAGCAGCGTGTTGGAATCACTGCTGTGATGGAAATAAGCAGGCTACTGACAAACGATGGACGGGGGGGCGGGCGTAATAGTACAGTTTTCAGGGAAGAGCTCTTGAATTTCCTTTGTGTAAAATAACAAATGCCCATAACCTTTGTCCAATTTTATACTGGGTTGCTACTCTCTGGGTGTCAATCTGTGAAAGCTGTTTACACTAAGTAAATTAGGCTTTGTCTGTGATATGAATTGCAAGAAGTTTTCTCTAGCTCAATGTCTCTTGTGGCAATTTTGGTCATGCAAAAATAGTTTTCTTTTATGTAGTAAGTAAATTTTATTACTCTTTTCCCCATGGTTCCTGGTTTTTATCATAGTTAGGAAAACTTTCTTCATCCTGAAGTCATATAAAATTCTCCCCTGATGTCTTCTAGTACTTTTAAGGTTTGTGTTTTAGATTGACATCTATGGTTTGTTTGAAGTTTCTGCTGGTGTAAGCTGTGAGGTATGGATCCACTTTTTTTCCAGATGGGTACCCTGCTGGTTCATAATTATTTACAGAAAAATCTATTTTCCCCTACTGATATTACATGCCACTACAATTCACATGTGTATTCTATATTCTTTTCCATTAATCTTTTCCTTCATGCCTAGAACCAAACTGTCTTAATAACTGAGGCATAATATCTTTTAATCTCAGGTGGGGCTACTTTCCACATCATCACTCTCCGTTGGCTGAATTTTCCTGGCTATTGGTGCTTATTTTCTATAACAATATAAGACCAGTCTATCTAGTTCAAAAAAATACTGTAGATATTTTTGTCTATGTCACACAATAATAGAATAAATTCATAGAATAAATTAGGACAAATGGACAAAATTCTTAGATTTTTCATGATGCATTATTCCAATTATTGAAGTATTCTTTTGGGATCATTAGAAGTTTTTTGCAGTTTATTTCCGCCCCCCCCCCAAAAAAGAGTGCATATTTCTTACTAAGTTTATAGCTATTTTAGATATACTTTTTGATGTTGAAAATCAGGGGTCTTTCTTCCAATTATGTCTTCTAAGTGGTTGCAACTTTGTAGTATACAGAAGTTATTGATTTTGTATAGTAATTTATCTTTACCACCATTTGGAATTCTTTTTACTCTTTGTAAGAATTTTCAGCTGGTTCTTTTGGTTTTCCAGGTATACAATCACGAAAGCTGCAAATCGTTTTCTGTTTTTGTATCTCTGATTTCTCTCTCATGTCTAATGGAATTGGTTAGTACTCAAGAACAACGTTAAATAATAGTTGTGATTCAGTTCAGTTGCTCCGTCGTGTCTGACTCTTTGCGACCCAATGAATCGCAGCATGCCAGGCCTCCTTATCCATCACCAACTGCTGGAGTCTCCCCACATTCATGTCCATTGAATCGGTGATGCCATCCAACCATCTCATCCTCTGTCGTCCCCTTCTCCTTTTGTCCCCAATCCCTCCCAGCATCAGAGTCTTTTCCAATGAGTCAACTCTTCACATGAGATGGCCAAAGTACTGGAGTTTCAGCTTTAGCATCATTCCTTCCAAAGAAATCCCAGGGCTGATCTCCTTTAGAATGGACTGGTTGGATCTCCTTGCAGTCCAAGGGACTCTCAAGAGTCTTCTCCAACACCACAGTTCAAAAGCATCAATTCTTCGGCGCTCAGCTTTCTTTATAGTCCAACTCTCACATCCATACATGACCACTGGAAAAACCATAGCCTTGACTAGACGGACCTTTGTTGACAAAGTAATATCTCGGCTTTTTAATATACTGTCTAGGTTGGTCATAACTTTCCTTCCAAGGAGTAAGCGTCTTTTAATTTCCTGGCTGCAATCACCATCTTCAGTGATTTTGGAGCCCAAAAAAATAAAGTTAGCCAATGGACATCATTGTCAGGTTCTAAAATGAGCAACAATGCTTCTAGTGTTTACACATTAAGTATGATACTGGATTTCAGATTAAAATACATATATTTTGTCATATTAAAATAACAACCTAGTCACAATTAGAGATTTTTCTGTTTTAAAGTATGAACTTTAAACTAAATTTTGTTGTCAATCATGTGCTTTTCTCCTTAAATGTAATGTTATTAGATTTCCTTTTATTGAACCATTACTATACCCCTGAAATAAACTCCCTTAATCACGATGTTTTATTCTTTTAATGTGTGCTAAATTCTGTTAACATTTAATTTAGGACTTTGTGTAGTTATTTGCATGAAAATGACTATGAATGATCTAAAGTTTCTTTTTAATTGTAATCATTATTAAGTTTTGACATTAACATCATGTTTACATCATTTTAAAACTTGATCACTTCCTTGTCATATTCCCTGAAATAGTTTAAATACCATTGACATTAGGTTTTAAAGGGTTTAGTAGAATTTTCTTGTGAAATCATTAGGACCTAGTGTTTTTGGCAATGGTATACATTTCTCTGCCCTCCTAGCCAACCCCATCTTAATTTGTCTGTCTTTATTTTCTCTATATAAAATATAGAGAACCTTTTAGTAAATTATCTCTCTCTATAAATTTAACCATTTTATTCAATTTTTCAAATTATTCATCAGGAGTTTAGAACACAAACTCTCTTACAAGGTTAATTTCCAGCATTTTAAGGTATTTTTCCTATTATCCTTTCTTACATTATGTATTTCTTTCTGCTCTCTACATTTTTTTGTAATTTTATTTTAGTTTTCCTAAGGGAAAAGTACTATTCCTCTCTTATTTAATTCATTTCGTCCTGCCTTTATGCTTCTTAATTATATCGTTTTGCTTTGCATAGATTGATTTTGTTGTTTTCTTCTAGCTTCCTAACTTACTACTCAAAGTAGTAAATGCATAATTTTTCTTCTGGAAGTTATTTATCTATCATCATAGGTACTGACAGGCTGTATTTTTATTATTATATTTATTTTCTATATTAATCTTAGTTTGGATTACCTATTTGACATGACTTTGAGAGAAAGATGCTTTAATTTGTTGTTTTCAATTTTATTCTCTTATTAATTTTTAGTTTTACAGTATTTTGATTAGTGTAATTTTCCTTGTCTTACTGCAAATGTTTCATTTCTATTAACATTCCATGGTCACTAGAGAAGATGTACTCTCTGTTTTTTTTTTTTTTTTTTTTTTAGTTAAATATTACACATTTATTATAATTACTAACATATCGGGGGTTATTTCTATCGTATTATTTTGTGCTTTCCTTTTATCCTGTTTCTTTTTTTCTTTTCTCTCTTTATTTCTTCTTTCCTTTCCTGAATTCTACTAAATTGATTGAATTTTCTCTATTACATTCCTGCCTTCTTGCCCCAACTCCCACACTTCTTAAATTTGGAAGTTGTACCAGGTTTAGCAGTAACTCTTCAGAGTTTTTGTTTTGTTTTGTTTTAATTAAATAACAGGAATATCTAACAAAACATAAATTCAATCAACTTTAGTCGTTATTCTTAAAATTCTGACATGAATAGTTAACAGAATCTAAAGTTAATCAGCATCTTCTCTGCCTCCTTAACACACCAAAGGAACTTAGAACAGTTTAACTCTGAATAATCACCTCCCGCTTGCCATATCAGATCAGCTTGCCATATAGCGACACCTATTTCCAATATTTTAGATTTATCATGCTTTTATACCCCCAATAAATTGCTGCTGTTGTTTCATGTCAGTTCTTTTGTAGACTCACTCATATGCTTATTTGTTTCCCAATCTGTTACTCTCTGTTTTAAGGAAACAGTTTTATACATCAATTAATCTTTTTAAGAATATTAACTAGATCTTAGAGATTTACATATTCTTGGCCACTCAGTCTGTTATGCACTATGGGAGAAAATTAAAGTTCCTGATTTTAAACTGCTGATTTTTTCTCTTGTTTTACAAATAGTACATGGATATATTTCATTGTTATACCTTTGCTATGAATGCTTCAATCCTTTTAAAGTGTTATTTTATCTTGTTTAACATTATAAACTGCTCTTTTTGTTTCATTTAAGGTTAATCTGACTTAAAGTCAGATGCTTTATATCATCTGGATCATGATTGTAGCTTGCTTTTAATTTGCATTTGAAATTATTGTTTAGTCGCTAAATTGTATCCAACTCTTTGCAACCCCATAAACTGCAGCATGCCAGACGTCCCTGCATTTCACTATCTCCTGGAGTTTACTCCAAGCCACATCCTTTGAGTCTGTGATGCCGTCTAACCATTTTATCCTCTGTCACATCCTTCTCCTCCTGCCCTCAGTCTCTCCCAACATCAGGGTCTTTTCCAATGAATTGACTTTTCCCATCAGATGGCCAAAGTGTTGAAGTTTCAGTTTCAGCAACAGCCTTTCAAATAAATATTCAGGATTGATTTCCTTTAAGATTGACTGGTTTGATCTCCTTGCTGTCCAAGGGATTCTCAAGAGTCTGCTCAAGCACCATAATTTTCAAGTACCAATTCTTCGGCACTCAGCCTTCCTTATGGTCCAATTTTCACATCCATACATGACTACAGGAAAAACCACAGCTTTGACTATACAGACCTTTGTCGACAAAGTGATGCCTCTGCTTTTTAATATGCTACCTAAGTTGGTCATAGCTTTTCTTCCAAAGAACAAATGTCTTTTAATTTTGTGGCTGCAGTCACCGTTTGCAGTGATTTTGGAGCCCAGGAAAATAAAGTCTGTTACTGTTTCCACTGTTTCCCCATCTATTTGCCATGAAGTGATGGAACCAGATGTCATGATCTTTGTTTTCTAAATATTGAGTTTTAAGCCAACTTTTTCACTCTCCTCTTTCAATTTCATCAAGAAGCTCTTTAGTTCCTCTTTGCTTTCTGCCATTAGAGTGATATAATCTGCACATCTGAAGTTGATATTTCTCCTGGCAATCTTGATTCCAGCTTGTGCTTTAGCCAGCCCGGCATTTCGCATGATATACTCTGTATGTAAGTTAAATAAGAAGGATGACAATATACAGCCTTGACGTACTCCTTTTCCTATTTGGAACCAGTCTGTTGTTCCATGTCTAGCTCTAACTGTTGCTTCTTGAACTGCATACAGGTTTCTCAAGAGGCAGGGAAGGTGGTCTGGTATTCCCATTCTTTCAGAATTTTCCATATTGAAATCAATGTACTTGTTTTATCTGCCATTCTCTTTCCCTCTACTGTCCCCCTTTTGTAACTTTCATTGTTTCTACTGTCAGTACAACTAGCATTACAGTCTATTTTGTTGCCCTAACCCTTATATTTGCTCTACTCCTAAAAGAGTTACATGGATCTCGTGCTCCTGGTTAGTATTTTCACTGCAGTTTCTTCAGACAGCTCTTAGATGTCCATAGTTCACCTTCTTAAAAATTCCTTAAGCTATCTCACAGGCACAACAGTCCCATTGTTGAGCATGTTCAAAATCATTTACTATGACTTTTGAACTTGAACACCATTTTTGCTGGCTATAAAATTCTTGAGTCACACTCTTTCTCTGAAGATTTTGTACATGTTGCTCCACTGTCTTCTAGTCCTGAACAGTTACAGAGCAGTTTAAGGTCACATTAATCTTTTTCTTTTACAAGTGATGTTTTTCTTGGCCACCCAAAGGATTCTTTCACTATCTCCAACGTTAAGGTTTTAACATGGATGTTTTCATGTTGATGGCTCTTGTGGCAACTTTCACTGGGCTTGGTAAAAGCATGTCTTTGGCTTATGGAAGTTCACATAATTTATTTTGTCACACAATTTCCATTTCATTTATTAGCAACTCCAGTAATATGCATGGTTGACTTCATTTGCTTGTATTCTGTAGTTACAATTTTATCTCTAATCTTATTGAACTCTTTATATTTGTTTCATTTTGCTCACTTTTCTCATATCCATCCTCTAGATCTTTTCTATATTTCAGCATTGTTATTTCTTCTTTTTCTGACAATTTTTGTCTCTTTCTTGGCTCCACTGTTTTGTTTTGTCTTTCATGAGCTTTCCTTACATGGTGGCTCAGACAGTAAAGAACCCACCTGCAATGCAGGAGACCCAGGGTCAATCCTGGGGTTGGGAAGATCCCCTGGAAAAGCAATGGCTACCCACTCCAGTATTCCTGCCTGGAGAATTCCATGGACAGAGGAGCCTGGTGGACTGTAATGAAGAGTCAGACATGACTGACTAACACTTTCATTTTTTTTTTTCCTTATCTAGCTTTTGGTATTCTTCATTTCCTTATTATTTTCCTTGTGATTTTCTTTACAAAGATCCTGGGCTGGTTCTTTTTTTTGTATCACAGTAGTAGCCCTGGTACTTTTTTTTTTTTCTGTACCAGCTGTGTGCTGGAAATTCATGTGGGGAAGGATCCAGGGGTATGTTCCAGGATAACAGAACTTTTTGTCATGATAAAGGATTTTGTTTATGTATTTATTTGCACTTCACATTTCCTCAGCCAATGGACATGGTAGCTGTGGTATATTTCTTAACTATGGCTTATATTTTATTATGATTAACTTATTTTTACTGCTGAGAGCCAAGCTAGGTCTGAGAAAGAGCCTGCACTCTGCTGGTTCACCCCATTCGACCTGTTATAAAAATGAGGTCAGACACTGCACCAAAGTATGCATCCCCCTTCTCCAAAAATACTACTCTTTTAGTGGACTGACTACACTCTCACTCCATTCTGTTCCATTTCCACATCCTACTGTACAGTATCACAGCTTTGGATAGAAATTCACTTTCGGGTGTATCTGGGGTTTTATCACTGTCCTAGTTACACCCAAAATAGTTGCTCATATTCTGGTTTCTCTTTCACCTTGTTATTTTGGATAATTTCTGGGAAGAGGATGGAATAATCTGACTATAAACTGCCACATTCAAATCAGGGCTCTGATCCTAAATTCTTTCATTTTTAGTCTTAACAATGAACATTCTCAAAATCCACATGTTTTACATGTTTAGGAATTGAGTTGGAAGTACTAAGAAATAATAATAGCCATCTGCTTTGTATCTGGCACTCTGCATACAAATATATTTATTTTATTCTGTAGTCCTTAAAACAGCCCTGCAAATTAGGTATTATTATCTTCATTTTACAAATGAACAGCAGAGCCCAGAATTCAACCTCGCTCTATCTGACTCTAAGGTCCACATTCTTTACTCCAAACCACACACAAATAAGTCCCTCTCATCCAAATATAATTTTTAAATGTTTAATTGTAGTGGAAACAAAGGAATTCCTGATTGATTAGATGGTGGCATTATTTCCTTGGTCTGGAATCTAAATTTCTTTAGTCTCCTCCAAATATTTTTTTAAACACTGGTTACATATAGAAGGAAAAATTTTAGAACAGAAATGGTTGCATGCCATTGCACGAGGACTGGACTTCCTAAACTGTAAAACCACAAAGTCCAACATAACACAACCAATATGCTGTTTGGTTTCATCCCCTAAGCAACTGACCAAACACTACTATAAAAGTGTCTGCCAATGGATTTGACAATGATTAAGAATGTTGATACACCCCTACCTAAAAAATAAACTTTTAATAAACATAAATAATAAATAGGCGAGCATTCAAATGAAAAAAAAACATATTTCTGAGAGTAAATTATAAATGCTTCATTTTGGGCAGAACTGATATAATTAATGAATGTTTTAAACTGGTGACATGTATGAAAACTTCAGACACAAGCACTATTTCAGTTACAGATAGAAATTAGTGATTGCTACCATACTCATCTTGCCATTCAAATTAAGAAAGCAATGCACAAATCTTCCCTTCTTTCAAAATAAAGGTTTATTTTAAAATTTTAATAGATATCCTCTAAAGATAGCACTAAAAGAAGACACAATAGAAGAGCACTGTATTTCAAATAAAGACTTGAGTTTTCATACCAGTTCTACATTATTCAAGGTGTGAATCTGGGCAAGTTACTTAACCTTGAAACTTCACTGCCTTTGTGTATAAAATAGACTTGAAAATACCTCTCCTCAGTGTTTCTGTGTGGCTAACACCTTTGTAAACAGGGCAGTGTAGTTTCTAACACAAGTATTTACTGAATCTGAAAAACATTACAAATAATTTCTTATTTCTCCTTTCTGCTCCACGGAATTAATACGAAAATCATGGTATATTAATATATCATAATATCATGATATTATGATGAGTGATAGCAAACTTAACTTGCTATCAATTTAAAATAGACTGCTACAGACACAAGTTAGCTACATGTAAGCTTCATGGTAACCATAAAGCAAACATCTATCATAAATACATAAAAGATAAAGAGAATATAAGCATACCACTAAATAAAGTCATCAAATCACGAAAGAAGAAAGCAATAAAGGAGCTATAAAAAAGCTTTAAAACAACCAAAAGACTAAAAGAGCATACCTATTAATAATTACCTTAAATTTAAATGGATTAAGTACTTCAATCAAGAGATACACCATGGCTGAATGGATTAAAACAAATGACTCACCTATTTGCTGCCTATACGAGAGACACTTTACATGTAAGGACCTACATAGATAAAAAGTAAAGAAATAAAAAAGATATTTCATGCAAATGGAAACCAAAAGAAAGCTCTCAAACGTCTATACTTTTATAAGACGAAATGGACCTTAAAACAAAGACTGTAGTTTTAACAGACAAAAGGGGGTATTACATAATGATAAAGGGGCCAATCCAAGAAGAATCTGTTACATTTGTAAACACAAATAACTGTAGAGAACTTTAATACCCCTCTTACATCAGTGGGTAGATCACTGAGACAGAAAAATAAATAAGAAAACATCAGCCTGAAATGACATGTTAGACCATATAAAATTAACAGCTATCTATAAAATACACCATCCAAAAGCAACAGAATACACATTCTTCTCAAGTGTACACGGAACACTTTCCAAAACAGACCCCGTGTTACGTCACAAAGCGAGTCTTAGCAACTCTAAGAGTAATGAAATAAGATCCGGTTCATACCAGAAACTAGAAATTAATTACATGAAGAAAACAAAAATTCATGACTGTGCTGATGTGCTCAGTCATAGCTGACTCTTTGCGACCCCATGGATTGTAGCCAGCCAGGTTCCTCTGTCCATGGAATTTTCCAGGCATGAATTACTGGAGTGGGTTGCCATTTCCTTCTCCAGGGGAATCTTCCTGACCCAAAGACTGAACCTGAGTCTCCTGTGCCTCCAGCATTGCAGGCAGATTCTTTACCAATGTGCCACCTGGGGAGCTAAGGAGAGAGATAAATTGCCCTCCCTTAGGCTGTCCACTGACTCCTGTCACAGTACAGTCCGCAGGTGGAAAGGGGGCTGGCTGGCCAAGTCAGAGCACAGCAGGCAGCTCCAGTGTCCACAAGAAATTCAGTTTTACCTGCTACATCAATGGTGACCCAAGGCTCCAGTGGGGTGGTGAGAATGGATCAAGTGGGATCTACAGGCAGGCAGGCACGGGCCCCATCAGTCAGTGTGTGGGCTCTCTCATCCAACTTACTCACAAAGAACTGGGACTGGTCGGGGCTGCCCCCTGCGTGTCCCTCAGGAGGGTGCTCGAGACATTCCCCCTTGCAGTGCCCCCCCTTTCTGACAAACGCACATTGGTTCAGGCCCAGGCATCTTCTTGGGGGTCTGTCCAGCCTTCTCAGTCCTTCAAGGTCCCCTTGAGGCGGTGAGTGAATCAGAACAGCCAAGAGCTGCATTTTCTTTATTAGCCTCTTACCTTTATTGGCCTCCTCCATCAAGTCTTGGCAGTTACAGACCCTGAAAGGCCTCTATCGAGGTTGACAAGGATGAAGATAAAACAACATGCTAATGAACAACCAATGGGTCAAAGAAGAAATAGTAATAAAAAGAATAATTTTAAAAATATCTTGAGAAAAATGATAATGAAAATGTAACATATCAAAAATTTATGGATTACAGCAAATGCAGTTCTAAGAGGGAAGTTCACAGTTATAAATGCCTACCTCAAGAAACAAGAAAAACCTCAAATATACAACCTAAGTTTACACCTCAAGGAACTACAAAAGGAGCAAAGGCCAAAGTTAGTAAAGAGAAGGAAATAACAAAGGCTATAGCAGAAATAAATGAAATAAAGACTTAAAAGAACAAAGAAAAGATCAATTAAACTAAGAGTTGGTTCTTTGAACAGAAAAATAAATTGATAAATGTTTGGATGGACTAAGAAAAAAGTGAGAAGACTCAAATAATTAAAATCAGAGATGAAGGAGAAGACTCACTACTGGTACCATGGAAATACAAAGGATGATAAAAGATAATTACAAACAGTTACTGGAAACATTGGATAACCTAGAAGAAATGGATACATTTCTGGAAACATACAACCTATAGACTGAATCGTGATGAAAAAGAAAATCTTAACAGACTGATTACCAGCAAGGAGATTGAATCAGTAACCATAAACCTCCCAATAAACAAAAGCCCAGGGCTAGAGAGCGTCACTGGTGAATTCCAGAAAACATTCAAAAATAATAACAGTCCTTCTCTATTTCTTTCAAAAGGTATAAGAGGGGGGGATCTCTTCCAAACACATTCTATACAAGATCAGCATTACCCTGATACCCAAACCAACAAGAATGACACAGAAAAGAAAGTTACAGGCCAGGATTTCTGTTGAACACAATGCAAAAGTCTCAACAAAATATTAGCACACCAAATTAAACAATACATTAAAAGTATTATACTCCATGGTCACAACTAACATCATACTTAATGGTGAAAAGCTGAAAGCTTTTCCTCTAAAATCAGGAACAAGACAAGGATGCCCACTCCCACTTTTATTCAACATAGTAATGAAAGGACCAGTCAGAGCAATTGGGCAAGTAAAAGAAATAAAAGGCACCCAAATTGGAAATGAAGAAGTACAGCTGTCATTATCTGAAGATGACATCAATATTACATACAGAAAGACCTTAAAGATGCCATCAAAAACTTGTTAAAACTCATAAACAAACTCAGTGAAGTTGCAGGATACAAAATCAATTTGCAAAAATCCATTGTTTCTTACTTATACTAACAACAAACTATCAGAAAGAGAATTTTTTAACATCTCATTTACAGTTGCATCAGAGATGAAATACTTAAGCATACATTAAACCAAGGGGATAAAAGACGTGTACATTGAAAACTACAAGATATTAATGAAAGAAATTGAAGATGACAAAAATAAACAGAAAGATATTTGTACTCATGGATTAGAAATATTGCTACTGTTAAAATGTCCATACTACTCAAAGTAATATACAGATTCAATACAATCCCTCCCAAAATTCCAATGGCATTCATTGAAACAGAACAAACAGTCCTATAATTTGTATGGAAACAAAAAAGACCACAAACAGCCAAAGCAATTTTGGAGAACAAAGCTGGAGGCATCACACTCCTTGACTTCAAGTCATATTACAAAGGTATACTAACTTAAACAGTATGGTATTGGTATAAAGACAGACACATGGAACAGCAGAACAGAATAGAGAACCAGAAATAAACCTACACTGATTTATGACAAAGGAGCCAAGAAAATGCAATGGAAAAAGTCTCTTCAATAATGACATTGAGGGGGAAAAAAAGAAACTGGACCACTATCTTCTACTATACGCAAAAGCTAATTCAAAATAGACTAAAGACTTAAAGACCTGAAACCACAAAATACCTAGAAGAAAGCAAAGATGATAAGCTCCTTGACATAATTCTTGGCAATGACTTTTTTGGATCTTACGGCAAAAGCAAAGGCAACAAAAATAAAAATAAATGAGTAGACTTTATCAAACTAAAAAGCCTCCGCACAACACAGATAACCCAACAACAAACTAAAAAAACAACCTGCTGAATGGGAGGAAATGACAGCACATCATATATCTGATAGGAAGCTAACTCAATACAACTCAGTAGTGAAACAAACAAACAACTGATTAAAAACTGGAAAGAATATCTAAACAGACATTTTCCAAAGAAGACATACAGATAGCCAACAGACACACGAAAAGATACCCAACATCATTAATCAGGGAAATGCATATTAAAACACAAGATATCACCTCACACCTATTGAAACAGCTTATCAAATAGCCATTTTATCAGAAAGCACTGTGTACCCTGCAGAGAGGGTATATTTTACTGGATTACCCAACTTGAGTATTCTCAGCTTTTTCAACCCCTGATTGTAAAAAGTCTACAATTTAGCAGGAAGAAAAACAGGAATTTAGTAAGAAGAAAAAATACCTACAATTTAGTAGGAAGGGAAAAAAGTGCAAATAAGATTATATGAGATGAGTTCATTGCAAACAAAGCCACTGGAGTTTAGAAAGAGTTCCTCATTCCTTGGGACAAAAGCCTAGCAATCAGACACATGGATTTTGAAGGAGAGACAGCCTGTGTTCTAATACTGCTCAACCACTTGTTGTATGGCTTTGGGCAATTTACTTAAACTCCTTTATCCTCAGATTCCTCACCTGTAGAACAGACCTTCCCAGGGTCGCAGAGAGGATTTAACACACCATAAGGCTCAGCACTCAGGACCCAGGAGTTAAGAATAATATCACTATCAGGATCTAAGTCACACAGTTAAGGACAGAATAGTTTTACATGGACTCTCATTTCTAGCAAAGACATGCTGTCAGTTCCCCCTTGAACGTTGTTTATGGTGATTTAAACAAGCAAACAAAAACTTACTTGCCTTTAGCCCTCGCTCAGATAGGTTTGGAAGAAAAGAAGTAGTAAGGTATTAGTAAAGCAATAAAAATATAATAACACACTTGACTGCACTATGAACTAGGTACTCTAATTACTTGTTTTTGTTCTTAGTGCTTAGTCACTCAGTTGTGTCCAACTCTTTGCAACCCCATGGACCGTGGCCCACCAGACCCCTCTGTCCATGGGGATTCTCCAGGCAAGAATACAGGAGTGGGTTGCCATGCCCTCCTACAAGAGGATCTTCCCTACCCTGGGATCAAACCTGGGATCAAACCCAGGTCTCATTTGCCTTTAGCTCTAGGTCAGATATGTTTGGAAGAAAAAAACAGAAGTAGTAAGATATTAGTAAAGCAATAAAAATATAATAACACACTTGACTGCACTATGAACCAGGTAATCCAATTACTTGCTTCTAGGAGTCAGGATCATTTTAATTCTAAATTGAAAATGCTGCTTCCTGTTTAAATTTTAGTTCTTAATTTAGAAATAAAAAGACATAAGGAAACATATGCAGGTCTTTTGGGTAGTTTATTTTTCTAGGGCAGGATATTTTACTTCGCTTCTATCTTCTGGCATTCAGTCCTGTGAACTGCTAGACAGACCTGGGTTGAATTTTGCCAAAACCACAAAGTCGGGTGATGGCGCCTAGGAAGCTCATGACTAATTTTAACCTTAAAAATAAGCATCTATGCCAGGAATCTGTAGTAAAATGAGGCAACATCAAAGTTGTCATGAACTGACGCAACGAGAACAACAAAAATACCTATCAATATTTAGAGCTACAAAATTAGCATTAAACATCATTAACACTTGAACTTTTTATATGCTACTCACTCTTTCACACTCTCCATGTTTGCCTTAGATATGACAGGGAGCTTGTGAAAATGTCAATACAAAGATTTTTAATTCTGCTGTTGACTATGTAATAAAAGATACCTTTTCACATAAAATGTCTCAACACAAGACTATACTGTTTCCAAAAAATTATCATAATCAAACATTCTTTTTTTAAGGATAGAAAAATATTTTAATGCTCAGTAAGAAAACAATGAAATGAAATGATGATCCACATGTAATATTTTAAATAATGTTTTGGTATAATGTTAGTTGTTTCTGGAATTACTCATAATGTATGCGTAGGGAAAAATAGTACAATATAAAACAACTATCTCATGTACTATCCATTAGAAAAAAAAAAAAAAAGGAAAGAGAGGAAAGTGAAGGGAGGGGAGAGAAAGACAAGAGACAAATGAAACATGCCAAATGTTAACAGTGAGATTGTTAGAACTCTGCGGGCTTTGTTGTTCTCTATACTTTCATACTGTCTCCACGTTTTCTACAAGGAGCAAAGTTGGTTTCACAAGCAAATAAATGAAAAATCTTGTATCTGAAGTATTATCTGTCAAATGGGATAATATGGATGTTTCCATCAGGAAAAACACTACCAATTTTTAAAATTAAGAAACGATAAGTAAGGAAGCCCATATTTTTGCTAAAATATTGTTTATTTTGGTGTATTAACTCCTACCACGTAACCAATATTCCCTTCATGGATTACAGCAGAAAGTGAAGAGAAACTAAAGAGCCTCTTGAAAGAAGAGACTGGAAAAGTTGGCTTAAAAGTCAACATACAAAAAAGTGATAAGATCATAGCATCCGGTTCTATCTTCAGGAAAATAGAAGGGGAAAAAGTGGAAGCAGTGACAGATGTTATTTTCCTGGGCTCCAAAATCACTGTGGACGGTGACTGCAGCCATGAAATTAAAAGATGCCTGCTCCCTGGAAGAAAAACTATTACAATCCTAGTCACTACACTAAAAAAGCAGAAACATCACTTTTCCAACAAAAGTTCATATCGTCAAAGCTGTGGTTTTCCCAGTAGTCAAGTATGGATGTGAGAACTGGACCATAAATAAAGCTGAGCGCCAAAGAATTGATACTTTCAAATTTTGGCACTGGTGAAGACTCTTGAGTGTCCCTTGAACGGCAAGATCAAACCAGTCAATCCTAAAGAAATTCAGCCTTGAATATTCATTGGAAGGTCTGATGCTGAAGCTGAAGCTCCAATATGTTGACCACCTGATGTGAAGAACTGACTCACTGGAAAAGCCCCTGATGCTCTAGCAAAGATTGAAGGCAAAAGGAGAAGGGGATGGCAGAGGATGCAATGGTTAGATAGCATCACCAACTCAATGGACATGAATTGGAGCAAAGTCTGGGAAACAGTGGAGAACAGGGTAGCCTGGTGTAGTGCAGTCCATGGGATCGCAAACAGTTGGACGGGACTTAGCGACTGAACAACAGCAAGCAACCAATATGCCATTGGATTTTTGCCACTGAAACAGACTCAACAAGACTAATTTCTAATGCTAATTTAAGATTTTTTTAATCTCACTCTTTAGTTTAAAACCTTTATCAGCTGTAAAAAAAAAAACACTCCTAGATATTCTAATGGACTTAAGCACATGAAAGTCACTGTATAGGGAAGGGTTGATGTAATTTATACCAAACACAATCAAGTTCTTCAGGTTAATAAGGAAATGCTGACCAGGCAAGCAGAAAGTAGAACACTAGTTTTGATATATCTGAAGCTCTACTGTTCTGGTACATGGAGGGAAAAAAATTTTTTTAACTTAATATACAGTAAAGCAATCAACAGGTTTCGTATCCCAGGTCAAGACACACTCTCTCCCACCCCCAGAGAATCATCTCTGCCTGATTGCTCAACTACTCTCCAGCTGCCTAGCCTTCTCTGTGGCCTTCCTGAGCCCTTCCCAATTTGGCCAAGTAGATGGGGACCAGGGACAGGCCCTGCTGCTAACCATCTTCCTCAGTTCAAAAATAAGATATAATCAGACTGGCTCCATAGCTCTCAGAAAAGCTGAAAATACTGAGTCACACCAAGACTGAAACATACTTGTTGCTCACACACACACACACAAAATATAACTGTCACCAGACTCTCACAAAACTGATAAATGAACTATTAATACATTCTGAAATGTTGCTTTGGTTGCATAAATTACATATATCAATTCTGGGGAAACCAACTGTCCACAGCTGTCTGCAACTCAGTAGGGATTACAGTATGCTACCCTTAAACTTGGTTATTACATTAGCTTTTTACTAATACATGACAGAATATGAATTTCCTACACCTTTCTACCCACAAAAAATTCATTTCTCTTAGATCAAATGTATGTCAAATACCTAATGACATCCAGTTAGTATAAATTTAAAGAGAGAGAAAACAAAACTTGACACTAGCCTCAGAATTCCTCTCAATGTATGTACCTTTGGTTAAGTTATGCCAGAGAATGCAATCCTTTATACTGGTGGTCTCTACAGTGAGGTATACATATCTCAAAAGGGTACATAAGGATATCAGTATGCAAGAAATTTCTGGTTATATTTAATTATCTCAACCAATGTATTTCTGGTGTGTTTTTCAGTTAATATACTTTATAAGAACAACAGTACATGCATGTGATTTTCAATTAATATGTATATGACTATAGTTATATACTCGAAATTTTTATCAGTAATCATGACTGATTTTAGAAGTTTGAAGTTTGATCATCAGAACTAGCAAAGGAAAATTTCTATATAAAACTCTCTCTATATAAAAATCAGTGTGCTAATCTCTGAGCAAGAATCTTTACCCAGCTCAAGGCAACAGACAATCCATTTCACTTACAGTTTATCGCAAGCACTGCACGGCCAGAAAATAATGCTATAAGGCATTGAAATATTATATATTCTATCAATATTTCCCACAAAGTATTCTTTGATGACTCAAATACATTTGATTAATGGTCCTCAACTTGATCTTAATCATATTAATTCACTAAATCTCAAAGCTGCAAAGAACACGTGTTAGTCACTCAGTCATGTCCGACTCTGCAACCCCATGAACTGTAACCCACCAGGCTCCTCTGTCCATGGAATTTTCCAGGCAAGAATACTGAAGTGGGTAGCCATTCCTTTCTCCAGGGGATCTTCCTGACCCAGTGATCAAACCCAAGTCTCTTGCACTGCAGGCAGATTCTTTATCATCTTGAAAAGTGAAAGTGAAGTCGCTCAGTCCTGTCCAACTCTTTGTGACCCGTGGACTGTAGCCCACCAAGCTCCTCCATCCATAGGATTCTCCAGGCAAGAATACTGGAGTGGGTTGCCATTTCCTTCTCCAGGGCATCTCCCCGACCCAGGGATTGAACCTAGGTCTTCCACATTGCAGGCAGCCGCTTTAACCTCTGCGCCACCAGGGAAGCCCTTAAATATAAGAATACAGTCTCTCAGAAAACCTATAGAGACACAGAACTTCAGATCCAAGTACTAACATCAAAGATTTCAAAGGGAGGAAAGGAAGCCAGGTTGAAAGAAGAAGGGGGAGGAGGCAGGAGAGGGGGTGAAAGGGGTGGCCTTACAAACGTCTCCTGCCACCTACAGATACCCAGGCGTTATGGGACTTTTCCCTGGGCCTCCAGAGAAGGGAGGACTGGAACTTGGCCCTACCAGAAATCAGACCAGACCAGAACCAGAATTCGAGTTCTCTGCCAAGAGGAGGTGATCAGTCTCCAATCCTCAGCTCAGGCTGAGGGCCCTTCAACCAGATTCCTGCGTCCAGGACCAGGGGACTACAAAAATGGGGAAGGATAGGAAGGGTTAAGGAGAGGAAAGAGAGAGGGAAGAGGGGAGAGGTCAATAAAGTCTCTTGTTCCTTACCGGTCAGGGCACTCTGGCCAATTGTCCGCATCAGGAGGAGACCAGGGACAAAAGGGTCCCAGTTGCGGCTGCTGGGTCTGGTCCATTGGCAGGCAAGCTGGCCCCTGAGTACCCCGAGTGGTCAGGATGTCAGTCTCAGCGAAGAAGAATCCCACCAGAGTCGCCACTTGTTGCAGGAAGGCGGACCCCTTCCAGGGCCCGAAACTGGGCTCTTGTCTAACACTCAGAAATGAATTGTCCGAGGGACACATTACCATCTTAGCCACCAAAGAAGCCCAAGAAGAAAGGCTTCCCTGACTAAGAACATGTACCACAAGCTTTAAATATATTTTTCAGATTATATTTTAAATTTTATTATTTGTAGTCTTCTTTGAATCAAAGAAAACAATTTTTAATTTCACAGAGAGAAAGACATTACAAAAAGTCATGTGGAACCAGGTCTTTCTCTTCTGACAAATCTGATCTAGATTTATTGACGATCTATTCTACCAAATGGGCTTCCCCGGTGGCACCAGTAGTAAAGAACCCAACCGTCAATGCAGGAAACTTAACAGATACGGGTTCGATCCCTGGGTCGGGAAGTCCCCTGGAAGGCACTGCAACCCGCTCCAGAAATCTTAGCTGGAGAATCCCCATGGAGGAGCCTGGCGGGCTACAGTCCACGGGGTCACAAAGAGTCAGACACGACTCCAGCGGCTTAGCATGCACACATTCCACCGACTAAGATTATCTGGGGCTGTCTCAGCATCATAATTTTAAATTTCAATTTAAAGGATATGAATAAAGAAAGCCTTGGTTTATAAAATGACTACAGCAAAATTCAATCCCCAATAACTTACTTTTATGACTCAGTAATTTTATTCATCCCTGTGTGACAGAAATGGATCCACTGTCTGTGGGTGAGGTGGTTCAGGTGAAATGAAACAGGAGGCTAATCTCATTTAGGATCCATGTCCCAAATGAATTCTGTCTCTCGGAGGATAAGAACAAAGTATCCTCACAGATTACACCAACATTTCCCCCTGCCGACAGTTTCCAAAGGCATCAGCAGGCACACAAACGTTTGTCAGCCCACTGGCGGCGGTTCCCACACTTCACTGGGCATTTTTCCTTTCTGCTACTTCTTTTCTCTACCTCCTGCTCCTTCTCTGAGTTTTCATTTTCTTCTCTCCTGCCTTACTACACCTTCAAGAGATTATGTCTAACAGGTATACAGCATGACGCACTGTTACTAAAGGAAAATAAAACTACACTTCAGAATCTTGATCAGGGTTCATAATATTGACTGTTTTACTGACTATTTTCATTAAGAAAACATCACTGGTTCAATATACCGCCTTAGTCTATTTTGGATTTCTCTTGTTTTTAAATATTTGGGACAATTTCTTGTAAGACTGCTTCTTTATTCAATTCTTTCCAAACAAAAGAATATTTTTTAAATAAAACATTTAAGAAAAGTGATTACATAGAGGTATTTTTTAAAAGTCATGGTAATCAAAGAAACATGTAAAATCATTGAAAAGACAAGGCAAGAATAATCATTTTAAAGAAGATATTCTCTAATTTCTGACTAAACTATATTTTATTTTCTGAAAGAAGGAAATAGATGTATGTAGTATCTCAGAATTCACGGACAATAAGAAAATGTAACAGAAAATGACAAATAGGAAATTCTTTTCTCAAAAAAGAAGAAAAGAGTGACAAATTTTAGAAAGCATATATGGACTGGGAAGCTAAATTTTCAATCTGAGAAAATAACTGTGGCTATTGGGCACAGAGTACTTCAACTCTTATTATATTCAGAACTTAGTAAACTGCAAGCTTTATGTCATCCAATAATGCAAAATCACTAACAAAAAAGCTAAAACTCTTAGGGCTAATAAAGATGTTGTTTAACATAAGGAAGGTAAGAATTCAGTACATTCAGTGCTACTCAATTCATATCTGGAGAATAGTATGCAAGTACATGTTTTAAGAGAGTAAAGTGACCCATTAAAGTATATCCAGAGAAGGGCTATAAGGTTACAAGCCATATTCATCTGGAAGTCATTTCATATGAATATTTAATAACAAGATAATCATCTTCAAACACTGGTAGCCGTGTCATTTATAAGGAAAAGAACTTAAATCAATAGCAATAAAAACAATAAACAGATAAATAGATTTAGCTCAATATAGTAAGGAATTTTCCAGTACAAGCATACCTTGGCTTATTGTTCTTCACTTTATTGTACTTCACAGATGCACACCATTTTTTTTTTTTTTTTTTTAACAAATTGAAGGTCTGTAGCAACCCTGTGTCAAGCTGATGACATTTATCTGACAGCATTTGCTCATTTTGTGTCTCTGTGTCACATTTTGGTAATTCTCACAGTATTTCAAACTTTTTCATTATTGTTATCTTTGTCATGGTGATCTGTGGTCAGTGACCTCTGACGTTACTACTGGGTTGTTTTGGGGGTGCCACAAACCACACCCGGTGAGCTTACTCCATAAATGTTGCGTGTGTTCTGACTGCTCTACTGACTGGCCATTCCCCAGTCTCTCTCCCTCTTTCTAGGCTTCCCTATTCCCACAAAAATAATGAAATTAAGCCAATTAATGACTCTACAATGGCCTTCAAGAGTTCAAGAGGAAGAGTCAACTGATGCAAATTTACTGTTGTCATTTTTAAAACTTGCCACAACCACACCAACGTTTACCAACTATCACCCTAATCAACATCCTCCACCAGCAAAAAGATTTACTCATTGAAGGCTCAAATGATGAACAGCACTTTCTAGCAATAAAATATTTTAAGATACATACATTGTTAGATATAATGCTATTGCACACTTAATAGACTACAAGAGAGTGTAAACAGAACTTTCATATACACTGGGAACTCCAAAAATTTACAGGACACATTTTAGTGCAATATTTGCTTTATTGCAGTGGTCTGGACCTGAACCCACAAAATCACCAAGGTATGCTTTGAAACTGGTATAAGATGACATATACTCAGTCACCTGAAATGTTTAAGGACAGTTAGATAGTCAACTTTAAGGCTTGGAATGAATGAATGATTAATGGATCCATTCTTGACATCAAAGACACTGATTGTACAGTGGAAGAGATATGAAGAGAGAATATATTTAGGTGCACATGGGGGTCTGTTTGCCTCATAAATGTGGGTAAGTTGAAGGAAGGTTTTGAGAGAAGCACAGAAAAAAATAACAAATGATCTAAGTTTGGATGAAAGAGTTCGGTTTAGTCAAATACAAGAGATAGACAGATGATGAAGGGAAAACCAAAGAAGACAACACAGGTAAAAACCACTAATATCAGAGAAAAAATAGTAGCTGCAAGGTACCAAGCATCTAAGTTTGGTTCCACTGCCTTCTAACTCTTGAGCTTCCATAAGCCAAAGCAGCTTGCTATGCTCCGCACAGAAGGACCATTTTTCTGCAAAGGAAGGCTTTTCTCAACCTTCCTTTCCCATGTGTCAAAATCTGAATGCAGATTTACTTCTTGAGCCACTTAACAACAGATATATTAGATACAGTGCATAGGCTTCAGTGAATTTAAATCTGAAACAATTTAATGAACCACATTTTGAATCTGTGTAATATGCTAAGATTATACAGTGGAAGTGAGAAATAGATTTAAGGGACTAGAACTGATAGATAGAGTGCCTGATGAACTACGGACAGGGAGGTTCGTGACACTGTACAGGAGACAGGGATCAAGACCATCCCCATGGAAAAGAAATGCACAAAAGCAAAAAGGCCTGTCTGGGGAGGCCTTACAAATAGCTGTGAAAAGAAGAGAAGTGAAAAGCAAAGGAGAAAAGGAAAGATATAAGCATCTGGATGCAGAGTTCCAAAGAATAGCAAGAAGAGATAAGAAAGCCTTCCTCAGCGATCAGTGCAAAGAAATAGAGGAAAACAACAGAAAGGGAAAGACTAGAGATCTCTTCAAGAAAATTAGAGATAAAGGGAATATTTCATGCAAAGATGGGCTCGATAAAGGACAGAAATGGTATGGACCTAACAGAAGCAGAAGATATAAGAAGAGGTGGCAAGAATACACAGAAGAACTATACAAAAAAGATCTTCACGACCAAGATAATCACAATGGTATGATCACTCACCTAGAGCCAGACATCCTGGAATGTGAAGTCAAGTGGGCCTTAGAAAGCATCACTACGAACAAAGCTAGTGGAGGTGATGGAATTCCAGTGGAGCTATTGCAAATCCTGAAAGATGATGCTGTGAAAGTGCTGCACTCAGTATGCCAGCAAATTTGGAAAACTCAGAAGTGGCCACAGGACTGGAAAAGGTCAGTTTTCATTTCAATCAATCGCAAAGAAAGGCAATGCCAAAGAATGCTCAAACTACCGCACAATTGCACTCATCTCACACGCTAGTAAAGAAATGCTCAAAATTCTCCAAGCCAGGCTTCAGCAATATGTGAACCATGAACTTCCAGATGTTCAAGCTGGTTTTAGAAAAGGCAGAGGAACCAGAGATCAAACTGCCAACATCTGCTGGATCATGGAAAAAGGAAGAGAGTTCCAGAAAAACATCTATTTCTGCTTTATTGACTATGCCAAAGCTTTTGACTGTGTGGATCACAATCAACTGTGGGAAATTCTGAAAGAGATGGGAATACCAGACCACCTGACCTGCCTCTTGAGAAACCTATATGCATGTCAGGAAGCAACAGTTAGAACTGGACATGGAACAACAGGCTGGTTCCAAATAGGAAAAGGAGTACGTCAAGGCTGTATATAGTCACCCTGCTTATTTAACTTCTATGCAGAGTACATCATGAGAAATGCTGGGCTGGAAGAAGCACAAGCTGGAATCAAGATTGCCGGGAGAAATATCAATAACCTCAGATATGCAGACGACACCACCCTTATGGCAGAAAGTGAAGAGGAACTAAAAAGCCTCTTGATGAAGGTGAAAGAGGAGAGTGAAAAAGTTGGCTTAAAGCTCAACATTCAGAAAATTAAGATCATGGCATCTGGTCCTATCACTTAAGGGAAATAGATGGGGAAACCATGGAAACAGTGTCAGACTTTATTTTTGGGGGCTCCAAAATCACTGCAAATGGTGACTGCAGCCATGAAAACAAAGACACTTACTCCTTGGAAGAAAAGTTATGACCAACCTAGATAGCATATTGAAAAGCAGAGACATTACTTTGCCAACAAAGGTCCGTTTGTTTAGTCAAGGCTATGGTTTTTCCAGTGGTCAGGTATGGATGCAAGAGCTGGACTGTTAACAAAGTTGAGCGCTGGAGAATTGATGCATTTGAACAGTGGTGTTGGAGAAGACTCTTGAGAGTCCCTTGGACTGCAAGGAGATCCAACCAGTCCAAATTCTAAAGATCAGTCCTGGGTGTTCTTTGGAAGGAATGATGCTAAAGCTGAAACTCCGGTACTTTGGACTCATTGGAAAAGACTCTGATGCTGGGAGAGATTAGGGGCAGGAAGGAAAGGGGACAACAGAGGATGAGATGGCTGGATGGCATCACCGACTCGATGGACGTGAGTCTGAGTGAACTCCGGGAGATGGTGATGGACAGGGAGGCCTGGCATGCTGCGATTCATGGGGTCGCAAAGAGTCAGACACGGCTGAGCGACTGAACTGAACTGAACTGAATATGCTAAGAGGTATAATCTGTGGCTAGTGATCTTCAGGATTTGAGAACTGACCCTTAAGCATGCACCAATCTCTCATTCAAAGTAAAAATCTCCCCTGCCTCAAGTGTGAGCAGTTTTATCAGGGCTTTGCTAGCCCTCCAGCATCGAGCCCCAGCCTTCCCCTTCGACTTTCTCTCCTACCTTGCCCTCTTACATATCCTACCCTGGGCCCACCCTCTCTGTTCACTGCTCTGCAATCGTGCTCTTATGCTTCCACCATTGTCTTTTGCTCCTGTCTCTGTGCCATCGCCTGGGTGCACACCTTCCCCTGTGCCCCTTGCTTCCAACCCATCTTTGAGGACCAAGCTGAATGTCTCTTACTCTGGCCGGGGGGTGGGGGTGAGGCCTGTAGTGCTGCTCCTGTAGTTTTAGAGACTTCATTCACTACTACGGACCCTCAGGGACATCCTCTGTTGTCTTATATACATGACATGTCTTCCCTGCTGGGCTCTGGGCTGGTTGAGAAAAGGAGAGATTGTCATTCATCTTTATTTCTCCTGTCACACCTATGAAATCACCTTGCACAGAGTAGTCTCTCTTATTCAGCTTATCTGCAAATATTTACTGAGCTCCTGTTATGTAGCAGGCCCTGTTCGAGACACCAAAGGTATGTTGTTTGGACAGGGGTGGGAAGGAGATAAACCCCCAGCAACCCTGGCCCTCGTGGGGCATCCACTGGTGAGGAGAGGGAGGTCTAAGCAGAAGACTGGGAAGAGGTTCAGGCCACAGCATCAGGAGCATCTTGCAGTCAGCCATCAAACCATATGAAATCAAAGATGAAGCTCTTGCCACTTTCTACTTCTGTCTCCTGCTGACCCATGGATGCACCCAGTTCCAGGCACTAACCCTAACAACATTTGACATTCCTGAGGCCTTAAGACAAGATGTACTGAAATGCCTCGGCCCCCACGTTGGGGCATTAGTACTGAGTCACTCTCGCTGCTAGGATGTTACCCAATACTGACCACAGGGTTTTCCATGTTATGTTCCAATTTGCCTTTATTGCTAATCAAATACAGCTGACATTATCATACCAACATCATCCCTCATTATCTAAAACTTACTCTGTCACAGGCATAGTGGAGATAAACTGTTTTCATCTCTTTGCCTGTAACCAATAAAGTGAATGTATATCAGGAAGTCAAAAGGGGATGAGCACTGTTTTAAGAGATTTAAAAGCTGTGATCAAGCTATGGTGGTAAAATTCTGGGAACCTCCTCTCCTTTTACCATACTATAAGCATCCATCAATATACAAGTCTGCTTTTTAAACATTAAAGGGGTAGAAGAAGATTATCACTGACCACGTTACAAAGTCACCTTAGCATATGGACTGATGAATCTGCATTAGTAACTGCCTATAATTTGTTCTTCTTTGGGGTCCCTTAATCTTCCAGTCTGACCAGATGGTGACATATCCCATGATGACCATGCTGAATGCCCTTCCTTAAAGGAGAAACAAAATGGAATTTTTCTGGTTAAGGCAAAAGACTTTCCACTCTGCTGCTCCTAATTTTTCCTTATGGCCAAACTTAGTCCATGAATTCTTGCCTGGACTCTGACTCCTTGGGACGTTCATTATACAGTCTCATGGGTACAATACTGCTAAAAAAAAAAAAACAGCATTATCACCAAGATATGGAGTATACAGCACCATTTGGCATTATAATAAATAAATGCATCAAAATGGTGTTCAGCAGTACAAAACTTTTAGCAAGGAGTTCCACTCATCCACAAGTCTTATGTGGCTAAGTTGTAAGAAATGACCACCTGTGAAAATAGCAATAGTCTCAAAACTGAAGAGTTGTTTTCATAGACAACCAGGTTGATACTGTCTAATGACACTACTGTCAGTAACACTTGCATTCATGGGTTAGTGTACACACATTTTCAAAGTCAGAAGAAACAAATATCTGCATAACACTGTCACAAACTTGTTACTGAGCACACTAACATAGGTCATTTTCTTCCCAGGGTGCATACCGAACTGCTTGGCTTGATGCTTTTAACACTACATCAAAATTACCTCCGCAGCAAATAATCTAAATAATGAAAGTAAAGATCTGAAAATTCCTTTTCAGAACAAACACATTCTTTCATTGATTTATCTTCCTGGAGTACCTTCCATGTGTAAGCAAAGTTCTTAGCAGTATAGATGACAATACATGAAATCCCTTCCAAAGAATACTGGATGACTGCGGGTATTATGAGCTTCACCAGTGGCTCAGTGGTAAAGAATCCAACTGCAATGCAGAAGACCCAGGTTCAATCCCTGGGTCAGGAAGATCCTCTCGAAGAGGCCATGGCAACTCACTTCAGTATTCTTGCTGGAGAATTCCATGGACAAAGGAGCCTGGCGGGCTATAGTCCCAGGGGTTGCAAAGAGCCGGACACAACTGAAGCAACTTAGCATGCACTTAGATATTTATAATCCCATTAAGAAAAAGAAAATAAGAATAACTTACTCAAGTTGTAAACAACTGATACACACATATTTTATGTAGAATACCTCAAGCTTAGGACTTGACAAATTTATCATCCCACTTAATTATCTGCTCATTTCCTTATAAGTGTTAGTTGCTCAGTCGTGTCCAACTCTGTGACCCAAGAACTATAGCCCATCGGGCTCCTCTATTCATGGAATTCTCCAGGCATCAATATTGGAGTGGGTTGCCATTCCCTTCTCCAGGAGGTCTTTCCAACCAAGCATCAAACACCAGGCTCTTACATTGCAGGCAGATTCTTTACCCTCTGAGCCACCAGGGGAGCCCCCCATTTCCTTACTGTCCGTGTCAAACAATATGTTTTGAAGGTTAATTAGATCATTCTTCGGATATTGTGCTTCAGCATCATCTAGTCAGCATTTCTGAGTGATACAGCTACCATTATAAGTGTAAAATTTCTCAGATATAAAGCTCTTTTTATTTGTTATTGTTTTCAATGCTGTTTTTCCTGTCAAACCAACAAGATTATTCCCTTTTCTCTTTTTAACGAAGATCTTTTCCAAAAGATTATTTTGTACTCTTCACAACATCTAAATTATGATAATTATACAATAATATTCAAAAAATGCTAAGTATAATAATATAATTAAAAGATACCTTCTTGAGAAACAATCAGTAGAAAAGAGAAAATAGATTCTTTCGTTGCTGAGTCCCCGGTGGCTAACAGATGAAATATCACCAAGCACCAAATTTGCCTTCTATTGGGCAGGTTAAATTATTGTTCAAATAAAAAAAGAAACATGAAAGCAGATGTTTATCTTCAACTACACCCAGGTAGAACTGGGAGTCGTTTAAAATTTATTGTATGGTGAAAACAAGTACATACTGGGAAATATTTCCTCATCCTTGTTTGTAACATTTATATACAATAAAATTTTATTGTATATAAATGTTCCAGAAAAGCATCATCTATTTAAAAGGCAGAAGGATAAACATATAAGTCAAAGAGTTAAGAACTGCTTCAAAAGAACAGCTTATACAACTACTGGTTTAAGGGAGGAAAACAACATTCAAATTTGAAGGAAGGCCATTTCCATTCTCAAGTTGTCAGGTTCCATCTATTTCTCTCCCAATTAAACTTTACACCTGACTGTTCCTGTTTTCCTTTTTAGAATTCCAGTGTATCATTCAGAAAAAAACATGCAGTGTCTTCAGCAGTGAATAATAAAATGCCATAAATGTAAAAGTGATATGTAAGCCAAACACGCTTACATCAACTAATACCATCTAAAACTTCACTAGAGCTTCCCTGTCACTCTTTCTTCATGATGATTCTATACTTGGCTTTGCAGTTACTCCTGTTTCAGTTCCTGGTCAAGGTAGATCAAATGTAATATAGTGAAATTATGACTGCTTCATGATAGTAAACTTGTGGTTCAGACCCAAAAATAATGCCAAGGAGTAAAAAAAAAAAAATATATATATATATATATATAAATATATATATATATTAAACTCCAAATTATGGTTATATTGTATATAGAACTTAAGATATCCACTTCACACTATGATATACAAAATTCCTTACGGAAGTATTGACCAAGATTTTGGTCCTACCCCATGAGTCAACCCTCTAGAAGGGTTATTTGTTATTCAGCACTGGAATACAGAGCCACCTACTGGTATTTCTAGATCGAAGTTAAAAACCTGTCTACCTAAATTTGTTTATTCAAAACTGACCTAAATCCTCCGATAGCAGTATTTCTCACAAGAATAATTAGACTTTTATTTGCTTAAAACGTGTCCAAAAGTACAGTTAAATGGAAATTACTCTGCTATTGTACAAAGCTTCTTGTATCTTCACATTTTAACTAGGTAGTCAAAACCTCAGTCATTAAACTCAGTTCACCTTGCTTCCAAATACCCATGTTTCAATCTTAATAAATGAACAAAAGTTACATAATTAATATCTGTTAATTCATTCATTTGCAAATATTAATTGAACATCTACGTATCATGGGCTAAGTTCCATGCTAGGCTGTGGGAAACAGAGTTGAGTAAGGCAGACATGAACTTTACAGGGAAATTGATGAACAAAAACTAAACAAAATCCTTATTCAGGTTATTGTTATCATTTCAGTGAGAAGCAATGAGGAAACCATCAGGAAATGCTCCCATATCAAGGAAAGCATATCAAAAGTGTGCCCATGCACTTTTCAGGGAAAACTCATAATAGTCATCTCTTTGGAAGTGCAGCACTGACAATTTGAAAATTTAATAAATTTCATGCTGTATATTTTCCCTCTTAGATTAAAAAATTAGGACTCGTTCCCATCTCATTGAGCATGACATACAATGAAGGAATGTGTGTGTGTGTGTGCATGTACATGAAAGTATTATACTGGGATAATTAAAGGCTAGGAAGCAATTTGATGAATAACAAAACTGCCAAAAGTATTTTCAATACTTTCTCTCAATTACTCAATTATTCTTTCATTATGTACCAATATGTAAACTGTTTCAAATGTCTGCTGTTGCTGCTAAGCTGCTTCAGTCGTGTCCGACTCTGTGCAATCCCATAGACGGCAGCCCACCAGGCTCCCCTGTCCCTGGGATTCTCCAGGCAAGAACACTGGAGTGGGTTGCCATTTCCTTCTCCAATGCAGGAAAGTGAAAAGTGAAAGTGAATTCCCTCAGTTGTGTCCGACTCTTAGCAACCCCATGGACTGCAGCCCACCAGGCTCCTCCGTCCATGGGATTTTCCAGGCAAGAGTACTGGAGTGGGGTGCCATTGCCTTCTCCTAGTATCTGCACTAAATATTTATTTTAAAAAATTTACAAAGTGGGCTCTATACTGGGAAGCAGATCATAAGTATAACTTTTATTTCTTAGATCTTGAATATTGCATATTGTTAACACCAACAGATAACCAGAGAATGTGAAAAAAAACAAAGTCATTTCAAATAAGAAAGCACTTTAATTTTTCTTGGAGCTGAATATGGCAACACATACAGTTTTTTTTTTTTTTTAAGGAATATTTGCAGTAAGTCAAAATTAGATTCATTTGTCCATGTCAATTAACTCTTACAAAGATCCAGTTGCTTGTGTTTTTCATTGGTTGGGTGGTATCACGTGTATTTTGTTTTCCAGTCCAATAGAATACTAAAATTAATATTTCAGCAGTTTTTGTTCTGTTTTTTCAAATATAATACTGTTTTTTGTATTGTTTTTCAGTCAAATATAATACTAAAATTAATGTTTCAGCAGAAAGATACTGATTGAGAAGAAATCAGCAAAATAATTCAGAGAGGACACCAGAGAGGACACAGAGAGGACGCCAGTCACTCATATGCTGTGTTTCCTTGTTATCATCACTTACATCTTGCTCTAAAAATACCAACATACTATTAAGCAGATGCAAAGTGTTTAAAGCTGGCCATCTATATACTATCAAGAGATTAGTTGATAGGTGATCAAAAACTGAGTATTCTAGAGCTCTGACAGGATCTGCTAGAGGTTAAAGCATCTGCCTGGAATGCGGGATAGCCAGGTTCGATCCCTGGGTGGAGAAGATCCCCTGGAGAAGGAAATGGCAACCCACTCCAGTACTCTTGCCTGGAGAATCCTATGGCCAGAGGAGCCTGGTAGGTTTCATGGGGTCGACTGAGCGACTTTACTTCACTTACTTTACTTCACTTCATAAATGTTATTAAATGGGTCTCTAGTTTTCTATAAGATCACAATTCTTAAGGAAATGCCCTAGAAACTACTTCATCTCATTAACTGAGGCAATCTTAAAATACTGACCAAGTATTAAAAAGAAAAATATAAAAAAACATCAAGAAGAAAAGTCTCCTAGCTCAGTTACTTCAGTATATTTTCTTTCAATCTTTTCGTTAATACAACTCAATGAAGGAATCTGCCTATGTGTTCAAATATACATTTATTTTTTTCTCAGAGCAAGTAAAACAAAAGATCACATTGCTTTCTTTCCTTTTAGTCTCCTAACTTAAAAATCAGAACCATAATAAAGATGGGTTACACCAACCCATCTTTATTATGTGAGTGTGATAGACACTCACACCTGTCTATCAAAATTCTATTTCCCTGTTTGAAACGGCCTGATAGCACCTTGGAGGGGATATACATATTTCTTTCTTTGTGGAGCCAGGATAACAGAATCTGCTATGTCCCAAATTAAGACCCCAAACGATTTTAAGCATTTTTTTTTTCAAATTTCTGTAAGACTACTCCCATCTTAAGTCTTAAATATAAGGATATGTGGAAATGAAATAAATAAATCAACAAGAACTCAAATGAAATAAGCAAATAAACTAAAACTCAGAGAAGCACAAACAAATTAAGACTAAATTTCATGACATTTGAAAACATTTTGTGACAAACTTAACTTGTTTGAGAGACTGGGGGTGTGGGGTGTTTCTTAATAAGCAAATGCAGATGTTGAGGCAAAAATGCTTAGATTTTTTACACTGTTCTTTGCTAACAAAATTTCAAATGTTTTCCATAAGCAAACAATGTTGAAATGTCTGAATATTTTTGTCTTAAACCACCATCCAGCTAAACTTTGAAAAATGGAATTATCAATTTACCACTGAGATTATACATTTGATCATTTCTGATCAATCTTTCTTTGCTCAACTTTTACTTTCCATGTCCTTTATACATTTTAATTAATTGTGAGAAGAATTCATGGTCTTCCTATGTTGTGTACACACACATACATGTACATACACACACTGAGTCAGTATTTATTCAAGTGTCACTCTCCAGGAACATATTTAAAGTTGTCCATAAGCAGATTATGGGATGAAATATTTCATTTTACTACACACAGAGCTTTGGGTTCACTTTTATATAACATGCAAAACTACCTTTAAGTGTTCACTGTCAAGTCAAAACAATACCCAACAAGTAAAACACTGATGCAGGTTTTCTTACACCCGAGTTTCACTTTCAGTCATCACTGTGATGCCCCTGAGTCTTTTTATCAGGTCAGATAGTTTTTTTCCTTTTAAACTTAAAACTGTCACTGATTAAATCAGATAGCACCAATTGGAAAAGATTCTGATGCTGGGAAAGATTGAAGGCAAAAGAAGGAGGCGACAGCAGAGGATGAGATGGTTAGACAGCATCACCAACTCATTGGACATGAATTTGAGCAAACTTGGGGAGATAGTGAAGGACAGAAAAGCTTGGCATGCTGTGGTCCATGGGGTCACAAAGACTTGGACATGACTTATCAGCTGAACAACATATTGGATAAGTTTCACTTCTATCTCTTTCCAAACTCTGTCCAATATGCAAAATTATCCCAATTATTACAGAAAACTTTCTAAATTCAGTTATAATGCAGTTGCCCTATTGAGATATTAAAGACTTTTTCATCAATGGGGAAAAAATGACAGATGAAAGTGAATGAGGTTGAATAAGTTAACTGAAAAATATCTTCCCCCTCATTCCATTTAACTGTGTGATGAAAACTCAAATGAGTCTGAGTTTCTTATGCTTTGCAGTGCTACAATCATAGCATCAAAAGATTACTTTGCAATTACCAAGAATCCCTAAACAGTGTTTCAAAGATGAGCTTGCCTTGCCTCTCCAAGAATTTTATTTCCTCACCTTTAATCTCCTCACTAGGTAAGACTTTACTCCTTAGAAGCAAAGTTATGACCAACCTAGACAGCATATTAAAAAGCAGATGTGAGAGTTGGACTGTAAAGAAAGATGAGCGCCGAAGAATTGATGCTTTTGAACTGTGGTGTTGGAGAAGACTCTTGAGAGTCCCTTGGACTGCAAGGAGATTCAACCAGTCCATCCTAAAGGAGATCAGTCCTGGGTGTTCATTGGAAGGACTGAGGTTGAAGCTGAAACTCCAATACTTTGGCCACCTGATACGAAGAGCTGACTCATTTGAGAAGACCCTGATGCTGGGAAAGATTGAAGGCAGGAGGAGAAGGGGACAACAGAGGATGAGATGGTTGGATGGCATCATCGACTTGATGGACATGAGTTTGGGTAAACTCCGGGAGTTGGTGATGGACAGGGAGGCCTGGCGTGCTGCGGTTCATGGGGTCACAAAGAGGCAGACACGATTGAACTGACTGACTGACAATAAGGAGCACCAAAGGAATTCCAGAATACAGAATAAAAACTGATCCCAAGGTGAAAAATAATACTATAAAGATGGCCTACATTAAGCAACAAACATTTTGAAGTTTCTGGTAGATAGCGGTAGGAGTTCGAATAGCTTTGGGAAGTATCTTAAGCCTCTCAAAGCGATGACTGATTAATGACTGAAAGTAATTTACTAAATCTGATAAGTATAGACAATATCTAAATACCATTGGAGTACTTCGTACCTGGCTGATCCCCACATCCACATATCAGAAGTATGTCAAGTTCCTACTTAATAATAGTTTCATAAATGCTAACTGTACATGGGCAAGGATCCCCTTTTCATCAATATTACCTTCCTATCTTCATCAACTGAGTATAAGATGCATAGTAGCTATTTCAGAAATATCTACTATTTTCAAGAAGCTGTGTGTGTGTGTGTGTGTACACACACTAGGAATTTCTAGTGATATATCTAATCACATGTGTGTGCGTACATATGATTGTTTGTATATACAATTGTCAATGAAGTAAAATAGAGAACACATTTTATTAATCATGAGTATCTCAACTGTTAATGAAGCAAAGAAGAGAACATATTTTATTAATCATGAGTATCTCAAAGATTCCTATTAATAAAGCTTATTAAAAGAAAGTATTTCAAAATTAAAATTCTTGGAGAAAACTGCCAAAGTTTGTGTTCCAGAAAATGGCCTTATGGTCCAGCCCTGTCTGTAAAATGGGGTTTTTACTACTGTGAAGGAAAAAAAACTTGGCCTCAATCTTTTTCTTAGACATATGTTAGGAATGAAAGAGATGTTAATAAAGTGCTTATATGTCCTTTGGGAGAAAAATTCTATACCAAGTGCTCTCATAAGGTAAGTCAAAATGTAATTTGACAAAAGGTAATTACCCATTTGAATCCTTTGGCTCTGGATCACAGAGGAGGAGGGTGGGTAAAGTAACCTTGAACAAGTGGTCTGGAATAAATTAATAGCTATCCATTCCAAAGAGCTAATCCATTACGTACTGCCTGCTGCTATTTCCCTTCTGAATACTTTGGACTCTTACAAGAGTTGCCCAAAGATCCATGCTGGATGCCATCACATCATTAATAGTCAAATAAGGAAATATTGATCTGCCAAGAAAAATGGAGCAGTTAACCTCTTGTGTCATTCAGATGCCTGTGGAGCAGAGAAAGTAGAATGTACTTTGAAGGATTCCCTTATTTCACAAAGTTTATCAGGTTGCAAAGACTGAAATATAACACAAAACGCAGCTGTTAGGCTTATTCCCACAAAAAAGAAAACCTTGTAGGAAGCACCACAACCCACTCAAAAGCGTAATATGTAGTCCATTCCATAAACAGTAACAGAGGCATATCAAAGATAGTTTCCTCAGCTTCAATTCATCATTTTTATAATTATTTGGAAATTACAATACAAACCAGAACTGTCTCTCTACGTCCAAAAGTTAGATCAGAAAATTCCACGCCTCAAATATTTCTACAGGAGAAATTTTCTGTCACTTGTGCTTCTGAACATAATGTTTTAAGATGTTTACTTTTTAGAAAACTGGTGAAGTTATGCCACCTAATTTGTTATCTCATCTTTCAGCTAATAGAGAAAAAAAAGTATTCTTGTCATAAAAGAATTTCTGCAGAAAGAATCCAGTGTAAAGATATAAAATTCATAAACATGAAGGAAGTGATACAAAAGATAGGAATGCAAGGTTCGGTTTCACAAATTGTAAATAATGTTGGAGAGCTTATTTTAAAGGAGTTTTTAAATCTGTACATCAAAACACAGTCATCCAAGAATAGCCTTTCGGGCAAAACTAGTTTTTCAGATATGTTTGTGTGTGAGCATGAGTACGTATGTGTGTATATGAGTATCTCTGTGCACATGTGTGTATTTGTGAGTGTTTACTTGAGCACGCACAGGCATGCGTGTATGCATACATACGTATTTGTCGGTTAGTGTGCATGTGTATATATGTGCTTGTGCATGTGTTTGAATCTATGTTTGAATATGTGAGGGTGCATGAGCATGTGTGCATATGCATGAACATGTTTGTGCATCTTTTAGATCCCTCGTAGCTCAGTGGGTAAAGAATCTGCCTGCAATGCAAGAGATCTGGGTTCAATCCCCGGGCCAGGAAGATCCCCTGGAGAAGGAACTGGCAAGCCACTCCAGTATTCTTGCCTGGAGAATCCCATGGACAGAGGAGCCTGGTGGGCTACAGTCCAGGGGGTCACAAGAGTCAGACACGACTTAGGGACTAAACCACCAGCAATATGTTAATTTGCTTTTCTCAACCATATTTATTCTTCATATTTTAAGAAGCAATCTATTTTGTTTGTGAACCATGCAGAAGGTATAGGTACCCTAGTATTACATGCAACTGTGGAATAGAATATTGGCAAGATGGAAAACAGTCCGAACATTAACTCTTTGGAACCAAAACATCACTGTTTATTTCACAAGGATTATGTAATCTTCCACAGGAAACAACCACACTACAGTGCTGAAATTTTTCATATCGTTCAAGGTTTTTGAACGCTCTTAGGTAGTTGGGACAAGGGCTTTTTTTAACAGAAAACCTGTTTTACTGATTTTACAAACTTCAACATACAAATAACTCAAACCTTAAACATCCTCTTATAATTACTATTATAAAGTCTAGTGAAATTAAAGTTATTTCAAAGTCAAATGCATGATCTTGCTGCTGCTGCTGCTAAGTCGCTTCAGTCGTGTCTGACTCTGTGCGACCCCATAGACGGCAGCCCACCAGGCTCCCCCGTCCCTGGGATTCTCCAAGCAAGGACACTGGAGTGGGTTGCCATTTCCTTCTCCAATGCAAGAAAGTGAAAAGTCAAAGTGAAGTCATGTCCGACTCTTAGCAACCCCACGGACTGCAGGCCACCAGGCTCCTCCGTCCAAGGGATTTTCCAGGCAAGAGTACTGGAGTGGGGTGCCATTGCCTTCTCCGATGCATGATCTTAAGTATTCTCAATTAGTGAGGAAAAACCCCAACTGTTTCATAAATGAAATGTTATGAAAAAAATTTACAAGACAGGAAATGAGAAGGGAAATCCTCTCATAACAAGACTAATTAATTCAACCTTCTCGACATGTTGCCTTCTTTAAGCCATGTCGAAGTAAACACAACCAAAACACAGTGATCATTTTACATACCTACACATAATATTACATCGATACAAACCTCCCTGTGGATTGCATTTAATTTTCAAACTCTGGGGGGAAAAAAAAAAAAAGCTCTTTCTAAGAAGTAAGACAGTTTGTACAGGTTAATGAAAGAAGCAATGCCAATATACATGAGAGATGCTTGGTATAAATATTGCTGAATGAAACTTCTGTTAGACCTCAGAAACAGAATTATAATCTGAGAAAAGTACTCCCCAAGTTATCAGAGGTGGAGGTGGAAAGGCTAGACAGTTAAGAATGTGGACTCTAAAGTTAGATTGTGTTCAAATCCCATTTCTGTGTCTTTTTTAACTATCTGAGCATTGAACCTCTTAGTATCAGTTTCCTCATCTATCAAATAATAAAATTACTTTGTTGAGTCACTGTACATGTAAATGACTTAATAAATAAAACCACTGAGGACAGTTATTTTTAGCAAGTTATCATTATTGACAGCCAAACTCTCAATAAAAGTTGTTGTTTAGTCACACAGCCATGTATGACTCTTGCAACCCTGTGGACTATAGCTTGCCATGCTCCTTTGTCCGTGAGATTTCCCAAGCAAGAACACTGGAGTAGGTTGCCATTTCCTTCTCCACGAGATCTTCTTGACCCAGGGATCGAACTCATGTCTCCTGCATTGGTAGGCAGGTTCTTTACTGCTGAGACATCAGGGAAGCCCCAATAAATTTACCTATTATTATTATCATTATGTTACATTTATTTATGCTTAGATTCACTCACAGGCGGCTCTCCATTTCTTCAGCCATAATTTTTTAATGGAAAATGAGCCATGACACAATCATGAATGTGCTATCAAGTGGTAATCAGTAAAATGTGTATTTTGCCTGCACCAGGATCAACTAAAGTCCTGGCTGGACCAACCCTGGAGTGTTTTAGCAAGAAGGCAAATGACTGTGCTGCCCACAGAATCTTCAGAAGTACTTCTGTACTCCAAGTTTCATTCAGCAATATTTACCAAGCATCTCTCATCCATGCATGAGCGTTAGACGTGAGAGATAAACAGACAGAGATTGAAACAGAGAGACAGAGAAAGAAAGAACACATATGCCACAAAAGAAAATCCTGCTTTCCCAGAATAAACTCACAAAAGGATCAAACAGCTTATGTTTTTCACAAAAATAAGAAGTTCACTAAAGATTTTTTTTGAGAGAGATAAAATACACATATTCTTTTGTTCTTTATTAATAATGAGGAGTGTCAAAAACTTAATAATTCCTGCTAAGGTTAGCATATGTTAGTCAAACTTGATAGTCACTTTCATTTCACATACACAAAAATTTACATTTCTACCTAAATGTTATTAGATAACAATGACAACTTACTATTTCCAGAGGTAAAATATTTGAAGTTTAGCCTCCCCACTTGATCACTGTGGAATGGAGGAGTACAAAACTCTTAGTTGTCCACTTTATAAGCATATGTGGGCAACTAACTGGATTACTAAGTTTAAAACTACTTTGAAAATATAAGACAAAATACTAACTTTACTATAATTACAACTTTTGTGTCTATAAATTTAATGTCTTTAGAATAAGAGAAATGTGAGTATGTTTGCATACTTTTCTCATCTTCCCAGCAAAGGCTAGATAAGTAAAATTTGAATAAAAGTCTACCATAAATTTAAGGAATAATCTACCATTATAATCATTTTTTTCCACGAAAAATCTAACTGAAATGATTCAGGATACAGTTTCCAATAGAAACTGTCAAATGTACTCTCCCTTTCAAATGTTAGTCTTGTCCATTTCCTAACCGAACAATCATAACAGGTCAATAGGAAAATAGTATAGTTTAAAAAAGAAAAAAAACACTAGGGCAATAGATATCACTTTAACACAATGCACATTCTTTCCAAAAGCAGGAATTTGTAATCTCGTCATAACATCATTCTAAGACCCCTCTGAAGTTTAGAGCACAGGATTTAGGAAGACTATAAAAGAGGAACTGCTATAGTCAGGACAGGAAGCAATTAAGACATAAATAAGAATTTCCGCAGAATCAGGTTAAAGTACACATTTAAGACATGTCCTGAAGGTGAAACTAACAGATAAATAATGATGTAATGAGCGGAAGTGGGTGTAGGAGACCTGTTTGGTGATAAACGCAGGTATCTTTAAGCACATAAAAGTTTTGCACTGAAAACCATAAAAGTGGATTTTTAAATGCAAAGCACAACAAAATTCCACAGGCCTCTGGGTGTTTGGAGTTCCATTGTCACTCCTGAGATCTTGCAGGAGGTGAAGCTGTGAGTTTGAGGAAAATCAGGTTTTCTTTTTCTTTAATTACTCAGTGAAGCATTCTTGAAATATTTAGAGGAGAATGATTTAGACATTTGAAGTTTAGGTAATAAGCACTCCAGAAGACTCTCAAACAAACTGAAAACAACTCAATAGGCACCAAAATCATGAAGACTACTGCTGAAATATACAAAGAAGTCAGTATCTCAGTAAGCAGATATTATACCAAATGAGGGTTTGTTAGTGCTATTTTTGTGATGCTCAATGTATAATTATTGTTACTCGATTTTGCAATTATCACAATCATTCTTTGATTACCAAAAATTTACCTTGAAAGCAGAGAGTACACAGCATGCCCTCTTGAGCCGTTTCTCTCAATTTTCAAATGAACATAAAAGACAGTACCCTGTAAGTGCTCTGCACAACAGCTCATCCGGGGAGTGTGCTGAGAGATGGATAAAATCTCTTCCCTTTTCTGTACCAATTCGCACATCTGGGGCTCTAGCAGGGATATTTCAGAAATAAAAAATTTATTTTTGTTGACAGATAGCTAAAGGATCCAGAAAGACTTACTTTGAGGAGAAAAAAGGACAGCCAAGAAGCAATGACTAAAGTTTACTGAAACCTGGAATCTTAGGTCAGGAAGGAAACTCGGAGGTCATCTCTTCCAACCCTTCGGTTTTAGAGATGATAAAATTGAAGAGTGGACTTACATAAGTTTACACAACTAGTTTAGAGGAATTTATGTTTCATTTGCTTTCTTGTCTCATCATTTTTACTTCTCAAAGTCTTGTTTTCCTGGTTCTGCTAACTTTAGTGGAGGTGTTTAATAAAATCATTTCTTATTTAACTATTACTTCATGGGGAGCTGAGTAGTTCACAGAAAATTCTGACCTTCCTCTTCTTATAGATTGGTGCAAACTAATCAGATTCTGATTAATAAGCAAAAGAGAAAAAAAAACTAATTCTAAATATGCAGTAGGAACTTCAGTTTTTAGATTATTTTATTTTTCTACTATACACATCTACACCACACTGATTTCCCATTAGCTTTGGAACTTTACAAATTTTCTAATTAAAACTGAAAAAAAAAAAAAGGCAGCTCCTGCTCCCCTTGTTCTCCTCCACTGTCATCCTCTATTTCTCTTCCTTTCTGGAGGCAAATTTTTTCAAAATAGTTGTCTACGCTCACCATCTCCTCATCTCTTTCTGAAGCCTTAACTTTACCAAACCCAGCTTCCTCCTCCAACACTTGACCAAAACAGCTCTGCATGAAGTTACAGGTGGCTTTGCTTCCATTCAATCAAATCAGCACACAGTCCACATCTTGTAAGCTCTCTCAAGGGTGTCTGGCAACACTCCCTCTTTCTCGAAATACTCTCTTTCCTTTGTGTCCCTGACATCACACTGTCCTGATTTTCTCCCTCCTCTTTAAATATTTATTTTATTAATTATTTATTTAATTGGCAGTGCCAGGGCTTAGTTTCAGCATGTGAGACCTTCGATTTTCATTGCAGCATGCAGGATCTTTCAGTCAAGGCATGTAGGATTTCAATCCCTGACCACGGATCGAACTCAGACTCCCCTCATTGGGAGTGCAGAGTCTTAGCCACTGGACCACCAGGGAAGTCACCCTCCCTCCTCTCTTATCATTAATTCTAGCTTTCTTAGCTGCATGCTCATTCTGCCTCACCTGGCCAATAATGACTTTGCAGTTCCTAAAGGCTCATTCTTTTTTTTTTTTTTTTTTTAACGTATATTTACTTTTTAATGGAAGGATAATTGCTTTACAGAATTTTTTTGTTTTCTTTAAGCCATCTCATTAATAGTTTTCCCTGATATCATACATGCCAGTGATGTCAGTTAAAATCTAGGCAACGGTGACCCAAGAATGTATATTGAACTAAAATGTCTTTCAGTTACATATAATTCATTATATAAAAGAAAAACTTATTTTATCTCCACCCTCCCATCTGGTCCTCTTACACTGTCTCCCATCTCGGAAAAGTGCTTCCATTCATCCAGTTGCACAATACAAAACCTTTGGATTTATCATCACTCATCCTCCCAGGCTCACTCCTCCATTACCGAAACCATCACCAAACGCTAACCATTTTACCTACTAAACAGCTCTTGAATCTTTCTCCTTGTCCCAATGTCATCAACCACAACCTTAGTCCTAGCTCTACCATCTCTTATCTCTTAGACGAACTAGACTGTAGAAAGAGGCCTGACCGGTCCTCCCATCATTCACTGTTTCTAATCCACTCCCCACAGGGGGCCACAGTGATTTTTCTGAGACATAAATCTAATTACATCATCTACCAAATAAACCTTCCCAGTGACTGCTAAAGAGTCAGACATGACTGAGCAACTGAATAACAACTATGACTTCTATGGCTCTTAGAAGAAAGTTGAAACCCCTAAACATGAACTCTTTTCCTGTATGGTCCGGCTTCTACCCATTCCTCCAGCAATCCCTAATCCTCTCCACGCCCTTTTCTCTTACTTACCTGCTCACTCTTAATCCATAGGACCTTCCCTTTGTGTCCCTACCCTACAGTATTCTTCCCTCTATCCTTTCCTCTGATTAACTCCTGTCCCTCCTTGGCATTTATTTCTGTCTTCATTACCTTGAGGAAGCCTTGACAAAAGCCCCCAACTGCCTCATACTCACTAAATTGCCTTTTCAGCTCTTTACTTTGACTGTTTCATCAGTTTCTATCATTCCACAAGACTGTCAGCCAAAGGAGGAAGGGGCTGCATCTGGTTTTTTGGTTTCTCAATCATCCCAGTGCCACGTGAGTTCCTAAGACATTATGGAAACAATATTTGTTGACGAACAGAACAAATGACCAGGACTTCCCTAGTGGTCCAATGGTTAAGAATCTGCCTGCCAATCTTCCCTGGTCTGAGAAGATCCCACGTGACACTGAGTAACTAAGCCCACCAGCAGTCGCAAGCACTGAGCCCACGATGGAGAGCCTGTGCTCTGCAACAAGAGGATCAAGGAGCCACCGCAGTGAGAAGCCCGTGTATTCCGACTAGAGAGTAGCCCCTGCCTGCGGCAGCTAGAGAAAGCCTACAAGCAGCAAGGAAGAGCCAGCGCAGCTAAAAATTAATTAAAAACAAAAAGAACTAATGACCAAACTAGAGCCTCGGACCTCTGAAACACCAGAATAACCTGCAGATGTTGGAGCTCTGCAAGAAATGGAAAAGAACATATCCAGTCATTCTAGCTGCTATTTTTCCAGAATGTTTCTTTTTCTTAGCACACAAGCGGATATATCTTAGCCAACTGATTTTTTTCTGTTTCAGCACTCATCACTAACATGAATCATTCTAAATTACTGACCAAACTCTAACCAGGCAAGATGTTCATTGTCGCAGTATACGATTTTTGCTCAGGAAGGAGCTGTTTCAGTCAGCGCAACTGAAAACAAAAAGTGTTTCCTGTGTAACTGGTATCACACATGTGCTACGCTACTGTGCTTGTTATGATGTAGTTGTTTTTATTTTTATAGATGCTGAAACCAGTTCATCTTTCACTTTGTGTAACGCAATTTATTTTCTTGTCATATAAATCTATATTTTTTTAAAAATGTTTTACTCTCCACAAAAATAGAAGAGATATTATCAGATATTCACATCTCATACACAGCCTCATGTATTTTCAATAGCAGGAATTTATTTTCTTTTTAACATAAAGAATTATAATTAGTAAAAACAATTCATAAATTATATGTGGTTAATCCAATTATTTTTGATGCATGGAAATTTTTACTGAAGATCTTATTCATTTGCAACACAATATAATAGTGAAATAAAGCTGCATTTATTCCATTTATAATTATTTATAATACTATTTCCTACCATCAAATAAGTATCTATTATGTATCAAGTGCTCATCACTAATCTTCAAAACACTCTGTAAAATTAATATAACAATGTCACACTTACAGAGAAGGAAATTAAAGCTTGAAAATGTTAAAGATCAAATAGATAATGAGATGATTTCTAACATGGAGTTAAAAAGAAGGAGACATAACTATGGAAGCATCACTAACATTATTCTCTTAGTCAATCAACAGATACTCAGTGAGTACCTATCAGGTCAAGACTTCAGTATACGACAGGGAACAAGACGGCCAGTGTCCTTCACCCTCACTGAAGCTAATAAGTGTAACTTGTAAAACCTGAAGAAGAAATGAGTGTTGCAATTTAAAAAGGATACTCCAAGACCTTGGTCTTCAAGGAGCTGTTTTCTAGGACTAAAGAGGTAAGAAATTTCTTCTCATATGCGGGACACGCTCCTCTTCATGACCTTACCAATGTAAACTGAGATCACGTTCATTTCTGAGAACTTAAAGCAATGAGGCAAGATCCTCACATTCAACACATTCCTGTGAAGAAGTATAAAGTAGAATCTGGCACCCAAACTCTCATCATGATTTTCCTGAGCTGCATCTTTGGCATGAGGGCACCCAATTTAGTATGTTACTAAGAGGTTATTTCAACAGTCAGAAATTGATAATTTGTAACACAACCAGTTCAACATGCAACTCCTTGGGGTGGGGGGAAGGCGTTTCTCTTGGGAAAATATTTTGAAATGATTCTTTAACTTATTGTTTTCAAATTCAGTGATTTTATGAAGTAACAAGATTAAAATGTACACTTCTTGGACAGCTAAGAAACTAAAATATTTGGGTTGGCAACTGAATGTTCTAAGTGAGTCAAAGGCACTATAGCTTCTGTCAGCTAGTGGCCAAATTACTATGGGAAAGAAATTTCCCAAGTTCAACTATGACTGCTCCTATCTTTAAACACTACTATTCGACATTCAGGGGCTTCCCTGGTGTCTCAGACGGTAAAGAATCTACCTGCAATGCAGGAGACCTGGGTTCAATCCCTGGGATGGGAAGATCCCCTGGAGAAGGAAATGGCAACATATTCCAGTATTCCTGCTTGGAGAATCCCACGGAAAGAGAAGCCTGATGGGCTACGGTCCCTGGGGTTGTAAAGAGTAGGACACGACTGAGCAACTAACACTAGACTAGACTATTGGATGCTCAGTTATGGGACTTTCTGTAAAGGCGGGTGTGGAGAAAAGTACACTCACTTCTTTCCAATACAACATACATACACACTGTTTCTTCAATAGTAGGCAAAGATTTGTAGTTGCTTCCTAAAATACACAGTGGATCTTAATGGAGAATGGAAACAATGTCTGAACATTAATATTCCAAAAGCTAAGGTTCTAATCTAAGAGTTCCTGCTCTAAATATAGTTACATTACTTTCATGTTACTTACAAAAGTCATATTTTGGCAATGCTATTATAACACGTTTTTAAATGAATGCCCTGCATACATTAATAAGACATAGCTAAATACATAATTTGGGCTTGAGGTTGCAGCTACATTACAGACTTGTTAAAACATCCCTACTATTTTCAACAAGGTTTTTTAAAGTTTTCTCCTTTGAGGAGGAAACAAAAATTTCAAGAGGACCTATCAAATAAAGACAAAATTCTGGCTAATTAAGGCAATCATAACATTTCCCAGGCCTGTCTCCTTATCAACAAGTTTTACGGAAATCAAGTAACAACATTGGTTGTAAATTAATGCCATTAAAGTCAGAAATTATTATGATTTGGAATGAACGATTATGTATGTAAATACAGTTAATGGCTCAATCTTTTGACAGTTTCTAAAAATTGAATTCACTAGTTCTGAACCATTTTTTAAGTCAGCATACAGCTCCTCTGCACAAAGACACTCCAATTATTATCTCTCATTACATACAGTGATTCTCAACAGAAGGGAGGGTAAGGGAATGCAACATTTAACCCGCATGTTGAGTATGTAAGAATCTTCTTAGAGTCATATATTATTTGAAAAATGCCCTGCTAAAAACCTAAATGATTCTTAAAACACTTCCCCATTCCCTGTTTAAAAAATTTACAATTTCAATATTTGATGTTATGCATCTTTGATATTAATCAGCATTTTAAATTAGTTAAAATAATTATTAATGATGTAGACACTTTTAAAGCATCTGTGATAGAATAATGGTCCCCTCAAGATGTCCATATCTCAATCCCTTAGTACTTGAGAATAAGTTACCTTAATGGCAAAGGGACTTTGCAGCTGTGATTAAGGATCTAGAGATAAAGAGATATTCCTAGATTAATCAGGTAGGTCCCATGTAATCCCAAAAGTGCTTACAAGCGGGAGGCAAGTAGATCTGAGTCCAAGAAGGAACTATGACTCCGAAAGAAAAATTGGAGCGATGCAAGCAGCTATAAGACAAGGAATCCAAGTGGCTTTAGAAGATAAAAAAGGCAAGGAAATGGATTCTCCCACAGAACCTCTAGAAGGAATACAGCCCTGCTGTTACTTTGATATTTTGATTTCTGAAGTCCAGGACTGTAAGATAGTGTTTTTTCAATGCCATTTGTTACAGCGACAATAGGAAACTAATTCAGTACTACTATGTCAAGAATTGTAAAATCTACCAGAACCATGCTAGAATTGACTGGCTACAAATTATAAATTGCTAATCTGTGATAACCTGAACATGTCTAGACAAAATCATATTTAAAGGTATTTATTTAAATCACAGCCATCAGTAAGTTATTTTTTCAAAGAAATGCTGGCTCCTTTTAGATACCAGACTGTCTATTTCTAAGTCCAGACACTGAAAATATTGTTACAAAAATGTACTAATAACTATAAAATTATTTTAAAGTAATATATTAATGATCACCCAATTTTTAAATCCCTTCATGCTAATAATTACGGTCAGTCTGCTGTAGTGTGAGGGGGTGATCGTGACGACCCGTGGTTGGCAGATGTCACTGCACCCCCACCATGAACTATCAACGAGGTGCAGTCACTCAAAGGGAGGGCTCTCACGTGGTTGTGGACTCGCCTGAAAATTCCCAGTGGAAGCCATTCTCTGTTATGTCTATGTTTTAGCAGGTAAAAACCACTTTAAGAGATTTAATGATACAGTATCATTACTTAAACCATAATAGTAGAAATAAAAACCAAGAAAATGCACAAAGGAAATGCTGGAACTGAATAGGTCAAGTTTTTATTCTGACATCAAGACGTTTAAAGACTAAATACATCATCAGTTCAAATAGCTCCTAAACACACACACACTGAAGAAATTATCTTCTACTCAAAAAGATGGCAGCACTTAGCCACCTGTAACAACAGCTAACTGGACACTTCTGAATGGTTTTTCTTACCATGATGAAGGATTTATGTCCGTCTCTTAAAGTTTTATCTTTACATCTCACTTACCACACACAAGACTGCGATTGGGAATACCGTTTGTGGTTATAGGACAGATGAATGCTAAATGGCCCAGGCATGTAAAAACAATTGCTCTTATTAGCATAGTGAAGGCCCCTTAGCTAAAGAGCCAAGCAATTTTATTTTTTAGTCACCATACCACCTTGAGTTGTCCTTCTTAAATGACTTCTCTACTTTCATTGCATGGCTTTGGGGTTTTTCTTATAGCTATTTTTTCATATCTATTACTCATCTCTATACCCTCAACTGCTTGTATCATGGTAGGCATTTTATCAATGTTTATTCAATTAACCATTCCACCTACTCATCAGTGCCCTCAATCTCATTTTGGCCTATACCTGGGTGAAGCATCTCCCACAGCAAAAGACAGCAAAATCACCTGTACAAGCTCAGGATTTACATGGGTTCACTTAAGTTGTTTAGGATTGCTCTGAACAATCATGACATGTTAAAAATGACATCATTCAATTGGAATATATAAACCAACTGGCTAATTTAATCCTTCTGAGTTCTTTTTTCTTGTACAAAAGCAAATATACTACTAGGCAGCTAATGGATCAAAAATCACTGAATAAAATCAGCAAAAAAGTATTTAGAAAAAAATCATTCATCTGGTTTTAAGCATTAACTAAGTTTTTGCTTCCAAACAAGTGATTATATTAACAGTTAACTGTAATGCCCTAAGGCAAAGACCTTTTTCTAGCTTTCCTGACTACCAGAATAAGAAAACTACAAATTTCATAGGATCCTTGGCCAATGATTTGGTTTATTAGCTACAGCACAGTTTTATTAACACAGTTAGAAGACTACTAGGAAACCAAATCAGTATCCTATCTCTTGAACCACATACAATCTTAAATAGCACCAAAAAAATGAAGATTAAGCCACATAAATATGAGCAAGTGTGCTTATGTTCATTGAGTAGCAGCTCATATTTATCTATGGGCTAAGGAAAAGACTTCTACACAAAACAGCTATGCCAACTAGTAATACTTGGAACAAAGTAATTGGCCAGAGAAGTGAAGACATGCTTATAAGAACAAACAGAATATAATTTTGAGAATATAATCTGGCAACTATAAAAATTTTTTTAAATTAGAGTACAGTTGATTTACAATGTTGTGTTACTTTCTGGTGCACAGCAAAGTGATTCAGTTACACATATATATGTAGTAGTAGTAGTCGTGAAAGTCACTCAGTAGTGTCCGACTCTTGCAACCCCACGGGCTGTAGCCCACCAGGCTCCTCTGTCCATGGGATTCTAGGCAAGAATACTGGAGTGGGTTGCCATTTCCTTCTCCAGGGGATCTTCCCAACACAGGAATCGAACCCAAGGCTCCTGCATTGCAGGCAGATTCTTTACCAACTGAGCTATGAGGGAAGCCCTACATATATATGTACATATTAATGTATACTTTCTCATATTCTTCATTATAGTTAAGTACATGATATTGACTATATTTCCCTGTTCTATACAGTAGGACCTTGTTGTGTGTTTGTATCTGTTAATCGTAAATTTCTGATTTATTCCTCCCTGCCCTTTCCCTTTGTTAACCATAAATTTCCTTTCTATGTCTATGAGTCTGTTTGTTTCATAAATAAATCTATTTGTATCATATGTTAGATTCCACCTATATCGTATCATATTTGTCTTTCTCTTTGTCTTACTTCGCTTAGTATGATTATCTCTAGGTCCATCTATGTAGCTGCAGATGGAATTATTCCATTCTTTTTTATGGCTGAGTAATATTCCATTGTATGTATATACCATAGTGATGGCCCCTTTATACATTCATCTGTTGATGGACATTTAAGCTGCTTCCATGTCTTGACAACTGTAAATAGTGCTGAGAAAAAGTTAAGTTTTAAATAAAGATTTTTTTTAATATCCTCAATGATGAAGATAGGGGTTCAGAAACTATGAAAAATAAAATTCTCAAAATGTATTTAAATCTCTGTACTAAACAGATATAGTTCATTAAAAAGTTTGTTGCTTTTTTACTTACTCTTGTTATGCGGGACTCCAGCTCTTCCTTCTTTCCCAATTCTGACCTTTGGAAATCTTTCTGAATAATCACAATCCTTCATGTTTCTGATTTCAACTTTACAGTTTTATAGTTTTTTCAGTCTTGCCCTGGGGTTTTTGAAAATTACTTGAATAAAAATTAAGTTAACTACAAAGACATTCTTTCTATGCTCAGATGGGAGCAGGTGCTACTTCAAAGTCTATTTATTCTTTGTTAACTCATTCTCATTGTCAGGATAAGAGCAGGAAAATTTCCCTCCACATTCCAAGTTTCTAAAATAGCCCATCTCACTCTACAACATTCATAACCCATTAATATAAGCTCTTTCCATCTAAAATGTTTCTGAATCTTATACTTTTTGCTTTATTCACGTAACAGTAAATATTTACTATATCCAGACCCTAGACATGAACGAGATCAAGTCTCTGTCTCTGAGTATGAGAGAACTGGACATGGAAACAGACTCTGGATTTCAGTACAAGTGCTCTGCAGGTGGTGGGTGCTCATAGGAGGCAGGTCCTGTATCTGGGCGTCAAGGAGGTTAGGTCTTGATGGATTTCAAAGTGTGCATAGGAGTTTCTCAAGCATAACAGTTTTGCATCAGTTAACATAGAGGCTTAGAAGTGAAGAAGAAACAAGTCTGGAGAAGTATGAATAGGATAAAAGGTATTCTATGTGACAGAGGTAGTAGAAATAAATGAAGCTGGACTTATATACCACACTAGCCTCTCAAACAAAATCAATGAGTAAGGGTTTACATGCAAGGTCAAGGACTCTCTGAGGAAAAAAACATAATCAAAACCTCCCATTTCCCCTCAACCCAGGGCAGAATCATCTCTGCAGATGATACCTGGGAATGTGTAGGGCCTTTTTTGGCTAGCACAATAGGGATGATACCAAGTCAGAGGTTCCCACCAAGTCTATCCAATTGCAAAGCCTTGCTCCTTCCACAAGTCAGGATACAGCTGTGATATGAAAGTCAAGCACAAAGACAGTGAGTGAGAAAGGACTGAGGCATCCTGGTCTACAGAAAAGGGAAGGAGAAGGAGACTGACCAAACACTGTTTGCTTTGGCAACAAGTTTGTTGCTGGTGACCACTGAAGAACAGTAGCTTTTTTTTTTTTTTTTTTTTACAAGGAATACAGGAAGGGGTGACTAGGAAGTGGAAATTTCAAGTAGGTTTAAAATGTGCTTTCAATAAATGTGACAGTGAAGGAATGCATGATACTGAAGTAGCAGTTTGAAAGAGCTGTTAGGCTGGAGAGGAAATTTTTGTTCTGTTGTTGTTTTGATCAGGACATGAGGATATGAAGTATAGGGTAACAATTCTTAATACTTGATGAATCTCTATTCTGTCTTCCATAGTGACTGTACCAATTTATATTTCCAAAATTGTGCACATATAGAGACAATGTACAACGAAGATATACAGAACATACAATAGAGAAAGGAGAGTCTCTTCAATAAAAAAGATGCCCCTTTCTCCACATTCTCAGTAACACTTATTTCTCGACTTTCTTTTTCTGCATCTGTTTTTCTGTGTCTTTTCCAGTGTCTATGTTTTTTGAAGGAAAAAAAAAATCTATTCAGGTCCTCTGCGCATTTTAAAATCTTGTTGTTTATTGCTGTTGGTGGTGGTGTTATTGCTTATGTAATTCGTATATTTTAATATCAACGCTTTATCAAATATATTACTTATAAATATCAAAAAATAAAGTGTAGGGTATGTGTGTTTCACAAATGATATGAGAAGCTGTTTACAAGAACCCATTGAAACTGACTTTAGAACAGAGTCTCAGAGGAACAGAACTAGAACAGATATTTTTGTAGAAAATATGGATCTGACAAATACTCAAGTATGGAAGATCTTTCAAACATAAAAACTCGGGCAGATTCTATAGTTCTTGGCAGGTATAGCCCAGAGATAGGATAAAAAAAAAAGAAAAGGAAAGCATAGAATTAATGGCTACACCAGTAAACAGTAAATCTTTGACCGTGGAATATACTCTGCGTGATCCCACAGGAGCTAACAGCATATAAAAATAAAATTGCCTCTGCCAGTAGCCAGGGCTGATTGAGTCACTTAAATTACTGAAAGCTTCCTAGGCCATTTTGAGACAAAGAAAGAAAACACTTTAACAACACTTGTTTTCATTATAAATTCCTAAAGACTTGTAAGTTATTTAATAAAAATTAAAATTTACATATAGTATTTGACAAAACTTATCCACCACTGATAATGTATAAAGCAGTAAATAACCATCATAAATAACGGTACCTCGCTGGATATTGACGTGATTTAACTGACATTTATGTTCTCCGCTTTAGCAGCTAGGTGGATTTGTTTTCTCTTAAGATAAACAAAAAGGATATATGAGAAAAGAGTTGGCTGTTTGGGTAGTCTGAGGTAGTTTATGGGACCCTCACAAGTAATCACAGAGTTTAGCATGATGTGGTATTCAGACTTCATTATGGCTCAGATTGCATGAAATCACCAGATTCTCACTAGACATGATAAAGAATGCTTGATTACATCAATTAGAAAGCAGGTCATGTACATTGATTCTTTGTGATTTTGTGCAACGGGAATGTTGTAAATGTTACAGAACAGAACTGTTGTAGATTTTAACTAAATCGTACCATTGATTGTGGTAGCAATCCAGAGAATGACATGTGACGTGGCTATCTTCTCCACCACATTTCTGCCTTGATTATGGTCTTGTGATTATAATCAAGCATTCTGTATCATGTCTAGTGAGAATCTGGTGATTTCACGCAATCTGAGCCATAGTGAAGTCTGAATACCACATCATGCTGAACCTGGAACTATTTGCCAGTGTCTCTGTGATTACTTGTGAGGGTCCCATAAGCTACCTCAGACTACCCAAACAGCCAACTCTTTTCTCATATATCCTTTTTGTTTATCTTAAGAGAAAACAAATCCACCTAACTGCTAAAGCAGAGAACATAAATGTCAGTTAAATCACATCAATATCCAGCGAGGTACCATTATTTATGATGGTTATTTACTGCTTTATACATTATCAGTGGTGGATAAGTTTTGTCAAATACTATATGTAAATTTTAATTTTTATTAAAATAACTTACAAGTCTTTAGGAATTTATAATAAAAACAAGTGTTGTTAAAGTGTTTTCTTTCTTTGTCTCAAAATGGCCTAGGAAGCTTTATTTTATAATTTTTCAGAAAACCTTAGATTAACCAAACACTTTGAATTTGTTTTAAACCAAACACTTTATTACATAGGTATGAAAATGCAAAGAAAAAACATGATTTCTTCAAACTAAGTATGGAACATTTTCACTGTTTCACATTACTTAAACTAGTTTTTTCTGAATATATTTTTTAAAATCCATTAAAAAATTGCATTTGGGGGCAGCAACATTTTTTTCACAAAATGAAACAAAAGCTCTGTTCTTCTGAGAAGAGACCTGGGCATACCAATGTCCAATTCAGGAGAGCTCAGGAAATGTTTTAGTGATATTCCATTACCCCTTGAGACACTTAACTTCAGCTCATGAAAATACCAGCGTCTAAGGGATGAAAATTACAATGGCTTCCTGCAGAAGCCCCCTCCAGGCTATGGGACTAATTTAAACAATATGGCAAAATTCCAACCAAACCATTAGCATAAGTTAAAAACATCTATTACTTATAAGTTGATTTGTGCATTTATCTGTCAGTACTAAATCTTTCACGTTTTACATGTTCCATGAAAATAAAAAACTGTCATGTATTCTAATGCTATATTCATTTACACTGTCTCTGTCTTTCTCTCCCTCTCTTTTTGGAGGAGTAAGGTAAGGGGAGGGGAAGTCTGGGCACAGTGCCTTACATATGTGTGTACAGATGTACTAAATTGGGTATTTTGTAATGGCATTTTAATAAATGCAGAGATAAAGCTATGTCCTATTTCTATTTATTGGCATTAGAGAAATGCCAAAAGTCTGCAATAGTCCATAAAATCTCTCAAGAACAAAAATTAAGATAAGATGAAATATCATACATTTCAAACACATCAAACTCTCAGCTTAAAATTAATCTAATTCACTGGGTTATAGCCTTTAGAAGAGAGCAAGCTAAGCTAATTTTTAATTATGGACAGACTTGCTACTTTGGGTATCAGTACTTGTGGGTAAGCAAGTGGGAGAAACGTTTAGTATCTATTAGTCCAAACATAAATTCAGAATCCAAATAATAGGGTCTGAATTCCAGGTACAATTTACTTGCTATCTGGCCTTCGCTATGGGGGCAGGAGGAAAAGGGGACAACAGAGGATGAGATGGCTGGATGGCATTACCGACTCGATCGATGGACATGAGTTTGAGCGAACTCCAGGAGTTGGTGATGGAGCCTGGCATGCTGCAATTCATGGGGTCGCAAAGAGTCGGACACAACTGAGCGACTGAACTGAAGTCACATGACTACTCAGAGCTTTGCCTTATTACCTGTAATTTGGTATAAACAATCTCACAGGATTAAAAGAGAAAATCCACATAAGCATAATGGATGTTAGTTTCCTTATCTCTTCTCCAGCATTTGTTCCTTCTACCCTGAAATAGGCAGCTCAGCTGGCAAAAAAAAAATCTGCCTACAATGCAGGAGATCCCACTTTGATTCCTGGGTCTGGAAGTTCTCCTGAAGAAGGGATAGCTACCCATTCCAGTATTCTTGGGCTTCTCTGATGGCTCAGACGGTAAAGAATCCGCCTGCAATGTGGGAGACCTGGGTTCGATCCCTGGGTTGGGAAAATCCCCTGGAGGAGGACATGGCAACCCACTCCAGTATTCTTGCCTGGAGAATCCTCATGGATAGAGAAGCCTGGTGGGCTATAGTCCATGGGGTTGCAAAAAGTCAGACACGACTGGGCAATTAAGCACAGCACTCTGAAATATGAAGATAAAATACATTCCATTTGGCTGAGGATTTCAGCCACAGAGAGAAAAAGGACTTGCCAAGGAGAGCTGAAAAATGGCAATAGAAGTATTCAGGATTTTTAAGGCTTCTGTCTTCCATGTTCTTACCTTGATCATTCCCTCTCCAATACACTTTCCTGTGAGCACTCAGAAAACATCTTACAATATTAGCATACCATGTATTTGGTCAAGCGGCATCCCTGAGCCCTGAATGTGCTTCTGTCGGTCTCTCGGACTTTAATTCAGTGTGCCATGCACCTGCCTGTCAATTCCCACCTTCCCGCCCCAGAGTGAGAAACCAAGCCAAGATGGAGTTTAAAACAGCTTCTGAGAAGGGCATCCTCTCGCCACCTTCAAGCCTGGTCTTAACTAAATCCTCGTATAGCTTATTGGTAGAGGAAGCACCCCAGTAGGTCTCTCATTTCCATCTGCCTTTTAGGCAAAATTTTCATCGAGAAAACTTATGTACAACACCCCTCCCCTAACACACACACACGCACACATTCACCTCCTAAATTCAAATTTTAAAAAGAGTTTTTTAATTTGTGAAATTACATTTTAAAAGAGAAAGAGAAAACACTGAAAAATAGCAAAGTCATCTCATGTTGCTAGAGGCAAGCCCAAAAAGCATGAACCTTCATCTCACATTTAACTTGCCTGGAGAGAAAAAGCGCTCCCTGTGCAATGTTGGCAGATGCAGCATTGGCGTGACACATGGTATAGGATATAATGATGCTAACCACAAACGGGATATTAGGTCGTCACAATGGCCCAAACCTAGAAAATTCTATCGTTTTAATTTGGTTCTGCCATATTTAATTTATGTAAAAGCTTCATGTTGGCTTGGTATCTGGAAATGTGTCCGTCTTTAAATAGTTTTAGCATTAATAATTTGCAGATTGAAATCTGCAGTTACATACATCTTTCAGGGGGTATCTGCAGCTAGCAAAGATTTGCACAATGCTACATCGTAACTGCTGGAATCAGACTGAGCCATAGAACAGACTTCCAAGGAAGTCAAAGAAAGCCAAGATGCAGAGAATCCCAGATGAGGCAAAAAGAGCCAAGACGCCATTTTTCATATAAAGCCCAGCCTCCCTTTGCCTATGTCCATTTTCATCTTAAAACAAAATTAGGATTATTTCTTATTGGCCAAATAGTGAGCCCCCTACAAAGAAATAAATGACAGGGAAGAAAAGGATAATCACCGTTAATAGAGAAAAAAAGAAGACTAAATATAAAGCAACGGGCATGCAAAGAGAACACGGAAGAATACGAATTCCATAAACGCAATTTCCAAATATCGTTTTCTGAATTCCCATGGAAAACTTCATGTTAGGGAAAACCATTTCTGGGCCTTCAATCTGGAAACTCAAAGAGGCCTCCTTGGAGCCAGATAAATAACATCATCATCACAAATGCATTTTTTTCTTCTAAAATATCTCAAAATGTCTTACAGATATCTGTGTTTATTGGCATGGGACTCCCTAAGATATACACAAAACACTACTGATTGAGGATTTCAGTCACATAAAAAAATGGCACTTGCCAACAATAGCTAATAGGTGGAGACAGGATTAGACACACGATCACCCGGTGTATGGAACAGACTTCTACTCAGTAGGCAGTGCTGTTTTAGTCAAGTGTCCTCACAACAGAATGACTTAAAGTCCAGCAAGTGAAGAGAATGATCCATGTGTTTTAAAACATCCCATGGAGGAAGATGACTCTATCTCAGAATTGTCCTTGGATTTGCTCATGTTAATGAAGTTTGATTTTCAAGCACAAGAGAGTCTACTGTCAGCCACAAACAGAATCATGTAACATTTGTCACACTGCAAAAATATTGTCCCTGTTTGATCATAAAAGCAGATTTATTGGACTTCTGAGGGCAGATGGCCATATAAAGTCAAATTTGGTTTTAAAATATCTATCTCCAACTAAAATAAATAAATTTATATTTAAACAAAGAAAAAAAACTATCTGCTCTGAGAAATATATACAATACATGTCAAGGAGAAATCTGAATCAGTTGAGCAATATTCAATATTTTATATTAGCTGTTTGAAGCCAGATCACAGAACCATCCTTCCTACAAACTAACAAATGAAAAAAAGAATATGCTAAAACTAATTAAAAATGTATCACAGCAATCAAATAAAGCAAGAGGCAAAACCTTAATGCAACTTTCTTTTTAAGAAACACTGCCAACCAATATTTTCTTAGGTCAGTCTCCCAAGGCAATAGAAATAAAAGCAAAAATAAACAGATGACACCTGTTCTCAAAATGAAATGACAACCTAAGGACTGTGCGAAAATATTTGCAAAGGATGTTACTGGCAAGGGCTTAACTTCCAAAATATAAAAACAGCTCATACAACTGAAAAACAACAAAAAAAAACCAACCCAATACAAAAATGGGCAGAAGACTAAATAGACATTTTTCTAAAGAAGACATACAGATGATCAAAAAGCACATGAAAAGATGCTCATCACCACTAATTATTAAGAAATGCAAACCAAAACTTCAGTGAGGCACCCCCTCACACCAGTCTGAATGGTCATCATTAAAAAGCCTACAAATAACAAATGTTAGAGAGGGTATGAAGAAAAGGGAATCCTTCTGCAACATTGGTGTGCTGGTGGGAATGTAAACTGGTGCAGCCATTATGGAAAACAGTGTGGAGGTTCCTCAAAAAACTAAAACTAGAGTTGCCATATGACCCTGCAATCCTACTCTTGGGCATCTATCTAGGAAAAAACTATAATTCAGAAAGACACATGCACCCCTATGTAATGTCCATTGACAGATGAATGGATAAAGAAGATGTGGTTTACACGTGTGCACTTAGGCGCATGCGTGTGCACACACACACACACACAAACACAAATGGAATAATACTGAGCCATGAAAAACAAGGAAACGAAGCCATGTGCAGCTACATGGATGGACCTAGAAATTATCACACTAAGCAAAGTAAGAAAGAGAAAGACAAATACCTTAAATGTGGGATCTGAAAGACAACACCAATGAATATATCTATGAAACAGGAACAGACTTGCAGACACAGAGAACAACTGCCCCTTTACAGTTGCCAAGGAGGCCGAAGGTGGGGAAGGGAAGGATCGGGAGTTTGGGAGCAGCAGATACAAACTGCTATATCTAGGATGGATGAAAAACAAGATCCTGCTCTACAGCACAGGGAACTATATTCAGTATCCTGTGATTAAACCATAATGGAAAAGAATATGAAAAAGAATATATGTCTACACTTTGCTGTGCAGCAGAAATTAACACAAAATTGTAACTCAGCTGTACTTCAATAATTTTTTTTTTTTTAAGGAAATGATGCTAGAGGAGAAAAAGATTCTAGAAAGTAGCTCAGTCATCTCAAACCACATTCTACTAGAGCAGTAAGCAGTGACAAATTTCCAAGTTTTCCACTATATCTCTAATTACTTCTTTAAAGAAGCAGCCTAAGCAATCCAAGACCAAACACTGTATTTACAGATACTCATTCAAGAGAAATGAAAACATTCTGTATAATGTCCACAAAAGGACTTATACAAAAATATTCATAATAGTCAAAAACTTAGAAGCAACCCAAATGTCTATCAACACAAGACTGAATAAACAAACTGTGGTATAAGCATATAACTGAATATTACTTGGTCATGAAAAAGGAATTTACACACGCAAAACCAATGCATTGAGTGAAAGAAGTCCGTCACAAGTGAATACGTAGTCTTTCGGCAACACTCATGTGCAAAACTAAGCCATGGTGACAGTTATTAGAAAAATGGTTATCTCTATGGTAGGAGGAGAGGCAGAGAAGGGGCATAAGGGAACATTTTGTGGAAATGGAAAGGTTCACTACCTTGACTGGCCTATAGGTTACACAGTGTAGACATCTGTCAAACTCTCAAACCACAATCTCAAAATCTATACATTTTACTGTAGGTTATTTTTTAAACAAACAAACAGAATAAAAGCAGCTGTTAAGGGGACAGGTGGACAGCCCAGGCAAAAGATACGGAAACCCTCACATGAGTAAAGACTTCTTATCACCACAGCATATTACAGGTTTAGAAACATCCAATGAATGGTCCAACTCTTTTCTCCTACCTAGAAAGAAAGCTAGGATGAGAAAATAGAACTATCAAAACCAATCCACTAAATTTCTAGCAATAAAGAGAGACGTGGTAGGAAGAAAAATAAAAGGGAAAGTAAGATGATATTCGGCGGGGATGGGAGGTCCTTCAGGGAGAAACACACAGAGATCCCTATAGAAGTCCCAGCACTTCTTTGAACTAAGAGGCTGTAGCCAAAAACCAGAGTTGTCCCTTCACAAACTAGAGAAAGGTCTGAAACCCCTCCCAAAATAAGAAAGGTCTCCCAAACAGGTAGAGGAAACTCCAGTCCGTGTATTTTTATCAGCCTTTAGGCAAACAGAGAGGGTCCACCCATCATCAGAGTCACAGTTCTTTCCAAGTTCCACTGTCTTCCCTCCTCACGCTGTGAAAGAACAGCATTTTGAAGACTCAATACATCCAGTCCCAGAAGAGCAGTTAAGGGCATGACGAGTAGGCCTTAAATAGGGTGACGACAAAAGAGAACTCATCGAGGCCGTATCACCATCAATTAGAGGCTTCTGGAGCTGCCTGCATCTGACATGAATGATTCGTAAAGGAACGGCACGGTGCACCAGAACTGTGTGCACGGGAATCCCAGTCTCACACTGTCACACATCTGAATTTGCAGAATCTTTCATAATACAACTGTAAGATTACAGACAGTAAGTGAACACAGCCAATAAATGCCTACCTAAGAGATATCAGAAGATGACATGCTCTGAGTGGATGTCATAGAACGGAGCCAGAAGGAGAAGAGACTGCAAGAAACCTACATGTATACTCTTCTCTTCATCCCCACCTCTCCATGTCCTTATTTATCAGGCAGCTGGCCAAGGGGGAAAGGCAGAAATGAAGAATAACGAAAGGCACTGGAACCTAAACTCCTGAGTACTGAAAATTATGCAAAGTAAGACTATAATAATAAGTACTCTCCTATATTGATCTACTGACTTCAGCTTTATAATTGAACGCTAAGCTGAAAGAGTAAAGCAAGCAGCACGATTGCACTCTCTCATACAAGCAATCCACATTCAAAGGCAGCGCAGACTCTATTCTTAACGATCACCAATAACACGACAAAGTGGAGTTCACCAACTGAAAACAGAAATTACTGAAATAAAATCTGCAAAGTCTTACAAACAGTGAGTATTCCACCAGGAACAAGATAAAAGAAAAGTATCCTACATAGACAACCAGAAGACACGCCATTCATATTAACATTTTGAAGTAATCATGATTTCTGCTATCCTGGAACAAATGAAGCATCTGTGGATGCTAAAAGCTGATGCATTTTTCCCACTCTTAAAATAATCCTATTTATTTTACTAAGTTTTTCACAATTTACCTCCAGCAGAGACCTAATGAAGCCAGTTTCATCTTTAGTGAGATTTTTTTTTTTTTAATCATAGAAAAAGGAAGTCATGTGAATGAAATTGTTCAAAAAGATTTTCATTTAGTTGTATTTACTCCACGTTATAGCATGGCTATGTTCTTTGAGTGAGTGAAGAAGGAAGAAGCTGAGGTAATGAGGGAGGGAGCTAGGAAGGGAGGAAATTGAGAGACCTATAAAATTATTGTTGATACTGAAAGTTAACCACCTCCTCAAGGGCATGCTCCTCACTCACCCAAGTGTAGGAGAATTCAGTGACAACAAAGGACGTTCCATCATAAAGACTAAAGAAAGCTGTGACCCCCTTAAAACAAACTAATTAAAATGCAGAAAGACAGCCCAGCTCTCCAATTACTAAACACACAAAAGAGGCCATTTAAAGGTCCATAAACAACTCTAAAAAGAAAATCAGAGCAAGTTTACAAAGAATTTAAATATGAAAACAATAAACTAGATCTAATAATAAATATAAACAGGAAATACCAATGACTTATCACTTAGTAAACCCTATGCTCTGAGCCACAATTTGGATCACTTTAAAAAAACAAACCCAGCCTTGGCAGTATTGTATTTCAACGTATGGAACAGTCAATAAAACCTGCAGAGAAAACCACACCTTCTCTCTCCATCCTACTCCTATGAGTGGCTTTGTTAATTACTGAAGGGCACAGCAGAGGTTGAGGAACAGAGCTGACCTCTTTCAACAATGTTAAGGCTTTCACCAGCCCAGCCTAATAAACACATGTTCCCAATAACTTCCCCCAATGAATAAGCCCCTTTCAAAAGAGAAACAGGACTCACAGGAACACTAACCTCTTGATTAGAAAGCACATACTTAGCCAGTGGACTGTGAAGGTCCCCCCCAATTCATAGGCTTCAGGCTACATTCACAATCAATTAGTTACATCAAATCCCCTTTTGTTTCCCTCCAGTGACTTCTTGCCACCCTGTTACTTGACTCCTAAGCAAATGCCTCACCTGGCTCACATCCAGAATCCCTGCAAAGCATGCCCTTCCCAGACCATGGGAGTCAGCCTCTACAGACGTGACTAGCCTTCTAGAACTTCTAACAGTGTGGTAGAGAGATGTTCTAGAAACAGTTGCGCAGGGGCAACTGAGGCACATGTTTGTTCAACTGAAGAAGCCTCCTCGTTCTTTGCTTGACATCTCTGTTAAGGATCTTTCTTTCACCTACTCCAGAACTGCTCTGGGATGAGAATATTCAGCTGGAAACAAAGCTGTCCAGGTTATAATCTCAGTTTAGTCACTAAAAGCTACCTGACCTCGGCATCTCTGAAGCTCAGATTCCTTATCTACAAACTAGGTGAATTTTGGTTAACTCCGTTTCTCTTTCAAAATGTTAATAATTTGGGACTTCCCTGGTGTTCCAGTGGCTAAGACTCCATGCTCCTACTGCAGAGGGTGTGGGTTCGATCCCTGGTCAGAGAACTAGATCCCACGTGCTCAACTAAGAGTCCACATGACCCAACTAAAAAAGATCAAAGATCTTTGCCATGTGTGGCAACTAAGCCAAATAAGTAAATAAAAAAGTTTAAAATAGTTTTAAAAACAAAACAAAAAAAGTTAATTTGTGAAACAGGACATCCATCTGTGATCTCTTGCCTTCAGTTACATTCTATCCTGCTCTCATTTTAAGGAAGTGTTCAAACCCTATCACCACCCCATAAGCCTTATCCCTGAAAGATTAACTGATGACTAATGATCCATTCTAATCATTCGTAATTCTGTGATCTTCAATACCCTTCAGAATTTACCTGAATGTGTTTCCGTTGACAATGTGATTGATGCTCAATAATACCAGCAACTTTCTTACCAGCTTTTAGAATTATTACTTTGCCAGTTTACTGTCCATTCTACCCCCATTCTACTCCTCCTTCCAATCTCCAAGTTTGGATTAATACAACTGTATTTCCTTTCAAGAGTTACTGAGCATTGCCAGGGAAATCACATAAAAATGTTAATGGGATCCATCACAAATTTATTAGATTCAACCTCAGCTGTTCAGCAATCCATTAATTTCGTTTTCCTCTGCTCCCTTTTCCACTGCCTACAAGTAGTTATTCCAAATGTTTATCACGCACTTCAAGCACTAGACTCCTTGCTTCTGCCCTCCTCACTCTCAGTAAACAACTGTCAGAAAAAAATAAATGACTTTAGCCAAGAACCCCCAAAACTGCCCCCTTGATTTATATTTATATCCATTCTTCCTACATTCCTTCCTGAAATAGACAAATTACTGTGAGTGCTTATTTGCCAAAGGTATACCCCCCTCCTTAAAATGAATTGGACTTCCCTGGTGGCTCAGCTGATAAAGAATCTGCCTGCAATGCGGGTGACCTGGGTTTGATCCCTGGGTTGGGAAGATCCCCTGGAGAAGGGAACAGCTACCCAGTATTCTGGACTGGAGAATTCCATGGACTATATAGTCCAGGGGGTCGCAAAAGAGTTGATGTGACTGAGTGACTTTCACACTTCAAGTGAATTCACATGCAGCTCTTCACTTTTCCAGAGCTGTCTATCAATCACAACTTTCATTTCTTTAATCAATGATTCTCTTTCACTTCAGAGCCTTTTTTCCCCACCTGCTCAGGATACGTGCTCAAAACTCTCACAAACTTTAAATAACAAATTCCCTCCTACTGGACTATCTTGAAGTTAGAGGGGTCTGGGAAAGATAATTTCTGGCTGAACATCCCAGAGATTTTCCCACTGCATCCCAGAGATTCTTCCACAGCACAGAACCAAGAACACAACTTATCAGAAGATGGCAAGTTGTCTCCTACATACTGTGTCTCTCATTAGGTTTGACACTGAGTTTCCCTGACTTCGTTCAGCAAGTGTTTTATTAAATCCTTCTCTTCTCAGACCCACAATGCAAGATTCTGTCTTTACTGCCTTTTCTTCTCACTCTCCAAACCCAGCCTGAATTAGATCATCAGCTCTATGGCTGTGCCTATCATCTCTATACGAAATCTTCCACAGCTCTAACTCCAGGCTTAAACTTCTCCTTAAGCTCTAATAACACATTTCAACACTTCATTTAACACTACCATTCTGAATCATCCACTAGCAAGTTAACATGGCAGTATCAAGATGCTTTTGCTTTCAAGTAATAGGAAAGTTCTACTCATTCAATCTTAGACCAGAAGTAAATTTACAGCCCCATGTAACGAGAGGCAGAAGAGGCTCCAGGCACTGTTCAGATGTACATCAAGCTTCTGAATCTCTTCTCTGCATTTTTCTTGGCTCTGCCCTCCTCTGCATGCTGGCTTTATCCTCCATGGTAAGGATGATGGTAAGATGGATGCAATAATGTAATATTCAAACACAGTATCATCCATAAATGAAGTGTTTCTCTTAGGGCTAAGAGAAAAAAACATTATAGAAGCCCCATTGAAAGAGATCCATGCTTATTTCTAAACCAATCACTGGCAAATGGAATGAGACTATCATACTTTGTTTACACCAAGGTTTCTCAGCCTTGGAACTAATGACATTTAGGGCCAGATCATTCTTTCTTGTATTTTCTTGTAATGCAGCATCATGTCCAGCAGCATCATGGCCTCTACATGCCAATAGTATTTGCCACCTATGACAACCAAAAATGTCTCCAGATATTGCCAAATGTCCCCGGGGAGGCACAATCACCACTGGCTTAGACTAGCTATAATATAGCCTTAGAACACAAGTAAAGGTCATCTTAAGAAAGGAGGTAAGAAATTAAAGTTAACTAGACAACCATCAGTGACCACTGCAATGTCCAAAACCAAACTCGTTTTGTCCTTCCCACGTTCAAAATATATTTCTCCTCCTGAATTTCTGATATTGATTCATACCGCTGTCGAGACACTCAGTGGCCCAAACTTAAAGAAGCCCGGTGTCGTCTTTATACCTTCCTTATTTCCCATGTCCAGTGGGCAACAGTTCCTGTCAACACTGATGCCGAAGCTCCTTGTGGATGTCTCTTCTCTCCACTTCCACTGTCACCTCAGTATCTCAGCGGTTGCCTCCTTACTATGCTTCCTGCCTCCTAGGCTTTCCTACAGTTTTAACAGTTATCATCTAAGGATAAGTCTGGTCAAATCACCCCACAACTTAAAAATATTTTATGATACTTCCTCATTATCCAAAACAGCAAATTGAAAAGTTTTAGCCTATTATACACAAAGGCTGCAATGATATACCCTTTGCTTATTACTGCAGGCTAAACTCCAGCCCCTCCACTTACCTTATTCTTTACCACTCAAGATTACTATTTTTCAAACCAGACATCTACTATATCAGTGATTTGTTTGCATCACTTCTTCTGCCTGGAATGACCTCTTCACTCTCACTTCCTAATCCTGCTTCAAGTCCTCCACACTTCTTATGCACTATTTCTTTTTTTGGTAACTTACATTCTCCCCATGGGAAATTAATTACTCTAGCAGCTGTATCCACACAGTATTTATTAAACATATAATGGTGATTGAGCACTTAATGCAACATGTTACAGCTTTATTCATCTGGCAGTTAGATCAGGGCTACTAAAAAGGTATTATCTCTATTTATAACAATTTCTGGTCCAGTGCTTAGAACATAACAAAACAGCCCTAAATGCAGAGCTACTGAAATAAAAGAACAGAATTGAACTGATTTCAATAGATTTCAACGCCCAAAACTATTATAAGTCTCAGGGACCACGTCTAACCAGTCAGTTAAAAGTATTTAATCTCTGGACTTCCCTGGTGGTCCAGTGGTTAAGAATCTGCCTGCCAATGCAGAGGATACGGGTTTGATCCCTGGTCTGGAGAATTCCACATGCCTCAGGGCAGCTGAGCCCACGCACCACGACTACTGAAGCCCACAGGCCCTAGAGCGCGTGCTCTGCAACTAGAGAAGCCACTGCAACAAGGAGAACTAGAAAGAGCCCACGCACAGCAATGGAGACTCAGCGTAGCCAAAAAGATAATAAATCATTTTTTAAAGTATTTCATCTCTAATGAAAGTGAAAGTGAAGTCGCTCAGTCATGCCCTACTCTTTGTGACCCCATGGACTGTAGCCCACCAGGCTCCTCCATCCATGGGATTCTCCACGCAAGAATACTGGAGTGAGTTGCCATTTCCTTCTCCAGGGGATCTTCCCGACCCAGGGATCGAACCCAGGTTTCCCACATTGCAGGCAGACGCTTTAACCTCTGAGCCACCAGGGAATAATAAGTCAAATTATCTGAACACATACAAAATGCCTGTTTAGTAATTAAATAACAAATCAAAAAGCGAAAATCAGTGTGCCAAATAAAAATTCATCAATATCTAAAAAATCATTTTGTATTAAGAGGAATGATAATTTCCAATTATTTGCATGATTCAGAGAGTCTTCTACACATGTGTATCCCCACAGACTGTCCAAATCCCTTCTCACACTTCACCCTCAATGATGAACAGGGTTTGGGTAGGCTCTCTGAGAACAGGAGCTCGAGTACAAGCGTCCTTGGACCCCAAGAGATGCTGAACTAGAGAAATCAAGCAAGAATCACATCTCCAAAGGGATAAGAAGAAAGGGGTTTTGTGGTTGCTGTTGTTGGTTTCAATTCAAACCAAAGTAAAAACTGAGTACAAAGGGAAGGAGTCAAGGTAAACAGAGACCACCTGGGGACTAACAGAGGTGTCATGCTGTTGGCCCGTTACATTTCTTAGTACACAAGATGCCTGATTAGAAGATAAATAACAGTAGAATTTATAAAGGCCTATAAGTGGTAAAAGCAACGTGGCACTATGGTGTTGAGTCATAAAGATGTGAGTTCTCTTTGTCACAGAGGTTCTGCTTTGGGAATCTCTGCTGGGCAAATAATCAAAAACCCAGAAGGAAGTCTGTAAGCACCTCTGTGTCTCTATAGCCCTCTTTATAAACAAGAAAAAATAGAAATCTACAAATCCACCATAAAAGACTAATTACATCTTTTTACATTCATTCAATGAAATTGGCTCTGGGAACTATGCAGCGTCTTTGTGAAAACATGAGGCACTTATGATACCTGATACTTACATTTCAGTCATGATTATATTACTTAAAAAAATAATATGTGGAAAAGTTCTACCTAAATATATCAAAAAAAGATAATGGCTATACCAAAGTGTTAATAACTTCTACACTTGGGATGTTCATTATCTTCTAAACTTTCCATACTGTGGTTATGTTACTTGCAAAAGTTTAATTTCAGGTCGGCAAGAGAACCACAAATAAACCGCATCCATTTACGTACGCCTTTAAGCACAGGCAGCAAAAAGCACCTGTCTTTGGAAAGGCCAGCGTTTGGGTGGAATGCCATTGAGAAAGATGAACACATCCTGTTGGAGTCCCGGGCCCAGTTTGATCTCACTTCTTAGAAAGTCCCAGGAGCTTGGAATTCAACTCCAAACCACAGTCATAAGATTCATCAGCAGTGTCCCAAAAAATATGAATTAGCTGACAGATGTTTATGAGGTTTCACTCAAAAAAATCTAAACTTAGCTGTTCTGGCAGCGTGATGGAAGTCCCAGCCTAGACACTTATCTTGCCTGGACAGGGTGAAGATGCACCTGTGATTATTTGCCAAACCCTGTTCACTGCTCTTCTTTACAGAGAACCTTAACCGCATTAGCCTGTGGGCCACTGTGCCAGAAGACCAGAATTGTCAACTACTGTAGTTCTAAGGGTTTCTTTTTGTGCATACATAAAAATCTATTTTTGTTCTTAAATCTATTTAAAGAGACATAAATAGTGCCCCAGTAATACACTGCTAAATCTTATATCCAAAGTGAGATTTGTATAAAAATACTATATTGTAGACCTATTCTCTCTGTCCCTTAGATTTCTATTTAACCCTGTTTGCCAGGAATAGCCAAAGATCCTGCTCTCATCCATAATAACATAAAACTGCTACAGACACCAAGATAGAAACAAAAGCTAATAAGACGGCCTGAGCTATGGTGTGATCCTATTGCTTTTAACTAATAGCCTGGTGATCACAAACACTTCTTTAATAAGGCTGCTGCTGCTGCTGCTAAGTCACTTCAGTCATGTCCGACTCTACGCAATCCCACAGACAGCAGCCCACCAGGCTCCCCCGTCCCTGGGATTCTCCAGGCAAAAACACTGGAGTGGGTTGCCATTTCCTTCTCCAGTGCATGAAAGTGAAAAGTGAAAGTGAAGTCGCTCTGTCATGCCCGACTCTTAGCAACCCCATGCACTGCAGCCTTCCAGGCTCCTCCGTCCATGGGATTTTCCAGGCAAGAGTCCTGGAGTGGGGTGCCATTGCCTTCTCCCTTTAATAAGGCACTGCCCTTAAATGTCCCTTGTGTTTTCACTTCCTGCTTAATTGGCTGGGATAGAGTGAGAATCACTGCTAAATGATTGCTCCATGGTAGAAGCAACTGAGTATTAGTGACAGGCACATAGAGTATAAATTCTGAAAAATGGTAAGGCACTGCCAGAATTAAAGGCAGTTTGCAGGCTGAAGGGACATTACTTCTCTTCCCCTCTGCCCTCATTCTATTTACAAGGGGAAGATCAGATTTCTCAGAAATTCCTGTTTGCATCTGGGTACCCTAAAATGGAACTTACTGCCTCATAAAACAAAAGTACCACATTTCTACAGGAAAAAAAAATCACAGATAGCTGTATGTCATATTTATATTTTTGGATAGGATCTGAATTTTTCTCGTAGGGTTTTCCCTTTCTCTTCTTTTTTAACACATATACACTCCACTTGATTTTCTCCGGGCTTCCCAGGTGATGCTAGTGGTAAAGAATCCATCTACCAATGCAGGAGACATAAGAGACTTGGGTTCGATCCCTGGGTCAGGAAGATTCCCTGATAGAGAATGTGGCAACCCACTCCAGTATTCTTGCCAGGAGAAGCCCATGGACAGAGGAGCTTGAAGAGCTACGGTCCATTACTCAACTGCTGACTTCAACATGTATCTAACTTAAAGTTTAACACTAGTAATTTTCTCTCCAAAGTTAATTTCTTTTATCTACAAAATACTTTAAATATATATTTTCTCTGAAAAAATTTAAATCACCTTTGCACCTCTCTTCAGTATTCTTCCCAAAAAGAGTTTCCATCAAGTTCTACCTCAGTCATCCAGGCCTTTCTAACCACCTCTGCTGAGAAACCGTTGCATTTGCTGGAATCAATCTCTTCTCAAGATCTTTTGTTCTCCTCATAAAATCTACCAGAACTCACTTTCCAGCTATAGTAGTTTGCAAAAATGGCCTCAACTATATGCATACATGCCTGCCCTCTGTGATGTGACGTGGCCTCCTGACAGGAGGTAGCATCTATTTCCCCCACCCCCAATCTAGACTGGCCTTGATTCTTGGCCAATAGAATACGGTAAAAGAAAGGGTGTGCCAGTCCCAAGAGAAGACTTTGAGAGCATTTGTACACTTCCCCTCAGTCTCCTGGGATCCCTCACATCTCTTGGATGAACCCTAAGCTAGCATCCTGGATGATGGAAGACCACAAGGAGCAGAGCAAGGCATCCCAGCTGAAATCATCTGAGAGGAGCCAGGCCCTCGCTGACTAAGCGGTTTATCAAAGACACATCAGTGAAGCCAGCCAAGACCAGAAGAACTACCCGGAGAACTGAGTTCAGCCAAAACTGTTGGCCCATAAGACTGTGAACTTAATTTTTTAAACATTTTACATTGAAGTATAGCAATCAAGGCAATGGCACCCCACTCCAGTACTCTTGCCTGGAAAACCCCATGGACGGAGGAGCCTTGTGGGCTGCAGTCCATGGGGTTGCTGAGGGTCAGACACGACTGAGTGACTTCACTTTCACTTTTCACTTTCATGCATTGGAGAAGGAAATGGCAACCCACTCCTGGAGAATCTCAGGGACGGGGGAGCCTGGTGGGCTGCTGTCCATGAGGTCGCACAGAGTCGGACACGACTGAAGCGACTTAGCAGGCAGGCATAGCTGATTAACAATGTTGTGATAGTTTCAGGTGCAAAATGTAGTATACCTAAGTGTTTTAAGAAATGAGGGCCTTAGTCACATACTCTCAAACTGAAAGCAGTCAACATGTTTTAATCAAAAAAGCAGACACTCTGGAATCAGAAGGACTTGAAGACATGAATGAGCCTATTTTCTCATAGAAAAGATAAAAGGAGATATAATTTGTAAAATATGTGGCATCAAAGGATGGCTGAGTTCCTTTTCTGTCCACCTCAAGATGGGATAGAAAATTTCCCTCAGTCAAATATTTAAGATTATATGAATTCCTACAATTGTCATATAGTATAGAAACAAATCCTTTTAGGATTTTATATAATCTGCTATGTGCCACCTATTTTACAAATTGCATCTCCTTTCATCTTCGCTATGAGAAACTAGGCTTCTCTTCATGTCTTCAAGTCCTTCTGATTCCAAAGTCTATGCTTTTTTCATTAAACCATACTGGTTATTTTCACTTTGAGAGTATGTGACTAATGCCCTAACTTCTTACAAGACTTAGAGATACTAAATTTTGCATCAACTTATAGAACTCAAACCAGAATCCTTCTTGCTTACTCACCCATCCAAGTGACAGATGTTGCCTAAGTCTGGGCACTCTTGAAGCTACAATCCTCAGCACTGACCTACCTATTTCCCTGCTTCTGCTCTTCTCAGAGATCATGACAATGGACTAAGCCACTTTCACCTAACTCATTTCTACATGTGTTTTCCTGTCTCTAAAAACCAATCAACCGTCTACTCCAAAAGGTCTGACTTTTTCCAGCCTTTCTTCTAATCTATGACTGAGGTAGACAGTGGGGGAGAAAGGTGGAATTCAAATCAAAACATGAAAACGTTCATTAAACATATAATAAGATGCCAACTTACTCTCACCTATGAGATGCATCCCAAGCTCTTGGTCATACATACTGTAAACTTTCTGGACAAAGTCTACTTCTTCCTTTATATCTTGACATGGCATATGTTCAGTAAATCAATGCTGAGGAATAATAATATTTACAAAAGTGGAAACTGTGGCCCCAGTGGCTTCATGCTGCATTCAAAAGAATTATCTTTTATGGCATTTAACTTGAACTTGATGTTTTTTCCCTTACTAAGGGCTATTTATTAATAGGACACCACAGAGGGGACTTTTTTCTTCTGATAGCCATCTTTCAACAAGTCTGGCTGCAAGCAAATGAGATCAGCATTTTTAGAGCCAATACTTGTGTGGCTGATCGTCTATACTTGCTAAAAATTTTTTCCCATAGTTTGCCTCCATCTATGCCTCTACAGTATGCCTCTATCACTAATTCTATCTTGTAGTGAAAATTAATGCCCTGATTTAAACGAATGATATGAAACATATTCTATTATGCCCGCTGGCACACAGTATGTTTCATCTCATTACCACATTCTTAAAGAATAATTAGCATCTCTGGGGATGAATCAAATATTACACATTCAACATTTGCAGATACATTTACTCACAGTTAGAAAATGGTGGTTCTAACCTTTCCATACACTAAGCCTCAGTCATAAGTTTTACCAGTCCTGAAAGTTGACATTTTCCTCTGGGGAACACAGATTGTTTTACTGTTGAATCACTGGCATACCAGTTGAGTCTTGAAACTTTCCACTCACATGCTTATATACTGAGCCTATTGTCATATTTTTGCATTTCCTCCGAAGTTATTTATACTCTTTAAACTCTTTAATTAAATTTGATAAATAAAATGGGGACTGACTCCATTTAATTGAACTCAATTCAGGTCAGTTGCTCAGTAGTGTCCAACTCTTTGTGACCCCATGGACTACAGCACACCAGGCTTCCCTGTCCATAACAAACTCCTGGAACTTGCTCAAACTCATGTCCATAGAGTTGGTGATACCATCCTGCCATCTCATTTTTTTGTCATCCCCTTCTCCTCCTGCATCAAGGACTTTTACAATGAGTCAGTTCTTCACATCAGGTGGCCAAAGTATTGGAGTTTCAGCTTCAGATTCAGTTCTTCCAATGAATATTCTCAGGGCTGATTTTCTTTAGGATGGACTGGTTGGATCTCCTTGCAGTCCAAGGGACTCTCAAGAGTTTTCTCCAACACCACAGTTCAAAAGCATCAATTCTTTGGTGCTCAGCTTTCTTTTTGGTCCAACTCTCACATCCATATATGACCCCTGGAAAAACCATAGCCTTGACTAGACAGACCTTTGTTGACAAAGTAATGTCTCTGCTTTTTAATATGCTGTCTAGGTTGGTCATAACTTTCCTTCCAAGGTGTAAGTGTCTTTTAATTTCATGGCTACCGTCACCATCCGCAGTGATTTTGGAGCCCAAGGAAAGTGTGTCACTTTTTTCATTATTTCCCCATCTATTTGCCATGAAGTGATGGGACAGGATATTTAACTGAAATATTTAGTCTCAAAATCCACAAGTGTTCGTGATATATTCAGATAATTAAGACCAACTTGGGCCACTGTTTAATTTATTGGAGAAGTCACTCATACATCCATATCATTATCTATATCACAGTCAGATGTCGAAACTGAAATACAGATTTAATGTAAGCTTAAACCACTTTCAATTGTCTTTATGTATCAAGTTATAATTTAAACATGTCATTTATTAATTTCAAATAAATTTAAATCAAAAGTTAACCACATAAAATATAAGATCTCACAAAATACACTCATCAAAAATATAGAAGGTTATTCAGAGTATAAAACAGTGTATTTTAATCATTATAAGTCCTGGTTTAATATATTTTTACTTTTTCCCTTCTTGAAATTCTATTTTTTTCCGTCAGATTTCCTAGGACTTTAGTTTCCTGTTTCCTTAAAAATATTTTCAAGCTTATCTTATTTCTTTAAAGATAGAACTGCATCTTATACTCTGACAATTCTAAAACCTTACATTTTTGTGCATCTGTTCTGGCAGCTGGTTGTTTCTGCTTGTACTTACCCTTGGTGCCTGGCTTCCACAAATGCTTGGTTAAATTTTACTATGATTTTCCCCTTACACTCATAGAACTATTCTGGGAATTCCTGGAAGCCTAGGATCTTCATTTGCTTTTACTAGGTACACACAGGGGCACGACCAGTTCAGGACCACCTTAAACCAAATCCACACCCATCATTCTTTGAACTGCCTAGGTGAAGTGTGTTTAAGGTACCACATCCTTGAGAAGATCACGGTTTGGCTGTAACTTCTCAATGATTTATTTCATTAGGATTTGGGTTTTGCACCCTCTCCTACTCAGCACTAAAGACGGGAGGGCAAGGAGTGTTGACTTCTGGTTCACCCTTATCCTTATGCTCAGAGGGTAGCCTGGGGATCTCAGTTTTACACAGAGAGATTTCCTCTTAGACTCCCTACCATGGGTAGGTCCTGGGTTCAATGTGACTAGGTTTTCCAACCAAGAATAATCCCTGCCCATGTTCTCAAGCTTCCCTGGTGGCTCAGTGGTAAAGAATCCACCTGCAATGCAGGAGACCTAGGTTCAATCCCTGGGTCGGGAAGATCCCCTAGAGATGGAAATGGCAACCCACTCCAGTACTCTTGCCTGAAGAATTCTATGGATAAGGGAGCCTGGCAGCTACAGTCCATGGGATTGCAAAGAGTCGGACACAACTAAAGCAACTCAGCACACACATAAGTATTTATAATCCCATTAAGAGAAAGAAAATAAGAATAACTTACTCAATTTGTAAACAAACTGATACACCCACATTTTATGTAGAAAACCTCACACTTAGGACTTGACAAATTTATCATTTCACTTAATTATCTTCTTATTTCTTTATAAGTGTTAATCACTCAGTTGTGTCCAACTCTGTGACCCATGAACTATAGCCCACCAGGCTCCTCTGTCCATGGAATTCACCAGGCATCAATACTGGAGTGGGTTGCCATTCCCTTCTCCAGGAGGTCTTCCCAACTCAGGGATCAAACCTGGGTCTCCTGGATTGCAACTAAAGTATGTCCTCAAGCAGAAGTGGCTTCAGTGTTCCACTGACTATTCTGGGTCTCATTTTCCTCTAAACTTTTAGCCAGGTAATTCCTTTACTATTTTTTTAGCTTTCTGATACTTCTAAAATTATATGCATCCATCCCAGACTTGTTAGCTGTTTTCAGTGGCAGGATTGGTCCTGAGTGTCCTAGTCCACTATGGTTCCAGAAACAGATGTTTCCCCAGGGTTAATAAGCCCTATTCAAACAAACATATTCCACATGTCTGAAGCGTTTGTTTTAACTCTCTCTCTCAATTGCAAGTAACAAACATGGCTCTAGTTACTTCAAATAACTGAGAGTAGTTACAAGGATTGGCTTCCCAGGTGGCTCAGTAGTAAGGAACTCTCCTGCCAATGCAGGGGGTGCAGTTTTGATTCCTAGGTCAGGCAGATCTGGAGAAGGATATGGCAACCCACTCCAGTAGTCTTGCCTGGGAAGTCCCATGGACAGAGGAGCCTGGTAGGCTACAGTCCATGGGGTTGCAAAAGAGCTGGACAAGACTTAGTGACTAAGCAACAAGTTACGAGAATGCAGGTGCACAGGATCCCAGGAGTAACCGGGAAGAGAAGGAGCCTTTCACAGTGCCAGGAGAGATGAGAAGAACTGGAAAGAGTAGGAGATTGTGGGCCTTCACTCCATCTCAGAGCTCCTTAAACCTTTTTTAGCAAGACTCAGAATAGCCTGGAGGGCTGTGAAAACACAGATTGCTGGGCCCCACCTGCAGGGTTTCTGAAACAGGGCCTGAGAATTTGCATGTCTGGACTGCAAAGAGATCAGTTAATTCTAAAGGAAAGCAACCCTGAATATTCATTGGAAGGACTGATGCTGAAGTTCCAATATTTGGCCACCTGATGTGAAGGGCCAACTCATTAGAAAAGACCATGATGCTGGGAAAGATTGAAGGCGGGAGGAGAAGGGGATGACAGAGGATGAGATGGTTGGATGGCATCATCGTCTCAATGGACGTAAGTTTGAGCAAACTCTGGGAAATGGTGAAGGACAGGGAGGCCTGGTGTGCTACAGTCCACGGGTTCACAAAGAGTGGACACGACTAAGTGACTGAACAACAACAACTAGATTCCCAGGTATACTCATGCTGCCCACGATCTCAGAGATCAGCCCTTGAGAACCACTGCCCTACTGCATCCACGTTCCAACATGAAGACTCTGGAGTTTCACTGCTGAGATCCCAATCCTAGCTGCCCCTCTGCCACACATGTGAACTGAGACAGACTGTATTTTCCCACCTCTCTATGCTTGCTTCCTGTCTGGGTGATTCAGATTCCTTGTCGATAAAACAGAGAAACTGGTAGTACTTACGTCAAAGCATGTGTTGAGAAGATTAAATGAAACAAAAGATGTAAAATGCATAGCATAGTGCCAGTATCTATAATGACAAGCACTTGGTAACATCAGTTACTGGTCATGACATTATCACTCATCTATTCTAACTAAATCATATATCAGCATTTATTCTGCTTTTGCCTATGTACAATTTTATTTTCTACTGTGTTAACTGGCTTTTTCTGCCCGCAACTCCCTCCCTCTCACAAATCCCGTTAAAAATACTCAAGCATAGCTTCCTTGTGATTTTGGCTCACCATGACACTCGCAGACTAGTCACTATCCCCCTTCATGACTTTTTAATTATGAAACAATTTTAAAGCTTTTTATTTTGCAATTACTTTAGGCTTGCATCAATGTGGCAAGAATGGCACACAGTTCCTGCACACCCCCTACACTGCTTGCCTTCGTAACATCTTATATAATGACAATAACCACTCCTCAATGTTTCCTAATCTTTCATGACTTTCACATTTCTGAAGAGTCTTGGTCAGCTGTTTTATGCAATGTCCCTCCATTTGGATTTACCTAGTATTTTCTCATGATTAGATTGCAGTTACATATTTATGGCAAGAATACCACTGAAATGATATTGCATCTTTCTTAACACATTGTATCAGGAGGGACATGATGTCATATATAGCTTCTCTATTTCCAATCTTTTCAGTTTATTAATGACTGCAGTATACTCAGGGCTTCTCTGGTGACTTAGACAGTAAAGTTATCTGCCTGCGATGCTGGAGTTCAGTTCACTGGAGTCGCTCAGTTGTGTCCAACTCTTTGAGATCTCATGAACTGCAGCACACTAGGCTTCCCTGTCCATCACCAACTCCCAGAGCTTACTAAAACTCATGTCCATTGAGTTGGTGATGCCATCCAACCATCTCATCCTCTGTCATCCCCTTCTCCTCCTGCCTTCAATCTTTCCCGGCATCAAGGTCTTTTCCAATGAGTCAGTTCTTCGCATCAGGTGGCCAAAGTATTGGAGTTTCAGCTTTAGCATCAGTCCTTCCAATGAATATTCAGGACTGATTTCCTTTAGGATGGACTGGTTGGATCTACTTGAAGTCCAAGGGACTCTCAAGAGTCTTCTCCAACACCTTCTTCAAAAGCATCAACTCTTCGGTGCTCAGCTTTCTTTGTAGTCCAACTCTCACATCCATATATGACCACTGGAAAAACCAAAAATTTGACTAGACAGACCTTTGTTGGCAAAGTAATATCTCTGCTTTTTAATATGCTGTCTAGGTTGGTCATTGGTTTTCTTCCAAGGAACAAGCGTCTTTTAATTTCATGGCTGCAGTCACCATCTGCAGTGATTTTGGAGCCCCCCAAAAATAAAGTCTGTCACTGTTTCCATTGTTTCCCCTACTATTTGCCATGAAGTGATAGGACCAGATGCCATGATCTTAGTTTTCCGAATTTTGGATGCTGAGTTTTAAGCCAACTTTTTCAATGCAACGCTGGTGACCCTGGTTCAATCCCTGGGTTGGGAAGATCCCCTGGAAAAGGCAGTGGCAACCCACTCCAGTATTCTTCCCTGGAGAATCCCATGGACAGAGAAGCCTGGCTGGTTTCAGTCCCTGGGGTCACAGAGTTGAACATGACTGCGAGACTAACACACTCCATGTACTTAATGCCATCCATTTTTCCCAGTTTAAATTCCCAAGAGGGAACCTCACTAGTCACATTCTCATTTGCTGCCATGTCACATCACAATCCATGACTTCAGTGCCCTGGGACCAGTCACCCTCCCTGGTCCTGTTAGCCATGGTGCAGTAGGATGAGAGGGTGGGAAGAACAAAATGAGGCCGCACAGGCCGGCTCTTCAAACAGTGACTCCCACTGGGGACGACGCCCTAAGAAAGGCTGGAAATGAAGCAGACACCATGACTGACATGTCTAAACATAATTACAGGCTTAAAGACATTTAGTGTTGTTGCTCAATGTGTTCTCATTAAAACGAAATGCTGTGATTAAGTTCCCTTATATGCCAGGACTTCTCTTTTTATACAGAACCTATTCAAATATATCTGAGTGCTCATATCATGTGTTTCACACATGTTCAGATCACTGGAGGTTGTCAGCAATAAGTATAGCAGGACCTTCCTGAGTGGGAACAGGAAGAAACTGATCCTGTCCCAGGGGAAAGGTTCCACAATGTGTATATGTACATCACCTGCTTTGATATTACTATTGAATCCATCAGTCAGGAAGCACAGTAAAAGGGATAATTTATAGAGACCGCCTAAGAAAGTGATGTTCAAAAGAAAATCCATAATACTAACATGAAGAGCACAATAAATATTAGTAAGGATGAAAACAATGTTCCCAACTCTTTCTGGAAATGGCATCAGACAAAAATGCTATGCAAACTGTGATAGTTGCTTTAAAAACACCATCTTGAAATATCAACCACAGAGCCCTAACTTCTTACAGAAATGCCAGTTATGGATCCGCCGTCTTTGAGTTTATCACACATTTGGGCTCCAGAATCACTGCAGATGGTGATTGCAGCCATGAAATTAAAAGACACTTACACCTTGGAAGGAAAGTTATGACCAACCTAGACAGCATATTAAAAAGCAGAGACATTACTTTGTCAACAAAGGTCTGTCTAGTCAAGGCTATGGTTTTTCCAGTGGTCATGTACAGATGTGAGAGTTGGACTGTAAAGAAAGCTAAGTGCTGAAGAATTGATGCTTCTGAATTGTGGTGTTGGCAAAGACTCTTGAGAGTTCCTTGGACTGCGAGGAGATCCAACCAGTCCATCCTAAAGGAGATCAGTCCTGGGTGTTCATTGGAAGGACTGATGCTGAAGCTGAAACTCCAATACTTTGGCCACCTGATGCAAAGAACTGACTCATTAGAAAAGACCCTGATGCTGGAACGATTGAGGGCAGAAGAAGGGGATGACAGAGGATGAGATGGTTGGATGGCATCACCAACTCAATGGACATGAGTTTGGGTAAACTCCGAGAGTTGGTGATGGACAGGGAGGCCTGGTGTGCTGCAGTCCATGGGGTCGCAAAGAGTCGGACATGACTGAGCAACTGAACTGAACTGAAGAAAAACACATATACATTTTTCTCTCTCATTCTCCAATTTACCATGCAAAGCAGAAAATGTAGGTTTCCCATCTCATAATGTCCAGTAATACATTATTTGTACATAAGTACAGTATATATGCTGGCATATACTTCTCTTTCTTGAATTCATTTTATGGGAATTCCACCAGTTGATTCAAGAAGTTGAGAGTCGCGAGCTATTCTTGACATACATTTATTCTCCATTCAGGAAACTCACTGGAACTTTCCTCATGGATGCCCCCCCGCCCCCAGGGATAACATCTAGTTCCTGGGTCCTAGAATTCATTTTCTCTTCCTGACCTGAATAAAGAAGTTGCATAAACATTTTTGTTTGGGTATGCCTCAGCTGTGTGAAACTGTCATATCATTTGAACATTTAAGTATAAAATAGGAAGGTTACAAATATTATAACACATAGAACTTACAGCATGAGTGACTCGACAGCAAAGAACACGCATGGTGTGGGTGACAAGGTGAATTACGTAATCTCTCAGGGCCTTACCTTTCTCATCTGTAGAATGGGGGTACAAAGAACTTCATCAAGCCAAAATTATGAGAATCACATGAGGTAATGCATGTTGAGCACTTGGCAGAGTACTTTTATGAAATATAAGTTCCTTTCCTTTTCTTCTACAAAATATAATGTAAGACAGAGTCTGCCTTAAAATGAGATATTGCTCTTTATTATCACTATGCATTTAGGAAAACAAACTACAAAGTTTCTCAAAGAGCTACCATCAGCTTGTTTCAAAAGTTAGTTATCACAGAGGCAGATTTCAGCCAGGGGAGGAGAGAGCACCAGCAAAGGATATCACTTTAGACAAAATCTTTTCTGCGTCTCTACCTTCAGCTAGATCTTTCTGATCTTCCATCAAGTAAGATGGGAATGTGCCTTTGTATCTCTGTAATTCCAGCCAACTCTTGACCCCACACTTCACCCTTGGAGTCTTCCCTCAGGCCTAAATTCATTTCCGTGGTTGTCGGCCTGTTTCTAAGGGGCTTGGGACTAGCTCTCAGGTTTCTGATACCACTTCTGGTATCAGCTGTCCCTCACATTTTGTTGTAGAAAATGGAGTAGTTCCAGACATGATCAATTTACCAGTGTTCGTGGGTTTATACGCCTCGGTACCTCTGGACTCAATGCCACCCTCTTCTACATAACTTCCTGAGAGCACCTTCACGTCTTCTCATGCCCCCAGCCCTGTTCCTTAATCCTTGGGCCATAATGGTTTAAGCATAAATAAAGGGATACATAAGTTAACCAAGGAAGAAACTTCCATCATTCGAGGAAGACAAAAAGGAGGAGACCAATAACATTAGACGAAAAACAAAAACCTCTACAAAAGTCTTTTAAAAAGTTTTGCATAAACATTCCTAGTGTTAAAACAAGGGGGATCTTGTGGTCTGAACCAACACCTAAATCTCTTCTACCCTACAAGCTTTCAATTCAGGTTCTTGGAGTTTTTCCCTTTAAGTTACTGTTGATACTTTAACTTAGTGTTAAAACGGACTCGTGTTAAATGCTCCGTCGGTTCTGTCCTGTTAGCCTCTCTGCCTGACTTCATCACCAGGAGTAGTGAAATTTGGTTCTCCTCTGATTAGCTATTAACAGACTGATACAATTTCTAGTTTCTCCGGTTTTCTTATTTAATATTTACTAGGAACCATGACTATAGGAACTAAAAAAATTACAAGCACAGGCTTCACTCATTTTAATAACCTCAGTGTCCAAGCAAAATATGAGCCCCTTAATACAAGTATCCAGAGTATGTACACTCAAAAACACCATGTATCTCAAGCATCTATAAATGAAAGACCTACGTAACATCTGCAGATCTTTTCCTGATTAAACTAGAATTTTATTATAACAAATTATTGTACTTTTTTTAAAGTGCAGAGACACATAAAACTTTTCAAGGAAAACTCCTTCAAACAAAAATAATGCCAGTTATTCCTTCCCAGACAGAATTGGAATGCTGGGTAGAGTATTAAGTCTTTCCCTGGCCAAAAGAAATCATTTTTCTAAAATACTCTTCCCCTCTTTTTTCCCTAGAGTACAAGTCACACAGAATATTCTATATGGAAGTCCTTCTGGTTCCCAGTTGTCGCTTCAGTTGTGTCCGACTCTTTGTGACCCCATGGACTGTAGCTGGCCAGGTTCCTCTGTCCATGAGATTCTCCAGGCAAGAACACTGGAGTGGGTTGCCATTTCCTCCTCCAGGGGATTTTCCCAACCCAGGGATCGAATCCACATCTCTTATGCCTCCTGCATTGGCAGGCCAGTTCTTTACCACTAGTGCCTCTGGTTCCTTACAACTGGTAAAACTGAAATGGCTGCTGTGAGCCCGTTAAAATAGGTTAGCAGGCCAGGAGAAGGCAATGGCACCCCACTCCAGTACTCTTGCCTGGAAAATCCCATGGATGGAGGAGCCTGGTAGGCTACAGTCCATGGGGTCACTAAGAGTCGGACACGACTGAGCGACTTCACTTTCAATTTTCACTTTCATGCATTGGAGAAGGAGATGGCAACCCACTCCAGTGTTCTTGCCTGGAGAATTCCAGGGACGGGGGAGCCTAGTGGGCTGCCGTCTATGGGGTCACACAGAGTCGGACACGACGGACGTGACTTAGCAGCAGCAGGCCAGGAAATTATTCTGTATACAGTCAATTTTAAAGGTGAATGTTGTTTTAAGACATGTCCTCACATTTATCACAACTCTCTCACGCTGCTGCTAAGTCGCTTCAGTCATGTCCAACTCTGTGCGACCCCATAGACAGCAGCTCACCAGGCTCCCCCGTCCCTGGGATTCTCCAGGCAAGAACACTAGAGTGGGTTGCCATTTCCTTCTCCAATGCATGAAAGTGAAAAATGAAAGTGAAGTCCCTCAGTCGTGTCCGACTCTTAGCAACCCCATGGACTGCAGCCTACCAGGCCCTCCATCCATGGGATTTTCCAGGCAAGAGTACTGGAGTGGGGTGCCATTGCCTTCTCCAATTCTCTCATGCTAAGACTTAAATATAGCATTTTTGAGATTAATTATGTTAAGACTTACAATCCTATTAATGGTCAAGTATCTCTCTCCTAAGACTCCATTTGCCCATCGTACTCTCCTAGTCACGCTCTTCTTTAGTCTTTACATGTCTACAGTCAAAAGACTCTCCCTGTGACCCTAGTAACTTCACGCTGAAGCTTACACATCAGCCAACAAAAACAGCTCTATTGCCAACTTGACTGACTGCTCTCCAATGTCACCATTTCCTTTTTGCCTTCGAGTCTTAAACATGCTTTCTCTTTCCTTCCTCCTCTCTGCCCTGTGCCATCCACCTTTCACCCCAACTCCACCTCCAACTCTTCACCCAGATAACTGCCATGCCCCTGCTTGGGGGAATGTTTCCTGGTTCTTTGTCCCAGTCCCATCACCTTCTGCTGAGAACTGGAGAAATCAATAGGCCACAGGGAGGTGGGAGGGTATATTGACTAGATACTTGGATTCAGGAGATGAATCTTGGATTTCAAATCTCAGATCTACCATTTACTAGTTATGAGACCCAAGGTAGGAAAATGTCACCTCGCTGGGCCTCTACTTTGACAAACACAAAATATAAACAATATTGTTATTTTGTCATTTTTGTGAGGCTTAAATCTGTTAAAGCATGTAAAGCAATAACAGTATCGGATGTGCAGTACCTATTCAATAAGAATTAGATACTATCATTGCCACAAAATCTGGATTTCCCACATCCTATTATATGACGTGTATTATTATCACAATTCTTATTCTTATAACATGATCTTCCAAACATTATAAGCTCTGCTAAGATAAAAGACCTTATCTGACTCATTAACCATTGCATTCCAAGTACCAAGGCATATGCCTTGGCGATATAAGGCATAGAATTGCACTCAGTAAGCGTTAATGAATCAGTGTAGAAGTGAATTACTATCAGACAATGACTCTGCCTCCAAGACATGAGTTCAAACTTGCTTTCAGGAAACTGTCACTGTGCCCCTACAAGTCCACGTGCCCCACTCACAGCAACAGGCGTTCACCTGCTCTCACACCAAATTCCACTGTGTGTTACTTTTCGGCTTTTGGACTTGAGTCAGCTGTTGGAATACTCTAAACCTGATATTTTAGAATCTGGACTGAACTACTTGCTGAGTGTTTGGACTTGGCTTGTTTCTTAAACTATGTACAGGACGTGGTACCCTAGCGGGGCATAAGAAATACCCTGCTCTGGGTCACCACCTAACTGCACATTTCCTCCCATTTAACTTGTATCTTATCCCCAACCAGTAATTGAGGAAACTGACACTATAAGACCCCAAACTATAACTTTGTTCATTAATTAGGTGGCTGTAAAGAAAAGAATTATCTGTTTTGAATATCAATTAGAATTATATTTGTTACTTTCTTATCATTACGGACAATGACAATGGGTATTAATAATGACTTGACTCAATACATTTCAATATCAGTTTACTCTTCTGTATTTCATTAGTTGCAATGTTTAAGAATATTCCATATCCATAACACCATCCCACTGTCCATGACATGTAACAGAAAACATTTCATACTAACAAAATCATGGGATGATAATACAAGGTTATATACAAGTCCATATCAAGGGTACTAAAACAATGTTATTTCATCTGTTCATTCAAAAATATGTATTGAATTCCTATTACACTGTGATGTATTAAAGAACAGAGCTGTAAAGATGAATCACGTTCTATGCCTTAAGAAGTTCATAAATAAGTGGATTTCAATTTAGGTTAAAACAATACTTAAGTGTTTGAAATTAAAGCAGCTTCCAACTTTGCTCTTTACCAAAGGATAAGGAGCTATCACGATCTTGAAGGATAGCCGCTAAAATCATCTTTTCTGCAGTATTTCATTTCTATTAAATCTTTCTAAACACAGATCCAAAAGGACTTTCTCTATATATAGCCCTAATGTTTAGGTCAGGATAGAGTCTAACAGAATAACCAACTCATTATAATGTTCTAGTGTTAATATTCAAGGAACATCAGCGGAAAGGCAAAAAAGGAATCAAAGTTCAACAGCCAAAGACCCTCTCCCTCCACAATTCTCATCTGTACAGTGAACTCACATTGCTGCCATGTTAAAACAGTGAAAATGTGTTCATATGGCAAGAAGGAAATAAGGGGAAAGGACAGTACTCTCAAGTGTTTATAATCACAGACATACAAAAAACAGACCCCAGTCAAGTTTTGCTTAAATGTACACATTTTTCTTCTAATGTAATTTAGGCTCTTAAACCTCCAACTATGGCCTTCAGTCATGTTTCTGTCCTCTTCTGTCTATTAACAGAGTTTCAAGGAACATTGCTGGGTTAGTCTACAGTTATAATTTTGGAAGTAGGCCTATCTGGATTTGAATTCTCCCTCCACCACCTGAGGAGGTCCTGATCAAGCTCATTAACTTCACTGATCTTCATCTACACAATGGTAGCTATAACAACTACTTTTAAAAGTACAGGACATATGAAGGGACTTCCCTGGGGGTCGAGGGGTTGACTCTGCCTTTCAATGCAGGGGTACGGGTTCAGTCCTTGGTTGCGAAGCCAATATCCCACAAGCCCCAAGGCCAAAAAACATAAAAATATTGCAATAAATTAAAGACTTTAAAAACGGCCCACATAGAAAAAATCTTTTAAAAATATGAGGATGCCTAACAATTGTTGTTTCTCTAACTATTGCATCAAAAATTAATTTTTAAGAAAGGAGGAGGAAGAGAACAGAGGCAGGAGGAAGAAAAAGATTAAGTGAGGGGGAAGTAACAGGAAGAGGAGAAAAAGAAAATGGGGGAAGAGAAGGAAGACAATGGAAAAGTTCTGTTTGTGTTTTTTTAATCATGTCATCAAGTATGGAAACCCACTGACTCCAAAAGCAAAACAGCTATAAAATTAAAAGCACAAAAGGAAATAAAGCCATCAACTGGCTGTTTGCTTGAAATGCTGTGTATAAATGAATAAAGAATGAATGAATTGTACAAACCTAATTGGGCTGAGAAAAGGCAGGGGCATAATTAGAGCTTCCCTGGTGGCTCAGACAGTAAAGAATCTGCCTGTTAAGTGGGAGACCCAGGTTTGATCCCTGGGTCGGGAAGATTCCCTGGAGAAGGCAATGGCACCCCACTCCAGTACTCTTGCCTGGAGAATCCCATGGACAGAGGAGCCTGGTAGGCTACAGTCCATGGGGTCCCGAAGAGTCTGACACACCTGAGAGACTTCACTTTCACTTTTCACTTTCATGCATTGTAGAAGGAAATGGCAACCCACTCCAGTGTCCTTGCCTGGAGAATCCCAGGGACGGGGGAGCCTGGTGGGCTGCCATCTATGGGGTCGCACAGAGTCGGACACGACTGAAGCGACTTAGCAGCAGCAGCAGCAGCAGCAACTTTGCTGGTGGTCCAGTGGTTAACAATCTGCCTTGCAATGGGGGCTATTCAGGTTCAATCCCTGGCTGGGGAACTAAGATCCCACATGCTCCTGGCAACTACCAAGTCATGCCTGCCTTGAGTAAGACTGGTTGCAGTGATATAAATAAATAAATAAATATTTTTAAAAGGGGGGGGCAAGTACACAGAGAGGTACTCGGATCACATATGGCTTCATAGGTAACTGGGCTTCCCTGGTGGCTCAGACGGTAAAGAATCTGCCTGCAATGCAGGAGACCCAGGATCAACCCTTGGGTCTGGAAGATCCCCTGGAGAAGGGAATGGCAACCCACTCCAGTATCCTTGCCTGGAGAATTCCATGAACAGAGGAGCCTGGCAGGCAACAATCCATGGAGAATTCCATGGAGAGAGGAGCCTAGCAGGCTATAGTCCATGGGGTGGCAAACATAGGTAATCAGAAGGAATTTATTATTGGGTTGGCCAAAAAGTTAGTTTGGGTTTTTTTGTATCATCTTATGGAAACCTCCCAAGAACTTTTCCACCAACCCAAAATTTAAAATCTGAAGGAAGCTGTTGAAAGGTTTCTAATATGATTTATTTTCGTTTTTTAAAGATTCCCATGGCTCTTGTATGGATGTAAGCAAGACTGACAGCATAAAGACCAAGTTGAAAGCTGTTATACAGTTGAGAGAGATGATGGTGATGGTTGATAGTAGTGGCAACTGAGACAAATGGGCAGGTTCAGGCTGGCTTAAAGCTCAACATTCAGAAAAGTAAGACCATGGCATCTGGTCCCATCACTTCATGGGAAATAGATGGGGAAACAGTGGAAACAGTGTCGGACTTTATTTTTTGGGCTCCAAAATCACTGCAGATGGTGACTGCAGCCATGAAATTAAAAGACGCTTACTCCTTGGAAGAAAAGTTATGACCAACCTAGACAGCATATTAAAAAGCAGAGACTTTACTTTGCCAGCAAAGGTCCATGTAGTCAAAGCTATGGTTTTTCCAGTGGTCATGTATGGATGTGAGAGTTGGACTGTGAAGAAGGCTGAGCGCCAAAGAATTGATGTTTTTGAACTGTGGTGCTGGAGAAGAGTCTTGAGAGTCCCTTGGACTGCATGGAGGTCCAACCAGTCCATTCTAAAGGAGATCAGTCCTGGGTGTTCATTGGAAGGAATGATGCTAAAGCTGAAACTCCAATACTTTGGCCACCTCATGCAAAGAGTTGACTCATTGGAAAAGACTCTGATGCTGGGAGGGATTGGGGGCAGGAGGAGAAGGGGACGACAGAGGATGAGATGGCTGGATGGCATCACCGCCTCGATGGACATGAGTTTGGGTAAACTCTGGGAGTTGGTGATGGACAGGGAGGCCTGGTGTGCTGCGATTCATCGGGTCACAAAGAGTCGGACACAACTGAGTGACTGAACTGAACTGAGGCTGTATTTTGAAGTTAGAGCAAAACAAGTGGAATAAAGGTGCATGTGTGTTTAAAACTGACTGACTTCATGATTTAGAATATTGGTAGAGAAAAAGGCAGAGAAAGAAAATTGGAAAGGATTTCATGTTTATTGATCACCTGCTATGTCTAAGTGCTTTACATCAATTATTTCACTTAATTCTCAGAACAACTGCAGAGGATATCATTCTCACCCCCTCCTTTTTCTTCTAAGGTAAAATTAAAAGAGAAATATGTTAGGTAAGTTGTCCAAGGCCTCATGACTAGGAGAGAACAGTTTCAAATCCAGGTCCCTCTGACTCAAACCTGTGTCCTTTTTAACCTAGTGTCTCTCTGGGGTTATGAAAAGGTGGGAGTAAAGACATAAAGCAAAAAAAAGTATGCACAGGAAACTTCCATGTTTCTCAGTTTGTCTGGAAAATGTTCAAAGGAGAAGAATAAGCAACTGAACTGGCTACAGCCTTTAACAACTCTCTCCCAGAATTTCATCATGGATTTCCAGTAAAACTCTAGGCTTAAATTCTCTCTCCAGCTCCACCTCCCCAACCATTCACACTGTTTCACTGACTTCCACTGCCAAACCTTCATTTGTGAACGTTGTCTGTCCAGCTTATGGATTTGATTTTCTAGAATTCATGCTTTCTGAGGAAGCTACACAGGAGATAAGAAATGTGATTCTCCTCTGCTCCACTCATGGGGAGCCCCTTCATTCCCATTCCCATCTCCCTGGAAACTCACCAAGCCCAGAGAAAAATGATAATTTATATGCACATAATAGTACACAACAAATGCACATAATAGTTTACAACAAAAAGAGTAAAGAGACCGAGCAAAGTAAAAGAGCAAAAACACATATGACGACAGGAGATTTCCACACGTCTCTGTTATAAATGTATAGGGCAAGCAAAAATAATCACAAGTACAGATTTGAACAACAGCATTTTAGATATTCTGCAGCACTTAATATGTACCAGGCACTATTAAAAAACACTTTAATTAATTTAACCCTGAAAATAACTCTGTGACAGGGTACTATTATTATATTTTACAGATGAAGAAATCGAAGCTAGAGAGATTATGCCCAAATTCACAGAGATAGTAAGCAGCAGAGCCAAGCTGGAAACCTAGACAGTCTACCCCAGAACCTACGTTCTTAACCACTGTTACACTGCTTCTCTAATTAATATAAGCAGTAAGTTTATCTAGCTATATGTGAAGAATCACATTCAATAAGCAGAAAATACTGATGTTTCTCAAACACACTCAGAATATTTAGAAAATAATAACTGACAAAACTGGTTTCTTCATAAAAGTAGTCTTAATTTTTTTAATAGAAGAAAAAGTATGAATTAGAGTTAAAAGCCTTAAATCTCTGCATTATGAATAAGAATGGTAAAAATAAACATATAAATTTAGAAGATAAAAAGGAACAAGAGAAGAGAACTAAGGAAAGTGGAAGCTAAGAAATAAGAAAAATAGGGCCACAAATTAATAAAGTAGAAAACAAAAAAACTGAGATGACCAAAAAAACAGAGGCCGTTTCCTTGAAACAGACAAACTGATGTAAACTGATCATAAAGAAAGAGAAAGCACAATGAAATGATGCTGGGAATAAAAACTAAGTTATTGGTATGGATACACTAGAGTTACACCTCCTTTATGCAATCTTTTTTTTTTTTTCCTTTATGCAATCTTGATTGCAATTACAGTGGGAAAATTTTTCATTTAACCATCAAACATGATGATCACTTTAGTGATTTTTGAAGAGGTTTTTAATGGGTTTTTTTTCTTTTTGATTAAAGGAGTTATTGTATATTCGTAGTTTTCTGAGCACTGTCTGTTTCCTTATTTGATAATGATTATAATTATATAATTATAACAAATGTATCTACTGATACATCTCAATACATCTGTTGATTTGATGTTATTTTCTCTCTTTACTACTAATATAATAAATTACTGTTTTCTAGTGTTAAACTAATCTTCTTAGCTATGGGATAAAAAGAACCTGATCGTTACATATATCCCTCTTTATAGTCAATAAATTTCTGGATGGATTTACTAAAATTCATTTGGAATTTTTGCAACTAGATTCCTGAAGGAAGGTGACCTATAATTTTTCTTTCTTGTATTAACCTTATCAGATATAGGCACAAGACTTATGTGAACCTCATGGAAAATGTTGCCTTTTTTAGGCAAGAAGTAGTCTTGTAGAATTGCGATTATTTTTCCTTGAATACTTGGTAAAGCCTTCCTGAGCAAGCATCTGGACCTAGAGTTTTATTTGCAGAAATTTTACTGCTCAATACTGAGCATTGGTGGCTCAGTGGTAAAGAATCGCTTCCCAATGCAGGAGACACGGGTTCGATCCCCAGGTAAGGAAGATCCTCTGGAGGAAGAAATGGCAACCCATTCCAGTATTCTTGTCTGGAAAATCCCAAGGAGAAAGAGGCCTGGTGGGCTACAGCCCATGGGGTCGCAAAGAGTCAGACACAACCTAGCAAGTGAGCACGCAGATATTTCACTATGAGTAAAACTTTCTTAATGGGAGAAATTTGGACTCAGGAAAATCATATGGAAGGAAAAGTACAAAGATATGAGAAGAGACCTTTCAGCAACAAGGCAGGCTAAGCTGACACGAAGACACTCCCCCTACAAAACAGAAATGCTAGATACAAAATACAATTCTTTTTTAATAAAGAGCCAAACTTTCAAATAATAAAAAGGGGAAATCTCCCAAGTACTTAAAATAAAAAGAACTCAAACCAGAAGTAACCTTCAGTTGTCACAATGGCAGCAAAAAGGGTGTCAGATTCTGATACATGGCTTGGCTGCTAAAATTTTAATGTCCATATGAGTATAGTTTTCATGGTATCAGTCTTTTTGGATCAAAGAACTAAAATAGAGTACCCTTTTAAAAGTCAAGTCCTATCAGTGAAACGAGGGTCAGGAAAAATTCCTCACACTAATCTAGAAAACTGGCAAGGAAGTTTACCATGTATCCAGGTCTCTAATTGGGGGAATAAATCTCCTGAGGATAAACTGAAACCCTAAGCAAGTAACAGATAAGGAGTTGTACTAACTGCATGAAGCAAGATCCCAAAGCCAGAGAAAATTAGCCTAAAGACTAATTTTAGGAACTCAACAAAATCAAATGCAAAACCTCTCTGTAGAAACATGCACAGTCCAGGGAATAATAGGCTCCCTGCTAAGGATGAATTCACAGTCGACAGCAACCACACAAGGAAACAGATCACAATGAGAGAATGTCAGCAGACCAAATAGTTGAAAGAATTTGCACCGCTGTAAGAGGTAGAAATAATACAATATTAAAAAGACTGTAATATTGAAGAGCATACAACATAAAACAGGCAGATCTGAAAAAGAGCCAAATGAAACTTCTAGAAATTTTTCTCAAACTATGGTTATTGAAATTGAAAACTTAATGGATGACTTAAAAGAGTCGATAAGAGTTGAAAAGAACTGTATAAAAGATTTGAGAAAATCATCCAGAATGTAGCAAGGAGAAAGAGAGAAAGAAAACTATGAAAGCAAGATAAAGAGGTTTGGAGAACAGAATGAAAAGACCCAAAATACACTTAAGCTTTTATGAAGGGGACACTACAGAATAAAGGGAGAAATATCTGAAAGATAAGAATTGTCCAGCATTGAATACTAACTGAAGTCCTCGGGATGGGGAGGAAAACCAGGTTCCAAGCAGGAAAACCAAAATCAAATCCAAGGTTAGACAATAAAGACCTGCAGCAACAGGAAGACAAAACAGATAAATCTTAAAATAACCAAAAAGGAAAGACAGCTTGCCTAAAAAGGGATGACAAACTGAAAATAAAATAGTATCTTCAATGAACTAGGATAGGTACAGAATTCTATACCTAACTAAACTACTAATCAGAAAACAAGGTTCTATAAATACACTCTTTAAAAAAAGACCAAAAGGATTTCCTATTATTGGAGGAGGCCACCAAGAGACCAGGACCTTGAGCTGGAGGCTCCTCACCTCCTCCTCTCTCCTTACAATGTAAGCTCATTCAGACCACTGTTCCCACACTGGGAGCTACTTCAGGGACAAAGCCTTGAGAGACAAATGTATTTTTAAGACCATCTGTACTGAATCCCATTAAGGCCTCCACATAAACTCTTTTAAGATTCTGGTTGGTAGATGCAAAGATCAACTCATCTTGAAGCTACCCAAGACAAGACTAGTGTGTAAGTTTCTTTTCTTAACACTGCAGAATCCAGAATAGCCTGCCTCTTTCTTTGGTCTCTTCTTACCCTCTGAGAGAAGGGATTCAAATTTCACCTGGGAAACTCCTGTGGTTGTGAATCAACACCTACTTTTATACACAATTCCCAAGGGTGGGGGGGGGGGGTTACTACTAAAGGGTGTGAATAATTTAAGGAAGAATGATTAAAGAATACCTTGATATCTGTTACAACGTAGAAGAAGGGAAAAGGAGTGCAGTTATCAAAGGCACAAATTAAGTCCATTTAAGACAGATGGAATATTGAATGACACTTTTCTAATACTGCAGAAAAATTCCTTGGAAGAGGTAAAATTTTGAAAAATCTTTTAATGACAGGAGAGAAAATGTCTGGCACACAGAGAGATATTCCAACACAGGGTGTGAATTCAGAGAAAACTTCAAGGCACAAGTATGACCACCTGATCCAGGCGCTAGAGAACATGTTCACCCAAGAAGACCAAAGACCCTCTGGGGAATATGAAACAATAGAACTGAGCTTTGCTGTGACTCCCACAAAGGACTTTGAAGTACAAATAATGAACTAAAAAGCAAAACAGTTATCACCTTGAATCTGAAAAATTAATATTCTGTAGTACAACATCTTTTTCAAATTTTGCTCTCTACTGCTTAATGAAACAATGTATTCTCTGGACCTTCCATTTGATTTAAAAAGAAAAAGGTAATATTAAAGAACAAGATCTATCTCATGGATTTATCTCTTCCCCATCACCCATCAGTCTTATTTAACCAGCCTCTCCCAGTCAGATCTTGGCAAAAACAGCTACTGAGTTGCCCTGAAACATTTTCGACGGCAATCAGAGTGACTTCCAGCCTGGGAACTTCAAGGAATTCCTCCTACCTGAGAATAAAACAATGCTTAAAGGTAAGCTCTCAGAGATTTAGTGCTAATGGAAAAATTGCTCCAATTAGTGTTTGAAGTTTCCAAGAAAAGAAATCTACAGGTATACAAACCCCAAATACTTTGGAACACACACATAATTCCCAGCATTCCTAGCTTCTATATAATTTCCCTTATTTCAAAATTAAAGTAAATGTCTCAATGTCTCCAAAAGAAAAAAAATCAAATAAAGCTTTATAAAATATTTTAAGACTAAATGCTTTAAAGCATTAAATGCTTTAAGGGTAAAAGTCACAGATTTTTTTAAATTCAAGTTACTTCAAGGACTTACATAGCATTCCAAATGTACTAGTATCTCTCTCCGTAACTCCCACTGAGAACCCAGTTTCTATCCAGAAAGAGCTCAGAATTTAGAGTCCATGATACTCCCTGATGCAAACATCTTTTATTAGAAATTTATAAATTTTACTAAGGACTGAACTGTCTTTAGTAAAAGAATGAAAGCGTTTTGTTTTATTCAGTGTTGATAATTATTGAACAGTCTCAGTACAGGTTAAATTGTGTCCCCACCAACATTCATATAGTAACGTTCCATCTGCTAGAATCCACAATGTGACTTATTAAAAAATAATAATAATAAGGATGTTTCAGATACAGTTAGTTAAGATAAGGATCATACTGGAGTTCAGTTCAGTTACTCAGTTGTATCCGACTCTTTGCAACCCCATGGGCTGCAGCACGCCAGGCTTCCCTGTCCATCACCAACTCCTGGAGTTTACTCAAACTCATATCCACTGAGTGTGTGATACCATCCAACCACCTCATCCTCTGTCATCACCTTTTCCTCCCACCTTCAATCTTTCCCAGCATCAGGGTCTTTTCCAATGATTCAGTTCTTTGCATCAGGTGGCGAAAGTATTGGAGTTTCAGCTTTAGCATCAGTCCTTCCGATGAATATTCAGGACTGATTTCCTTTAGGATGGACTGGCTGGCTCTCCTTGCAGTCCAAGGGACTCTCAAGAGTCTTCTCCAACACCACAGTTCAAAAGCATCAATTTTTCAATGCTCAGCTTTCTTTATAGTCCAACTCTCACATCCATACATGACTACTGGAAAAACCATAACTTTGACTAGACAGACCTTTGCTGACAAAGTAATATCTCTGTTTTTTAATGTGCTGTCGAGGTTGGTCATAATTTTTCTCCCAAAGAGCAAGCATCTTTTAATTTCATGGCTGCAGTCACCATCTGCAGTGATTTTGGAGCCCAAAAAAATAAAGTCTGACACTGTTTCCACTGTTTCCCCATCTACCTGCCATGAAGTGATGGGACCAGATGTCACAATCTTAGTTTTCTGAATGTTCAGTTTTAAGCCAACTTTTTCACTCTCCACTTTCACTTTCATCAAGAGGCTCTGTAGTTCTTTGCTTTCTTCCATAAGGGTGGTATCTATCATCTGCATATCTGAGGTTACTGATATTTCTCCTGGCAATCTTGATTCCAGCTTGTGCTTCTTCCAGTCCAGCCTTTCTCATGATGTACTCTGCATACAGTTAAATAAGCAGGGTGACAATATACAGCCTTGACGTACTCCTTTTCCTATTTGGAACCAGTCTGTTGTTCCATGTCCAGTTCTAACTGTTGCTTCTTGACCTGCATACAGATTTCTCAGGAGACAGATCAGGTGGTCTGGTATTCCCATCCCTTTCAGAATTTTCCACAGTTTGTGGTGATCCACACAGTCAGAGGCTTTGGCGTAGTCAGTAAAGCAGAAGTAGATGTTTTTCTGGAAACTCTCATGCTTTCTCAATGATCCAACGGATGTTGGCAATTTGATCTCTGATTCCTCTGCCTTTTCTGAATCCAGCTTGAACATCTGGAAGTTCACAGTTCACATACTGTTGAAGCCTGGCTTGGAGAATTTTGAGAATTACTTTGCTAGCGTGTGAGATGAGTGCAACTGTGTGGTAGTTTAAGAATTCTTTGGCATTGCCTTTCTTTGGGATTGGAATGAAAACTGACCTTTGGCAGTCCTGTGGCAACTGCTCAGTTTTCCAAATTTGCTGGCATATTGAGTGCAGCACTTTCACAGCAACATCTTTTAGGATTTGAAAGAGTGGGCCAATAATCCAAAATGACAGATGTCCTTATCAAAAAGGGAAAATTAACACAGCGCACAGAGAGACCACCCTGTGAACATGAAGACAGAGATTTGTACATCTACAAGCCAAAGAACCCCAATGATCACCAGCGAAGCACCAGAAGCCAAGAGAGACACATGAAACAGATTCTTCCCCACAATCTTCAGCAGGAAACAACCCTGCCAACATCTTAACTGTAGGACTCTAGCCCCCAGAACTGTGAGACAACAAATTTCTGTTGTTCAAACCACCCAGCGTGTGGCACTTTATTATGGCAGCCCTCACAAATCAATACAGTTTGCCCCTTTGCCATACCTTCCTGGGCACATCTCCTTAATTTTACACATTTCTCAAAACAGACAAAAGTGGCAAAAAATAACTTGTAGAAAGCTATTATTTTTCAGGAAATTTGCTACATAAAGCAAGAGTCCATACAAGCCTCAGTTGCCTCATATGTAAAATAAAGCTAATGTCAATTTTGAGAACGATGTATCTAGTTCCTGGTCCGTGGTAATGACTCAAAAACTATGATGGTAGCTGTGACTATTAGAAGTAAAAATGATGCCACTAAGCCTGTGTCACTAAGACGTGTGAGCTGAAGGGTTTCCTCAGGAGTTTCTGCCAACCAGGTTGTCTGCAACAGATGACTTCACCAGGCTCCAACTATCAGCAGCCTGAGTTGGTATCTTAAATTTATATCCAAGTCTCAGACAATGCAAGCTTCTCTGGTGGCCCAGAGGTAAAGAACCCACCTGCCAACACAGGAGACACAGGTTTAACCCCTGGGTTAGGAGGATCCCCTGGAGAAGGAATTGGCAACCGACTCCAGTATTCTTGCCTGGAAAACCCCATGGACAGAAGAGCCTGGCAGGCTACAGTCCATGGGATTGCAGAGTCGGACATGATTTAGGGATTAAACAAGTCAGATGTTGCAACCAAAGTATCCCAAGTTGCTTTATACCACCGTCAATGGTCACCACTGCCCCAAAAGCAAACCATTCTACTTCCCTCTTCCTCTCATTCCGTTTCCTCTCTCCTGACCCATTCATTCACATCCTATTTCCTCACATATCCTATGGCTTCCAAACCATCTTCACATAGTGAAAGTCACTCCGTCATGTCCAATTCTTTGCGACCCCAGGGACTGTAACCTGCCAGGCTCCTCTGTCCACAGGTTTCTCCAGGCCAGAATACTGGAGTGGGTAGCCATTCCCTTTTCCAGGGGATCTTCCCAACCCAGGTCTCCCACCTTGTAGGCGGATTCTTTGTGGTCTGAACCATGAGGGAAGCCTTCCCCACGGTAACTCCCCATCTAATTCCCACTTTAGCTGAAATAAGGTTTTTCATCATTGATGACCCCTCCCCCACAGACATCCTGAGTAGAGTCCACTCATTCTCCAGCACCTGAGGTCAGAAGAGGAGGGTCATCATTTTATCCACACCCAATATGCCATTCCTCTACCTTCAGAGAAAACACCTTCCATTTTGAGGTGTATGCCACCTGACACCCTCTAACCTTCTTCATCATTGTTGGCAGCCACATGAAGAATTCTGAAAAATTGTTATTAAATACAAACTTGATGCCTGACTCACTGTCTTCCTTACTTTAAGCTCTGTTATTATCCAGGTTATGGTAACATCCATAATATACTCCACAGACTCAAGTTCCTTGATATCAATTCCATAATCTTCATTTCTACTCAAGTTGAATTGTACAATCAATCACTCTGGCTATTCTTACTAATTAATCCCAAATTCCTTGTTATATATTGTGTTTCACAAGCAAAATCTCAACTCTTGTCAGTCAATACATCCAGATTTGACTCCATGATTCATCTCTTCAGTCTCTCTTAATTATTCATTTTTAATTGGAGGATAATTGTTGTACAATATTGGGTTGGTTTCTGCCACATATCAACATGAATCAGCCAGAGGAATACATATATCCCCCTCCCTCTTGTTTAACTTATATGCTGAGTACATCATGCGAAATGTTGGACTGGATGAAGCACAAGCTGGAATCAAGATTGCGGGGAGAAATGTCAATAACCTCAGATATGCAGATGACACCACCCTTATGGCAGAAAGCAAAGAGAAACTAAAGAGCCTCTTGATGAAAGTGAAAGAGGAGAGTGAAAAAGTTGGCTTAAAGCTCAACATTCAAAAACTAAGATCGTGGCATCTGCTCCCATCACTTCATAGAAAATAGATGGGGAAACAATGGAAACAGTGACAGACTTTATTTTCTTGGGCTCCAAAATCACTGCAGATGGCTAAGCCATGAAATTAAAAGATGCTTGCTCCTTGGAAGAAAAGCTACGACCAACCTAAACAGCATATTAAAAAGTAGAGACATTTCTTGGCCGACAAAGATCTGTCTAGTCAAAGTTATGGTTTTTCCAGTAGTCATGTATGGATGTAAGTTGGACTACAAAGAAAGATGAGTGCTGGAGAATTGATGCTTTTGAACTGTGGTGTTGGAGAAGACTCTTGAGAGTCCCTTGGACTGCAAGGAGATCCAACCAGTCCATCCTAAAGGAGATCAGTCCTAAATATTCATTGGAAAGACTGATGCTAAAGCTCCAATACTTTGGCTACCTGATGCAAAGAACTGACTCCTTGGAAAAGACCCTGATGCTGGAAAAGACTGAAGGCAGGAGGAGAAGAGGTCGACAGAGAATGAGGTGGTTGGATGACATCACCGACTTGATAGACATGAGTTTGAGCAAGTTCCAGGAGCTGGTGATGGACAGGGAAGCCTGGAGTGCTGCTGTCTATGGGGTCACAAAGAGTCCGACGTGACTGAGTGACTGAACTGATTCTTCTCAAACATACCCTATTTCTTTAGCCAAATCTGCTCAATGAAATCCAAGTCCTAGATGAAACAAAAGATAAAACTCAGCAATTATACCCAGCTTGCTGAGAGTTGCTGGAGAAAATCACCCAGGTAGGCAACATACAAGCACTACAAATTCATCTTTTGAACCACAGCTCGTCCTGGCTTGAAACTGTCTCTGTGTCCATAGATACCCTGTACCTCTCCAACTCCACCAGTTTTCTAAAATCTTACTTACCCTTCTGCCAGTTCCCTCCTCTCATCAAATGACCCTCCTTTTTCCTCTGAGAAAAGAAAGAGTCCATCAGACAAGAAGTCATCCAGCATCCTGCATCTTCACCTACCACCTTGACCATGACCGTACCGATCAGTGGTCCACTTGGCTCACTGAGCCAAAGGTCTTCTCCTTTGGAGGAGAACAACCAATCCTTCTATTTGCATCCTATCTCCTCTTGCTTTCTCAAAGTACTGGTTTTGTAAATCATCTGTTCTCTCTGGCGTATTTTATCTCTTCTATTCTACTGACGATCTTCTAGCAGTATTTAAATATTCTTTCCTGTCTCCCACCTTAAGAGAACATGTTCTTCCTCAAGTCCAATAACTAATGATTATTGAGAATTTACTGTGTCAAAGGGATTGTGCTGCTCTTTGAGGAAGACGCGGTCACGGCTGCAGCGGACTTGTGTGCCGCCCGCTCCTGCTCCTGACTCACCGCTGTTCGCTCTCGCCGAGGAACAAGTCGGTCAGGAAGCCAGAATAAAAAAAAAAAAAAAAAGGGATTGTGCTAAGTTTTGGACATCTAGTACTTCAATCCTCACATCAGCCTTACAAAGCAGATAATACTATCCCCAGTTACTGACAGTGAAGCACAGAGAAGTTAAGATCACACAAAAGTACTTGGTGGAGCCCATTTTCCAAGCCAGGCATCAGATGCCAGAACCTATGCTATAAACCACGATGTTATGTTTCTTGACAGAAACATACTGCATTTGTTAGCTCCATTTTCTTACCCATCATTTCAGCCTCCTGGCTCCACATCTACAAAACAGTCTATTTAATGTAGCCTTCTGTTTAGCCTTTACTTTCAGTAACCTTATAAACGGATAGAGCTGACAACTTCTCCTGCTTAAAACTAACAACTTTTCAGATTTCCAAACACTGCTCACTCTTATTTCTCTTCCTATTTACCTGGACTCTCCTTTTCAGAATCTTTTATAAATTTCCCTTCTGTCTTTTAAATATTTATTTATTTGGCTGGGTGGGGAGGGGGACAGAGGGAGGGGGAGTCTTAGTTGTAGCATATGGGATCTAGTTCCCTGACCAGGGATCAAACCTAAGCCCCCTACATTGTAAACACAGGAGTGTTAGCTACTGGACCACCAGGGAAGTGCCTCCCTTTTGTCTTTTAAATGCTGTGTTTGCCATAGTTCTTGCCTGTCTCCCTTCTTTACTCAATCTACATGTTCTCTTTAGATGATCTCATTCATTCCAATGGCTTTAGCTGTCATCTGCGTAAGTTTCAAGTGGACAGAACCGTTCCTTGGCACTATTCACACTAACACTGACAGCTGGAAATGCGGAGGGGTAATACCTGGAGACTGACAGGCCACCCAAACAGATCCACACAGGGAGACATTTACTTTCATAAATCCACCGTCAACCAATGTCTGGCTCACAGACTTGCAAACTCAGACCCTTTTAACTTGACACTGTCAGACTATTTTAAATAATAGAGACAGATGTATAAAGCTGGTGTGCCAAATTGTGAGTTACCAATGAGGACTATAACTGTCTGGTGAATCGGATGCATATGCCAGTGTGATCAGAACATTCTCTTCCTATAAGTAAAAGTCATGAGGTTAAAAATCACTGGGAGGTTGTTTAGTGAGGGAGCAAAACAAGCAGCACTGATAGTATGATCCAAATATGTAATGACATCATTACATATTTATAAAGATAAACAGTCCGCCACCACAGTCGGAACACTGCTCATGATGGACTGGTTATTTAAGCACAGAATGAACACTCTGAACCTTAGATAAAATTTGGCAAAAAAAAAAAAAAAAGTCTGGTTTAAAAACGGGCAGTGGACCTGAAGAGACATTTTTCCAAAAACATACAGATGGTCAGCAGGTAAATGAAAACTACTCAACACCATTAATCATCAGGGGGACACGAATCACACCCACAATGAGTGATCACTTCACACCTGTCAGAACGGCTATGATCAAAAAGACAAAGAAATAAAGTGTTGGTGAGGATATGGAGAAAAGGGAACCTTTCTGCACTATTGGTGAGAATATAAACTATTGTAATCACTATGGAAATCAATGCAGAGGTTCCTCAAAAAAATTAAAACCAGTACTACCATATGATCCAGCAATGCCACTGCTCGGTATTTATTGAAAGAAAACAAAAACACTAACACAGAAAGATACATTGAACTTCCAGGTTCAATGCAGCATTATTTACAGTAGCCAAGATATGGAAGCAACTGAAGTGTCCATTTATGGATGAATGGAAAAAGAAAATGTGACGTGCATACACATACACAGAGAGAGAGAGAGAGAGAGAGAAAGGACTATTATTCAGTCATAAAAAAGGAAATCTTGCCATTTGCAACCAAATGGATGGACCTTGACAGGTTTATGCTAAGCAAAATCAAACAAAGACAAATACTCTATGTTCTCACTGATATGTGGACTCTAAAAAAAATTTTTTAAACACTGATACAGAGAACAGACTGATGGTTGTCAGGGGCAGAGGGCAGGCAAAATGAGAGGGGGGGTCGTAAGTCATGGGGCTGTAATGTACAACATGGTAACTACAGTCAAGACTGTACTGTATATGTGAAAGTTGCTAAGAGAGTAAATCTTAAAAGTTCTCATCACAGGAAAAAGCATTTTGCAACATGTATGGTCACAGATACTGACTTATCACGGTGATCATATCATGACACAGACAAATATCAAACCATCATACTGTGCAACTGAAACTAGTATCATGTCAATTACACCGCAATTTTTTTAAGAAAAATAACTTGGTTGTACAATGTCTAAGTCTGTTTCTGTGACTTTTTCATTGTTGACCTCGACACTTTTGGTTGAGACTTTATTTTGGACAAGTTAATGTATAAGGAGCTGATAAGCAAGACTCCCATTCAGAGAGTAACAGTGTCTCTTAAAGCTAACTTTACATATCTTTTCTCTTTAATCATATGCCAATTCATATTTTAATCTACAAAAGGCAATATTTCCTTTTTCTCCATGTTTTAAAGGCCAAGTCCGCTCTTTTGGACTTTATTAATAACTCTGAAATCCATAGCCTTTTTCCTATGTCAGAGTCACCTCCATTTTCTTCCCTGAATTGCTATGATGGCCTCAGGTTTTCTCTCTCAGCTCTCAGGATTGCCTGGTTCCAATCTATCCAAAAGATAAGGATTTAAAATGAAAACTCAAACACTTTTCACTCATAATCCTTCCAGGCTCCTGAAAGCTTTCAGGAGGAAATCCAAACTCCTTAATATTTTTGTTAAACTGCTTTTACTCACGCACTTTCTCCAGGTTACACTTCTAGAAAACCTTTGCTAACCATCACCCTCCTGAACGCAGTATCAGGGAAACTGCTCTCAGCTCACACAATTCCTTATGCTTATTTTTCCACTATAAAATGTTTCACAGTTTATAATATTGTTATTTCTCTAGCCCTTCTCCCTAAAGCCTGTTAACTAACGTCTTGTAAGTTACGCCTCATCTTTGAATCAAAGGCACCTAGCATGGTCCTTGACAAATAGTAACTTTATTACCTCTAATTATAGGCAAGTAGAGTCATAAAGTTCACTAAGAATGGTTATTGTTTGACCAAAGACAAACTATACATAAAACCAAATTCTGATTTACTATCAATCAATTAAAGGGCTGTTTCTCAACTTAATATGAAAAAAAAAAACACCTTTCATCCTTCAGGAGTCAAAGATGATGTTTTAAAATAGAAACATCTCCAACACATTTAACATATTTGATATATCAAGACTCAGTCCCTATACTTCAAGACAAAGTTTTCACTGTGCAAACTATCTCCGTATCCTCAGAAGACAACCAGTGACATGAGATCTAGACACTCAGGTTAAAATCGTCTATCATTCTAGGAAACAAAGGTATCATTGTCTAACCAAAATCTCTCACTCTTAAATTTTAGTTCATTTCCTTTAGATTTCTGTTGGACTTAAATCCTTTTCCTCAGGAAAACCCTTCTTCTTGTAGGATCTGCCAAAGGCAAAGGGAGACTCATAGTTTCTTGGCTCCTTTTTTTTTTTTAATATGTTGAAACGGAAAACATTCAATTTGAAGTTTAGTTCATGTAAATTTGTATAGGTTTTCAAGGTCTCAATGTGCAATATTTTCCTTGTAAAAATCTTTCTATTCTTTTGTTCAAAAAAAAATTCTAAAAGAATATTTTCATTACAAAAGTCTTAGAGTGTTCTTTTTTTAACACTGTGTAGGTCCTGCAGAACCATACAGTCATTGAGAGTTCAAAACTTTTATTACTACGAAACACAAGTGCAAAGATACGTAATGCTGCTAATTCTCCCAATGAATCAAGTCCTTGCCACTTTGAGTCTCTTTGCAGTCCATTATCATTTATTAAATTACGATCACTAAAACCATCGACTTAGGTAATAATCTAGCAATGCACTGGTTTTTATAGGTAAAGAAACAGAAGTCTGACAAGGTTAAATGATTTGCTTAAATGACAAGAATAAGGAAGAGAACACAAATCTTCACTTCCAAACTGGAGACTCTACTACATTGCATTTGCATTTTGTAAGATGCTGGGTGAATTATTTATCAAAATTAGTTTCAATTTTAGCTTCAAGAACAAAACAATCTTTCCAGTAGTTGGAAAAAGCAATATAATTCCAAACATTTCCAATTCCTCTACTCCCATTCTCTTTTAAATTCTCTCCAAACGGGCTTTCATTTCCAACATTTCTTGGTGAGACATCAATAATATCCACATTGCTAAATAGATTAGCCAATCCTCAGGCCTCTTATTAACTAACCAATTAGTGCTTCTTCCTTGAAAAGTTTTCCTCTCTCGACTTCTAGTTACACTCTTCTCTGTCTTCAGTTTCTTAGGCTGCTTTGTTCTCTGACTCTTGTCTCTGACTGCTCAACGCTGGCGTATGCCAGAACTGGGTCCTCAGACCTTCATTGATTCTTCATCTAATAGGTCCTTCAGTGGTCCCACCTAGCCTCACCCTGATTATCATCGCATACACACCTTCTGATCTCAAATTTATGTTTCTGACCCAGACATCTCCCCTGAACTGTAATCTTATATATCCAGCTGCCTTTGTACCATCTCCACTTGGATAACAAAGTCATCTCAAACTGAACCGTATAGCCAAAAATAAAGACCTCAGTCTCTCACTGTTCCTCAAACCTGCTCATGGTTCCTCTTTTCCATCTCAGTAAATGACTACACTATGCTTCCACTCACTCAGGCCAAATCCACAGAATCTGTCTTGCCTACTATCATTTTTCTCTCACATCTAATTCATCACTAAATCCTTTTGGTCTTATCTCCAAAATATACATAGAATCCAACTATTTCTCAAAATTTTCACAGCTACCAACTTCACCCAAGATATATCACCCTCTTCTGCACCTGGCTGTGATGACTGGGGGGGCTGTGCCACTGGGTCCCACAGGATACCTTCTATATTAAGGCCACTCTTTCAAGACCAGGAGACATAACTGATATACTTTACATATAGAAACAAACACAAAGAATTCGGCAAAAACAGGAGACAAATGAATACCTTCCAAACATGGGAATAAGATAAAAACCCCAGAAAACAACTCACCAAAACACTGACAGCAATTTACCAGGTAAACAGTTAAAAGTCATAAATAAGCTTAACGATCTTGGAAGAAGAATGGATGAACTCAGTGAGCTTCAACAGAGAGAGAATATTAAAAAGAACCAGTCAAAACTGACAGAGAAGGCATTGGCACCCCACTCCAGTACTCTTGCCTGGAAAATCCCATGGATGGAGGAGCCTGGAAGGCTGACATCCATGGGGTTGCTGAGAGTCGGACACGACTGAGTGACTTCCCTTTCACTTTTCACTTTCATGCATTGGAGAAGGAAATGGCAACCCACTCCAGTGTTCTTGCCTGGAGAATCCCAGGGACAGGGAAGCCTGGTGGGCTGCCCTCTATGGGGTCGCACAGAGTCGGACACAACTGAAGTAACTTAGCAGCAGCAGTCAAAACTGAAGAAACAATGAAATGAAAAATACACTAAAAGAAATCAACAGTAGAATGGAGGATACAGAGAACAGATCAGTGATCTGGAAGACAAAATAGTGGAAATCTCCCAATCCCAACAGCAAAAAGAAAGAGAATAATAAAAAGATACAGTTTAGGATACCTTTAAGACAACATCAAGCATAGTAACGTTCACACTACAGGAGCTCCAGAAGGAGGAAAAGAAAGGATATGAAAGCAATTTGAAGAAATAATAACTGAAAACTTATCTAACTTGGCAAAGGAAACAGACACCTAAGTCCAGGAAGCACCAAGAGTCCCACACAAGATGAACCCAGAGAGACCCATGTAAAGATATATTACACTTAAAATGCCAAATGTTAAAAAAAGAGAATCGTAAAAGCAGCAAGAGATAAACACCTAGCTACATGCAAGGGAACCCTGTAAGACCATCAGTTAGTTTTCAGCAGAAACTGTACAAGCCAGAAGAAACTGGCACTATATGTATATAAAGATACATACAATGAAGAAAAACAGCTTACAATCAAGAGTACTGTACCTGGCAAGGTTATCATTCATAACTGAAGGAAAGATAAAGAGTTTCCCAGAAAAGCAAAAGGTAAAAGGAGTTCATTCCCACTAAACTGGCCTTATAAACAAGTATTAAAGAGATTTCTTTAACTAGAAAAGACAAAAACCAAACCAAGCAAAATAAAACACATTATTAAAGGAAAAAAAATCACTGATAAAAGCAAACACATAGCAAAGATTCAACCATCTATGGAGAAGGCAATGGCACCCCACTCCAGTACTCTTGCCTGGAAAATCCCAGGGACGGAGGAGCCTGGTAGGCTGCAGTCCATGGGGTCGCTAAGAGTCAGACACGACTGAGCGACTTCACTTTCCCTTTTCACTTTCATGCATTGGAGAAGGAAATGGCAACCCACTCCAGTGTTCTTGCCTGGAGAATCCCAGGGACGGGGGGAGCCTGGTGGGCTGCCGTCTATGGGGTCACACAGAGTCTGATATGACTGAAGCGACTTAGCAGCAGCATCAGCAACCATCTATAAAACTAGCATGAAGGTCAAAGGACAAAATAAAAATCATTGATATTTAAAATAATCAGTCAAGCAATACACAGAATAAAAAGATATGAATATGACATCAAAAGTATAAAATGTTGAGAATGGAGAAATAAAAATTCAGTGCTTTCAGAATGTAATTGAACTTAAGTGACTAATTGCTTGTTATATTTACATAGGTTGTTACATACAAACCTCATAGTAACCACAAACACACAATTGATACTAGATACACAAAAAATAAAGAGAAAGAAATACAAACACACACACAGACAAAAAAAAAAATAAGGTCATCAAATCACAAGGGAAGAGAACAAGAGAAGGAAAGAAGGAACAGAGTCCAACTAAGAAAAATAACCAGAAAACAACTAACAAAATGGCAGTAAGTACAGCCTATGACTAATCACTCTAAATGCAAACTAAGTGCTCCAGTCAAAAGACATAGGGTGGCTGCATGGATTTTTTTAATAGCCTGTATCTACACTGCCTGCAAAAGACTCACTTCAGTTGTAAAAACATAGATTAAAAGTGAAGGAATGAAACAAAGATATTCCACACAAACAAACAAAATGAATTGCTGGAGTAGCAATAAGAATATCAGACAAAACAGGCTTTAAAACAAAGAAGAATGTTACGTAATTATAAAGGGAACGATCCAATAAAAGGATACTACTTGTAATACGCTCCCAACACAGACAAACCTAAATATAAACACTAACAGACATGAAGGGACAAACTGAGAGTAATACAATAATAACAGAGGACTGGAACATACGATTTGCATCAATGACTAGCTCATCCAGACAGAGTATCAATATGAAAAAGTTGGCCTTAAATGGCACAGTAGACCAGATGGACATAATAGACTATTATAGAACATTCCATCCCCAAACAGCAAAATACATTCAAGTACACACGGAACATTCTCCAGAGGTTAGGGGTGGGACTGAAAGTTCCAACCCTCTAATCGCAGGGATGAGTCTCCTGGCAATGAGCCCTCACTCTTCGGTGGAGTCCAGAAGTCGCCTCATTAACATGACAGAAGATACCTTTATGGTTCTCATCAATTGGCAAAGTTCAAGAGTTTTAAGAGTTGCATGCCAGAAAAGGTGACAAAGATCAAATATTTATTACAAATCACAGTATCCCATATGTCCACACAGGAAACTGCCCACAAATAGTTATAGAAGTATTATTCATACTAGCCAAAAAGTGGAAACACCTCAAACATCCATTATCGATTATAAGATAAATAAACTATGCTATATCTATAAAATGGATTATTATTTGGCCATAAAAATGAATTACTGATATATGCTATGATGTGGATAAATCTTAAAAACATTATGCTAAAGTGAAAGAAGTCAGTCAAAAAAAGATAATATATGATTCCATTCATATGAAAGTCTAGAATAGGAAAATCCAGGGAGACAAAAAGTAAATTAGTAGCTGCTTAGGCCTGGGAGGAGGATAATATGGGGAGGGGGTGGGGGTGAGAGGACAGATAAATAAAAATGCACAGGGTGTCTCTTTAAAGTGAGGAAGATGTTCCAAACTTGACTGAGGTATGGTTGCATACATCTGTATCACTGCTGACAGTGACTGCAGTCATGAAATTAAAAGACGCTTGCTCCTTGGGAGGAAAGCTATGACAAACCTAGACAGCATATTAAACAGCAGAGACATCACTTTGCTGACAAAGGTCCATATAGTCAAAACTACAGTTTTGCCAGTAGTCATGGATGTAAGAGTTGGGACCAGAAAGAAGGCTGAGAACAAAAGAACTGATGCTTTTGATTGTGGTGCTAGAGAAGACTCTTGAGATTCGCTTGCTCTACAAGAACTTCAAACCAGTCAATCCTGAAGGAAAGCTCAAGCTTCATGTTAGCCACTTGATGCGAAGAGGCGACTCATTGGAAAACACCCTGATGCTGGGAAAGATTGAAGGCAAAAGGAGAAGAGGGCGCTAGAGGATAAGATGGTTAGATAGCATCACTAAATCAATGGACATGAGTTTCAGCAAATTCTGGGAGATAGTGAAGGACAGGAAAGCCTGGGGTGCTTAAGTTCATGAGGTCGCAAAGAGTTGGACATAACCTAGTGACTGAACAATAATAACAATCTCTGAATATACTATAAATCACAGAATTGTATGTTTTAAATGAGTGATTATATAGTAAGGTCAATAAAGCTATTAAAAATTAATACATCAAATGTGATCATGAAAGTGGAAAACCCATCTTAAGCAGAGGTAGTAGCATCAAAAAGTTGTCTTGACCTGTGATGACCCCGGTGCTCTGTGGAACTTCCTCCTACCATGGGTTACACTGTTACTCCTCTAACACTAGCTTCCTACATTTTTCTGAGTGATTTTTTTACCACCTTGTCAACTTGTTGACTTATTCCTCTTGTATGTCTATGTGAAAGTGTCAGTCGCTCAGCCATTCCAACTCCTTGCAACCCCACAGACTGTAGACTGCCAGGCTCCTCTCAGTTCATAGGTTTTCCCAGGCAAGAATACTAGAGTGGGCTGCCATTCCCTTCTCCAGAGGATCTTCCCAACCCAGGGACCGAACTTGGGTCTCCTGCATTGCAGGCAGATTCTTTAATGTCTGAGCCACCTACACTTCCATGTATTTTTATTTTTACCCCCACCTCAAAACATACAGCTTGCCCCCCACTAATATGCAGAGGCCCAAAGCAATCACCTGTGAAGGCCTTAAGGTCTCTGTCAAATGCCTGAGACTATATCCCAAATCTTATTCATTACTTCATCTAGCTAAATTCAACCACAGATGCCAAAGCACTTTGAACAGCTATAAGCAAAGTTATTAATATAATTGTATTAAATTACACACATCATTTATTTGCTTGTCAGTTGTATCAGGGGCTGTGAAAAACTACCATGTGTAAAATAGTCATAAAACGTTACTGTTGGAAGTAACCTTAGAGATGTTCAAATCCAATTCTGCCATTTTATAATTGAGAAAATGGATACAAAAATGTAGACAGACTTTTCCAATGTCACTCAGTAAGCCAGTAAATCTCTATTCAAGGCCCTTTCTGTCCACTGGTGATTCCAAGTGGATAACCAACCAGAAGCACAAGGGAATCAAAAACTCTTAATTATTGTACATACACACAAACAGAAAATGACATACAAAGATAATATTACAACCCATTATTGTGAGTTAGTAAACTAAAGGTTATTAGTATGTTTTAATTTCTATTCTCACCTTTAAGTTCAAAAACACTTTGAATCACAATGAAATTAGAATAGCTTTTGCTGAATTATACATACAATTAATTTTATGGAGCCAATTTAAATTAATCATTTTCTCTTATTATTTAATTCAAAATAACTAATTTATTAGTCATTTTTTATTAGCATACTAAGTTTCTCCTACTTTGAATCGTGATTGCCAAAATAAAGGAAAGTCAACTACAACAAATTTTTCTATTTGGTAACAACTGGAAGGGAGCACACCACAATACAATTTATTCCAATAATTTTTTTCATATCATATCAAAATAAATATCATGATGATCTAGTTTCCATTTATGACTTGAGGCAGTTTTTTGAGTTCTCTTTACAGCAATATCACTTCATAAGAGCTTTTTGGAGGAAAGCAAACTGTGGTGTCACAGAAAAGAATTTTTACTTTACGTTTTTGCCAACGTCAGATTCATTCCTATAGAGGAAATATATTTAGCCTATTCCAAGCTTACAAAGTCTTGGTCTGCATCACAATTGGCATCTTCAGTTCAGTTCAGTCGCTCAGTTGTGTCCGACTCCTTGCAACCCCATGAATTGCAGCACGCCAGGCCTCCCTGTCCATCACCAACTCCCGGAGTTCACTCAGACTCACGTCCATCGAGTCAGGGACGCCATCCAGCCATCTCATCCTCTGTCCTCCCCTTCTCCTCCTGCCCCCAATCCCTCCCAGCATTAGGGTCTTTTCCAATAAGTCAACTCTTAACATTTAATAAATTAAAACGTTGTAACACATGAGGCGTCTCACTGAGACAGCTAACACAGTCAATGATCATTCTTTATTCAAATATTAAAATTTTTATTTTTAATCAACATTGAATTTACTAAGGTTATATGTATAGCAAAGAGGAGGACAGGTTGTTTTCATCACTTGAAGAACAAACAAAAATCCCAGAGTTCTTTTTCCCTCTAAGCTCCTCCCCCTGCCAATTCTTTAATAGCTGATACCTACCACATTTAAAACCAAGCAATAATTTGAACTCTCACATGCCTGTCAAAAGCACAAGGAAAGAATTTGAGATTCTCAATATCAAGTTTTCATTGCGAAGTGGCTGTGTCAAAGTCTTCTAGTGAAAAGAGAATTTCAATAAAAATGTGAGAGAACAGTGGGGGAGGACTTCAAGAAACCACTGCTTTATTTCTTCGACTGGGCAGTGAGTTGTGCTAATAAAACTCAGGTGGATGCTAGACAGCCAGCCCCAGGGCTCCCCAGGTAATGCTACCCTCGCATTGACAATGAGGGCTCCTATGAGCCTCACAGAAAGGTGCCACTTTAAATAGAAACTGAAAAAAGCAGAGAGGATCAAATTACCGCGCAGCAGCTGAAACCCATGGCTTTAGGGCAAAAAATAAAGTGATTGTACTTCAACTACCTTTAAAGAGCACCACCATAGCAAATTACATGCATTTCTACTGAAAGAGAGGAGGACCCATTTATTACCATCTGTGAGCCGAGAACTAATGATGATCTGGTGCGAAGATCAGTAGATTCAATTAACAAATGAATGGCTTATTTTCATCTCTTCAGTTCATTAGTAATTATTGCTTACAAGCTTCCCTGTGTCTCACACAACAGGTTTTTCTCCCCCTAACTTGAGAGTTATCTTGAGAATGTTCTCAAGTTGGGTGTTAGCTGTTAAAGTACTGCTGCTGAATACCCAATGTACCACTCTGCCTTAAACATTCTTTAGTTTCAAAATTTTTAAGTTAATTAACTCTGATTTTGATATCATTGCTCTGGTTTTCATAATTCTACGCTTTCCAGGTTTGGGTACCACTGTGCAAGCACCCCAAACAAGCCATCTCCATGGATGAGACACGAGCAGGTGTCAGAGAGCAAGCCCAGATGTAGGCGAGCAATTCTTTGTTACAACTGTATTCAGCTACACATTTATAATGGTTCTGAAACTTACTGACACGCAATTTCGAGGCATAAGAACGTAATCATAAGGAAAACAAAGAACAAGTATTTCCCTTACCTGGGTCGTGGAAAGGCACCAAAGCAAAGTTGAATAGAGGTCTCTTAGGTCTTTTCAAAGACGTCTCCAAAATTTTGGAAGCCCCCTCGATCACCTGAACTAGATCATCATACATGGAACCAGTCACATCAAACACAAAAGCCAAGGTTGAGGCCCCCTCGGGAATTTCTTCTGCCTCGACCTCGGACTGGGGGATTGCATCCTGCGCTCGGGAAGGATAAAGAAGAGCGAGCAAGAATATGGTGTGGATCATGTCCCAGGAAATCATTTTGTCTTTTTTTTCTTTTTTTCCTGGAGCGCCCAAGCACTCTGCTGAGCCCTCCTCAATAGGCAGCGGGTTTCCTCTCGGGGCAATTTATTCGACTACAGAAACCTCTTTGAACTTGCCAAAAGTTGGGGGCTGAGAATCAGATGGGGACGAGCACCGAACCCGAAATCCCTGCACGGGGCTGGGGAGGCAAAGATGCGGCAGCCTTCGTCCGGACGCAGCCTCCTTCGGGACGGCCGAGTGCCCGCGGCCCGGGCGGCGTGTGGCTGAGTGCGGGCGGCGCGCCCGGCCCATGCCCCGGGGACTGCTCCGAGCCAGCGGCGCCGCGCCGAGTCCGCTGCCCTCGCTGCCGCCGCCGCTCTCCGCCCGGACCAGCCGCAGCGGCTCCCAACTTTCCACTGCGCGCCGCCCGCCCGCGAGCGGGCCGGGGAAGGGAAGACGGGCTCGGCCTCGCCTCCTGATTGGTCGAGGGGACGCCCCCCTCCTCCTCCTGGCTCTGGGGCCCCGCCTCCTGGAGGGCAACTTCTCCCCCCCGAGTCTCGGGTCAACTGAGTACCAGGGAAGCGCTCCCAGGGTCCCCTCCGCGCCCACCCGCGCGGCGCCTCCCCTCCAAAACCCCGGGGTAAACAATGGCTTGCAAGAATGTGTGGCGAGGTCCCGAACCGAGGGACACTGCGCTAACCCAGTGCACAAAGGGGATTGCCTTTTTTTTTTCCCTACGATGCAAAACGTTGCTTCAGACACCTCTTTCATAGTAACCCCCGCCCGCCCCCAAGAAACCGAGACCACCCCCCTTGCGCAGCCCAGCTTCCCGTCCTCAGCCCTTAACCCAGCCGGGAGGGGGAGCTGGAAAGGTCCTCCCGGCTGGGCTGCAGCCACATAATCACTCTGATCTCCTCGGGTACTGTGGGGCTTTGGTGGGGAGGGAGGGAGGAGAGAGCTGGACCGGCCAGAAACGGGAGGACAGGGAAAAGGGTTGTGGAGGGAAACGAGAGAGAGACATCGGGGCCTGGTAGTCACTGAGTGTAGGTGGAAAAGATGGTAGGAGTCAAAGCAGTTGGGTGTGATGAGTACAGGATGGAGGCTCAGTGCACCGGATGAGAGGGCGAGAGAGGCAAAGGAAGAGGGAGGAGGAGAGAGACCGTCTGAAGGAGAAAATTGATTTTTTGTTAAATTCCACTATCAAGATTCATGCTTGCCGAGCAACATAAATCCTCCCCTCAGCATAGTGAGGCAGAATAATATCATTTCATATTTCCTCCCATAGAACACCCGTGTGCCCAGCCTCAGCCAAAGGCTCATTACAAAGGTGTTCCCCTCTGTGGCATTTTCTTGCTGATAAGTGAGGAAACCTCGCCCTGAAGAACAGTACAGCGTTTTTCCGTCTTGTCATTATTACATACATTTTGGTACCAGTAACAGATAAGAAGGTGGACAAAGAACGTCAACCATAAGCTGAAGGTTCTTTGCCTCTTTTTAATAAAAATGTATTCACATCCTGCTAAAGGAGCTGCTATCCGGATCCTGGCATTTAAAGAGGGGCCAGCAGGCATCTTGATCCAGTTGGAATGTGTGTTAGACCACCCATCCGACACGGAGGCAGCCTCAGGAAGAGCCAGCTCCCCTGAGTCTCTTAGACTTTAATCTGCAACTGTCTTCCCTTTCAGACCCAGCGACTCTGGAACCTGAGTTTATGATACCTATAAGTCATGTCATTTAAAGGAAGCAGCCTAGCCATTTGGGCTGAGTGAGAATATGAGAAGAAAGGAGGAAAGTATTTCCTCTCTAAGTAGTATTTAGAAAATGCTATTTGAGTAACCTACTCCTTTGTTTATCTTAAAGGGATTGCATTCTAAGTCTTAGAGACTTCACTGAGACCTGAGCTGTTCCAGGTGTTCAGGGGAGGGGGTAGAGCTTGCTGATTAAGACTTCTGGGTCAGATAATCTGGGTGCAATGCCCAGCTGTGACCCTTAATTACGGTGTATCTTCAGAAGTTACCTACCTCTTCATGCCTTTGTTGATTCAGCTGTAAATGGAAATAATGGTAGAACCGACCTAGTAAGGATTCAGTGATCTATCTTGGTAACTTTTCATGTACACTTGAAAAAAATGTTGTTTGGTGGGAATTCTCCATAAATGTCAATTAGTTTGATAGTGTTGTTCGAATCTTCTGTATTCTTACTGATTTCTGCCTTCCTAACAGAACAAGCGGAATCAAAATCTGACTTAATTGTGGATTTGTCGATTTCTTCTTGTCCTTTTATGAGGTTTTGTTTCATGCATTTTGAAGCCTGTAATTAGATGCATAAATACTTAGGATTATTATGTCAGTTTGATTAATTGATTTTTTATCATTGTGAAGTTACATTCATTATCCCTGGTAAGATTATTTACTGTGAAATATGCTTTGTCTAATATTAATATAGCACTCCAGTTTTTATTAGTGTTTTAGCATGATATATAACTTCCCATCTTATCACTCTTAACTTATTTGTGTGTATTAAAATGTGTTTCCTGTAGTCACCTTAGCATTGGGTCTTGCTTTTTTATGCAAACAATCTCAGCCTTTTATTGAGCTCTTTAGACTATTTCCATTCAGTATGATTGTGGATATGGTTGGGTTGAAATCTATCATCTTGCTATTTGTTTTTTATATGTTCTTCTGTTCTTTGTTTCTTTTTTCCCATTTTTCTGCCTTCTTTTGGGTTGACTGAATGTTTTTTTATGATTCCATTTTATCTCTATTGCCAGCTTATTAGCTATAACTATTTTATTTTAGTGGTTGCTATAGTGTTTATCCTGGAGGAGGATTTGGCAACCCACTCCAGTATTCTTGCCTGGAGAACCCCGTGGACAGAGGAGCCTGGAGGGCTACAGAGAGGAGGACAGAGGAGTCGCAGAGAGCCAGACGGGACTGAGTGACTAACCACACAGCGTTTATAACAGGGCTTCCCCGATGACTCAGTAGTAAAGAATCTGCCGCAAAGCAGGAGACTTGGGTTCAATTCCTGGGTTGGGAGGATCCCCTGGTGAAGGACTTGGCAACCCACTCCAGTATTCTAGCCTGGAAATTCCCACAGACAAAGGAGCCTGGTGGTGGGAAATCCCATGGACAGAGGAGTGGAGGGGCTCCAGTCCGTGGAAAAGCAAAAGAGTCGGGCAGGACTCAGAAACTAAATAACAATGGTGTTTAAATATGTCACCATCTTCCTTCAAGTAATGCTATACCACGTCCCATGCAGTAAAAGAACCTCAGAATAATATACTCCCATTAATTTCCTCCCCATCTTGTTTGCTATTTTCATTCCATTTTATTTTACAATATTTTAAACCCAACACTATATTAATGTAATTTTAAAGTAGTCGATTATCTTTTTAAAATATTTGAATAATTTAAAAATGAACATATTTGCTCATGTAGTCGCCATTTCCGGCGCTGTTCAGCTCTTTGTGAGTCCAGGCTTTCATTTGATACCATTTTCTTCCCCTCGAAGCATTTGCTTCACTGTTTCCTGTAGTGCCGTTCTGCTGGTAATGAATTCTTTCACTTTTGTGTGTTCAAAAAATTCTTTGTTTCACCTTTGTTTTTGACAGTTTGGGGGTTTTGTTTCATTTATGTCTGTGGGTTGTTTTTATTTATTTAGTTGGATAGAGGATTCTAGGTTGGCAGGTTTTCGTTTTCCTTTTAGTACCTTAAAGATGTTACTCCACTTTATTCTTTTTTGCACTGTTCCCAGTGAGAAATTTCTATCATAAATATTTTGTCCTTTTATATGAAACAATTAACATATATGAGGCCATGAAATTGTTACCTAGTTCACTAGGTAACTGATGGTCTCTTCAGTTTTTTTAATTACTATTTTCTTCTCTTGTTATGTTTCAATTTTTGCTAGTTTTCAAGCTATTTCTTAAAGTTCACTAATCTATTTTTCTTTACTGTTTATTCTGCCAGTTGTCTCATCCAGTGTACCTTACATCTCAGATGCTGCAGTTTTTATTTCTGGAAGTTCTCTTTGAATCCTATATATCAGTTCAGTTCAGTCGCTCAGTCAGAATCATATATATATATGTATGTCTTCCATGTCTCATTTTAAATGTGTGAATATCTGGAATACAGTTTTAATAACTTTTTATGTCCTTGACTGACATTCTACTATCTGTATCAGCTCTACATCAATTTCAATTCATCAGTGTTTCTCCTTAGTATAGGTTGTATTTTCTTGCTTCCTTTCAGGTCTCACATTTTCTGATTGAATGTCAGACATATGAATTTTACCTTTATATTATGAATTTATACTAGATATTTTTGTTATTAACTCTATTCTGGGACAGACTAAAGTTATTTGGAAAGAGTTTGATCCGTTTGCGACTCATTTTTAAAATTTGTCCTGTCAGACCAAAGCACTGTTCAGTGGAGAATGAATTATTCCGCATTGCTGAGGAAAGACTCTCCTGAGTACTCTACCCAGTGCACTTCGCAGCATGAAGTTTTCTAGCCCGGCAGGTGGGGACAGAGCCATCCGCCTCCCAGTGTGAGCATGGGCACGGTCACCTGAACTCTTTCAAGTGGCTTTTTCCTCACATGCCCATTGCTGGTCAGCACTCAGCTGAATATACAAGGAGAACTCTCCTCCCCGCTCCATCTTGATTCCACTGCCGCACACCATGGCCTGGAAATTCTCTGTAGACGGTGAACTGGGACAGTTATAGGACTTGTTTCCCATCTCTCTGGGATCATTGTCCTTCTTTGCCTGAGAGCGAAATGAAAAGTATGCTTATGATGCACTTAGCCCAATGCCTGGCAATGCAGCAAGTACTCAATAAAGTTTAGCAGTAGTATTACCATTATATTTATTTGAAGTTACAGCATTGCAAGTTTGAAGCTATGTGTATATGCATTGGGGACACAATGCTTTGGAAGGGACGCATAACTACGGAAGCATTTGTATTTGTTTATTTATAGACAATCTTTTGTAGCTTCACTAGCATCCTCAAATCGAAGTGGGTGGTAACACTCAAGAACATGTTTAAGGTTTACAAGGTGCCATGATGGGGAAAACAGGTGATAAAGAAAAGGGATATTTAGTGTAAATACACATTGACTTCCATAATCCCGGTGCATCTCTCCACTCCAGTCTCATATAATTGATGACTATAATTTGCAACATGGGGGAGACATACATGGTTCTCCCACTGCTTTTCAATAAAATTTGAACTCTTTTTCAAATGCAGATCTCTAGGGCCCAAGTAGCCCTGTACAGAAATGTTATTTACACTATAAAATAAATGACTCCCTAAAAGTAGATGTTGGCAGGCAGTCAGCTAAGAACACCAAGAATATAAAATGGGAGAAAGTGATTGGGTTAGGAAGAGGACATGGCCCAGGATGGAAGAAGGAAGGGTGGGGCAAAAAAGACGGTGATGCTTAAGTCAGAGTATAGCCCAGAAATAACAATATAAATTTCTGGGAAATAACAGAGTATTTCTCAGAAATAACGATAATAATAAATAGTAATATATAGCCTTTTTTCACACTTGTGTTATTAAAAACACTCTCTGTGAGGCTGAAGGAACACTAGTCTATGAATCTAGTGACTTCAACCACTAATTGTTTTCAGTTCTGTCACTCACAAGCAGGTCATACTAAACAATTTCTAAAATTTGTTCCAGCTGTAACATTCTCTGTTGGTCTTAGCTGAAGTTCCCAGAAAGCAGAGCCTCAAATGAAGGTCTGGGGTGTGATGCCAGGGGGCAGGCATGAGGGGTAGAGGGAATGACGCAGCAGAGAAGGAGAGCGGGTGTAAAAGTACACTCTCAAGTCGGCCTCTGCTTTCAGCTACTGGCTGCTGGGTCCTATAGGACAGACTGAAAACCCTATGTTAGCCCCTCAATGTTGTGAAGGAGCAAAGGAAGTGAAGGAAGTAAAAGAGGAAATTAGCTAGCCATCAGCAACCATCCTCACTGGTCAAAGACTGATCCCATCAGGCCAAAAACCCCACAATTTGGGGTCCTACAAATATGTGTGCTGATCTGCTTTCCTTGGCAGTCTGCTCTAAAGTATCAATAGGAAAGCCCAGGACAGAGACAGGAGAGGCACAGGAGACGTCAGGGGCAAGATGCTGTCAGGGCACACCTGTGTGAAGTTGGTGGGGGCTTGTGTTATATCCTGAAGGCATGAAAGACACTGAAGGAATTCAAACTAAAGAGCAAAAAAACAAAACGATTAGTTGAATGTGAAGTCGCTCGGTCATGTCCCACTCTTTGCGACCTACCAGGGTCCTCTGTCCATGGGATTTTCCAGGCAATAGTACTGGAGTGGATTGCCATTTCCTTCTCCAAGGGATCTTCCCAACCCAATGATCAAACCCAGATCTCCCACATAGTAGACAGACGCTTTACCGTCTGAGCCACCAGGGAAGTCATCAGACAATGAGTGAGAAATGGAATAAGGGAAGTAAACTGGGGAAAGAGACAAAAGTAGGAGTAGGCTGCAGTAATAATATCAACAACATCCTTCATCTAACAAAACTGAGACTTGGCCAGTTTCTGAAATTTGCGTTAAGGTCATGGTTAGTGAGGAGCGGAACCAGGATTTAGACACAGGCAAGCTGATTCCCAAGCTCCCGCCCTTCACTGCTTTGCACTGCTGCCCTCAGGCTCCAAACTATGAACTGGTATAACGGCAATGGATAAGACAAGGGGAAACTGTTAATACATTAGGAGTCTGAGATTAACACATACACACTGCTATGTATAAAATATATCTACTATTGTGGGAAAGATTCCCTTAGAAGAAATAGAGTAGCCCCATAGTCGACTAAAGAGTCTGAAATGTAGTACTTAGGTGCAGCCTCAAAAACGAGAGAATGATCTCAGTTCATTTCCAAGGCAAGCCATTCAACATCACAGTAATCCAAGTCTATGCCCCAATCACTGATGCTAAAAAAGATGAAGTTGACTGGTTCTATGAAGACCTACACCACCTTCTAGAACTGACATCAAAAAAGAAAAAAGAAAACAAAAGATGTCCTTTTCTTCATAGGGGATTGAAATGCAAAACTAGGAAGTCAAGAGACACCTGGAGTAACAAATAAGTTTGGCCTTGGAGTACAAAATGAAGCAGGGTAAAAGCTATAGGGGTTTTGTCAAGAGAACATGTTGGTCATAGCAAACCCCCTCTTCCAACAACGCAAGGGATGACTCTACACATAGACACCACCAAATGGTCAATACTGAAATCAGATTGAATATTTTCTTTGCAGCCAAAGAAGGAGAAGCTCTATACAGTCAGCAAAAACAAGACCGAGAGATGACTGTGGCTCAGTTCATGAGCTCCTTATTGCAAAATTCAGGCTTAAATTGAATAAAGTAGGAAAAGCCACTAGACCATTTAGGTATGACCTAAATCAAATCCCTTATAATTATACAGTGGAGATGATGAATAAAGTCAAGGGATTAGATCTGGTAGACAGAGTGCCTGAAAAACTATGAACAGAGGTTCATAACATTGTACAGGAGGCAGCAACCAAAATCACCCCAAAGAAGAAGAAATCCAAGAAGGCAAAGTGGTTGTCTGAGGAGGCTTTACAAATAGCAGAAGAAAGAAGAGAAGCAAAAGGCAAAGGACAAAGGGAAAGATACCCAACTGAATACAGAGTTCCAGAGAGTAGCAGGGAGAGTTAAGGCCTTCTTAAATGAACCATGCAAAGAAATAGAGGAAAGCAACAGAATGGGAAATACTAGAGATTTCTTCAAGAAAACTGGAGATATGAAGGAAGCATTTCATGTAAGGATGGACACAATAAAGGGCAGAAATGGTAAGGATCTAATTGAAGCAGAAGAGATTAAGAAGAGGTGGCAAGAATACACAGAAGACTTATACAAGAAAGGTCTAAATGACTCAGACAACCGCAACGGTGTGGTCACTCACCTAGAGCTGGATATCCTGGAATGTGAAGTCAAGTGGGCTTCAGGAACAATTACTATAAGCATAGCTAGTGGAAGTAATGGAATTCCAGCTGAGCTATTTCAAATTCTAAAAGATGATGTTGTTAAAGTGCTGCACTCAATATGTCAGCAAATTTGGAAAACCCAGCAGTGGCTGCAGGACTGGAAAAGGTCAGTTTTCATCCAAATCCCAAAGATAGGCAATGCCAAAGAATTTTCAAACTACCAAATATCTGCACTAATTTCACATGCTAGCAAGATTATGTTCAAAAGCCTTCAAGCTAGGATTCAGCAGTACACGAACCTAGAAATTCCCAGATGTACAATCTGGGTTTCAAAGAGGCAGAGGAACCAGATGTCAAATTGACAACATTTGTTGGATCATGGAGAAAGCAAGGGAATTCCAAACAAATCTGCTTCATTGACTACATTAAAGATTTTGACTGTATAGATCATAACAAATTGTGGAAAATTCTTAAAAAGATAAGAGTACAAGACCACCTTACCTATCTCCTGAGAAACCTGTATGCGGGTCAAGAAGCAATAGAACCAGGACAACAAACTGGTTCCAAATTGGAAACTACAAGACTATATATTGTCATGCTGCTTATTTAAATTCTATGCAGATTGCATCATATAAATGCCAGGCTGGATGAATCACAAGCTGGAATCAAGATTGCTGGAAGAAATATCTGCAACCTGAGATATGCAGATGATACCACTCTAATGGCAGAAAGTGAAGAGGAACTAAAGAGCCTCTTGATGAGGGTGAAAGAGAGAAAAAGCTGGCTTGAAACTCAACATTCAAAAAACGAAGATCAGGGCACCCAGTCCCACCACTTCCTGGCAAATGGAAGGGGAAAAAGTGGACGAAGTGACAGATTTTATATTCTTGAGCTCCAAAATCACTATGGACAGTGATTGCAGCCATGAAATTAAAAGAGGTTTGCTCCTTGGGAGGAAAGCTATGACAAAACTGGGCAGCATATTAAAAAGCAGAGACATCACTTTGCTGACAAAGGTCAATATTGTCAAAACTATGGTTTTTCCAGTAGTCATGTACAGACGTGAGAGTTGGACCATAAAGAAGGCTGAATGTCAAAGAATTGATGCTTTTGAACTGTGATGTTGGAGAAGACTCTTGAGAGTCTCTTGGACTAGAAGAACTTCAAACCAGTCAATCCTAAAGAAAATCAACCCTGTTTATTCATTGGAAGGACTGATGTGAAGTTCTCGTACTTTGGCCACCGGATGCAAAGAGCTGACTCAATGGAAAAGACTGTGATGCTGGGAAAGATTGAAAGCAAAAGGAGAAGGGGGTGGCAGATGATGAGATAGTTAGATAGCATCACCTACTCAATGAACATGAATCTGAGCAAACTCTGGGAATTAGTCAAAGACAGGAGCATGGTGTGCTACAGTCCACGGGGTCACAAAGAGACACGACTTAGTGACTGAACAACAGTAACAATATATAAAATAGATAATCAACAAGGACCTACTGCATAGCACAGAGAACTCCACTCAATATTCTATAATGACCGAAATGGGGAAAAAATTCTGCAAAAGAAAGCTGCGATTCATGCGGTCGCAAAGAGTCGGACACGACTGAGCGACTGATCTGATCTGATCTGATTTATATGTATAACTGAATCACTTTGCTGTATACTTGAAACTAACATAACATTGTAAATCAACTAGAATCCAATATAAAATAAAAGTTTAAAAAATGCCACTGCTTTTTGATATATTGACTTTGTATACCACAACCTTGCTGCTGCTGCTAAGTCACTTCAGTCGTGTCCGACTCTGTGTGACCCCATAGATGGCAGCCCACCAGGCTCCGCCGTCCCTGGGATTCTCCAGGCAAGAACACTGGAGTGGGTTGCCATTTCCTTCTCCAATGCGTGAAAGTGAAAAGTAAAAGTGAAGTTGCTCAGTCGTGTCCGACTCTTCGTGACCTCATGGACTGCAGCCTACCAGGCTCCTCCATCCGTGGGATTTTCCAGGCAAGAGTACTGGAGTGGGGTGTCATCGTGTTCTGACAACCTTGCTGAATTTGTAAATTTGTTATCGGTTTAATAAGATGTGGTTTTTCATACAGATTCTTAGGACTTTCTACATATGTGATTACATTATTTGCAAATATAGACAGTTTTACTTTTTTAAAAAGCAGCAGAACTATTTGGCAATTTCCCATTGCCTTTTATGAAAGATCTGCAGAGGTAATTCCAAACAAGGGCAAGCCAAAAACATTCTTTAAAGTTTCCACGGACAGAGACCAGGATGAGAGGAAAAAGCAAGTTTCATGGTAGCTAATACCTATCCTTTCTTGGTCAACCCTAAATACTATCCTAGATTACCTCCAAGATGTCCTAGAAGGTCCTTGGAGGTAAAGGATGGGAGTTCAGAAGGGAGTAGCTGCTCCTGGAAGTGAAGACACAATGCAGATTTTGTAGTAAGGTGGAGTAGATTGCAGAACATCTCCTGTTTCATGCTAACAATCACCAAATTAGCTCTCAGAAGTCCTCTTTAAGAAGATTCTTCTCTTTGCTCTATTTTAGGATGGAAATATGAAAAGGTAATGTGTTTTTAAAAGTGGTCTAGCACATTCATAGCAAAGTCAACACTAAAATCTTCTCTCCAATTCAGTTTTCTCCCTTGGAATTCTTTTACCTATTCTGGAGAAGATCAGACTCTGCTCACTGGCTAAGAATTTTAAGAGATCACCTAATTGGAAGCATTTATCACACTAGGCCTAATAAAGCCTCGCTCAGGAGAACATTGCCTTAAAAGACTGAGTTCTCAAGACAATTGCTAGAAAGTAATGTGTCTATACACTGCTTATTGTAAACTGCCTCCTGCAACTCACTAGATGGTTTGACATTATCCTCAATGATCTTCCCCCAAATGTCTAGTTCTCCATGTAACGAGCCCCAGGATTATTTGATGTTTACTTTAGCACATTTCTACAGGGTAAGTAATGGGCTATTCTTTGCAATACAATGAATTAAAAGTAGAGTACTTTTGCACCATAAGTACATTTGTACTTTGACCATAATGGTTGTACTTGGCACCGCTATGAAACTTAAAAAAAAAATAATAAAGTTAGATTATTTTTTTCTCGTCTTCCTTAAGAAGGCAATAAAAGAATGGAAAGCCATCGTGTTGTAACTGGAAAATTAATCACATCAAATATTCTCATACTAATCAAGTTATAAGCCTGGAATTGGCTTATATAAAACAGATGTTTACAATCTTATTCTCCTTTGGTACAAATGTCAAGAGAAGAAAGAACAGCATAACTCTTTCATGGCGTGCTTAGCGGAATAGAACATTCTACTTTTACATTTTTAATGAAGCCACAAAGCTTGTGGCCAGCCAGGGGGACAGAAGAGGGAAAAGCACTGGGACTGAGTCTTCTACCCTTTGTCAGCCAAACCCCTGTTGTCTGTTACGGAATGGGAAGTATGCTGCCTAAGGAAGAGGGAACATGTGTCTGGTGGTTTGTCCAAAGGGAGCCTCCCTTTTGGCCCAGCCTCTGTCCTAGTTCTCTAGGACTCAGGACTCTGGTTTGCATTTCAATGGTGAGCTCTTCATAAGGACCTCAGCTATCCACCCACCCGCCCCTGAAATAGACCGAGAGACCTACAAGCTGTCATCAGACTACTTGGGGAGAACTTTTGAAAGCTTAACTGAACACTTAATGGAGGAGAGAGGCTTGAATCAAGAATGTCTAAGCTTCCCTTTCTGGGGGGGAAAAAAAAAAAAGGAAGAAATTAAAATTTATTCTCAGTGACCTCTCTCCAGATGTCCTTTCAAACCTCCATCCCCTCTCATAGAAAGCATCGGTCCCTATAAAGCCAGGGCAAAAAAGCCAGTCTTTTCTGCTCCTTTATCTCAATTCAAATGCCAGAAAAGATTTTAGAGAGTATCTTTCTACTCCAGGGTCTTCATTTTACAGAGAGAAAACTGAGTCCCAGAGAGTAACTTGTCCAAGGTCTCATAAAATTTTGAAGTAGGGCTTAGAAGTATATTTTGGATCCATAATTATCAGTTTTCTACCTCACTAGCTATATTAGCTAATATTTATTGAGCATTTAAGTACTTTTTATGTATGAACACAGCTAACCGCCTTCAGTTCTCATTCCGAAATTATGAGGTGTTTAACATAATGACCCCCATTTCACAGAAGAGGAAATTAAAGATGAAATTCACACAAAGGGGTTAGATCATCTGGCCTGGTTCTCTATCTGATTTTCATTCTTCTCTTCACTTTTATTCTCCTCCTTTTGCCTTCAGTCCACATGTTTCCTATTATTTTACAGTAAAATTGAAAATTTTAATAATCACACTTTGAAGTAATTACCATATAGTATATTTCAAAGTTTTATTAGTAATATAATAAAAAACACTTTACTGGCCTTTTTGGAGGAGAAAAAAAGATACTACAATCTTTATTTCTTTTGCTTTGTCCATTATCCATTAAGCAGTCTTTGGATGCTTATTATTATATGTATATAATGAGCTTTTCCTGCCCCTAAGCCTAGTTCTGAGCTTTCTCCTTCATTATGTATTGATTCAAACTAATTTTATATTTTTCCCATGATTCCATGAATTCCTTGAGAATAAGGGCTTGAAGGCTGGAGGAGAAGGGGACGACAGAGGATGAGATGGTTGGATGGCATCACCGACTCAATGGACATGAGTTTGAGTAAACTCTGGGAGTTGGTGATAGATAGGGAGGCCCGGCGTGCTGCAGTCCATGGGGTCGCAAAGAGCCAGACATGACTGAGCAACTGAACTGAACTGAAGGGCTATATTGGGGTCATCTTCACAGACACATCGTGCTCGACATGCAGTAGGAATTCAATAATGTTTCTTTAATGAACTGCTGAATTCATAATGGTCAATAATAATGACAACAGTAATAACAATTGCCATCTAAGGGATATTTTAACCATGTTCTTGTCACATAAATGAAATAAAAACATTCAATATTCACAATGATCTTATAAGATAAATATTTCTATAACCATTTCAAAGATGAACAAATTAAGAACGGAAAGCAATTTGCCCAAAATCACATTTGTAGTACATGGTACATCTAGGAGTTAAACCCAAGTCTCTTAGGACTCTTTCCAATATACTTCATCACTATCATGCAAAATAATTTCATTATTAGCCTGAACCTGACATTTCTAGGAAAAATAAATGTTCTGCAAAGAAAATTATGTATCTAAGGCCAACTTATGTATTTAAATTATCTTGCTTATATGAAGCTATCATTATTTAACTTCAGATGATAGTCAAAGAGTTGTAAAAGTGAGGACAATTTAGCAGGATGTAGCTTTTTGGGGGAAAAAAAGCAGCTCTTAAGAAAAGGGAATAGTGTGAAGCTGTGAATATTTTATTTAGCTAGTCATCTGTTTATTAGAAACATCTATCAATGCCTGTGACCAGTTTCTATTAACGACAAGAGAAAGACCAATATTCTAACATCAATTTATTTGATTCTGAAGAATAAGAAAAGGTATTAGAGTATAGCTCAGATGGTAGACATAACCCATTTTCTGTTTTCACTTCTAGTCTAACTACAATTTATTTTTAGGGATGAAACTTTTTATCTCTTTTTGCAGACCTCCCTTCCATGTTTTCAAACAGGGATTTTCCCTAGGCTAAGGTTTTGATTATAAAGAGTCCCAGAATTCAGGGAGGAAAGAGAGCTTTGAAAATCAGAAAACACCTACTATTTTAGACAGCTGGGAATCTGTCCTAACTTCAGAGGAAGACATTCTAACTTTCTATCTTACATTCCAACATTCAGTAACTCTCTTGATCAGAATGTTTTCCTTACATTTCTTCTAACATAAGTTAAGCCTTTTTCTTCTTGTTCTGTTTTCAGAAGAACTACAGCTGGTCACATCCCTCCAAATGTTTTTTTTCTCTATCAATTCATGGAAAAGGAAAGGTATTGGCTTCAATAATAAGCACTTGGATATAGGCTTTCTGCCTTTATTAAAAAAAAAAAAAAAACACTTAGCACTATTGAAATCACGTTAATCAAAATATGATAAATAATTCCAGGTTCCTTTGAAGAAATAAGGGAATATATGATAAAAATCAATCTTTCTTTCCTTTTAATTTTTACCCTAAAATCAGTTTAAAATTAATTTTTTTCTTTTTAATTAAAAAGAAGGTTATGGTGATCCTGTGGTGAGAGACTAGAAAATGAATCAGTTTACTTTGATACAGATACAAATAAATACATATGAAAATATTTATAGAGATGTGTATATATGCAGGCAGGCTTTCCAGGTAGCACTAGTGATAAAGGACCCACCTGTCAATGCAGGAGACATAAGGGATGTGGATTTGATCCCTGCGTTGGAAAGATCCCCTGGAGGAGGGTATGGCAACCCACTCCAGTATTCTTACCTGGAGAATCCCATGGACAGAGGAGCCTGGCAGGTCCATGGGGTTGCAAAGAGTCAGATAGTACTGAAGCAATTCTGCACACATATTTATGTGCAGGCTAATGTACTCATATGTATTTCCTTTCTCAGTCAGCTGAGAGGGCCTACAAGCAATGATACTCCAATAGCAATGGGCAAACTTAGTGCCCAAATCTTGGTTCCTTTCTTTCTTTTTGGCCACAGAGCATGAATGTGGGATCTTAGTTCCCCAATCGGGGATTGAACTCTCGTCCCCTGCTTGGGAGCAGGGAGTTTTTTAACCACTGCACCACCAAGGAAGTCCCCCAAATCTTGGTTTCTAGTGGAAATTTCCAATAAAAAGGAACCAGGGCTCCTCAGAGAAATGGCTGATTATAAGGCTGGAACAGAAAATACACAAGATGAGCTTAGAGTATCTTGCTGCTGCTACTGCTGCTAAGTCGCTTCAGTCGTGTCCGACTCTGTGCGACCCCATAGACAGCAGCCCACCAGGCTCCCCTGTCCCTGGGATTATTGGGTCATAAATGAAGGAAATGCAAAACAAACAAAAAAGGTACACACACACACACACAATAATAGTTTATGTCAAAGGGACACAGAAGCCACTGAAAGAACTCCTAGTGTCTAAACTGAAACAATTTGAGCAGCAAAACATAATACTAAATTACAACCCTAAGTATAAAATTATTCTTGAGTCCATAAGGATACAAATAAATAACTGGATAAAAAAACAAACAAGGGGTTCTTCTACTATGCAGAAGAATTCCAAATAATATATGTAGAAACACCACCCTCAAGGAGAAGGAAGATAAATACTCACCCCTTAAACGAAGTAACTTGCTCCTCAAAAATACAGTAAAGAAAGGGGGAAAATACAGAGTAGAAACCTCATCAACATTAAGTCCACCAGGTGATCAAGGTTAATTAACATCAACAATGATAAGTCATGTTGGTAGCATGTATTCTTAATGAGATGAGATTAGCATTTGTCATCTTCCTTCCAAGAATCCCCCCAAGAATTCTTGTCATAGACTAGAGAAGTCTAATGTGCAATTTGGTATCTGGATGAAATCCTGAAGTAAACAAGAAACATTCAGTAAAAATCTAGCAAATATGAATGAAGTATGGTAGAGTTTAATTAATATTTAGTTAATACTGGTCACTGCAGATGGTGATTGCAGCCACAAAATTAAAAGATGCTTACTCCTATGAAAAAAAGCTATGACAAACATAGATAGCACATTAAAAAGCAGAGACATCACTTGGCTGACTGAGGTCCATGTAGTCAAAGCTGTGGTTTTTCCAGTAGTCATGTACAGATGTGAGAGTTGGACCATAAAGAAGGCTGAACGCCAAAGAATTGATGCTTTTGAATTGTGGAGCTTAAGAAAGACTCTTGAGAGTCCCTTGGAGTAGAAGTAGATCAAACCAGCCAATCCTAAAGATAAATCAACCCTGAATATTCATTGGAGGGACTGATGTTGAAGCTTAAACTCCAATACTTTGGCCACCTGATGTGAAGAGCCAACTCATTGGAAAATATCTTGATGCTAGGAAATACTAAGGGCAGGAGGAGAAGGCAACGACAGAGGATGAGATGGTTGGATGGTATCACCAACTCAATGGACGTGAGTTTGAGCAAGCTCTGGGAGATAGTGAAGGACAGGGAAATATGGTGTGCTGCAGTCCATGGGGTTGCAAAGATTTGGACACAGCTTGGCAACTGAACAATGAACAACAACAGCAATGTTAGTTCACTCAGTTCAGTTCAGTTCAGTCTCTCAGTCGTGTCTGACTCTTTGCAACCCCAAGAATTGCAGCACACCAGGCCTCCCTGTCCATCACGGAGCTCACTCAAACTCATGTCCATCGAGTCGGTGATGCCATCCAGCCATCTCATCCTCTATCGTCCCCTTTTCCTCCTGCCCCCAATCCCTCCCAGCATCAGAGTCTTTTCCAATGAGTCAACTCTTCTCATGAGTTGGCCAAAGTACTGGAGTTTCAGCTTTAGCATCATTCCTTCCAAAGAACACCCAGGACTGATCTCCTTTAGAATGGACTGGTTGGATCTCCTTGCAGTCCAAGGGACTCTCAAGAGTCTTCTCCAACACCACAGTTCAAAAGCATCAGTTCTTCGGTGCTCAGCTATCTTCACGGTCCAACTCTCACATCCATATATGACTACTGGAAAAACCATAGCCTTGACTAGATGGACCTTTGTTGGCAAAGTAATGTCTCTGCTTTTGAATATGCTATCTAGGTTGGTCATAACTTTCCTTCCAAGGAGTAAGCGACTTTTAATTTCATGGCTGCAGTCACCATCTGCAGTGATTTTGGAGTCCAAAAAAATAAAGTCTGACACTGTTTCCACGGTTTCCCCATCTATTTCCCATGAAGTGATGGGACCAGATGCCATGATCTTCGTTTTCTGAACGTTGAATTTTAAGCCAGCTTTTTCACTCTCCTCTTTCACTTTCATCAAGAGGCTTTTTAGTTCCTCTTCACTTTCTGCTATAGTTGCAACAAATGTACCATATCAATGAAGGATATTAACAATGTGGGAAACTAGATATGGGGTATATGGAAACTTTCTGTTCTATCTTTACACATTTTGTACAAATCTAAAACTGTTGTAAAATTTAAAAAGGTTATTTATAAAATAAATAGCAAAGGGAGACTTGAAGTCATTTTTTACAAGGCAGGAATATGATAGAGTAAAAAAACATGAATGATTTGTATTAGTCATTTGTCATCCATACAATGAAGTGAATTAAGTAATTCATGGTAATTCATGAGTGTATTTTATCAGTAGAATAATGTCTCAAGCTTAAAATACATAACATCTGAAAGAAATTCTATTGGGCCTATTGAAATCAGACTAAATGCATTATATAGCATAAATAAGCATTTAAAAAATGTACCCTAAAGCAAAAATACTGATTGCCATATGGCAAATCATTGCTGCTCAAGCTAGTGTTAGTTACTGAAACATAGAGGCTGGGAGAAATTCATGATTATTTTCTCAAAAACAAAACCTATCTATAATAAATTGCAACTACTATTTCAATCAGAACAGCTTGCTAATGAAACCAAAGTCATTAGCATGTAAATTATTTAGACTGACTAGTAATACAGCTGGTGACAAACTATAGCCTCATACCAGCTTGTTGCCTCACAGTCATTAGTCAGTATAGGACAACAGTATGCCTAGATTAGCATAAGCCCAAACCCTTAAAAATTGCTTAAACAAAATGTCATATTGATGATAGATCACGTATTTTACTTTCTTAAGGAACTTGACCTGCATTGACCTGGGAAAGAACCTGAGCAGAACCAAAGCAAATTCTATCATAAATGACTCTAGTGGGAGAACTTTGCTCAATTTGATGGACAAATTTCAGCAAAATCCTTCCACTCACACTGCAGCTAATCCCAAATCTCTTGATAGAGGATTTTCTGTACCACATTTAAAACATCTCCACAAATTTGTTTTGCTGTGGCTTATAGACTGGCCAATGAACTGAACATCAAGTTTGCAGAGAAAAGGGTTTCCTCCCACTGGACTTGTAGTTCATGGTGTAGGGTTTATTTTCTAAGTACAAATGTACAATGAATTATTAGAAGCATGAAAACTTATTCAATTATCCCCAAAGAGCAATCTTTAATGCTAAATATTTAGCTATATGCTGAAATTTTGTATAAAATTAGAACCATATTTAAGAGACGTTGGAAAAAAATTGGGGTTATGCCAACTAGTTCAAACTACCAGTATTACTACTATCAAATTATATAAAGGACAAAATAATAATAACTGAACACCAAAATTGACAAAATGAGGTACAGACATATTCAACAAATGCATTTGTATTATATCTCTCAACTATATTCATCCTTTAAAAAGGTCACAGTTTCATTCTCTCTGACTCTAGTTAACAAGTGGCTCCTTTAAGTAAACCAGCAATTGATCAACAGTATGTTAATATCGTGGGAGAAGGCAATGGCACCCCACTCCAGTACACTTGCCTGGAAAATCCCATGGGCAGAGGAGCCTGGTAGGCTGCAGTCCATGGGGTCGTGAAGAGTCAGACGGGACTGAGCGACTTCACTTTCACTTTCATGCATTGGAGAAGGAAATGGCAACCCACTCCAGTGTTCTTGCCTGGAGAGTCCCAGGGATGGGGGAGCCTGGTGGGCTGCCGTCTATGGGGTCACACAGAGTCGGACACGACTGAAGTGACTTAGCAGCAGTATGTTAATATTCCAAAGCTTTCTCTTCATAAAATCAGTCTAGCCAAATATCTTAACCAATACTAAATAAAACTTGGAACTCTTCTAAGGAATATTCAGCAATTTTGTCTTCTACTAACAAAAAGCTATGACAATTAGCTCACTGATTTAAGTTTACCCTAAAATTTTCAGAATGGCCAGAAACTACTTTCCAAAGTGCTATTGGAAACATTTAGAGATATTATGCACAAAATGACTACATTCTAAATGAGAAGGAAGTGTGTGAAGTCTTTGTCCTACCCTTAGTCTGTACACATGGATATATCTGATCAGCATTTATTTATTCAATGTCATTCAGTGTATAGTCATTGAGAACCTTTTATATGTTAGACACTAGGGAAATACCTGGAGAAGACAATGGCACCCCACTCCAGTACTCTTGCCTGGAAAATCCCATGGACCAAGAAGCCTGGTGGGCTGCAGTCCATGGGGTCGCTAAGAGTCAGACACGACTGAGTGACTTCACTTTAACTTTTCAGTTTCATGCATTGGAAAAGGAAATGGCAACCCACTCCAGTGTTCTTGCCTAGAGAATCCCAGGGACGGGGGACCCTGGTGGGCTGCCGTCTATGGGGTAGCACAGAGTTGGACATGACTGAAGCGACTTAGCGGCAGCAGCAGGGAAATACCACAAAGAGATAGCAACCCTCCAGCCACATTATAATCAGCCAATATCTAGAGTTATCATGATAAGATAAATAAACATCTCTTATCAGAGACATTAATATTTTGATAGTCAGTTCAGTTCAGTCCATCAGTCATCTCCAACTCTTTGCAACCCCATGGACTGCATCACCCCGGGCTTCCAGGTCCATCACCAACTTCCGGAGCTGACTCAAACTCATGTCCATCAAGCCGATGATGCCATCCAATCATCTCATCCTCTGTCATCCCCTTCTCCTCCTGCCTTCAATCTTTCCCAGCATCAGGGTCTTTTCCAATGATTCAGTTCTTCACATCAGGTGGCCAAAGTAATGGAGTTTCAGCTTAAGCATCAGTCCTTCCAATGAATATTCAGGACTGATTTCCTTTAGGATGGACCAGTTTGATCTCCTGTAGTCCAAGGGGCTCTCAGAGTCTTTTCCAACACCACAGTTCAAAAGCATCAATTCTTCTATGCTCAGCTTTCTTTATAGTCCAACTCTCACATCCATACATGACTACTGGAAAAACCATAGCTTTGACTAGACAGACTTTTGTTGGCAGAGCAACGTCTCTGCTTTTTAATATGCTATCTAGGTTGGTCATAGCTTTTCTTCCAAGGAGTAACTGTCTTTTAATTTAATGGCTGCAGTCACCATCTGCAGTGATTTTGGAGCCCCAAAAAATAAAGTCTCACTGTTTCCATTGTTTCCCCATCTATTTGCCACGAAGTGATGGGACCAGATGCCATGATCTTAGTTTTCTGAATGTTGAATTATAAGCCTACTTTTCACTCTCCTCTTTCACTTTCATCAAGAGGCTCTTTAGTTCTTCAATTTCTGCCTTAAGGGTGGTATCATCTGCGTGTCTGAGGTTATTGATATTTCTCCCGGCAATCTTGATTCCAGCTTGTGCTTCTTCCAGCCCAGCATTTCTCATGATGTACTCTGCACATAAGTTCAATAAGCAGGTGACAATATACAGCCTTGACGTACTCCTTTCCCAGTTTGGAACCAGTCTGTTGTTTCGTGTCCGGTTCTAACTGCTGCTTCTTGACCTATATACAGATTTCTCAGAAGGCAGGTAAGGTGGTCTGGTACTCTCATCTCTTTAAGAATTTTCCACAGTCTGTTGTGGTCCACACAGTCAAAGGCTTTGGCATAGTCAATAAAGCAGATGTTTTTCTGGAATTCCCTTGCGTTTTTCATGATCCAGTGGATGTTGGCAATTTGATCTGTGGTTCCTCTGGCTTTTCTAAATCTAGCTTGAACATCTGGAAGTTCAGGGTTCACGTACTGTTGAAGCCTGGCTTGGAGAATTTTGAGCATTACTTTACTAGTGTGTGAGATGAGTGCAATTGTGCAGTAGTTTGAGCATTCTTTGGCATTGCCTTTCTTTGGGATTGGAATGAAAACTGACCTTTTCCAGTCCTGTGACCACTGCTGAGTTTTCCAAATTTGCTGGCATATTGAGTGCAGCACTTTCACAGCATCATCTTCCAGGATTTGAAATAGCTCAACTGGAATTCCATCACCTCCACTAGCTTTGTTCATCGTGCTGCTTTCTAAGGCCCACTTGACTTTGCATTCCAGGATGTCTGGCTCTAGGTGAGTGATCATACCATTGTGGTTATCTGGGTCATGAAGATCTTTTTTGTACAGTTCTTCTGTGTATTCTTGCCACCTCTTCTTAATATCTTCTGCTTCTGTTAGGTCCATACCATTTCTGTCCTTTATTGTGCCCATCTTTGCATGAAATGTTCCTTGGGTATCTCTAATTTTCTTGAAGTGATCTTCAGTCTTTCCCATTCTTTTTTTTCCCTCTATTTCTTTGCACTGATCACTGAGGAAGGCTTTCTTATCTCTCCTTGCTACTCTTTGGAACTCTGCATTCAAATGGGTATATCTTTCGTTTTCTCCTTTGCCTTTAGCTTCTCTTCTTTTCTCAGCTATTTGTGAGGCCTCCTCAGACAACCATTTTGCCTTTTTGTATTTCTTTTTCTTGGGGATGATCTTGATCACTCCCTCCTGTACAATGTCATGAACCTCCATCCATAGTTCTTCAGGCACTCTGTCATATCTAATCCCTTGAATCTATTTGTCACTTCTGTTGTATAATTGTAAGTGAATTGATTTAGGTCATACCTGAATGGCCTAATGGTCTTCCATACTTTAGTCAATATAAGTCTGAATTTTGCAATAAGAAGTTCATGATCTGAGGCACAGTCAGTTCCTAGTCTTGGTTTTGCTGACTGTATAGAGTTTCTCATCTTTGGCTGAAAAGAATATGATCAATGTGATTTCAATTTTGATCATCTGGTGATGTCCATGTGTAGAGTTGTCTGTTGTGTTGTTGGAAGAAGGTGTTTGCTATGACCAGTGCATTCTCTTGGCAAAACTCTGTTAGCCTTTGCCCTGCTTCATTTTGTATTCCAAGGCCAACTTTGCCTATTACTCCAGGTATCTCTTGACTTCCTACTTTTGTATTTCAGTTCCCTAAAATGGAAAGGACATCTTTTTTGGGTGTTAATTCTAAAAGGTCTTGTGACAGTACCTTCATATAATGTGTATAGAACTGCAGAATTGTCTTTGATAATTTACATTTGCCTTATCTCTGCTTCTTCCCACTCCTGATATTACCGGGGCTTCCCTGGTAGCTTAGGTGGTAAAGAGTCTGCCTGCCAGTGTAGAAGCCTTGGGTTTGATCCCTGGGTTGGTAAGATCCCCTCGAGAAGGTAATGGCAACCCACTCCAGTATTCTTGCCTGGAGAATTCTATGGACAGAGGAGCCTGGCAGGCTACAGTACATGGAGTCAAGTAGAGTCAGACATGACTGAGCAACGAACACTTTATCTTTGCTTCTAACATGTTACTGGTCTTATTCACCCAAGATTTCTGTTAAATAGCTATTTTTTCCCCTAATTAAACTTCCTTTCTTACTTATTTTTTAATTGGAGGAAAATTGCTTTACAATGCTGTGTTGGTTTCTGCTGTACAACAACGCAAATCAGCCATAATCCTTATATCCTCTCCCTCTTAAGCCTCCCTCGCCTCTCCTGCCCCAACCCTGTCCCACCCCTCTAAGTCATCACAGACTTGTGGACACAGTGGGGGAAGGAGAGAGTGGGGCGATCAGAGAAGAGAGCATTGACATATACACAAAATCATGTGTAAAATAGATAGCTGGTGAGAAGTTGCTATCTAACAGAGGGAGCCCAGCCTGACACTCTGTGATAAATAGCTATTTTAAACTTAACGGTTAAGGATCACTAGAGGTATTAGGCAATGGCACCCCACTCCAGTACTCTTGCCTGGAAAATCCCATGGATGGAGGAGCCTGGTAGGCTGCAATCCATGGGGTTGCTAAGAGGCAGACATGACTGAGCGACTTCACTTTCACTTTTCACTTTCATGCATTGGAGAAGGAAATGGCAACCCACTCCAGTGTTCTTGCCTGGAGAATCCCAGGGACGGGGGAGCCTGGTGGGCTGCCATCTATGGGGTCGCACAAAGTCGGACATGACTGAAGCGACTTAGCAGCAGCAGCAGAGGTATTAGGAAAGTGTGAAAACTAATATTGCCCTCTACTGGCAGATCCCTCAAGTAAAAAGCATTGTGTCTGTTTTGCCATTTACCTTATTCCTCAGTCTTTGGGGATACATTTTTGAGGTTAAGAGATTAGAGTTTGCTTCTTATATAAGTAAAGCTTGCAATTCCTTTGGAAACAAAGTCCAAAATGTCTAGGCAATGATGGAAAGCATAGTCTGCACCAACTAAAATAAATACTTTAAAAAATACAGTTCTATTCACATCATGTGAAGGTATTGTCTCCAAGCATAGCAGTTCAGGGATATCTTAATTTCATCTCACTGAACCTGAATTTAATCGTCCAAGACTCTCTAGGCTCCTGTAAACTAGATAGCTCTGACATTTGAGTAGGCTTTTCAGTCCATGTGATAGACAATGATGCCTCTCTTTTTACCATTGAGGTGTATGAATTCACTCCAGTTAAAACTTCAGTTGTAGCACAAGATCTGGGGACATGAATGTCTCAAGATATTTGTAGGAACTCTCAGTCTTAGATGATCCTGTGTTAATAGATTGAGAGGCATTATAACATAAAAGCTCCTTGTTTGTTGAAAAGATTTGAATCACACTTGAAAGTTAATTCCAACATTCTTCAATGAATTTACCTTTTTTTCATGTGGATACAAGAAGCTTTGGTTGTGAGCAAGTGCTCTCTTATTTCCTCTCTGTATTTCTAGGACTTAGCAGTGTCCTATAATAATACATATTTAAAGAAGTCTTCTTGAATAGATTAAGCCTTATTTCTCAATAAAATGCTTCTGGTAGAATGGGGTATGGTGTGTAGGAAGAACACATGCTTTGGAGTTGAACAGGCTTGGATTTAAATCCTAGCTTTGATAGCCAGCTGTGTGGTAGGAAATTCACCTAACCTCTGTGAGCGACAGGTTTCTCATCTGTAAATAAGAAATATTATATCAATACTTTCTTGTGCTGCTGTAGAGATTAGATAAGATAAACTATGCAAAGTATCTGGCACGTAACAGGCATTCAAAAATTTAGTTCCCTTTCTTTTTAGTTAAATTGCCAACTTCATTCTTTCTAATCAGTATTACAGAACAAATTTAGCTCAGATACATTTTGACAAAAGAAGAAAGACAACGTGTTGTAGTTACATTATTGATTTAATCTACAAACCTTTCTTTCCCCCACCAGGACTAAGATGTATATATAAGCTCCCATATTTTGCTTGCTTGAGGGTTTCTACCAACTTCAAAAGAGATTAAATACACTGGGAAAGGCACTAAGAAAATTTATTTTACTTACCGTCATTTTCCAATTAACTAAAAGTGGAGAAAATTGTAACACCTCCCATTACATTAATGATTTGCAGATTTCAAAACACTTTGTACTCTCTCACTTCAGTTTCATATTAGCCGCCATTTTAAAGCTAAGGAAACTGAGAGCAGGGGAAATAAGGGGTGGGGGAGCTGCCAAATATGGAGAGTAAAACCATGTGTCTGACTTGTCCAGGCATCATTCCTAACCCACCTGAGATGCTTTGCTCCATGCGTTCTCCCAAGGAGCCACCATTACCTGCTCGCTAGCACTCCCTGCCGCCTGATTTGGGCACTGCATCCCAAACCCCGCGTTTCCTGCTGCCGATGGCATCGTGGGGCTTCCCACTATGGCTCAGTGGTAAAGAATCTCCTTGCCAGTGCAGGAGCCACAGGAGGCTCGGGTTTGATCCCTGTGTCGGGAAGATCCCCTGGAGGAGGCAATGGCAACCCACTCCAGTATTCTTGCCTGGAAAAATCCCATGGACAGAGGAGCCTGGCGGGGTACTGTCCATGAGGTCGCTAAGAGGCACATCTGTCCATGAGGTCGCTAAGAGGCACATCTGTCCATGAGGTCGCTAAGAGGCACATGCGACTGCACAGTTTAAAAGGACACCCCCGAGTCATGAGTCCTAGAGCTTTTTTTTTTTTGAGTTCTCCGTAACTCACAATCAGGCTTGTGATGAGTTGTTTAGAATTAACCACTCTTTCATCATTTTATAAACGCTAAATGCCCTTGGTGGCTTTTTTTTTTTAAACAATTCTAGGAAGGTTCTCAGTTTATTTTCAACATTCAAGATGCTAAAGCAAATGTGAATCGAATGGAAAAGTTGAAGCTCTTGTCTGTAGGGCTAGAGACTCAGAGTCTCCATTTGAAACAGCTGTGCCTTCAGTTTTTTCCTGCGACGCAATTATTGACATTCTTGTTGTGTTGCCAGTGCTAGCTGGTAGCCAGCTGTTCTCATCATATTTTAATTAAAGACGCTTCCACACTATCAAGAAATATTCTGTGTAAAAGATGTGTAACACCTCCCTGCCACTGTTCCTGTATCAGATCTATCACCATGCTTAGGCTTTAACAATATCCTTACCCTTGCAGTCCTACATCCCAGATAAAGTTTATTCAGCTGGGATCCCTGTACCTTTAAGGGAACTTGATCTCCCAACTCAAATTCAGATTTGTACATTTTGATGAAGAGAAGGCTCATGTTTTTAATAGATTTTCAGGTGGATCTATTATTCAGAACAGGGATAAAGAAAAAGTGGCTGTAGAGAGGTACCCCATTATATTCATTTTCAATGCAAATAAAATAATACTTATTTCTCATCTTAAAACTTAAGTCAACAATAGGAGACTTCTGGAGGTAAGTTGAAGACTAATGTAGGAATAAAACATGGGAAAGGAAATTTAAGTTCAAATAGTATATCTGTTAACAGGCAATAGATGATGAATCACTTGTAAAGAGTAGGTTATAAAATAGAAACTTTTCTACCATAATTTTACCTTTTTTAGTCAACATATTAACAATGCTGCTGCTGCTAAGTTGCTTCAGTCGTGTCCGACGCTATGCGACCCCATAGACAGCAGCCCACCAGGCTCCCCTGTCCCTGGGATTCTCCAGGCAAAAACACTGGAGTGGGTTGCCATTTCCTTCTCCAATGCATGAAAGTGAAAAGTGAAAGTGAAGTCGCTCAGTCGTGTCTGACTCTTTGCAACCCCATGGACTGCAGCCTACCAGGCTCCTCTGCCCATGGGATTTTCCAGGCAAGAGTACTGGAGTGGGGTGCCATTGCCTTCTCCAATATTAACAATAAGTATTTGTAAAAACTTCTGGAAGAGGATTTCTGGGAGGCAAAGGTCGTATTTCAAGTTTATAAGCTCATGATGCATCTGATAAGAAAGCACATAATCAATTTTAATAAATAATAATTTATAAATCGACAGATTGCAATTTGCTGATAGTCACTGTTTTTCTTTGCTCACCTTCCCATTAATCAAGTGAAGCAGCTGGTTCAAAGCCATTGTCCATCTTGCTTCCTTCTCATCATGTATAAAAGTTCACAGAAATTCTGATTTTGCCTCTTTATACCCAACACCAAAATATATTATGGTATTGGCCAAAGCCATCACTTTTTTGTTTTCCTGCAAAATCACAATTTGTATTCCCCCAAATTGCATTTAAGCTGAGAATTCAGTAAGAAGTCTCAAGTTCCTACCAATACCTAAGGCGTCTCACCCACACTGCCATCCTTTCCCTCTCTTTCTTTGGCATTCTTCTCTGGCCCTGCTTCTGCTGCCCACTTCACCCTGTTCCCCCACAAAACAAAGGAAAAAACAGACATTAAGTGTAGACTTTCTCTGGTGTCAGAGGAGTCAGCTCAGGACTGACTTACATAATAACCGAAAAAATAGCCTTGCACATGTGACAATTTCTACTGCCTCGCCATTTCTACCTTCTTTAAATTACTTCTGTAGCCTTTTTCTTAAGAATCTCTCAGTGGTTGACTGCTTTTTAAAAGCCCTAGGGAAAAACCACTCTGTCACAAAGCCATGCCTAATCCGCCTTCAATTTGGCCAATTTGTTTCTCACCACCTTCAATATGGCCAAAAGTAGACACTTTGAGAAGAGAAACAATAACACTAAAGAAAGGGAACTGAGAAAATATTGCTTTTTCCCCTCTTTCTCTCCGAAACAAGAAAGGGACTTAGGTACAAGAAATGGACAAGTAAGGAAACAGATGTAAGAAATGGACAAGTACAGAAAGCAAAATGCACACACACACCCAGCATAATGGGCAAAATTTTGGTTGAAAAGAATAACTGAATGGTAAAATGAAGTCCATGTTAGTAATGAAGTGACAATTCTACCACGTAGTTTTAGGGGAAAGTTACTCGGCTTACTTCTAGTAAAATCTCAATTCCTTATCCCCATAGAATTGTTAGCACAGTAATGGAGTACGACCAGGCAGTAAAAAGTTACTATTCTGAAGGAAAAAAAAGTTGATTCTACATTAAATTTGTAAACTTTGTTTCTGCAGTGCCTGAGGTACTGTTTCCAGAGGTTTATAGCCTAGTATTATGTGCACATACAGAATATCAAAATAAAACTTTAAGTAGGGAACTTAATAAGGTTATTTTTTTTTTTAAAGAAAACCATTTTTCCTGTGAGATGCAAGCTACTCCTCACACTCTAAGATTTATTCCAACAGCAGTAAAAATGTTCATATTTACTATCTGTTTCAGGACAAGTTAATAATTAGTCCTCAGTTCGATCATATTTCTGTATCATGTCAATCTAATACAATTATGTCAATATTCAAACAAAATTCATCAGCTATTTTAAGACGCCCTGAAATTCTACCTCCTCCACAAAGACTTGCCTCAATAGCAATTTCCTGCCCTCTTATCCTATCCTTGTCTTAATAAAATGTTCATAAATCTGATCCCATGGCAGCACTTTTAAAGAAATGATGGATGTCATTTTCTGGGATATTTACTAGATGTCCTAGAAGACCAAAGTTAGGCAAAACCCTGATTTTCAAAGGAATGGGGATCAGGAGAAACAAAGTCTTTGAAATTAAGGCTGTATTTTATATACTTTTTTACTGGCAGCACTTAGTAAGTATCTGTAACATACATGAATGAATGAATGACAGAAACTCAGATACCAAAACTCAGATAAACTGGCAAATATAACATCTATCTTCTCTTGAAGTGAGAAATGCGCAGATGAATTGTGACCCTTCAGAAAGAGCCCAGACTCATTAAAAACAAATCATGCCAGGCTAAATCCAAGAGGATTTTATTCTTTGCCATGTCCTGATCAATTTGGATCAAAACATAATGAGCACACTAATTAAATTTGTGAACGTGACAAAATTGGTGAGGAAAGTTAATATACTCAATAACAGAATGGAGATTCTACTTTATCTGAAAGATCTAAAAAATGGACTATTTGAAATTTTAACAAAGATAAATGTAAATGATTTTTTGAAACTTGTAACTATGTGTATGATGAATTTTTAATTTTACTTATTAGTCTACTTACTATTGACTGTGCTGGGTCTTCATTGCTGCCTGTAGGCTTTCTCTAGTTGCAGCGAGCAGAGGCTACTCTCCAGTTGCGTCTCATTGCAGTGGCTTTTCTTGTTGCAGAACTTGGGCTCTAGATTGCCTGGGCTTCATCTGTTTAGCTTGAAGGCTCTAGAGTGTGCACAGCCTTCATTAGTCGTGGTGCAAGGGCCTAGCTGCCCCCTGCTACCCTGGCACGTGGAATCTTCCTGGACCAGGGATGGAACCCGTGTCCCCTATGTTAGCAGGCAGATTCTTAACCACTGGACCATCAGGGAAGCCCTACATGACTTTTTAGATTCATGAAAACAATTTTTAAATGTAATGTAAGATGAGAGAATCTGGATTCAGTGGGATGAAAAATGTGGCATGGGAGTTATGGCATGAAAAAATAATACAAAGTTCTCAAATGACCACAGATCAGTATGAGCCCATGATGTCAAATGACTTCTAAAAAGTTAATGTAAAGTTTAGTATTTATAGGACTTTTCTATACAGATCATGAGAGTAAATGGTCCACTGGCCCTGCATTAGACAGAACACACGTTTGCCCTCTGGTGTGACACTTGAAGAGAAAATGCTGACTAAGTGAAGAGCATGACCAAGATGGTGAGACGCTCTAAAGCTACATCAGATGCTGCTGCTGTTGCTGCCAAGTCGCTTCAGTCGTGTCCGACTCTAGCGACCCCATAGATGGCAGCCCACCAGGCTCCCCCGTCCCTGGATGAGAAACTAAGAAACATGGGGCATCCAAGTTGAGGGATATAAACAGTGGCCTTCAGGTTTGTTTTCACTTGAATCAGTTCAGTTCAGTCGCTCAGTCATGTCCGACTCTTTGCGACCCCATGGACTGCAGCACACCAGGCCTCCCTGTCCATCACCAACTACCGGAGTTTACTCAAACTCATGTCCATTGAGTCGGTGATGCCATCCAACCATCTCATCCTCTACCATCCCTTTCTCCTCAACTTAAAGTAACCACCATCTTGTACCTTGTGTTTCTGCATCCCTTCCTTTCATCTTACATAATCAGATCTCATCTCATCTAAAAGTATAGTTTTAATTTTAATTGATTTTCACTCTGTAAAAAGATATATTTAATATATTCTTTTAGAACTTACTATTTCACTTAATGTTTAACATTTGTAGTATCCAGCTTTTCTGTTTTTGTTCAATAATTTATACTGCTGAATAATATTCAGTTCAGTTCAGTTGCTCAGTCATATCTGACTCTTTGAGACCCCATGAATCACAGCATGCCAGGCCTCCCTGTCCATCACCAACTCCCGGAGTTTATTCAAACTCATGTCCATTGAGTCAGTGATGCCATCCAGCCATCTCATCCTATGTCGTCCCCTTCTCCTCCTACCCCCAATCCCTCCCAGCATCAGGGTCTTTTCCAATGAGTCAATTCTTAGCATGAGGTGGCCAAAGTATTGGAGTTTCAGCTTTAGCATCAGTCCTTCCAATGAACATTCAGGACTGATCTCCTTTAGGATGGACTGGTTGGACCTCATTGCAGTCCAAGGGACTTTCAAGAGTCTTCTACAACACCACAGTTTATTAGCATCAATTCTTCGGTGCTCAGCTTTCTTCACAGTCCAACTCTCACATCCATACATGACCCCTGGAAAAACCACAGCCTTGACTAGACAGACCTTTGTTGGAAAACTAATATCTCTGCTTTTGAATATGCTATCTAGGTTGGTCATAACTTTCCTTCCAAGGAGTAAGCGTCTTTTAACTTCATGGCTGCAGTCACCATCTGCAGTGATTTTGGAGCCCCCCAAAATAAAGTCTCACTGTTTCCATTGTTTCCCCAGCTATTTGCCACGAAGTGATGGGACCAGATGCCATGATCTTAGTTTTCTGAACGTTGAATTTTAAGCCTACTTTTTCACTCTCCTCTTTCACTTTCATCAAGAAGCTTTTTAGTTCCTCTTCACTTTCTGCCATAAGGGTGATGTCATCTGCATATCTGAGGTTATTGATATTTCTCCCAGAAATCTTGATTCCAGCTAGTGCTTCTTCCAGCCCAGCGTTTCTCATGATGTACTCTGTATAGAAGTTAAATAAGCAGGGTGACAATATACGCCTTGATGTACTCCTTTTCCTATTTGGAACCAGTCTGTTGTTCCATGTCCAGTTCTAACTGTTGCTTCCTGACCTGCATACAGGTTTCTCAAGAGGCAGGTCGGGTGGTCTGGTATTCCCATCTCTTTCAGAATTTTCCACAGTTTATTGTGATCCACATAGTCAAAGGCTTTGGCATAGTCAATAAAGCAGAAGTAGATGTTTTTCTGGAACTCTCTTGCTTTTTCCATGATCCAGCAGATGTTGGCAATTTGATCTCTGGTTCCTCTGCCTTTTCTAAAACCAGCTTGAACATCTGGAAGTTCACGGTTCACGTACTGCTGAAGCCTGGCTTGGAGAATTTTGAGCATTACTTTACTAGCGTGTGAGATGAGTGCAATTGTGCGGTAGTTTGAGCATTCTTTGGCATTGCCCTTCTTTGGGATTGGAATGAAAACTGACCTTTCCCATTCCTGTGGCAAAACAGTATTACATTGAATGAATATACAAAGTTGATCATCCATTCTACTGTCAATGGGGCTGTAAGGTTATTTCAGGTTTTTTGTATTGTGATTAGTTTTGCCAAGAACATTCTTATATGTCTCCTGGAATATGTTTACAAAGGTTGATTTTAGGAATATAAGTAATAATGGGGTTACTAGAAAGTAGAATATATAAGTGTTTGGTCAAATATTTAAAGGAGCATCATAAGGAAGAGGACTACAATAATTAAAGCACAATATAAGGAAAGCCAGGCTGGAAACACAAGCTGGAATCAAGATTTCCAGGAGAAATATCAATAACCTCAGATATGAAGAGGACACCTTCCTTATGGCAGAAAGTGAAGAGCTTCTTGATGAAGGTGAAAGAGGAGAGTGCAAAAGCTGGCTTAACACTCAGCATAAAAAAATGAAGATTATGGCATCTGGTCCCATCTCTCCATGGCAAATAGATGGGAAAACAATGGAAACAATGAGAGATTTTATTTTCTTGGGCTCCAAAATCACTGCAGATGGTGACTGTAGCCATGAAATTAAAAGATGTTTACTCCTTGGAAGAAAAGCTATGACCAACCTAGAGAGCATATTAAAAAACAGAGACATTACTTTGCCAACAAAGGTCTGTAGAGTTTAAACTATGGCTTTTCCAGTAGTCACATACGGATATGAGTGTTGGACCATAAAGAAAGCTGAGCATCAAAGAATTGTGAACTGTGGTGTTGGAGAAGACTCTTGAGAGTCCCTTGGACTGCAAGGAGATTCACCTAGTCCATCCTAAAAGAAATCAGTCCTGAATATTTATTGGAAAGACTGATGCTGATGCTGAAGCTGAAGCTCCAATACTTTGGCCAACTGATGTGAAGAACTGACTCATTGGAAAAGACCCTGATGCTGGGAAAGACTGAAGTCAGGAGGAGAAGGGGACAACAGAGGATGAGATGGTTGGATGGCATCCCTGACTCGATACGTGAGTTTGAGCAAGCTCCAGGAGTTGGTGATGGACAGGGAAGCCTGGTGTGCTGCAGTCCATGGGGTTGCAAAGAGTTGGACATGACTGAGCAACTGAACTCAGCCCTGGAGTCACATGACCTTGAAGAGAATCCAAGTTTTGCCATTCAAAGGTTGTATGACCATGGACAATTCATTTTATTAATTTCTAAGAAATTCTTGTTGATATTTAATGTGAAAATATAAAATCTCTGTAAATTATAGTGATATAGAAATATGATTTTTAAAAATAGACAACAGAAATCTACTATTCACAGTTGCAAAGGCTCAAAGTCTGAGATCAGGGTGCCAGCATCATCACGTGAGAGCCCTCTTCCAGGAAGCAGACTTCTCATTGTAAAATATGGCATTATTTTTACAAATAGATGTATTATTTTGTGTGTTACTGAGAGGGTAACAGGCAGGAAACCTAGGGGTCTCCAAAGGAGGAAACAGGCTGCAAGTGTCAAGACGTTTTTTATCTTTCTCTTAAGAAGCAGGAGGAAACAAACTACAAGTGTCAAATGTTTTTTCCCTTCTCTATACAAAATTAAAAGGAGGTTTCTTTAAAAATTCTGTGTTGCCATGATGACACTTGGTTCCACCTGAATTTAACTTTTCTCAAACCTTTAGCCAACCAATGTGTTTTTCTTACGGAAATGTATTTCTTATGCTATTTTAATGAACTGTGTATTTACATTAGACTCTGTCTTTCTTCAAGTTGGTTTGCCTAAGGCTCAGAACCGACAAACCAGTATGTTTTACTTATGCAAATGTTCTCTTAAGCTATGTTAATGAAACTATGTATTTGCTTGGAAACCTGCCTTTCTTCAAGATTCATGTCAATCGTTTTATGGCCCGGGATGACTCACCTTATGCCAGTGTTATCTCAAAATGCATGTTGTGGGTGAGGGGCCTGGTGCCACTCTCTGAGTTTCGAGACATTCAATTCAGTTGCTCAGTCGTGTCTGACTGTTTGAGACCCCATGGACTGCAGCACACCAGGCTTCCCTGTCCACCACCAACTCCCAGAGCTTACTCAAACTCATATCCATTGAGTCAGTGATCCCATCCAACCATCTCATCCTCTGTCGTCCCCTTCTTCTCCTGCCTTCAATCTTTCCCAGCATCAGGGTCTTTTCCAATGAGTCAGCTCCTCGCATCAGGTGGCCAAAGTATTGGCATTTCAGCATCAGCATCAGTCCTTCCAATGAATATTCAGGACTGATTTCCTTCAGGATTGATTGGCTAGATCTCCTTGCAGCCTAAGGAACTCTCAAGAATCTTCTCCAAAACCGAAGTTCAGAAGCATCTATTCTTTGGCACTCAGCTTTCTTTATAGTTCAGCTCCCACATCCATACATGACTACTGGAAAAACCATAGCTTTGACTGGACAGACCTTTGATGGCAAAGTAATGTCTCTGCTTTTTAATATGCTGTCTAGGTTGGTCATAGCTTTTCTTCCAAGGAGCCAGCGTCTTTTAATTTCAGGCTGCAGTCACCATCTGCAGTGATTTTGGAGCCCAGAAAAGTAAAGTCAGCCGCTGTTTCCACTGTTTCCCCATCTATTTGCCATAAAGTGATGGGACTGGATGCCATGATCTTACTTTTCTGAATGTTGAGTTTTAAGCCAACTTTTTCACTCTCCTCTTTCACTTGCATCAAGAGGCTCTTTAGTTCTTCTCCACTTTCTGCCATAAGGGTGGTGTTATTTGCATATATGAAGTTATTGATATTTCTCCCAGCAATCTTGATTCCAGCTTGTGCTTCATCCAGTCCAGCATTTATCATGATGTACTCTGCATATAATTTAAATAAGCAGGGTGACAATATACAGCCTTAATGTACTCCTTTCCTGACTTGGAACCAGTCTGTTGTTCCATGTTCAGTTCTAACTGCTGCTTCTTGACCTGCATTCAGATTTCTCAGGAGGCAGGTAAGGTGGTCTGGTATTCCTATCTCTTTAAGAATTTTCCATAGTGTGCTGTGATCCACATAGTCAAAGGCTTTGGCATAGTCAATAAAGTAGAAGTAGATATTTTTCTGGAACTCTCTTGCTTTTTCAATGATCCAACAGATGTTGACATTTCCTTTCTCTAATTAGCAGCCTGCTAGTAGGTATATAACTTCCTGTTAAAGACTAGCAGGGGGAATTCTTTCTGCCTCCTTCTGATGTCTATGTCTAAAGCTTTCTCTATCTCTTTTATACTTTGATAAAACTTTATTGCAGAGAAGTTCTGAGTGATCAAGCCTCGTCACTGGCCCCAGATTGAATTCCTCTCTTCTGGAGGCCAAGAATCCTGGTGTCTTTCATGGCTCAGCATCAACCTTTCATTACTACAGAAAAAAAAAAAAAAAGAATTAGGACCAAAGGTGGGAGTTTTATACCAAATATAAAAAAGAACTCTAAACAACTTTATCTATCCAAAGGTATAATAAGCTTCCTGGAATGACTGATTTAAGACTGGTTCGGGGTAAGTCTGATCTGAGTCTGGAATCTCCCTGCGGTACTCGGTCAGCAGGTAGGGGGTCACAAGGAAACAATGACAGGTGAGACTTTAGGATTGAATAGCTATGAAGGATTCGTGGCCAAAAAGCCAAGAACAGAAGCACAATAATGGGAAATAGCCAGAGTACTCAGTTAGCTCTTTCGGGTATACTGTGTGTTGTGAATGGAATTATGACTCCTCCGCCAAGTACCCCACCAAAAATACATTGAAGTCCTAAACGTATTTTGAAGTAAGGTCTTTGCACATGTAACAAAATTAAGATGAGATCATTAGGGTGGGACCTTGATCCAATATGGCTGGAGGGGGAATAATAATAAGAAGAAGGGAAGACAGTTGTGTGAAGAGAGAGATACAGACAGGCAGAGATTGGAGTTATGCTGCCACAAACTAAGAAATATCTGGGGCTACCGGAAGTTGGGAGAAACAAAGAAGGATCCTCCCCTAAAGGTTTTGGAAGGAGTATAGCTTTGCCAATACCTTGATTCCAGACTTGTAACCTCCAGAATTGTGAGACAATAAATTTCTGTTGTTTTAAGCCACCAAGTTTGTGGTAATTTGTTATGGCAGCCTAGGAAACTAATAGACATTAGTTAGTCATTAAAAGCCCAAAGAGGTATAATCAATTCCCTATGATGAGACAATTATACAGCAAGGATGTTGTGAAACAGCTATCTTGATTGAATGAGAATTTGGACATGATGATCTCAAAAGATCCCTTGTGACTCTGGGATTCTACACATATCCATCCAGTAAAATTCTCATGCCAATAAATATGTAAATTGCAGTTAATGAGTTAGAAAGGTCAGACAAACTAACATGTGCATTCATTTAAACCCCATACATTTAAAATTAGATGTACTCAGCTTCCGAAAATACCATGTGTCCACATATCTCTACCCATCAGTTCCAACATTTTATTCTGACAAGATGTAAAAAGGGAATTCTAATAAATTAACCCCATGAAAGTCATTTGGAACTATTAGCTACAACAAAAATAAAAAAATAAAACAAAGCACAGATAATGACAAATTTGTTCTTCTCAAGTCTTGTGTCCTACCAAGAAATCTCCTACCTAGAGATTTTTTGAAATAAAGAAAAATAAAGAAAGAATATCAGTGTATATAACTCCACTTTCTAAATCAAGGGCCAGGAGTAAGAAAGTCCAGATTACTGAATTAGTGTTTGTACCATCATAAAAAGCAAGCTCATGATTTTCCAAAAGTTAAAAGTTACCACTGATATATTTTTCTCTGAAATGTTCACAATGCTTTAGGAAAGCTACTAATGGACATGATTTACATCTCTGTTTAATCTATGTTTCTGCTCAGTATTTGCCTCGTTTTACAAACGTCAATATTTTCTTACATTTACACAGTATCTAAGGATTATACACTCAGAGAGCGAAAGAGAGTCTATTTTACAGCTACACCATGCTACAAGACACTTGGAGGTTTTAAAATTAGAGCAAATGAGGATTTAATTAAATATCACTGTGTTTAGTCTTAAACTGTAAAGTAAGGGTGCTTTATAATCACCCTCATGGGGCTGTTGGGATAATTGAATAAGACAACCAGGGCAAAGCACTTGAACGCTGGCTAGCAATCAGTCTATCTCCATTAAATATCAGTTATAGGTTTCATACAGAGGCAAGGATTGAGAGTCTATATTTGTGGTTAAAATTAAACGTGTAAAGTTTTAAGATCCTTACTTTCATAATAACATGGTGAGAAGTGGCAGAGTATAGAGTAACCTCCATAGAGCACAAGCTTTGAAGCCCACTAATTGAGGATTTAGACCCTGATTCATACTCAGTAGCTGTGTGATCTCAAGTAAGTTATCTAGTATCATGCTGCTGCTGCTGCTAAGTCGCTTCAGTCGTGTCCGAAAACACTGGAGTGGGTTGCCATTTCCTTCTCCAATGCATGAAAGTGAAAAGTGAAAGGGAAGTTGCTCAGTCGTGACCGACTCTTAGGGACCCCATGGACTGCAGCCTACCAGGCTCCTCCGTCCATGGATTTTCCAGGCAAGAGTACTGGAATGGGGTGCCATCACCTTCTCCGAATCTAGTATCATAATAGAGTTATTTTTAGGATCATTACCTGAGAATTAGACACCGTGCTAATAAAATACCTAATGTGACACACCTGGCATTTGACAAATAGCAGTAGTAGATTCCCTGGAGGAGGGCACGGCAACCCACTTCAGTGTTCTTGCCTGGAGAAGCCCATGGACAGAGGAGCCTAGCGGGCTACAGTCCATGGAGTTGCAAAGAGTCAGGCACAGCTGAGCAACTAAGCACTCCTACAGCACAGCACAGGAGTAGATCAAAGGCGGCTTGCAGTCTATGGTGCCCCATCTCAAAGCTTCCTCTAAGTACTTTCCATTCTTCTACACACAACTTTTATTTTTTGTAATAATTTGAATTCCTTTTCCTTCCAATGAATATTCAGTTGATTTCCTTTAGGACTGAGTGGCTTGATCTCCTTGTTGTCCAAGGAAGGGACTCTCAAGAGTCTCTTCCAGCACCACAATTCAAAAGCATCAATTCTTCAGTGCTTAGCCTTGCTTATGCTCCAACTCTTACATCCGCACACGACTACTGTAAAAACCATAGCTTTGACTAGACAGACCTTTGTTGGCAAAGTGATGCTTCTGCTTTTTAATACCGTCTCTAGTTTTGTCATTCCTTTTCTTCCAAGGATCAGGCATCTTTTAAATTTCATGTCTGCAGTCACTGCCCACAGTGATTTGGGAGCCCAAGAAAATAAAGTCTGTCATGGTTTCCAATTTTTCCCCATCCATTTGCCATGAAATGATGGGACCAGATACCATGATCTTAGTTTTTTGAATGTTGAGTTTTACAGCCTTTTCATTCTCCTCTTTCACTCTCATCAAGAGGCTTTTTTTAGAGTGGTACCTTATCTGAATATCTGAGGTTTCTGATATTTCTCCTAACAATCTTGATTCCAGCTTGTGATTTATCATTCTCATGATGTACTCTGCATATAAGTTAAATAAGCAGGAGGGAAAATACTGGCTTGTTGTACTCCTTTTCCAATTTGGAACCAGTCTGTTGTTCCATGTCCAATTCTAACTGTTGATTCTTTACCCACATACAGGTTTCTCAGGAGTCAGGTAAGGTGGTCTGGTACTCCCATCTCCTTAAGAATTTTCCACAGTTTATTGTGATCCACACAGTCAAAGGCTTCGGTATAATCAATGAAACAGAAGTAGATGTTTTTCTGGAACTCGCTTGCTTTCTGCATGATCCAACAAATGTTGGCAATTTGATCTCTGGTTCCTCTGCCTCTTTGAAACCAGCCTGTACATCTGGAAGTTCTTGGTTCAGGCACTGCTGAAGCCTAGCTTGAAGGATTTTGAGAATAACCTTGCTAGCATGTAAAATGAGTGCAATTGTACAGTAGTTTGAACATTCTTTGGCATTGCCCTTCTTTGGAATTGGAATGAAAACTGACCTTTTCCAGTCCTGAGGCCACTGCTGAGTTTTCCAAATTCGTTGGCATATTGAGTGCAGCACTTTCACAGCATCATCTTTTAGGATATTAAATAGCTCAGCTGGAATTCCATCACATTCATTAGCTTTGTTCATAGTAATGCTTCCTAAGGCCCACTTGACTTCACACTCTAAGATTTCTGGCTCTAAGTCAGTGAACACACCATTGTGGTTATCCGGGTCATTAAGGAATAGTTCTCAATTGTTTCCTGCATAGTTTTTCTATATATTCTTGCCACCTTTTCTTAATGTCTTCTGCTTTGATTAGGTCCTTACAATTGTCCTTTACTGTGCCCCGTCCTTACATGAAATGTTCCCTTAATATCTATAATTTTCTTGAAGAGATCTCTAGTCTTCCCCGTGTCAATATTACCAAAAATATGTAATTAATTTTAAAAATTAGATATCTTTGTAAGGAAAAGTAGCGAACACTGGAAAAAGTGGGAAGAGTAAATGGTAAATCTTGTCAGGATCATTTTGGTTGAAGGTCCACCCAGGGATATCTAGGGGATGTCATGTTTCATTTGCTATTTACTAATTAAAGATCTTAGGCTCAGTGATGTTACCAGGAAACATATAGATTTTTTTTTCAGTAGAGATGCAAACAATGTTTTTTTTCTTGTGAAATAGATAAACCCAGAGATTATGATTATTGCCCTATAGGATATTTGGGGAGTATCTATTCCAGCAATCTTATCCTAATATTCTTTTATTAAATTGCCTGTAAGAATCTAAGTCCTCAAATGCTCTTTGAAAGAGTCTTGACATCTTCCCAATTCCCTCATTAATAAATGAGTGAATTAAATCTTTGACATGCATTCATTTTATATTTGCATGTGAGTCATGGTTTTCATTTTGTAAAAATTATATTTCAGCAGCCCTGAAGAACTTATTAGGAAAGTAATTACCATAATCTTTAACAAAATGAAACATGATTTGGCAATGTGAATGATCACTTTCTAGTTCTTCTATTAAATCAATTCAGAGTTTTTCTCCATATTTTCCTATAGCTGGGCATTCCTGTGTTCAGACATGTTCAAGAAGAGCTGCCATTTGCTGCAACAGATAAGTTGGCAGAAGTTCTAAGTTCTCGTACAACTGTATTTGCAATGAACTCGAAATCACTGTAATGATTGTGATCGGCGTCCCTTTCTTGCTTATTCCAATCTTTGATAATGGTCTGAGAGATAAGGCTCATGTTACCACATGCTTACAATGTCTGGCTAGCTTTGCACATACAAAATATAGTTTCTTTCTAGTTTTCCTGCCAACAGAGGAGAACAAAGTTAGACTCTGAAAGAGTGGGCTCGTTGGTTTAAGCTCCTTTTCACGTTGGTAATATGTAATGCTCATCAACATAGAAACTATCTGGCAAAACTTGGAGCCAAATTTCCATTCAATTCATGACTCCTTTAAGCCATGGGAATTATCGTAGGTTCCCATACCCAAGATTTAGAAGAAAGAAAGATACGGACAATCTAGATTTAAATTTAAATTTGTATGAATAATTGAGTTTAATGATCTACATTTCTGTGGACAAAAGTTGAAGGATACAAAGAATTCAATAAACTTAAAATAGAAAAATAGAAAAGATACAGAAGATATAAATGGAGAGAATTATTCTCTTCATAGAAGGATTTTCCACTGTACAAAACCATTCATAATAAAAGTTTTAGGAACAAAATTCCCTAGGACTCTAAAATTCTCTTTTCTCTTTTATTTTTTCTCTGTATCTCAATACAAATGCTTAAAGCAATGTGGTAGAGTGAGGGAGATTTTGGTGCTACTGGTGGTGTGTGACCTTAGAGGAACCTATTCATCTCACTGGGATAGGATTTCCTTATCCAAGAATGAATGAGTGGGTCTAATGGAATTTTAAGACTCCATCCAACTTCATTTCGTGACTTACAGACAACTTTCAAGAGGACACATTACATAAGACATTCCTAAAGTAATATGAGGGAAGTAATCGCCAGAAAACTCTCGTAGCCTCAGCTCACTTAAGGAGAGAGGACTATGTCCTGTAATGGATCTACTCACGCTCCTAACTTGTTTTGCCTAAGGAAACGGAGTGGAAAAGAACACCAAACAAAGCAGAGTTTAGGGCTTCCAATCAGAGCTTTACCAACAAGCAGTTGTCTGGGTTGGGTCAAGTCACTCGGCCACTGTAAAATGAGGATGCAGATCGGATCTTTCTTCTAGCACTGCTTTTCATTCTCTACCCAATTTACAGATGCTTAGTTACGAGGGTTTAGCAACAGATGTTTAGCAACAAATGTTTAGTTGCTAGGGTAGGAGATCAAACCTACATTTTTCATTTGTTACTGGAAATAGCCTTTAGGGGCATGAATCCTGGTTTTGATGCTTACAAATTGAATAACTTTGGTCAAGTCACTTAAACTTATCAGGTTCCTTATCTGTAAAATGGGAAAAGAGATGCTACTTACTGTATATATTTTGAAGGTTAAATGGCTCAGTTCAGTTCAGTCGCTCAGTCACGTCCAACTCTTTGCAACCCCATGGACTGCAGCACACCAGGCCTCCCTGTCCATCACCAACTCCCGGAGTTCACTCAAACTCATGTCCATTAAGTCAGTGATGCCATCCAACCATCTCATCCTCTATCGTCCCCTTCTCCTCCTGCCTTCAATCTTTCCCAGCATCAGGGTCTGTTCCACTGAGTCACTTCTTCATATCAGGTGGCCAAAGTATTAGAGTTTCAGCTTCAACATCAGTCCTTCCAATGAATATTCAGGACTGATTTCTTTTAGGATGGACTAGGTGGATCTCCTTGCAGTCCGAAGGACTCTCAAGAGTCTTCTCCAACACCACAGTTCAAAAGCATCAATTCTTTGATGCTCAGCTTTCTTTATAGTCCAACTGTCACATCCATACATGACTACTGGAGAAACCATAGCTTTGACTAGATGGACCTTTGTTGGTTAAATGGCTAAGTATATTTAAAATGCCTGATACAGTAACTACTATATAGTTTTACTCAATGAATAACAATTATTTTTACTGTTGCAGCCATGATATGGTAAGACTTCACAGCTGAAGGAACATTTTTGCATAATTATTTTAAAAAATTTATCTTCACAGCTGTGTATGCTTGTTTTGATTACAAGTTACAAGTGCAACTCACTTGTAACATTAAGATATCTTGTTAAGAATTGAAATTAAATTTTGGATTTCACAATAATTCTCTCATGAGTGTAAAAAGATTAACAATGTAATATTTATAATCTTTTATTACCCTGCAAATGGAAAATACTACATATCTGTCCAAGACTTTTTACTGTATTAAAAAAAAAGTCAAAATATTGCATCAACAATAAAACAGGGTAACAACTAGAATTATGATTAAGCTATGGCTGTTGAAGGAAGTTTCCTTAGCAAACTGCCAAGTCTCTTCATCTGCAATAGCCTCTAGAATGTTTTTATAATGTCACTATTAATTCAAATGGCATGATACTGTTCATTGGCCCTAAAAAATATGGATAGTATGAACTTTTAGAAGGAAATTTTGTTTCAATTTTAAAAATTTAAGCACAATGCCTAAGATCTCAAAAAATATGAAATTCACCTTATTTAAGTAACAAATTTTACAGGTTCATTTATAAGAGTTTGTTGTGAGCATCATCTAAAGTAATAAATAATGCTAAACTTAACACTAGTAACATTTCAGTTTTACTTAACTAAATAGTGATTTTCATTTAATAACATTCCACTCTCCAATTTATTATCACTTGCATCTGTTATAGAACTTATTACTATTTTCAGGGGAAAAAACCCTCTTCAATGCATTGTGTCCAAAGGACACTAAGATTTTGAGGATAAAATAAATCTTTAAAGTCATAAAAAGCAAGGTTAAGGTAGTAATAGCACAGTTCATTGAATATCTACCTCTTTTCTTTTTGGGCAGCACTGCATGTAGAACTTTCCTGACCATGGGTTGAACCCATGCCTCCTGCAACAGAAATAAGATTCCCCCGTGGAATCTTAACCAATGGACCACCAGGGAAGCCAAATATCTACCTTTTACTAAACATTCACTATAGGTCTGAGATTATTAAGTACATGAACATTTAATTTAATATTTATATAATTTAACCACCACAGAAATAAGCATTATTTTCCCCATTTATCAGCTAGGGAAACAAGGTCTAGGAAGTTTATTAACTGCCCACAGTTACAGAGCTTTCAAATGACAGGACTGCAAGTGTTCTGACCTAAAATCTGTGCTTCCTCTACCACATTACATATCTTTTTAACAGATTACCCTAAACTCTCAAGCCTCTCATCTTCATTTTTACCCTCCCTTCCTCCCTATAAAACCTCTATCTACTGACTCAGTCCCAGGAAAGGAGGAGAAACAACAGTGAGACTTGGGTTGCTGCAGTTCATTCATTCAACTGTACCAGGATATGAAATGTGGTTTTTCCCAGCATCCCAAACCTGCATTTAAGTCTTAAATCCGGATGATGGTAAATGGCACTTCATATTTCCTTATTTCAAGTTCGTAGAACTTCGAGCATTTAGGGTCAGCCCTACCACCACCAAAACCCATCATAATTTTAAAAATTCATCTATTTATTCCTTTTTGTGTGTGTGCAGAGCCTTCTGTCAATGGAGTATCATGGAGGCCTCAAAGGGAGAGAAGGTGGATTAGACCTGCCCTACAAGCAGGTCTAAGCTTGATTTTAGATTGGGGTAAAGTGTAAGTGGCTCACATGGTAAAGGATCTGCCTGCAATGTGGGAGACCTGAGTTTGATCCCTGAGTTGGGAGGATCCCCTGGAGAAGGAAATGGCAACCCACTCCAGTATTCTTACCTGGAGAATCCCATGAACAGAGGAGCCTGGCGGGCTAGAGTCCATGGCGTTGCAGAGTTGGACACGACTAAGTGACTTTCCCTTTCACTAAGGTTGGAGAACAGGATATAACTGGCCTTGACCTGTGCAAGATCTTGGGAATGAGACTGCAGATGGGAAGCCTGACTGGAGGTGATACAGAGATGATGAATATGGGAATATGGAATAGTGAGCATGAATATGGGCCAGAACAAGGAGTGGTCCTTGTCAGTTGAGACTGAGTTGGAGAAAGAAAGGTAGAACTCACATCTCTGGTGTGGAGAGAGAAGAGGAAAAGATCAACATGTGAGGGGTGGAGCGGGGAGTGGGGCTCAGTTTTTGCTTCATCCCTGGGGCAAGGACCAAGGAGGATGGACCATCATTCCTACTCATCCCTGGCTCCTTGCCTCCTGAAATTTTGAGTCTAGGCTGAAGTCACAGAAAAACAAGGAGAGAAGGAAGGGCCCCAAAAGGAGGCAAATTCACAGAATGGGGTCTTGCCAAGTCCTGTAAGAAGAAAGAAAGAAGAGGTCATCACCCATGGTTTTGAGGTCATGTGTCTGCCAGAAAGGGGGATATGCCTCCACTTTCCAGTGGGGAAGTTTTCCTTCCTGAAGGCAAGGGAGGGAAGCCCTGAGAAAAGTCCCAAAGGACAGCAGGGTGGCTGCAGAAAAGGACATCATGTCCTAGCTGGATCCACACTGGGCTGCAGAGCCCACGGGTCCACATTCATCTCAGCACAGGAGCCAGGCTTGGTGAAACCATTCTCAGGGTGGAAACATGCATTCTCAGAGGAGTGGCCTGTGGCACATTAGCCTCCACAGTCTCCTCCCCAGTCCGGGGATGAAGGAAGGGTCACCTAACATCAGTTCTCATGTTAAGAGATCCCAGAAGGCTACATCGGCAAGGTCTGATGGGACAGTTCTAACATGCTGAAGAGGAGGATGGGGGGAGCCCTACCCAATCCCACCTCCCCAGGGCCCTTAGACGATATGCACAATCACCCCCTTTCACTCCTTGCTCCCAAAAGGAAGTGCCCTTAGATTAGCAGTGGGGCAGGAGCCCTGGGAGCTGCCTGGGCCCCAACCTGGAGGAGCGTTCAGCACTTTTCCTCCTGGCAGCAATAAAGGGGCCAAAAAGAAGCTAAGCTGTGACCCCTAAAAGCCACCAACTGCCCCTGTGCAGAGACCACCATACCAACAGCGGCTTCCAACATTAGACAGAAGTAGGCTAGGTCAGGAGGAGCCGAAGACTGCGCTGTGTCTTCCTATTACACGTGACCTTCTGATAGGCAGTATGAGCATTGCCAGGGAGTTACTAGCAATGCAGAGTCTCAGGCCCCACCCTCAACTTCCTGAATCAGAATCTGCTTCAAGACCAGAAGGAGGTGAACCTACACATGAAAGTCTGAGTGACAGCGCTGTCAGTCACAAATCTGTCACCCATCAGGGGAGTGGAGCCTCCATGCCCTTCCTGCTGAGTTTCTGCAACAGGCACTGCAATCCTGCGGAAGTCCAGGGCCTGATGAGAGTCAAAAAGAAAGTTCCAAAGGAAAGAGAAAAGAAGAAAGAATATCTAAGACAGCCTACATATGCTCAGGTATCAGATCAGCAGATAGTGTCAGAGAAAGGGGAAGAGAAAAGCTTTAGATAAAGTTTAAGAATGAAGTTTACAAATGAACCATTGTAGGTGTTCAAATAAGACAGACCCAATGATCAAACTGACAAGAACAAAATGAAGTTTGCCAAGATGTTTTTAAGGGCAGTGCAGCAGAGATCATTTAAAGTCAGTAATAGGAAAAAAAATACAGTTATTATATGTTTCTATGTTCAGTAAGTTGAGAGCCCTCAGAAAGGTACATCAACAGTCATTCATTTATCCACCAAACATGGGTTAAAAATCAAATTGCTGGGCACTGTGCTGGGCGCAAACAAATAAGATGTGGACCCAAGGAACTTAAAGACTATTGTGTGACAAAGTCACTCCTTCAGAAAACAGTTACTGTTATCCCCTGGATCCAGGCACTATTGTGAGCACTAAGCATGCAAAAGCAGACAAAACAAACAGAATCCCTACTCATGGTGCTTACATTCCAGTGGAGGAGACAGATAATACATGAGATTATTAAGTAAAATGTAAAGCAGGACTAAGGACTTCCCAGGTGGCAGAGTGGTAAAGAATCCACCTGCCAACGCAGGAGATGCAAGAGACAGAGGTTCGATCCCTGGGTTGGGAAGATTCCCTGGAGGAGGGCAGAGCATCCCATTCCAGTATTCTTGCCTGGGAAATTACATGCACAGAAGAGCCTGGCAGGGTACAATCCATGGAGTCACAAAGACTTGGACCTGACTGAGCATGCACACACCATAGCGGAACTAATAAAATAAAGCAGGGAAGTGGGGATGGGGGTGTAGGGAGAGCGTTGCAATTTTAAACAGGGTGGCCAGGAAAGAAGGCTTCCCAGGCGGTGCTAGTGGTAAAGGACCCAACTGCCAATGTAGGAGATATAAGAGATGTGGGTTCTATCCCTGAGTTGGGAAGATCCCCGGAGAAAGGCATGGCAACCCACTCCAGTATTCTTGTCTGGAGAATCCCATGGACAGAGGGCCCGGCGGGATACTGTCCATGGGGTCGCACAGAGTCGGACACACTGAAGCAACTTAGCATGCACACAGCACGCATCCAGGAAAGAAACATGAATTGTGAGCAATCCTGAAGAGTGAGGGAGCCCAACTCATGGGTGTCTGGAGGGAGAGCGCCCCAGGCGGACAGGGCAGTAATGAAAGGCTTTTTCTGTGCTGAGACCACTGCGGGAGGCCACCTTGACAGGGCTGCAGCAGGACCGCTGGTGACAGTCAGAGGACGTGAGTTTCCAGCAGTAACACCAGCCGGGTAGCGTGGGTCCTGAGGGCTGCCGTGAGGACTTGGGCTTCTCCTCTGAGTGAAAGGAAGTCACAGAAGCATTCTGAGCAGCAGAGTGATGGGAATTCGACTTCTGTTCTAATAGGATGTCAGGCTGCAATGAACAATGGAAGTGATGAAAAGTTATCAGATTCTGGATATGATTTTTGGGTAAAGTCACCATTTGCCATTAGATTCAGACAAAAGAGATCGAAGTCAAGGATATAACAAATACAAAAAATAAAATACTGTGTTTTGTTAATCACATCCTGTAAATCAAGTCTCATGTAAGTCCAAAGAGCTCTAATCTTGATCTCAGCACATCAGGCCCACACTTAGCATGTCTTCATGTGTGACCTACCTGTGTAAAGCTGCACAGAGCTGAGCAGTGCACCCAGGGAATCCCATACAGCTTTTCCATATTGTTAACTAAGAAATTTAGAAAATGAAATCACAGAATTCCTAGTAGTCACCTAGTTGTCACCTGCTTTCTTGGACCAAGTTAAACCGCATGTTTGAGTAGTTTGTACATCTTTCCCTAGCGTTCTGAGGTTGCAAGCTCTGGACCCCTTATAATCCACCCATGGGAGTTTACTGAAGGCAAAGGAAGATGCTAATAATGAGATTTCTCTTATGGGATCCTTCTATATGAGAAATCACAAACGGTGATCTCTGAATGTCTCTTGAGAAATCTAAAATTAATTTCTCAAGATAGTTGAACAAAAAATGAAGAAAATGTGCTTCAGAGGAAAAATTCTCTCCAGAGTAAGCTAAATCCAAATTATAAATTTCTAAATACCCCAATCATCAGTCTCAGTTATTTTCAGGCAACACCACCTATTCTAAGTTATTTTCAGACAATGTTCGTCCTGACTTCCTTCTAAAAAGAATCTGTAAACCAGGATCACAAAATCAAAAAGAATTTATATTTTAAACATCTAACCCTGGGTTGGTAAGATCCCCTGGAAGAGGGCATGGCAACCCACTCTGGTATTCTTGCCTGGAGAATCCCCTTGGACAGAGGAGCCTGGCGGGCTGCAGTCCATGGGGTCACAGAGTCTGACATGACTGAGCAGCTAAGCACAGCCACAAGGTGGAGATCTAAAGCAAAGATTAGTTTTCACAGCAGGCTCCAGTTTAGAAGCCAGAATTTCTTTTTTAAGATTCGAGTGGTGCGTGTTCTCAGATTCTGCCAGAAACTGACTTATTATTTTAAGCTAGAAGAAAACGGTGCTTATGTATCAGGATTCTTCTGTATAGATTGGAAATACACCTGACGTGCAAAGTATTTCAGGAAATTCTAAGCAATACAACATAAGGTGGCAAAGTGGAGATACTGTTTAGAAATGTCAAGTTTAGGTCTAAAGGAGAGAGAACACCATTGTTTTATCAGTTGATCATGAGCACATTTAACAAGGGGCTAATGTGACTATATCAGTACAGATATTTTATGGCTGATAATGAATAATTAAATCCCTTTACCTTGACAGAGAGCAGTCCTAGACTAATAATTCTGAAGATTCTAAACCAAGAGTATGAATGAAAGATCCCTCTAGTTTTATTTATTTGCATATGGTAGTGGGACCAGCTCACCAAGCGAAGCACCAGTGAAAGCAGAAAACCCTCACCTCCTTTTTAGATAAGTGCGTTTTATCCGTTTCCGAAATTACATAGTAAATGTACTTGCTTGATTCACAAATTATCTTCCCAGTTTACTCATCGAGAAGTTTCATTATTTTAAAAATAATCTAAATTTCCTTTTTTTTTTGTAGTGTGAACTATTACTCTTCCCTATAAAAACAAACCAAAACAAACTGAAAGCAAAAATCCAAGCTAGATAATAAATAGAAAATATGGTACAATCTTTTATCCCTCTCTGTTTCTTCTACTTTCATATGTCTTAACTTAGTGATTATACACAGAACAGATTTCCCAAGTGGCGCAGTGGTAAAGAATCCACCTGCCAATGCAGGAGACACAAGAAATGTGGGTTTGATCCCTGGATCGGGAAGATTCCCTGGGTAGGAAATGGCAACTCATTCCAGTATTCTTGCCTGGAAAATTCCATGGACAGAGGAGCCTGGTTACTGTCCATGGGGTTGCAAAGAGTTGGACACAACTGAGGAAAACTTAGCCAGAGAATGCAACAAAAGTAAATGAATGAGGCTCAAAAGTAGCTAAAATTCTCCAAATAGTAATTTCTTCAAGGTCTTCTGCAACTTTTTATCATAATGAAAGAATGCATTTGTGGAAATTGTTTTTCTTCCTAGTTTACTCAGGTTTTAAGATGTTCATTCTTCAATTTATTATAGGTTTTCATCATCAATACTTAGAAAACTAATAAGAAAGGCAACCACAATCTCAAGGATTGTTGTTTTCAGCTATCTGGTGAGAATTTCCCCCTCATTCCTTAGGGTTGATTTATCTCTTTATCTCAGTCACTTGCCTGTGTTACAACTAGTAGCACAGAGTCCAGAGTTGTTTATTTAGATAAGCATCAAAGTTTGGGATGCTGATCTGTACTGAAAAGACCTTTGATCCTGTTCACCTTGATTTGGAAATCAAATTGGAACTCTAACAAGAAATATTTGTCTCTTCCGCTACTTTCTGGTCTCAGCCAGTCCGGAAATACCAAGAGCAGGCTTCATAGTAGTATTTAGAACTTCCGCTTCCTGTTCTGGAGGAAAGCAGAAGTGGAGAAACATGAAAACATTAACCAAAAAAACACTTGACCTTTTGCGATCCATCACAATATTCAAGTAAAATTGTTCAAATGCTGTCTCTACTTAACCCAGTGTAAACTTATATGACATCATTTCACCCAGACAAAATCTGTAGAAGACTTGCAGCTTGGCTTCACCCCTGGAGAACCGAAAAGAGTTCTTCAGGAGTGGCATCTGGAAAGGGAGTGTGATGTGTGGGCTATAACATGATCAGTTACAAGCATAGTGAGCTATTTGGGCTGCTCAGTTCTTAATTCCTGCAGGCAGTGGTTCTCAACCATTGTGTGCAACAGAATTGCATGGAGGGCTAGTTAAAATGAAAACTATTGTGTTCATCCCGTTTTCACTCCAGTTCTTGGATGGGCTCAGACAATTTGCACTTCTAACAAGCCACCATGTGACCCTGATTCATCTGACCTGAGGATCCCACTTGGAGAACCACAGCTCTCTCTGAGTGAGTTTACTTGTGAAAATGGAGAGAACTTAAACCTTAGCAAATGTTGGGATCTCATTTTAAAGAGGAACTGAGGCAAAACAGGAGCACCGAGTTTAGAACCAGTCACAGTTGGGATTTGAATCAGGAATCTGTCCAAAACTGTAAGTCTAGGCAAATTGCTTAATCTTCCTGACCCACACTTTCCTTATCTGTAAAACGAGGGTTAATAATTGCATCTGTTTCTGAGAACCAAACAAGATACTGTATGTAAGGTGTCTGGCACATAAAACTCTGTAAATGGTTGTTTTTATTTTAAAAATTACAGACACTATTAGTAAGAACAAACCAACCAAACAGTTCACTTGTAGGCAATAATCTGAGATCTAAACACAGGAGAAACTTTGGTTAGGATCCCATATGTGTTTTGTATTCGGATTAAATAAAAAGTGACTGATATAATCTAAAGAGCAATCTTTCTCCTTTAAAATAAAATCTCTGATAGGATCCCTGGTTCTTTCTTGAAACCCATCCTTAATTCCCATTTCTTTATTGCCATTTTAAAGCTCACTCTAACATTTACTTTTTTTATTTGTCTCTTGCTGCTGTATTTCTCTCCCCTGCTGTTTACACCTCTTCGCACCACCCAAAAAGACTTTATTTTTTTAATATGGAAAAAGTCTAGGAGCCTTAAACTCTTGAATAGTGGAGCTAACCCTCTCCAGTTACGAAGTCAGAGTTTTAACAAATTGAAGAAAACTAACAACATGTGTGAATAAACTCACTCTAGTGAGACTAAAATTTATTCATACCACCTAGTTTCCATCTTAATGATGCATCTGTGCATTTCCACCAAAATATTAGTATATTACATCCTCAAACAAAGGAGAACTTGAGGAAAATGACCAGTTCTCCACCTCTTCCAATGATTAAAAATGGGCTCAATCCAAAGCATGAGAGATGGTTGTTAGATAAAAGGAATATCTCATTCATCTATTGGGAAAAATATTAATTGTGAACTTACTATAGTCTCTCTCTGTGGGAACACACTGGATATGAGTAAAAGAGACCCTCATCCCATGGAGCTCATGGTCTAGATGAGAAAACAAGCATTTATCAAATAAGCACACAATACATTAACAAAGAGAAGCTGACAGCTGCAATGGACCAAAAAATGGGTTAAAACATCGCAGTGACAGTGGGATTGGCAGCACAGAGCAAAGCCTGCAGGAGCTATTACAACACTTGTGAGGTCAAATGAACTTTTTCTTACAGGAGGTGAGGGTATGAAAGGAGACCAGAGAGGCTGGAGGTGAGAGGGAGAGAGACAGGCTAAGTAAGGATCATGAAGGTTGTTGTAGGACAAGAAGGTCTTTATCCTAGAAACAGCAAGAAGCCACAAAATGATGTTAAGCAGGGAATTCGCATGCTCTAATAAGTATATTTAAAAGATCACTTGGGCTTCAGTGTGCCAAACGGATTACCAGGTATGAGGGGATGGGGCTTAGAAGGGAGAACAGATGGCAAAGGGGTAGTTGTGGCAAGATTAGGGCACTACTGTTAAGAGTCCAGTGGTAGATTGGACTCTATGGTAGTAAAGTAGCCACTATAATCTTCTTTAGTGGAAATTTGTGCAAAGAAGAAAAACATGTCATTTCTCCAGGGGGTCCAAGTATTGATGTGCCTAAAAGCCACATGACCATTCCATATCCCTTCTAACCCTGTAACATGATTTAGATGAACTTCTAATTCATACTGTTATATAACCAGACTTATGAATGATATTTCATTTTATTTCAAGACTAATGAATAGATTGCCCATAAGACCCATCACCTTGGTGCCTGATCTCAGCATGTGCATTTTATAACTTGTGTGGTAAAGGTTTATCACTTTTCAGGAACTACTTGACTACACAGCTCCTGGAGGACAGTTTGAATTCATTTTCTGGTTAAGCCACCAGTGAGGAGTAGGTAGCAGCTAGCTGAGTACAAGCCTCAGGAAAAATAGGACTGAGGGTCTGCTTTAGTAGCCTCGAGGTGGTGGAAGAAGAAGGGGTGCTGAAGAAGGCTGAGAAAGAGGGCACGGGGCTCCCAGGACAAACTCTGTCTCCTTCCTCAGGTTTGCCGGGGACCAGCCTTGTAAATGTGGAGCTGCAGGAGCTTGCCACAGGTAGTAGGCTGCCATCTTACATCAGTTTCCCTAGTATGCTCCCTTTGTAGAGTATCAGCCAACAGTGAAGATGAAGCCCAGTAATACATTTCTAATCAGAGCCTTCATTATTGGAAATGATCCCAGCAAAGGTGAAAGGCATGTCCATGAACATAGTCTCCCTGTCCACCACAGCTCAGGAAGCCACTACTTCTGTTCTCCCTTTCCACCCAGTTGTATGCTGAAGACATTCCCATCAATTTCTACATCCTTCCTCTCTGGTGAGAGTGCCACAGAGGGTTCATAACCTGACCACTCCCATGGGACCAGATGTTTATTTCCTCTCTCTTCAAATAAGTTTGAATCCTGATCCACTAGACTTACATACAGAAGACTACTGCTTCCTCTCCCTCTAATATAGCCATCTACCTATCCTAAGAACCTTTCCCGTCCCCTATATGTGTGTACATAGGGGGTTTTATTGCCAGTTGCTCTGTAAGATTCTTCCTGGAATTGAAATCTTCTAAGGAAGTATCTATAGAAAGCGTAGAGAGAATGGATAAAGAAGACATGGTATACACCATGTGGTATACATATATGTGTTATATATACATAGAATAGACTACTCAGTTCAGTTCAGTCACTCAGTCGTGTCCGACTCTTTGTGACCCCATAATTGCAGCATGCCAGGCCTCCTGTCCATCACCCACTACTCAACTATAAAAAATAATGAAATAACGCCATTTGCAGCAATATGGATGAGCGTAGAGATTATCATATTAAGTGAAGTTAGCCAGAAAGAGAAAGACAAATATATGGTATCATTTATATGTGGAGTCTAAAATATGATACAAATGAACTTATTTACAAAGCAGAAACAGACTCACAGACTTAGAAAACAAATTTATGATTAACAAAGGGGAAACAGGGTTGGGGAGTGATTATGAGTTTGGGATTAGCAGATACAAACAAAATCAAGCTAGTTTATCCTAAAGGGAATCAATCCTGAATATTCATTGGAAGGACTGATGCTGAAGCTGAACCTCTAATACTTTGGCCACCTGATGCAAAGAGCTGACTCACTGGAAAAACTTCTGATGCTAGGAAAGATTGAAGGCAAAAGGAGAAGAGGGTGGCAGGACGATTTGTCAGATGGCATCACAGGTTCAATGGACATGAACTTGGGCAAACTTTGGGAGATGGTGAGGGACAGGGAAGCCTGGAGTGCTGCAGTCCATGGGGTCACAAAGAGTCGAACATAACTTGGCGACTGAACAACAACAACTATATGTGTATATATATATATATATATATGAATCACTTTGTTGTACATTAGAAACTAACACAACATTGACTGCACAGAAACTATATTAAATAGAAAAAATAACTAACAAAATAAAAGAAAGTGTGGAGAGGTAGCAACTTGAATCATATTTATCTAGAGTGATTTTGCAAAAGGCACATCCTGAACCCTGGCTCAAACACACTAGATCAAAATCTACACTGTAATAGACACTCGAAGTGATTTCTAAGCACACTGAAGTTTAGGAACCACTGCTATATGGCAACGGTGTTACCACCCTCTATGGATGCACACTGAGTCTCTAGTTAATGGGAGGGGAAGGAGTAGATTGTACATAACTTTCAGCCTTCCTCACCCATGCAGCATCCTAAAGAGCTTCATTCACGAGGTCAATCAAGTAGGTTGATCAGGAATTTCACCTCTGACAAAAAGGTTGCCATCTTTCCTCTGAAATTCTTTTTAGAGTGAGGTTTGAGTACAGGCAAGATGGATATCATCTCGTCTCCATGTGGGATGGAAAGTGAAAGTGAAAGTCACTCAGTCGTGTCCCACTCTTTGTGACCCTATGGACTACACAGTCCATGGAATTCTCCAGGACAGAAAACTGGAGTGGGTAGCTGTTCCCTTCTCCAGAGGATCTTCCCAACCCAGGGATCGAACTGGGGTGTCCTGCATTGCAGGTGGATTCTTTACCAGCTAAGCTACTAGGGAAGCCTGTATGGGATGGAAACATCCCTCTAATGGACATTTGGGAATGTAGGTGGCAAGGTCACACTGTTGACCTATGGATGCTATGGGTATTTTGTGGTCTGGAGTCAGAGATGTGAAATCTCTCGACTTTGGGGGCCTCCCACATAACCAAGAATTGTGCTGCTCAAACACAAATAATATTACAGGTGAAGAATCCTTCAGTTTTGATGCCTCTATAATGCACATGGATCCAAGGTTTAAATTTATTATCGAATCTTCTCTTTGTCCTATGCATTGAATATAATATAGGGTTTCTATGTTGCTGAAGAGAGTGTACATAAAGTCCTCAGCACAGTGCTTATGTTTTATTCTAGGTAGCTCTAAGAGTTTCAGATTTACTTTGAAATGCAACTGAGTGATTGAGGATTAATTAATAAGATTCTCTTTCCATAGGACTTCCCAGTTGTAACACAATCCAGAGTGGAAGAGATGGGAAAAGGTTGATATAACCTATTGTTAACTAATAAGGTCTGTGTGAAACCTCTGAAATTACTCAGGCAAGTCCAGCATCTGTTTGACCACAATTCTCTATCATCTTCCCATCATCTTCAGTAATAACATTGAAGTATTCAGTGGATTATGTAGAATTTTGCCAAAGGTTGGGAAGAGAGAGTGCTTGCCATTTAAACACTGTGCATCAATATTTGAAGTGAAGTGAAGTGAAAGTCGCTCAGTCATGTCTGACTCTTTGTGACCCCATGGTCTATACAGTCCATGGAATTCTCCAGGCCAGAATACTGGAGTGGGTAGCCTTTCCATTCTCCAGTGGATCTTCCTGACCCAGGAATCAAACCAGGGTCTCCTGCATTGCAGGCAGATTCTTTACCAACTGAGCTATCAGGGAAGAAATGTTTGGCTTTAGCTTTTATTGCTGTTAACGGTAGTTTCCAAGATAAATTGAGTTTTCTATAAAAATAAATCCCAGTACTAAGAATCATAATTTTTACCAGATTAGGAAAAAAGATTCTTGCACACATATAAAAAAAGAATGCAGTTGAAATGGCATTCTTGCCAGAAGCTATATACCGTTCTGCAATTTATTTCCTTTTTGGTGGAAGGAAGGACTTCAGAACCTTAAGTATACACATATGCTACAAGCATGTCTAAAATTCAAGTGTAGGAACCTCTGAACCAACTTCCGCATGATATAATTAGCAAGCCTATAATTTATTACTAGATAATATAAAAATAAGGACATGTAGAGACTGAGAGATGGCATAAATTACACATGCAAAGAATAGTGAGGTTTGGAATATAAAACTTACGTGACTACCATTAGGATACAAATTCCTTTAACACATCTTACAAGTTTCTTCATGATCTGAACTTCTCAAAACTAACAAACCAATATATATTTTAAATACTCATTTCAAAAGCAAAGAAGAGTATATGGAAAATAAAAAAGAGAAAGCACTGCTCCGAGAGAAGGAAGAGTCGATTTTGCCCCTGATTTTGTACAGGTTACTTTTCATCCTCTGTGAGGAAAAACTACACAGTAGCTGAAATCTATAATGAGGTTAACAGTTTATTAATGCACTTGAATTTCTACTTCATTGTCAGAATTGCTAAGCATGTCAACAGGGCTTATGATTGGTCTGTTTCATATCTTATTCTTTCCTTATGAATTGTGTCCTGGATTAACATAAATTTAAGAAGCACTCTCTAAGAATAGTTTGAACATTGGTATCTTTTTAAAGTGGAAAAAGGACTTTTTAGTAGTGGAAAGCAAGCATTAAAACTAATGCTTTTATTTTATTGGAATGTAAAAGCTTTTAAAACTCTACCCTGGTGGCTCAGATGGTAAAGAATCTGCCTGCAGTACAGGAGACCTGGGTTTGATCCCTGGGTTGGGAAGATCTCCTGGAGAAGGGAATGGCTGCCCATTCAAGTATTCTTGCCTGAAGAATGCCATAGACAGAGGAGACTGGTGGGCTACAGTCCATGGGGTCACAAGGAAATGACTGAGTGACTAACACTTACACTTTTCAAAAGTTTTTACAACTCTAAGTTTCCCTTCTGTTTCTATGAACATTCATTTGAGAAAAATCCTTTCAATTGGGTTACAAAGAGGTTGTTTTGATACTATATCCCATTGAACCAATTGACGTTTGTACTGATTCAAAATGTAAGGAAACCTTTCTTATAGCAGTTCATCAGAGGATATTTTTGGTATCTTTCACAGGGATATTAAGATTTTTTTTTTTTTACATACATGAGTGCTCCTAAAGGCTTTTTCAAAATAAGCATGTTTCCAAACAGGCTGTTAAAGAAAATCCAATAAAAGCGAAGATGGCAGCAGCTACTCCAAAAAGGGGGGAAAAAACCCTCATTATTGATCTATAAAGATTTATTTTAGGAAGCCCATGCCACATAAATAAAATTCTAAAATATCAGGTTTCATTCCTACTATACACATTAGTAGGCTATAAAATACTTACACAAATATAAAGTGAATGGCCCAGAATAATCACTATTTTGTCACTAATTACTTTAGGGGCTTCCCAGGCGGTGCTAGTGGAAAAGAACCTGCCTGAAAATGCAGGAGACATAAGTGTTGTGGGTTCGATCTCTGGGTTGGGAAGATCCCCTGGAGGAGGGAATGGCAATCCACTCCAGTATTCTTGCCTGCAGAATCCCATGGACAGAGGAGCCTGGTGGGCTACAGTCCATAGGGTCACAGAGTCAGACAGGACTGAAGCGACTTGGCAGGCACATATGGACTCTAAATTTTACTCAAAACAAGCCAGTCCCCAGAAATAAGTTGGATCCAAAAAGGATGTGCTTTTTTTTGTGTTGTTGTTCAGTCGCTTAATTGTGTCCACCTCTTTGCAACCCCATGGACTGCAGCACGCCAGGCTTTCCTGTCCTTCACCATCTCCTGGAGCTAGCTCAAACTCATGTCTATAGAGTTGGTGATGCTATCCAACTATCTCATCCTTTGTCGTCCTCTTCTCCTCCTGCCTTTAATCTTTCCCAACATCAGGGTCTTTTCTGAGTCACCTCTTCACATCAGGTGGTCAAAGTATTGGAGCTTCAGCTTCAGCATCTGAATCCTGCCAGAAAACAGCTTCTTGGGAGTCGGCTCATGGCCTCCAGCCTGAAGCCTCCCCAGCCTGCCTCCCTTCCTGTCCATCAACCTCCAACACTGCTGTTCACACAAGAGCCTCAGGGTGCTACTCATCCCTTGTGGGGGCATCCAGGAGGCATCCAAAATTCTCAGACTGGAACAGTGACCTTCCAGTTAACTGTACACACCATTAAGGCACTGATGATACAGTTTTCTGTTATGTAGCGGAACTGTGTTCTGGTGAAAGAAGAGAGGCCAATTTCAAGTGTACTAATTGGATGTGTAGCCTTTTGGGAAAAGAGCATCAGTCAGAGTCTCACCATCATCCAAACAGGTGCTGCAGAACCTGACAGAAGTTTGTATCACATAAGAGTAGCAGAGAACAGACCATATGGTTAAACCACTTCTTTCAAGAGGGAGGGGACATAAGTATACCTATGGTCGATTCATGTTGATGTTTGACAGAAACCAATAAAGTATTGTAAAACAATTATCCTTCAATTAAAAAAAATACATTTAATTTTTAAAAATGACCTCTCTGCTCCCATTGGGCTGAGAATATGTCCATCTGACCTACTGGGCACGCGGACAACAGGAGAGGCCTGAAGTCCACCTGGATTTATACTAGAGGACAGGAAAGCGAACTAGATGAGGAAAGGATCAGAGATGAAAGATCCAAGACAGCCTGTGTGAACTAAGGACATGAGAGAGATTTTAGCAGGAGACAGACTTGGAAGAGAACATTTGAAGAGATTCTCTATGATGAACCTTCCCAGAAAATTTTCCTTGGGACATTGCTATAAACATTTACTTTCCCTTTAACTGGGACTTTCCTGGTGGCTCAGACAGTAAAGAATCTGCCTGCAATGCAGGAGACCCAGGTTTGATCCCTGTGTCAGGAAGATCCCCTGGAGAAGGGAATGATAGCCCACTCCAGTATTCTTGCCTGAAGAATTTCATGGACAGAGGAACCTGGCAGGCTACAGTCCGTAGGGTCACAGAGAGTCAGACACGACTGAGTGACTAATGTTCAACACTCACTCACTTCTCTTTAATTAAGTTTCATAGCTTGATTGGTGTGGTCTTGAATATGACATGATCTCCAAGGGATCTACTGGTCCCTCAAGGGTAAATGGAAATCACAACCTTTCGACAATGCAAATTGGATCATGTCCCTCCACTCCTGAAAGTCCTCCAGAAGTTTCTTCCCACTCTGCTTAGCATGGTCTGGCCCTGACTTTGGTTCAGCCACATTTCCTATCCTTACCACAATGCTTTACTTCAGCCATAAATAAAATGAATAGTTCCCCACATGCACTGTGATCTCACACTTGCAGCTGCTCCCTTGGCTTGAAATGCTTCCCTACCCCATCCTTGCATTCGTTCACTTATACAATAAATATTTCCTGAGCACCTATTATGTGTAAGCACTGGGGTGATCAAAATGGTGAATAATAATTACAAGAAGAGTTACAAAATAGTGAACAAAACACATACAAAAAGCCCTACATATGTCACATATTATCTTGGCTAATTCTTTATGCCATTTAAACACACTCTAAACTCAGCACAACACTGTGTGGATCTCATTTGAATCTGGTCTCAAGAATGCCATCTTTGTTTTGTTTTGCTTATAATGTATTAAAAAAATAGTTCATCCCCTTCTTCCACCCCCTCCTCCATGGTAACCACTAATCTGTTCTCTTTGTGTATGAGCTTGGTATTAATTTGTTATTGCTATTGCTGTTATTGTTTTCAGGTGCCACATGGAAGAGAGATTATATGGTATTTGTCTTCCTCTGTTTCTGACTTATTTCATTTCGCTTAATGCCCTTGTCCCATTCATATTGTCGGAAATGGCGAGATTCCATTTTTTATGGTTGAATAATATTCCATTGTATATATATGTGTGTGTATCCCATTTTCTGTATTTATTCATTTGTTGATGGACACTTAGACTGATTCCATATTTTGGCTATTGTAAACAATGTTGCTGTGAACATGGGGGTGCATATCTTTTTTCAAGTGAGTGTTTTTGTTTTCTTCAGGTAAGTGCAGAGTAGAGGAACTGCTGGATCATATGGTAATTCTATTTTTAATTTTTTGAGGAACCTCTGTTTTTCATAGTGGATGCACCAATTTACATTCTCACTGAGCATGCACAAGGGTTTCCTTCTTTCCACATTCTCATCAACTCTTGGTATTGCATGTCTTATTGATAATAGTCTTTCTGACATGAGTGAAGTGATATCTCACAGTGGTTTTGATTTTCATTTCCCTGGTTATTAATGAAGTTGAGCATGTTTTTCTGTACTTAGAGCATGCTATCTGTATGTCTTCTTTGGAAAAAAATGTCTATTCAGATCATTTGTAATCAGATTGCTTGTTTTTCAGCTATTGAGTTATATGAATTATTTCTGTATTTTGAATATTTGCCCCTTATCAGATATATGGTTTACAAATATTTTCTCCCATTCAGTAAGTTTCCTTTCAATTTTGTTTATTCCTTTACTGTGCAGAAGCTTCTTAGCCCCACCTGTTTAATTTTGCTTTAGTTGCCTATGCTTTTGATGTCAGATCCATCATTGAGCACGATGTTAGCTGTGGGCTTGTCATTATCATCTTTATTATGCTGTAGTACATTGCCTCTATACGTGTTTTGTTTGAAATTTTTACCATAAGTGGATGTTGAATTTCATCAAAAGGTTTTTCTGCATCTATTGAGATGGTTTTGATTTTTATTCCTCATTTTTTTTATTATGGTATATCACATAGACTGATTTATGGATATTGAACCATCCTTGCATCCCTGCAATAAATATCACTTGATCACAATGTATGATCCTTGTAATGTGTTGTTGAATTCAGCTTGTTAATATTTTCCTGAGGACTTTTGCATCTATGTTCATCAAGGATATTGATCTATAATTTTTTTTTTCTTGTGGTGTCCTTCTCTGGATTTATATCAGGGCAATGCTGACCTCCTAAAATGTGTTTGGAAGAATCCTCCCTCCACCTTCCATATTTTGAGTTTGAAGATTCTTATTTAAAAGTCCAGTATAAGTCACAGTTGAAGTCATCTAGTCCTGAACTTTTATTTGTTGAAAGTTTTTTTTTTAATTACTGATTCAATTGCCTTGCTAGTAATCAACCTCAAGATTTTCTATTTCATTATGATTCAGTCTTGGTAGTTTGAATGCTTCCAAAAATGTATCCATTTCTTATAGACTGTAAAATTTATTGACATTTAATTATCAATAGTAGTCTCTTATGATCCTTTGTATTTCTGTGGTATTGTTGTAAAGCCTTTTTCAATTTTTATTTTATTTGAATCCTCTCTCTCCCCTTTTTTGGTTATTCTAGCTAAATGTGTTTATAAATTTTGTTTATCTTTTCAGAGAACCAGCTCTTAGTTTTGTCAAGTATGTCATCTTAAAAAAAATCATGAGACAACCAAAGAAATCTGAAACTGATTGGGTATTTGAAAATATAATTATTATTAACTTTAGGTGAAATAATAGTATTGTTTCTCAACCTTCAGAAAACTAAGATCATGGCATCTGGTCCCATCACTTCAAGACAAATAGATGGGGAAACAATGGAAATAGTGACAGACTTTATTTTGGGGGCTCCAAAATCACTGCAGATGGTGACTGCAGTCATGAAATTAAAAGATGCTTGCCCCTTGGAAGGAAAGTTATGACCAACCTAGACAGCATATTAAAAAGCAGAGACATTACTTTGCCAACAAAGGTCCATCTAGTCAAAGCTATGGTTTTTCCAGTAGTCAAGTATGGATATGAGAGTTGGAATACAAAGAAAGCTAAGCACTGAAGAACTGATGCTTTTGAACTGTGGTGTTGGAGGAGACCCTTGAGAGTCCCTTGGCCTGCAAGGAGATCCAACCAGTCCATCCTAAAGGAAATCAGTCCTGAATGTTCATTGGAAGGACTGATGCTGAGGCTGAAACTCCAATACTTTGGCCACCCCCTGCAAAGAACTGACTCATTGGAAAAGACCCTGATGCTGGGAAAGATTGAAGGCGGGAGGAGAAGGGGATGACAGAGGATGAGACGATTGGATGGCATCACCAACTCAATGGACATGAGTTTGAGTAAGCTCTGGGAGTTGATGATGGACAGGGAGGCCTGGTGTGCTGCAGTCCATGGGGTTGCAAAGAGTCAGACATGACTGAGTGACTGAACTGAACTGAACTGAACTGAATAGTATTGTTTTTTAAATAAAACAAGTATCCTTATCTTTTAAAGATACATCATAAAATACTTACAAATAAGATAATATAGGTCTGAAATTGGATTCAAACTAGTCCAGTAATGGATTGTAGGGTGTGATGAGAATATGAACAAAACTGACCATTTGTGTTGTTGTTCGCTCAGTCATGTCCAACTCTTTGCGACCCCATGGACTGTAGCATGCCAGGCTTCCCTGTCCTTCACCATTTCCTGGAGCATTTGTAGATAATGGTTAAATTATCTCCCTACATTTGTGTATGTTTGAAAATTTTCATAGTACAAATATTTTTTAAAAGAAAGACAAAAAGTAGAGGTATACTGGGCTCCCTGCCTTCCAACAAGCCTTTTCTGGACTCCCAATTCCAGCTACACTTCTAAAACCCAAGGACCCCTTTTGGTCTCCTAGCCCCTTAGCTCACCTCATCATTACACCATTTTATGACTGTCTGCCCCACCCCATGAGACAATCAGCCACTTGAGGGCAAGGATTGTCTTTGTCTTTCTGATCATTCTTTCATCAGCTTCAGGTAGAGTACCTGACAGAAAAACAGACACTAGACACCTATGCAAATGTAAATCAAAGTCTACACAAATCAGATTTCAATGCACATGGCATTGGTTTCAAGGAAACAGCAACTTGATAGCTGTCTTTTGTCCTAACTGGCAGATATGATTCCATTGACTCAACGCCTATTTATTGAACCTCACATTGTATGAGAGACATGGTTCTGGAGACGATATACTCTCTATTCTTGATTATTTTCCTTTGCGGTCTCCATGAGAGACTGGGGAAAGATGCAGGGGTGCCCATGTGTTTACACACAGGTGCATACACACACACTCCCACATACAGATGTAGTTATTTGCTCATTGTTGGTCCTTTCAAGCTTTAGCTGATACAAATAAAAAAGGTTAGCATTCCTATAGCGATATCTAACATTTCTGTTTGCTCATTTTAGGTACCACATTGATAAGTAATATAGGATTGTTTGTTATAGAGAAGAGTTTCTAGTCCTCTTTAATAAAGATTAAGTTTGCTAAGGATAAAAACAACTTAGGTTTTCCCCCAAGTTCATCCTTTCTAAAATAATTAAAAGACTATACATGAGTGAGTGAAGTCGCTCAGTCATGTCCGACTCTTTGCGACCCTGTGGACTGTAGCCCACCAGGCTCCTCCGTCCATGGGATTCTCCAGGCAAGAATACTGGAGTGGGTAGCCATTTCTACGTTATTTATTCTACTAATAACATGAAACTTGATAAGTCTTAACAGTTTTCAACAAGTGGTAGATAATATGAGTGGCTTCCCTGGTGGCTCAGTGATAAAGAGTCCGTCTGCCAAGCAGGAGTCTTGGGTTGAATCCCTGGGTCAGGAAGATCCCCTGGAGGAGGAAATAGCAACCCACTCCAATATTCTTGCCTGGAAAATCTCATGGACAGAGGAGACTGGTGGGCTGCATAAACTTAATTTATACTTTTTTTTTAACTTTAAGTGCTTGAAGTGTGTCAATATTGCTGAACTTATGAAAATCTTATTCAGTGATGGCTCAGTCTGACAGCTAGAGATATTTTTCCACACATTTAATTCTGTCAATTCTAAAATAAAATATATTTGCAAGAGCTATTAATGAGCCATAGAATATAACAAAACAGAAGCCAGGATTACTGTTGTAAATTTTCAAATAACCTGTACTAAGTAGAGCCAACCTATTATGATTTTCACTATCACAGGATCACATGTAAACCATGCACCCTGGAGAAGCTGAATGCATTCTTATCGAATGAGTAAGTGAATTAATACCATCAGTTTGGACTAATGATGCAGAGTCAATTATTAAAAGCCTGTGTTATAGAAGAATATACATACACAGGGTTATTATTCTAAGAACATAACAAAATTGTATCTTGACAAAAGACTTTAGAGAACCTCCTTTGATAACGAGAGCCAAAATTGTTGGGACCAGCCCAACAACGAACCGACCTGAGGGAGTGGTGCTGCGGAAGAATAAGGAAAAATAAGACTCAGAAATAAGGTAAGGATCAGGGGCTGATGCGGCTTGCAGGCAAAAGCCCAGATCTTAATCCTTCCATGCTTTTTATTGCTAACGTCTACTTCCTTGTACCTGATCTAGAAATATCTGTTTTTCAGATTCTCAGATTGGGGATAAAGATACACAATGCACAGTCCTCAATGTCAAACCTTCAGGCCTTTCATGACTCTGTTTAGCCTTTCAGCTAGTGATGACCTTTCTCAGCAACTCCCTTAAGGCTCTGGTTATGAGAACAGTCATTAATGGTTTTCCATCAGTCACATCAGTACTTCAACATCTTGTTTTCAAGATGTTTTTCCACGATGTACTTTTTACTGCTCCCAGTCCTTCGCCTGGGGGTGATGACAAAGTCATTCTTATTTTTCAAAGAAGCCCTGTTAAGTATAATATAGGCCTGTGCATAGCATATTCCCTACATATCCCCCTTTTTAATTTTTTGAACCTTATTTTTGGTGATTATTGTTGATCACAGAAGCCAAAGCGATACTCGCTAATTGCTATTGTTGTCTGTCGACTTTCTTGGTGATTCACCAACAGACTATGTAGAAACAGAAAAAAAAGATACATAAAGATTAACATAAAACCAGCCATTGATCCTCCGGTAGTTTTCAAGTGAGGAATGGGATTTAATTGAGAAATACCATCTGCTGCTGCTTCCAGCAGATTAGATATGCTGGGAAAAGGTGTAGTTTCTGAGAGAAAGTGTCCATAATCTCTTGTTGTAAGTTATTAATATCCAGAGATAGATTACCTTGATTTAAGATGTGTTATTTAACTTTGTCCCAATGGAATGAAGATTCATTATATTTGTGAGGAGTGACACAAAAAGAAGTAATGTTCCAATCACGTTTAAGACGAATCTGTTTTTGCAGACCATTTACTTGATCACCTAGTAGTATAACAACCTGCTGTAAATCAACCATTTGTGCAGCTAATTTTCCATCTATTTGTCTTTGGATAGACCAAAGAACATCAGAATCTTTATGCCATTCTTGCACACAGTGCACAGTCTGTACACTCTGATGTAATGCCAGTCCTGCTCTGTTAATTATAGTACTGGCCTGTGCATAGCATATCCAAATACATATGATACCTTTAAATATTCTAGCATGGTATTTCAGTATGGTAATTTCAGCATCAGTTTCCATTTTCTATTAATATGAAGACATATTTTATTAAACCAAGAGAAACACCTGCCAATTCTCCAATATGGAGGACAGCAACCAGATGCTGATGCCAGAAACCTGGCTTGTACTATATCTTGGACGCTCCCCTTTTCTTAAGCCCATCTACCTGGTTATCAAAGTGTATTGTGCCTATGATCTAACCCTATTTTCCTCTTGTCTGCTTGGAGAGTTCCTACTTTTCCTTCACAATTCTGTGTAGTCTAACTTGACTCTCCCAGACTGACTTAGGCCTTCCTAATATCGAATATACTTTAGTCATATTTCTAATACAGCATATTTATGTGTTACAATATTACCATTATTTGAATTCCTCCTCTCAGGAATGGGATAAACGAGAACCAGTTCTGGCAAGATAAAACTGATGAGGTTAAACCCAAGCCAACATTCACAAGAGGGACCCATAAATCAGGAATCAGAGATCAGAAACATGCTCTAGAATCAAGGGGTCAGGTTAAAATGGTACCTGAAGATGAAGCTGATCTGTGTAAAATGGAGGAAAGGAGAGAAATGGGTGTAGATTAGCAAAAGAAAGAGGATCCAGAATGATTGCCACAGACACTGGTGGTCAGAGGCTCACATTTTACCGGATAGAATTCTGATGCATGGGGAATATTAAGCTATTTAACAGAGCTAAGTGAAAGCAATGAGTCAGAAAAGTTCTGTTTATACTATTGGGAGGGCAGAGGTCTGACCACCTCTCTTAAGTAAGAGGAAACTAAGGCCTTGGTTAAGCTAGAATTTCAGAGCTAAGAGGATGTGGAGAAAGTAAACTGTTTGTTGTGAGCAGAGGGTAACTTAATCTATAGCTTGGGAGCCAGAAACAGTACCCAGAAACAGATAAGGGGGGAGGGAATGAATTGGAAGATTGGGATTGACACATACACACATATATAAAATAGATAACTAATAAGAACCTACTGTATAGCACAGAGAACTCTACTCAATGCTCTGTAATGGCCTATATGGAAAAGAATCTAAAAAAATGAAAAAGAGAAGAGTGGATATATGTATATGTATAACTGATTCAATTTGCTGTATACCAGAAACTAACACAACATTGTATATCAACTGTACTCTAGAAAAAAAAAAACTTTTTTAAAGGCTTGATTCAGAAACAATCAATTGTGATTTTCATCTGGCTGTGTAATAATTCTCTCTGTACCACAGGCATAGTAAAAACTGACTAAGCATCATGTCCTTCTGCCAGAGGAGAAAGCGCTCCAGTGGTTTTCTGGTGCACAGCTAAATAAATGCTGTTTGGTTCTTGTTGAAGGCTTGTTAGGATGTTATGTAACAGAGGAAGAAGCCTAGAGGGAGGCAAGGCCACTGGATGCTCCGCAGCACGTATAATCTTTTCACTCAGTGCCTTGCCAACGTGGGTGTGTGCACACAGTCCTTCCCGGAGCTGTTCCACTGGGCTCCTGGAGCTGCCACCCCCGTCCTTGGCTGTGTGGCTGGGAATTTCTCTACTAGATGCTCCTCACCCCTCAGGGGTGTCGCCTGAGGAAGTTCAATCAAGGTCAAGGAGGCTTGTTTTCTCTTCCTCGTCAATGGATTGATTCTATAAACTGATCTGTTCTGTAAACAGAAGGAAATCCTCATTTTCTTTTCACACTTGAGTTTCCCTAAGGGCAGACACTAACTCAGGAGTCATGAATAACTTGCAAAGTTATTTCACGTACATTTCATTTGTTTTTTCCTGGAATGATAATAAGATCAAGGCCTGTATCTAGAAAAGAATTTGTGAGAACCTCTGGAAGTATAAGGTGTTTATTAGGATAGATGGTGGGGATTTGAAGTTACTTTATTCCTTTTCAATTCTGCTATTCTCTAAGGATTTTAACCATGTTGCCTGAAACGTCATCAAACAAATGCTTTCGTGATAGACCTTTCCAAAGAGCAAAATATTAGAAAGTTCCAGCCTAGCCTGTGTCTTGATATTCAGTTCCTCCAATTTGCAGGATTACGAAAAACGAGGCATCCTAAAGTTGCAAGAAACCTTTATCTGTTTCTTCAGACAATTGAAAGGCTACCATATATTAAGTGCCAAAATATTAGACCTCCAAGGAGCTAAGATCAGAAAAATAGTATCTAGAGAAAAACTAGTCAAAAATTTTTTCCATAGGATTTTAAAATTATAGGGTGAAATGCTGTTAGAAATGAATGAAATAGTCAACACATTCCTGTCACTTTACAGATGAGGAAGCCAAGGCCACGCATGATGTATTCATAGTGAAAAAATTGATGGGTACAAAACCAGGATAAGAATATAGGTCTTCCATTCCTCAAAATCCAAGGCTATGCTCCAGAAAATGTCCATTCCACATCCTCCGTTCCCAAATTTCACATTTAGAAATATATGTTTCATATTAAAATTCCAAGTCAGTATGCAGTTTAAAGGATATTTTGCCACATATTTTCTTAAACATTTCCAAACATGCTTTTGTTTCAACCTTGCTTTTGGTCTTTATTCTCAACTTAAAAGTTTAGCTTTAAAAACAAGCTTTTGGAATATTTTAAAAGGTGGAGATTTCCTTTGCTTCTGAGACCTTAGAGCTTCCTTAGATATAATTTTGTCTTAGCTAGTTGGATTTTTCATTTTTAAATGTCTCTATTTTCATTTAACTAAATGTGTTTATCACTTATCTCTTTGCACTTGAAATCCTAGTCTTGTTCAGCCATAAAAGTATAAATACAATTTAACACCTAACAAGAAAATAAGTATAATTGAAAAACTATGACAGTTTTGCTAAATTGAGCAGTGGGAGCATGCTCAGTCGCTTCAGTCGTGTTTGACTCTTTGCAACCCCATGGACTGTAGCCCACCAGGCTCCTCTGTCCATATTCTCCAGGCAAGAATACTGGAGTGGGTTGCCATTTCCTTCTCCAGGGGATCTTCCCAACTCAGGGATCAAACCTGCATCTCCTGTATCACAGGCAGATTCTTTACCACTAAGCCACCAGAGAAGCCCCTACACACTTGTTAGCACTGAATAATTACCACCTTCTCTAAACTCTACTATTTAGATACCTAATTGTAATGGCATTTTACCAAGAAAAGGTATGGTCATTCTTTTGGAGATCTGAAGACAGCAATTATGTATTAATTAAATTAGAAAAATGAAAGATTATTATAGTGAAGATTTTCTTTCTCCAGGCTGACTGCAGTTTCAAAGAATAAATATTAGATGAAAATTATTAGGAATTTAAATTCAGATCTATTTAATATTCTTGAGAAGTTCATAAAAAATAACTGCTGACATCTAATCATCCAATAAGTTCAAAGCACTTCCTACTTGGTATAAAAGAGACCTCATGTTCTGTATAATCATGCTGTCTGAAGAAGAGAAAAGACTTTAACAGAAAGTGCTTTTCTTTCCCAGGAATTAAAAGGAGTGGAAAAAAACCAAGTTGTTAAGTGAAAATATAATCACTGTAGTAAAACTGTTAAATGTGGCTACAAACAAAATTGATAATGGATAAATAACTATTTTGCAATAAAACTATGTATTTTACCAAAACACTTCCCTTACGTAACAGAAAAGTGGGCAAATTTAAACACAGTGACTCATGACCACCTGCTACTTCTGAAAATCTAGTGATATGCATACCTATTATTCAGAGGTTAGTAATTCCCTCTAGAGCTCTCTTTTTATTCTCCTCCTTTGTCAGCCAACTCACTTTATGGCTATTAAGTCCATAAAGCTTCTGAATCCTCTACAGGTCATCTCATAACAAAAGTTGACCACCTGACATCCAGTCCCTACCTGACAATCCATCCGTATTTTGTGAAAATATGTTAATCTCTCCCTAAGACCTAATAACCTGAGTCAACAGTGAGCACATTAGTGAAACACAATTGCTGGTTTAACGGAGTAATTCCAGTTAGCCACTGAGCATGAGGCATCTTCTACTTCTCCCATTGTCTAGAGATTCATTCAATTTGTCAGTAAGCTGAGTGGACATAATAGAGGAGGCAATGAAATCATGAGTTGATCTGTCCATCTAAAATATCTACCATTATTTAAAAAAACATTTAATATTAATTCAGTTTTTGAATTAATAATCCATATCTAGACAGAGACTTTGAACTATAACAAGTAACAATATTTGAACTAAGAAAAGTTACTATAATGCTTTATGTCAAATATTGAGTTGGCCAAAAAGTTCATTCGAGGTCTTCCATAACATCTTATGGAAAACCGGAACAAAATTTTTTGGCCAACACAATATTTTTATTGACCTTTGGGATAGTCTATAGAGTTCTTGAAAGAAAATGAAACACCTCTAAAAGTGTAAAACAAATTTATACTACTTACAGCAAAGTAAAAAATACGTGTTTTTTTTCCAAAACAAAATAAGCAAAGATTAGGACAGCTGATCTATTAATAGATTAAACTCTACAAAGACTGGTTCCAAATAGGAAAAGGAGTATGTCAAGGCTGTATATTGTCACCCTGCTTATTTAACTTATATGCAGAGTACATCATGAGAAATGCTGGGCTTGAAGAAGCACAAACTGGATTCAAGATTGCCAGGAGAAATATCAATAACCTCAGATATGCAGATGATACCACCCTTATGGCAGAAAGTGAAGAGGAACTAAAAAGCCTCTTGATGAAAGTGAAAGAGAAGAGTGAAAAAGTTGGCTTCAAGCTCAACATTCAGAAAATGAAGATCATGGCATCTGGTCCCATCACTTCATGAGAAATAGATGGGGAAACAGTGGAAACGGTGGCAGACTTTATTTTGGGGCTTCAAAATCACTGCAGTTGGTGATTGCAGCCATGAAATTAAAAGACACTTACTCCTTGGAAGGAAAGTTATGACCAACCTAGATAGCATATTCAAAAGCAGAGACATTACTTTGTCAACAAAGGTCCGTCTAGTCAACGCTATGGTTTTTCCAGTAGTCATGTATGGATGTGAGAGTTGGACTGTGAAGAAAGCTGAGCACCGAAGAATTGATGCTTTGGAACTGTGGTGTTGGAGAAGACTCTTGAGAATCCCTTGGACTGCAAGGAGATCCAACCAGTCCATCCTAAAGGAGATCAGTCCTGGGTGTTCTTTGGAAGGGCTGATGCTAAAGCTGAAACTCTAATACTTTGGCCACCTTATGCAAAGAGTTGACTCACTGGAAAAGACCCTGATGCTGGGAGGGATTGGGGGCAGGAGGAGAAGGGGAGGACAGAGGATGAGATGGCTGGATGGCATCACTAACTCAATGGACGTGAGTCTGAGTGAACTCCGGGAGTTGGTGATGGACAGGGAGGCCTGGCGTGCTGCGATTCATGGGGTCACAAAGAGTCATACACGACTGAGTGACTGAACTGAACTGAACTGACTGACTACAAAGTATCTTGCCTTGAACCCCTCACTTGACAGAGGGAAAAATCTAAAAACCAGATAAGTTAACTGACTTGGAGGTAAGTACAGGTCAGTGGCTATTAGTGAATAAACAAGAAACAGACGAAAGGTCACACGAATCTCTCTTCTCTGCTCTTTGCATGTAGGACAGAGGTAACTGTCATCCTCCTCTATACCCTTTTAGGACTCCCCTCAACCCCACGATGTTCCTTTGTTCCGAGTGCTTAGGCTATGTCCTGTTCCTAAAAAGTCTGGTTTTCCAGTTAACTATTGTTTGGAAAATAATCTCTTAAACCACTATATGGCCTTAAACCAAAATGTGCTCCATGGCATATGATTAGATGTTGCCTAACAAAAGAGGTCTCTGATAAAATGAGGTTTGGAAATTCTAGGTTAAACAAAGGTTTCCTTTCTTTTCTGTCTACTTTTTCCTGGTCTTTAATATCTTCAGATATTCCTATTCCAACTTTATTTAGTACATTTTTTGTTGTTCTAAACCAAAGTATATGTCACAGGCACTATAATAAATTAAAACACAATTTGGGAAACACTGTTACATAAGCTAATTCCTAATGAGTTTACCTAAGATGTCTCCTTTCCAGAAAGATACTTTTTTACAATTCTGAATGATCATTTTGGAAATTTGTCAAACACACAGTAGAAAATTAAACTGACCCCTTATTCATACTAGCCAAAGATAAGACGAGTCTGGAGTATTTGTATTTTAAAATTGGCTTTTGGAAGATTAAAAGGCTTTAAGATGTGAAGAAATTACAATTTAAGATGGCATTTCATGTATTGTGAATCAGATGCTCAAATTACTTCACTTATGTATCTTCCCTGTAAAGTTGATCCTAATCTAATAGAGGTGCCATTTATTGAGCACTGCATGCCAGGCTGTGCTAAGCATTTTGCATCATTCACAACAGCCCTTTAAAGAAGACCCTTTTATAATTCAAATTGGTCTAGTTCCCAGGCCTACGCTACTAACCTCACTATGACACACTTTCACCAGTCCATCCAATTACCAAAGTTCCAGTAATTCAAACATGAACTCTGCTTTTTCCTTCATACCACAGCTCCAGAAAGTGTCAGGATTTAAGCCAGGATTCTGTCCATATTTCAGAATCATTTCCCTCTCCTTGTATAGGAAATGTTGAACTTCTTTACAGTAAATACTTTGATTTCCTCTATGAATAACAATGGACTTCCCTGGTGGCGCAGTGGTTAAGAATTCGTTGGCCAATGCAGGAGACTCGGTTTCAATCTGTGGATCCGGAAGACGACCTGAAGAAGGAAATGACAACCCACTCCGGTATTCTTGCCTGGAAAATTACATGAACAGAGGAGCCTGGCGGGCTACAGTCCATGGGGTTTTAAAGAGTCAGACACAGATGAACATATACGCACACACGGATAACAATGTAATAAATTAGACAGGTGCAAGGCATGCGATTGTATTGATTCCGTCTTCAAAGGGGGCTTGGTGGTGACCCTGGTTAGTTCACGGTAGTTATGGTTTCTTTTTTGAGTTGAGTGCTACTCAAAGTGTAGTCCTGCCACTTCCAAACTCTTTGTTATGGATCTATGTTAAAGGGCTTATTCCAGAAAACAAATCAGCTACCTCATTAAGCACACTATTTAGTTCAACTGACATTTGCTCTCAAGGCAAAGGGAGGGAAGCGGTGTGTAGTTTTGTGCTCTCGTACAAACTCCTGTGCTGTGATGTGCTGAACTTAGTCGCTCAGTTGTGTCTGAATCTTTGTGACCCCGTGGACTGTAGCCCTCCAGGCTCCTCTGTCCATGGGATTCTCCAGATAAGGATACTGGAGTGGGTCGCCATGCCCTCCTCCAAGGGATCTTCCCAATGCAGGGATCAAATCTAGGTCTCCTAAATTGTAGGCAGATTCTTTACCATCTGAGCCACCAGGGAAGCCCACGAATACTAGAGTGGGTAGCCTATCCCTGTGTTGGAGAAGACTCTTGAGAGTCCCTTGGACAACAAGGAGAGCCAACCAATCCATCCTAAAGGAAATCAGTCCTGAATATTCATTGAACGGACTGATGCTGAAGCTGAAACTCCAATGCTTTGACCACCTGATACAAAGAACTGACCCATTGGAAAAGACCCTGATGCTGGGAAAGATTGAAGGTGGGAGGAGAAGGGGACAACAGAGGATGAGATGGTTGGATGGCATCACCAACTCAATGGACATGAGTTTGAGTAGGCCCCGGGAGTTGGTGATGGACAGGGAAGCCTGGCATGCTTCAGTCCATGGGGTCACAAAAAGTCAGACACAACTGAGTGACTGAACTGAACTGAACTGAGCCTATCCCTTCTCCAGGGGATCTTCCCAACCCAGGAATCAAACTGGGGTCTCCTGCATTGCAGGTGTATTCTTTACCAGCTGAGCTACCAGGGAAGCACAAATACCTACCTCACCTCAGATGGATACAGACAGGCTATGAGAAACATTGCTCTAAATGACTTGGTTTGGCATTATTTTGTTTTGATCCTGAGGTCTCGGTGGTAGAGTAAAAGGAGTATGGACTCTGGAATCATGCAATCTGGATTACCAGTGACAATTCTGTTGCTTACTTGCAGTGTAATGTTGGGAAATTCATATAAACTCTTTCAGCCTCAGTTTTCTTGTCTATAAAGTGGAGGAATTCATTATTTCTTCCCAGGTTGGTTGCAAAGAGGAAATCAGACAATGTTTTTAAAGTTCCTAACCATATGTGGATAATATATTTGTTAATATGACAGTAAACTTCACTCCCTTACTGTTTCTACCACAGGGCTTCCAGTACCATGTACTGGAATTCTGATATTTTTGGAATCAGTATTTTTCATTGATATAGGTTTTTCACTGTAGTTTTGGACTATAGTAAAGCAGAAGGAAAAGGTAAGAAAGTGTGGCAATGGTAGAAAAAATAGATCCTTAAAATGCACAATTATTAAAATTTATACAGAATAAAAAACCATTCATCTTACTTTCTTGACATCTTCTAGGGAAAGAAGTTAAGGATTAGGAAGAAACATCAACCTGCCTTTGATGATTTCTGAAATTATCCTGTGAATATATATATACATTGGTCTCTATCATCTCAAAGAACTATTATTTCTTATTTCTTTGCTTCAGTTCATCCCCTAATAGTATTGTATTAAGTCTATTTAGAAAGAAATGGGGGCTACGACTTGTCAAAGTTAGTCAGAATTCATAATACTTTAAAAACAGTATTTAAATAGACCTTAAAAAATAAGTGTTGAAGTACATTTGGGTAGCAGAGTTCTTGTTGGATTCTACTGGTGGCCTCTTTCTATAATTGGCTTATTATTGATCCAGGCTTACTTCATACAACTGTTATTGTTGATAAACATGAGGAGAATCTTTGGAAAACCATAGTAATCATTCACATTTAAATAGCTATGGTAGGTTGTTGCTAAATTTACCTGAAGAAGTTTTCAGATGACCTCGAGTATGACTTTATGACATAGGCAATTAATATTTTGCTTTACTACAGCAATTCCTTGCTAGAAATTGTGCTTAAGTTTCAGGATTTCATATTAGGACAGCACTTGCAATATATTCTCAAAATTTACCATTGCAGAAAAAAGCAAGGAGGAACTAAAGAGCCTCTTGATGAAGGTGAAAGAGGAGAGTGAAAAAGCTGGCTTAAAACTCAACATTCAAAAAAAAAAAAAAAAAAAATCATGGCATCCAGTCACATTACTTCGTAGCAGATAGATGAGGAAACAATGGAAACAGTGACAGACTTTATTTTCTTGGGCTCCAAAATCACTGCAGATGGTGACCGTAGTCATGAAATTAAAAGACGCTTGCTTCTTGGAAGACAAGCTATGACAGACCCAGACAACTGGATTTACATTTTATTAAAAAGCAGAGACATTACTTTGCCTACAAAGTTCCATCTAGTCAATGCTATGGTCGAGATGGTTGGATGCCATCACCAACTCAATGGACATGAGTTTGGGCAAACTCCGGGAGATAGTGAAGGATAGGGAAGCCTGGCGTGCTGCAGTCCACGGGGTGGCAAACCGCCAGACATGACTGGGCGACTCAACGACAACGACACCTGGATGATAGAATGTAATTGCTTACCACTGTAAAACTTCGAAGTATTAGAAGTATTAACACTACCACCACCAATACATAGTTTATTTTTAGGTACATAGTTTAAAATGAAAAGCTCAGTCTAAATAAAGAATAAAAGAGAAAGTCAGAGAATAAGAATTTTTTATCATTTTATTCAATAAATGCTTATGATTTTTATGACTTTAATTTTTTAAAAAATTCAGTCTAATTGTATCTATTCAGCACAGAAAGGATAGACATATACAATAAGAAGAGACATTTCTCAAGGTGCTTATGCTAATTCCACCTAACATGTCTCTAGAAATACTTTCTCAAACAGTAGAGATAGGAATAATGAATTAATTTACTTTACATAAAAAATATTTTGCTTAACACTCCATATAGCCTGAGTGAGTTAATTGTTGTAGTACATATTCCTCATCCATTAAAAGAAAAGGCAAAAGAGACTTGTGTGCTCTCCACTCCTTTGTTTTGAGATTTCTCTGCAGGGGATTTAAGACAACCCACTCCAGTATTCTTGCCCAGAAAATCCCATGGATGGAGGAGCCTGGTGGGCTGCAGTCCATGGGGTCACTGAGGGTCGGACATGACTGAGTGACTTCACTTTCACTTTTCACTTTCACGCATTGGAGAAGGAAATGGCAACCCACTCCAGTGTCCTTGCCTGGAGAATCCCAGGGACGGGGGAGCCTGGTGGGCTGCTGTCTATGGGGTCACAGGGTCAGACACGACTGAAGCAACTTAGCAGCAGCAGCAGCAGCAGTGCTCACATTACACATAAAAGGCACAGTGGAGAACTAAGCAATTATCCAACTGTGTTCATATTTTACTGAATTTGCCTCAATTATAACTGAAACTTCAGTAAAATAGTGTCTGTTCAGAATTACTTAAGTGTTGCCTCAATTTCTTCCACTAACTGTCTATACATAGTTCCATAACCTGTAAAATGGGATCACTCGAATTGTCTTTCACTGTTAGTGGGAATGTGAATCAGTGCACCACTATGGAAAAGTGTATAGAGGCTCTTTAAAAAACTAAAAATCGAGTTGTCATTCGACCCAGCAATCCCACTCCTGGGCATACACCCAGACAAAAGTATAATTCAAAAAGACACATGCAACCCTATGTTCATCAGATCAGTTCAGTTGCTCAGTCATGTCTGATTCTTAGTGACCCCGTGGACTGCAGCACGCCAGGCTTCCCTGTCCATCACCAACTCCCAGGGCCTACTCAAACTCATGTCCAGTGAGTTGGTGATGCCATCCAACTATCTTGTCCTCTGTCGTCCCCTTCTCCTCCCGCCTTCAATCTTTCCCAGCATCAGGGTCTTTTCCAGTGAGTCAGTTCTTCTCATCAGGTGGCCAAAGTACTGGAGTTTCAGCTTCGGCATCAGTCCTTCCAATGAATATTCAGGACTAATTTCATTTAGCATTGGCTGAGTGGATCTCCTTGCAGTCCAAGGGACTCTCAAGAGTCTTCTCCAACACCACAGTTCAAAGGCATCAATCTTTAACACTCAGCTTTCTTTGTGGTCCAGCTCACACATCCATACATGACTACTGGAAAAACCATAGCTTTGATGGTTTTCCATCAATGTCTTTGCTTTTTAGTATGCTGTCTGGGTTTGTCATAGCTTTTCTTCCAAGGAGCAATCATCTTTTAATTTCATGACTGCAGTCACCATCTGCAGTGATTTTGGAGCCCAGAAAAATAAAGTCTCTCGCTGCCATTTGCAACATCACGCATGCATCTAGAGATTGCCATACTAAGTGAAGTAAGTCAGAAAGACAGATACCATATGATATCACTTATGTGGAATCTAAAATATGACACAAGTGAATATATCTACAAAACAGAAACAGTCTCACAAATATAGCGAACAGACGTGGTTGCTAAGGGGGAGATGGACCAGGGAGGGAAGGACTGGGAGCTCGGTAAGAGCAGGTGAAAACTATTATATACAGGATGGATAAACCACAAGATCCTACTATACAGCATAGGGAACTCTATTCAATATTCTGTGATAATATTGGAATGATGGAACCCATAATGGAAATAATGGAAATAATGGAAAAGAATATTTATATATTTAGAACTGAGTCACTTTGCTGTACACCACAAATTAAACACATCAATAAATCAATACTTCAATAATTTTTTTAAGCAGATGAGATTTAAAAAATGAGATCCCTTGAAATTTCATTTTAAAATAATAGAAAAGATGCGAGTGCTGAATACTTCTTTCCAGTCTCTGATGAAGGAAAGCAGTAACCTTCATCCCTGAAGAGTTTGTGACAATGTAAACACAAAATATTTGTCTAGCATGTGATCAGACAAATAAGCACAAATAAGTCATTAGAATGTGCTACATCACAATCATGACTTAGAAATAATATAGTTATTGTATTAAAATTACTATATTGTTATAAATATAACAATAGAAACACAAGGGATAAAACCTGTCATAAGCGTATGGCCATGTTTTCACAGGGGTGCAGGAGCACAGAGAGGATGTGTTTCTCTTCATTTGTCTGAGCAAATGTTTGCTTTGGTCTATTTTTGCTTCCTCTTCCACTTCCTACTAAACAAGTCACACCAGAATCAATCATGTCAATATTTAAGGGACTCATTTAGCAACTGCATTGTCTGTACTTCCTGTAATCACTGAACATTGTGTAGCTATTTTCTACTTTCAAAATAAGTTTTAATCATAGTTACCCCATCCTTGTGACGTTTTCCCACATTCAGCCTCCACATTTTCAAATCAAACAACTTTTAATAATGCATCATCAATTCTAAAATTCTGCTCCGTGTTTCATACTGAATGCTTCAAAGAAGCTGGAGGAAAGGTATAAAATTAATTCATTAATCCAACCTACTGACCTTCTGAATCAAGAGCTCTCCAGCCATAAACCTTAGGCATCTGCATTTTTTCCCTATACTTTTGATAATTTCCTTCTCTTATTTGGATCCCTTGTTCATTGCTGCTGCTGCTAAGTTGCTTCAGTCGTGTCCGACTCTGTGCAACCCCATAGACGGCAGCCCACCAGGCTTCCCCGTTCCTGGGATTCTCCAGGCAAGAACACTGGAGGTGGATTGCCATTTCCTTCTCCAATGCATGAAAGTGAAAAGTGAAAGGGAAGTTGCTCAGTCGTGTCTGACTCTAGCAACCCCATGGACTGCTGCCTACAAGGCTCCTCCATCCATGGGATTTTCCAGGCAAAAGTACTGGAGTGGGGTGCCATTGCCTTTTCTACCCTTGTTCATTAGATATTGAATATTCTAGGTTGATTCTCTGTGTGTGTACATGTAGTCAGTCAGTTGTGTCTGACGCTTTGTGACCCTATGGACCTCTATGGAACATTCCAGGCAAGAATACTGGAGTGGGTTGCCATATCCTCCTCCAGGTGATCTTCCTAACCCAGGAACTGAACCCACGTCTCCTGTGTTCCCTGCATTGCAAGCAGATTCTCTGCCCCTGGGGAAGCCAGATTGACTCTGATCTCCTCATAATGTCTTTCCTATTGCCGCTTTCCACTTTGCTGCCTTTTTACTCTCCTTTCTAGAATATAACTCAGTTTTATCTTCCAACCTTTCCACTGATTTATTTTGCCATCCTTTCAAAAATTGTATTTCTTTTCATTTCTTCTTCCATTGTGCCCTGTTCTTTTTTTTAATATACATAAGAGCTAAACAAAACAGAAGTGACAAAGAACTTAACATATTTAGGAGACTGTCATCCATTCTGTTCAGAAAAGCCAGAGTAGAGATATAGGCTAGTGAAGATATACATGGAGAGTACAATAAAGCCTCTAACTCTCCCCCTCTTCACCCTCCCCCAAACCTGTTTCAAGCCCATTGCCACATGAGTTTGCAATTCCTTTCATTAAGCAGACAGGATTCTGTTTCCTGAACCCTGATTTGGAGTAGTCTTATGACCTCCTTGGTAAAAAAAAAAAAAAAATTAGCAGATATAACAGTGTGTTGCTTCTGAGCCTAGGCCTCAAAAAACCTTGTATGTTTCTGATTATGGTTTCTTTTGTACCTCTACCGTTCCCATAAGCCACGCCCAGGCTACCCTGCTAGAAGATGAGGGACACACAGGTCGAGTCAAGCTGTCCCAGTCTTTCAGCTAAGCCTGTCCTAGACCAGTCCAGGCCAGCCAACCACCAGAACAAGAGCAATTTCAGCCAAGATCAAGAGAGCCAATGCAGCATACCAGCCCAGACAAGAGAGCATCAATGTTTCCTGAGTATGTTTCTGAGATTTTGTGGTTGTTTGTTACACAGCATGGTCCTGGAAATACACAACTGATACAGAAAGATAGTTGTTGGTCAGGTATGGAGGATCTTGTCTGTTACTCTGAGGAATTTGAGCTTATGAAATGGAAAACCTGAAGGGTATTCAAAGAAGAGAAACATGACTTGGTTTGCATTTTGGAAAAGTAACTCTAGCTACAATGCAGGCTAAGTTGAGAGTGGAATCTCAAGACAGCAAATGCCTCAATGATGTAACATCAGTGGGAATAGTAAAGAGAAGACCAATACCAGAGACATCAAAGAAGTAGAAGATTTAGCGTAAGGTAAGTGACTGGTTGAAGAAAGAGAGGGAAAGGAAATTCTGATGTGTTTCCTGGGTTTTGGTGCCATAAAATGAACTCATACTGAGTTCTGGGAGGAAATAGAGTAAGTTTATTTTTGCTGTATTAAATTACTATGTATATTAAATTTGAGTCCTAAGGGACATTTAGGTAGATGTTTGGCAGTCAGTGTTATGTCTAGGTCTGGAGGTTGGGATTGAGTTCTGGAGTTTTGATAAAAACACTAATTTAGGAAGCCATAATATACGGGTAGCTAAGTAGAGCCATGAGGTTGGATGAAATTGCCCAAGGATAAGGTGTATATTAAGAAGAGAACCAAGGACAGGCAGGGCACTGGGGTGAACAATGTTCAAGGCACTTGTTAAAGATGAAGAGCCAGCAGAAAGAGAGAGGACAGAATACAAGGAAATCAGGCATCTCAAAGCCAGAGGAACATTTCAAAGGGAGAAGGAATCACAGTATCTAACTGGTGTAAGTTGTCTCTTTCATTAAGAATATGTCTATCAAAATTTTGGAATCAGAAAGGTATTTGAAGATTAAGACTTCAACATCGCAGTGACATCTACAAAGTTATTTTTCCAATTAAATGATTAGTTTTATAGGAGTTGGGCCTACCAATCTAACTGCAAAATGAAAAATTAAAATATTTCTGAAAATATTTAAAAGGTCCATCTTAATAAGTGTAGAATCACTTTAAGGCTCATGCAATTCAAAGAAGAAAAGAAGGAGAATTATTCTTAACATCATCATGAGGTCTACTTACTCTAATTTCAGGTAGACTCACTAGAGAATACTAGAACAGATGTTCAGGGAACACAAAGGTCATCTCTCTAGTGCAGGGCACTCTGGTTCTCTGATTATTTATAACTTGTCATTCACATCAGCTGATTTAAAAACAAGCCAGGAAGTATTTAGGCCAAATGTTCAGGGACATCAAGACGCCTGTAATTTTTTTTTTTTAAATTTTCTGATATAGTACTTCCATTTTAATCGTGTTCTTCTACAGACTAAACACAGATAAATTAATCTACTATGTTAGGGTTGCTTTGTTTTATTTAGTATACATTGCTGAAAAGCTTATTTCTTGAGCCTCCCTTTATAAAGGTGAATTAACACTCCTGGAATATAAGGAACTCCATTCTAATATTTAGAAGTCATTCAAACTGGGATTTCTTGAACGACGCCATCTAAGTAGTACTGTGGTCATTGCAGGCTAGTTTGTACAGTTTTCCCAACACAGTAAATATGAGGGGACAGCAGAATCTACAAGAGAGTCTCTAAGGTTCGTTTTAGGTGTCTTATCTGCAGGCAGCTTCTTGAAAAAGGAGAATACAGCAGCCGCTCTAACCACCGGAGGGGGCCATTTCATCAATTTCAAGCCTGACTATATTGAAGCAAAACTGTTTTCTTTTGACAGCAGGCTTTTCAACTGATGGTGAGGAGTTTGTTTACCGGTTGCAAAAGAGAAGAGCCAGGACCCTTTGTCGGTTGCAGGCTGGGTTGGGAGAGTGCCTCAAGCCTGTGATCCCCTCTGCGAGGACTAGGAGAATACTGGGTGCAATGCAGGCACCCTGAACAGCTCCCCAAAACTCACACAGCTGTTCCCGTCCCATTACAGGTCTCATCCAAGAGAAAATAAGCACTCTCGTGTACTTGCTTTTCTGTGGACGATCTAACACTTTGCTAAGCTGCCATACTAAATATGTTGTTCTTTAAAGGGAAGCTCTCAAAATGTGGGGGCAGGTGGACTGCGATTCTGAGTTTAGTCACATTCAGTTTAGTCCAGTTGCTCAGTCGTGTCTGACTCTTTCTGACCCCATGGACTGCAGCACGCGAGGCTTCCCTGTCCATCACCAACTCCCAGAGCATTCTCAAACTCATGTCCATCGAGTCAGTGATGCCATCCAACCATCTCGTCCTCTGTTGTTCCCTTCTCCTGCCTTCAATCTTTCCCAGCATCAGAGTCTTTTCCAATGAGTCAGTTTTTCACATCAGGTGGCAAAACTTTTGGGGCTTCAGCTTCAGCATCAGTCCTTCCAATGATTATTCAGGACTGATTTCCTTTAGGATGGACTGGTTTGATCTCCTTGCTATTCAGGAGACTCTCAAGAGTCTTCTCCGACCCCACAGTTTGAAAGCATCAATTCTTTGGCTCTCAGCTTTCTTTATGATCCAAGTCTCACACCCATACATGACTACTCACATTATTTCACCAATATACATCCTTCAAGATACTGGTGTTTAAAAACAGGAGCTTTTTAGTAAAAAGAAAAAAAGGCAAGGTCTGTGCCTATTCCATTGACCGAGAACAAAAGCCCAACTCAAACTAGCTTAATGAGGACAGATAGGAATCCCTTGGGTCACCTAACAGAAAGGCCCAGCAGCATGCTCCCTTCAGGAATGGCTGGCTTCAGAATTTCATGTCTTGAGGATGCTGCTGCTCCCTATCCACCTCTTGGACTGCTTTCCTGTGTGTTGACCTCAGTCAGGTAGGGACTCTTCTTATCGGAGCAGGTGCTTCTGGGCAGTCTCAGGTTTAAATGGCTCTTATACCTAATGACCCCACCAGAAGGTGAGCAGCTCATCTCTAAAAACTCCAGCAAACGCCTGGAATATACCTCAGGATATGTGCCCATCTGTGGACTCAGCCAAGCCATGACCACCAACCACTGCAAAGCTTATGGGCAGTGGTATGGATGCAATGACCTAGAATGAGGAAGGGTTGGTCTCTAAACAGGAAAAAAAGAAATATTTCTGGAAGAAGAGGGAGGGGATGCTAAAAATTAACAAATCCATTATATCTTACAATTTGTAAATAACTTACCATTGTGCTTAAAGCATAAAGAACTTAAAGAAAAGTAGCTAAAAGAAAGAAGAGAATGATAGTGAACAAGAAAATAATGATAATATTTCTGAGATGATGAAGATAAAGATCATTGTTATTTCAGTATTGAACTCATGTTCTGTGTATAACTTACTTGGCCTATTGAGCTGCAAACTTGGACACAAAAGATGTCAGTGCTGTATGATTATCAATGAAAAATAATGAAAAGGTAAAGAAAGCATATTCAGGGATTCGAGAAAATTGACATTGGGGCATAATAAATAATTCTGTGATCTAGGAAACAGATAGTTGGTTTTATGGTCCTGCTCCAGCCCACCCAATGTATCATTGGGCAAATTTGAGCAGAAATCTCTGTTCTCAGCAGGCCTGTAAAACATGACTACCAACCTCTGGGCCTTTGTTCAGACTGTATTCCCAGTCTGAAGTGTTATCACCCTCCTCTCTGTCTTTCCAAGTCAGCCCACGGTTTGAGGCCATCTCTGCTATGGACACTGTTCCAACTCTGATACATCTCTCATCTGTCTCATAGCATTCTGTTAGCCCTGTAAAGTTCCTGGGAAGATGAGTAAAATATTACTTTACAGAATTTTGCATCTATAGCACAATCTGACACTTCATCATACTAATTGTGTATTGTCCCCTGCATGTCAAGGACACAGGTTGAGCTACCTCCTGCTTATCCTACTCAGCTTTAAATGTCATCTTCTCCAATGAGCCTTCCATGACCCTAGAAGTTAGAGCGGGTGTCTCCCTTACCATTTTCCAAAGCCTCTTCAGCCCTCCAGGTATGCATTTTCTTTGTGTACTAATAACTTTGAATACTACCAGCTCAACATCTTCAACGAGTCTTTGATCTATCTGCTTAATAACTGAAAAATAACTCACAGAAAAAAAAAAAATTACAGAGCCGTTTAATCCAAAATGACATTGTATTCAATAGAAGTACATGAGAATTCAGCAAAAGGAAAAACTCAGAAAGGTTTCAGGGAATGCTGTATTTTATTCATCACAGTATACTTAGCCCTGCGCTCAGCACCTAGAACAGATAGAATACCAGATGTCAGTACCTAGACAAACAGAATAATTTGGAGGAATGCCTGAGGGATGAAGAGGGGCATAGAGGGACGGGGGCGGGAGGAAGCATTGAACCGAGTGCTAAGCAGGAACTGAATTTGAACACACAGGGCTGAGTAGATTATTATTGTATGTAGTTTGACTCTCCTGTGAAATTATATGAGTCACGCAATCCTTGACTTAAGGCAGAGGTAAACAAGAACCTTTAAAAAGAGGTTAGAAAAAAAAAAAACAAGAAGAGACTAGAGGTTTGAAACAGTGAGAGTGAGGGAAACAAGAAACGAATGAAATATACAGAGCTTTATGTTTTTTATATTCTGAATTCTAGAATGCCTTAAAACAGTTTATCATACCAAAGTCAGATTATCTTGCAATGGATTCTGTGTAAAAGAAGTATAGTGAAAGCCGCTCAGTCGTGTCCAACTCTTTGCAACCCCATGGACTCTACAGTCCATGGAATTCTCCAGGCCAGAATACTGGAGTGGGTAGCCTTTCCCTTCTCCAGGGGGTCTTCCCAACCCAGGGATTGAATCCAGGTCTCCCACATTGCAGTTGGATTCTTTAGCAGCTAAGCCACAAGGGAAGCCCACAGTTTTTAATCAAGTCAAATGCTTTAAACTTTGATCAGGAACTAAGAAATCATGTAACTTTTATCCACAAAAGCATCTCTCTGACAAAACTGGGATGTATTTCCTTTGAAACAGAAAACAATGCGTTAGTGGCATGAAGCTTAATAAAGAGTTCTGGGTGATCTCTTGTTTATCAAACGACTGGTCTACGTACTCGGGCTGTGATGAAATAATCAGTCCACAAGAACTTAATACACTCTGGGAAAGCTCTCTGTGTGTTGTATCCAGGGAACCTAAAATGAAACTTGAAGCAACTGTGTAAAAGGAACAGGAAAACAACCCTAGCTGTTATCTCTTATTGAGTCTATTTTTTGGTAGAGAATCCTGAGAAAACAAAAGCCATCTTGTTTGAAGTGTTTATGCCTTCTTCAAGTTTGAGGGGGAGAAGAAATCTGTTTGAAGTACTTACAAATTAAACATTGCGAAGAGTATTTCTTCCTTCATATCTGAAATAACTAATTCTATAATTGGACTATTTTACCTTTTAAAAATTTAGTTTTAGCATCTGCTTGTGCCTGGAGCTCAACACATTGCAGAGGATACAAGAGATATAAAATTACATCAACATCACTTGGGAACTGGTTGGAAATACAGGTTTTCAGGCTCTACCTCAGTCTTAATCAATCAGGATCTGCATTTTAGCAAGAGCCCCAAGTGATTTGTATGTGCTTGAGAATTTGAGAAGCAAAGTTATGGCTGTGAGTTGGAATCATGTGGGCTTGCTTTTGTTTTTTCACTGTTCTTGGTGGCTGAGACTGTAAAGAATCCTCCTGCAATGCAGGAGACCAGATTCGATCCCTGGGATGGGAAGATCCCCTGGAGGAGGGCATGACAACCCACTCCCGTATTCGTGCCTGGAGAATCCCATGGACAGAGGAACATGGAAGGCTACAGTCCATGGGGTCACAGAGTCAGACATGACTGAGTGACTAACACTTTCACACTACTCTTGCCTGATCTCTTTCCAGAAATTACTATTTCATTTGCATGGGGTACATCCTGGGCATGGGAATGTTTCTGAAGATTCTCAGGTGATTCTAACGTGCAGCCTAGTTTCAGACTCACTGCCCTGAGTCCCTGCTCTGGTGCAGCTTGTGGGCACCTGCTAAAACTCAGATTCTGATTGTTGAGGTCTGGGATGGATTCTGGCAATCTGCATTTTTAACCAGTTGCTGGGTGATACTGCAACAATTTTTTCCCCTCTTGTATCTTCCTCCATAATACCTAGCTCCAGGCATAAACAGATGCTAAAGAAATAATTTTTCAAGGACTCATTTTTTTTTTCCCAGTATAAGGATAATTGCATTTTATGGCTATTTTTCACATGTATTTTTTAAGCAATGGCAGCACAAACTGAAACCCCTAAGAAATAAGAGGAAATTAATGTTAGCTTAAATATTATGGCCTGCTATGGGTTGACATGTTTCTCCCCAAAATGACACAGGGAAATCCTTATCTCCACAACCTCAGAACTGATTTGGAAACAGATGTCATTGCAAGTTTACTTAGTTAAGTTAAAACGAGATCCTACTAGAGTAGAATCCTTAAGGGCCCACTATGGGCCCTTAATCCAATGTGTGTGTGTGTGTGTGTGTGTGTGTGTTTATGCGTGCGCATGTGCACGCTTTGCTGCTCAGTCGTGTCTGACTCTTTGCAACCATGGACTAGAACCTGCCAGGCTCCTCTGTCCATGGGATTTCTAGGCAAGACTCCTAGAGCAGATTGCCATTTCCTCCTCCCCAGGGTCTTCCCTCGAACCCGCATCTCCTGCGTCTCCTACATCGGCAGTACCACTGCCACCACTCTTTACCACTACATCACCTGGGAAGCCCAATCCAATACGACTTATGTTCTTATAAGAAGAGAAGAGACACAGTGACAGATACACACAGGGTCATGTGACAGTGGAGACAGGGATTGCAGTGATGTATCTACAAGCCACGGAACATCAAGGACTGCCCACACCTACTGGAGGCTAGGAAAAGGCAAGGAAGTCGTCTTCCCTAGAATCCTCAGAGGAAGCACAGCCCTGGCCACATCTTGATTTTAAAGTTCTTCCCTTGAGAATTCAGAGAATTAACATCTTTTGTTCTAAGCCACCAGCTTGTAAATTTGTTATGGTAGCCCTAAGCAACTGGTGCACAGCCTGTCTTCCAAGTACTTATTGCAAAGGCCAGGATTTTTTGTTGTTCTGCCATTTTTTTCCATCCTGCCTATTTATAAAAACTAGATTGATTTGCCTATGGCAACTTCAAATTTGGCTCATTACTTACCATTACATATAACGAGGGAAGGAATTATAAACAAGAAGCAAGTGAATAGAGTTCTACTGAAAGGAAAAAAATGAAAGAAAAGGGGGATACTTAAAACTGAAGGAAAGAAAAAAGAACATACACTTATAAAGTTCACTATAACTAATCTTAAAGTGGAGGAAAAGCAAAACAGTTCTCAAAAATGAAATAACCCTTTAATGGAAATACATTGTTTTGTGGTCATACCAATCTAGATTGAAAACCCAGCCACATCAGCGGATTTTAAAGAAGTCATGTAACTTTCATGAATACATATAATGGGAACGCCAATGATGCTATTCACCCATGGAAGTTGGTGTGAGAATTGTTAAGGGTTCAGCAGTCTGTCAACACATTCAGTAAGTGGTAACTGTTATTATCAGAAGACTGAAGAAAGAGCACTGAGCCTCACTTAAGAAGTTCTCCTCTAACCCTTTTCATTTGTTACAAAATTAATACATTTAATCAGCTCAGCAAAATATCTCAAGCGCAACTCAGAACAGAAGATATGGAATTGGTTAAAAACCAACGGTAGCAACAGCAGTAAACTCTGTGTAGGAGAGAAACACCTGAACTATGGGCTGGCCTTTGTGGTCAAGTCAAGGACACAGGCGCCCAGGGAGGGTGCTGGTGGGAGAAAAAGGCCCTTAAATTGGGTGGGGGTGGTGGGGGCAGAAGCAGTGACCCTGAAAACAAACATCCCCTCACAATTTTCTCGTGTGTATATCTTGAGTAAATAACATGTTTTTCCTTTCTGTGTATTAGAGACATGACTGGTCTTATTTCTAAACTGTTTCTAATAAGAATGTCTGAGCAAAAACCAAAACTGATGAAAATTTTATTATGTATACATTTTTGTACAGAAGAAAAAGAAAATTTACTTTTGACCTTTATTATTAAACTTCAAAATGAGAAAAAACTAAGACAAATTTATAACATTCTGAAACCAATTAAAATTCAGTATAAACCAGTATTTTGATTTTTCAAATGTTCATTGGACAAGAAAAGAGGAGTGATGTTTATTCAGTGTAGAGACTAAAATAAAAAATTTATTTTCAATAAGGATACAATATAACCTGTCTCTCTACAGGCTTTTTTGGTCAGAAGAACTTCTGAACTATCACCAAGCAGCCAAATAACTATATAATCTACTTTAACCTGCAGAATGATTAGAATTAGAGGAAGAATATTGTCTATTTAGTAGATTAGGGAGAAATTCTTTTCTTGAGACATTTGCTAATATCTGTATATTTGTGTCCCCTCCCAAATTTATACATTAAATTCCATCTCTCAATATGACAATTTTAGGAGCTAGAGCCTTTGGGAGATACTAAGTGGATATTCTTGAATGGGATTAGTACCCTTATAAAAGAGACTCAGAGTTCCCTAGTCCACTTCCACTTTGTGAGGACACAGACTGCTGTCTATGAACTTGGAAGCAGACCCCACATATTGATCTTGGATTTTCCAGCCTCAAGAACTGTGAAGAATAAATATTTGTTGCATAAAGTCACCCAGATTATGATATTCTATTATAGCAGCTGGAACAGACACTAAAACATTCTTCCAATTTTATTATAATTTACATTTGTACAGGTCTGACTGTGAAACTCTGAAGGAGAGAAATTGCTGAATTCATGGTAATATGCTCAGGACACTCTAATTGCTCAAAAAATTACATGGAATGAACTATTATAAAACTGTGGAGTGGACCTTAATACTCTCTGATGAACTGTAACAGGAGATACCTGAGACAGCGAACACTCAATTTTTTGATCTCCAACCATCTAAACTTCCCTCATATATTACGTTGGTCAAAAATTTCATTCAAGTTTTTCTGTAAGATGGTATAGAAAACCCAGACCAACTTTTTGGCCAAACCAATATTTAAAGCTTTATATAACTCCCTTTGTATAAAGGTAGATACTCACTTCCCCAAGTTCCTGGTTACTCCAATCCCTCAATCGCATTTCAAACTGGAACTTCATGACACTGACAAGCAGAGATGCTGGAGAAGTTGCTCAGTCGTGTCTGACTTTTTGTGATCCCATGGACTGTAGCCTACCAGGCTCCTCTGTTCATGGAATTTTCCAGGCAAGAGTACTGGAGTGGGTTGCCATTTCCTTCTCCAGGGGATCTTCCCAACCCAGGGATCAAACCCAGGTCTCCCGCACTGCAGGCAGACCCTTTACCCTCTGAGCCACCAGGGAAACCATGGAGACCCTGGAGGTTCTACCATGTTGATGGCAGATGAGAGCCAACTGAAATCCAGTTTCCAAGAGGGGCAGTGCCAGCAGCTTCATATACCACACAGAGTGCAGCGCCCCCTGCTCCCAACCCCTTCTGATCCTGGTTCTCAAGCCTTTCTGGGGATGCTGTGAACCACCCAGTATCTTCTAGATAAATCTCTTTTCTGCCTGAACCATTCAAAGGTCACTTATAATGAAGACTCCTACTGAATTCAACTGGACTCTACAGATCAGCAAACTGACAGGCTCACCTAAAAACTCTGGGATTAATAAAATGATCTACTTGTAAACATGACCATTTCTGACTATGTATCTAACCCCCCTTCCTGTTCTAAAATTCTTTGATGTCAATTACGGCAGTTTCAGTGAAGGAAGTAAACATTATGTTAACCCCAGACCCGTGCTTCTCATTCATTTATCAACATGCATGTGTGTCTTCCAGATGGATAGACCAGACACCAGTTTTTCCAGAATTGCTTGGGTCTTTTGAAAACTATAGTCAGTAGGGGAGTTCTGGACCTTGGGTGATTAAATTATATTAGGGCCGATCCTGAGAATTCTACATGCCCCATTGCCCAACCCACAACTGTATCTCATACACCACTGACAGTATCACTGAGCAGAGAAAGGAAAAATGTTCTCTGGTCTCAATTATGATCTGTAGAGCTATTTGGTAAAGTGCCCTCATGGGAGTTAAGTATGCTGAGTGTGTTTCTTTATTATTCCTGACTGTCACATGAATCAGACGAAGTCATTCTTATCCGAGAAGGAAAGGCCCTGGCAATTCTGTTGCACAACTGCTGGAGTGCTTTTTAAAAGCAGTTATGTGAAAAGAAAATTCAAAGAAAGCCATATTACACAGGGCGGGTTACCTGCCATCACATGGGTGATGGTTATCTTGTTTCCCTGATCTTCCTTGCTAACAAAGAGCTCATGTACTTTGACACTTATCAGAACAAGGCACTAATCTTCTTTCACTTACACATAAGCTATCTATTCCAGAAGAGATTTGACTAGGAGCTTAGCGTGGAATCCTTGCCCTTTCTTCCATTCCTAAAACCTAAAAATCATTCAGTGGATCTTATAAGAGCTGCTGCTTTGCAGTTTGACATTGAGAGGATAACTTTGAAGCGTTATAAGGAGGACCCAGCTGCATTTTTGTTCTAAAAGAGTTAGGAGAAAGTATGTGAAATACAAAACATCCATCTATTAAAATTCTCATGCCTAGATCCTAAAAAATTATAAATGCCCAAAGTAGTGGCCATGTGCGTGTGCGTGCTAAGTCATTTCAGTCATGTCCGACTCTGTGTGACCCTATGGACTGCAGCCCACCAGGCTCCTCTGTCCAAGCAAGAATACTGGAGTAGGTTGCTGTGCCCTTCTCCAGGGGATCTTCCCAACCCAGGGATCAAACTCGCGTTGCTTATGTCTCCTGCATTGGCAGGGGGCTTCTTTACCACCAGTGCCACCTGGGAAGACCAGTGACCATGTAGTTGACATCAAACAATTCTGTGTCCATTTCTGTAAGTCCTTCTTACAGCTAGACATAAATCTGCAGCTATGAACTAGCTTTATGACATGAAGAATAACCTTTACAGTTAGTATTTAAAGTCTTCTAATGTAATTTTGGGAAGAAGAAGCTGGCAACTCTTGCAGCTCACCTGCTCCAGAGCTGCTGGGTGTGTAGAAACAGAAGGTAAGAGAAACAAAACTTAGAGACAGAGGAGGGGTGATGATTGGACTGCTAGCTATTCCCTGTTTCCTCTGGTGATTGGCACCTGAAACCTTTTAAAAGGTCAGTTCATTCAGGTCTATCTGAGTGATTCTAATAAAGATTTTTTTTTTTAAGTAAGCAGGAGTTATGCGAGTGACTTTTTTTTATTAGTGATCTCAAAATTTGGGGTACAGAAAATGTACAATGAATAGTACTAAAAAACTGAATAGAAGAGGCACTTCCCTGGTGATCCAGTGGTTAGGACTCTGTGCTGTCAGTGCAGGGGCTTGGGTTCAACCTCTGGTCAGGAACTAAGATCCCATATGTGCTGTGGCGTGGCCAAGATTAAAAAAAAAAAAAAATTGAACAGAAGAAAATAGAAACAAAAGAAATGATCTTCTAGGAGACTTAGTCTCTAGTAGACTTATTTCCCACCAAGCACGAACTTGTGGAATCATTTGCTACTTGAATACTTGGGTCAATAACTCTTTGACTAAATTCCCATTTATCTAGACAGAAGCTACACCAATATTCCTATGATTCTACAGGAATAATTAGCTATGTCTTTCAGACATGTCTCAGCTGACTGCTTTTAGGTTGCGCTCTCTGCATTCTTGTGCTTGATTTCCTACTGATTGCTGATCTAACCAGACATTTCTTCAGAACAACTGTAGGCCATTGTTAAACGGATGGCCAAGATTAGCAGTTTAGTCTATGAATGTGGAGAATACCTGGTTATTTTAGTGCACCAGTTTGTGATATCAGAGTCATTTCAGCAACCGTCATTTGTTGAGCATCATAAGGCTACAAAATGAGATGGAAAGAATATGAGTTCTTAATCAGACAGACTTGGGTGTGAACCCTAGTCTCACAATTAATTTATCTGTCTCTCTTTTCTTCTTTTTCTGTCCACCGGCTCTGTAGGCAATCTCTAAGACAGCTCCCAGTGATGGCTTCCTGGTATTCACACCGTTGTGTATTCCGCTTCCTTTGTGGCTTGCTTGAACCCAGTGCATTGCTTCTAATGACTAGAAAACAGCATCCAGCAAAAGCGATCTGATAGCATTTGCAAGATTAGGTCCTCCCGTATTCATATTCTCTCTCTCTCTCCTCTCTCCCTCTGTTAGGACCAAGAGGCAGTGAAGATCTGAGGCCTAACAACAATCATGTGAGGTGGAAGTTCAATTTCCTGGAAGTGTGGGAGTACACCGTCTTCTAATTGATCCTTGAATGATTATAGCATCAGCCACCTCTTTGAGTGCAGCTTTCTGAGCATCCCAAAAGCAGAGGGCCAAGCCTAGCCATTTAGGATCAAACCTGACCCACTTTTGACCCTAAAAGTTTCTGACCCACAGAAACTATGGGTTAGATAAACATGTATAGTTTTAAGCTTCTAAGCCTTTTTTTTTTTTTTGGAGGGGGGGTTGTTACACAGTTAATACAAATGGAAATAATAATACTTCCATTCCAAGGCTGCTGTGAGGGTTAGGAATGGCTGTGCCTCATTTGTTACGCAGCCTCTCCTCGGGAAGGGTAGCTCTGACTGCTAGTTAGCGGCTCCCCTACATGGTGAGCTACCTTCTGCATCATTTGCATATCTAGAATATGTAACACAACATGGATTAGAGGGAAAAGTAGGTCTCTTCAACCTCAAAAGTAATTTGACAAGAAGAGAGTTGAGCTGTGTGGGTGCTGGTGGAAAGGCCGACTTGCAGGTCTTTGAAAAGTATAGACTCAGCAGGGAAGGGGGATCAGGAGTTAGAGTTTAACGGGGACAGAGTTTCCGTTTGCGAAGGTGAAAAATTTGGGAGATGGGCGATAGTGAGTTGTACATCAGTGTGGGTGTGCTTAGTGCCACGGAACTGTTCAGTTAAATACGGTTAAAATAGCATGTTGTATATCACGTGACTTTTACCACAAGAAAAAAAATTTAAATTAAAAAAAGAAAACTATAGACTTGATCGAGGCAATAAAAGAAGAAAATGAAATGAGCTAAGGGGATGATATGGAGAATAGAAATGTCCGGTATGGTCTAGGACTTAATGCCTTAAGAATAAGAGCCTCAAATTCCTTTCACTGACTTAACCACCCCTCAGGGCACAGTCATTTTCAAACCTTTAATGCAACACTTGAAATTAATGGTAAAAGAGTTAATCATGTTTTACTTGGGTAATAGAAAATTAAATCTGTAAGAGTGAAACGGAAAATGAAATTGTAAAAATGGGAAGAGGGCTCCCTAGAGACTCAATGTAGCATCAAGAAAAAGTCCTTGATTCATAGCTTAGTTGGTAAAGAATCTGCCTGCAATGCAGGAGACCCAGGTTTGATTCCTGGGTCAGGAAGATCCCCTGGAGAAGGAAATGGCAACACACTCCAGTATTCTTGCCTGGAGAATTACATGGACAGAGGAGCCTGGTAGGCTACAGTCCATGGGGTCACAAGAGTCGGACATAACTTAGCAAGTAAACCATCATCAGAATTAAAAGCTTTGGTTCTGGGATTTGCTATGTTTTCCTTCTGTCACGAAACATGTATTAAGTGCCAACTGTATGCTAAACCCTTTTCTGACTCTACAGGTGCTGGAATATTGCAAAACAGACATAATCATTGTCTTTGTGAGCTGCTAAGTCACTTCAGTCATGTCCGACTCTGTGCGACCCCATAGAAGGCAGTGCACCAGGCTCCCCCGTCTCTGGGATTCTCCAGGCAAGAACACTGGAGTGGGTTGCCATTGCCTTCTCCAATGCGTGAAAATGAAGTCTCTCAGTCGTATCTGACTCTTAGCTACCCCATGGACTGCAGCCTACCAGGCTCCTCCATCCATGGGATTTTCCAGGCAAGAGTACTGGAATGGGGTGCCATTGCCTTCTCCGCTTTGTGAGCTAGGGGAACATAAATATATATATATATATATTTATTAAAGTTATAATAAAAACCAGAAGGAAAAGAAAAGGTATCATTAGAAAATGCAGGAGGACTTATAATGAGTTGGAGGGTTTGGGGAAAGTTTTTCTTGAGGATGTGACATTTAAAGGATGTGTATTAATTAGACACAGAACTGATTAATGAAAACTTGGTGGGGGGTGGGTTGGGGAGGGTGTTATCAGAGAAAACAGCATAGAGAGGCACTAAAGCAGAGCAAGTTTGGCATGTGTGAGCCATAGAGAGGTTCACAGGGCTAGAACATGTTGGCAAGAAGCAGCATGGAGGCTGGGAAAGCAAACAGGCCCAACTTGTACAGAGACTCTGCAGGAACATTAGAAAGCAAGTTACTGTGGCATTGAATGGATTTTAAGTACAATAATGAAATTTCTTTTTAATGAAAGATCACTCTGGACGGCATATGGAAATAGGGTTAGAGGTAAGTAGGAAATAGTTTCAAGGCAAGAGGACCTGGTGTTAAACCACCACGCACACAGTACAGGTGGAAAGAAAAGGATAGGTTGGAGATACGTTTTACAGTTATAATGCAGAGGATTTAGTGATAGGTTAGATATGAGAGGTGAGAGAAAAGAAAGGGGGAGTCAGGAATGCCACCAGTGTGGATTTGCTGAATGGCAAAAAACTGGAGCAGAAGAAATGGAGAAGGGGACAGAGTAAGACGAGAGTTTCAGTTCTGCATGTGAAGTCCGCATTGTCTGCAACACGTTCAACCAGAAACACCAGTGGGCTGTTATGTACGTGTGTCTAGATCTGTAAGCACGTCAAGCCATCTATCAGTCATGAAACTTTGGACAAGTCACCTTGTAAACCCTGAGCCTCAGTCTCATTATTTGAAAAATGAGACCCAGTACCTGCCTGCCGCAAGAGGATGGATGGAAGACAGATGAAGCAGCATCTGTGAAGGGCCCTCTAAACCATAACTCAGTGCAGATGTGCAGCGTGCTTGGTTAGTGACACATAAGTCCTTGTGCTGGTAAGGAAAATGTGAATTAGGGCATAGAATAAGTTTCTGTGTTTCCATATGTCCCTGTTGGCATAGATGGAGAAAGAGGAAGGGGGCAAAATAAAGAAAGAGGAAGAAAGGATGGAAGGGGAATGGGAGGAATGAAAGAAGGAAGGAAGGAAGGAAAGGAGGAAGACAGAACATACAAACAGAAACAAAACAAAATTCCTGATTTTTATGCTCATGTATTTGTTAAAGGATTAATTTTTAAAGGGTAAAACTAAACTATGACAATGAACGTAAACACAAATGTGTCATAGATTTTATTTAGCCCACTAATGAGGGAACAAGTAAGGTAAACTCAACAACAGGCAGTTCATTGGGAACTCTAAAGAACACACACACACACACACACATTTCTTTAGTATATATGGGTGGGTGTGCCCAGGAAAGGATTGACTCAGCAGGCTTGGTTATTCGACCCTGCACATTCAAAGAAAGGACTGGTCCTCTGCTGACACCTGGGAGAAGACCTCTGAGTTCTTGGAATATCCTGCTTGCCAAGAGTCGTTTATTTCATGTCTGAGGCTTTGGGTCACACTGTATCAGTCTGACCTCTGGGACATACTGACTGAGTAGCTAATGTCAGTCACCCACATACTACATGCCTACACAACTGATCCCCAATAAAAATCCTGGATTCCAAGGCTTGGATGAGGCTCCCAGGTCGGCAGCACTCAAAGCTTGTGCCTAGTGTGTTCTGGACTCTGTCCTACCCACCTTTTCCTTTTGCTGATTCTAATCTGTAGCCATTCACTTTAACAAACTATGTCCACTAATATAAGGGTTTTTTCCTGAGTCCTGTAAGTCCTTCAAGTAAATCATCAAGCCCGAGAGTGGTTGGAGGATGTCGGACACAACAGATGATTAGGACTGCTGAAATACATTATGGATTTCAAACAGGACTCTTTTACAGGGCAGATGGAAATGGCTTGCATCGTAATTTGCATTGCTATCAGTTTTCTTCAGTTTAGAGTCCTAAAACAAGTCAAAGACATTGAAAGACACAGACTCTTACAGAATCAGATAACTCTAGAGCATACACTAAAAAAAGCACAGCATTCAATTGAAAAAATACTTCATAATATTTTTTCCCATTTCAAAGCCTTTTATAATTTTTTGGCATATTCATTACACCACTTCCAAGACAGAAACCCTTGAGGAAGTTCCTGATCCAGACAATGAAGCGTCTCTAGAGGCTTAAATGGACAAAATAGAAAATCATTATTTTTTAAAGGTGATTCTTATTTTAACTGTATTTTTTCAAGTCAATATCATTTGATTCTCCAATTTATGCACCATAAACTTCCTAACAGCAAATTGATAACTTGTTCATTGTCTTTTTTTTTTCCCCAAAAAGGAATTCACAATTCCAGGTTGTCTGAAAGAGAAACACGTTTCCAAAGAAGTAAACTAAGTCTATATGTTCCAAACTAAAAAGGCTTAGAGACTAAAGGGACTTAAGCATGTAAGCTTATTATCTAACAACTGTTGATTTGTAGGAAACAATTTTAAAGGCTTCATCTGGAGAAAGTCTTGACTAGAACAAAATCATCATCAAAGGAGCTACCACATGAGGACATGTTAATAAGACTGCTTGAATTAAAAAAAAAAAGAAAAATTTAAAACACATGTGGTGTGTATATATATATATAATGGAATATTACTCAGCCTTAAAAAAGAATGAAATAATGCCATTTGCAGTAACATGGACGGACCTAGAGATGACCATACTGAGTGAAGTAGGTCAGACAGATAAAGACAAATATGATATCACTTATACGTGGATTCTAAAAAAAATGATACAAATGAACTCATTTACAAAACAGAAATAGAGTCACAGATGTAGAAAACAAACTTATAGTTGCTGGGAGGAAAGTGGGGAGGGGGGAAGGAGGAAAACCCTTTCCTCCTGGTAGGATTGACATATACACTATACACACTATTATATATAAAACAAATAATAAAGACCTACTGTATGGCACAGGGAACTCTTCTCAATAGTCCATAATGACCTATATGGGAAGAGAATCTTACAAAAAGTGGATATATGTATATCTATAACTGATACACTTTGCTGTACAGCAGAAACTAACATTGTGAATCAACTATACTCTAGTTTTTAATTCAATTTTTAAATTTTTATTAATTTTAACTTGATTTTTTATTAAAAAATAAAATGAAAAACATTTTCTGGAATGAGGGCAAACATGTAATCTCAAGATCATGAAATATGAAGGCAACCCTTGAAGCCTGCTCCCAAGGGCTCCCAATCCCAATTCGTTCATTATCCACACCAACAAAAAGGTGGTAATCTTCAAAACTATCAAAATGATGGCTCTTCTCTGCCTAGAGTACCCTCAATCACTGTACTTTATCTGTAGGATAAATACAGATTTCTTAACCAGATGTACAAATTTCTCTCAAATCTCATTTTATGCCATTCTTTACCAAGTAGCCTTCACTCCAGCCATGAACGATTCCCAACTTGGAATCACTTCTGGACCTCTTAAAAAATGTACTGCCTGGGTCTTCCCCTGGACTGATTAAAGCTGCATCAATATCTTTTTAAAGCTTTCCAGGTAATTACAATGTGTAGCAAAGATTGAGAACCCAATCTAATTGCTTTCGAAATCTCCATTTGGAGGCTCCTAGAAATTGTCTGTACTGACTGCTCTCTCTCTAAAAGAAATGGTGGGGTACAGCTTAACTTGGGTTAAGTTATTACTTCTGTAACATTTATTAGTTCCAATTTATTTTTAAAGTCTTTATCCAGAGGATTAAAAAATCACAGAACATAGATTAATCTCTCATTCAGGAACAAATTCTTTTCCAATCACATCACATTCTTTCTCCATATCGTAACGAATTCAGTAGAGTAGAAATAACAACAGAGCTATGGCATCTCTTGTTTACTTTGGTTCTGGTCAGCAAGGACAAAGGTTATCAGGTATTGTTTAAATTTAGGTTGAGCAAAATGACTATTATTCTCTTGCCAAAGTCTGGCTAGCCAATTAACATGGGAAACTGATACTAAGAAATGGCTTTTAAAATAGCGTTCATGTGGGAACCTGTAGTATAGCACAAGGAGCTCAGTTTGGTGCTCTGTGATGACCTAGATGGGGAGCTGTTAGAGTACTGCCCTCAATATGGCAGCAAATTTGGAAAACTCAGCAGTGGCCAGAGGACCGGAAAAGGTCAGTTTTCATTCCAATCCCAAAGAAAGGCAATGCCAAAGAATGTTCAAACGACCACACAATTGCATTCGTCTCATACGCTAGCAAAGTAATGCTCAAAATTCTCCAACCCAGGCTTCAACAATACTTGAACCAAGAACTTGCAGACATTCAAGCTGGATTTAGAAAAGGCAGAGGAACCAGAGATCAAATTGCCAACATCCACTGGATCATAGAGAATTTCAAGAAAATTCCAGAAACACATCTACTTCTGCTTCATTGACTACACTAAAGCCTTTGACTCTGTGGATCAAAACAAACTGGAAAATTCTTGAAGAGATGGGAATACCAGACCACTTTACCTGCCTCCTGAGAAATCTGAATGCATGTCAAGCAGCAGCAGTTAAAACTGAACATGGAACAACAGACTGGTTCCAAATCGGGAAAGGAGTACATTAAGGCTGTGTATTGTCACCCTGCTTATTTAACTTATATGCAGAGTACACCATGTGAAATGCCAGACTGGATGAAGCAAAAGCTGGAATCAAGATTGCCGGGAGAAATATCAATAACCTCAAATACGCAGATTACACCACCCTTATGGCAGAAAGCAAAGAACTAAAGAGCCTCTTGATGAAAGTGAAAGAGGAGAGTGAAAAAGTTGGCTTAAAACTCAACATTGAGAAAACTAAGATCATGGCATCTGGTCCCATCACTTCATGACAAATAGATGGGGAACAATGGAAATAGTGATAGGCTTTATTTTCAGTTCAGTTCAGTCGCTCAGTCATGTCCGACTCTTTGCGACCCCATGAATTGCAGCATGCCAGGCCTCCCTGTCCATCACCAACTCCTGGAGTTCACCCAAACTCATGTCCATCAAGTTGGTGATGCCATCCAGCCATCTCATCCTCTGTCATCCCCTTCTCCTCCTGCCCCAAATCCCTCCCAGCATCAGAGTCTTTTCCAATGAGTCAACTCTTCACATGAGGTGGCCAAAGTACTGGAGTTTCAGCTTCAATTCAGTCCTTCCAATGAACACCCAGGACTGATCTCCTTTAGATCAGTTGGATCTCCTTGCAGTCCAAGGGACTCTCAAGAGTCTTCTCCAACACCACAGCTCAAAAGCATCAATTCTTCAGCACTCAGCTTTCTTCACAGTCCATCTCTCACATCCATACATGACCACTGGAAAAACCATAACCTTGACTAGATGGACCTTTGTTGGCAAAGTAATGTCTCTGCTTTTGCATATGCTATCTAGGTTGGTCATAACTTTCCTTTCAAGGAGTAAGCGTCTTCCAATTTCATGGTTGCAATCACCATCTGCAGTGATTTTGGAGCCCCCAAAAATAAAGTCTGACACTGTTTCCCCATCTATTTGCCATGAAGTGATGGGACCAGATGCCATGATCTTCGTTTTCTGAATGTTGAGCTTTAAGCCAACTTTTTCACTCTCCTCTTTCACTTGCATCAAGAGGCTTTTTAGTTCCTCTTCACTTTCTGCCATAAGGGTGGTATCATCTGCATATCTGAGGTTACTGGTATTTCTCCCGGCAATCTTGATTCCAGCTTGTGCTTCTTTCAGCCCAGCCTTTCTCATGATGTACTCTGCATAAAAGTTAAATAAGCAGGGTGACAATATACAGCCTTAATGTACTCCTTTTCCTATTTGGAACCAGTCTATTGTTCCATGTCCAGTTCTAACTGTTGCTTCCTGACCTGCATATATGTTTTTCAAGAGGCAGGTCAGGTGGTCTGGTATTCCCATCTCTTTCAGAATTTCCCACAGTTTATTGTGATCCACACAGTCAAAGGCTTTGGCATAGTCAATAAAGCAGAAATAGATGCTTTTCTGGAACTCTCTTGCTTTTTCCATGATCCAGCAGATGTCGGCAATTTGATCTCTGGTTCCTCTGCCTTTTCTAAAACCAGCTTGAACATCTGGAAGTTCATGGTTCACATATTGCTGAAGCCTGGCTTGGAGAATTTTGAGCATTACTTTACTAGAGTGTGAGATGAGTACAATTGTGTGGTAGTTTGAGCATTCTTTGGAATTGCCTTTCTTTGGGATTGGAATGAAAACTGAGCTTTTCCAGACCTGTGGCCACTGCTGAGTTTTCCAAATCTGCTGGCATATTGAGTGCAGCACTTTCACAGCATCATCTTCCAGGATTTGAAATAGCTCAACTGGAATTCCATCACCTCCACTAGCTTTGTTCGTAGTGATGCTTTCTAAGGCCCACTTGACTTCACATTCCAGGATGTCTGGCTCTAGGTGAGTAGGGGCTCCAAAATCACTGCAGATGTTGACTGCAGCCATGAAATTAAAAGATGCTTGCTCCTTGGAAGAAAAGCTATGACCAACCTAGACAGCATATTAAAAAGCAGAGACATTACTTTACCAACAAAGGTCCGTCTAGTCAAAGCTATGGTTTTTCCAGTAGTCATGTATGAATGTGAGAGTTGGACTGTGAAGAAAGCTGAGCATCGAAGAATTGATGCTTTTGAACTGTGGTGTTGGAGAAGACTCTTGAGAGTCCCTTGGACTGCAAGGAGATCCAACCAGTCCATCCTAAAGCAGATCAGTCCTGGGTGTTCATTGGAAGGAATGATGCTGAAACTGAAGAGCCAATACTTTTGGCCACCTGATACAAATAACTCATTAGAAAAGACTCTGATGCTGGGAGAGATTGATGGTAGGAGGAGAAGGGGACAACAGTAGATGAGATGGCTGGATGGCTTCACCAACATGATGGACATGAGTTTGAGTAAGCTCTGGGAGTTGGTAATGGACAGGGAAGCCTGGCGTGCTGCAGCGGTCGCAAAGAGTTGGACACGACTGAACGACTGAACTAAACTGAAGTGATAACACTTTGGCTTTCTCAAAATACACATTTATATCAAAAGAGGATTCTGCCTCCATTGACAGAGTATACTTTAGTTCTCACATACTACCAAAGCAAGAGTTAGTATCATAGTCTTAAGACTGGTAGATCTATTTGAGTGACTTGAAGGACACAGAGAAAATAATCTAGCATTGATTTTTAAGATTTACTAAATGAATGGGAAGTAAATAGAGAATTTTGATGAGCTTGGACAGAAGAATAAGTATAGAAATGAGGGTGGTATCCTTTTTAGAGTAGATAACCTCCAAATGAGGTAGAGATACACCAGAGTTATTATAAGCTTTTTTAAAAGGCATTATACAGTATGCAATATATGAGATTCAATAGAATAAGAGAGACACACTGAAGTTCTTTTGATTAAAGCTACAGTCCATGGGGTCACAAAGAGTCAGACACGACTTCACGACGAAAGTTATTTTAAGGAGTAGCTTGAGACTATTTAAACTTCACCAATGAAGACATGTGAGAACAAAGAATCACAAAAGCCAAGCTCAATTCTGCCATCTACTGCCTGGAGCAGAGACCATGGAAGGTTGGGACCTGAGTCCCCAGGATCTTTGCTGGAGCACCAACACCCACTTAGACAAGGATGGAGAGAAGCCACTGAGATACTGCCCAGGATATGCAACAAGGCTTGCAGCAGCAAATAACAGATACTAGGATCAATTCAACACTGTGGATAATTAAACCAAGCCAGGGTTTCTAATGTATCTATATCAAATATATAACAATGCATTCCACTGCCTTTTAAAGCTTCACCACACCAACCTCTTCGAATGCTCAGCTACATTGTGGAAAGACAGTTGTACCTTTTTTCAGTTTTCTCACAGACCTGAAAGTAACACAATCTTTACCCATTGTTTAAGGGAAGATTTGCAGTAGGGGACTGGGTACAAGCATTCTAGGTTTTCTGTGTGTTCCACTATTAGCAACGTAGTCTTTAAAGATTAAAAAAAAAATGAAGCATTACTTTAAAATTTGTGTAGTTTTGCTGCCCTGAAAAACTGACTCCTATTTTATATTTTTCCTTGAGTTGTATTTTCACAACAAAAATTCATAGCATATTATATTTGTAGTCAATAATAATGAGCTGGCCAAAAATTTCACTCAGGTTTTTCCATAAGATGGTACAGAAAAACCCGAATGCATGCTTTGGTCAATCCATAGCTAGTGTTCCTATATGGAATAAAGGGCAAGGAATTACATTTTTAATTTCCATCTCTAGATTCCTAATTCAGATAGTATTAATAAGAAGGAACACTGATCAACTTTAGCCTAGTAACTTTGAAATTATCATTTGTGGCTGATCTCTTGTCAGTTCTTTGGACTTTAAAGGAAGAAGTAAAAATTTTGCCAAGATTGATGGGGAAGTTGTGGTTAAGAGCCTAGGCTTGTAGTCAGGAAAGCATGGGTCTAACTTCTGGCTCTATTGCTCATGAATTTTTAACTTTATCAAGCCCAGCTTCCTTTTTCAAAAAAACCTCCATTATAGGATTGTTATGAGGATTAAATGAGATCACATACGTAAAGAACATAGAAGGGTGCTGGCACGAAACAAATCCTTAGGAAATAATTGTCAATCTGGTCTTTGACAAATATAACCATAACCCTGTATCTTTTGTGATACTTCACGGTTTCAAAAAACTGTGTGTCTATTAGGTCACTTGATTAATTTCATTTAATTTTCATAAGGCTCTGGAAAAAGTAGGTATAATCATCTTCCTCCGTTCTTTCAACCCACCATTTTACAGACAAAGCAACGGAGACTTAAAGAAGTCAAGCAGTTTGCCAAAGAGAGCATAGCTGGCTTGGCAGCTGCAATAAAACCCTGGGACTCATATCTGACTCTACTGATGCCCCTGCAGCTGGTCTGAAGAGAGGAAGTCTGAGCCTGTAAGAAAGTATTAAGAGTGCAATCTTGCTCAAGCTGGTATTAGTGCAGAACATTATAAGCCTGTTTACTCTTCACATATCCCCAGGCAGAGGGTTTTAGTTACAAAGAATTTTCTGAATCTTTAAGGAACAAGATTGGTAATAATGGGATAATAATTCACATCCAAATGTATGAATCAGATGGATATATGCTTTGTGAACATTTAACAAATGCTTAGATTCTTCTCATGTAAAACCCCAAATGGCACCTGGACCTGATTATGCTACTTGCTCTGAAGACTCCTGACCATTTGTAGGACCTTGAAACCACACCGTGTGTACACAGATGCCCTTCGCACAGGAGAGCTCTTGCTCCAGTACCTCTCCTCTCACCACTGCCCAGAAGTTCACGCCTCACACCTCTGTCCACATTGCCCCTTTGCCTGAAGCACCTTCCCCATCCCCTCCCTCCACCTTCTGCAATACAGGCTTCAAGGCCAAGCTCAGGTAGCACTGCATCTGCTAGACTCGCCTTCACCAATCTCCCTTTCAGGATGAATGTCTGTTTCATCAGTACTTCCATGGCAGTTTATTACATTCCTTTTTATTGCACTTATACTTTATCATTAATGTTTGTTTGTGTTTCTATATTCTCCAGTGGACTGAAATCTCCTTAAGGGCAAAAATCATACATCATTCAATTTTATAGCTTCCAGTGCCTGGAACACAAATGTTTGAACTATGAAATATACTGGTCTTAAAAGCTACAGGTGACATGTTAAAGTTAGCTAACACTCTATTTCACCCACTAATAAAAATAGATCTCTGCCAATCTCCAACGGTCTGTTTTGGAAGATTCCACACAATTGGCAAGTGCCGATCAAAAGGTAGACTCATCGTCAAGAAAGAGAGAAACCGCCACACGCTGATTGAAAGTGAAAGTGTGAAAGTCGCTCAGTCATGTCCGACTCTTTGTAACCCCATGGACTATAGACTCCATGGAATTCTCCAGGCCAGAATACTGGAGTGGGTAGCATTTCCCTTCTCCAGGGGATCTTCCTAACTCAGGGATCGAACCCACATCTCCCTCATTGCAGGTGGATTCTTTACCAGCTGAGCCACAGGGGAAGCCCACACCCTGATTAGGAACTGAAATATGAAGGAATTGATACCGTGAATTACATTCCAAAACCACAAAATACCTCCATTCAGGTTTTCAGCAAATACTAATAAATATCTAAGTAAATCAGGGTAATGTATTTAATACACTATGTGCTGTGCATTCATTGCATGACTTTGAGTAAACTGAAGGAATGAAACATTTTCTCTTTTTCCTAAATCTCAAACAATTGTTAATGTCTCTGCTAAGCAGATTTTAGGGCTATAGTATCAAATACTAGAGTCTTGTTTGTAGTGTGGTTCATGAAAGAATTCAGAAAGTATGGTATCCAGGGTAAAAGTATGCACCTTTCAGATAACAGTCTTTTAAGTGCCTTATCTTAGAGGAGCAGGAAATCTTAACCTTCTCCTGCTGCTGCTGCTAAGTCGCTTCAGTCATGTCCGACTCTGTGCGACCCCATGGACTGCAGCCCACCAGGCTCCCCCGTCCCTGGGATTCTCCAGGCAAGAACACTGGAGTGGGTTGCCATTTCCTTCTCCAATGCATGAAAGTGAAAATTGAAAGTGAAATCACTCAGTCATGTCCGACTCTTAGCGACCCCATGGACTGCAGCCCACCAGACTTCTCCATCCATGGGATTTTCCAGGCAAGAGTACTAGAGTGGGGTGCCACTGCCTTCTCCGAACCGTCTACCAGTGGTCATAAATTAATAACTCTTTTTGTCTTTTTAAATTTTGCTTAAATCTCTTAATTTTGGGTAAACTTTAAATCTAGTATTCACCAACTCAAATTTCAAAGTATATATACACCTACCCTTGAAGCCGTTTTTTTCCCCTCCATTGTTTTCTTAATTTTTTTGAATTATCATTAATCTACATGCTCACAAACTCGTTTGGCACTTACCCCCACATTCTCATGAAGATTTAATTTTAAAAGTTTTGTAAACCAGTTCTTTCTCCAAGATAATCACGCACCCAGATGTGTTTATTGAGTCAGTTATATTTTTGAAAGAAATATGCCATTTCATGGCTGTTTCTTTGGTAAATTTCTGGTAATCACCATGAAATGTAAGATGGTAGAAGAGGTGGGGGGAGGTTAGCAAATAGCTGGGGAGAAGAAACACCGGTTATCACATGTTTGCAAAGAATAATCCTTGAGATCCAAAACCTTCACAGCTCTTTTTGTCCTTGTGCTCTGGAGTGAAAACAGTCTACACGAAGCAGAAGCAAACCCACTGCGCTCACGAATACCTTGCATTCTTAGGCTGGAGAGCAGCCAGTTACCCTGGGACCAAATTCCTGTTTACTCTGTAGTGAATGTGGGAGACAAGCTGCCTGCCAGTAGCTGTTAAGGCAGTAAAAACACAGCCAGAGGCTGTCACAGGGAGGAAATCACAGAGCAAGTTAATCTGTGAACTTCAAGGACGGAGATTAAACACTGTGCAATGAAGCCCAAATGGTGGCCTTGCCTGAAAGGAGAAAAATCTGGGTTGAGAAGCCCCTCGTAAGAGTCTGGTAAAATACTATATTTGCATAATGAGTGGTACATCATTGTTCCCCTATTGGCTCTTTCTTACAATCAATAGGCTTCAAAGCTTTCTTCCCAAAGGATTGATTCAGTATTTGGCAGAAATGCAAGTTTGTTTCATTCTGATTCTCCTGTTCACCTTGACATTATCTGGTCCAGAAAGAACAACATTTGGGATAAAATTCTAAGCATCCCTCCTACAATTTGGAAACAAGGATAGCTCATTATGCTACTGTGCTATGCGTATGATATTGTGCTGGTTATAAAGCGGCCATGTGCAGTGTTCCAAGGACTTAAGACTGCCGAGGCCTCTTACATGCACTCAGAACTTCAGTGATTTTTGAACAAGGAGGTAAAAAAGAGGACTGCCAATATCATTAGTTTGCCCATATCCACAAAGAGTGTGCTCTTATACTCCACAGAGGAAGTTTACTTTTTAAATCTTAAGAATTACAAAGTGACTCCTGGTTCACTGGGACCTCACTATCATATCCATAAGTCCCATATTGTGAGTTTTACAATTGTTTGGACACAAAACTTATTTTTAAAAATATCGTTGGCTAGAGGATGGGATGGTATTAAACTGATCTCTGATGCCATGGTTAGTCATATTATTGTGTGGTTGCAACGCAGTGGAAAACTGAATGCGTCTACCACGTCATATTTTGGGAGACCTTGGAGGTATTTTTCCACGTTTTATCAGGAAACATGAAAAACAGACTGCCAGGTTCCCAATCCACAAGCTCTATCCATTAGCACTTTAAATCTAGTCGGATGGAATGTACACACTTGTGCTGGGAGGTCTGGGTGTCTGGGAAAGATGAGCAAAGCAATAAACCAACAGAGGACACATATTCAACCAGTTGGATTAAAGCTCAAGGCCTTAAAAGGAAGCAATCTATGTTGTCATCATCTTGCATTTAGATTTATCAGTGAAAATACATGTATTTTTTCATCCTTTGGTTCAGATTTTGTTTCCTTTCTCTGAAGCTATAGAGATGCTAATAAAGAGATTACTCATGTCTGTGTCATTCAGATAACAACTAGGTCATTTTCCAGTTTTTCTCAAAAGCATTATTTCCTTTCTGGTATAATTTTCTCTCCAGAAAAAGGCCATGGTAATTTCTAAGTTTCCCCACATCACAACTGGAAAAAAAAGTCGGTTAAGTTTCCCAGTAGGTTAGCCCAACAGGTTGAATGGTATTCAGAACTTTCCATTTCTTTCTTTCTCTTGTCCCTCTCTGTACTAACCCCTATTCTCCTGGTGACAGTGGTTCTGCAGGGACATGGAAGAACATGGCTGCTCTCGTCATCACTTTCAAAAGTTAGGGGTGTCCTGGTTTCCATTTGGAGTCAACCGTGAGCATCAGACATGAATTCATCTTGATCCTTTTGTTTTTGTGATACCGCTTGAGATAATAAATTCTATGTTCCATATAAGAGAAAAAAATCTTTTATCTTTTATTGCTGGAGTTAATAGGAACAAAAGGGAAAGCTCCAGGTCCCTGGTTTACTCTCCTGAGGAGTCAGACCTGGATCTTGCCTTGAAACAAGGGACTCTGGGTAGCTAAGGAATATTGTTCTGTAATTTTTGACTCAGTTGCCTTTCCTCTCCAAGGAAGAAGCTGTGTCTTTGTGTTTTCAGCACTCAAACAGTACCTGGAATATACGAGGCTCACAATAACTGTGTCTTAGGAAATGATGGATGGATGATTATCTGTCTTAAGGAACTAGAGGGAATGCAAGTGAGACAATATCACTATGTCATAATTTTGACAAGAATACAATGCATTCCTCTACTAAATTCCCAACACGTGAATTTCCCAAAAAGCTATTAATTGATAAATATTGATTGCATTTCAGAAATCACCACTCCCTATTTCACTTTAAAAATATGCTTATTTTGTATGCATTCTTTTGCTTTAATTAAAAGCTGAAGTAGAAATATTAGACATGAGGTTAAAAAAAAAAATCATAAAGCTGAAGAATGTGAATCCATTAGAAACTACTTAACTGGAGTCTTTCAGTTACATAGGCCAGAGGCTTTTGTGTCTTTTGATTTCTGTTATTATCTTGATAGTTTTAGTTTCTATAACTGTATGTGTTAGTGATGTAAGCTGGGCTTTTAATTGTAAGTGTCATTTAATTAAGAAATATCATTAAGAAGATCTATTCATTCCCAAATCTTTGGCAGAATGGATTAAGATTTCTATAAGTAAAGCAATAATTAATAGCAATAGAAATGTAAAGAACCATTGTAAGCAATTGGTAACAACTCCTCCCAAAACTGGAACAGATTTAATATCTAAGTAGATCTTTTGTCTATTTAGCCTGGCGCTGAAATAAATGCCCAGTATTGCCCAGGAAGCTGCTTAGGATTCAGATTGTGATCAGTCTGTATTCCATCTGAAAACAAGCAAAATGGAGAGTCCTGATCTTCAGGACTCTTGAAAGTTTTTTGGCTCAAATAGAGGTCGTCGTCAATTTTTCACTGATACTGTACAGCCAGTTCCCATAAAATACACTGGTACGGATGCAAAGGAAGGGGAAACTGAAATAACAATGAAAGTCTGAGAAACAAAGAGGTTTGTATCTTGTCCCCAGTGTGGACAGGAGGAGGCTTTCAAGACTCAGAGGTAGAAGTGAGATGTTAAACTCCAAGGCATTTAAAATATTTCTACTAAAGTCTGGCAACGGGAAAAGTGACATGTGTTGACCTGTCACAGAAGGATCCATTTATCCAAGGTGCACTTAAAGGGCTGATATGGCTCCAACACTGATTCACCTAAATCCAGAAATTTGATGAATCTGTAAGATTGTTGAAGGTGCGTTTCTTTATTTATGGCTGTGCTGGGTCTTCACTGCTACATGTGGGCTTTCTCTAGTTGTGGCAAGCCGGGGCTACTCTTGTTGCAGTGCATGGATCTCTCCTTGAAGTGGCTTCTCTTGTTACCAAGCATGGGCTCTACAGCACAGGCTCAGTAGCTATGGTGCATGGGCTGAATGGCTCCATGGCATGTGTTGTCTTCCTCGACCAGGGATTGAACCTGTGTCCTCTGCATTGGCAGGAGGATTCTTAACCAGTGGGCCACCAGGGAAGCCCTGAAAGTGCATTTCTCACAAATGCTGTCAACAGCACAGAGAAAGCATCATTATACATGTTGCAGAATTACATTCTTCATAGCAACAATCTGATTTAGGAAATTTCTACAATATTGCATTTCAAGATTACTCATTGTATGCAATTTATCTTGGAGGTCTTATACTTCTTAACTAAATCAGATTTGTTCTTTTAGTAGCTCAATAAAATACTGCTCTTACTAAAACAGTGTCATACCATGACTCCAAACTTATTAACTGCTTCCTTTATAAATACTAATCAAAATACCCATAGAAAGTATAGGTTAGCAGACTCTAAAAGACATTTACTCCTTTCCACATGTCCTGTCCCTCTGCTGCTGCTGCTGCTGCTAAGTCGCTTCAGTCGTGTCCGACTCTGTGCGACCCCATAGACGGCAGCCAACCAGGCTTCCCCGTCCCTGGGAATCTCCAGGCAAGAACTATGGAGTGGGTTGCCATTTCCTTCTCCAATGCATGAAAGTGAAAAGTGAAAGTCGTGTCTGACTCTCAGCGACCCCATGGACTACAGCCCACCAGGCTCCTCCATCCATGTAGGATTTCTTTTTTCCAGCAAAATCATTGATAATCATGCAACATCTCAAAAAATGTTGGGTTTGAATCCCAGCTTGCCTTTTACTTAGCTCTGGAACCTCAGGATGTTTATTCAACCCTTCTGAAGTTGGTTTCCTTACCTGTAAAATGAATTAATACTGTTTGACGTATAATAGCTCAATATTAACATATAATAATAGCTCAATATCAGTGACTCCCAAAATAGAAATTCTATCCCACACCCCTGTCTTGTTCAGCTAATTGCTCTGGCTCAGTAATAATGAGGTTAGGGCTAGGGTTAGGGTTAGGGTTAAAGATTCTATGGGCATCTTAGGCTTCACATGCCCCAAATCAAACATATCATATTCTTTCTGAAAACAGGTTCTATTGTTTCCATTTTCTAAATTTGCTATAATTCTTAAATCCAAGCAAAAATCAGAAGTTCTAGTTGTTTCCCCAATCTTGGTTCAGTTAGCACATAGTTTTCTAACTTCTGGAGCAAGAAGATTAAATAGTTAGATCACAAATCCAAAAGCCTGGTGCATAATTCTCAGTCTGCAAAGAAAACTGCATGGAAAATTTACAACTGAGTGTTCAGGGGAAAAAATGCCTTGCCCTGAACCTGCTCCAGAAAGTTCATTATCTTTTTCTGTATCATTGTTTATTTCTTAGCAAGTACTGTTTACATTCATTTATATACCCCCAAACACAAGCAAGTACGGCTGCTAAGTAATATCATGCTATTAAACTTCTTGTTTAATGCTTCTTCATTATGGTTCTTGCTAGAAGTTAACGAATAGTTTATGCTTAGTCTCTCAGTGGCAGTTAAAAAAAGAAATAAACACTAAATCCCCTGTGAGCCACAGAAATAAATCAAGATCTCAGAATGAGAAACAAAGATAAAACTTATTCCTCAGACCGAACAGAGATTTGAAGAAAAGAATATGAAAAATTTTTATTATTGTACTGAGACCCTTTCACATATAACTTCATCCAGCCAACAGAGGCACAGATATTTTTCATTACTTTTAGAAGAACTTATATGCTCTAGAGATTGCCAGGAGAAATATCAATAACCTCAGATATGCAGATGACACCACCCTTATGGCAGAAAGTGAAGAGGAACTAAAAAGCCTCTTGCTGAAAGTGAAAGTGGAGAGTGAAAAAGTTGGCTTACAAGCTCAACATTCAGAAAACGAAGATCATGGCATCTGATCCCATCACTTCATGGGAAATAGATGGGGAAACAGTGGAAACAGTCAGACTTTATTTTTGGGGGCTCCCAAATCACTGCAGATGGTGATTGCAGCCATGAAATTAAAAGACGCTTACTCCTTGAAAGGAAAGTTATGACCAACCTAGATAGCATATTCAAAAGCAGAGACATTACTTTGCCAACAAAGGTCCGTCTAGTCAAGGCTATGGTTTTTCCTGTGGTCATGTACGGATGTGAGAGTTGGACTGTGAAGAAGGCTGAGTGCTGAAGAATTGATGCTTTTGAACTGTGGTGTTGGAGAAGACTCTTGAGAGTCCCTTGGACTGCAAGGAGATGCAACCAGTCCATTCTGAAGGAGATCAGCCCTGGGATTTCTTTGGAGGGAATGATCCTGAAGCTGAAACTCCAGTACTTTGGGCACCTCATGCGAAGAGTTGACTCATTGGAAAAGACTCTGATGCTGGGAGGGATTGGGGGCAGGAGGAGAAGAGGATGACAGAGGATGAGATGGCTGGATGGCTTCACTGACTCGATGGATGTGAGTCTGAGTGAACTCCGGGAGTTGGTGATGGACAGGGAGGCCTGGTGTGCTGCGATTCATCGGGTCGCAAAGAGTCGGACACAACTGAGCGACTGAACTGAACTGAACTAAACTGATATGCGCTTGATGCCAGGCTAGAAATTCAACCAAGATGGTCCTTTATTTTGAAAACAGAGTATTCAAACTTGTCTTCTGGCATCCTAGAGGCCAACCACACTGGCTCAGATGCTGCTGCTGGAGTATTTCCAGGCAGGGCTAAGGCTTCTTGGAAACTTGCTCTAGTCAGTTGTTGCTATTGTTGAGTCACTCAGCTGTGTCTGACACTTTGTGACCCCATAGACTGCAGCCCGCAAGGCTTCTCTGTCCATGGAATTCATCAGGCAAGAATACTGGACTGGGTTGCCATTCCCTTCTCCAGGGGTTCTTCCCAACCCAGGGATTGAACCCGGGTCTCCTCCATTGCAGGTAGATTCTTTACTGTCTGAGCCACCAGGCAAGCCATTTGCTGAGCACCTAATGCAATATTGAGACAGTCCAAGGCTCGGGGCTGTAAGGCAGGATAAGACATGCCTGGCCAGGAGGAAGACTAGAACCTCAACATGCCATTGACAAAACTTAATGCAGAGCAAGAAGAACCCTAATGAGCCAGTCAACAAATGGAAACCCTACTCTCCCTTCCTCACTGCTTTTCCCACTTTCTGCCAAATAATGAAATGAGTTGTTGATACTCTCTCCCCTTTGCCTCTTTTTCCTTTTGGTATAATTAACATTTAGATGTTCTGTCTTACCATAAATAAATTTACTTGTTTCTGAAGCTCATCTGGAAAAGTCAAAATCCAGCCAAGTCATCAACATTTCACAGGAGTTGTTTTCTCAATTTCCATGGCAGAAGGTCACACAAGGAGAATTTTTATGAGCTGTAACTAATTATGCAGGCGCAAGGTGAAAAGGGAGGAGGCTAGATTCATTTTTCCTATTTGGATCTCAAGTGCACAAAGATGGGGTAATCCTACCTCTCTGTTCATTATATGCTATGATCCCAGCTTCATGCAAAGTCTCATCCTTGTTTAATATTTTTTTTCTCTTCATCCCCTATTCATATTTCCATTTTCCTCCCTCCTATACAGAGACCCACTCTACTTTGTTTGATGTGTCAGTTATGTATGTATCTCTAAAAAATGATTCCGTTCAGTCGCCCAGTCATGTCCACCTCTTTGAGACCCAATGGACTGCAGCACGCCAGACTTCCCTGCCCATCACCAACTCCCAGAGCTTGTTCAAACTCATGCCATCCAACCATCTCATCCTCTGTCTTCCTCTTCTTCTCCCGCCTTCAATCTTTCCCAGCATCAGGATCTCTTCCAATGAGTCAGTCTTCTCATCAGGGGGCAAAAGTATTGGAGCTTCAGCTTCAGCATCAGTCCTTCCAATGAATATTCAGGACTGATTTTCTTTAGGATGGACTAGTTTAATCTCCTTGCAGTTCAAGAGAACTCTCAAGAGTCTTCTCCAACATCACAGTTCAAAAGCATCACTTCTTTGGCCTTCAGCTTTCTTTATGGTCCAACTCTCACATCCATACATGACTACTAGAAAAACCATAGCTTTGACTAGATGCACCTTTGTCAGCAAAATAATGTCTCTGTTTTTTAATATGCTATCTAGGTTTGTCATAGCTTTTCTTCCAAGGAGCAAATTAAAAAATGTTTGCTATGTATCAAATCTTGTCACTGTCATCCTACCACAAGTTCATGGGCAAGACTTTTCCCTCCATTTCAAAAAATGGGATGATCTCCCCAGTTTCAGGGGGTCAACATGACCCTCACCCATGCCTCAGAGGTGGAGACCTTGCAAAGTACTGAAGGAAAGGATTATATCTGAGAATTAAGCTCAAATAGTATTTGCCTTACTAGGTTTTGGACTTGCTTGAGATCCATCATCCCTTCCTTCCTTCTGATGTCTTCTTTTGGGAATAGGAATATCCATGCTATACCTACCTGGGCTTCCCTGCTGGCTCAGAAGGTAAAGAATCCACCCACAATGCAGGAGACCCTGGTTCGATCCCTGGGTTGGGAAGATTCCCCTGGAGAAGGGAATGGCTACCCACTCCAGTATTCTTGCCTAGAGAGTCCCATGGAAATAAGAGCCTGGTGGGTTACATTTCCTGGGGTTGCAAAGATTTGGACATAACTGAGTGACTAATCACACATACCTGCCTACCACTGTATTTTGGAAACACGTTAGCATGTGCAGTTCTACAGTTCACATCTGGAGAAGAATTTTGCCTCAGGATGAATCATACTTTAAGTCTCAAACATACCTGACTTCAATGATATTTAGATAAAACTTTGGAGTTTAGAGTTGATGCTGGAATGAGTTAAGACTTTGGGAGCTACTGGAATGAAATAACTGTATTTTGTGTGGGATAAGGACACGAATGTGGGGTGGGGGCTTAGGGTGGAATGCTGTGGACTGAATTATGTCCCTCCCCAGTTCATGTGTCGAAGGCCTAATCCCCACTGTGACTGTATCTGGAGCTAGGGTTTTTGGGAAGTAATTAAGGATACATGAAGTTATAAACTGAGTGTAAGTGTTAGTTGCTCAGTTGTGCCCGACTCTTTGCAACCCCATGGACTGCAGTCCACCAGGCTCCTCTGTCCATGAGATTTTCCAGGCAAGGATACTGGAGTGGGTTGCCATTTTCTTCTCCAAAGGACCTTCCCAACCCAAGGATCGAACCTGGGTCTCCTGCACTGCAGGCAGATTCTTTACCAACTGAGCTACAAGGGAGGTGAAGCCCTAACCCAATAGGACTGTAGCCTTATAAGAGGAAGATATTCTCTCTCTCTCTCTCCTTCCTTCCTTCTCACCCACCCTCCCTCCTCCCCACGTGAGACAGCAGCTATCTCCAAGCCAAGAAGAGAGCTCTCACCAGAACCCCACCATGCTGCTACCCTGATCTTAGATGTGCAGCCTCTAAAACTGTGAGAAAACATATCTCTACTGTTAAAGCTACCCATTCGGTGGTATTGTGTTATGACAGTCAGAGTTGGCTAATATAATCATAATATAATTTTGTATCCCTATGCCTTTTAATTTATATAAATGGTAATATGCTAGAGCATAAATTGTTTCTTCCTTTTTGTCACTTCACACTGAGTTTCTAGATGGACCCATGTAGCTGTATGTATACTGGAGCCACTAATACTGACTGTAGCGGAGTGCTCCAGTGCATGTTTCCAAAGCATGCTCCCACCATCAGGGATGAGGTGAATACTCTAATATATAACTCCTAAGAGATTTATATGGAGTAAATACATAGAAGAACACAAATTTTGGCTCTAGTAGTATATATGGATCAGATTTCCCTCCATGCTGCCAGATTGCTTTTCCAATGGCCACACCAGTCTGCATTTCCTTGGGGGAGTTAAGAGTTTCTATTCTCACCAACATTTGGCATCATCCAACCCACTACTTTTTGCCAATTTGATGTATATAAATTAGGAATATTTCATTGTAATTCTCATTTATTTATTCTCTAATTATTACTGACATGGACATCTCTTAAACATGTTAACCACCGGGGTTTACTCTTCTAAGACTTGCTAATTCATATTCTTTTCCCCTTTTCTATTGTGTGTTGTCTCTCCCTCTTTGGTTCACAGTTACTCCGTATAAACACTAGATAATAACTCTTTTTCACTTTTAGACATCATAATTGTTCCCACTCAGTCTGTTCTCAATTTTGTGGAACAGAAATCCTAATTGTGCTATAGGCAAATTCATGTTTTTCCCTTTTTATCTTGTTAAGATAACATATTTAAAGCTTAAGTCACAAAAATACCTTCTTTATTATTTTTACAAACTTCATAGCATCAGCTCTCACTCAGTCCATTCTGATTTTATTTTTATATATAGTATGAATTGGGATCCACATTTATTTTTATCTACCCAGTGAGATGATTTTCCCCAATACTATCTAATAATTCATCCCCTTCTCCATGTTTCAGAGAGACCACATTAGCATATGCCAATTTCTCAGTCATAAATAAGAAGTTCTAAGTTCCCTTTCTCTTTCATCGGCATGATGTTTCTGTGACAGACCTCTCCTTTTATTACTGATTGTTAATATCTGATAAAGTATTTCCCTCTTTTCTCTACAAATTTATCTTTTCATGTAAATTCATTTTTCCATATAATTTTATTTTTTATTTTTTTTTTTAAAGAGAAATCATTTTAATATATATATTTTCATTTCAGTCCAATTGACAAGATTTCTAATAGGCATGCAGAACCCATATTGAAGTTTGCTTCAAATTAGTTATATCCCAACATGCAGCAAACCTCCTAATAGAGAAGTGAAGTGAACACTATTATTCCTAAAGAGTACAAATGTCTATTGTCTCAAAGAGTTTTATCAACTTTAACATTTTCAAAGAGCCCTATGAGGCTGCTCAATATGGTAGTTTCCCCCTGAAATTTCCTATTTGGAGGATGGCAAAACAGTCTAGAATCTTCCCCAGGCTACTAGTTGTTTGTATTCATATCACAGCTTGGCTGGCTAAGAGGTAGAGACTGAATAATATGTAGATAGCCTTCAAGTCCAGCTGAGTGAGACAGCTTCATTTTTAGAAAGGAAACCAAATCATGAAAACCCTCCTACAGTATGATTTGTTCCAGGGTCCTTTTAAGGAGGGACGTACTCCTCATGCATAGGACTTTTTATGGCTTTCTAGAGTTTTCTGCTCCAGCCAGCGTTCTCTAGCCAGGTGACTTATTGAACTTGCTGCAGAACTGAAAGCATGAAGTCTCTTGTCTACTTTCATAATTAGAGGTGGTGTTAGTCTTCTCATTTCCGGCCAAATGGATCCGACCACACTTTCAACCCTGGTGGCTGCACGTCTTCTTGAACAATACCAGCTCGATTTATGGCTTGTTCCTTCTTGTACTCCTCCAGCCGCATTAAGGGCCGGAAGTAGATGGGGTAGAAGGCGGCGCCGATCAGGGAGATGAAGCCGCCGAAAATGAGAGCAGTGCGCAGGTTCCGGGACATGGCTCCAGCCGGGGCTACCCGGATTCTCCGAGTGCCCGGGACTCTCCAAACCCGGCTCCCGCCGGCTGGGCCTTGACCCCGCTCGGAAGAGCTCCATATAATTTTAAATCAATTTGTGAAAAGCTCCAAAAATAATCCTATCAGAAAATTTATGAAAAGTGCCTTAAGTACAAACCTAATTTGATGGCAGCTGGCATCTTCAAAATCCTGTATCTCTCCATAAATGAACATGATCTGTTCTATTTAGTAACATTTTCTCATATCTTTTAATAGAGTTTTAACATATTCTCCATAAAGATCTTGTCCATTCTTTGTCTTATATACACAGTGACATATTATTCAGTCATAAAAAATAATAAGATTGTGCTATTTGTTACATGAGTGGACCTATAGAGTATTACACTAAGTGAAATAAGTTAGAGAAACATAAATATCATATATGGTTTCACTTGTATATGAAAAATAAAAAACAAAACCAATGAACAAACATAACAAAACAGAAATAGAGTCACAGGTACAGAGAACAAACAGATGGTTTCTGGATCAGAAGGGATTAGAAGGATGAGTGAAATAGGTGACAGGAACTTGTTGGTGCAAACTTCCAGTTACAAAATAAATAAATCACGGGAATCAAAAGTACAGCATGGGGAATACAGTCAACGACACTGTAATAACTGTGTAGTGACAGATGGTAACTAGACTTACCATCATGATCATTTGCAATGTGTAGAAACATGGAATCCCTGTGTCGTACACCAGGAACTACTGCTGCTGTACATCAGTTATGCTTCAATAAAGAAGCAGAGAGGGAATAGAGAATGGCTTCATAACCTAGTATGTGGTTCATTTTCCTAAGTATTTTTGTATGCTTGAGAAAAGTATACATTCTCTAAATTTGGGGTACATTTTTCTGTTATTTGATTGCACTTATTTGTGTTGTTCAAATTTTACACATGTATGTATTTCTGATCATTTGGTCTTCTCAGTTCATGAATTCCTAAAAGAACTTAACATCTTCTCTTGAAGACCTTTCTAAGAGATATGTTAAAATCTTTCACTCAATGATTTATTTTGTCGATTTCTAAGTTCTGACAGTTTTCACTTTATGTATTTTGAGGCCATTTTATTAGGTGTATACAATTTTCACAAATGCTAACTTAAGCCTTTTGTCTTTATGTAAGTATCCCCTTTATCCTTAATGGTTTCTTTCTATAAAGTCTATTTTGACTTATTTTAATCTATGCCTTAGTTTCTTTTAACAATATGAGATCATTCTCATTCATGATCTCCTTAAATACTATTTTTGCTCTTTCTCCTCTTCTCCTGGGACTCTAATTACACATAGATTATAACTTTTCATACATTTTCATTGAGGCCCACTGCTGCTGGAGAGCTGTGTTTTTCATTCTGTCTGTGGTCATTAATTTGAATATTTACTATCCATTCGTCTGCTGATCTGGCTTCCTTTAAAACTCATAAAATTAGTTAATAATTTCAGAAACTATACTTTTCAATTTCATAATTTCTACTTTTTATAGATTTCAATCACTTTGGAGAAGTCTCTAATATTAAATCTCTATTTTTATGTATTATTATAGTCATTTAAAGTATAAGTCAGTTACTTTAACATCTGAATCACATGTAGATCTGTTTAGATTTTTTTTCTCTTGAATTTTAGTCATGTGGCTTTGTCTTTCAATGTGTCTAGTATTTTTAGATTGAATACTGAACTTTTTTATGTAAAAATTATGACTGTTACAGATGCTACTGCCTTCCTCCAGAAATATTTCACTTTCTTTCTACTAGGCTAACTGGATGGTACTGACCTTAATCCAAGAGAAATTATGGAAATTATGAGAAATTATGCCAAATTAAAGCTGTATTTATGCTCATTCTACTATTATCCACAGCCTCTAGTTTTTTTATCTGGGTACCTGGTATATTCCTTATAGTTACAAACTCTAATTTTTGTTCCACAAGACTGCAAAAAACTTCATTTTGCCTTTCAGTGGATTTCCAGAGAGAGAGAGAAGTCAAATAGACCCAGATTTTTCTGAGTTGAAGAGTTAGAGATCTGAATCTGGGGAGAAAAATTAGCTAAAATTCATAGGACAGATTATGAGAAAGGAGGCAGTTACATAGAACAAGAACTCTGGTTAACTGCAGGGAGTATTTGACTAAGGAATGATTTATGAATACACTATAGCAGTGGTTCTCAACAGAGGGCAATTTTTCCTCCCACAGGAAATTTGTCAATAATGAAAGTGAAAGTGGAGAGTGAAAAAGTTGGCTTAAAGCTCAACATTCAGAAAACGAAGATCATGGCATCTGGTCCCATCACTTCATGGGAAATAGATGGGGAAACAGTGGAAACAGTGTCAGACTTTATTTTGGGGGCTTCAAAATCACTGCAGATGGTGACTGCAGCCATGAAATTAAAAGACATTTACTCCTTGGAAGGAAAGTTATGACCAACCTTGATAGCATATTGAAAAGCAGAGACATTACTTTGCCAACAAAGGTCCGTCTAGTCAAGGCTATGGTTTTTCCTGTGGTCATGTATGGATGTGAGAGTTGGACTGTGAAGAAAGCTGAACGCCGAAGAATTGATGCTTTTGAACTGTGGTGTTGGAGAAGACTCTTGAGAGTCCCTTGGACTGCAAGGAGATGCAACCAGTCCATTCTGAAGGAGATCAGCCCTGGGATTTCTTTGGAAGGACTGAATTGAAGCTGAAACTCCAGTACTTTGGCCACCTCATGTAAAGAGTTGACTCATTGGAAAAGACTCTGATGCTGGGAGGGATTGTGGGCAGGAGGAGAAGGGGATGACAGAGGATGAGATGGCTGGATGGCATCACCGACTCGATGGACGTGAGTCTGAGTGAACTCCGGGAGTTGGTGATGGACAGGGAGGCCTGGCATGCTGCGATTCATGGGGTTGCAAAGAGTCGGACACGACTGAGCGACTAAACTGAACTGAACTGAGAGACACTTTTGATTTTTATAACTGGAAGAATGATACAGACTCTTCTCATAACACTTAAATTAGTAGACAGTATGAATGTGGACTTTAGGGCTGATGCATTTTCTGTTGGTATTTTCAGCACCTTGCCCTAGTGTTCGGCAAATTGAACAAACACATGCCTGAACAAACGGGTGAATGACGACTGAAGGAAATGATAAAGGCAGGGGTTACCAAACAAGATGTTAGCTTTCTGGAGCTCTCCAAGGTTGAAGGAGACCAGTGGTTCCTGTGTATTTAATGAAGGATGAAACCTCAGAGACGGGGCTGAGAAACCCCACACGTCTGAGCACCAAGAGCTAGAAGGTAGTGGCTGCTGGCTGATCAGGAAGGTTGACATGCCGCTCATTCAGACTCTTATTGGGTACATATCTGTAGATATGTCTTTAAATCAAAGAGAATATAACAGTATTTGGTTAGTCTGACCCATTTCGTGTATTCATTTGCTGTTTTATCTCTTTCCATGATTCTTACTTGACAGGAAAGAATTACCATATCAAAGCCTGTATCTCTCCTGCATCATGACAAAAATTTGAACTTGGTGTTTGAAGAACATAAAAGAAGCAAGAAGGAAGAGATGAATAGTCATGGATCCTCTGGTCATTAACTGCGTTGTGGTGAGCTGGCCACTGAGGTCATCTGGCCCTTATTTATCTAACGTGCAACTTGAGAATTAGATATTTATCAAATTTCCTTCATATTTAATTTAATGGGCTTCCTATAATTTAATGGGCTTCCCTGATAGCTCAGTTGGTAAAGAATCTGCCCTGCAATGCAAGAGACCCCAGTTTGATTCCGGGGTTGGGAAGATCCTCTGGAGAAGGGAAAGGCTACCCACTCCAGTATTCTTGGGCTTCCCTTGTGGCTCAGCTGGTAAAGAATCTACCTGCAATGTGGGAGACCTGGGTTTGATCCCTGGGTTGGGAAGATCCCCTGGAGAAAGGAAAGGCTACCCACTCCAGTATTCTGGCCTGGAGGATTCCTTGGGGTCACAAAGAGTTGGACACGACAGTGACTTTCACTTCATATTTAATAGTTGCTGATTCTTATTAAATATATGATATTGGGCAGTAAATATAAAAAGCCTGGCAGTTAAGGGTCTACCTTTACTTCCTCCTTCACTAACTTTGCAGTAGCTTTTCTAAAACAAAGAAATTTGCCTTTCCCCCCTTAATCTGCTAATTTATTAAAGTCATCTGTCTGTATAATGGGGCTGAGAATGATCAACACACCCACAGCTCACCCCAGCCTTCTACCGGAACTGAAGCAAAGATGAGAAGGGATGCAGAGGACAAGAACTGGATCACCTAGTTTCTCCAAGAAAAATAGCAGTAACAGAGGGAAAACTACCCATTGGGCTGTGTCTGATGGGGAATATTTTAGAGTAAGGAAGATGGAGCTTAAAGAAGGAATATAGGCAGGAAAGTAACCAGGAAGACAGATGGAGATGAAGAATTAATATAGATTTGGGGAGACGGTCCACCAGTGAGTTTCAGAAAGCTGGAGAATTAGAGAAGATTATGGTCAGTTTCGCTGTGAATTACATGCTTATATTTCTTCAATAAATAAATGATTTTTTTTCTAAGTTGCTTTTTAAAAATAAAACACACAAATTTTATGTTAGAATAATTCTAGATTTCTTAGAATAGTCACAAAAATAGTACAGAGAGTGTGCATGTATCCCACACCTGTTTCCCGTTAAGATTTTAGATCGCTGTGATCCATTCCTCACCGCTCGTGAGCCAATGTGTGCGTGCTCAGTCACTTCAGTCATGTCTGACTCTGTGCGACACTGTGGACTATAGCCCACCAGGCTCCTATGCTCATGGGGATTCTCCAGGCAAGAACATTGGAGTGGATTGCCATGCCCGCCTCCAGGGGATCTTCCTGACCCAAGGATCGAACGCACGTCTCTTACATCTCCTGCATTTGGCAGGCGGGTTCTTTATCACTAGCACCAGACCCGGGAAGCCTGATGAGCCAATATGTATACGCTATTATTAACCAAACCACGCTTTATCAAAATATCACTAGTTCTTCTCCAATGACCTTCACCTCTTCCAGGATCCCCACGCAAGATACACTGCATTTAGTTGTCGTGGCTCCTCTTGGCTGAGACAGTTTCCCAGACTCTCCTTGTTTTTGATGACCTTGACAGTTTTGAGCATTGCTCAGCTATTTTGTAGAATATCTCTCACTTTGGTTTTGTCTGATGTGTTTCTCTTGATCTCACTGGGGTTACCGAAGACCACAGAGGTGAAATGCAATTCTTACAACATCATATCAAGGGTACATGCTGTCGACACGACTCACTGCCAATGGTGTTGATTACCTGGAGGAGGCATTTGGTTGCCAGGTTTCTCCACTGTCAAGTTATTTTCCCCTTTCCTGTCCTGTACTCTTTGGGAGCAAGCCGAGTTCTATTCCACCTCCTTGAAGGTTAGTATCGACATGAATTATTTGGAATTTTTGTTATGGGAGATTTGTCTCTTCCTCCCCACTTATTTTTTAATTATTTATTTTTATGATTCTATTATTTATTATTTATTTGAGTATGGATGCATTTCATACTTTGGATAATTAATCCAAAAGTTATTAATTTTGTTGTCTACATTTCTTTTTGTGGTTGAATTACTTTTCTTGAACACATCCTCTGAGGAGCTCATAATTGGTCAGTCTGCCTTTGAGGTCTTTGCTATTAGTCCAGAAGACTGACTTGGAAGAGGTTCCTTGTGTGCTCTTGTAACATTCTCCACTTATATTATATTTTGTTCATAATCCTAGGACCAGGAGGCTTCTGCTATGGTAGTAAATCACTGTTTAGACATTCCATTCAAGAGAAATCACATGCAACATCACAAACCCGTGACACTAGAGACTCTAGGTTCTACCCTTTAAGGATTTGGATGGCCCCAAGAGGGTGGTAGAGAGAAGGCCTGTGTTCTTGACAGGCTACAACATAATCAGGACAAGATCATGAAGTGTATGCACGTACTAACCTCTTATTCCTCCATCTATTATTAGTCTTTTTAAACATAAATTTAAAACTTGATGCCATTCCAATGACCCTGAAACTTATATCCTGAAATGACAGTAAATTAGTCTTGAAAGATAAATATTGTTAGGATGGCTATGTTTTTAAAGTGTGTCAGCAATACCAAACAGATAACTTTAAAAAAGAGCTTTTAAATTGTTGTATAGATAAAAGGATATTGACTGCTATAATAAATAACCTCAATATCTTAGTTGCTGCTGCTGCTGCTAAGTCGCTTCAGTTGTGTCCGACTCTGTGCGACCCCAGAGACGGCAGCCCACCAGGCTCCCCCGTCCCTGGGATTCTCCAGGCAAGAACACTGGAGTGGGTTGCCATTTCCTTCTCCAATGCATGAAGGTGAAAAGAGAAAGTGAAGTCACTCAGTCATGTCCGACTCTTAGCGACCCCATAGACTGCACCAGGCTCCTCCATCCATGGGATTTTCCAGGCAAGAGTACTGGAGTGGGGTGCACTGCCTTCTCCCAATATCTTAGTAGGTTAACACAATAAACGCCTATTTCCCACTTAGGCAAAGTCTGATATAAATATTTCTGATGAGGGAGCTCTGTCGTATCTGGTCACATGGATGGGAAAGAGAGAGATGCACAAAAACCACCTGCAGTGTCTTAGGGACCTGGCTCGGAAGTAGACTACCTTACTTCCACTTCTACCTTCTTCCGGTTGGCTGATTTTCAATCTTTTGGTCCCACGTGGATGCAGTGGGGGACTGGAAAATGTAGTGTTCCTGGGACCCAGAGCAGTGAGCAGGAGACAGATTTTTGAGCACAGAGCAGTGTGTCTGCCACAGCTGCTTAACCTATTTTCCTGAAATGATAGTAAATTAAAACAGAATTCTCTTTTTTCCTTCCTAATGATTCCATCCTTTCTCACCACTCTTACCCACATTTTCTTTCAGGACTCTCCTCTGTTTCTTCATGACTTGGTATTCTCTGTGATTCTTTGGTCAAGAATTCATCTCTTCTGGGCCTATGTTCTCCTTTGATGATCTTATCCATTTTCTTGGCTTCAGTGCCTGGGGGTTTCCATTCCATTTCTACCATCGGTATTTTGTTCTTGACCTCCTGGTTTGTATTTTCAAATGCCTGCCAGACATTTCCATCTAGATGGCTCAGAGGCTCTCAAACTAGCATATCCCAGGATAAATTTATTGTCTTCCTCTAAACTATATGCTTGTTTATCTTTTCTGCCATTTCAGGGATTGGACCATCACACAGTGGTTTCTCAAACCACAAAGTGGGGGGTCATTCTAGATTTTTTCTGTCTTCCCTTCACAATATATATGATCTCTATGCCTTTTGATCCATATGCTCTTAATAGTTCTTTAGATTTCTTTTCTCTCCATCATCATTGCTTAGTGCATAAATTTAGACTATTATTGTCTCTCATCCAGTCTGCTGTAATCACCACCTAAGCATTAATACTCCGAAATACTGTCTCCTTGATTTCAACCTCCATACAGCCACTGAAGTTATGTCTTTATGACCTGATCAGCTGACTCCTGAACCTAAAAATCTTTCATTGTCCCCTCATTTAATGAAAGCTATGACTCTTCCCTCAAAGGAAAATGTAGGCTTGTGATGAAATAACCATCCTTCTCCATATTTCCAGCTCCCTCCCTGCTTCCCAAAATGGCTATTCCTGCTTTATGAACAAGCAAGATACAGAGAAGATCTGTAAAGTTCCAGTGTCTGGATGGCCATTATGGAAGACCATCTACTTCAGTCAAATCCCACCAGTTTAGATATAAATCTCATCCAAAAACAGCCTCACAGAACCATCCAAAATAATATTTGACTACGTAGCTGGGTACTGTGGCCTAGCCAAGTTGCCACATCAAATTAGTCATTACAAACAGGATATGGACTTTTTAAGAAATGGCATGTAAACTTTTAAAAATCAAATATTGAGAATAAATCCACTTGAAACACTTACTACACATATAAAAATATAAAGACAGATAAAACTGACAAGGAAAGTAAAGAACTGAGATCAAAAGACTTTCCCAAAACATACAACAGCAAGTTCCAAACATCAATCAGAATTTCTGGCGCATAGCTAAGAGCTAAGTCTTCTTTTCACTTAGACTTAACTCCTCAAATCACATCATTTTTCTGTATATTGGAACATTAAAATAATTATTTTAAACTTTAATTCTAACAAATTAATTTTCTTAAATAAAACAAATATTGCTCATAAAGATGTGTGAGCATTTTAAAATATTCTGGGTGTTCCAAATGTTTTCTTTCATTCTATAATTTAATACTGAGTTGGCTAATTTACTACTTATTTTGCATAAGGTGCTTTGCTGTACTCCATGGGAGGTGAAGCAAGAGTTGAGATAAAGATAAATCATGGCCCTTAATAAACAAATTTTGAAGGGAGAGGCTGTATCTTTGCAAAAAATAGGTTTAATGTTACAAATATGATAAATGTCATGTGTGCTGCATGAATGCAAAATCGCTTTAGTGTGTCTGACTCTCTCTGAACCCATGGACTGTAGCCCACCAGGCTCTTCTGTCCATGGGATTCCCCAGGCATGAATACCAGAGTGGATGTTGCCATGCCCTCCTCCAGGGGATCTTCCCCACCCAGGGATTGAACTCACATCTCCTGTGGCTCCTGCATTGCAGGTGGATTCTTTACCACTAATATCAGCTGGGAAACCCAGATAAATGTCATAATGTAGGACAAATTCTTCTGAAGTTCAGAATGAATTAGGTTTCCTTGGTGGCTCAGACAGTAAAGAGTCAGCCTGCAAAGCAGAAGACCTGGGTTAAATCCCTGGGTCAGGAAGATCCTCTGGAGAAGGAAATGGCAACCCACTCCAGTGTTCTTGCCTGCAAAAATCCTGTGGACAGAGGAGCCTGGTGGGCTACACCCCATGGGGTCACAAAAGTCAGACAAAACTGAGTGACTAACATACACAGTCAGAATAAATTATGACTATCTTAACATTTTCAAATACATGTTACTAATTATGACCTTCTTTACCAAGCTTGGAATACAAAGGTAACTATATTTTCCTTTAGGGTCCACTGCTGGGTGACGGTGGTGGTTTAGTCACTAAGTCATGTCTGACTCTTTCCAACCCCTGGAAAGAGGAACCTGGACTGTAGCCCTCCAGGTTCCTTTGTCCATGAGATTTCCCAGGCAAGAATACTGGAATAGGTTGCCATTTCCTTCTCCAGAAGATCTTCTCAACCCAGGGACTGAACCTGTGTCTCCTGCACTGGCAGGGGGATTCTTTACCACCTGAACCACTGGGGAAGCCTAGGAACCACTACTTGCTCTGAACCATCCAAGTTTACTTACTCAGTTTACTTACTTACCCCAAGGCTGCTGGTCCTATTTTCAAATATCACATGATGAGAGCCAAGAAGTATAACAAAACCACTAGCATGATTATTCACTAGCAACCCCATCACATAACTACTGAGTTCTGAATGCCCATAGGATGCTTGTCCACTTGTAATGACTTCTTCACTGACCCTTGCTATAGCTCTTTTAGGTCATAATCAAATATGCAGTCATTCCATCTAAAATATGGCTCCCCAGAACGTTTCTGGCTTGGCCAAGAATAGCTTCTACCATATTCACATTTTGTACATTCTGTTGGTGGATATCTGCCACCAACACGCAACCTTGGTGTTAAAATTAGGACACCATAATATTTTGCACATTTCTTAGAACGTTTGGAGTCCTTCCTGATGGCAGAGTTCAGTTAGCATCAACTGACTGAAGATGTTCTAATAACATTGAAACTCAAAAGAGATGGGGCCAGGTTCTTGATGCTTTAGTCCCAGAAAATTCCTTGGCTCCTATGCAAATTTTCCTATGTCCTCCCCAAAGATGAACTCTGCCTATGAAAGGACTATTGTAAGCAGTTGCCTTAATCTAGTCAACAAAACTAGCATTACACATAGTTATTATTTTCCCTAATGTGTTTCTTCAGTTCAGTTTAGTCGCTCAGTCGTGTCTGACTCTTTGCGACCCCATGAACCACAACACGCCAGGCCTCCCTGTCCAGCACCAACTCCCAAAGTCCACCCAAACCCCTGTTCATTGAGTCGGTGATGCCATCCAACCATCTCATCCTCTGTCGTCCCCTTCTCCTCCTGCCCTCAATCTTTCCCAGCATCAGGGTCTTTTCCAGTGAGTCCGTTCTTCACATGAGGTGGCCAAAGTATTGGAGTTTCAGCTTCAACATCAGTCCTTCCAATGAACACCCAGGACTGATCTCCCTTAGAATGGACTGGTTGGATCTCCTCACAGTCCAGGGGACTCTCAAGAGTCTTCTCCAACACCACAGTTCAAAAGCATCAATTTTTCTGTGCTCAGCTTTCTTCATAGTCCAACTCTAGAGTTTATCTTAAAACCACTTTGCACCTGTTGGTTGCTCTCTGGAAGAGTTTCGGTGTGGTTTTAAAAGCTACACTTTGGGACTTCTCTGGTGGTCCAGTGGTTAAGAATTCACCTGCCAATGCAGGGGACACAGGTCTGATTCCACGTGCCTCGGAGCAACTAGCCCTGTGTGCCACAACTACTGAGCCCACAAGCCACAACTACTTAAGCTTGTGCACACGTCAGCCTGTGCTCCAAAGTAAGAGAAGCCATTGCAACGAGAAGCCCATGCACAGCAACTAGAGAGCAGCCTCTGCTCACTGAAACGAGAGAAGGCTCACATGCAGCAACGAAGACCCAGTGTAGCCAAAAATAAACAAAGAAAGAAAATGTTTTTTAAAAAGTTACACTCTGATATTGCTTAGATAAGTTAACTTAGAATAGATGGTCTCAGCAAGACCAGAAAGAAAAACACGTTAGACCTTGGGTATGAGGCATCCTGTAGAATTGATTTAATGTACATTTCATTCTACAGACACTCAACTAAGCAATTTGTCGAGAGAAATAGAAAAGAAGCTCAGAGTAGTTTAAGAAAGGGCAAATGAGACTAGTAAGTCTTCATGTAGTTGAGGGGGAAAAATGTGATTGTCAACTTAGGTGTGCGGCTGCCTGGGAGAGGCATATCATATCTGCAATTTCTCTCCATCAACATTGGCCTTGTGAATCAGAAGGACAACCTTCTACCCCATTAAAGAGAAAGTAAGAGACTGGGTATATGGATCTTAGAGAACAAAAAACCTAAGTAGTATTAAGTGTGGAAGCTAAAGACAAATAGAAGACTGCATCTGTAAGGAAGTTAAATCTTGTACCAGGAATACAAGTGAAGCTAGAGAAGCTACTCAAACTCTTAGTAAACTGGGGAAGTGCCAAAAAGGTCTGTGGCCAAGTTAAGTATTAGCAACTTCTCCCAGACTAAAACTAGACTAGAGCTGAGGTTTGATTGACAAGAGCTAAGATCATCAACAAAGGTACAGAATTATACCTACTTATTTTTTTTAAACATACTTTAATCTTGTTTTCAATTTGGTATTTACTTTAAAAATAATAATGATGTTTCATAATTCAGGTCAACATTTATGCTTTACTATGTTAATAAGTTACATTTTATGCATTAATATTAAAGTATGCAACTATACAACATAATCAAGATACTAGCTAGCACTTTATGGCAATATATTCTAACAGAAAGTGAAGCATCCAGAGTAAATGAAGTAACTTTTGAAGACTCGTCTGTCGAACCCATAGTTGATTCCATAAAGAAGCAACAATGGCATGCATATTAAATGTAGAAAGAAGTCCAAATCCATTATAGATTTATGTTATGTTTGCACCATGATTTTTTTTCCTGTTTCTCACATAAATATTATTATCAGTTGAGAAACAAACACATAAATAATGCATAACTTATTTAAAAAAATTACTATCTGGGTAATTTTTCAGGAATCTATAACATGCCTATATTTTTGAGAAATAAATATATTCACCCATTTATTGTATCTTGTATTTCTGATAAAAACTGAATTTTGTTTTACAGTTGAACATTGAATTATCAGACCTCTGTGACTGCCAGTAATTCTAGTTCCTGTTGATTTAAGCAACAGAATCAAAGTATGTGGCATTACTGAGGGATTAATGGCCAGCTAGGACTGGCCATGAATAATGACACACAGGAATTTTCTTTCACCAAGGTTATTATTGCTTTCTAATGCTGAAAATCAGAACAGGAAAACTATGTGAAATAAAACAATAAGGTTTCAATTATCATACAAATAATACCAATGGATTATTTTCAGGAAATGAATGTTTGAGACAGATGAATCAATCTGAATGATAAATAACATCTCAATGCTTTTTTTAGGTAAAAAGTTCATTTCTTTCAAACCAATGTCCTTAATTCACTAATTCTTTGGAGGAATATGAGTTGAAATAATGGAACTAAAGTACTAAATTCAAGTATTGTCACTGACAAAGAGAAATTAATTGAAATCACTTTTCACTAAATAGATCTTCCACACAAACACATCTTTCAATATAGGACACATGAGAAAAAAACTAGCTATACCTAAACCTGTGTATTTTAAGGTACTTAAAAGTAGTATTGGGTAGTCCAGTCATTATTTTTAATATTCCGAAGTATCTAATGAACATCACATTTTAGTCTTTGCTAGAACTTTTTGAGATGACTAAAAATCCATTTGCTTGTGGTTGGAGTTCAGTCAACTTAGTATCAAACAGTGGTTAACTTTGCTATTCACAAATATTGAGAAATTACTTATAACCTATAGTTTGCGGTTTAGGTGACAAAATCTTCCACACCATGGGCTGGAGGGGAGGGGGTAATAAAATGGTCTCTGGTGGCACCTGCTCAGCTTCAGCAGCCTTGTTGTTGTACAGTCACTCAGTCGTGTCCGACTCTTTGTGACCCCTTGAACGGGCAGCACGCCAGTTCCCACACTCAGGTCAGTTCAGTCACTCAGTCGTGTCCGACTCTTTGTGACCCCATGGACTTCAGCACGCCAGGCCTCCCTGTCCATCACCAATTCCCTGAGTTTACTCAAACTCATGTCCATCAAGTTGGTGATACCATCCAACTGTCTCATCCTCTATCATCCCCTTCTCTTCCTGCCCTCAATCTTTCCCAGCATCAGGGTCTTTTCAAATGAGTCAGCTCTTCGCATCAGGTGGCCAAAGTATTGGAGTTTCAGCTTCAACATCAGTCCTTTTAAGTTCCCACACTAGGATTCTGTAAATCACATTTCTGCTTTGCCTTCTGACCCCCTATCATTTTCTACCAATAGTGGCCGCTAGAGGGAGCCCAGAAGGCAAGTTCCTTTCTGCTTTCTTCCGGTTCCTATCACTGGTCTTAGCAATGACGTCCCACCCTGGGACGGGCAGTTGGCCTCAGTCTCCTACTTTATTTCAGTATTCTTGGAACTACTGTGAATGGTTCATTCTTAATGGTATAGGTACCAGCACCAACTGAGAAGTCTTCCTAGCTTTTCCAAGCTCCTGAGGTACTAGCACCTACTGGCAGCACCCAGAGAGCCCCTCTCCCACCAGCCCCAGGCCCTCACACACGTGGTTCTAGCTCCTCTGGGCTATATGAAGCCAGGACTGTGTGAGAGAATGGATGTGTGTGTGTGTGACAGAGAGGCAACAAGATTCTGGTCTGGAGATGTAGTGGCTTCTCAGTCACTCCCTCTGGTGTTCGCTCCCCAGTTGTTCATTTCTCCAGTACCCTGTGGAACTAACTCATCCTTCAAATTCTCACTGCTGATATGTTAAATGTGGTTTCTGTTTTCTGATTGGACCCTTACTGATGCACCACTTAGCCAGAAAGTTCCTTTTTTTTGGTGTCTAAAAGAATCAGGTGAGCCAGCTTTACCCAAGAAGACTCCAGTACCAGCAAGTATTATTAATAATTGAGCTCTTCAATATATAAACATAAGATATCAGCAAAATGACAACATATAAAACCCAGTTCTTCACTCCATCACTGTGTTCTAGTCACGCTGACCTTTTAGTTCCTCAGATACCCTATGCTTTCCTCCAGATCAGAGTCACCACACATGCCATTCCTTTTGTCTGGAATATTCTTCCTGACATTCACCCGGTTCATACCTATTTCTTTTCAAGACCTAAATTCATTTATCACTTCCTCAGGGTAACTTTTCCAAACCCTCCAGGGTGCTCAGATTACCCTGTACTTATTAAAAGAGTAGTATTTAAATAAATAATTGAGTAGTTATTAACATTTAGAATTTAAATTCCACTATGGCAGAACCCACTTTTGTAGAATATTCCATAACTTTCTCCAGTTCTTTTAATCTCAAAAGTTAAATAACAATAACCATACAAACATAATTATTGAAGTCTAGCTATATATCAAAGAGAAGGGGGCAACAGAGGATGAGATGGTTGGATGGCATCACGGACTCACTGGACATGAGTTTGAGCAAACTCCAGGAGATAGTCAAGGACAGGGAAGCCTGGCATGCTGCAGTCCATGGGGTCACAAAGAGTCAGACACGACTTAGGGACTGAACAACAAGCTATGTGCCAAGCTATGTACCAACATATATAAACATGTAACGTACACAAGTTCGATTAACTCACCCAACAACCTTAGATAGATACTATTGTCACACTGAACAATGAAGGAGTCTAAGGCATAGAGATGGTTAGAGGCTTGAACAAGGTCATACAAGTAACCAGTGATACAGCCAGGATTTCAGATACTCACTCCAGAGCCTGTACTTAGAATCAGGGAGTGAGGGGCAAAGCTGATAGGCTTAAGAAATGAAATATTCCCGGTATACCAGTAAACAAGGATGTCACTGTAATCAGCAATTGCAAGCCTTCAATATGAGCTGGTGAGTCCTAAGGGCACTCAGGAAGGAGAACAGCTCCCATCTAGCAGCCATTAGACGATAGCCACTCCCTACGATGAGTCCCAAGAGAGCTCAGTCTGTGAAAAACACAGGATACTGGCCCAGATAGCTGAGATGACCATGAAAGGAATGATGTCAGTAAGCCCTGACTCTCGCATCTTTCTATGCTTAGAAAAGCACTAAATTCCTTAAGTTGGCATATGTGGTTTTCTTAAATTAGCATTATTAATCTTTTGATGTTCAGACTACCTGCCCATTGTTGCAAAGTTTCTATATAACCTGGCTCCTCCCTTTGTTCTTCAGATCACTTCTCTCAGCGTTGGTTACTTGAGACACTGTCTTCTGAGCTTGAAATCCTACAATTTCCCACCAAATAAAACATAACTCTCAGCTTTTAGGTTGTGAATGTTTTTAAGTCAACAGTCTAACTGAGAAGACAAAACTTATACTTAGTAGAGAGGCGGTACATGTTAAGTTTGAGAACTAGTGTAGACATTGTGTGTCACCAGAGCACAGAGAAAAGGCAGATTCCTAAGGCAGGGGTGGTGTGTCTTCACGGAGTAGCTGAGATTTCAACTGGATTTTGAAGGTAGAAGTGCAGTAGATAAGGAGAAGGGCAAAGAAAGGGCCCCTAAGGCAGAGTAAACAGCCCCCCAAAATGTTCTTCAACTCCTTCACCTTCAGATAACCTTTAAAAACAAAGAAAACCACTGGAGAAATTAGGAGATGTCCTTTTTTTTTTGATTGAGACTTTTTTGACTCTTTTCTCAGTGGCCAAAAATAAGCAGTGTTACCAGTTTCCTATAAAGCACTCCTAATCCAAAAAGGACACTGACAAAGAACACTGGAACACAGGGATGCAAGCCAAGATGCAGCTGAGCAAGTGGCAGACTGCATTGAGGGCATCAGAACATGATGGCCACCACTGCCCACCGCAGACAGAATGGGAGAAAGACACACACACACACACACACTTTGCAGAGTAGCTTTGGTCCTACAGAGCCAGGCAGGAAATCTGTGTTCCAAAACTGACACTGAGCCGGGACTCAGCATTCTCTGGATAAAGCACAGAATAAAAGGAAGCCTGTGGGAGTCAGCTGACAAAATGTTCAAAGCCAGAACCAAAAGAAGTGACTTATAGAAATGGGTCAGGAAGTGGAGCTGGTACTATTAGCAAAAGATAGATGGAGGCAGGTCCTTTTGAAGAACAGGCATACAGAAAACGGGAAAGTTTAAGGAAGGATCAGAAGACACCTGGGATTCAGGCTAGCCTTTTTCCTTCCTAGAGGGACAGTAGAAATTTCAGAATTAACATTGTCCTTGATGGGCTCAGGCTCAAATAAACTGAACTGGATTTCACTCCATATAAGACATCTTGATTTTGATACTTATCTTTTTGCAAATGACAAAATTTGTCCTACCTTATGAAAAAAATTAGTGTTACCTAATTTTATACAGTTCTGTTTCTTTATTCTCTTCATTTTACTATTTTGTATTGTTACATTTTGATAAACACAATTCTATTTGGTATTCTATTAAAATATTTTCAGACATTGATAAATAAAATAAATTAATTGAATAGTAAATACATTGATGTATGTATATTGCTTTTCAATAATGGAATCATACACTATATGTTATTTTTTAAAACCCCTATTCCATGCTCAGACATCTCTGACAAGAAATATATTTCTTCCTCATTTATCATCTATTTTCCAAAATGGGAAAACTGAAATCCAGAGGAATAAAACAATTAGTCAATGTTTCAAAAGAAATGATTTTGAAAAAGCATTCATTAAGCATCAATTTTTAATGTAACAACAAAAAAGATAAGTCAATGTGGACTGTGATCAACAGGTATTTACTATATAAAAGGATAATCCACAGAAATTACAAAGCATATAAAAAAATTCCTAAAATAGTTCATGTTCTGCAGAAATCATTTGATTTTCAAAACAATCCAATGAATTGGCTAAAGCAACTATTTGGTTAATGATTAATGTTGATAAATGTATCACTTTCTATTGTATGACTCCCACTCAGATAAAAAATTCTGCTCTTTCCTTTGATCCCAACTCACTACAACCCTATTAACTTATGATTCAGAAATTCCTGTCTCCACTTACTCACTCAACCTACTCAAATAGTAGGTTGATTCTTCAACCTACTCCAGTATGTCCAACCTTATTACTCTACTGACCTCCATTTTACTAATTCCAATAGACACTTTTCTGTCTTCATCTTTCTAAAGATGCCAGTGGTATTTCATGCATATTACCCCCTCTTTCTTCTGAAAACTCTCTCTCCTCCTGGCTTTCGTGACGCTATGTTCTCCTAAAATTTCTTCAGAACTACTCGCTGCTCTTAGTTCCTTTTGCCAAATACTTTCCAGTTCCTTGGTGTGTAAGTATCTTGGGAATTTTTCCCCAGCCATTTGCTCTTCTCTAGCTATACTTTTACCTTAGTTATCTCATTCAGTCCAATGACTTTAAAGGATATCCATGTGTAGATACCCAAACTTATATCTACAGCCCTAACCACCCTACCCCCAAACTCCAGACTCATATTCTCAACTGCCTACTAGACAACTCTGAATGTCTAACAAAATTTCAAACTCAAAAAACCGAAAGTACTACTTCCCTCCCCACAACAACAGAATCTAGGTATTCTTCCAGTTTTCATTACATCAATAGGTTTTATTACCAATTATCCGTTGCTTAAGACAAAAGTTCAGAGCACTCTTAGATTCTTCTCTTTCCGTCACTTTCTCATACCTAGTCTCTCCAAGTCTTATAGAAACTCTAACTTCTTAATATTTTCAGATCTGTGCACCAATTTCTGTATCCACTCCTAGCACCCCACTTTAAGAAATATTTGAAGGTCAGATTCTGGAGCTCCTCCACTTACTAGCTGTCTGGGCAAGTTACTTAACTTCTCTGTGTCTAGTTTCCTCATCTATAATATGGTCTATCTTATAGGATTTATAGGGTTGTGAAAATTAATCAGTCAATATACATAGACTGCTTACAAAAAATGTAAGATTCAGATTAGGACCAGGTAGCTCTTGTTTTTATTTTACTTAAACTGAAAAAATTAACATTATTCTGAAGATCTTAACAGAATCCAGAGTCTACACAAAATATTATCCACATGTCCAGGATACAATCCAAGATTACTTTATACACAAAGGAACAGAAAAATACAAACAAAATTCAAAAGGAAAGGCAATCAATGGAAACCAATCCTAAATGAACCAGATACTCAAATTAATAGACAAGTATTTTAAAGCAGCTATTACAATTCACATAATATTACAATGAGAAATATCTACATAATTAACATTATGTGTGGATCACAATAAACTATGAAAAATTCTTAAAGAGATAGGAATACCAGACCACCTTATCTGCCTCCTGAGAAATCTGTATGCAGGTCAAGAAGCAACAGTTAAAACCAAACATGGAACAACAGACTGGTTCAAAATTGGGAAAGGATGGCATCAAGGCTGCATATTGTCACTCTGTTCATTTAACTTATATTCAGAGTACATCATGAGAAATGCGAGGCTGGATGAAGTACAAGCTGGAATCAAGGTTGCCGGGAGAAATATCAATAACCTCAGATATGCAGATAGCAAAGAGGAACTAAAGAGCCTCTTGATGAAAGTGAAAGAGGAGAGTGAAAAAGTTGGCTTAAAACTCAACATTCAAAAAAGGAAGGTCATGGCATCCGGTCCCATCATTTCATGGCAAATAGATGGGGAAACAATGGAAACAGTGAGAGACTATTTTATTGGGCTCCAAAATCACTGTGGATGGTGACTGCAGCCATGAAATTAAAAGATGCTTGCTCCTTGGAAGAAAAGCTATGACAAACCTAGACAGTGTATTAAAAAGCAGAGACATTACTTTGTCAACATAGTTAGAGCTATGGTTTTTCCAGGAGTCATGTATGGATGTGAGAGTTGGACCATAGAGAAGGCTGAGCACCAAAGAATTGATGCTTTTGAACTGTGGTGTTGGAGATGACTCTTGAGAGTTGCTTGGACAGCAAGGAGATCAAACCAGTCAGTCCTAAAGGAAATCAGTCCTGAATATTCATTGGAAGGACTGATGCTGAACTTCCAGTACTTTGGCCACCTAATGCGAAGAGCTGACTCATTGGAAAAGACCCTGATGCTGGGAAAGATTGAGGGCAGGAGGAGAAGGGGACAACAGAGGATGAAATGATTGGATGGCATCTCCGACTCAATGGACATGAGTTTGAGCAAGTTCTGGGAGATAGTGAAGGACAGGGAAGCCTGGCATGCTGCAGTCCATGGGATTGCAAAGAGTTGGACATGACTGAGTGACTGAACAACAACAACAAATGAATAAAAAAACAGGAAAATCTGGCAGAGAAACATAAACTAACAATACCAAAAGAAGTTTTCAAACTGAAAAATAAAAAACTATGAAGTTTTAAAATCACTGAATGAAATGGATAGCAGATTGAAGATGACAAACCTAAGTGAACTTGAAGACAGTTCAGTAGATTATCCAATCTGAATAACAGAGGGAAAAAAGATTGAAAAATGTTTACGAAGCCTTGGGGACCTATGAAATAATATTAGAAGTCTCAAAGTATGACTGGGATCCCCAAAGAAAAGGGCATACACAATTATACTTATTTGGCAAATGAATCAAAGAGTACATTTAAATTTATGCATTACAAATAGGTATGTTTTATCACAAAGGAAAAAAGGAATTATAAAAAAATACAGCTTCTGAGTTAAGTTTATTTATGCTTCTGTGCTTATGAGTTGTGTATGCATTTACTTTGAAATGCATTTAAAAAATAAGATGGCCTGATAGAGCAAAGATTAGGGCAACACATATGTGACAAAGCAAGAATCAGTTCAGTTCAGTCACTCAATTGTGTCCAAGTCTTTGCGACCCCATGAATCGCAGCACGCCAGGCCTCCCTGTCCATCACCAACACCTGGAGTTCACTCAGACTCACGTCCATCGAGTCAGTGATGCCATCCAGCCATCTCATCCTCTGTCGTCCCCTTCTCCTCCTGCCCTCAATCCCTCCCAGCATCAGAGTCTTTTCCAATGAGTCAACTCTTCGCATGAGGTGGCCATCGTACTGGAGTTTCAGCTTCAGCATCATTCCCTCCAAAGAAATCCCAGGGCTGATCTCCTTCAGAATGGACTGGTTGGATCTCCTTGCAGTCCAAGGGACTCTCAAGAGTCTTCTCCAACACCACAGTTCAAAAGCATCAATTCTTCAGCACTCAGCCTTCTTCACAGTCCAACTCTCACATCCATACATGACTACCGGAAAAACCATAGCCTTGACTAGACAGACCTTTGTTGGCAAAGTAATGTCTCTGCTTTTCAATATGCTGTGGAGGTTGGTCATAACTTTCCTTCCAAGAAGTAAGCGTCTTTTAATTTCATGGCTGCAATCACCATCTGCAGTGATTTTGGAGCCCCCCAAAATAAAGTCTGACACTGTTTCCGCTGTTTCCCCATCTATTTGCCATGAAGTGATGGGACCAGATGCCATGATCTTCGTTTTCTGAATGTTGAGCTTTAAGCCAACTTTTTCACTCTCCTCTTTCACTTGCATCAAGAGGCTTTTGAGTTCCTCTTCACTTTCTGCCATAAGGGTGGTGTCATCTGCATATCTGAGGTTATTGATATTCTCCCAGCAATCTTGATTCCAGCTTGTGCTTCTTCTAGTCCAGCGTTTCTCATGATGTACTCTGCATATAAGTTAAATAAGCAGGGTGATAATATACAGCCTTGACGTACTCCTTTTCCTATTTGGAACCAGTCTGTTGTTCCATGTCCAGTCCTAACTGTTGCTTCCTGACCTGCATACAGATTTCTCGAGAGGCAGGTCAGGTGGTCTGATATTCCCATCTCTTTCAGAACTTTCCACAGTTTATTGTGATCCACACAGTCAAAGGCTTTGGCATAGTCAATAAAACAGAAATAGATGTTTTTCTGGAACTCTCTTGCTTTTTCATTGAAGAAAGTAAGGAAAACCACTAGACCATTCAGGTATGACCTAAATCAAATCCCTTGTGATTATACAGTGGAAGTGAGAAAAAAATAAAAAAGCAAGAATAGTAAAAGGTTAATTTTAGAATCTTTGAGGTAGGTATATAGTGCAACACTATAATCTTTTCTAAGTTTTCTGCATTTTTATAATAAAGTGATGGAAATGCATACATTGAGCAGAACATTTTCAGTGTCTTTTTTATCCAAATCTTACCCAGAATAATTATAAAAAAATTTCTAGGGACTTTCTTCATGGTCCTGTGGTTAAGAATCTGCCTTGTAATGCAGGGGACACAGGTTGGATCCCTGGTCAGCAACTAAGATCCCACATGCCTCAGAGCAACTAAGCCCGTGAGCCACAACTACAGAGCCCACGTGCCCCAACTAGAGAGTCTGTGCACTGCAACGGAAGACCCTGCCACGAGGCAGGGAAGATCCTGCCCGCCGCAACTAAGACCTGACACAGCCAAATAAACATTTGTGTAAAGAATGTAAGCGCTGTAGACACATTATTTATTATTTGAGCTACTTTTACCTTTCCTAGACCATTGTAATAGTCTCCTAGCTGCTCTCTTCACTTTCTCCCCCTCAATTCATTCTTCATTTAGCAGCCAGAATGACACTATACAAATGTAAACCTGGACATGTAGATTCCGTTCTTTAAAATGCATTAATGGTTTCTCTTGCTCTTAGAATAAACCTCCTCTTAGCCTACAAGGCCTGCCTCCAAAGAGTGCCTGTTATTTGACCACCAAGCTTCTTCCCATTGGCAGGCTTTGTGCGTGCTGTCCCTTCTGCCTGTAATGACTTTCCCCCAGCCCTTTAGCGAGTGACCAATTTTCACTCTTTAGCTCCATCTCATGATCATTTTTATTTCTTTCATAGAACTTGCCACAATTTGTCATTACCTAGTTTTCTGTTTATTTGTGTATCATCTATCTTCTCAGCTAGAGCTCATAAAAGTGAAAGACTTCATTCGTGTTCCCTGTTGTCTTCCTGGGGCCTGACTTAGGCTCTGATTAGACATTACATATTTTGCCTGATAGCTCAAATTTACTGAACTACAAAGCTATGACTCAAACCCAGTTGTCATGTGATTTCTCTCATGATACCAATTGGATAGGGAGATACTACACTTCATGATTTCTATCCTCCTAACTGTTGGAACTTATCTAGAGTGTCAAGTCTAGTAAAGATCAAACACAGAATCCAAGTGACAATTGGTTCCAAGCTCCAGAAAATCCCCGCACTTCATGCTTCTCCTTTAAGAATTTTCCCATATTTTCCTTTGAGAATCCAGGCTCAGCATCATAAGGATTTATCATGTCCTTGATGTGGGATGATTTATGCTATTTCGCTCCCTTTATCTCTCTATTCCCTACTATTGCTACATCATTCAAACCACCTATGTCCTTTGTCAAGGCTATGACAATCAGGGACTTCCCTGGTGGCCCTGTGGCTAAGACTCTGTGCTTCCAATGCAGGGGGCCTAGGTTTGAGCCCTGGTCAAGGAACTAGATCCTGCATGCCGAATTTTTAAAAAAGACTAGGAAAATCAAGTAGCCTCCCTTGCTATCTGCACTGCAGCCACGGTATCCTTGTGAAACAGAAATCTAATTGTGCTCTTTCCCTACTCCAAACCTACAACTGTCTTGGATGAAATCCAGTCTCATTAGCCTCTCTTTCAAGACTCCTCAGAAGAGAGAGGAAGACACCTCTCAACCTCTGCAAGTCCATTTCTTGTTACTCCTCTCCCTGAACTTTAACATTTCAGTTCTTCGAATGCCCATGACTCTCTCTCCCTGTTGGCTAATTCTCTTGTCCAGAGCATGGCTCAACCTGCTTTTTGATTGACTTCCTCCCAGTCAGCCTCAGGTTTCAGCTCAGGCATCACTTCCTCTGTGAGGGCCTTTCTCACACCCTCCCCCACCTCACCACCACAGCTAATGTGTTTACACTGCGTGTTCCCACGCTCTTGTTTTCGTCCTGTACCATAACACTTCTCATATTATTTATATTTTCTTTTTAAATTGTCTTCCTGTTCTATAATAAGCTTCCTGAAGCCAGAAACCCTATCTATCCTCTCCTGTCTCTCTATTATATGCCCAATGACTTGTACATACTAAATGGTTAGTGAATATTTATTGGCTAGCTGGCTGGCTGGATGGACAGAAAGACAGGACACAGTACTTGGAAACGTCTCCAAAATAATCATACAAACTCCAGCTGGATTGCTCCACTTATGGATAGGAAATCATAGTCAGAAGGCAGAGGCCAACTGGTGGCGGACATCGGTGGACAGAGGGGAGCTGTCCCATTTTGGTTGCAATGTCCAATCCATATAATAGCTAGCCAGTTTCTTCTAATTGAGAGAGTTTACATGATTATTTTGGAGAACCAATTCCTACAAAGAACAGACAGACATTCTACTAAGGTTTCAAGTTTCAACTAATAATTCAGAAGGATAAAGGGCTAGAGACCAGGAATATTAAAAAAAAATCAATTTCAAAGACTCTCACATAGCAACAGTAGAAATTCAGTGTGTGTGTGTGCACACACTCAGTCACTCAGTCATGTCTGACTCTCTGCAAACCCATGAACTGCAGCCTGCCAGGTTCCTCTGTCCATGGGATTCTCCAGGCAAAAATACTGGAGCAGATTGGCATTTCCTCTTCCAGGACATCTTCCTGACCCAGGATCGAACCCACGTCTCTTGCATCTCCTGCATTGGCAGGTGGATACTTTGCACCTCCTGGGAAGCCCCTAGTAATTCAGAATCAGGTATATTTGCCTGCCAATATTTATAGGGGACTAATTTTTTTTTTCTGTGTTACAACAAAGCAGTTTATTTGTGATCAGTGTTTGAGACTCTATACATTATGTAAATTTTAATTTTACATAATCTGATACTCCTCTTAAAACTTAAACTTTGAACTGCTAGGCTTATTTCCCTAGAACAGAAGGGCTGGTATAAGTTATTTTCCGGAAATGAGGTACCGTTTCACAGAAATAGTTTCTTTTTTGTTTTCAAGTTTTAGAGAACTAAATTTGCATTTGTTAAAATCAAAAAGTAGGAAAAGATGTTCTTTATAAATAATTTTGATCAAGTATGTGTTCAAAGAAAGCAGGATAAAAAGGCTTTTTCGCTAACATTCTGTATGTACTGGGTTGTTGTTGGAATAGGAATTAGCTTCTGTCATTTGCTAAAAGAATGAGTAGTGGGGAAGAGGATATGTTGGGAATTTCATAACGGGTAACAGAACCATTCTCTTGGGTAAACCATAGGCAGGGGCAGCTGTGCTGTAACCATGCTGCTGCTGCTAAGTCGCTTCAGTCGTGTCTGACTCTGTGCGACCCCATAGACGGCAGCCTACCAGGCTCCCCCGTCCCTGGGATTCTCCAGGCAAGAACACTGGAGTGGGTTGCCATTTCCTTCTCCAATGCGTGAAAGTGAAAAGTGAAAGTGAAGTCGCTGAGTCGTGTCCGACTCTCAGCAACCCCAAGGACTGCAGCCCACCAGGCTCCTCTGTCCTTGGGACTCTCCAGGCAAGAGTACTGGAGTGGGGTGCCATTGCCTTCTCCAGTGCTGTAACCATAGGGTGTTCCATAGCCTGGAGCTATGTAGCTGGGAGCACCTGTGGCCCCAACAAAAGCCCTATCAGTGTATAGGGGACTAATTTTATGTAGGGTGTCTTGAGTTACACAGCTTTTGCTGTACTTTTCACAATTCCCACTCAGAATTCTGACCTAGTTCGCCTCCTAACTGCTGCTCATCAAAGCAGGTAGTTTCCAGGATTGATGGCAGCCTTGAGAAGACACACAGAGAGTATGTTATGATCAACAATACAAGCATCATTTAAAAAAATAAAATAAAAAGCACAGTATAAACTCTCCTTCTTAGAAGAGCTATTTCTAAGTCTTTCTTCCCTATTGACAAAGAAAAAATATGATCATAATGGAGTCATTATAAATTTGAGAGTTGGGACCTTATGACATATATTAGTCTCTTGTCATGATTGGCGTCCCAGTGACAAAAATTTCTGTACAAGTACAAGCTATGGCAATTCTCAGACTTTCACTAAATGTTCAGTCAACCTCCTGACACTCTCTTCAAGGACCTGGTTAATGAAATCAAGGTCCCTAATTGAAAACACAGTTTTAATATTTACTTTCCAGGGAACTGTAAAGATACCATAAACAAAATCTAACCCCCTCTAATGTTTGCATAACTATCAGCCTTCTGCAATTATCAGTCCTTTTCAGTTTTAAAATTTCGCAAGTATAGCACCAAGTTCTCAATGGCTGAAGATTATTAAATAAACAGTGAGTTTCAGACCACTTGAATAAGAAATGTGGCTAATTTAAAGTTACTTTTACAGTTCAACATGTACAAGAAAATGCAAGAAGAAATAGATCATTACGATTTTAAGTACTTTCTTGCCACCTTTATTTTATCTATAGCTGAGCATGCAGAGTGTGGCAGGAACCTTTGTCGAACACAATTTTTTTCTTTTTTCTTCTGACTGCATCATGTGATGTGATTTGATTCCGGGTCCAACTTGCTGGAGCGAGAAACAAGGGACAGAGAACAGTGACAGGTGGAGGAGGTCACAGACACATGGTCCCTGGAACATGCATGACCCTTGCTTGGTGACCATAGGAGAAGGAAGCAGGGAAAATCTCTATCCAAACTGGGACACATTGACTTGATACCAACAGCAGAGAAGGTCTGGTCCCCTGGTCGGATCTAATTCCCCATGTGTTTGATCTGGCACCAGACTTCAGCCAGCTCTGCCCAAAGTATTTCCCCTACCGGCCTTCCGTGCTGTGCTATTTAGAGACAAGACTCTAAACTGGCAAGGAGTACAGAGACAACTGATCAAAATGTCAAATGATTTATAACTGAAATCCAGGAGAACAGGGTATATAAAAAAAACAAACCTGCATTCATTTAACCCTTCTTCTCCTCATTCTTTTTCAACACCTCTGTTCCTCTTGCTTTATGACTGATCTTCTCACATCCTCTTTGTGCCTTCCCCTCCACTTCTCTACTCCTCACCCTCTACTGACCACCCTGCCACATCATTGCCTATGTCAATTTAGGGGAATTTCTCAGCACCTTGGAGTCTCAGTTTCTTCATTGGTAAAATGGGATTAATGATATGTCTCAGTAAATTTCTGTGCTGCAGAGTGCATGCCCAGTGCTTAACTAAATGGCACAGATCTCAAGTTCTCCCCTCTGCCACTGCTTCTTCCTTGAAGACAACTCCCAGTCCTGACTTATCACTGGAGATTCCAGCTGAATGCATAAGGACATATGCACTTAACACCAGCCACAATTTACATTGGAAGAAAGAGGAGACCAACTGGAGAATAAAGGAGAAAGAGCCAACACACAGCGTGGGACTGCAGATCATGAGCTTGATCCGGCCTTTGAGACGTTTCATTCGCAGGCTGAGATTACAATTGCAAGCGTGTACCCAGTTTCGTGCTAAAACCTTATTCATGAACCTGCTGTTCTGCGGTAATGATGGAAAGCTAGACTCATTCCAAATAGAGGAGTGAGCTACAGCCAACTTTTGATTAATGAAGGACAGCTGATTGAATTTGGAGCTCCCCTGGGGGTCCGGCAGGGCCACATTTCTGTCACATGCACCATTTTATTCTCCGCTTTCCTGCACTGAGGCTGATCCTGGGAAGGAGCCATAAATTACTTTCGATCATGCACATGCCATCAGTCGGTTGGAGGAGACGGGATGTTGATTTGCCTCTTTTGGGGAAAAGGAGGCAGCTAGATTGAACCTCAACCATCTCTAGATGCTACTTCAATTGTCATCTTCTGCTCGTCTTCTCCTTGCTCTTCCTTTCCTCTCCTTCTGCTCCGGATTGCAGCTAAGGATCTAGAGGCACTAGGAAAGAAGTTTAGGCTTGAATGCAATGGGGTGAGTGGGGCCGCAAGGCTATAATTATCATTAAATACTCAAGTTCTACTTAGTCGCTGATGAATTCATTCATTCAGTCCATCAGTCAGTCAGCATTCATTGTCTCTCCACATAGCCAGAAAGCACTAAACTCAAGCCTGTTCTAGGAAACTTACTTTTGTTGGAATAATTCCCAGCCGTGATTGTGGATAAATATCCTGCGGAGTTTGGGGGCAGGGGATGGTGACTGCATATCCCTGGGCCCTACCCTCCAAGGAGCCCGATTCAGTGTTTGGATGGGGTTCTCAGCATCTGTGTCCAGACGCGCGACACAGTGCCTCCGTGTCATTACCACAGGCTTCTGTATCATGAACGTCTTCCTCCAGTCCTTCTCCCTCTGCTCACAAACACTGTCTATTCCCATTAATTAGCTGATCAGATAAACTTCATCAGGACTTTTTTTTCCTCTCACAAGGAATATAGATCCACTGGACAAACACATAGAAGCCCTGTGCCAGGAACTCAGTCTGTATTATCCATCAATGTGGAGTCCTGGCCTTCCCTCCCCTGTTTTAACCAAGGTCTTCAGGAGACAATAGACTTTGCAAAGTCACATCAGTCGTGTCCGACTCTGTGCGACCCCATAGATGGCAGCCCACCAGGTTCCCCCGTCCCTGGGATTCTCCAGGCAAGAACACTGGAGTGGGTTGCCATTTCCTTCTCCAATGCATGAAAGTGAAAAGTGAAAGGGAAGTCGCTCAGTCGTGTCTGACTCTTAGCGACCCCATGGACTGCAGCCTACCAGGCTCCTCCACCCATGGGATTTTCCAGGCAAGAGTACTGGAGTGGCGTGCCATTGCCTTCTCCATAGAAAACAACAGAGAAGATTTTCAAACTGAGGGAAGGTGGTGCTTTCCAGGAGGTTTGCCAAAGACAGGTATTTTAGCTGCCACTTAATCTGACCCAAGGTAGAACTAGCCAACACCAGGTTCTCACGATTCAGGGGACCGGGGGAATTCCTTCCTTATCCTTGTTAGAAGCAGCAGACTGGAATTGGGCCTTGTGTTGAAGCATAGAAATCTGAATCTTAAAACAGAACATGACCTTAGGAGACCCCCAGAGAATCTGAGAAACAGATCGTCAACTCCCACATAATCAAGAGTTGGCAGAGAACACTGGATATGCTTAGAAAGATTAGTTTGTGCCTGACTTAAATGCTCTGCCCAATTTTCATCAGGCAGAATGAAATGCCTAACTTTCATACAAGCTGATATATTTTAAGTTTGAGATTATCTATGACAAAATCTTTTTTTCTTAATAGTCTGGAGTTGGCCATATTGTATTGTATAAAACATGTAATTTTTTACTATCCAACTCTGGGATTACCTATTAAGGAAAAAATCTATGTGATCTTAAGCCCAAGAGGTCTAAGTTAGTCTTGGATTTAAGCCTTCCATGAACACTAGGTTTGAAGGTGATATTTCCTCAAGGGCACATCCATCCCTGTGAATCCAGAAAACACTAGAGATTCTGAGGTTGATATGTAGATCAACAAATAATAGCAGAATTTAATTGTTTAATTCTTATTGAAAGGGAAAGATGGGAAAGAAACATCAAATTAGTAAAGGCACTTGGAGAGAAGATTTTAAGGCTGAAAAGTACCCAAACAAACGCCTGTTAGACTAATTGGAACTTTTAAATGAGCTGGAGAACATTGAACACGGGCTGTTCCGTGGTTTCTCATACCACCCCACTCTACCCTCAATCATTACAAGGCAGCAATGGAATAACTTGATAAAATAAGTTTTGCATTACTGACATATAACACTTTTGGTGAATGAGTAACTGGCTAGATCATAAAATCAGAACACAGACATTTCTTTAAATGTCAAATGTTTTTGGAAAGTAACCTGAGGGCATCTTTCATGGTTCTACTCACAGACTTCAAACTTCACCTGTTTGTCAGTTGACTGTGGTGTGATGGCCTCACGTGGCTGAGGTGTGTCACAGGTCACCAGCTGCGCACACAGCATCGGTCACAGACTGCAGAGCCGGGAAACGAGTTGAATGAGACAAAGCTCATTTCAGATATCTGCCATTCCAAACGCCAGGACGATTAGAGATTAAACAGGAGGAAATTAAATGGACCAAAAGAAAGGAAGGGAAAACTGGAGGTCACAAATGACCAAGTTTTATTTCTTTACTTATTTGTCTTATTCGCAATTCTGATCTTTATCCTTTGAATTTTCTGTTTCACATGAACATATACACACATATGTATTCATAATTATCTACATAAAAACACACATATATGCAGTTCCTATGTTTCTCCTCTTCTGCTAGTAAAATAACAATACCCATCTTGTTTATGTGGGAGAAGCATGAAACAGATAAAATAACCAAATCACATTTTATTGCAAGAACCATAGCCTCAGGACATTTAGAAGTTGGAGACCAGAAATAAATAGAGACAGAAGGGGATCATAGCAAAGAGGGAAAGTCTTCCAGCCTTTACCCAGCCAAGAACATGTTTTCTTTTTCTTCCTAAATTCGGGGTGGTCTATAAAACCACTCTCATTAAAGCTTCAGAAAAAACTTTGACAAGCATTTTTGATGGAGGGAAGGAATAGGCATTTACAAGAAATTCCAGTGAACTGGTTAACAGAATACATAACATTGGAGGAGCCTCCCATGTCTAACATTTTGTACATTTGCTTGGATTTGTACTGAAGATGGGAAAATAAATAACTAGGGGATCATAAAACAACTGGCCACACTTACGAAGCCAAGAAGAAAGTCTGAACTTTAAACAACTGCAGAACTGAAAAATCAAAAGCTCTGTAACTATATTTTCACTCTAATTCTAAGAAATGACCAGTTTGGTGGTGAACCAGTGTGGTACAGTTTGATGTGGAAACAGATGAGACCCAAGAAGAAAACTAAAAACATGAGCCTCATTAGCCTGTGAGAAGATAGTCCCTAGCAAGGAGACACTGGTCGTCAGAATCAAGACTATGGAACTGTGGCTTGTCCGCCTAAACTTGCTTAGTTCACCTACTCAAATATCGATGTCTTCTGTTACCTCCGGGAGGAGCTACTATCAGCCCCATGAAATCCAGACCCTGACCTTGGCTTCTCTAAGAACATCTGCCTAAGCTGGTTGTGGGGTTCCTGCAAAGTGATGGGAATTTGATATTCTGGAGATCCAGTTAAGTTGATCAGGTAGATATTTCTTGTTATAACATTGCCTGAGCAAATCCAAGTTTTGTGTACCTACTTTTCTCTCAACTAGACCCCGATCTTTACAGGGAAAATTGATAGGTCATATTCATTCCCATATCCCCAATGCACATAGTTGATGCTCAAAAATATTTACTGAATGAATGGACCAACATGCCACTCAAAGTAAAAGAGGCTTCAGAGTAAAATGTTGAAAGTCATACATTCATTCAGTAGATTTTTACTGAGCACCCAGATCTTATGCTAACTAGGGATAAAAAGGAAATAAAAGGCAATATACATGCCCTCAAGGAGCTCACATCTCAAGCAGGAGGCAAGACCTATGATGGAGGGGCAGTGGAAAAGAAAGAAGAGGGCAGACTCAAGAGACAATGGGGACACCAAACCAACAGCACTGGATACCAGTTTCTCGCTTGGATGGAATGAATGGATGGTAAGGAAATTAGAAGAGTTTGGATTACAGGGAGAAACATGAGAGACTCTAGTCTAAGGGGAAAAACCATTTGAGAGAAAGGAGATAATTGATGTAGTGAAAACCCTAAAGCCTCCTCCCTCATCCAAACGACACCCAAAGACAGGTCAGGTCATAAGCTAAGTATCCCTCCAATAATGGGGAGTTCTTTCCACGATAAAGCTCCTAGTCCATTTTTAGCAACTCTGAGGGCTTAATGTCTACTTTGATATATCTTCTGCTCACTGATCCTAGTTCTATCTAGAAGAATAGGTTAGATTCTCCTATGTGATAACCCTTTAAATGCATGCCCCACTCCTTTTCTTTGGTCTGAGGTTTATTCACGGTTTTCATACATTTCACCATTTTTCCTCATACTTATGCTTCTACATTGACTAATTGGAAGATGGAAACACTAAGAGAATATGAAAGATAAGAAATGTTATGGTTGACAGTGCTAGGAGGTGTGGTAATAGAAGAGGAAAAAATTACCTACAGGTAAACACTAGGTTAGGACCTTTTTATACAAACTGAAATGTTGTAGGGATCTGAAGCTAATTCCATGATGCCTTATTCTCCTCCTTCAGTTCATTCCCATTTACTTTCTTTTACTAGGTCACTTATCATGCCCTTGTTATTGCTCAGTCACTCAATCATATCCAATTCTTTGAGACCCCATGGACTGCAGCATGCCAGGCTTCCCTGTCCTTCACCATCTCCTGGAGCTTGCTCAAACTCATGTCCATTGAGTTGGTGATGCCATCCAACCATCTCATCCTCTGTCGTCCCCTTCTCCTGCCTTCAATCTTTCCCAGCATCAGGGTCTTTTCAAATGAGTCGGTTCTTCACATCAGGTGGCCAAAGTATTGGAGTTTCAGCTTCAGCATCAGCCCTTCCAATGAATATTCAGGACTGATCTCCTTTAGGATGGACTGGTTGGATTTCCTTGCAGTCCAAGGGGCTCTCAAGAGTCTTCTCCAACACCACAGTTCAAAAGCATCAGTTCTTTGGCACTCAGCTTTATAGTCCAGCTCTCACATCCATACATGACCACTGGAAAAACCACAGCTTTGACTAGAGGGAGGCCAGAAGTCCTCAAGCATCAGGAGGAAGTAAACTGCAAGTGGCAGAAGGTTTCCCTTCTCTGTTGAGGACACCTGGTTCCGCCTGAACTTAACTTTTCTCAGACTTTGGGCTGATCTACGTGCTTTTCTTATGGAAACGTTTTTCTTAAGCTATGTTAAGGAAACTATGTATTTGCTTTGGATTCTGCCTTCAAATCTGTTCCGCTGAAGACTAAATTTTTTTCTCTTCTCAAACCTTGGGCCGATAATGGCTCAAGAAACCAGTATTCACGTCCATTGTTTTATGGCCAGGGACAACAGACCTTGTGCCATTTTATCTCAAAAATGCATATTGTGGGAGAGGGGCCTGGTGCAACTCCCTCAGCCCAGAGGTGTCTCTCTTATCTGATTAGCAGCTGGCTATCAGACATGAAACGCCTTGCCAAAAACTAGCGAGCAGGCACTCTTTCTGTCCCCTTCTGATGTCTATGTCAGAAGCTTTCCCTATCTCTATTACACTTTAATAAAACTTTGCTACACCAAAAGCTCTGAGTAGGCAAGCCTGGTCTCTGGCCCCAGATGAAAATCCTCTCCTCTGTAGGTCATGAATCCCAGCGTAGCACATGGCTGGCAACCGCAACCTTACAATTTTGCATGATGTACTCTGCATATAAGTTAAATAAGCAGAGTGACAGTAGACAGCCTTGACATACTCCTTTCCCAATTTGGAACCAGTCTGTTGTTCCATGTCTGGTTCTAACTGTTGCTTCTTGACCTGCATACAGGTTTCTCATGCCCTTAAACTATATTAATTCTGTTTTTCTCTTCCCATTCTTCTGTAGTAAACTACTTATGAAAATAATGTGCTGGGCAGTAGGATAAGTACCGATATTTCATAGTCTTTTAGAAATAAAATATATTTAGGTGTGAGGCCACAAGCAATGATGAGCCAGCTCTATCTTTGGCCATCTTAAGTCATCCAAACATCCTTTGTAGCAAGTTTAAGGGGGAAAAAATTGAGCATTTCACTATTTCTGTGCTGCATCTGCCTTAACACATCCAAGGTGAAAGCGGAGAGAGGTGTAAACTCAGCTTTTTTTGTTTACATGCGTAGTTTAATAGCTTTTAAAATTAGGAAAGACATTGCTCAACCAAGAAAAAGATACTATAATTTCTTCCAGACATCAGAATCTATTTGAAAACTGTCTTCCAATTGGACTGACATCTGGCTTCTAACACTTCAAATCAAGTATCTCTTAAATAAAATACTTCTTTTCACAGGTTGAATGGCTTCAAATGAGGCTCAATTTACCCTCTTTTTTTTTTTCCCTGTAAAGTCATTCACTTTACAATTCACCTTTCTTATCATCTTGTCACAGTTTATGTTCCCGATTTATATATGGGACCACAAAATTTCAGAATCAGTGTCCAAACCAACAGCATCTTTTTCTCTTTAGGGTCTTGTTCTACATGTATAGACCTTGAGAAAAGGCTTAAGAAATATATTTCATCCATTATCAACACTCTAGGATCTTTTTTCCTGTAAGGAGTTTTAGCATATCTGTGCTCCACAACTTGCTACTTCCCTTTAAAGCAAAACCCAGCATAAACTGGAGAAACTTCCAAAATAAGCTCATCATGTCCTGCAGCCCTGTAGCTTCTAGCAGTCTAGGCCATCACTGGGCAATGCATTTAAACCTCCAACTAATTCTGTTAACAAATCTGTTTAAAATCCCATCTTTTGAATTTGCCTTTGGTAAAGATGGGATTGTCAGTTTGCTAAATGAAACAATTCCCCTAACCATGCACACAGTATATTTTAAGAACATAGTGGGACTTCAAATTTGTTTCAACAAGGAAATTTCACTCCTATTCCTATTCTATCACACTTTTCAACGTATTATCCCTCTTGAGTTTCATGTTTATATTATCAAACAACACATCAATTAATATCAAGCATTTTGCACCTATTGGAGAAGGAAATGGCAACCCACTCCAGTGTTCTTGCCTGGAGAATCTCAGGGACAGGGGAGCCTGGTTGGCTGCCGTCTCTGGGGTCGCACAGAGTCGGACACGACTGAAGCGACTTAGCAGCAGCAGCAGCAGCAGCAGCACATTCTCACTACTTCCGGTTAGCTTGTGGCTCATTTCATTGTACACTTACTTCTACATGCTACTAGATAAGTTTTGTTTTTATAGTATTACAAAAAACAAAACCCAAAAAAAACAGGGCTGTTGTCAAACATTATATAAGGCAACGGTTTCCTTGATAACCATAACCACAAGCATGTTGTTTGAAACTCTTGATCATTGCATGGTTTGTTTAGTTACTGAAATATTTCAAAACATTTTGAATCAGACTCAGATACTAATATCTGAATTTATACAACAAGCTAGAAGTAGAACAGGTGATAAATAATCCACACAGTTGCAAAGTATTTAACTCAGCCGTTTCCAGGTATTAGAGTTCAACCTGTGACACAGTCTCTAAAAGGACGAATGTGGAAAGCTTGATATTTAAGATTAAAAATATATGAATATCCCAAGGACACAATTTAAAAAAAAATAGTAGCTAGAAATGCCAAAAAATGAGGTATCATTTAACATGGAAAATGGCATTTCAGTTTTATTAATTCATAATTAGGTGCCAAATGCTGATTCTGTAATAGGAAAGAGGTCCACTTCAAGGTTATCAATGGAACACCAGAAATTTGGTCAAAAGTGCTTCTAAGACTATGTCTCTTGACAAAATTAGACCCAAAACAGGGAGTATCAGTAAAACACTTAGTGTAATATTGCAAATGTAAAGAAAATGTCTCATTGTTCATAAGATTAAAAAAATCTCTATCTCTGGGAAACTCTCAAACTAAAAATATCTTCCTATATATCAGTTTTTCACATAAAATGGAAACGTACAGCTTGTAAGGATTATAAAAACATTACATAAATCAATGTGATTAGCATCTCAGGATAAAATTACTAACAAAAGTTTATAATTCCCATACTGTCTTAATGCTCCTTCTGAAGCCTGTCAAAGATAGAATATAATAACAGTTTCCTTCAGCCCCACAACATTATTAATTTGGGGATGTTGTCAGACTGTCTAGAATCAGAGTAATTGGCCTGAAATAAATTATATAAACAGTTATGTTTGTGTTCATATATGTATATTAGGAAAAAATTGTGCGAAATATGGGTCAAAATTTAATTAAGAAAAGCAGTGGAAACCCTTTAAGAAATTGGAGCTATGGTCCCCAGATAGGTTGAACAGCAAGTGGAGAAGACAAATAGAAATTTACTTTCAAGCTCTGAGAGTGTCTGTGAATTTAGATATGAATTAAGGAGCAGGGGTTGGGGAGGCAGGCAGGGACATAGGAAGGTGGAGGGAGGAGGAAGGGAGAATGGATAAAGAGGAAAAGGGAGGGATGGAAGGAGGAAGAAAAAGAAAAGAAAGAGTTCTGGGGGGAAAAAAATAGGCCAAGCTACTCAGTGTTTTGAACATTCAGCAGTGCTCTAAAAATCAAAGGAAAAGTCAGTGAGCAAGTTAAGCAGAGATTCCATTCTGAGGCGATTTTGGGAACAGTGTCAAAATGAAGCCAAAGAGATTTATCTAAGGCCTAGTCATAAAAGGACCTCAGTTCTCCACGACTGAGAGCTTAATCTTTTTTACATATTATACTTACACTCTAACCACACTGCTCTACAGACACATAATGTTACAGCCCTTCCGTTCAGCCATGTGTTGGAACAGAACTAGAACTGTGAGGAGAGCTTTGGTAGTGCCACAACGACTCCTTGGCCCAACCCCAAAAAAAGACCTCTACTCAGGTGGCATCCATATCTGAATTCTTTACATTCACCTGAGGAATTCTATCTGATCAGGTCAGGTTCTAGACACAACTGACCACAGAGCAATGTGCATTCCAGGAGGTATTTGTCAGGCAGAATCTCATCAAAATCATCGCTTTCAATACCTCAAAGCTTGCTTGGGAAATATCATGATGGAGAATTGCCTGACGGATAGAAAACCCAGCCATTCCTCTGCATACTCTAAAATCTATCTTTGAAGAGATCGAAGCCAGAGATCTTCATATCTAGATAGTCTCATTCAGTTCTACCTTTTGATGAATTTTATTTATTTTGGTTTTAAAATGTATACATCTATAGTTCACTTTGTTCTATAAAAATTTTAAGATATGAATTTTGTTGAACTGTAGACCAATACCATTTTTTATCTGAGGAACATTATGGGAAACGCCCATATGAAACTATGAAACGCCTATCAAAGTACTGTTGAGAATGTTACTCATTATATTTCAAAGTGTCCTCCTTAAGAAGACCCACTGGGAGAACTTCCCTGATGGTCCAGTGGTTAAAACTCTTCTCTCCCAATGCAGGGGGCACGGGTTCAATCCCTGGTCGGGGAACTAGAGCTGCGTGTTGTGCATAGCCTGGCCTAAGACACAAATAAATAAAGATTAAAGTTAAGAAAAAGAAGACCCACTGGGGAAAAATGACCTCTTGCTTTGATACAAAGACATGTTGTACTTCTTTTCTCATGGACACTCACTCAGAATAGATGATGTTTCTCACTCGGCACAGAGGTGACTTGTAGCCTTTGTCCATCATACAGAACCTCACAGCATACATTTTGTGGATTCACTGCTAGAGCCATCATTCTTTACGTATTTTCTCTGCATTCAAATATTTCCACTCTTTTATATTTTTGCATTAGTCAATGTAGGATGCTGAGTAAACATACCATGGGCTAGGGTAGCACAACTCCTGCCCACATATGGAGAGAGGCAAACATAGCACATGGGGATTGAACAGGAATCCTACCCATGAAGACCCAGGAAGGAGTTTGAGCCTCTCTTCTTCCCGTAGAGAAAGAGTACAAGAAAATCACAAGCTGCCATCACCTGCCAGGCCACCTCATCCAGGGAGGGTACCTTTCCGGGAATGCATTTTGGAGTGTCTTGTAATACCACTCAATTCTCCTGTATAATGATAAAATAAAATACTCAGCACTTTTAAAAAGTGAAAACAAGAAACTAGAGTTCATTATGTTCATTATTAGGATGAAGTGTTTCCTTCATTCCTGGGGTAGGATGGAGACAGCCTACTGCTCTGAGGACAGTGCTGGCTTCCCCTGCCGGCCCAGCCCTGCAGTAGAAGGAATCAGATGAGAAGGCCATGATAGAAGCCAGCTCTTCTGGAATTCCTGGGGCAGGGGTTGGTTGGGGGCAGTGGGGAATAATCCCCACTATCCACCTAGAACAGGGGTAGCTTTTTCTAATTTCATTTGACTCTAAACCAGGACAGCCCTCACTCTCTCAAACGCTGACTTGGCCGTTAACTTCAGCCTCTCTCCTTAACTCTGCTCTGATCTTTCTTTAACCCCACTAGTTTTGCTCATTGTCTCCAAGGTTCTACAACTCACCTAGGCCACCAGGAGAGTTCACGCCTTCTCCATAGCCACTCCCTTGAGCTAAGATGAAGAGCTTTTCCTGGTGTTAAAACATAAAGCCTCACATGCTGGAAACCTCTCAGTCCTAGGGAAACAGGATAGTTGGTTATTCCCAGTCTGCAGTGAGCACACTGCAAACTGATAGCAGAAAAAGAAACTTGTTTATTTTGTTTATCTATTATACAACTTGTAAAAAGACAGCACTGTGAGCAAATATCACAGAACTAAGTTATCTGAGTATATGTGAGCAAGAGAAGCGATAGCCATAAAATTCAAATCTCATTCTCCTCGCCTGTCACCCTGCGTCCTTCAGAAATGCCGCTGCTGCCTTTTACCACTCTATGCTCAAGTAATATAACTTTGAAATTGGCCCAAGGAAAATGACGTAGGACAGTATATCTTCTATCTAAAAATAAACAATGAATTGTAAATCCAAACAGAAATGGTTTTCAGATAATCCGGTTTTAGCACATCTACATCTCTCTCCTCCCCCTTTTGTGGAAGTAAAAAGAACAACCTATGAATCTATGTCAGAAGACAAAGGGAAAAACAAAACTCTGTGCCCAGGAAGACCTGATTTTACAAACCAGGAGGTGACCAAATTTCCAAAACATTATTGTCATAACCACGCACCAACAGAAAGGGGACACTAGAAGTACAAATAGTCAATACACACAATAGGACTCACCCATTACAAATCAGTCACTGATCCTTTATGCATTTCTTAACTCACCCAGTCTCAGAAAAGGTGCGCACGAAGACTTGTTTATGTTATGGTCTCAGTTGTTCATTTTTGAGCAACCCACAGGGCAACCTATCCACATATGTTCTTCTGGTTTAGTTGCTAAGTCGTGTCTGAATCTTGCGGCCCCATGGACTGTAGCCCACACGAGGCTCCTCTGTCCGTGGGATTCTCCATGCAAGAATACTAGATTGGGTTGCCATTTCCTACTCCAGAGGATCTTGCTGACCCAGAAATCGAACCTGGATCTCTTGCATTGCAGGCAGATTCTTTACTGACTGAGCTATCAGGGAAGCCCATGAAGAATATTTCCTTAACTGTTTCAACAAAAAGAAATTAATGCATAATCATTTCAAAGCTCTGACTTTAAAGTTTCCATGCTTGTTGATATACTGGAGAAAAGACATACTTAGTGGACATCAGAATTGAGAGCCAGATTAACTTGATGAAGCATACATACAGTTCTGCATCCAATTCTGGAGGTAATAAAACCATTCTGTCATGTCTGATGGATGCTTGAACAGATTTTCGGGTTTTGAAAGTCTCAAGTTAAGCTTCTAGTTTATTCCACTAAATCTCCAAGGCTTTGTAAAAAATGATCTCTCATATCTTCACTGCAAGACTTGAGTATGAAACTCTCCAGCAGGAAACCATCCTGAGCGCCAGGTATATTTTATAATCAATTATGTGTCCACATTACCTGAATATAGGAGACCAATGCTGAAGCTGCTTGAAAATAACAATAGGAAAATTGGGGGCCAGTGGAAAGCCCCAGAGATGGGGCACCAATTTACTACAGACATTCTGATGAAAGAGGAAAGTTATTTGTCTTAAAGGAAAACTAGAGTCAGACATGGCAAATCTATTGGTATTAAAACCTAAAACTTTGCCTATTTTAAAAGAACTACACATTTTTAAAAACAGATGTTACTTTTTAGAGTATTTTTAGGTTTTTAGAGGGGAGAGAGAGAGTTCCCATATGTCCCTTCCCCCTACGCATATGCACTTTCCCCACAAGTACCACACAATAGAATGATAATGTATGTTGCCCCTGATGTACCTGAACTAACACATCCTCATCACCCAGGTCCATAGACTACATACAGGTCCATAGACTACATACACACATACTACATACATAGACTACATACATACATGCTACATACAGGTTTGGACAAATGTATAACATGTATGCACTATTGCAGTATCATCCCGAACAGTGTCACTGTCCTAAATTCCTCTGTGCTTCAACTATTCATCTCTCTCAATCGCCGGCAACCGCTGATCCTTTTACTGTCTCCACAGTGTTGCTTTTCTCCAAAATGTCATCCTCCGTATGTAGCCTTTTCAGATTGGTTTCTTTCACTTGGTAATATGCATTTAAGTTTCCTCCGTGTCTTTTCATGGCTTGATAGTCCATTTCTTTGGAACCACATGTATTTTTATTTGACTTTCTTCCATAACTTAGAACTGTGGTTTCCATAGTTGGAGGAAGAGTTTCCATTTTACAAATTGGTAAACATAACATATTGGAGTAGGTAAGCCCTGGACTTAGAGACAGCAGTCATGGGTTTAATTTGTTCAGCTCTGCAATTTACTAGAATGAGACCTTGGAGAAGTCCCTTAACCACTGAGGAGAGTGCAGACTGGACATAAATAGGTTTAATTGTCTGTGAGGAAACTTGGCTTAAGGTTGTGCCTGAAAGGAGCGTCCCTGAATGAGTGACGACCCACTGACCTAGCTGTAAAATGAACACACAAAAGAAACAGGGAGTTACTAACTTTGAGGACATCAAAATCATAAATAAAGATCATAAAACTGCTGTTGAATTCTAAAACAAATTCCAGTTACCCCCATACAGTGGAACAAAATGTAGCCAATGAAAATCATGATTTAGGGTATGGGACATTTTACTAATGAGGGATCACGCTCATAAATAATCCCAGGGGGAACAGAGATATAAAGATTCATACCCAGAATTATACTAAATCTGTTGCCCATACATGGGGTCATAAATAAAGGCAGCTAAAGAAATATATCAAAATGTTTATCAGTGCTTACCTGTGGTTAATAATTATAATTGTACTACCCAGGATTTCAGCAGAAAAGAGATGAAACTCTTAAACTAAATAATTTAAGGAGAGTGGAACATGTATTAAGGGACTATTAGCAAGATACAGGGCAGAATGGTACAGGCTTCCAGAGCAGACCACATTCCTGGCCTACATGGTAGGGGCTGGAGGAGGAAGTGGTCTCCTGAACGTATAGAGAGAATTCTATAAAGAAGGCTGTTTGGTAGGAGCTGTGCCCTTCGATCAAGGTGCACAGCCAGCTGGTGGCAACCCTGCAGGGAGGAAATAAATAACCCAGCCTCATTCACACTGGCAAAACCCAAGGGGGAGTCAGAAGGCAATGCGGTCAGGCTCCTAGATACTCCGTAGCATGGAGAAGGATGGATCTAGAGAAACAGAATGATTTAATTCTTTTTTCTAAAATTTGAATTTTCTGTTTTCTCCAATGAGCGTGTAAAACATGTATTTCATAGATTTACTTTTTTTTTTTTTGCACCTGTAGCATTTCAAGTTTGTCATCCTTTGCAATGGTTTGGATAAAAAAAATACAATAAAACAGGGGCGTGGGTCAAGAAAGATTGAAAATAAATAAGAGGGAAAACAAAAAATTACAGAAAGGTAACATGAGGAGCAATACACGGAAATATAAAAGACATACTTGGTGGTTAAAGAAAATAGATGTCTGAGTGTTTCTGTGCCAGTTCCACACATCTTATGCTCTTTAAGGACTAATAGTCATAGAAGTAATAGTAAATTTTTTGCATTTGATTTATTTTTAAAAATTTTATTAGAATAATAGCAATTTTTAAGAGAACATTTAGGAGACCTTCTGGCACCCACTTTGACATACAGTCAGCCCTGAATGAAAACACTTGTTTCAGAGCTGCCAAGGTCCTTTTTCAGCATTCTGAAACCATTTTGTCTTCTCCTATCTCTGATCTAAACACATCTGCTTTCAAACCCCAAACAGTCATTTTGCAAATGGACCAGATCAAGTGCAATCCAAACCTAGCTGATCTTACAGATGGGGCCAGTTTCAGTATCAGCAGATGTCAAACCGAGCAAATCATTGTCACTGGCTAATGGCAAGCAGATAAAGTCAGGAATAAGTTGTGGGGTCTCCACTTCCTCAGAGCTCAGTTCTGTAAGTTAACACTGTTTTTCAAAACTCCCCAGTGTCCATCCAGATGCCTGTGCCGATTCAGTAAAGGGCAATGAACAATCTAGGAGTCTGGTCCCAAGCAAGGATTCCCGGGTGGAGGCACAGCTCCAAACGGCTTCATCCGTGTGAGGCAGGCGGGGTCACCTGAGTTTATTTCTCCATCACAGTCTGGTCTGTGGCTGCTCCCTTAGCAACCCTGTGGCTGCTGCCAGCAGTCATGGGAACGGGAGTTATGACCTTTGCCTCAAACTGCAAGCCTGAAAACAAAAGCCACAGCACCTCCACAGCCTTGGCAACGTCTAATTTATGTCTGAGTTGCCTGGCTGTAGATTTCAGACCCAAGGCAGCCCCTGAGTGAGGTAGGTAGGGGCTAGTCCATTAAAAGGGTGGTGGGAGCACCAGGAAGTCCAAAGCAGATGTCCAAACCTAATCGAGTAGAAACCTAAGAGCAGACACAATCAATGCCAGTTTTGGCAGGCCTGTGGCTCTTAATTAAACAGACCCCTGACCTGACATTACAATCAATGCTAGAGAAGTGAGGGTGGTTCTGAAGAAGCAAAAGCATGTCTGAATTGCAAAACTTCAAATAAACTGTGGAAACTGTCAGAATGGAGTATTAGCTGATAGGTACCTCTAGAGATTTTAACCCACTAGGATTTTCTAGAAATACTTGATTTAAGAGAAGCTGGGGAAGCACATTGTATAGGAGTTTCCCTAGTGCCACTTCACTTTCCTATTAAGGAAAACAACTTTAGTAATTTGCATTGAGCCATTTATATGCAATCAAGAGTTAGTCTTCTCTTCAATGGCACATAAAAATAGAAAGCATAAATGTCAGAGCTGGAAGAAACTCTAGATAGCACTATTTTTACTTTGTTAAGCAAAGCAACCCCTTTTTAAAGAGATAAATCTTGCATATAACCTGAACATACCTAGAACAGATGAGAGAAATGTTTTGTTGACATAAATGTATAAGTTCACATTTCTGCCCAATGCTGCAAGTTTAGTCACTATGAACAAAGAGGTTTTTTGGATGAATGTGATCAGGATTTTGAGAGATGATTTGAAGACTTGTATCAATTTTAGAATTTAAAGGGTTTTTTTTGGGTATTTTCTTTGCAACTGCTTTTGAAGGTGATGACAGCGATTCTCACAGATAAATTGCTGCTGGTGGTGAGGATGTTTTTGTAACAGCATTTTTTTTTTTCTGCAACCATAGGGCATTTTATTGAATAAAGCAAATGAAATTTCATTCCAAAGTCTTCACTGAAGCAAGTTAACATTGGCAATATTTTAAGAAGCTGTAGTCTCCAAAGAGTTAAAATATCTTTTTTAAATGACTGTGATAGCTAGCTGGACTCTTAACAAAAATCATCTCTCTTTCCTTTCCTTCCTGGGTACACAGTTCAGCCATGTTTTCCAGCCTTCTTTGTAGTTATCTGTCTGAGATTTACCTAGCGAAATGTGAGCGGAGCTGATACACACCACTCCCAGACTCTGCACCTGCAGACTTGTCACAGGCAACCCTCCAACCCCCGACAGCCTGATGGCTGGAAAGGACTCCAAGGATCCAGTGAGGAGGATGAGGCCACAAGACAGAGGAAGCCTGGGCTCTCCAAGGACCAAGCAGAAGGCCACCTGCAGATCAGGAACAGTTTACTACACTTGGAAGAGCAAGGACTAAACTTTAACTGTGTTAGGCAAGTAAGGTTTAGAACCTTGTTATGATAGCCAGCATTATTTACTCTTAAAATATAATGGTTAATGTAAATATGCAAATAATATTTGAATCAAATGTTTACAGGACTGCTGAAGGACCTATGTAGAAGCCATGGTTTGAGAACTAGAACTTTGATCCAAATTTCTGTAGAAAGGTATGTTTTCTGTGGTACAGGACAAAAACAACCCTTATTCAAAGCCGCCAAAACATCAGGAGGGCTTTTAGTAACTGGTGAGGACACTAATACGATCAAGATAGCTTCCTTTTCTGTGCAGGACTGTGCAGGGAGACTCAAGGCTCCATTCCCTCTCAGCCTAAATCATTATCATTCTGGCACACCTTCATAAATCTCAAAGGACTCACCTTCTATACCTGCCATACTTGGGGGCGTAAGTTAGAGCAGGACTTCTTTCTTCTAAAAGATTCCTATACCAGAGGGACACCTTCTCTGCCATACTACTCTTAGTGAATTAGCCACAATAAGACAGGAAGCTGGAGGTAGCAAAAGACCAGCAAACTCAGAGAAGATTAAACTTCAAATTCCACACCCACTTTTTTAAATCATCTTATTGAGGCACGGCCTGCCTGCCTGGTAAGTCACTTCAGTTGTGTCCGACTCCTGGTGACGCTATGGACTGTAGCCTGCCAGGCCCCTCTGTCCGTGGGATTTTCCTGGCAAGAATACTGTAGTGGGTTGCTGTGCCCTCCACCAGGAGATCTTCCTGGTACACAAAAGCTATATATATTTAATGTATACATGTTGTTGAGTTTAGAAATAAATATAAAACCATGAAAAGAATCACTACAGTCTATGCCAGAAACCTATCCATGACCTCTAAAAGTTTCCTCCCAACATCTTATTCATTATGTTTTATATGTATGGACTGTTGTTTTGTTTAGTTGTTCAGACATGTCTGACTCTTTTGCAACCCCGTGGACCATAGCCTGCCAGGCTTCTCTGTCCATGGGATTCTCCAGGCAAGAATACTGGAGTGGGTTGCCATTTCCTTCTCCAATATATATGGATAAGAAAAATTAATATAAAATCTTCCCTATTAGCAAATATTTATATGTACAATACAGTATTGTTAACTATAGACACTGTGCCATACAATAGATCTCTAGGACTTATTCATCTTGCATAACTGGAACTTTGTACCCAAAGCCCCTCAGTTAGAGAGCAAGGAAGAGAGGAGTTCACTTTAATTTTTGTTTCTGAAATAACTCTAGCTGAGAAAAAAATTAGAACAATTCCCATACTCCCCATTTTCCAATCCTCAGTGATATGAAGGGACAGGAATCTAGATGTTTAACTTTGCTTAGTGCTATTTTTTCCCTATAAGATCAGAAAAAGCCTTTACCAAGAATTGTACAAAGGTAGCAAGATACAACAAATCTATTATATGTCTTTATACTAACAATGAAATATCAGAAAGGGAAAGTAAAGAAACAATTCCCTTTAAAATCTCATTAAAAAAAATACTTCGGAATAAACCTGACCAAGGAGCTGAAAGATTTAAACACTGAGAACTATAAAACATTGATAAAGGAAATTGAAAATAGTTTAAAGAAATGGAATGCTATCCCATGCTCTTGGATGGAAAGAATTAATATGTTTAAAATGGCCATACTATCCAAAGCAATCTACAGATTTAATGCGCTCTCTATTAAATTACCCATGACATTTTTCACAGAAGTAGAGCAAATTTCATACCATTTATATGGAACCATAAAAGACCCAGAATTGCAAAAGCAATCCTGGGGAAAAAGAACAACGCTGGAGGCATAACCCTCCCAGATTTCAGACAATACTACAAAGCAACAGTAATCAAAACAGCTTGGTTTTGGCACAAAAACAGACATGTGGGTCAATGGAACAGAATAGAGAGCCCAGAAACAAACCCACACATCACAGGGAATTAATCTTCAGAAAAGGAGGCAAAAATATACAGTGGAGAAAAGACCATCTCTTCAGCTAGTGGTGTTGGCAAAGCTGAACAGCCTCATGCAAATCAGTGAAGTTAGAATGCACCCTCATACTGACACAAAAATAAATTCAAAATGGCTTAACGACTTAAATATAAGACATGAATGACACCATAAAACTTCTAGAAGAGAACATAGGCAAAAGATTCTCTGTCATAAATCATAGCAATGTTTTCTTAGTTCAGTCTCCCAAGGTAATAGAAATAAAAGCAAAAATAAATAATTGGGACCTAATCAAACTTATAAGCTTTTGCATAGCAAAGGAAACCATAAATAAAATGAACAGACAACCTACAGACTGGGAGAAAATATTTGCAAACTATGTGACCAACAAGGGCTTAATTTCCAAAATATAAAAACAGCTGTTAAAATTCAATAATGAAAAACAAACAACCCAATCAAAAAATGGGGAAAAGACCTAAACAGACATTTATCCAAAGAAGCTACACAGCATGGCCAGTAAGTACATGAAAAGATGTTTGACATTGCTAATTATTAATGTAAATAAAACTGTAATAAGGTATGACCTCACACCTGTCAGGATGACCATCATTAAAATGTCTACAAATAAATGCTGGAGAGGGTGTGGATAAAAGGGAACCCTCTTACACTCTTGGTGGGAAATTAATTTGGTATTAATTAATTAATAAATTAATTTGGAGAACAGGATGGAGGCTCTTCAAATTAAAAATAGAGTTGTCATATGTTCCAGCAACCCCACTTCTGGGCATATATCCAGAGAAAACTGTAACTCGAAGATATATGCACCCCAGTATTCATAGCAGCACTATTTACAATAGCCAGGACATGAAAGCGACCTAAATGTCCATCAAAGATGAATGTAAAAAGAAGATATGATATATTTACACACTGGAATAGTATTTAATCATAAAGAATGAAATAATGCCATTTTCAGCAACATGGATAGATCTAGAGATTGTCACGCTGAGTGCAATAAACCAGAAAGAGTTATACCATAAGATATCACTTACAAAGTGAAGTCACTCAGTCGTGTCTGACTCTTTGCAACCCCATGGACTATAGCCCACCAGGCTCCTCTATTCATGGGATTCTCCAGGCAAGAGTACTGGAGTGGGTTGCCATTTCCTTCTCCAGTGGATCTTCCCATCCCAGGGATCAAACCCAGGTCTCCTGCACTGCAGGCAGACGCTTTACCCTCTGAGCCACACTTACATGTGGAAACTAAAATATGATACAAATGAATTTATTTACAAAGTAGAAACAGACAGACATAGAAAACAAACTTATTATTACCAAAAAGGGGTTGGGGGGGAATAAATTAGGAATTTGGGATTAGTAGATACAAGCTATTATATATAAAATAGATAATAAACAAGGTTCTACTGTATAGCACAGAAAACTATATTTAATATCTTATAATAAATCATAATGGAAAAGAATATGAAAAAATATATATAACAGAATGATTTTCTTGTATACCAGAAACTAACACAATATTGTAAATCAACTATGTGTGTGTGTATGTGTGTATGTTAGTCGCTTAATCTTATCTGACTCTTTGCAACCCCATGGACTGTAGCCTACCAAGCTCCTCTGTCTGTGGAATTCTCTAGGCAAAAATACTGGAGTGGGTAGCCATTCCCTTCCCTAGAGGATCTTCCTGACCAAGGAATCGAACTCAGGTCTCCTGCATTGCAGGCAGATTCCTTACTGTCTAAGCCACCAAGGACACCCCAAATCAACTATACTTCAATCTGTACATACTTGTACAGATGTGCCAATGGCCAGCTCAGCTAGAACACCTGCCAACTCAGGGCTCTCCTTGGGCATTTCTTGGGATAATTCTTTGTTATCCCACCAGAATTTCTGCCTTGAAAATTTTTTTCTGGTTTAAACAGAAAAGGCAGTATGAATACATCTTCCGCCTCCAAATCCTCTCCCTATGTAAGGTTTATTTTTTTAAAAAAATAATGGTTTCAGGGGGAAGGAAAGGGCAGAACAACCCAACCAAACACACACAAGCATCAACACGCCTCAACTATCCTCAACTCAGAAATAAAGCACTGTTGATTGAGCTCATTCCAGAACATCCCAATATGTACTAAAAGGAAACAAATCAAGAGGGAGAGGAAATGCCTCAGAGAACAGGTTATGATGAGATTCACTGCTGTGTGCTCTGGCAAAAGCAACCTAACCAGAAAACACCAGCCTAGAAATAATGACAGTTATTCCCAAGAAAGTGTCACCACTTTCTCTAGTGGACTGGTTTTCTTTATTTGGCTATCATTATTTTCCAAAGGTCTTGTTATTACATTTAGAAAGAAACCAGAAGCTAGAATTGAGCAGGGACCATTATGATAATAGCTGCTCTGAGTCCAGCCTTGAAGACAGGTCCACAGAGTTAGTCAACTCCCCCGCCCCTCCAGTTAAACATCCCTCTCAGTACAAAAAAAGGATGCAATTTTTAGCCACAAAAAATATATATATGCTATTGTGATAAAAAACACTAATTAGCTGTCTGGGGGGAAAGAAGCTCTGTTGTAGAATCATGAAGGAATGTTAAAAGCTCAATGTGTGAATATACTATAAATGCAGAAGGAGGCAAGACGGTGAAACAAACACTAAATGCCACCAGAAAAGTAATTTGCAAATATTTCTTTGTGATAAAGTTAATGCTTCTTTTTTAAAAAAGTTGTTCTTTGGTGGTATAAATAACTAGAAATGCAAAACAAAGACATTCCCAGAGAAGAGATTTTTAAATGCTAATCAAGCAAGCAGTTTTTATATAATATAAAAGTTAACATTGAGAAAAAAGAAGAGAAAGGACAAATGTAGTAAGTAGGAAATTTTTTCTTCGAAATATTGAGATGAAAATCCTTTCTTGTAATTTCTGCACAATACAAATTGCATATAAACAATATTTATGATAATTGATAAATTTTTATATACTTTTAGGAAACACAGCCCAACATTTATAGTCAATTTGCCTTCTGGAAAGTCTTATTGGGAGGAAGTGTTATACCAACCCAAAGCCTCACAACCTGTTTTACCTCTTTTAACCTTGAATATCACACTTTACAGACTGAAAACAGACTCTGTCACAAAACAGCTTAGTTATAAGATTTCTAAATGCTTCCAGAAAATCCAGGGGATGATATTTTCAAGTTAATATCTTTATAAATTTGGTGTTAAACTGTTACTGAAAAGTATATATCATATTCTGACTTTCCCTAAATACAGATTCACAAAATAAAATTAAATCTATGATTTCTTATAACCCTCTAGGAGTATATCCCCATCCCAGAATCACAGCAAACAATGGCAGACTCAAAGCTCTAATAGAAACTTTATTTACAAACCAGGTTTATCTAGGATCCCAACACCAGATCATTCAAGGCCTAAGGAAATTGAAGTTTGGTTAGTAGGTTTTTGTTATACCTATCTTATTGTTCACCAATCATTCATGGGTGACACTTCACTTAACAAATATTTACTGCACACTTACTACACGTAAAGTGCTCTTTTAGGCACTGAGGTTAGGGCAATGAACGGTGTCCACCACATCCCTTCTGTCCCAGCGTTTACAATCTAAACAAGAAGTAAAGCTGAAGAGAGGACAAGGAAACGTTTTTCAACTGGAGAGACTACTGGCGTTTGAGGCCAGACTATTATTTGTGCTGTAAGGTTATCCTTTAGTGGCAAGGAGCACATTATCACTAAAAGCTGCCTGAAAAATTCCATGGAGAGGAGCCTGGCAGACTACAGTCCATGGAGCTGCAAAGAGTGGGATAGGACCGAGCAAGCACCCACACACACACTACTAAAAGCCAAGATCAGCTCCTAGTCAAGGGTGATAACTAAAAACATCGCTCCACATTTCCAAATCTTTCTAAGGGTAAGAGATGACTTCAAAAGTGCTTGGATGAAAAAAAGAAGCTTTCTGTGTAAGATATAAACTCTCCAATCTGGGAAGGTTTCCCAAATTCAAGACAACCTAGGAAATCAGAAGCAATCCTAATAGAGGTTGACCCTAAAAGAAAGGAAATGTTTTACTGCCAAACTTATTTAGTATTTCCTAGCATTTCTTATTCATTCTGCCCTTGTGCTCCATCTCAGGAATTGAGAAGAAGGGCAAAAAGACCAACCTCCAGTCTAGGAACTCCTGAAAAATGATAGATAAGTATAAATTCTGTTTGGGATTTGTATTTGCTTTTTTGGGTACAATCTGTTTATTTGTAGCAATTCTAACATGCTCTGAAGCAAAAGAGTTATGTTTTGGAATAGAAGAAAAAGTTTTAGCAACTAGATCTCTAAAACAGCATATTGTAAACCACTTTGATTCGTTTAATTCTTAAAAGCTATTTATTATAAACACTGCTGAATTAGAAGTTTTATGTGTCCATTCCTCAAAGTTTTAGAGTTAGTAAGCTAATGTTTGCTCTTTTGATAAGTGACCTTCAAATACAATATCCTGAAATTCAGACTCTCAGGCATATATTAATTTTAAACATTTGTGAATTAATTTGTTAGTGGAAGGAGACATATAGGTAAATTTGTTCTTAAATGCACTCTTCTAATGAATAACAAGGGCTATTTATATTTAGGAAGTTCATTTGGTTTTGCTTTGCTTTTGAAGGTTTGTTTTGCTAAGAAAAACACCTTGAGTACTGCAGTGGTTTCAAAATGCTTCCCACAAATTCTTTGATGCTCCTCTCTTTAAGAAATGAAGCTTAATTCCCATCCCCTTGAGTGTGGACTGGACTTAATGACTCACATCTAGTGCATAGCATATGGCAAAAGTGTGTATCTTCCTCAACTAGATCATAAAGGATGTTGTGGCTTCCTTATTGCTTATTTGTCTCGAGTCAATCATTCTGGGAGAAGCCAGATGCCGTGTCATGAGGATACTCGAGCAGATCTATGGAGAGATCTACCTGGTGAGGAATACTCCTGCCAGCAGTTGTGTGAGCAACTCATCTTAGAAGAAGATCCTCCAGTCCCAGTCACACCTTCAGATGACTGCAGCTCCTGCTGACATTTTGAGTCAAACCTCATGAGACACTGAGCCAGAACCATCTAGCTAAGCTACTTTCAAATTCAGACCCATAGATACTGGGGACAAAAAATGTTTGTTGTTTTAAACTGCTATGTTTGGAGGCAATTTGTTTCTCATCAGTAGATAAGTCATGCAAGTTTGTACTCTGATCATCAGGTCTAAATAAAAACCTAAAGTCCAAGGCTATTTTTAACTCTCCACATCACAAACAAGTGTAACTCAGAAGTCAGTGTTAGCATCTGCTGTTCAGATATCTAGATCTAATTGACTCTGCTCGGGACCCTGTGAGTTCCATAGCTGTGGACTCCAAACTCCACTCTGTGGCATCATTCTGGACACAGTACTGACCCTTGCTTTCTAGACCTCTTTTTCCACCTAACTTCCCTGGTGGCTCAGATGGTAAAGTGTCTTGCTTACAATGTGGGAGACCTGGGTTCGATCCCTGGGTTGGGAAGATCCTCTGGAGAAGGAAATGGCAACCGACTCCAGTACTCTTCCCTGGAAAATCCCATGGACAGAGGAGCCTGGTGGGCTACAGTCCACTGGATCGCAAAGAGTCGGACACAACTGAGGGACTTCACTTTCACTTTTCCACCTAACCAGAGAATACCAAGACATTCTTTCCAAATAAATACAGTGTCCTATATTTCTTTGGCAAGGAATTGAGGTAAATACAAATTTCTCTATTTTATCATTCAATATTTTATTAAAGTTTAATGCATGAACTTATAAACTCTGAACCAGACTAATATCAACATATCCTAAAGTACCAGACCCATTTAGTGGAATAACACTCCCATGCCACAAATTTTTAATGTGTGTGATAGACAGCTTCTAAAATGGCTGTTAATGATCCCCACTTCCAGGGTATTCATGCTCTGGTATAATTCCCTCCCCTGAGTGTGGAGAGGACCTAGTGACTTGCTTTCTACAAATAAAATGTCACCAAAGTGATAGGATGTCACTTCTGAGATGAGGTTGCAGAAAGACTCTGGCTTCTGTCTTGCTTATCCTCTCCTGTTCTCTCACTTGCTCATCTGATGAAAGCCAGCTGCCATACTGTGAACTGCCCTGTGCCAAGGTCTATGTGGCAAGGGGTAGAGGGAGACCTTCAGATAACAACCATAGCAACAGAGCCGATTGCTACACAGCGGTCAGTCTAACAGCTTACAAAGAGCTAAATCCTTCCAGTAACCACATGGGTGAGCCAGAAAGCACATTCTCCCCTTGTCATACCTCAAGACAACTTCAGCCCCTTGGCTGCAGTCTGGCCCCTCAAGGTGTAAGGATAATAAATGGTTGTTATTTAAGCTGTTAAATTTGGGAGTAATTTGTTATGCAGCAATAGATAACTAATAAAACATGGGGAAAGAAGAGCTTTAAGATATAAACCATAAAGTACATGACAGTTAAGTGTTTCTGGAGTATACCTAGGACTGTTGGCACAAAGTGCTAAATAATTATTGAACAAGACTTAGTAATGTCAAAGCCTAGATTATTGGATGCAAATTTACCCAGGTATAACATGTGTTTTTTCCCTATGGTAGTTTCCCAGATTCATCTTTGTCGTCCTCAAGAGACTGAAATGAGCCTATAAACATGGTTATAGGGTCTTAATGTGCTTTTCTGAAAAATCAAATAGTGAGGAGTGGCCAAGATGGCAGAGTAGAAAGACCCTGAGATCACCTCCTCCAACAGACACACCAAAATTACAACTCTTTATAGAGCAACTATTGATGAGAAAGACAAGAAGATTAGCAGAAAAGATCTCCTACAACTAAAGATATAAAGAAGGAACCACAACGAGATAAGTATAAGGGCAGAGAGGAGATGTAGCCAAGACCCATGTCACTGGGTGGGCAACCAACCAACAGGATGACGATTCCTCACAAGAAGTGAGGAATTTGATCTCCACATCGGGCTCCCCAGCCCAGAGACCCTGCATGAGGAAGATGATGCCTAGAATGCTTGGCTGTGTTTGGCCAGGAGGGCTTACTTTTGGGATAACCAGAGAGATGTGGGAAATAGAGACTACACTCTTAAGGGGTCCACACAAAATCTCACATACTCCAAGACTCAGAGCAGGAGCAGTAATTTAAAAGAAGCCAGGGTCAGAAACATCTTCTAATCTTAGAGAGCCTCCCAGAGAGGCAGGAGGCACCTGGAACTCACTCTGGGGACATGGACACTGGTGGTAGCCATTTTGGGGAGCTTGTTTTTACCAAGAGGACATTGGTGCTGACAAGCACAATTCTGGAATTCCCTCTCTAGTTTATTAGCATTGGATCCAGTTCCATCCACCAGTTTGTTGACACCAGGACTTGTGTGCCTTAGGTCAAGCAACTAGCCAGTCAGGAACATGGCCACACATACCAGCAGGCTAGCTGATTTAGACCCCCTGAGCCCACAGCCACTCCAGAATATGGCTCTCTTCACCAGAGGGCCCAATATCAGGCCCTGTGCAACAGTGCCCCAGCATTAGCCATGGGAACCCCAAAGCCCTGCATCCAGAAACCCAAAGATCCAGCTCAGGCCCCAGTGGGAAAGCCATGAGCTCCAAGAGCAGCCTCAGCCACCAGGGGCAGGCACCAGCCCCAGAATCCCTGGGCCGTGTTGCCTGCCATGTTAGGACCCCAGCGCACCCACCAGCAGGCTGGCACCAGCTCTGAAACACCTTGACCCCCTAGTCAGCTGCCTTGGGATCTGGCCGCAATCACCAGTGGGTGGACACCTTGGACTACATAACAGCTAGTCATGTCAGGAGCTGGCTCCACCGCCATGTAAGCTGACATGAGATCCAGGAATCCCAGACCTGAAACTACCTACCATGAAACCTGGCTCTACCAACCAGTGGGCCAGCACTATCCTTAGGGCCCCCACATCTCTGCAGCCATCGGCCTAGTGACCTGGTCCTACCCACAAGTGGCCAACAGCCTCTGCAAAAGACAGGGCCTGGAAACCAACAAGACTAGGGCCCAATGCTTACCAGACCACACACAGTACTCAGCCCACAAGAGAAAGACCCACACAGCCCACATACAGAGCATCCCTAGAACATATAGCTCTGGTGCTCAAAGAAGAGTGCACTGCTGGGATATAAATGGATATATACATATGTGGTATATGTGTACAATGGAATATTATTCAGTCCTAAAAAATAATGAAATCTTGCCATTTGCAACAACATGGCTAGCCCTAGAGGGTGTGATGTTAAATGAAATATGTCAGATAGAGAAAGACAAATACTGTATGATTTCATTTATATGTGGAGTCTAAAAAAAAACAAGTGAATAAACAGCAAGACAGAGTTATAGAAATAAACAAAAAACAAAACAAAACAGGTGGTTATCAGAGGAGAGGGACTTCCCCAGTAGCTCAGTGGTAAAGAATCCACCTACCAATGCAAGAGATGTGGGTTCAATCCCTGGGTCGGGAAGATCCCTGGAGTAGGAAATGGCAACCCATCCTAGTATTCTTGCCTGGAAAACGCCTTGGATAGAGGAGGCTGGTGGGCTGCACTCCATGGGGTCACAAAGAGTCAGACACTACTGAGCGACTGAGCACGCACGCAACAGAGAAGGGAGTCGGGAAGGGAAGAAATAGGTGATGGAGATTAAGAGGTACAAACTTCCAGTTTTAAAATAAATAAGCTACAGGTATGAAATGTACAACATGGAGAACATAGTCAACAATGAAATAACATCATATGGTGCCAGATGGTAACTATAATTATCATAGTGATCATTTTGTAACGTATAGAAATAGTGAATCACTATGTAGCATAACAAGAACTAATACAGTGTGGGAGGTCAATTATACTTCAAAATCAAACAAACTCAAAGAAAAAGAGATCAGATTTGTGGTGAGCCAAGGCAGGGGGTCAGGATAAGGGGAACTGCACGAAAGGTACAAACTCCCATTTATAAGATAAATCAGTACTAGGGATATAATGTACAACAAGACAGATATAATTAAAACTACTGTATGTTATGTTTGAAAGCTGTTAAAGAGAGTAAATCCTAAAAAGAGTTCTCATCACAAGGAAAATTTTTATTTCTATTTCTTTAATTTTATATCTGTGTGAGATGATGGATGTTCATTAAACATATTGTGATAATCATTTCATGATGCATGTAAGTCAAATCATTATGCTGTACACTTTAAGTTTATACAGTGCTGTATGTCAATTAATAGCTCAATGAAACTTAAAGAAAAGAAAGAAAGAGGGGAGGAGAGAAAGAAAGAGAGACAGGGAGAGAAAGAAAGAAAGAAAGGAGGAAGAAAGGAAGGGACAGAGGGAGCCAGGGAGGGAGGAAGTCACCAAAAAAAAAAAATCAAACGGAGACATATCTGGCATGTACATGGCATCTGATCTCCTTACCTGGGTTTTATGAATTCACTACCTACCACATGGTTGGTAAGTTATGTACATCTAAATATGGATGGAAAGGTAAACTGGAGAGGCTATTTGTCAGTACAATTTGTCTTGAACTCATGAATTTTAAAAAGGGAAAAGTAGCTGAATTTTGAGTTTTCTATGAATCAGCATTTCTCTAAATGTGTTCCAAGGAGGACTAATTATACAGGCTATTTAAAGGTGGTATATTTTTAAAGAATTCCATTATGAAATAAGTTTGAGAAAAGTGAGGTAGAATTAAGTTAAAGCAGCATTCTTTTTCACATATCTCTAAGCCTTTGCTATGTAAATGAATACTGTGAGTCTCCAAGAAGAGAGTAGGTTACACAATGTTTTTAAAGCTTATTTGGATGGAGCACTGCAATTTCTTCCTGAGCATGCCCTGGACTCACATTTTGGAAAACTCAGAAAATTAAGAGTTTAACTTATGGCTGACATCAGAATGTTGTTGCCTGCTCTCCCCTATTAAAGATCCCATCCCTCATATATGGTCCAAGTCCTTCTCTCCAAACCTCTCTCATGGACTGTAAACTGTATTAGGTCCACATTTAAACAGATTTAGTATCTCTGACCACTGGCAGTTTTAGCTTCAAGCACAGCTGTTACAGGCACCCTAATAGTTTTCCTGCTCTTAAAATAGGGGTCATAAATTCTAATAGTAAACTCACACCAAATTCTAGCAACGTGTCAGACACTCTTTTGATGCAATATAATCTGTACCTACAGATGAAAGTGTTGACACCCAGACGGGTTAAAGGAACCACTGTTTAAATTCTGCCTCTAATATACAGGTACCACATAAATACGGCATGAAATTCTGTTGTAATATGGACATGACCTGCATCAGTTCAACAATGTGATACAAATTCATGATAGGAAGAGCACAAATTAATGTCACAGTCTATTACAACTCATCTCAATTCAATGCTGCATTTCCCCTTATTAATTATTATATTGTAACAGAACCATACTGGCATAATAGTTTCATTGCAAATTAATATTAATGCACCAAGAATGATATAGTCAATGTCAAAATTAAAAAAAATTAACAATCCATTAGGTTTCTGTTACAATCTTTTGAACTAAATTGGTTAAAAAATTCACAATGTTATTTTAAAGGTGTACAACATCAAAGTGAGATTTTTTTTTCTGGGAACTTCTATTAAATCTATATGTGATACCAAGCAGTAAGAACACTTACAATTTCCTTTTGCTTTTGTTAATGCCGTTAAGTCCATCTGTGTTTTGCACCATGAATATTAATGTATGAAACTACATGTGTTTTTATAAATAAGCATTAATCAGTTTTAAGAGGAAAACGTCTTAACTTTAAAAAATTATACCACTGAGACTTTTTTCTGATTATTGAAAAATTTAATCGACTATCATAGTAGAGTTTACAATTGATAACTAAAACAGAGCAGATACTCATTGTATAACCTAGAAGGAACCCAATTGTTTCTCAAAAGCTAGTAGCCTAGCTTAAACACGTGCCTTACCTCATAAGTTTAAGAAATAAAAACAAAAAACAAAGAACTTGAAAGTAGAATTATTCTGATGAGGAATAAAAAGATTGTATGGAATTCCCCTTGTCATTAAAGCATAGAGGTAGTGAAAAGAGTTTGAGTTTCTGAGTTAGACACATTTATGTTCTAATTCCACTTCTGGCTGTATTACTTCAGACTGGGCCTTCCCTGGTGGCTCAGACAGTAAAGAATCTGCCTGCAATGCAGAAGACCTTGATTCAACCCCTGGGTCGAAAAGATCCCCTGGAGAAGGGAATGTCTACCTACTCCAGAATTCTTGCCTGGAGAATCCCATGGACAGAGGAGCCTGACAGGCTACAGTCCATGAGGTCGCAAAGAGTCAGACACCACTGAGCAACTAACACTTAACTACTCTGTTTTCTCATCTATGACTTGAGAGTAGCAGTGGAGTGATAAAACAAGGCTTAGAAGCCATATATTAAGCATCTAGCACACGGTAAGCACTCAGTAAAGTCCTAGAAATACCATCATTACTCAACAAAAAAAAAAGATGAAACTTTTTTAAAACCCTCAGTATATCTGTTTCAATATTAAAAAAAAAAAAGAAAGAAGGAAACCCCAACTAGTGAGTGATCTTATGTCTGAAATCTGCTTCATATGACACAGTGAACCTTAGGACACTTTTTTTCTCCCAACATAGGGAAAATCTTTAGCCATTAGTCATCCAATCCTCAGAGCAAGCTTTAGAAGGGAGAAGGGGAGGAATAGAGGAGGAAGAGGAAAGACGTTAGCAGATTTGGGATAGGGCTGCACAGATAGGATGGAAGTGAGGAAAAGAAATATGAGGGAAGATTTTTATTCTTTGGCTTCTCTGCCCATGGGATTTCCCAGGCAAGAACACTGGAGTGGGTCGCCATTTCCTTCTCCAGGGGTTCTTCCCAATCCAGGGTTTGAACCCTGGTCTCCTGCATTGGCAGGCGGTTTCTTTACCACTGAGCCACCAGGGAAGCCCTTACAATGTTTTACCACATTCTTTGTCTGTCTCAAGGCTATGGTTTTTCCAGTAGTCATGGATGTGAGAGTTGGACTATAAAGAAAGCTGAGCACCAAAGAATTGATGCTTTTGAACTGTGGTGTTGGAGAAGACTCTTGAGAGTCCCTTGGACTGCAAGGAGAGCAAACCAGTCCATTCTAAAGCAGATCAATCCTGGGTGTTCATTGGAAGGACTGATGTTGAAGCTGAAACTCTAATACTTTGGCCACCTGATGCGAAGAGCTGACTCATTTGAACAAACCCTAAAGCTGGGAAAGATTGAGGGCAGGAGGAGAAGGGAATGACAGAGGATGAGATGATTGGATGGCATCACCAACTCAATGGACATGGGTTTGGGTAGACTCCAGCAGTTGGTGATGGACAGGGAGGCCTGGCGTGCTATGGTTCATGGAGTTGCAAAGAGTCGGACACAACTGAGCGACTGAATTGAACTGAACTGAACTGAACTTGTTGCTTGAGAACAATGTGAGAAAACAGAAACATGTCTCCTTTATTTTCTGTTGGCCACAGTGCTCAGAATGGACTTTTTTTGGTTTAATTGGATTTTTTTAAACTATTTGGTGTGTTTTTTTCTCGGTTGTAGCATATGGGATATAAGTTCCCCAACCAGGGATCAAACCTGCACCCCTGCATTGGAAGCATGGAGCCTTAACCACTGTACCACCAGGTGAGTCCCTAGCAAGGGCTTTCAAACACAGTGTTGTAAGTGCTGGGAGTGGGGGATGAAAGAATGAAGGGGTGAGGAAAGGGAACCAGAGAGAAAGGAAGGAGAAAGAAGTGGGTAATGAGCAAAAAGGAGGAAGATGAGAAGAAAGAAGGAAGGAAGAGGAAACAAAAAGTAGTTACTCTTTCAAACAATTCAGAGTAAAATCTGCTCCCATCTATGTTTTTGTGATTTGGTTTTTTTTTTTACTTTCCCTTTACTTAATTACTATCTATTCTTTTACCTGAACTAAGACTAAGAAAGCTTTGTGTAGTTGGGAGCAGAATTATTGGTAATAGTGTCAATGCTATACCAGCTTCTGAGAGACTGAGGCTGGGATGGTAAGGCCAAGACGCCAGACAGCCATCTATCACCCACAGCCCTGTGATGGCTAACCCTTTCTTCTGACTCACACTGGCCAATCAATTCGCAGCCTGCTAAAGTCTAAGGCACAACCATTCTCTTTGTAATCCCTCTGAAAGCCTTTTCTGAGCTTCAACCTTTTCTGCTTTATCTACTGGTTTCTGAAATCTTGAATTCTTTCCTTTCGACTCCACTTAATAGCTAGCTGTGAAACCTGTCCCTGCTTCATAACTTCCCTCTAGTCCTTTGTCCTGACTTCCTCACCTGTCACATCAACTTCCAGTTGAGTCCATCAGTTTCGATCATAGTGCTAAGCAGGCTAAGGCCAAAGGTTAAATACCAGAAAAAAAAGCTTGTAAATTCCTGCACTCACAAACTTTAAGGCATGAAAAGAAACTTAAACAATGACTTAGTACAACACTTATTTTACAGATGAGATCATTGAGGTCCGGAAAGATCAAGTTTTCACAGGAAACACAACCAACCAAACATGGCCACAGAATGACCTTTAATCTTAGGTAATCATCTTGAAAATTCTTGTTTTCTTTCATTTCCAAAAGTCAAGCAAGAATGTGGATTACATCACATAATCATTACCCTCCTGCAGGAGGCCAGGAAACCTCAACGCCTTTTGGGGTTCTTTTTAATTGCCAGTCCCTTTCTCACTGAAGTATATGTCTTAATCCTCAACTCCAGCCTGCACTTCTTTATTCTGTCAACTGAGGAGGAGAAGAGCCACATAAGGATCTAGATAAGACAATGAGTGTAGTGGTGAGATGCAAGGATCCTGGAGACAAACAAGTTCAAGTCTCGGCTCTGAATGACCTCCTGGCACTCTTACCTTGGGCAAATTTCTTCACTTCTCTTTGCCTAGGCATTGTAGTGAAAAACAGGGATAAAACCTGGTCCTGCTTTGTAGAGTTTCTCTGAGGGTTGGATGAGCGACCCCGACCCAGTCTTCCCCATTACCATCTGGGACCTTATTTGGGACATGCGTCACAAGCCTAAACCCTCCCTTTTTCTTAGTGACTTCCTTCCTGGGTGGGAGAAACCTGGTCTGGTCAGGGCCTTCAACTGGAAACACCTTAGTCCATGAGGTCAGAGACATTCTAACAATATTGAACCTCAAAAGACAAGAGTTAAGGATCTCAATCCCTTTGATTTTTAAAAGTTCCTTGGCACCTCATGTAAATATATCTTCCCTCTTCCCACCCTACATACACCAACCAGTAACCCCTATCTACCAAGAGCATAGAGAGGGGTTGGCCAGACAATGGTCTGGCCAGATAAAATACTATTCTACCACCATCATACATCTGCATTTCATGTATTTGCTTCAACTTTATACTATACCTTTCTTATGAATATGAATTATAAGTATTTGATCATATTGTATACTTAATGCCATAATATTTTTCTTGATTATGATTTAAGTATTCTCATATTGCTCCATAAACAAGTAAGCTTGTTACTACACATCCATGATTCTAAGAAAAGCCATTAACTAGTTCTTTCTAGAAAAAGAAGATCTGGTCCAAGCTGGCTTGATATCTCCAACAGCAAAAACATACTTTTTGGGGGACTATAAGATGCAAACTATTATATATAGAATAGATAAAACAAAAACCATATGATTATCTCAATAGATGCAGAGAAAGCCTTTGACAAAATTCAACACCCATTTATGATAAAAACTCTCCAGAAAGCAGGAATAGAAGGAACATACCTCAACATAATAAAAGCTATATATGACAAACCCACAGCAAACATTATCCTCAATGGTGAAAAATTGAAAGCATTTCCTCTAAAGTCAGGAACAAGACAAGGGTGCCCACTTTCAGCATTACTATTCAACATAGTTTTGGAAGTTTTGGCCACAGCAATCAGAGCAGAAAAAGAAATAAAAGGAATCCAAATTGGAAAAGAAGAAGTAAAACTCTCACTATTTGCAGATGACATGATCCTCTACATAGAAAACCCTAAAGACTCCACCAGAAAATTACTAGAACTAATCAATGATTATAGTAAAGTTGCAGGATATAAAATCAACACACAGAAATCCCTTGCATTCCTATACACTAATAATGAGAAAACAGAAAGAGAAATTAAGGAAACAATTCCATTCACCATTGCAACGAAAAGAATAAAATACTTAGGAATATATCTACCTAAAGAAACTAAAGACCTATATATAGAAAACTATAAAACACTGGTGAAAGAAATCAAAGAGGACACTAATAGAAAAAAAAAAGAAAAATAAGGCCCTATTGTTTAGCACAGGGAACTATATTCAATATCCTATAACAAATCATAATGAAAAAGAATATATAAAAAAAGAAATACACTTTTAAATAGCAGTTTTCTCGCTATAAAACACTCCCACATTTCTTCTCATTGTGCAACCCCACCAAATTATAATATATCATTTATTATGTTACTATTCTGTCCTAAGCACTTATGCAAGTGTTACTTCATTTATTCCTCATAATCTTAGTAGATCTGTATGGTTATGCCCATTTTTTTTAATTCATTTTTTAATTGAAGGTTAATTGCTTTACAAAATTCTGTTGTTTTCTGTCAAATCTTAACATGAGTCAGCTATAGGTATACAGAGATTCCCTCCCTCTGAACCTCCCTCCCAAATCCCCGTTAGCTATCTATTTTACATATGGTAATGTAAGTTTCCATGTAACTCGCCATACATCTCACCCTCTCCTCCCCTCTCCCCTCATAAGTCTATTCTCTATGTCTGTTTCTCCATTTATGCCCATTTTTAAAATAAGAAAATTGAGGTACAGTGGATAAAGTATTCTCAAAAATGCCACTCAGCTAGCAGATGAAAGGGCTGGGATTCAAAACAGGTCTATGATTCTGCAACTCATGCCTAAATCATCTTAATTTACAGAACTCTGCACCAATGAAATGTAAGGCAAATGGCTCAAAAGGCAACTGTGGCAGGAAGTTTTAAAGCTGAGACTGTTAAATAAAAAAAAAAAAAAAAAAGCTGAGACTGTTAAAGTCAGAGCTAGATGGTAGTTGAAGTGGTAAAATATATATTTTATTCAGAAAGTTACAATAGAGGAAAAGAGATCTCAGTATGGAACTGGGCTCAGTTTCAAAAGCAACATGCACAAGTGGGGATTTATAGTCAAGGGTGGAGGTCAGTGGATGGAAAATTACAAGGGGATTACTTACATTATTTACAGGGGAAAGGGGGGGATTTCTTTTTAATATTTCTTTTTATTTATTTATTTGGCTGTGTCAGGTCGCGGCATGTGGGATATAGTTCCCTGACCAGGGATCGAACCCAGGCCCCCTGCCTTGGGAGCACAGAGCCTTAGCCACTGGATCAACAGGGAAGTCCCAAGGGAGGATTTCTGTGCAAAGTGACTTGACAGAATACTTGCTGATGGCAGACCAGAGTGATCAGATATTACTTGAGAAATGCTGGGAGATGTGGAATTTTCTCAGATATCAAGGGTGGAGGGTTCTCTTTAAACCAATTTAGAAAGATTCTTGCTATAGCTGGGTGATGCTGGCCCCAAACAGACAGAAAACACAAGGTCAAGGTCTCAAGGATTTAAGAGCCTAACCAGGGTTTCGTCAAAGAGAGTCTTTATCAAGACTCAGTCAGTGACTGCTTATTGGCAGAGAGGACTTAGAACAGAAGGTCAAGAAAGTCACACATAATGGGCCACATTTGCCAGAGTCTATGGGCTACAGGAGAAACTGGGCTGTTTGCTGCCTGCATTGTTAAGACACCTTGCTTTGTGCTCCCACAAACAATTCAGTCCAGTATCGGTGAGACCACAGAAGGGCAGAGTCCATGAAAACTTCCCACAAGATATGCCATGTTCTGCTGCTGCTGCTGCTGCTGCTAAGCCGCTTCAGTCGTGTCCGACTCTGTGCGACCCCATGGACGGCAGCCCACCAGGCTCCCCCATCCCTGGGATTCTCCAGGTAAGAACACTGGAGAGGGTTGCCATTTCCTTCTCCAATGCATGAAAGTGAACAGTGAAAGTGAAGTCGCTCAGTTGTGTCCAACTCTCTGCGACCCCATGGACTGCAGCCCACCAGGCTCCTCCATCCATGGGATCCTCCAGGCAAGAGTACTGGAGTGGGGTGCCATCACCCTCTCCGATGCCATGTTCTAGTCTATATTAAATCTAGTAAAAAGTTGAAAGACATGTATGGAATACAAAAAATTGTCAAGGTGACTTCAATTCAAAGCCACCATATTTTATAAGAAAATTTTAAGAGAAAAAGATAGAAAAATGGTTAAAGAAGATTTGAGATAGGTAAGTAGACTCTTGTCATGAGGAAGAAGGAAATCCTAATGTTTGCAACAACACAGACAGAACTTGAGAACATTATGCTAAGCAAGAAAAGTTAGAAAAAGATGAAAACTGTGTGATATCACTTATATGTGGAATGTAGAAAAGCCAAACTTACAGAAAAAGAGAATAGAATGGTTGTTGCCAGGGGCTGGGGGCTGGAGGCAAAAGGAGAGATGTTGTTCAAGGGTATAAACTTGTAACTAGTAGATAAATAAGTCACAGAGATCTAATGCAGAGCCTAGTGAATATAGACATTATTGGATTATAATCAAACTCACTAAGAAACTAAATTTTAATTATTCCTACAACAAACAAGAAATGATAATTATGTGACATGATAGAGAAGCTAACTATCTCTACAATGGCAATCATGTGAGAATATACCAAATATCATATCAACATGCAGTATACCTTAAATTTGCACAATGTTATCTGTCAAATATATTTCAATAAAAATATACTTTCAAATTGAAAAAAAAGGTAATATACATGTAAGTGTGTATATATGTATATGTAGGTACAGATATGTAAATATATATATATTTATACAAATGTATACACAAACAATTTACCCTCGAGCAACATGGGTTTGAATGACATGGTCCACTTACATGCAGATGTTTTTCAATAATATGTACACAGAACTACATGATTGCTGGTTGGATGAATATGCAGCTTCTGACCACAGATACAGATGGCTGACATTAAAGTTGTACGTGAATTTTCAGTTGTGTGGAGGGCTGGCATTCCTGACCAACACACTGTTCAAAGGTCAACAGTATACATGTTGTAAATATCTAAATGAGGAATGAGATGTGCATCTGTGCACACACATCCTCCAAGGTTAAAATTCATCTGTAAAAATCAGACAATCTATCCCTGATAGTTTGAAATGACAAATGCTTACCAATAGCATTAGAAATACTTGAACTCTGTATTGCTTATCTGGGCAGTTATGATGGAGATCTGGTTTCCTCAGTAAGCCACAGTTCTCAAGAGAAAGGGCTTCTCTGCAGTCAAACGTTCTTTTCAATCTAGACTATAGATCCTGGAGCAGTGGTGATGTCTTAAGGAAGATGCTGGTTGAGAAACCTCATCCAGAAATCTGTATGGCATTTGGTCATAAGCTGTTGAGTTTCCTTTGGGGCACTCTGAACACAATTCTCTGCACTTGGAACATATGAGCCATTATAACACGCAGCTGGAGTCAGAAAGAGGTGAAGGTGAAAGTCGCTCAGTCGTGTCTGACTCTGCAACCCCATGGACTATACAGTCCATGGAATTCTCCAGGCCAGAATGCTGCATGGCTGTTCCCTTCTCCAGGGGATCTTCCCAACCCAGGGATCTAACACAGGTCTCCCGCACTGCAGGCAGGTTCTTTACCAACTGATCCACAAGGGAAGCCCCAAGTGTCCCCCACAATTCCAGCCTTTCCTTGCTCCCGTTTACAACACCAGACTTCCTTCGGGCTTCAGCCCAGCTTCATCCCTGGCTCCTGTCTGTTGCCTTCGCTTTCTCTGATAAGGCTTAATGTTCAAGCCTGTGTCTGCTCTTTGTTCCCATTAGCATTGACTCTTGCTTTGAGCCAGCTCCATCTCTGCGTGAAACTCTACCCTGGCTTGCCTTTGTTCCCAGTTCCTCCCTATACTATCCCAAGTACCCAAACCCCACTAACCCCTCAGCCCATTTATTCCTTCCCTAGGGCTTGGACTCATGCCGGCCCACAACTGGTATGGGCTCCAACTCTTGTCCAGCTATCTGTCCTGGCTCAGATTCCCCCTTGCTGTGACAGCCAGAGTCACCAAGTTCCAAACTGAGGCCCCAGCCATTCGTCTTTCAAAAATATATAAGTAAGTCCCAACAGCCTTGCCAGAGCCAAGGAGAATTCACATTTCAATAGCAACTCTAATCCTGTTCTCCATCTCACAGTGTAGACACATTCAGGGCACAATGAAAGGAAGTATTTTCCTTGGAAGCCAAGAGGCTGACCTTGCATCCCCAATCTCAACCACTAATCCTAGGAGCCATAATGTCTTCAAAATTTTAACTGTACAGATTCACAATGAATGGAGAAGTTGTGACACTTAATTTACACTAATGTGTCAAATGTGTCATATTCCCCTTACTAGAACTATAGGAGATTGAGTTAGAATTATTTGATTGCAATTTAATAAACAAAGCCGATTTCCATAAACTTAGTTCTATTGGAAAGAAAGCATAAGTTAAAAAAAAAAAAAAGGAATGTGATATGTCTAGTAACAGCAAATAATACCAGGAGAATGTGGAGATTTCTTTTTCCTTCATCACAAAATTAATAAAAGATTTGTTAAAAAAAAAAAAAAACTAAACTATTCTACTGCAATACACAGTATTTCATATATTTTCTTCATTTTTATCCTGTATCTTTTGTATAACATGAATCATAAGTATTTGATATATTGTAGACCCACATATGGTTATTTATTAATACAACCTGTTTTTATAATGCTACATAGTCTTTATAACCATTATTTTAATGGTTGCAAAATATTCCACAAACAGACCAAACTGTTTATTTTAATCCAACCATTTAGGCAATAAATTAGGTATATAAAGTGGTTGCGGTTTTTTCCTGTTTTTTAAATTACTGCTGGTAATGTAAAACAGAAAAAAATACTTATAAACGGTTGCTGACCCCAATTTTTGGCACAGAACTCCTCAAACCCTTGTAATGTCCTAAGTGATATGAGCACTAAAAGAATCTTGGTACTCGAATATTTGGCCTTTGTCCCTGACTCTTGACACAAAGCTCATAAATTGCCTGGAATTTCCTGGGTGACAGGAGTGTCTTTTGTTCTAATGAGACAACATTTGGTGGGTTCCTGGGTAGCTACAGAACGGGGGCTGATCACTAAAAAGATCAAGTCATGATTAGAAGGTTGGAACTTTCAGCACCAGCTCCCTCTTCTCCAGACAATGGAGAGGGGCTGGAGATAGGCTTAATGATCTTTCACACTGAGGTGATGAAGCCTCCATGAAAAGCTCCCAAGTGTGGAGTTCAGAGAGCTTCTGGATTGCTGAATACATCTACATGCTGGAAGGGTAGCACATCTCAACTCCATGGGGACAGGGGCTCCTGACCTCAGCAGCATTCCATGTTCTTTCCTATCGATCTCTTCATCTGGCGTTTCACTCAGAGCCTGAATTATATCCTTTAAAATACATCAATAAATATGTTTCCCTGAGTTCTGTGAGTCATACTAGCAACTGATCAAACGCAAGAGAAGAGGGTCATGGGAAACGCTGATTTATAGATAATTGGTGAAGAGTCCAAGTGACAACCTGGAACTTGTGATGGGTATCTGAAGTTGGGGCAGTCTTGTGGGACTCAGCCTTTAACTTGTGGGATCCGATGTTAACTCTGAGTAGACAGTGTCAGAATTAAATGGAATCGTGGGCCACCCAGTTGGTGTCATGGGGAACTGCTTGAAGTGTGGAAAACCCACTCACCAGCTGTCAGAAGTATGGCAGTATGGCAGTGGTGAGTAAAGGGGAAGGAGGATTTGTTTTTAATTTACTGGAGTACAGTTGCTTCACAATGTCGTGTTAGTTGCTGCTGCACAGTGAAGTGAATCAGCCACATGTACACATGTATCCCCTCCCTCTGGATTTCCCTTCCATCTAGGTCACCACAGGCACTGAGCCGAGTTCCCTGTGCCGTACAGTGGGCTCTCCCTAGTTATATATTCCATGCTAAGCAGCAAGGGCTTACATGTATACATGGGTGTTTTTTTCCAACTCAGCTAGTAATACCTTTATGCCACTTTCCAACATTTATAATACTGTCTTAGACTAAAGTTCCAGAAATGGATTTATGATAAAGGGTAATAAAAGAGGATATAAATATTTTTATGGTTCTTGATCTGTATTGCTAATTTAAAAATAAAACTTAACCAATTGGCAGGAAAAGGCTTGATTTTATTCAACTCTTGTCAAAATGAAACATTGCCATTTTAAAATTATTTTTTATTCAGTTAACTCAATTTTTATTTTAACTCAGCTTTCTTTGATTTATACAGAGAATTTTTAAAATCCATATTTACTTATTTTTCTGTGAAGTACTTTGAGCTCCTTGGGTACAAAAAGGTATATCTTTTGGTTTGTAATATTCCTTGTATAAGATAGTAGATAGAAAGAGAACAAGAAAAAAAAAAAAAAGAAAGAGAACAAGACTTGGAGCCTGAAAGGCCTGGGTTCAAGTATCTATTTTTAACTTACTTGACTGTCACTGTGACCTAGGACACCTTCTCCTCTCAGAGTCAGTGTTTCCGACTGTGAAATGGGATAATCAGCTCTACTTCACTGGGAGTCCGCATAAAATGACTGGCGTATTCCAGGAGTCTAATATATATTCGTTCTTCCAACATGTTATATATAAGGGGCTCTATACATTTTGATGAATAAATAAACTCATGCTTTTCTCACTTAATGGTTTAATTGTTAATCTTGTCTATTTGAGTACATTTTATACTATTTACTGCATATAGTTTACCTACTAATATTTTAAGGAGTGTCACTACTTTGATCTACAAATGTTTGGGCTGTGTTTTATGAAGTCAAATATCTTTTTGTGGTTCCTTCTGTTAGCGTGGGGATATTTGAGACGACAAATACGTGAGGCAAAGTCACCATAAGAAGCAAGCACACAACACTGCCATTGTTGGAAACCTTTTCAAAAAGTCTTTATTGAAATTTCTGTCAAGAACTTCCTTTGGTCCTTCCGTGAGAGCATATGTATACACAACCAAAAGCCATCTTTTAAAAATATATTCCTAGCGGTTCAGAGGGGTATCAACATGAAGAATTCCAACTTTGATTTTAAAAATAAATAGTTGCCACCATTATAAGATGAAAGAGTTTCTTTTCTGTGATTCATAAAGTAGCTTCTGGAAGCAATTCTAAAAGAAGAAACCACAAAATTATTTTGAAAGAATATAGACTGAGGTTATAATTGATCCTTGGATATAATTTGAAAGAATATAGACTTTCAAAGTATACACTGGAGGATATAATCAACCAATGGGAAAACTTTAAAAAGCAGCATATATAATTCTGGATGTTTGCAACTAAAGACAGTGGTGTTTTTACTTTATACTAAGTAACAACTTGTAGATCCTGCATTGAAAATTTTTGCACTGAAAACATCTGTCAATACATCAATAAAATATTTCTAAATTATTTATTGAGTACTCAATTATTATGCCATCTGGGACCTGCTTCAAGGGACAAGAGGTATGTATTGCCAAGAGAGTGAATTATGTCATTAATCAGATAGTCAAAGAACTAATCAGGAAACAATAATAGACATAGTTACACATATGCATCCAAGGAACTGAGCCTAAAGGTATAAAAAAGAGGAAATATTATATACTACTAGCATCTGTTAAAAAGAAAAAGCCAAGATAGGGATGAAAAACAACAAAGAATTTCAGTTAATAATATGCTTTGTATGAATTAGCAATGTGGCCACCAAAACAGCAGCTAAGGCCAGATTAGCCAACATTAATGGAAGTATATATAGTACCTAGAAGCAAGAAATTGTACTTTAGTTTGATTGACCTTGAACCACAGCAGAGCTCATTATAGAGAACTATAAATAAATAGGATTGTGTTCAGCCATGTGCAAGCAAGTCAGTAGCAGTAGTAGTGTTAGTCACTTCATTGTGCCCGACTCTTTGTGACCCCATGGACTGTAGCCTGCCAAGCTCCTCTGTCCTGGAATTCTCCAGGCAAGAATAGTGGAGGGGGTCACCATTCCCTTCTCCAGGGGATCCTCCCAACCCGGTGATTGAACTCCGGTCCCCTGCATTGCAAGCAGATTCTTTAAAAATATGAGCCACCAGGGAAACCCAAACAAGACAGTAAAGGGACTCAAAAATCAAGCCACGTTAGCCTGGATAAGGAGCAGAGAGAGGCAAATGATAGTAATATTGAGATATTTTTAAGATTATCACATGGAAGGGAAATCTGATTTCTTCCCCATAATCCAGGAAGGTAAGTATGAGTGATGAGTAGAAGTTGTCAGATTTAGATTTCAGACCAATATAAATCAGTTTTCCAAACATGCTTTGCAAGTTATGAGTGCTTCATCACTTAGAGGCATTCAAATACATTCAATAGGCATTCAAATATTGAAATCACTTCTATTAGCTAGCATATCCTTCCTTGACTAACACTGGTTAAACCAGTGCTTCTCAAACCAGAGTAACTGAATCCCCTAAGTGACTTAAAATGGAGATTCAAGACCTGACCTCAGAGTTTGATTCAGCAGACCTAGAAAGAGACCTGAGAATTAGCATTTGTAACAACTTCCCATTTGATACTGCTGATTGGGAGACTCACACTGAGAACTACTGAGTCAAATAAACACTTGGATACCTTAGAACTCCAGCCTCATATGACGGCTTGAATTAAGCGACTTTCCTTTCAATCCTACAGCAAGTATAAGACATTCATAGTTAACTTATGTGACAAATTACAAGAGGAGTCGTAAAGGAAAGAGGAGGAAGAATGTTCTAAGCCAAGAACAACCTGAACAGAGTAAAAGTGTTGAAGTTGGTGAGATAAAGTGTTGCGTATGAACTGATTATTCCCCCCCCGCCAGTGTTTCATTCTCCTCTACCTCCTTCCCCCTCACCTCTTCCCTCATTCGGAGAGCAGGGCTGTTCTGTGTGTCTTGCCTTGGGAAAAGTAGGCAGTGACAAAGAGAAAGGAGTTTCCTTGCAGTTTTTGACTTTTAAAAGTTCAGATTCTTCCCTGGGTCCAGTAGCTAAGACTGCGCTCCCAGTGCCAAAGGCCCGGGTTCAATCCCTAGTCAGGGATCTAGATCCTACATGCCCCAGCTGAGAGTCCTGCATGCCGCAATGAAGATTAAAGATATTGCATGCTGCAACTAAGACCTGGCACAGTCAAATAAATAGATTAAAAAAAAAAAAGTTCGGGCTCTTAAGAGAGGACTAAGGACATGGAGGAAAGAATTAGAATGCTAGATTATTCTCCAGGCTGAGGAAGGAGAGAGGTGAGGAAATACTGGACAGAGGACTTCAAGGAAATATGGACTACCTATTTGATACCTTGGCTCACCTTAAATTCCTTTTTATAGAAGAAAACTTTGATTTTACTGAAAATGAGTTTGGTAACTCACCAGAAAAAAGGCTTGAAATGGAAGTTAAGTTGTTAGAAAAGTCATATTATTTGCATACCTCATGTCCCAAGATAAATACCTGCCAAAGGAATACAATGTGTGCTTGGATTGAAGAGCAGGCTAGCCTGACTGGGGAGAATGTGTTGGAAAGAAAATGAGAAATTAGGTTGGGTGAGCAAGGTGAGACCAGAATGCAGTGGACTTTGAAGGATGGAAAGGAGCTTTGATTTAAAGCAGGGAGTTAAGCTCCTGTGCTTGAAGACAAACTATTTGGCCTCTAGGGTCACCTTGAAGCCTGCTCAGACTTCTAGGGCCCAATCCTCAACCTTCTTTCCTACAACTTAAGGAGAAGCTGGCACTTTCAGCATTCTTCACTGGGACACCAACAAACCATCCTCAGAAAGACTCTTTGCTGACATTTAAACTGAAACAGAGATCTGATCTCATCTTTTTACCATTCAAGGACTAATCTTTCATTTTGAAACCTGGTAATGCTTCCCTGCAGACAAGGCAATGGCACCCCACTCCAGTACTCTTGCCTGGAAAATCCCATGGATGGAGGAACCTGGTGGAGTGCAGTCCATGGGGTCGCTAAGAGTCGGACACAACTGAGCGACTTCACTTTCACTTTTCACTTTCATGCATTGGAGAAGGAAATGGCAATCCATTCTAGTGTTCTTGCCTGGAGAATCCCAGGGACGGGGAAGCCTGGTGGCTGCCGTCCATGGGGTCGCACAGAGTTGGACATGACTGAAGCAACTTAGCAGCAGCAATGCTTCCCTGATGTGTTACAGAATTATTACAGTCAACTATTACCTAGCCATATTCATAAGAGTTAGTTATAAATTAGCCTACATATTTTTAGGTGGATGATCTTTTGGTTGATGACAGATGAATTTTATAGAGGGGTGATCTCACTGGAAATAAATGAATCTTATCTTCAAACAAACATTTATTATTTTTGTATTTTCAAGGAAGTTTTCCCAATCATCAACTGGGTAATTCTCTAAACTATCCCAAAGATTTATTTGGATATTGGGTGGAAAAAAATCAGTTCTTTGAACGTAGTTTTCCACATGTACATACAAATACAAGTGTTTAAACTCAACAACAAAAAGGCAAGCAATCTGCTTTAAGTACGGCCAATGACTTGACCAGACAGAAGGCATACAAATGCCCAATAAGTTCATGGAAAGATGCTCAACATCATTAGTCACTAAGGAAAAGCAAATTAAAACCACATTGAGATACCATCTTACCTCCACTAAGATGGATACTATCCAAAAATAAAGAAAATAACAAGTGTTGGCAAAGAAGTATGGAAATTGGAACCCACTGTGCTCTTAGTGAGAATTAAGTAAAATGGTGCAGCCAGTATAGATAACGGCAGAGCAATTCATCAAAAATAAATAGAAGTAGAATTGATATGATCCAGCAATTCTAGTTTAGGGTATATATCCAAAATAATTGAAACCAGCAACTTGACTAGGTTTTTGTATACTCATGTTCATAGCAGTATTATTCACAATAGCCAAAATGTGGAAGTAACTCGTGTTCATCAACAGATGAATAAATAACCAAAATGTAGAACATATACACACATACAATGGAATAGTTCAGTCTTTAAAAGGAAGGGATTCTGACACATACTACCACATAGATGAATCCTAAGAAGATTATGCTAATTAAAACATGCCAGTCACCAAAGGACAGATATTATATGATTTCATTCATATGAATTACTTAGAGCAGTCAAATTTATAGAGACAGGAGGTAGAATGGTGATTATCAGGGACTGAAGAAAGGATGAGAATTTCTGGAGATGGACACGTCAATGGCTCCACAACAATGTGAAGGCATTTTATGCCACTGAACTGTACACCTAAAAATGATTAAGATGTTAAAACACACATACATTTTTTTTTCACACATACATTTTTACTGGCAATTGTTTTTTAGTGAGGTTGAGTATTGCATTTTGACTTTAGGGTGGTTAGATTTTTGCTTATTTTTTAATTGGAATTGCCATTTTGATATTAATTTTTGAGATGCAATTATATAATAAAGAGAAAGTGCATTATCATATTTTAAAAGTAAGTGCTTAATTTAGATGCTATTGTAGGCGGAGAGATTACTGAAAAAAATTGCAGACATTTACCAAAGGATTGCATCCCAAAATGTGAAGTAGATTTTACCGAAAGTCAAAATTTAGGAGTTTTAAAACCAGAGATCTTCAGTTTAAAAATCAGAGATTATCTTTCTTGCCTCTGGTTGTAATTTGGCATCATTTTATAAAGTGCTGGTTGATCTTGAAAGTGCTACATTTTGTGGGTTTTCCCCCTAACAATGAGAAAACAATATTAATAGATTAATTATTCCACCAATGCAGATGTGTAAGAGTGGTTTGTTTTATAGGATATTGGGTGAGGTGACTTCCATCTCACGACGCCGGTCCTATAACTAGTATCTACTTCATAAAAATGACTTTATCTTTTGCCTTGCCCTCTGTGTATGGAACATTTATCTGGTTTCCTGAAAGGAAGCTAAAACTGTTATTCTGAGAATTGCTGCCCGTTCACTTGGCAATTGTAAAGAGGGAGAAAGGCTGAAGGAGAGGGTGAGAGGGAGGCCTGGAGGGAGGCAAGCTTAAAGAAGAGTGAAACAGGATAAATAATTGGAAGAGGTCCATTTCTACAATTTTGACTTAAACACTGAACTTTTAAAACAATACAGAACATTTTTGTAGGAGCTAGAAATTAGGGTCTGTGCAGTAAGAGGGTAAAGAGTTTAGGAGCTGGCAATGTAAGATCAAGCCCAGAAAAACAGTGGCCTTTCCATGTTCCTGAAATAAATTGCAAGCCAAACCGGATTCTTGACCAGGTGCTTCAAGCCAAGTAAAGCATGGCAGTGTACTTGGAGTCCTGCACCCCGCGTGGACCTCTGACAAGGCCAGGGCACAGCACTTTCCCCCAAATGATCTTAGACTCATAGGAGTGACCCATGCAACCTTCTGTCAACAAACAGAGCTGTGAAAATAGCTTGGCCTTTATGTCCACTGGCCCACGTCCTCGAAAAAGTCAACGTGGAAAGCAAGCAAGCTGTATGCCAAAAAAATTAAGTAACAGACTTTTGACACACTTCATGACTTTTCATATTCCGAGGGTTTTCAAGAGAGGACTCTATCCTTGTTCACAAAATGACTATTCATTGTTTTCCAACAATACAAGATCATTTAAAAAATATGTTCGTTTAATGGAATATTTATAATCTTTAATACATGTAATGACATGGAAAGATATTTGACATATTGTCAAGTGAAAAAGAATTGTGACAAACCACTGGAAATTGTTAATTGTATCTTTTTGAAAAGGAGACACTACGACTCTCATAAGATAAAATATACATTTGTCAAAGGTTTTGGGGCTTCCCTGGTGGCTCAGATGGTAAAGCGTCTGCCTGCAATGCAGGAGACCCGGGTTCGATTCCTGGGTCAGGAAGATCCCCTGGAGAAGGAAATGGCAATCCACTCCAGCACGCTTGCCTGGAAAATCCCATGGATGGAGGAGCCTGATAGGCTACAGTCCATGGGGTCGCAAAGAGTCAGACACGACTGAGAGACTTTACTTTCACTTTATTTAACTTATTATTATTGAATAAGGACACTAGGCAAGTGTTTCAACCAATGCAGTGGAGAAATTAGAGAACCACACATTTACATGGGGTGAATGAACACGGAAATAAATTTATAAATAGACACAAAACTGGCTTTTTCCAAAGTGATGGGTAGTGGGGTGAGAGTGGTCTTCTCCATTGTACAGAAGTCATTTGTGAGTCTACAGAGAAAAATTAGCTGTGTTTGCAACAATTTGTCAGTTATCTGCCAACTATAGGGTTAAAAAAATCCTAATCAAAGACAAAGGTTCATATAGCAGTGTTTCTCAATATTTTTCATTATTATTTTCCTAAGAAGACACTTAAGACATTTTTTACCTAACCCTGTGTGTGAGTGTGTGAAGTCGTTCAGTCGTGTCCAACTCTTTGCGACCCCGTGGACTGTAAGACGCCAGGCTCCTCTGTCCATGGGATTCTCCAGGCAAGAATACTGGAGTGGGTGGCCATTTCCTTACCTAACCCTTATTTCCCCCAAAATAAATGCTAAAGAATAAGATATTGTTGGTACAGCTGATCTTTGGAGGGTCACAAACCATCGTAAAAGCTGAGAGGCTTTGTTTTTGCTTTTACCACCCTAAAGAATCAGTATTTGCCCCGTTTGGGGCAATTAAATATCATGCTCTGGCTCAGACGTCTAATCCCCAGAGGCTTCAAGATTTGAAAGGATATTTAGTAATATCCTTGCTGCTTCTGCTACTGCTAAGTCGCTTCAGTCGTGTCCGACTCTGCGACCCCATAGGCGGCAGCCCACCAGGCTCCCCTATCCCTGGGATTCCCCAGGCAAGAACACTGGAGTGGGTTGCCGTTTCCTTCTCCAATGCATGAAAGTGAAAAGTGAAGGTGAAGTCGCTCAGTGTCCGACTCTTAGCGACCCCATGGACTGCAGCCTACCAGGCTCCTCGTCCATGGGATTTTGAGTACTGGAGTGTGTTGCCATTGCCTTCTCCGAGTAATATCCTTATGATGTCATTTTTTTTTTCACTTTTTCTTTTGTATTGGGGTATATCTGATTAACAATGTTAAGATAGTTTCAGGGGAACAGCAAAGAGATTCAGGGAAACATATACATGTATCCATTCTCCCCCTAATTCCCCTCCCACCTTAGGATGTCATTTTTAAAAACCAGTGTATATATGTTATGGGCTTCCCAGTTGGCCCTAGTGGTAAAGAATCCACCTGCCAATGTAGGAGATACAGGAGAGGCAGGATCCATCCCTGGGTGAGAAAGGTTCCCAGAGAAGGGAATGGCAACCCACTCTAGTATTCTTGCCTGGAAAATTCCATGGACAGAGGAGTCTGGCGGGCTACAGTTCATGGGGAGTAGAGAGTCAGACACAACTGAATGATTAAGCACATATATATGTTATATATTACACATATATTACCTTACATATTACATATGGACTTAAAGGATGGTGTATACAGAAGTCAGCAAACTATAGCCTGCAGGCCAAATCCAGCCAGCCTGTTTCTGTAAATAAATTTGACTGGAACACAGCCACACACATTTACTACAATAGTCTTATCTTCTATAGCTTACAGCTGCTTTTCACACCACAACCGCAGAGCTGAGCAGTTGAAACAGAGATCACAAGGCCCAAGACTCCTCAAATATTTACTATTTGTCTGTTTACAGAAAATGTCTGCCGCCCTTTGGGTCACACTAAACTGCTGATAGTAATTATCTCTGCTTAACAGGATAATAAGAGTTTTCTTTCAAAGAAATCTGTATTTCCTATAAATGTTTTACTTACTGATGGAATAAAACTTTAAAAAATTTACTACCTATCAATTATGTACAAAGTACTCAAATAAAAGTAGAAGGTGTGGTTCTCACCTTTGAAAAAGCTTCTAATCTACTGGAGAAACAACAGGTCCTACCTATTACCCAGGGAACTATAACCAACCTCCTGGGATAAACTATAATAGAAGAGTATTTTTAAAAAGAATGCATATGTCAGTAAAACAGTCACTTTGCTGTACAGCAGATTACTACAACATTGTGAATCAACTACACTTCAATTTTTAAAAAGCTGTTAATCTAATGTTGCTGAGATAAACTGATGGGTTTTCTACTGAAATAAGCCAAAAATAGAAGTAGATAGGGATAGCTAGAAGGGGAAAAGGTAACATGAATAAATATGAATTGGGTCAATGTAAATTTTTAAGTTAGATTTTGACCTTCAGAGCCTTAATTATTAAAGGCAAAGCAGATTTAATAGTTCACTGTGACTGGGGTATTTACTTCAAATCATTATAAAAATAAAAGTACATGCTGGCTATAAATCTCTAGAGAACATTATCCCTCCACTGATTGTATTTTTAATTGGAGGATAAGATACCAAGGGAACATTTCATGCAAAGATGGGCACAATAAAGGACAGAGAGGGTATGGACTTAACAGAAGCAGAAGGTATTAAGAAGAGGTGGCAACAATACATAGAACTATACAAAAAAGATCTTCATGACCCAGGTAACCACAATGATGTGATCAGTCACCTAGAGCCAGACATCCTGAAATGCGAAGTCAAGTGGGCCTTAGGAAGCACCATTGCAAATAAAGCTAGTGGAGGTGATGGAATTCCAGGGGAGCTATTTCAAATCCTAAAAGATGATGCTGTGAAAGTGCTGCACTCAATATGCCAGCAAATTTGGAAAACTCAGCAGTGGTCACAGGACTGGAAAAGGTCAGTTTTCATTCCAATTCCAAAGAAAGGTAATGCCAAAGAATGCTCAAACTACCACACAACTGCACTCATCTCACACGCTAGCAAAATAATACTCATAATTCTCCAAGCTAAGCTTCAACAGTACGTGAATCAAGAACTTGTAGATGTTCAAGCTGGATTTAGAAAAGGCAGTGGAACCACAGATCAAATTGCCAACATCTGTTGGATCATAGAAAAAGCAAGAGAATTCCAGAAAAACATCTACTTCTGCTTCATTCATTCTAAAGCTTTTGACTTTATGGATCACAATAAACTGTGGAAAATTCTGAAAGAGATGGGAATACCAGACCACCTGACCTGCCTCCTGAGAAATCTGTACGCAGGTCAAGAAGCAACTTAGAAACAAACATGGAACAACGGACTGGTTCCAAATAGGAAAAGGAGTACGTCAAGGCTGTATATTGTCACCCTTCTTGTTTAACTTAAATGCAGAGTACATCATGAGAAATGCTGGCCTGGATGAAGCACAAGCTGGAATCAAGACTTCTGGAAGAAATATCAATAACCTCAGATATGCAGATGACACCATCCTTATAAGCTGAAAATGGAGGAACCAAGAGCCTCTTGATGAAAGTGAAAGAGAGTGAAAAAGTTGGCTTAAAACTCAATATTCAAAAAACAAAGATCATGGTATCTGGTCCCATCACTTCATGGCAAATAGATGGGGAAACAATGGAAACAATGAGAGACTTTATTTTCTCGGGCTCCAAAATCACTGCAAATGGTGACTGCATGAAATTAAAAGATGCTTGTTCCTTGGAAGAAACGTTATGGCTAACCTAGACAGCATATTAAAAAGCAGAGACTACTTTGCTACTACTACTTTGCCAACATAGGTCCGTCTAGCCAAAGCTATGGTTTTTCCAGTAGTCATGTATGGATGTGAGAGTTGGACCATAAAGAAGTCTGAGTGCCCAAGAATTGATGCTTTTCAACTGTGGTGTTGGAGAAGACTCTTGAGAGTGCCTTGGACTTCAAGGAGATCCAATCAGTCCACCCTAAAGTAAATTAGTTCCGAATATTCATTGGAAGGCTTGATGCTGAACCGGAGGCTCGAATACTTCAGCCACCTTGATGCAAAGGACTCACTCATTGGAAAAGACCCTGACGCTGGGAAAGATTGAAGGCAGGAGGAGAAGGGGATGACAGAGAATGAGATGGTTGGATGGCATCACTAACTCAGTAGACATGAGTTTGAGTAAGCTCCGGGAGTTGGTGATGGACAGGGAAGCCTGGCATGCTGCAGTCCATGCAGTTGCAAAGAGTCGGACATAACTGACTGAACTGAACTAAATTACTTTACAGTGCTGTGTTGGTTTCTTCTGTACAACATGAATCAGCTATAGGTATACATATATCCCCTGCCTCTTAAGCCTCCCTCCCACGCCCACCCCCAATCCCACCCTCTAGGTCATCACAGAGCATCAAGCTGAACTTGCTGTGCTATACAGCAGCTTCCCACTAGCTATCTATTTTACAGCTGATAGTGTATATATGCCAGTGCTACTCTTGTCAATCCATCCCAGCCTCTTCCTCCCCCACTGTGTCCTTAAGTTTGTTCTCTATGTCAGTGTCTCTATTTCTGCCCTGCAAATAAGTTCACTAAAGTCATGAAATTCAAAGTTATCTTAAAAGCCACTGTGAGAAGATATACGATGTTTCAGAACTTAAGCTGCCCTGATTCACATAAATCGCTAATCTTTTCCTGTCAAAGTTTCAGGATACTGTAACTTATCAGAGCACCCCAAGGTAATGTGTGCCATTCCATTCAGTTCATTCTTTCCAGGTTCCAGAAACTTTCTCAGGGACCTTATCCTTGAAGGGATCTCTTTAATACTTGAATGATATCTTAGTTTCCTTAGAAGCTGTTCTTGGTAATATAGGACTCTTTAATACCTAAAACCATTAAGAGCCCCCCCCAAATGATTTTTCTCACTGCTCAATTCTAAGAATTTGAGAATTCTAAGAATTTTCTAGGAAGTAGCTCTTAAGATCACTAGTATTAAATCTAAATTGATTCAAAATCATTTGAATCCCTAACATAGTAGCCTTTTCCAGTCAAGTTGTCATGATACACTAACATGTTCCAATGAAGTATGAGGTGTGTTTCCACCAGTCTATCACTGATAAAGGTTAAAGTACTGAAGTTTGCAAATTATCCACTTTTTCAGAAATTAAAACTGATGCAAGCTGATCTCAATAACAACCACTCTCATTCACCTGCCTTCTAATACATGTTACTATATGAGCAAGAGAGAAGACATTGAGGCCAGTGACATGGGCATTCCCATCAGAGGTGTCTGGCTTATGAACAGTGTTAGTCATTTGTACATTGGTATAAAAATGTGACTTAAACTTGTAGTTGAAAAGAGAGAATCAACGGGGGAAAAGAAAAAAGGGAGGAGGAGGAGGACCAAAGGAAGTGGGAAAGAAGAAGAGAAATAATTTGAGGAATAAGAAAGAAGGAGGAGAGTTCAAAAGAAGCAAAGAATAATCAGAGAACAGAACGGCCTCATGGAAACCAAGAGGGCAAAGTCTCAAAAAAGGGGGTGTGGTGGGCAATGTCAGTTGCTGCTGATAAATTAAATTCCTGGTGATGGTGAGGCAACGAAATGTCCCTGAAAACCTCAGTAAGGGCAGAAAACTGACATTAAAGCTGGAACGGAAGCAAAAGAGAGGAAATAGAAGAACATCTAGATGCTACTTATTGATGTTTGGCCCTGCTGGGAAAGAGAAAGATAGGTTGGTAGGGCCCTGGGTAGAGCCCAACACTTCTAAGGATTGGAGAGACCTTAACTTGCATGTGGTCTTCCCTTGTGGCTCAGCAGTAAAGAATCTGCCAGCAGTACAGGAGATGCCAGTTTGATCCCTGGCATCAAACTGGGTCAGGAAGATCCCCTGGAGGACGGCATGGCAATCCACTCCAGTATTCTTGCCTAAAAAAATCCTAGACAGAGGAGCCTGGCAGGCTATGGTCCATGGGGTTGCAAAGAGCTGGACATGACTGAAGTGACTTAGCACACACACATGAACATGTGCATGGGCTCCAAACCATAAAGAGGAAGCAGTTGAAAATGTCAGAGAGAGAGGAAGTAATCAATACAACTAGGTTCTATTCCTAGAAAGGACAGCGTGGGTAGGATCAGGATTGAGGATTGGTTTTGGGCAGGAAGAGGCATTCTCTTCCTCATAAATCAGAGGAGAGGAGGTGAGAGTGATGCATGTGGAGGTCAGCAAAATGTGGACAGAAAGCCAAAAGGCTTCACACCTTGCTTTCCCAGCCCTGCTTTCTCCTTACAGGAGGGTCACAATCATCCGCTGAGAAGAGAGGGGTCAGGGTGCAAAATGATGGCTGGTGTAGAAAATGCTGGAGGACGATGAAAGGAAATGGGTAAAATCATTGCTCAGCAGGGCCTGAGGCTGTGAGGGGAGAAGCTGAAAAAAAGTGGGTTGCAGGCAGAGCCTTAGGGAATGCACACATCTTCCAGGAGAAAGGAAGCAGGAACCAGCAAAGACATAGAGACGGCTTTGCCACAGAAGTGGGAAGAAAATAATATTGCCACAGAAGCCATGGTGAGGAACATTTAAAAGACAAGACAGAGAAAAGGTGGAGTTGATCCACAGAATCTAAAACTACAAAGAGCTTTGGACTCTAAGTACGAGAAAAATATACTGGATTTGGCACTAAGAAAGTCATTCATAACTAAGAGCTTTTCTATAATGATAAAGATTAAACAGATTTCATGGAGTGGTAGTAAGGAGTTGAAGGCTGTCATGGGAACATTTTTGTTACCTTTTTAAGAATTATGGAAATTAATAAAGGGCTCTGCATGTGGTCTACTGGTTAGGAATCCAGCTTGCAATGCAGGGACACCGGTTCGATCCCTGGTCCGGGAGGCCCCACATGCCTTGGGGCAACTAAGCCTGTGAGCTACAACTACTGAGTCCATGCTCTAGAGCCTGGCCTTACAAGAGAAGCCACCCCAATGAGACGTCCACGCCCTACAACTAGAGAGAGACCCCTGCTCACCACAAGCAGAGAAGGCCAGCGTGCATCCGTGAAGCCCAGCACAGCCAAAACTAAATTTTTTAAAAATTACTTAAAAGCAGAAATTAATAAGGTGTGAGATAAGAGATAACAGTTTGAGGAGATGGTAGTGTTGGGGCACTTATATATGAGAGAAAACTGAACATGTATGTTTATGTTTGTGTATGTGTGTGTGTGTTGGGTGCCATTGTAGCTGAACAGCTCAACTATCCTATAGGATTATTGTAGGAATGAAATAAAGCACCGTTTGAACTGAAAAGTACCATATTAACATTAGATATTCTTTTCATCATACACAAATTCTCAGTTTTTGAATGTGAGAAACATTATTCTGATATTTCCTACTATTCAAAATTCCATGAGTGTTTTATATGAATGCAGTAATGAATCAATAAGCTCTATCTTCAGGCTTCTCTCTTTGTAGCCCTAAAATTCTCGACAGCCCTGAAAGATGAACTCTCTGGAGAGTTTGAAACCAGCAGTTGCCATCTCAGAAGCTGAACAGAGGAAAATGGAGAAATTGTGTTAAACTGATTTTTGTGGTTCTTAAACACCTGCAGATTACGGGAACAAAATACTGACTTTGGGGATTCACTTGACTTTCCCTTTCTGCATTAGGATCTGTTACTCACTTAGTGAAACATATTTCTGCTGGGCAAGACCAAGGTAAGGCTTAGGTCAAGTTATAAACCCAAGTCTTTTATCACACTCTGACAGCAGGAAAAATCATGTCTGGAAAATGTCATTATCAGGAAAAAAACAGTGTGTTTTGCTTTAGGCTTTTTGGCTTGAGGTTTTGTTCACATTTGAAAAACCACTGAAGAGTAAAAAAGTTTGTAGCTAATAGCCAGTAAAGTAATTACACTGTGGATCGACCAAAACCATTTAAATCCATTAATTAGAAGGATTGCATTACCCTCTATGATTTTGCCCCCACATTTTTATAAGAGCGGATTCTCAAATTCTTGATCTGAAATCAGTGGGCCTTCAGAATAGGGCAATCATCCTATTTTGCTGCTGGTTTAAATACTTGGGAGCAAGTAAGTGAACTTAACTGAATTTCAATTTATTCATATATAAAACCGGAGAAGGCAATGGCATCCCACTCCAATACTTTTGCCTGGAAAATCCCATGGACGGAGGAGCCTGGTGGGCTACAGTCCATGGGGTCGCTAGAGTCGGACACGACTGTGCGACTTCACTTTCACTTTTCACTTTCATGCATTGGAGAAGGAAATGGCAACCCACTCCAGTGTTCTTGCTTGGAGAATCCCAGGGACGGGGAAGCCTGGTGGGCTGCCGTCTCTGGGGTCGCACAGAGTTGGACACGACTGAAGTGACTTAGCAGCAGCAGCATACATAAAACATAGATAGTAAGAATCATCTCATAAATCTGAACATTCACACTCTTCTTGGGCATAACAGGCAATGGACACTTTCCCCTCATCTTCATAGAGCTTTGTATATTCAAAAAGCAGTATTACTAAAATAGCATTTCCATCTCCTAAGCACTGGAAAACCTAGGTACTTTAGCTGCGGATTTGAAACAGAGAATCTGTGGAAAATCTGAAATTACAACCCAGACCATGGAAAGGTGAAATGGCATACACAACAGAGTCATTAATGTTTGTCACTTGAGGTGAAGGTAGGGACAAGGTAGGAGCTGGAAGATTTGAACAGTATTTCAATGCATATGTCATTACTCTGAAAATGTGTTATAAGCATTTGAAGGGTTTCTCTAAATATTTTTAAATAAGTTTAAATAGTCCATATTCAAAGTACTCTTTTTGGTACAAATTAATATATAGTTGGTTAAGTCTACATTTTAGGAAACATAAGTGAAGATGCTTTATATAAACCTATATTACTTTGTGAGGCAGCTTCAAATTGGAAAACTTTTATAAAACTACCAAATGGAATACTTGGCTATTACATATTTCTTCACATCTAGTGAATTTCCTGGGCTGTCACCAAGAAGTCTGGTCTGAGGGAAAAGATGCTTAGTAAGGAACAAGGACAATCGTTTATGCCAGTCTTACATAAAAATCACATTGGTAGCAAGTCTTCCAAGCCTGCCCCGTCACATGCTTCTGTCTGCTAAAAACACGAACGGTGCAGTAAGCTGCTGGAAGAGGAATGAGTCACGGGCAAGACCTGCCACCCGAGTTATCCTTAAGGTAAACGCATGTCATGAGACGAGGCCACAGAGGCCGAAAATAGTCTGAGCCTGTCACTTAGCGCCCAAAATAATTACTCAAGAAATAACTCTCTCTAAAGGGACAAATTACCCCATCAGCATAAAATGACACTGTCATGAAATTGTTGGATAATGTCTTTTAAAAAAATTTCCTGGAGATCACCCTGACATGAAAATTATAAATTAAAATTATATTAGCTAAAGGAAGCCAAGAAGTGATTTCTAAAATCTCTTCTCAGTTCTAGTCTAGGTTTGAAGTCACTATGCAGAAAGACCACAGCAGGAGCTGGTCAAGAGAATCCATGGGAACCAACTGCCAGGAAAACCAAAAAACAAGTACAGCAAGTCTTCTGCATACATACAAGCTCCATTCTAAGAGTACGTCTGTAAGTCCAATTTGTTCATGAGTTCAACAAAGTTAGCCTAGGTACCCAACTAACAAAGGGGGCTATAAGGTACTATATTGAAATAAGTTTATAATACTTTTCATACAAATACATAACAAACACAAAAATAAGACATTTTTAATCTTACAGTACAGTACCAACTACATCACTGCTGCTTTTACACTTGCTTCCAGCCATCCTGGGTTTGGAATAAAAGGTACTGTATTACTGTACTCTACATAGTAAGGAAAGTACACAAAACCACAGCCATCACAGAGGCACCATGCATGTGACAATGTGTGCGAGACACGTGAACTAACCTACATGAATGGACATGTGAACGCAGGTTCGCATCTTTGAAAGTTCATAACTTGAAGGTTCATACGTAGGGGACTTAATGTCCCTTAGAAAGGCCAAACAGACTACAAGCTTCCCATGGGGAGAGATCAGGAGAAGCAGCCCCACAGGCCAAGTACACATGCCCGCTGGGGACCCATCCCGTCTCAGAGCACATGAAAGGGGTGGCAGAACACCAAACTTTAAACACCGGTCGGGACCAGCGAAAGCTCACATTTGTCAGGTGTATCCGTTTCCTCAAGCTGCCGTAACAAATGACCACAAACCGGAAGGCTGAAACCAGCAGAAACGAATTGCCTCATAGTCCTGGGGCCCAGAAGGCTGGAACTAAGGTAGCGGGAGGGTCGGCTCCTTCTGGAGGGCCCGAGGGAATCTGTTCCAGGCCTCTATCCTGGCCTCTTGATGTCACCAGCGATCCCTGGTGTGGCTTGGACTGTGGATGTTTCACTCTGATCCCTGCCTCCACTGCCTCATGGTGTTTTCTCCCTTGTCTGTGCCCGAGTCCAAGTCTCCCTTTTCTTACAATTAGCTTCCACCCCAACCTGGGATGACATCATCTTAACTTGACCACATCTGAATAAACACTATTTCTAAGTAAGAATACGTTCACAGGAACTGGGGGACTTGAACCTGTATTTGGGTACCCAACTCCACCCACAACACCAGGTCTTTCAGGAGCGATCTGGTCATCCATGACCAGTATGATCTGGGACTTTGAGGCACAACGTAAGGAAAACATAGAATGTTAAAACTCAAAGCTACCTTAGAAATCACCAAACCAGTGCTAGTCATCAAGTCATGCCCAACTCTTTGCAACCCTAGGCTCCTCTGTCCATGGGATTCTCCAGGCAAGAATACTGGAATGAGTAGCTATTCCCTTCTCCAGGAGATATTCCCAACTCAGGGAATGAACCCCAGTCTCTTGCATTGCAGGCAGATTCTTTACCATCTGAGCCACCATGGAAGCCCAAACCAGACCTTCTGGTTTTATGGATGATTAACAGGTCTCTCAAAAGCAGCAATTTGCAACCAACCAAATGCAGTTTTGAGACTTAGGGTACAATCTTTAATAAAAGTTTATTTTAATAAAACACAAAGTGCTAAGGAGTTAGGATGATTCACCTTTTTTATACACAAGAATCAATTAAAGTCTGTGCCCATAATCATCTCAAATTCACTTGCACTTCCTCTCTTGGAGAGAAACTGGGGTGAATACAGAGAAGATAGAGCAAGAGGCTCTTAGAGTTGTCTATAACCTACAACCCATCTCACCTCTGTCTCCAAGAAAGTATGTCAAGAACAAGAATGTCATTTGGAGTTTAACTCAGCACAGAAAAGGTTGAAGACCTCCATCCTATAGAACTATTTTGCCAGGCAAAGACTGTGTGATATACCTGTGTTCCTCCTAGACATATACAGAATTGCAGTAGAGGGTTTCAAAGGACAATTTTATCAACCCTTTAACTGTCCTTATTTTTTGTCTTTCCTTTGTTAGATGTACCAATCCTTGAGCTTGCTTTAAAAAATAAAGAAATAGAAGAAGCAATAGAAAGGAGGATTTAGGAGAAATAAGCAAATGGAGCACCTTAAACAAGGAGGCTTGAGGCCAGGGCAGGTTGCAAAGGAGAACAAAGAAAACACATAAGAGGAGAATCAAAGGAAAATTTCCCTATACCCTTACAGAAGGCCATCCAGACACAAAATGACTGTCTTCAGTTCTCTCCCTTCCAGCAGGAGGAAAAGAAAGAGACATATAAGTCATAAAGAGAAGGAGAGAAGACAAGAGAGACAAGCATGTATTAGATGACTACTGTATACCAGGAACCATGGAATGTATCTAAATGGAAAACACTTCTCACTGCATCTTCACTATCTAAAGCATTGGCATTCTCTCCACTTCACAGGCAAAGAAATTAAGGATCAGTGTATTTGAGGATCTTGCCCTTTGACAGAATTAAAATGAAACCTAGGACTCTCTGATCCAAGGCAGCTCTCCTCAAGAAGAAAAGCAGAAAGGAAAAAGGCTCAAGTTATCATTTCAGGTTGTTTCTGGGGAAAAAAATTCACAGGCTTTTGAGCATAAAAATTTTCTTTAAAAATAGGATAGATGGAAAAATATGATCTGGGTGCTGCTTTTGGCTGTCTTGAAACTCTGTATAAGATGACAGCAGCCCAGAGAAATAAAGAAAACTATCTTTGGGTTAGTTTAAAGGGAGGTGGGAGGCTGAAAAAGTCACAGGACTTCACTGACATTCAAGACTTAACTTATTTTAAAGTAACAGAACATAACCAGATAAAAGATACATTCTTTATTTTCACACTTTACTTTATTCATCTTAAGATCAAGGGTACAGAGCCCTGATCCCAGCTGGGGATAGGGTCTGAGCTTTCAGCAGACAGGACTCTGATGTTGATTTTTTTTTTTTTTTTCCCTATATAGCACTGGTGCCCAGTGAGTGCTAGTCCAGATTCAAGTATTTTCACACAGTATTATTCCCAAAAGAGAGAAGGTGGTTTGGAGGATCATTAAAGGTTTCAACATGTAGAAGGCAGCTACAATGTATGGAAAACTATAAATAAAACATTCTTATCTGTCACACTTGTCTCAGAGTGGGTCACCTGATTGGAAACAGTAACAACTCAACCATAACGGATGACTAATATGTTCCTGGACCTCGACATCAATTATGGTAGCATACTTCCCTGTCTTTTCTGTCGTGAGGTATCCGTCACTTACATTCATCCAAAGTGACAAGTCATTCCCTTTGTCTTCAGTTCAACTCAATGGCCACATTCATACCTAATCTTGGATTCCAGACTTATTTTCTGCTGCCTATTGGGCATCTCTCCAAGATGGTCCCACAGGCATCTCACAGGCAGTATGGCAGATGATAAGGAATACACTCCTTAGAGCCAGACTGATCTGGATTTAAGTCCCAGCTCTGTTTCTGGCTTCAGTTGCTCTGTTTAAGACTTCAGTTGCTGATTCTTCTCTAAGCTTCAGTCTTACATCTATAGGATGGGAAAAATCAGTACCTGGCTCAGGGTAAGTACTCAATAAATAAATATTGTACAACACAAAACTGAACTATCTCTACCTGCAAGTCTGTATATTTCACCTAGTCCCATTCTCCTATACACATTTTTTTGCATCTATATTATATCCAATGTGTCATGTCGTTCTGTTCATATCTGCTTTTTTTTTTAAAGACTCTGCGGAGCCATTTTAGATTTTCAGCAAAACTGAGAGGAAGGTATAGAGATTTCCCATATACTACGTCCCCCACCCAACACATGCAGCCTCTCTCCCATCATCAATATCGACCACCAGAGAGGTACATTTATTGAATTGATGAGTTGATATTGACACATCACAATCACCCAAAGTACATAGTTTACGTTATACCTCTCTTCGTTGCTAAGCATTCTAAGTGACTGGGAAAACGTATGACATGTATCTATAATTACAGTATCATACAAAGCATTTTCACTGCCCTAAAAATCCTCTGTGCTTCACCTATTCATCCCTTTTCCTAGGAACCACAGATATTTTCACTGTGTCCATAATTCTGTCTTTTCCAGAATGTCATATGGTTGAAATCGAACAGTGTATAGCCTTTACAGATCAGCTCCTTTCATTTAGTAACATGCATTTAAGTTTCCTCCTTGCCTTTTCATGGCTTAATAACATTTCTTTTTAGCACTGAATAATATTCTATGGTCTGGATGTGCCTCAGTTTATCTATCCTTTCCCCCACTGAAGAACATCTGGTTACTTCCAAGTTGTAGCAACTATGAATAACGGTGCTATAAGTGGCCATGTGCAGGGTTTTGTGTGGACATGTTTTCAAGCCTTTGGGTAAATACCAAGGAATGCAACTTGTGTACTCCATGGTAAGAGAACGTTTAGTTCTGTAACAAAGTGTCAGATTTTCTTTCAAAGTGGCTGTACCATTTTGCAGTCTCACCAGCAATGAATAAGAGTTCCTATTGCTCCAATACTCCTCAGGATTGGGTGCTATCAGAGTTCCAGATTTTGGCCATTCTGATAGGTGGGAGGTGGCATCTTATTGTTGACTTAATTTGCATTTCCCTGATTACACATGATATGGAACATCTGTTCATATGCGGTCTTTGACTCATTTTTATAGAGTTGCTTCTTATTGTTGCGCTTTAAGATTTCTTTTGAATGTTTTAAATAACAGCTTTTTAACAGAAGTGCTTTTGCAAATATTTTCTCCTAGTCTGTGGCTTGTCTTCTCAGTTTCTACATTTTTTAAATTTCTTTAGCATACAGAAAGAGAATTATACAGAATTACAATTTTTTTTCCCAAAATAAATTCTGGCAAATTGAATGGTATAACAGAGGAAAATCTCCGTAATTTGAAGCCCCAAATATAGCAAAGTCAAAAACTAAAGATTTCATTTAATTACAAGAAAATTTATCATGATTTTTCTTACTATCTTGAGAAACACTCTCCCTAATGACTTAGACATGGCCAGTGCCAAGTTATATAATGCAGCATATGGCCTTGGAAAAAGGTACCTGGATAAGGTGTTCCAGGTAAATATAGCAGCACTGGGAGGGGAAAAAAATACAATAAAACTTCATGGGAAAAAGATAAAGATCAATCTATACCCTGACCCTGCTTACTTAAGCAGCTCTCTAGGAACGCGACTAAATCCATTCTAGGGCCAGTCCCAGCTCTCCTTCAAGGCTCTGTGACCTTGAGAAAGTTACTTTAACTCTGTGTTTTGGTTTCCTCATCAATAAAATGAGGGCAACAAGAGTAACTAGGGTTGTTATAAGGAAAAAGTTGATAGATATAAAGCTCTTAAAAGAGTTCCTGGCACAGAGCAAGCACTCGGTATTTTTAGCTATTATTTTTATATGCTATTTGTGAGGCTTGAAGGAAATGGCAACCCACTCCAGTGCTCTTGCCTGGAGAATCCCAGGGACAGGGGAGCCTGGTGGGCTGCCGTCTCTGGGGTCGCACAGAGTTGGACACGACTGAAGCGACTTAGCAGAATCAAACATTTGTAATCGTTAAAAGCTATACAAATTGATACTGTTATGTCAAAAATAAAGAAGAAAATGACGTCTTCTTTAAACCAGATTATTTGGTACTTGACAAGGATTTATGGCGCTCTTCTGACATGATTGCTTAAATTTAAATTTAGCTACGGAAAATAAACACTGCTCTGCTTTTTCAAACTCAGGTAACAGCATTTTTTAAATGTTTTAAATTATTTGACATCTTATTAGTCAAATCTTGTATAGACTCATTATTTTGGAATCTTGGAGTCTTTCTAAATGCTCTCTAAATTCATCACATTTTAGTAAAAATCATAGTCTAGGGTTCAAATTCCACTCTGCTGTGAGCATGCTGAACGTTGTTTAGGCATATCACTCAGCCTCTTGAAGCCCCAGTCTCCTTACATATAAAATTACCTAGTAGGAGCAGATAATCTCAAAGCTCACATTCAAGAACAAAAGTCCATGAGTTATAGGTTACGATAAGCATCACAGCCTTTGTTTCAGTATTTGTTGGGGGAGGGGGGTGGATGGCAGCAGCAGATAGCTTTTTAAAAACTTACCTTAAGTCAGACATTTGGAATTTCAAACAAACAAACAAAAAATACCATTCTTCTGACTCTCAGGCTGGAATCCCAGACCAGTGAATCTTAAGCTTTTCAATCAAAATGCCATAGGTTTCCTCTACTGTGTAAAACACTGAAAATAAAGACAATTGAAGAAAAATAATCTCTACGATTCTTAGCAAGTTGATACCACCTGAAAATACTTTTTCAGTTTTAATCTCTCTCAGCAAAATAATACCTCTAACTAGCTTGGTGGAAGCAAAAATCAAAAATGTTTCCAAAGGTAGATTAAGCCTGTCATCCTATTCATACAGGCTGAGACCAACAAAGCACCTACACTCTTGACCTGCACTTGTCTCAGTTCTGCCCAATTTTAAGAAAACTGCAGTGTCAGAACCCAAAACTGTCTCTGACTCCCCACCAATGAACTAACAGTGATGGGAAAAGGACAACAGGAGGGACAGTAGGTTGGCAGATGAGAGAGATGAACAGAAAGCATTTTAAAGTCTACCATTTTCTCACTGGTCATATTAAAATCAGATGAAGTAGACTTCAAGATGAGAGATATTACCAGAGATAAAGAAGGATACTTTATAATGATAACAGTGTCCATTCATGAACAGCATGACTGCAAAATACATGAAACAAAAACAGAACTGAAGGGAGAAAAAGAAATCTAATAGAGTTGAAGCATACATTATTCTTTCAGTCATTATGTTAATATATCAAACAGAGAAGATCAGTAAGGATACTGAAAATTTGACCAACACAGTCAACCAACTAGATCTACTCGACTTTTATAAAACACAAAATACTTTTTCCAAATACACATGGAACAAATATCTAGAAGGTGCATATGATGGGGGCATAAGTCAAATCTCAAAGAACTTAGAGAATTCCTCCAAGTGCAACAGAATTAAATTAGAAGTCAGTTATCAATAGAAAAACCACAGAATCTGGAAATTACTAAACTTACTTCTAAATAATCCATAAGTCAAAGATGCAATTTAAATGCAAATTAGAAAGTATCTCAAGCAAAACGCTAATGAAGTCAAAATTCATGGGATGTAGCTATACTGAGCTTAGAGGGAAATTTCTAGCTTTGAATGCTTATATCAGAAAAGAAGAAATACTTAAGAAATAATGATCTAAGCTTCTACTTAAAGAAGCTAGAAAAAAACAAGATAATTAACCTCAAAGTAGCAAAAATGAAAATACAAATGAATGTAAAAACAATGAAAGGATAAACAAGCAACAGATAAAACTTAAAAGTCAAAAGCTAGATTTTTGAAAAGATTTTTTTTTTAAGTGATAAATCCTGTTAAGACTGGACCAGGAAATAAAAAGGAAGAAATAAAACCCACAAAATGCCATATCAGGAATGGAATAAGGACATCATTACAGACCTTCTAGATCTTAAGATAATAATAAGGGAATATTATGAGAAACTGTATGCCAATAAATTATCCAACATAAATGACATGGAAAAGAGATCAATTAAAAACACAAATTATGAAAACTAATAAAAATGTAATAGGAATAATTTGAATATAACTGTTCAGGACAGTTGAACATTAAACTTTGCATGTGAAAATATTTAAACTTTCCAAAAAGAAACCCAAGGCTTAGATGATGTCACTGGTGATTTCTATCCAACATTTAACTAATATCAATTTTATTTTATAGGCTTTCCTATAAAGCCTATATAGGCTTTATACATAGCAGTGGCACAGTGGTAAAGAATCTGCCTGCCAACGCAGGAGATGCAAGAGTCATGGGTATGATCCCTGGTTCAGGAAGATCCACTGGAGTAGAAAACGGCAACACACTCCCATATTCTTGCCTGAAAAATCCCATGGACAGAGGAGCCTGGTGGGCTACAGCATATGGGGTTGCAAAGAGTCAGACATGACTGAGCAACTGAACACACAAACCAATGTTATACATACTCAGAAAATAAAAGAGGAAGAAATAACCCAATGTGTCTGAGGTCAGGATAAACTTGACACTAAAACCTGACAAGGATATTACAGATACATACCAATAACTATTGAATATAAATATAAAGATTTTTTATCTATTTGGGGTTTTTTTTTTTTTTTTTTGGCCATACCACATAGGGTTGAACCCAGCCCTGCCAGTAAGATCGCTGAGGCTTAACCACTGGACTGCCAGGGAATTCCCCCAAAATTCTTAACAAAATATTAGTAAATCTAGTAATATAGGGACTTCTCTGGTGGTCCAGTGGTTAAGATACTGCACTCCCAGCTGGGGAACTAAGATCCCACATGCCGTGTTGTGTGGCCAAAAAAAAAGAAAACATTTACCAAAAAAAAAAAAAAAACCACCTAATAATATACAGAGTATAATGCATCATCACCAATAGGTTGTTTAGTTCACCATAAAAGCATCTCATTCAAAGCACAAACATATGACAAAATTCAAATTCATTAATTTGGAAAACAAGGAATAAAAAGGCAGCAACTTAAATCTAGTAAACAACATAGAAATAAATACTATTTTCTTTTCCTCTGCTCTCACCAACACTTCTGACACCAAATGTGCAGAGTTTTTCCCCCACACTGACCAATTTTCGATTTGATGCCAGTGAGGTGTCTTACAATTCAATTCTGCTACTACCTACTTGAGGCTAGTGTTAGATTCCACAGATTAAGGTCTCAGTCTCACAGACTCCACCCACTTCAAATTCCAAATGCAACTTCCTATACTTCTAACTGGCCAACTCTAGACTGGGGATTCCCAAGACCTCCTCCTCAGGATTGATTTTCTAGAATGACTCACGGAACTCAGAGAAACACTCACTTGCATTTACCAGTGTATATAATAAAGGATAATTAAAGTATACAGATGAACAGACAGATGACATTTCAATAGTGTGAGGTCTGGAAACTTCCTCAGAGTAGGAGTTTTGTCCCTATGGAACTGGGATGTACCACTCTTTTTGCTTGTGGAAGTTCTCCAAACATTACACTTTAGATATTTTTGTAAAGGCTTCATCATATAGGCATAAAGGATTATGAATCAATCTCTAACTCTTCTACCCTTCTCAAAGGATTAGAGAGGAGGCCCAAAAGTTCAAAGCTTCTTATCATGGCTTGGTATTTCTCATAACACATCCTGAAGTTGTCTGGATGATTACCCAGATGATAATGAACCCACCAAGAGTCACCTCGTAGGAGCTAAGGAATCTCCTATCAACTAGGAAATTCCAAAGGATTTAGGAACTTTGTTTCAGGAATTGGTGTCAAAGAACAAATATTAGAATATTTGTTATTAGAGGTTCCCATCATCCCTATAACTCAGGAGATTACATGGATTTTAAGAGTTTTGTGTAAGGAATTGGTGGCAGATAACCCACTCCAGTACTCTTGCCTGGAAAATCCCACAGACGGAGGAGCCTCGTAGGCTGCAGTCTATGGGATTGCTGAGTCGGACACGACTGAAGCGACTTAGCAGCAGCAGCAGCAGCAACCTAATAATGTATCTTTATCTTGCAGGGCATTTATAAAAACCACAGCTAACATTATACTCAGTGGTGAAAGACTAACATACTTGTCCTAAGATCAGAAGCAATTTCTTCTAATAATGGCTCTTCTATTTAACTTGTAACTGGAAGTCTTAGTGCAATAAGGCAAGAAATAAAAGGCACAAATATCAAAAAAGAAAATTTTTAATTGTCTTTCTTTGTAGATATGATTTATACATAGAAAATCCTAAGAAATCTATAGAGAAGCTAATATAATTGATTGTTTTGCAAGATTTCAAGTTACAAGGTTCATATAACAAAATCAGTTATTTCTATATAACTAGAAGCAAATAATTAAACATTTAAAATTTTATTGACGTAATATCATAGAAGAATTTTGAAATAAATTTAATAAAAATGTGAAAGACTTCTATAGTGACAAGTAAAATATTACTAAGAGAACTTAAAGACCTAAATAGGGATATGTAATGCTCATGAGTTTGTAAGACTCAGGTTTGTTAATATTGCATTTTCTCCCCAAATTTATCTCTGGATTTAAAGTAACATTCAATAAAGAACATGTGGTATATTTGTACAATGGAATGCTACTCAGACATAAGAATGAATGAAATAATGCCATTTGCAGCAACATGGATGCAACTAGAGATTATCATACTAAGTGAAGGTAAATCAAAAAGAGAAAGAGATACCGTATGATATAACTTATATGTGAAATCTAAATATGACACAAATAAACCTATCTACGAAACAGAATCATGAACATAGAGAACAAACTGGTGATTGCCAAGGAGGAGGGCGCTGGGGGAGGGATGGAGTGGGATGTTGGGGTTAGCAGATGCAAGCTTTTATGTATAAAATGGATAACAACAAGGTCTTACTGTACAACACAGAGAACTATATTCAATATCCTATAATAAACCATAATGGAAAAGAATATTAAAAAAAGAATGTGTATATATGATATGTATAACTGAATCACTTCTACTGGACAGCAAAAAGTAACACAACATTGTCAATCTATTATACCTCAATAAAAACATAAAAAATAAATGTAAAATAAGGTGATCCCATTAAAAACCCTACAAGCCTTTTTAAAAGTAGAAATTAACAGACTTTTTCTAAAAGTTTACATGAAAATGAGAATGACTGAAAATAGTCAAAATAATCTTTAAAAAGAAAAACAAAATTTAAGTACTTACACTACCCAATTTCAAGATTTACTGTAAGCAACAGTTAGAACTGGACATGGAACAACAGACTGGTTCCAAATAGGAAAAGGAGTACATCAAGGCTGTATATTGTCACCCTGCTTATTTAACTTCTATGCAGAGTACATCATGAGAAACGCTGGGCTGGAAGAAGCACAAGCTGGAATCAAGATTGCCGGGAGAAATATCAATAACCTCAGATATGCAGATGACACCACCCTTATGGCAGATAGTGAAGAGGAACTAAAGAGCCTCTTGGTGAAAGTGAAAGAGGAGAGTGAAAAAGTTGGCTTAAAGCTCAACTTTCAGAAAATGAAGATCATGGTATCCGGTCCCATCACTTTGTGGGAAATAGATGGGGAAACAGTGGAAACAGTGTCAGACTTTATTTTTCTGGGCTCCAAAATCACTACAGATGGTGACTGCAGCCATGAAATTAACAGATGCTTACTCCTTGGAAGGAAAGTTATGACCAACCTAGACAGCATATTCAAAAGCAAAGACATTACTTTGCCAACAAAGGTCCGTCTAGTCAAGGCTATGGTTTTTCCTGTGGTCATGTATGGATGTGAGAGTTGGACTGTGAAGAAAACTGAGGGCTGAAGAATTGATGCTTTTGAGGTGTGGTGTTGGAGAAGGCTCTTGAGAGTCCCTTGGACTGCAAGGAGATCCAACCAGTCCATACTGAAGGAGATCAGTCCTGGGTGTTCATTGGAAGGACTGATGCTAAAGCTGAAACTCCAGTACTTTGGCCACCTCATGAGAAGAGTTGACTCATGGAAAAGACCCTGATGCTGGGAGGGATTGGGGGTCAGGAGAAGAAGGGGACGACAGAGGATGAGATGGCTGGATGGCATCACTGACTTGATGGACATGAGTTTGAGTGGACTCTAGGAGTTGGTGATGGACAGGGAGGCCTGGTGTGCTGCAATTCACGGGGTCACAAAGAGTCGGACACGACTGAGCGACTGAACTGACTGACTGACTGACTGACAGTAACTAAGATGGTGTGATATCAATGTACAGATATTCAAATAGATCAGTGGAGTAGAATAGAGAGTTCAAAGATAGATCCATGTTAAATAAAAAACTGTTGACAAAAGGAGTCAATGCAACTGAATGCAGAAGGAATGTCTTTTCAACCAATAGTGCTAGGAAAATGTATATATCCATTTGCAACTTCTGAACTTCTATTTCATGCCATATAAAAAATTAGAGATTGATCATAAAACTTAAAACTATGAAGCTTCTGGAAGAAAATTTAAGAGGCTATCTTTATGATCTTGGATGGACAAAGATTTTGCAGATAAGGTTTTTTAAGGTTCTAATCATGAATAAAGGTAATCAATTGGATTTCATCAAAATTAAAATCTTTGGCTCATCTTTTGATGAATAAAAAAATCCAGAAACTGAAGAAAATATTTGTGACACATGTACCCGATAAAGAACTTATATCCAAAATACATAAAGAATTACTACATATTAATAATAATGACCCACTTTTTAAAATATGCAAAACTGGAAAATATACTTTTAAGAAAAGAGGAAACACAAGACATAAATGGCCAAGAATCACATAAAAAGTGCTCATTTGTCATCACGGAAATTCAAATTAGCACCACAATGAGAATTGTCATTCAAATGGCTAAAAACACACAATATAAATATTTGCAAGGATATGAAACAACTGGAACTCCCACATTACTGGTTGGAGACAAAAATGCAGAAACTACCTCAGGAAATTATTTATTGGTTCTTTGTAAATTATACATCCCTACTCCATGAACCAGTAATTCCACTCCTAATAATTTACCTAGGACAAATGAAAACATTTCTACACAAAGACCTTTTAAGAATATTCACAGCAGTTTTACTTATAATAGCCAAAAATTGGACACTAAAATATTTATCAATAGAAGTATGGTTAGACAAATTGTGGCATAATCACTAAGTGGAATGCTTCATAGCAATAAAAAAGAATGAACTACTGACACCCATAACAACATGAATCTCAAAAACATTTTGAACAGAAGAATCCAGATGCAAGAGTGTATTCCCTTTATAGAACGTTCAAGAAGAAGCTAAACTAAACTATGGTAATAAAGATTAGAACAATGGCTGGGAGGGAGAAAAGGGATTGACTGCAAAGGCACTTTAGGAAAATGTACAAGTTGTGGAAATGTTCTACATCTTTGCTGAGATATTGGTCACGTAGGCATGAATCTGTCAAAACCCATCAAAATGTACTGTTAATATCTGTGTACTTTACACATTAACAAATACAAATCTAGTATTTTCAAAACCTTCTTTTATGTGAACTATAAACCAGGTATGTCTTGCTTTTTAAAAAATTATAAAATAGCTAAATCAGATTGTGATTAGAGTACAAGATGGTTTTTGCTTTGGATACTTGCTTGGGAGTTCTCTTTAGTGCAATGGAATTATTAAGTTGAAAAATACATAGTTTAAAACAGCTGTTTAGGAACACACATGTTACACAGAATCAGCTCAAAACTTGGAAAATGTCTCAGTCTTGGTTCCAAAGCATTTCTCAGGCATTTGACTTAGTCACTGAAGTATAGGTGGGCTTCCCAGGTGGCACTAGTGGGAAAGAACCCACCAGCCAATGCAGGAGACGTAAGAGATGTGGATTTGATCCCCTAGGTCAGGACTATCCCCTGGAGGAGGACATGGAGACTCGCTCCAGTATCCTTGCCTGAAGAATCCCATGGACAGAGGAGCCTGGTGCACTATAGTCTGTAGGGTCATGAAGAGTCGGACATGGCTGAAGCGACTTAGCACATGCACACGGAAGTAGAGGTAATGTGAGATCATTTTCCAAGGAAATAGTCCTCACAGTAGCCATGTCACAACTGATGAGCTACCTTTGTGAGATTTCTTAGCACACAGAGGGGGAAAAAAGTGCACACAGAGGATTCAAGAGTTATAAGAAGCTTTTGCACTTACAAGCCAATCTGGCTACATATGACATTTTCTTGCATGGGTAAGCATCTTCAGTTTTATCTTGACATATCTATTGCTATCTTTCTAAAATCTGCTTTTGCACATGAAAAATTGCCATTTCGTATATAGCAAAACACTTTAGAATATCCTTGACACATACCAAAAAAATTCATGTGATCTCTGGAAAATTGGTTATATTTTTATCATTACAGAGAACTGGTAAGATTAAGTTGTAGAAGTTTATTTTTATAGTAAACTTAACCTATAGCTTTACCTATTATTTTATTAACTAAGTAGGAATGGTAAATATGATCTCTACATGACATGTATAGTGTAGCCAAGATGTTTCCAATTACCTGCTTTCTCCATGAGCTTCTCACCATTTGAAATCTAATTATACCATGTTTACATAAAATTAGGAAACAGAATTAGGAAACAGAGGATCAAAAAGACACACTCAGAACTCTGCTACTTGGAATAGTATCTTTTGTCCTCAGTAAGAGACATCAATTTTACCAATGGCTTCCCATTCCAAAAATCAGGAAGCTAAGAGCAGTTTGGGCTTTCCTAGTGGCTCAGTGGTTAAGAATCTGCCTGCCAATGCAAAAGATGTGGGCTCCATCTCTGGGTCAGGAAGATCCCCTGGAGAAGGAAATGGCAAGCCACACCAGTATTCCTGCCTGGGAAATCATGGATGGAGGAGCCTGGTGGGCTACAGATCATGGGGTCGCACAGAGTTGAACACAACTTAGTGACTAATTGCCAATGAACAACAAAGGGACTTCTCCTTAGATTCAGTATAACTCATCACTGTCATTAACCTTCCTCTGCTGCCAAGGCCAATGTCAGAGCTCATGGCCAGCCTTGGGCAAAAAGAAGAAGGAAACCAACAGGAGATCTAGGAACCTGGCAATTATGCTGGGCTGGGTTTGTCTAGACAGAAAGATCAGCAGGGGCCCTCCCAACAACTTGAACTTTCATCCCATACTTAGCTAATACTGAGTCAGGGACAAGAGAAGCAAGTTAACCTTTCTGAACTGGGACACTACACTGAAAAATTACCATTTGTTAATGGGTGGGTTTGGTATATACATGGTGCACCTTGGGCCATACCCAACTTACTGAAGAATCTGGGGCTATTTTGTAGAAAATTTCACTGTTGAAAGCAATGTCACCTATTTGGCCTAAACTCTAGAAAGGAAATTACAGAACACTTAAAGCAAGTCCTAGCATATAACAGGCTATCAGTTTGTATTTGTTGAGTGAATGAATCAATGTCATAGAGCTCCAGTACATTGCTGAGCAACTCCAACATTTATGCATCAAGTTAAGCATTATTTACTGATATCTTTTAAACAAGTATATTACATAAAAGAAGAATAGCTTTTTATCAAGTATCTGCTGCTTGATGGAACAGGGATACTATTTTTAAAATATTAAATTGGTGTACTTGCCTTGCTTCTCCCTACCCAGTAAAAATCAAGAGCATTTAACATTTTCAGAGGAAAGATAAAGTTATTGTCCAGCTTTAATTTGCAAATTATGTGTTTTAGTGCCATTTTTAAGTTTTGATCACCAAATTCTATTGAGAAGGAATGAAATTTTGCAACTCAAAAGTTTTTTCTTGAAATACTAAGAACCAGAGCCTGAAAGACAAAGCAGGGAAACAAAGGCAGAAAGAATTCAGGATATGGTACACCTCTTAACTCAGGGAAAGGGAAAAAAAGAAATCTTTGTCACTAGGGGAACAGGAGATGAGTGACAGGATAGAGTAAGAAAAAAAAGAAAAGGAAGAAGTTCAGGAAGCTAGAGGAATCCAAGTACAGAGACTTTCTCCTCATGTCTCAAAAGAATAGCCTTTAGAAAATGCAAACTCCTTAAAAAAGACTAGCATTTTACACGCTCTTTTCAACGTGGTACGGAGTCAACAGAGTAGGAACGGTAGAGGGTGGTGCGTGCGTGTGTGAGTGCTTAGTCGTGTCTGCCTCTTTGCAACCCCATGGACTGTAAAATGCCAGGCTCCTCTGTCCATGGGATTCTCCAGGCAAAAATACTGGAGTGGGTAGCCATTTCTTCCTCCAGGGGATCTTCCTGATCTAGGGATCAAACTCGTGTCTCCTGCATTGGCAGGCAGATCCTTTACAACTGTACCGCCTGGGAAGCCCAGAGGGTGGTAATGCATACCATAAAATGCAGAGATAAAACAAGTGGGAATTCTGGGCATTCCAGGAAAATTAAAGCAGAGCAGCCTGGAGTCGGGAGAAAGGGTCACAGTGAGCATGGACTTCATTTCTGGAGGCTGTGGCAGGACCCAAATTCTTCAGGGATGCCCCAAACCAGCAATACTTCAGTGGCCACCGGCTCAAGATTAAAGGGACAAGATTTGACCAGACACACCAGTCAGATGGCCATCTGAGAAGATACAGGAGACAGCCTGGGGACCATCCTGCTGCCACAATCGTCCACATTTTCTTCCTGCACTCCAGTTCACATTAGGGGAGGAAAGGAGAGGAGGGCGAGACCCAACGAGAGAGGGGAGACAGTTTCTTTAGGAGTTTGAGTTTTAAACTTACTGCTTTTGTCTAAAATATGCTGTTTGAATTATCCCTTATTGGCCATTTTCAGTTCCCCTCCCACACCCACACTCCACCATTAGCAGAAATAACAGTTTGAAAACTAGATTATATAAACATAATTAAGTTCCTGTCTTTGTGTGTCTGAGTTGTATTAAAATAATAATAATAATTAATGATAGCAATTCCTATGTACCAAGCACTATTCTAAGTTCATTAATTCATGTATTAATCACAACTGTTCTAGGAAGTACTATTCTTATATCCATTCTAAAAATGAGAACATTGAAACACAAAAATCACCCAGTTAGTAGTGACAGAATCTGGACATATACAGGCACCTCGGCACCAGAATTAGGACTGTTTAACTCCCCTGGTAAAATGCAGGTACATTTGAATAAATTGGAGTTTGAAAACCAGCAAGCAGTGATTTAACTTAAATGGGTCTAGCTATAGCTATAAGCTCTTTTTATCATAATATGGCTTTTTCCTTTCCCTCTTTGTCTGCTAACTCAATCACTGTTCCTTTGGGTACCTATAGCTTTCCATAAAGGGAAGTCAAGGACCCCCACCAAAACCTGCTAACCAGTGACCCTCTACTCATATTAAACAATAATTCATTACAGGGGGTCAGCAAAAGACCTAAGGTCAGTCAGAATCTTTCTCAGAGATTGGAGCAGACCCTGGGAGACAAAAATCTCTCCTCTGCTGGGATTATAAATGCTGTGGTAGACATTAGTCATTCTTTTTGGTAACTAGCAGCTGAATCACCTTCTTAAGTGAGGAACGCACCAGCCTGGAAGCAGAGCAGAAAAGTAAGCGATGGCAGATATTTCTCAAAATCCCTTGCAGCTACAGGGTGCAAGCATACAAGCCAAGCCAAGATAATCATACATCTAGATTCTAGGTTCTGATTAGATGTTAATGACCCAAAGAAGTGGAGACTGCACAAAATCTATGTCTGGAGAGGGTGACACAGAATAGCACCTATATTTAGTTTCCAGAGGGAGGCTGAATTTTCCAGCAACAGTGTTTGAGACCTAGTGTCCTGCAATGCTATCAACAGCGCAAGCGCAGTCGCCATGCCCCCAAGGGGACTGAGACAGTTCAGTGAACCACGTTCTTGAGAAGACTGTGGTATGACTTCAGACAAAGAGCCTCCAGGGCTTGTGTTCTGGTTCTCCCAGATAGTCTATGTGCTATCTGATAAAACTCTCTCAATAATAGACATTTAGGGGACTTGCCTGGTGGTCCAGTGGCTAAGACTCTGTACTCCCAATGCAGGGGGCCCAGGTTCAATCCCTGGTCAGGGAACTAGACCCCATATTAAGCAAATAAGAGTTTGCATGCCACAACTAAGACTGGTGCAGTCAAATAAAGAAATAAAAATAAAAATATATATTTTTAAAGCCATGTAGTTTCTTGTGCTTGAAACTAAGAATCTGCTGTTTTCTATTGCTACTGCAATGTTACTTACTACAAACTTTGTAGTTTAAGACAACACAAAATCATTCACTTACAGTTCTAGAAGTCAGGAGTTCTAAAATCAAGGTATCAACAAGTGTGCATTCCTTTCTGGGGACTCCACGGAAGAATCCATTTCTTGGTTTCCCCAGTTTTCAGAGGCATCTTTCTTCCATTATCAAAGCCAGCAACACTGCATTTCTCTGACCGTTCTTCCCTTGACACGTCTTCCTTTGACTTTCCCTTTTTCTAACTCCTCCTCCATTTTTCAGCACTCTGGTGATTACACTGGTTCCACCTGGATAATCCAGGCTAGTCTCCCTATTGTAAAGCCAGTTGATTGTCAACATTAATTCCATCTGCACCCTTGATTCTTCTTTGCCATGTAAACTTAACACACTCACAGGTTCCAGGGATTAGAAGAGGGGCATCTTCAGAGACATTGTTCTGCCTATTACGGAACCTAAATAAGCAGATATGTGTATCAGGTATCAGGGACAAGCAACAGATTCCTAATAAAACAGAGGCATTATGAATAAATCTATCATCTGACCTGATTGCAACTAAATGGAACAATAAGCCCGGCTGGTAGTAACGGATGAACCTCTAGCAGCCCATGGCAGCCAAGGGCAAATGGTGATCAGCTGGAATGAAGACCTCACTGAAGGCAGGTTTGGCGAGACCCCCATATATAACAGGGGTTTCCAACCTGCAGGATCTAGTGCCTGATGATCTGAGGTGAAGCTGATGTAACAATAATAGAAATAAAGCGCATAAATGTTATGTGCTTGAATCATCCCAAGACCATCCCCTCACCCTGGGGCCATGGAAAACCTGTCTTCCACAAAACTGGTCCCTGGTGTAAAAAAGGTTGGGGACCGCTCCTCTGGCAAATAACTACTATATAAAAGGAATGAAAAAGCACAAGGACATTTGATAGCTTAAGGAAACAGAAGGATATTTTGAAAATTAAAAATTACTGGCTAAAAATACAGACCAATTATCAGGGGATTTCTATAATGGTCCTATACAAGTCTCCAATCTCTTGCTCCTGAAGGCCTGTAACAACCCCAAAACAAACTCAAAGATTGATTTTAGATGTTACCCATTTTGTAACATTTAACTATGTCCATTAAATGTAATTCACAACCTAGGCAAATATGTTAGGTGAAACCAAGGGCAGCAGTAATAAAAGGCTAGAGCCCCAAGATGTAAAATGAGGACAAATGGGAAGATTCAGATAACTGACTACACTGAGCTGAGTTGTCTAATGAGAGTGGAAAAAAGTCTCAAATCCTCCTTTTACTAAAACTGTCCTTGCCTTGCTTGAAGGTCTCATAAGACCTCACCTAGTAACAGCCGATGGGCTTCCCAGGTGGCTCAGCAGTAAAGAATCTACCGGCAATGTAGAAGACATGAGTTCAATCCTCAGTTCTGGCAGATCCCCTGCAGGAGGAAATGGCAACCCATTCCACTATCTTGCCTGGGAAATTCCATGGACAGAAGAGCCTGGCAGGCTACAGTCAATGGGATCAAAAAGAGTCGGACACAACTGAGCGACTGAGCACCCATGCACACAGTTATTTCCTACAAGCTGGAGGCGCTGCATTGGAAATGAGCTCCACTGATTTTACCGAAAAATACCAGGAATCTGGGGTCACAGAAGCTGAGTATTGATTCGCAATGATTAAATGCAAGATACACAGATGCAAAATAACCTAATGGGCAGAACTGTCTGACATTCAATGAATGATTCTTTTTGTTGGTTTATTGTGGGTCCCTTCAGGTTGAAATAGGGGGAAGCCCACTAAGGTCCTACTTGATTTATATAACTAACAACTTTAAGTCTGGCAAACAAACTTTAAGTCTGATGAGAACTACTGTAATAGCCACTTCTCTGATCGGAATCAGTTTGTAGAAGGAAAGCAAGGCACTACTGAGGAAGAGACTTGCAAGCACACGAAAGCAGGTTACATCTCTCTCCTAACTGTTCCTATGGAAACTGTGGGAAGTATGACCATTGGGCAAGAACACTGTGCACTGAGGGAAATAACCAGTCCTCTGAATCTTTACTGACTTCTACTCCAAAATGTGCTAATTCTTGGAGACCCATCCTGAGGTACACCACTTACAGTTAAGAGATTATCGTACAGATCAGCCCACCTAGTCGTAGGTCCTGGGTGACCATAAACCTATTAGGTGATTGTATCCCCAGTTGAGAGTATGTAGTCTGAATATGTATACTCAGACTTGGGCAAAGTCTGCACATTAGTCTCGTGAACTGTGGAGTATTATGAAACACCCCCACCCCCAACCATCAGAAAGACTAGTTCCATCATCAAAGACTTGAAAGATGCAGGGCTGGTGATTCCTATCACATCTTTCAAGTCTGGACAACGGAACTAGTCTTTGGGAAAAAAATTGAAAACTAAAACTAAACATTAAGCAAAAAGAAGAAAAATTAACTTACTTAAAAAAAATTTTCCCATTACAAAGCAATCAGTAGGGCTAATATTTTGTTATATATCTCTTCAGCCTTTTTCTTTGTTGTTGTTCAGTCGCTAAGTCAAGTCCAACTCTTTGTGACCCCTTGGACTGCATCACACCAGGCTTACCTGTCCTTTGCAATCTCCTGCAGTTTGCCCAAGTTCATGCCATCGAACCATCTCATCCTCTGTCATCCCCTTCTCTCTCTGTCCTCAATCTTTCCCAGCTTCAGGGTCTTTCCCAATGAGTCAGCTGTTTGCAGCAGGCAGACAAAGTATTGGACCTTCTGCTTTAGCATCAGTCCTTCCAGTGAGTCTTCAGGGTTGATTTCCTTTAAGACTGACTGGTTTGGTTTCCTTGCTTTCAAAGGGATTCTCAAGAGTCTTTTCTATATTTTTCAAAAAATAAAATGTAATGTAAACATGTATTACAAGTTTTTCTTTTTTACCTTACTACATTTTTCATCATCATTTCATGATACTCCACATCATTTTTGTGAAGGGAACCATAATTTTTATAGAGATAAATCTGCAGTAAAATTTACCAATTTTAAGTCTAGTGAGTTTTGATATATGAATAAAATTGTATAACCACCACAATTAATATATATATTTAATTTATATAAAATATTTCCATCATCCAAAAAATTATCTTCTTGCCCTTTGCAAGCAATCAACTCCCCAACTTTGCCTATTATTTCCAGAAAAAAAATTTTCTGCTTCTAGTAACACATGTGATAGAACGTGTTATATTGGTTCACACATCACTGATGTTCTGTTCCTTAAAATATATAATATATATATATATATATATCTTTGCCTCATTTTGGAACACTTCTATTGCTATATCTTTAAACTGATCTCTTCTTTGGCAGTATCTAATCTGCTGTTAATCTCATCCAATGTATTTTTTGTTTCTGATGTTTTATTTTTCATTTCTAAAAGTCCCACTTAGGTCCTTTTTTAATATCTTCAATTTCTATCATCATCAGGTTTTCCTCTACCTTTTTGAACATACATATGTGTATGTGTATATATATATATATATAAAATAGCTGCTTTGATGTTCTTTTTCTGCTATTTTCTGTACCTGTGTCATTTCTTTTTCTACTGACTGATTTTTCTTCTGACTATGGGTTGGATGTTCCTACCTCTTTGCATACCTGATAATTTTTGATTGATTGCTACAGAGAGTTAATTTTACCTCACTGGTAGTTGAATTTTGTTAAATTACTTTAAACAGCATTGGATTTTGTTCTGGTGTGCAGTGAAGTTATTAGCAATCAGCTGCATCTTTGTGTATCTTGCTTTTAAGCTTTGTTAGGATAGGCCAACAAAGGTTCGTCTAGTCAAGGCTATGGTTTTTCCTGTGGTCATGTATGGATGTGAGAGTTGGACTGTGAAGAAGGCTGAGCGCCAAAGAATTGATGCTTTTGAACTGTGGTTTTGGAGAAGACTCTTGAGAGTCCCTTGGACTGCAAAGAGATCCAACCAGTCCATTCTGAAGGAGATCAGCCCTGGGATTTCTTTGGAGGGAATGATCCTGAAGCTGAAACTCCAGTACTTCGGCCACCTCATGAGAAGAGTTGACTCACTGGAAAAGACTCTGATGCTGGGAGGGATTGGGGGCAGGAGGAGAAGGGGATGACAGAGGATGAGATGGCTGGATGGCATCACTGACTCGATGGATGTGAGTCTGGGTGAACTCTGGGAGTTGGTGATGGACAGGGAGGCCTGGCATGCTGCGGTTCATGGGGTCGCAAAGAGTCAGACACGACTGAGCGACTGAACTGAACTGAGGATAGGTCCAAAGCAGCCTTTAGTCTAAGTCCAATTAATCCCTATTATTAAAGTGATTACCTTCTAAGAATTCTGCTCTATAAAGTCTTTGTACTCTGGCTGAAGGAAACATTAGTACTCCCCAACTTTGTGTGATGCTGCTATTTCCTACCCATTCCTTCTAGCAGTTATTTCCTTAGGTTCAGAAAGTCTCTTTTCACATATGTACAGATCAGCACTCAAAGACTCAAGGGGATCCCTCTAGAGATATATGAAGCTCTCTCTTCATGGACTTCTTCCTCCCAAGCATTCCACTCTAACAATGTTAGCAGCCTTGACTTCCCCCAAATCTTAGTTTTTAAAAAAAAATTCTCTCAGAGATTACAGTCCTACACTGCCCATTGTTCAATGCATGATTATCATTACTTTGTAAAAAGAATTTCTCTTGTATTTTGTTGCTTAACACAGTAAGGTAAATCTAAATTCTGTAAGTTTATCTTAACTGAAGCAAACTTCTGCAGCATGATTTTTAAATGGGTACCTAGAATTTCATTGAATGGATGTACCTACTGGGCTACAGGTATTTGATCACCTGTTCTATCATCATTGTATCCAAAGATTCTGAGGAATGATGGAATTTGGCATATAATAGGACTCAATAAATACATATTGACTGAATATACTCAGGTTGAGATTGTTCTCTTTATTTCTTAGTATAAATATTGCTGAACATGTTTTGTCACTAATCTTTACCAGAATCCCACAGTAATAATTATTTCTTTAGGATACATTTCTCTAAGTATAAACACTGGCTCAAAGAGAAAGTAGATTTTAGGCATTAATATTTATGTCCAAATTGACCAAAGGGAATCAGTTTACAATCTCACTGGCCAATAAGCTTTTCATGAATGTTTTTCTCTATATCTAACAAAACTGGATGTTTCAGTTTAAAAATCTTTGCTAATTTCATAAGTTTAAAAAGTTATTTAATTTTAATAGTTGTTTTAATTTAGTTGATTACTAGTTTCATAATTTTTATGTTTTTGTTTTATTTGTAATCATTGAGCAATTATCTATTACTGAAAAGTTACATGATTTGCTTATTAATCAAATAGACTGTGGGAACTTTTAACCCCAAAATATTCATCCTATACTTAGTGCAACACCCAAAGCCTAGAGGGATATTTGTTTTTAATCATTGTTTAAGTCAGCGTAAAACCAGAGAGCTTATTTGCCACTCCAAACAAGTGACAGCATGTTCAAAGGATCCAGCAGTCTGGTAGAATCACACAGTGAAAAGAGGGGAAAAAAGTGTAATTAAAAGCACTTTTCACAGGTCAAAAGTGTAAGCCCATTAATGGTTTACTGAGCAGATGGCATTAATGAGTAACCAAAGATGCATGTTCATTATTATTGTCCCCGTCATTATTCTTTGATATAAGTGGCTCAGTAGATGTGAAGCACTCACCTAGACAATGAGATTCAATAATTAACATGGAATCTGTTCTCTCTTCCTGAAAAACACTCAGTGAGGTTCATAAATGAAGATGCACCCTATTAGACAGAAAAAGAACATTCCCACCTGATAAAGGAGATAATTTATCTCAACATTATTTATAATTTCAAAAATATTGGAAACTTCCAATATTATAGTAAATAGTTAAATTAGGGGACCACATCTAACTAAAGAAATATGCTGTCATTAAAAACAAGGGTTCCAAAAAAATTGTTAGCAATATGGGAAAATGCCCATAATACAATGTTAAAAAATTTGTTTTCCTCATAAAAGTAATATATCTTTACTGGAAGAAGTATAAAAGCACAGAAAAATATGTTGAAAGAAATAATCAACCATCATCCACTTCTGACAGATAACTGCAGTTAATATTTTAATGCATTTCTTATGAAATTATTTAGCACAAATTAATACACTTAAACATAATCTAATGTAAAGACATGAAATATATAAAGATATATTTTTAAATTACAATATTATATGTATTTTATACACACACAGTTTATACATACTCATATAGTCGGACACGACTGAAGCGACTTAGCAGCAGCAGCAGCAGTATGATATATATACCTATTATTTTATTATAAGCATTTTCCCAGGTAATTAGAAAATCATGGTTTTTTTAGATAGGTTTGCTTATTAAATAACAATAGACCACAGTGTTTGGGGTATAGCATATTTTTTGTATGAAATAGATACAGGATCAACCAAAACCTGCATGTTCATACGCAAAAATCCCTTTTGACCTTTTGTTAGTTATTGTTTTCCATCCTAGCTTGAGAAGAAAAGATGTCATTTTTCTTCAAGGGGAAATCATGATTTTTGATGGCAGCATTCCATCTTACAGATGCAACAAAATTTATTTAACCTTTCTCCCATTGGTTGGGGTTAGGGCCCTTTGCTGTTTTTTGTTAGCACACAAAGCCTCATTTATCCTTAGTGAGGTAGGAAATAGTCTTAGGAGCAGAATTTCTTTCTCAAGGGATAGATAGCTGGCATTTGGGGTATGATGCCATGCAGACAGCTGGTTGTGATGTGGTACTAGCTTCTAGGTGGGTGACTGAGCTAGAGAACAGGCAGCTACCCAACAGTGTTAAAACGTCAGGCACTAAAAATACAATTATATAAAATATGCATTATTATAAATATCTCATAGATAAAAACTAGTAGGATTTACAAAACATAAATGGAGTCACATATACAGAAAACAAACTTAAGGTTATCAAGCGGTTGCGGGGAGGAGGGATAAATTGGGAGACTGGAATTGATATATACACACCACTATGAAATAGATAACATTTAATAAGAACCTACTGTACAGCACAGGGAGCTCCACTACGTGATGACCTATACGGGAATAGAATCTAAGAGTGGATATATGTAAATATATAACTGATTCACTTTGCTATACAGCAGAAACTAACACAATATTGTAAATCAACTATGCCCCAAAAAAATTAATTAAAAAAAAACTAGTAGGAAAGACACTAAAATATTTATCTCTGTTTAGTGAGATAATGAGTGGGTGGTTTTTTCTCTTCTTTTTTCTCTTATAATGACAACATACTACTTTTCAAACCAGGTAAAGCAACACCAGAGGCCACTTTTTAAAAGAGAGAGATACGTACAAGCTGATTGATAACAGTAGTCACCTCTATGAAGGGCAGTGAGACTTGGGTGAGTAAATGGGGACTTGCTTTGTCTGAACTGTCAGAATTCTTTAAAAAAAAAAAGAATATATTCTTATATAATTTATTTTTAACAAGAACAAAATGGCAGAATATATTTTGAATATTTTCTTTATTTAGTTTCTTTGCATTCTACATTTAAGTATAAGCCTCCATTCTAATACTGCAATTTAATACTGTGAAAGGTATTATTAGAGAGAGGTACTATTAGAAAAATACCTTAATTTCTGGCCCAGGTCTACCACATAGTAGCTGTGTGTCCTTGGGCTAGTCACTTAACCTCTCTGCTTCCCAAAGTCCCAATACGTTAAATGTTAAATAGGTACTTCCTTGCTTACAAACATGATATAAATTATAAGAAATTACTTGTGAGCCATAAAAATGCTCCTCCAATACATGTCATCAAACAGTAACAAAAGTATACTGACTCTGAACAGAAAGGAAATTTTGTAACAGTGGTTTAACTTTGCCTTCTAAACAAGGGAATTTAAAGAGAGAGCATAGGAGAATTTAGTGAAACAGAATGAGGAAAACATACAATTAAGAAGTAATGCTCCGGACCAAAGAGAAAAAGATAAGTGCTCTCTCACCCCACCTCTCCCTAACTCCCTCCCTCCCTCTCCTTCCCCTCCAACCCCCAGAAACTGAAGGTCAGCGAAATAACCTCACTTTGGGAAATTGACGTGGAACTGAGATTAAAACCCTAGACTTCCTGTGTCTCATGCAGTGAAAGCACCGACATTATATTAATATACCAGACTTCAGTGAGCCTTATTCAAAGGTCCACAGTGGACACACAACTCTCTTCCACAGTAGAAAGCCACTGTGGAATGACCAGGCGCACACTCGGAACAAACCAGAGACTCGACCTCTCTTCACGTCAACCCCACTTCTATCTGCTGCCATGTGCTATTACTAGACAAGCAAAGCCCATCATCCCCCTTTAACTTTTCACACTAGCTCTCTTCCTTCTTGACATCACTCTACAAATTTTATTCCTCACTGCTGTATTTTCCATTTCTTCTTTTCTACTTGATCATTGTCCATCTTGCAGGAAAAAAAAAATACTCAACTTCACTTTCCCTTCCAGCTGTCACTTCACTTCTCTTCTCCCTGTTAGAGAAAATCTTAAAAAGTTGTCTAAGTGCTGTCTCCAATTTTTTCCCCTTTCCTCTCTTAAACCCTTCTACCTCAGGCTTTTGCCCTCATCATTCCTCAATGATAAAACGATGACCCAGATAATCACGATGGTGTGATCACTCACCTAGAACCTGACATGCTGGAATGTGAAGTCAAGTGGGCCTTAGGAAGCATCACTATGAACAAAGCTAGTGGAGGTGATGGAATTCCAGTGGAGCTATTTCAAATCCTGAAAGATGATGCTGTGAAAGTGCTGCACTCAGTATGCCAGCAAATTTAGAAAACTCAGCAGTGGCCACAGGACTGGAAAAGCTCAGTTTTCATTCCAATCCCAAAGAAAGGCAATGCCAAAGAATGCTCAAACTACCGCACAATTGCACTCATCTCACACACTGGTAAAGTAATGCTCAAAATTCTCCAAGCCAGGCTTCAGCAATATGTGAACTGTGAATTTCCAGATGTTCAAGCTGGTTTTAGAAAAGGCCGAGGAACCAGAGATCAAATTGCCAACATCCGCTGGATCATGGAAAAAGCAAGAGAGTTCCATAAAAACATCTATTTCTGTTTTATTTACTATGCCAAAGCCTTTGACTGTGTAGATCACAATAAACTGTGGAAAATTCTGAAAGAGATGGGAATACCAGACCACCTGACCTGCCTCTTGAGAAACCTGTATGCAGGTCAGGAAGCAACAGTTAGAACTGGACATGGAACAACAGACTGGTTCCAAATAGGAAAAGGAGTACATCAAGGCTGTATACTGTCACCCTGCATATTTAACTTCTATGCAGAGTACATCATGAGAAACGCTGGGCTGGAAGAAGCACAAGCTGGAATCAAGACTGCCGGGAGAAATATCAATAACCTCATATATGCAGATGACACCACCCTTATGCCAGAAAGTGAAGAGGAACTCAAAAGCCTCTTGATGAAAGTGAAAGTGGAGAGTGAAAAAGTTGGCTTAAAGCGCAACATTCAGAAAACGAAGATCATGGCATCTGGTCCCATCACTTCATGGCAAATAGATGGGGAAACAGTGGAAACAGTGTCAGACTTTATTTTGTTGGGCTCCAAAATCACTGCAGATGGTGATTGCAACCATGAAATTAAAAGATGCTTACTCCTTGGAAGGAAAGTTATGACCAACCTAGATAGCATATTGAAAAGCAGAGACATTACTTTGCCAACAAAGGTCCATCTAGTCAAGGCTATGGTTTTTCCTGTGGTCATGTATGGATGTGAGAGTTGGACTGTGAAGAAAGCTGAGTGCCGAAGAATTGATGCTTTTGAACTGTGGTGTTGGAGAAGACTCTTGAGAGTCCCTTGGACTGCAAGGAGATCCAACCAGTCCATCCTAAAAGAGATCAGTCCTGGGTGTTTATTGGAAGGACTGATGCTAAAGCTGAAACTCCAATACTTTGGCCACCTCATGTGAAGAGCTGACTCATTGGAAAAGACTCTGATGCTGGGAAGGATTGGGGGCAGGAGGAGAAGGGGACGACAGAGGATGAGATGGCTGGATGGCATCACTGACTCGATGGACGTGAGTCTGAGTGAACTCCGGGAGTTGGTGATGGACAGGGAGGCCTGGCGTGCTGCGATTCATGGGGTCGCAAAGAGTCGGACACGACTGAGCAGCTGAACTGAACTGAACTTCCTCAGTGACCTTTATGTCGCTAAATCCAGTGATCAGTTTTAAGTTCTCATCTGACTTGATGTACCAGCAGCAGACCACTGCGCATATGAGTTGATAATTCCCTTCCCATTAGTAGATACTCCTCCTGCTTCTCCCAAGATAGGTTTGTTTGGTTTTCCACCTAGCACTCTGGCTGCTCCTTTTCAATTTCCTGTGCTGTTTCCTTCCATCTCTTTTACCTTCGCGTTTAGTCAGAATGCACAGGGCTCAGACCTTGTGTCTCTTCTCTTGTCTTGGACCATCACATACTTACTGATATCATCTTGGGACTTCCAAATATATATATCTGCAGCTCAAACTCTCCCGGACTACAGACTTCAATATCTTACTCAACACCTCTACTTGGATCCTTAATTGACATCTAAAACTTAACATTTCCAAAGTTGATCTTCCTCCAAAATCTACTCCACTCATAGTTTTCCCAGCCTCATGAATAGAAAGTTTATTCCTTCAGTGACGTATATCAAAATAGTTATATTCTTCCTTAACATCTCTCATTCTCTCATCAAAAAATCTTGTAGACTCTTCCTTCAAGTTATATCCAGAATCTAATCTCTTCTCATAACTTTCATTGCTACCATTCCAGTCCAAACTAAAATCATCTCTGATCTAGATTATTGCAATAGTTTTCTATTGGTTCTAACGATTTCTCTGCTTTCACCTATGTACTTGCAATCCACAGGGTTGCAAAGAGTCAGACACAACTGGGCGACTGAACGACAATAACAACATACTCAGAACTAGCATTCATACTGGAAGGGTCACTCTGATGTGAAAAGAACTGTAGAGGGACAGTTCCTCTTTAAATTCTACAAATGAGAAAACCAAGGCTTAGAGAGATTGAGTGGTTTATACAGGGTCACTTAGCTAATAAAACAATAAAAATTGCTCTTTTTTTACCTTACAGTTTTTACAACTGTAATTTCTCAGTAGGTAGTCTGCCATACTTACTGCTTTGCCCGGGGCAGTCTTGGCGTATACATGGTGTCCTGGAATGATTGAATTGTGCTTCTTTCTACCCTCAGGTATGCCTTAGTCTAGATCACAAAGTATATGAGATAGATACATGGTGTATAACATATACATTTCATCCTATTAATAAGCAAGAGTAGGACTGTGTAGGTACTAATATAGGTTGCCCCATTTACTGTCATTAACATCAAGTATTGAATGAGGTGAGTATTGGGTCAATAACTGTCAGCTCTCTTGAGCTTCCAAGGAATCATTTTACTCTAGGAGATCAATTAGAAAGGCCCCAGTGGAAAGCAGCAGTGGCTCTTGCTCAGTGTTTCACTTAGAGTTCCCACATTCCCCATCTCATTGACCACTGCTCACAGCAGTGATTCCTCAATACTACCATCACCTCACTCCTGGCCCAGTTCTTCACTCCTACTATCTGATGGACATTTTAAATCAGATTTGCTACTAACCTCAGATATGACCTTACCCTCAAACCTGCTTTCCCTTCAGAATTCCTCAGTCGTATGAATGAAGCCATCTGTCACCCAGACACAGACTACAAAATCATCTTTCACCTCCCTCTTTGCCCTACCCTACCCCATTTTACCTTTTCCAGTCACCCAGGCTTGTTCATCACAAACGGACTTTTTTGACCTATGTCACTGGGGAACAACAAGAACCTTTGCCCCAGTCCCTGTAGAAGCTTTATTTGAGAAACCTTCCACCAGCACTGCTATAGTTACAGCATTCTCCTTTTCAAAGCACGTATCCTCCAGAGTCCAGTCCACCTCATAACGTCTACCAGGAAGCCTTCCTCCTACAGAAAGGCATTTTCTCCTCCTCCGGATAGCCATCAAGCGTCTTTTCTGTCTATTTGCTCAACATACTAACCTGGGACTTATCTCCTTAATTAGAGTATAGCATCCCTGAGGGCCAGGATCCTATCTCAGACATTTTTATTCCCTGAAGTCTAACATAGTTCTTGATGTTAAATGTTTTCCCTATTCGGTGGCAGGAAAGCTGAAGGATCACCAAATTAGATGACGTGTACACTGGTCGAGCTTCAATGTCAAAACTGGGATTTGAGGAGGCCTCTAAGAGTATCTTTCCAGTCTTCCTTAGAAAAGCTATGGAAATATTTCCTAGATTAGTCATTAGTCATACCATTTCATCAAACTCCTCTGAGAAGATTTTAATCAATACATCTGGAAAAACAATTTCAAAGGTGGAAAGATATGATTCATTTGCCCTAAGCCACACTGCAGGACTTCCCGAATTCCTCAAGTATATTTTCCATAAATATATTCCGAGTTTGTTTAAAAAACAAGTGAGAGCAAGAAGGACTTACTGTGTAGCATGAGGAATTATACTCAATTTCTTGTGATAACCTATAATGGAACACAACCTCCCCAAAAATAAAACCAACAGAATCACTGTGCTGTACACCTGAAACTAATACAATATTGTAAAAAACTGTACTTTAATAACAATAATAAGGACCCCCCCCCGAAAAACCAAACAAATGGGGGTATGTTACTCAAAAGAAAATAAACTTGTATTTTGACATTCAATATACATGCAAAGTACTGTCTTTCATCTCCTTTATTTCTTTTTTAATTTTTTTATTTCAATTGGAAGATAATTGCTTTACAATGTTGTGTTGATTTCTGCAGTACAACAGCATGTGTCAGCTTTAAGTGTGCATATATCCCCTCCCTCCTGAGCCTCCCTCCCACATCCCCCACCTCACCCCTCTAGCTGTCACAGAGCACCAGGCTGAGTTCCCTATGTCACACAGCAACTTCCCACTAGCTATCTGTTTTACACATGGTAATGTATATATTTCAGTGCTACTCTCTCAATTCACCCCACCCACCCCTCCCACTCTGAAACAGTCATTCAAGAAACATTTTGGTAAAGCAGAAAGAGAACTAAATTCCACAAGATCTGACCACTCGATGTAGTGTATCCCAGTCTCTGTCTAAAACTTACCACCATCTATTCTGTTCTAGTGTTTGTGTTTTCTTCTTCCGGGTCCGTTTCCAACTAAAATGTGATCTCCCTGAAAGCAGAAATATTGTCCATCTGCTTCTTCAACCACCACGTGGGTGGTAAAATTTAAGCAAATCATTTTGTTTCACTGCGTTTTTGTTTCCTCACTGGTAAATTTTAAACATTGAACTAGGTAACTTCTTGTTTTTCTTTGATTCAAATATTTTGCTGCAGTATAATGAAGAAATAGAAGACAAGGCTAACTGGGGGGGTGTAGCAGCCCCCAAATCTTCAATCTTAAGGCAGCTGCTATAACTAACTGAATATATTCCGTGAAATCTTTACTTTTCTTGCTTAATTCACAAAGAAATGTAATAAGCAACAATAGCCCTAAGATATAAATTGGTTATATCTGTTACTGATTCTGTATTTCTCAAAGCTAGACCAGATTCTCACTTTAAAAGTTGACCACCTCTTTAATCTCATTGAGATGCTATTTAATAGACCAAGATAATTTTATTAAATGATCCACAGAATTTTAAGTTTTGATCTTCTTTTTAAAAAATATTTCTCACTATCCATCTTTTCTATCATTCTGCCCATTTGCAAAAGTAAAGCATTATTTTAGTACATATGGGATTAGGAAAATCAGATAATTAGAAATTTAAGTTTAGAAATAAATTAAAAATGATTACTTACACTGTGAAATGCTTAATTCCTATCCTCTATGAAAAAAGTACTGATTATGTAGTTGTCAACTAATGAGCTATCTTAAAATCTTTAAGGAAGAGTTCAATTTATAAAAAAGAAAATCAGCTTAAACACAGCAATTGAATGAAGCAACGAGACCATCATAAACCACACTTTTGTTTTAAGTAAGAAGTTGAAAATGCTGTCTTACATTTCTAAAGTGGAAGATACATCATTAGGAAATCAAAAGGATAATTTGTAAGCTCTAGAAAAGGAATACATGATTAATAGAAGCCAGTCTTGATTCACGGAGAATACCAACTTAAACTTACTTTATTTTTTGGTAGGAATACCAACTAGACTGATAGGTAAGAAGAATATTATAGGTATGAGAAGATCTGAATTTCAATATTTTTAGGCAACTTCATGGAGAGCATGGTGAAATATGGGCTGATAGTCACACAGTTAGGCTGATTTCATAGCTGGTTGAAAGGCTTACCCAAGGATGCCAATCAAAACATGATATCAACTTAGAGGGGCTTGATGCCTTATTCCGTACACATCCACATATTATGGGGACTTGGAGGATAAATGGTATAATTAAAATGAGGGGATAATAAGAAGCTAGTGGAATAGCAAATTTATGGGATAATAAAGTAGCAATCCAAAATGAATTCAAGAGAGCTGAATCATGCAATTAATTTTACTTGAATATTATACTGCTAACCAGTCATCAGGAAAATGTGAAATAAAACAATTAGATAACACCATACACCTCTTTAAATTGGCTAAAATGAAAAGAACTTTCAATAATTAGTGCTGGAAAAGATACGGAGCATTGAAACTCCACACATTACTAGTGAGAATATAAAGTAGTATAACCACTTTGGAAATTGTTTGGCAGTGGATACCAAACAAAACAGTATATACTAAGTGAAACTTATCAATTCCTTTGTTATTTAGTTGCTAAGTTATGTCCAGCTCTTTTGTGAGCCCATGGACTGTAACCTCTGGGGAAGGGAATGGCAATCCACTCCAGTATTCTTGCTTGGAGAATCCCATGGATAGAGGAGCCTGGCGGGCTACAGTTGGTGGGGTCACAAAGAGTTGGACATGACTGAGTGACAAACACTGGACTGTAACCTGCTAGGCTCCCCTGTCCATGGGATTTCCCAGGCAAGAATACTGGAGTGGGCTGCCATTTCCTTCTCCAGGGGACCTTCCCGATCCAGGTATCAAACCCCTGTCTCTTGCATTGAAGACAGACTCTTTACTGCTGAGCAACCATGAAAACTCACCATCAATTCTATAGCTGAGTATATAACAGGTGTGAGTAATTATATCTTCCAAAAGACATATGTTAGAACTGTCATGGGAGTTTTATTCAAGAAAGGCTAACAACTGATAGATAAATAAATTGTGGTATAATTCATACTACAGAATGCAAAATAGCATTGAAAAAAGTAAGCTTCAGCTTCATTCAAAACTATGAATAAAGCTCATAGACACCAAAGTGAGAACTGGAATATCACAATTTCATTTACATGAAGTTCAAACAGCAAAATTAACCCACAGTTACAGAGGTCAGAATAAAAGTTACATTTGGGGAGCTGTTAACCGAGGTGCTGGAAAATTTCTACATGTTGTTCTAGGTAGTGGTTAGATGGACATTTACATATGCAAAAATTCAGATTAGTGCTTGTTACTATCTCTGAATGATTCCTCATCAAAGTATTTATATATTTATATATAATGAAGCACTTCTACAGAATAGAGAAACCAAACAACCACATAAATGAAGATATTAATAACTTTTAGTTGTACACACATACAATATGGGTAAATGGCAGGAATGAAAGTTAATAAGGTCTTAATTTTCATAAAAATGTGGTGTCAAGAATGAGCAATCCTCCTAGGCCTTCTCTGAAATGTTTAGACTACATACAGGGGATTGTGGTCATTTTCTTCTGCAATGCTTTAAGGAGAATATCAACAAATTGGTATGCTTCCAGAGAAAAATAACCATATGTTCAACATCTGAGCAAAGTCTAAAAGAGCTATTTTCAGCCTGGGGGGAAAAAGACTTAAAAGGAAACCAGATTTATTTTACATGTCCTTAGAAGACTGAAGTGGAATTAATAGGTGAAATTGTAAGTAGGCTGATTTTGTTTTGTTTGTTTTTTTTGGCTGTGCTGAGCAGAACCAAGGATCAAACCCATGCACCCTGCATTGGGAGTTCAAGAGTCTTAACCACTGGACCACCAGGAAGTCTCTGATTTTGTTTTAGCCTAAGGAAGAACTTTCTGAATAATGGAACTTCCAACAAATGGTTCCAAGAGGTTATGAGTTGAAGCAGTGACCAGACATCTGCCCACAAGCTTAGAGGAGGTACACGTCTCAGTGAGTTAAACAAGATGTCCTCTAAGATCCCCATTCATTCTGTATTCTGTTACACTACCAATCAACATTAGTGTACATATTGGGATAATTTGGCAGGAATGAGGAAAATCCACAGGCAGCTTTTCCTGTGCAGAAAGTCACCAGTTGTGCCCTTCCACTTAAGCAAGAGAAGTTTATCTCCTGCAGCCTTGGGCTCAGTCACCACTCAAATACTACAATACTTAGAAAAGCTGTCTTAAGTGGATAAAACACATTTTGAAAATGATAAAATAGAAGGAGAGTCTCTTGACAATGCTTTTCCTGATAATCTAAATTGTAACTTTTTCATATAAATGATTTTATTTTTTATTATTTCCTCAAGCAATGTCCCATAACATGGGTGATAGCTGAGTAAAAGAGCACAAAACCAGTGTCACTGTCCTTATTATAATCGAACAAAGCGTTTTCCAGAATCACTGGAGCAACTGAAATGTCACTTGCAACATACAAACGCTATCTGTGCGCCAACCCTTCCACTAGCATGGGATTTTGTCAGTTACTAATTTTTTGCTAATTTAATAAGTAGTAACAGAGCTCAGGGATGTTCCAATTAGCATTTCTTTAATTATAAGTGAAGCCAGACAGTTAAAAGAATTCAAAGACTTTTTAAAGAAAAAAAGCAGTAAGCCATCCCAGAGTATCCCCATGCTATTGTTTGTCATTCTGCAGTCAGTCCGAAGTCTGAACCAAGCTGTTCACAGCCCTGACAGAGACCTCTTCTGTCCTCACACACAGCCAAGTGGTCCCACAGGATGGCAAGAGTGAGTCAATGCCGTCTCTCCTTGGCTGCACAAAACACTGTAGTCTTACCATGTTCTCATCCTACTATACTTGGTCTCAAGATCAGTTTGTCTCTCCTGGTTCCAGTAATAGTAGCTCTTAGACATAGATCCACAGTAGATAACACCCCCATGAAGAATTCATAGAAACGGCTGTGCACTCCAATGAGAACTTTGTTATAAACCAAATTGGATATCTCTGCATGGTAAAATTTGATGTAACTTTTCTCCTTTTGCTCTTCTGTATTTTCTAATTTTTCACAGTGAACATGGAGTGCTCATATAATTTTTAAAACATCTTGATGGAAACAGTGACAAGTGGGAGGAATATGAATAGAGAGAAAAGAGGATATTGCTAAACTGTATCCCCCTTTGCTCTTTTTTTAAAAAAATAAAAAGACTCCCAGAATAAGCTCTATCGACATAAATTGTTAAAAGCCATAGGTCAAGATGAAGCAAAGAGTGCAGACATGGGAATTCCACAAAGACTCTGGGTTGGACCACTGTTAAGGCACCTGCTTTTCAATGTCAGGAGTAGAGAAGACAGGAGGGAGATGTTCATATGACCCCATTTGGAAGCCAGTGAATATTGGGTTTTATGTAAATACTTTTTTGTCTTGAGTCCTGAAAGTTTATGAACACCCAGTTGATTGTCCATTACCAGGAAATATTAATATGTAATCCAGCAAAAGGCAGGTAGAGAATCCACAGGCACTTTGACCTCATTATAGGCTGCTTAATGACCCTTCTCTGTTTACATTTTCATATATAATTAAGCCACAAGAGAATTTATAACTGGAAAAACAAAAGATCCAAGAATGATCAGTGGGTTACCCAACCTAAGTTCTGAGAAGTCATTACAGTTACCAAAGCTTGACCCAAACGATATCCAAGTCAAATGCTGTTTCCTCCCCTACCAGCCCATTAAACTTGTGTTTGTTAAACACTTCAAGTACAGACTCCATCTCACTACCTTAACCCTTCCTCATGTACCTGCAACTCAGCCAGAGTGCTGGGCAAAGGGGCAATTCCAATGAACCTTCGTTCTGATAATAGAAATACCAGCTTTCGCTAATGTACAAAGGGATATAATTATTAGGGTCTCCTTCTTTAAATATTAGAGCTAAAATTACTTCTAACTGTAATTAGTGAAGTAAAAGTATCTGACACATCTCAATTTAAAGTTCAAAACATACACTTAAAATTATTCTGAATGCTTTTTATAAAAAGTCATCTAATCATAGAGCTCTCTCAATTCCCTGGTGGCTCAGACAGTAAAGAATCCACCTGCAATGCAGAAGACCCGGGGTCGATCCCTGGGTCAGGAAGATCTCCTGTAGAAGGGAATGACTACCCACTCTAGTATTCTTGCCTGGAGAATTCCATGAACAGAGGAGCCTAGGGGGCTACAGTCCATGGGTTTGCAAGAGTCGGACATGACTGAGCAACTAACACTTTCATTCCACTTTTCATATATATATATATATATATATATATATGGCACAGTATTCTTTAAGATAAACAGTAAATATTTAGAGAAATATATTAATAAATTTGGGAGGTCCAGATACTTAGAAAATTGTATAAAGAGGGTAAAATTTTTGAAATAAAAATATAATAAAAAACTTTAAAAGGAATTTAATAAAACTCCATAGAGATGACCTTTAAAATAACCAAGCTGAATTTTCAAAATCTTAACATTGTAAAATTTATGGCATACAGGCCTAGGGTATGGCATGAAAACAAGTTATTCTACATTTATCAACTCCCAGGGCTCAAGAGGAGAAAAATGATGGGAAGGGGCCTGCTAACCTGTGTCTGAAAGGTTAGATGGTGATGTCTTGTAGAGAGAGATGAGGTTCAACAGAGGGAGGCAGATTGGGTCAGCCAAGGCTTTGCTACAGAAGAGATTTTGTGGATAGAGACAGACGTCTCAGCTGAGCAGAGTGAGCCAGGGAGAAGGAGCCTGGGACACACACACACACACAAAGGTGTGAGGGAGTCTGGCAAGGTCCAAGAACAAAATCCAGAGATTGCTAACTGCAAGGGGGCTTATGCAGCTTCAAGAAAAACCACTTCAGCCTGAAACTAAAGAGATAAGTCTGCACCCAGACCTACAGGGACTTTTTTTCTCAGAAACCTCAGAAGCAGATAGAGAAAGACGTTAGCTGAACCAGTCCAGTACAGCTCTGGAGGGTGAGAGTCAGGATGAAACAGAAGAATTCAATCACACAGACTTACGCAGAGGAGTTAAGGGCTTCCCCGGTGGCTCAGCGGTTAAAAAAAAAATCTACCTGCAATGCAGGAGACCCTGGGGAGATGGGTTCAATCCCTGGGTGGAGAAGATGCCCTGGAAGAGGAGATGGCAACCCACTCCACTATTCTTGCCTGGGAAATTCCACGGACAGAAGAGCCTGGCAGAATGTAGTCCATGGGGTCGAAAAGAGTCAGACATGACTGACCATGCATGCTATGCTACACTAAACGCTGCTTCCTTTAGCCGAAGCAGAGGGGCAAATAAGGGGCTTCTTAATTCTTAACTGGCTCCACTCAAAGGAGAATGAGAAGGACTGTATGTAACCTGTACCCTGAAATTTCCTCCCAGTAATAAAGGAAATTTTCACTAAAATCTCTGAAAAAGATGTGCTGTGTGTCTCCTCTATGCAGGGTCAACTGCCTATGGGCAGGGTGCCCCTATGACTCACAGAGGCCTGGCAAAGGGGAGGAGAGATGCTATGCAACTGGATGAAGGGAGGGTGACCCGGAGGGACAGAGAAAATATCTCTATCAGGAGTGAAATGGGTGGACTTCCAATCCCAGATGGTCCTTCTGGAGCCAAATCCCCTTGGACTCCTCTTCAGGGTGGGAGTCACCCTAGAGAAGCGGTACTGAGAAGCCTGTAGTGGAACATTCTGTGTGGGGCCTGCCCTGGCAAGTCTGTTCAGGACGTGTACCAACCCCGAAGAATGGCAGGCCTGACTTTTATCATCACATTTTCAAGTTTTTCAAACCTGTTCCCAAGCATAACTTCTCTGCAAACAAAACTCCCCCCAAAGGCTTGATGATGTTATACACCCTTTGATTCTGGCTACATTTCCAAGCCAGTAGGACATATGGGTGGAGGAAACCTCTTGCTACAAGGTTAGCTTGTTCTTTTCTCCCCTCTGAGTTTTTTCTATTTGTTGCCACATCACCTGGGAACCCATGCCTTTCAGCAGCAACATGACCAGAACTAGAATGGGAACTTCACCCTCCCTCTAGATTGAATATGACTACACACCAAGGTAGCCAGCGTGCACTTCTAAAAACACAAATCAGATCTTGTGAATACTCCCCCTGTGAATATCCCCCCTAGCTTCTTATTACTCTTAGAATAAAACCCAAACACCTGGTCATGACCTCCAAGCCCTGAGTGATCCTATGTAGCTTCCCACCTCCTCGACCACCTCTCCCTTCTTTTCCTCTTGTCATTCACAAAAGACCTGAATGCACTGTCATCCAAAAGCATAGCTTACAATCAAAGACCTAAACATATTTTCTTTTAATTTACTCAAAATTGTTTAAGTCTGCATGATTCCAGAATGATTTAACACGGCTCTTAATCATTATTTAATCAACACGATCAATAAATGTAGACAGTTATTTTGACAAGCCTAGATTAAAAACGACTCCTTTGGTCTTGGAAATGATCCCTATCCCATACATTGTTACTCTTCTTATTCATGCACCTATCATCTTTAACTTTCAGAGATTATGAGGGAGAATACCTTCAGAACTAAGACCTAGAGAGTAGATGGCAACATTTCCACAAACATTACTGAGCAAACCATTTGTCCTTGAAAGCCAATTATCATCTCCAAGGCAGAACATTATCACATTATGTGAAGGAAACAGCTTTTTTCCTGCTAAAAGACTTTTGTCTGTAGGGTGGTTTGGTTTGCTTTTGAACTGCAGTATTTGCTATCTGTGTCCAGCTCAGGACTGGGTCTTCAAACAGGCTCACTGCCATCTTACCAACTGTTGGATTCTCTCACTCAGCCAAGAGAACACTTTGCTGTTTCAGCATTTCCAGATGAGAGGAAAATATAAACTCTGGGAACCTACGAATCAGGCTTCTTCATATGATCTCAGCAGGAACACAGCAAGCTTTAAGCAAATCATGATGGAATTAGGAGTAGCAGGTTTTGACCCAAGGCCTAGTGATGCAGAAATGCCCTGCCTTCTCCTGGTGATGGGTGGAAGAGAGACTTCACCATCTGAAAAATAAATACTAGTGTTCATCGCCGCCATCTCCTTCAGATTTGCTGAGAGCAGCAGACACCTTGTGTGCCAGATTGTAAGCATGGGAGGTAACAGTTGGGGCAGGTTTCCACAGCTCCCAAACAAGTAAGCTTTCTCTCCAGGCACAGAAACATACCATAGCCCTGAGAGGGATCAACTCATGTTCCAGGACCAGACTCTGGGTCACTTTGTCTGAAGCTGGCAGTGTATAGAAGTACTGGAAACATGGTAGCTGTTGAGAGTATCTACTGGACTCTTCACCTCAATTTTAAACCTGGTCTACCCACCACCCACAAAGATGCTGTCCTGAGGAATACAACTGTCCACCAATCACTTTTGATCTGCTGACTTTGACCCCCTACTTCTTGATTTTGCTCCCTCACGTCATTTCACCACTCTCAGGCTTCCATCTCTTTGATTTAAACTTTTATTCCTTTTCCTGTTGGCCCCCAAAACTTCATTGCTGGGTTTAATCTCCCCTTCATGACCTTTGGCCCTTTCCAGGATGCACTTTATATTCACTCTGTCTCTGCCCACTCCTGATCTGTTTCATCAACTTAATCCACTCCCTCCCAGCTGTGGTCTCCAGCCCACCTGGGAGTGGCCCCAGAAAAAGAAGTCCAGACCTTAGGACTTTGACAAAAGAGGTAACTTGCCAGCTCCACCAACTCCAAAGGCTAAATCTCTGGTCTTTCCTTTCTCCCATCTTCCTATACCATATCTCTATTTTTTTCAACCAAAAGTCAATGTCTTGGGCTTCTCTGGTGATCTACTGGTTAAGAATCCACCTGTGAATTCAGAGGACACAGGTTCGACCCCTGGTCCAGGAAGATCCCACATGCTGCAGGATAACTATGCCTGTTCACCGTAACTACTGAAGCCGGCGGCCGAGAGCCTGTGCTTCACCACGAGAGAAGCCACCTAAACGAGAAGCCCGTGTACCGCAATGAAGAGCAGTCCCTGCTCGCCACAACCAGAGAAAGCCTGTGCACAGCAACAAAGATCCGGTGCAGCAAAAAGTAAAAAACAAACAAAATACAATAGTGATGTGGAAAGATACCCATTAAAAAAGTCAATGTCTCAAAGTCACATTTACCTTTTCTCTAAAACTACATTTCTTTTGGATGTTTTATATCTTTCTGTTCTTAGTGTCTTCATTTCCCCACTTACTCACACATTTCAGCTCACTGGCCTCCTTTTCACTCTTTTTTTCAACTCAAAGTTGTTACACAGACTGTTTCCTTTGCCTGGAGTACTCTTATCTTCCTTCACACCTGGTTAATAGCAGTTCATCCCCTGAGTCTCACCTTTAGCATTCCCAAGTTCTTCCCAAGCGCTTATTACGACTGTCATCCAAATATTTACTTGTGTGACTATGTATCAGGTTTCTGTAAACCCGTATTGCCCAGTTCAGTAATCGCCAGCCATGTGAGGCAGTTGCGCATTTAACACATGGTGAGTCTAAATTGAGATGTGCTGTCAGCATAAAATACATAGCAAGTTTTGAAGACTTAGTACAATAAAAAAATTGTAAACTATCACACTAACAATTTTTATGTTGGTTATGTGTTGGCATGATGATATTTTAGATACATTGAATTAAGTAAAATACATTTTCAAAATTTATTTTACCTGGTTTTTTTTTTTTTTTTTTTACCTTTTTTAATGTAGCTACTAGAAGATTTTAAGTCACAACATGTGCGCACATTATATTTCTATTGGGCTGTGCCGCTGCAGACCTTAAGCTCCAAGAGGTCAAGGCCATCTTGTTATATATTAGCACAGTGCCTGGCACACAGTAACAAGATTAGTAAATTTATTTTGAAAGAATAAATTGTTTTTAGACAATTAGGAAAACAGTATTCTTTATGTGTGCATGCTAAATTGCCTCAGTCATGTCCAAATCTTTGCGACCCTGTGGATTATAGCCCACCAGGTTCCTCTGTCCATGGGATTCTCCAGGCAAGAATACTGGAATGAGTTGTCATCTCCTCCTCCAGGGGATCTTTCTGACTCAGGGATAGGACCCATGCCTCTTAAGCCTCCTGCATTTGCAAGCAGGTTCTTTACCACTAGCACCACCAGAGAAGCCCACTATGCTTTACAAAAAAAGAGAAATAGAAGATAAACCACTAGAAAGAAGGGAATTTAGCTGCTCACCCCTCCAGTACTGCATGCTCTCCACCTGCCATGGGCATCGGAGCTCCTATTCGCCTTGCACATTTAGTTATAAGTTAGAGTCCAAACTTATATTGGAGACTTCCCTGGTGGTCTAGTGATTAAGAATCTGCCTGACAATGCAGGGGACGTGGGTTCAGTCCCTGGTCTGGGAAGATTTCACGTGCCGCAGGGCAACCAAGCCCCTGTGCCACAATTACTGAGCCAACGCTCTAAAGCCCACGAGCCGCAACTGCGGAAGCCCTTGCGTTAGAGCCTGTGCTCTGAAACAAGAGAAGCCACTGCAATAAGAAAGCGCACACACCACAACTAGAGAAGCTCCCACTCGCCTCAACCAGAGAAAGGCAGCACAGCCCAAAATAAATAAATTCATAATTGCATCTTAAAAAAAACAAGCTGTCAGTTTGGGACAGTTTGTCACTGGCTCAGACTGGTAGTATATCTGTCTAAAGTGAAGTCATTCAGTCGTGTCCGACTCTTTGCAACCCCATGGACTGTAGCCCACCACACTCCTCTGTCCATGGGCTTTTCCAGGCAAGAGTACTGGAGTGGGTTGCCATTTCCTTCTCCAGAGGATCTTCCCGACGCAGAGATCGAACCCAGGTCTCCTGCATGGTAGGTAGACACTTTACCGTCTGAGCCACCAGGGAAGTCACATATCTATCTAAAACTATGAACAATTAGATTTATTTCTTTTTTATTGAAATACAGTTGGTTTACAATATTCTGTTAATTTCAGCTGTACAACAAGGTGATTCAGTTGTACCTGCATCTATATATATTTTGTGTGTATATTTTTTCCACCATGGTTTCTCACAGGATATCGAATGTGGTTCAATATTCAATATATTATTGAATATATACACTACACAGCAGAGCCTTGTTGTTGGCCCACTCTATACATACTAGTTTGCATCTGCTAACTGAAAATGACTGTTCCGTCCCTTCCACAGACCCTCCCCCAAAATTTATCTTTCAAATTCTGGATAGACTGCCAAAACAGAAAATAAAGAAAAGAATCTACATACAAGCAAGAAAGGATTAAGGTGCTATGTTCATTTGATCTAAGCCACTTCCGCCAAGAAGTTCTCATGACTCATATCTCATTTACTTTTCTCAGTCCTTAGTATCAGAAAATCCTTCTTGACTTAACTGGAATTCATTATTTGGCAAAACATTTAACACAAGTGTAGGAAAGACTGGAGTGTCTAAAAGTCTAGTAATGTCCTTGAAGACTGTTTTACTCCCATGCTGCCCACTCACATTCATGGGCACCGACATCACTGAAGTGAGTCAGCGATTCCAAGGATCTGTATTGCGTTACACCAAGTTCCCCGTACTTGGCGTTAGCAGTACATTGCTTGGGGAAGGAAGAAGCCAAGCTGTTCTGTGATCCCTGAGGACTAATCCAGCAAGAGATATGCTGGTTAGTCACGGACAAGAACCCAGGGATTAGAGCTGTCCAGCCAGTGTATCGGGTGACAACTGGAAGAAGGCAGCTGAGAGCTGGGATGCTGAGAAGGAGACCCAACACCATGACTTAACACAAACACTCGTTTAACTGAGGTGTCACGCACTCCCTAATTGGCAGTATCACTCCCTTCCCTAATGAAAATTATCACTTAATAAAGTTTGCACACCCCTAGGATGCTACCACTCTTTCCACCTTTCCTTGTGTCTCAAAATCTTATATCCTCAGAAGTGCCACAGTCAACCCTAAGCTTTCTCAGAACACAGAAATAGCACTGGCCTAGAAACGAGAAGTTGGGACACCTAGCTCTTCTATCAAGTATAATTTCAGAATCATTGAGATGACATACGTGAGGCCATGGCTGGAACCAATGCAGCACTTGAGACTCAGTTCTCAGCAAATGAATTAAACAGCAACAACCATAGGATTCAGGCTACTCAGCTTTTCTAGGTCCAAGGATTCTCCCACCCTAAAGAACTCTTGGAAGGCCTCAAGACCCCACAAGACACTTTAGCTTCCATGAGACCTTACCAACCCTATGTCTATCTCGCTCCACCTACCCAAATTGAAACAGACACACTTTTATAGTAAAATTAGAGGAAGGAAAAGAACTCAAATAAATTTTGCTTAGAAAGGATGGAGGTGCATAGGAATTAGTCAATAGTACTGAGCCAAAATAGTTTGAGCAACAGAAGAAATAATAGTACTGCTGAATGATAACCCACTGAATAAAGTAAATATCCATAGCCCACAGTGAAATGAATTTTAAAAAGAGGGGAAAAAAATGTTCTTTCTTACAGAAGAATTCTAATTAGTAAAAGCAGAATAAACACGGGCAGTAAGAAATTCACCATTAGAACAACACAGCAATAGTTACTGCAGGCAGGATACACAGACAGAAGCTAAAATTAGTGGACAGAATTTGAGGATACACAAGATATTTACAAGGTCTCAAAATATCTCCCTCAAGATATTTATTAGTTACAAATGGAAAGACAGTAACTTCACAGAAGAGAAACCCAGCAGATACCACCTTAACCAAGTGATCTTGGTATTTATTGCCAGGAATGACATATGACATCATGAAGCTCAGGTTATGATGCACTGAGAAGGGCAGTGACATTACTTCTGCTGTATTCTTACCAAACACACGTAACCTCAATCTGCTCACGAGAAATCATCAGACAAATAGAGGGACATTGTACCAGATAACGAACCAGTTCTCCAAAGTGTTCAGTATTGTGAAAACACGGGAAAGACTGAGGAACTCTTATAGCAGCACTGTTACAAAACTATTACAGCAGAGAGGACCAAGGAGATGCGAAAACTGAAAAATTCATAGGAACTCTATACTATATTTACAACTTTTAATCAGAAATCACTTCAAAATTAAAAGTCAAAAACTACCAATTAGAAATCTGAAGGACGGTTGAATTCTAAATCCAAAAGTGAAAGAAGATATTAAAAATTTAGAAGACCAATATATTCAACTAAATAAATTTCAAAACTTTGAATATGTAAATCTTAAAGATAAAAAATATAAATATCTGACAGAAGAATATGTACAGCAAACACAAAAGCCTAGGGTTGTTTCATATCTTTATATAAGGAGAAAAATTTTTTTACAAATTGATATAAATTGTTAAAATATTAGAAGACCAATCATTAAATAAAAGAAAAATAGTGATACTTCACAAGATAACATTTTTAAAAGGAGCAAAAATATGGAACTAATATTCATCCTTATTTGCAATTAAAGAAAAGCAAATTAAAACAGTAAGATGATACCATTTTTACCTAACAATGGGCAAAAGAGGCAGTAACAGTAATAGCAAATAATGATGAGCACCCAGAAAAGAAAGGATACTTAATAAATTTCAGCATCAGTACCGCTTGTTTGACAAAGCCTTTGATTTACTAAGTCTTTTCACTGCTTTCCTAGCCATCCCAAGTTCCATCCATGCCTGACTTCAGCCATACCTTTAGTTCAAACCTTACTGCTTCTGTATAATTTTTTAAAAGCCTTCAAAATGTGATCTCATAAAACAATAACTAGTGACTTCCCTGGTGTTCTAGTGGCTAAGACTCTATGTTCCTGGTGCTCGGGGCCTGGGTTTGATCCCTGGTCAGGGAACTAGATCCCACATGCTGCAACTAAAGGAACCCACATGCCACAGCAAAGATCAAAGATCCAGTGTGCCAGACTAAGACCCAGTGCAGACAAATATATGAATAAATATTTAAAAATACATGGCTTCCATCAAGCCATTTAATTTCAAATGTACTCATTTATTCTCTTGTCTAGAGTGTTTTCAAGTGTTTACGACTAAACAGCATTTTTCTGGATGCCAAGGGTAAAACAAAAAACAAAATGTATTAAAAAGTCCCTCATTTCACAGAGTCTACATTCCAGTGTTGCGAGAATTATGATTTTTAAATGAATGAGTAAATTATATAAGCATTTTGAAAGGTGATAGGATGAGAGAGAAAAATAAAGCAGGAAGTTGGGATGTAAGGACTGTCAGGGTCATCAGGGAAGAATTCACTGAAGAAGTGATATTTGAGTGAAGTCTTGAAGATGGTGAGGAAATAAGCCTTGGACATCTAGGAGGAAAGTATTCTGAGCTATATAGACTGCAGAGGCAGGGGCGTGGCTGGTGTGTCTGAAGAACAAATAGGCCAGCGTAACTATGAACAGAACAAGACTGTTCTGTTCTTGTTCTTCCAAGACTCTCTCAAGAGAGAATCACAAAAACAAATTGAACATAACATGGTTGATTCACATTCTGGCCCAAGCTCCTAATCTCCTCATGGACTAGTGACAGTTTACAGACACACACAGGTGCTGTGGGTCAGTATGTCTTTGACTTGTAGTTAATGACGTAGGAAGCCTGTTGGAGAGTTCTGAGCCGAAGAGTGATTTAGTCTGACACATATTTGCAGAATCACTCTGACTCCTGTGTTGAAAAATGCTGATGACTTGAACCAAATTCAGACACAGTGGAAGTGATGATTCTACACATATTTTGGAGGTAGAGTCAATAGAATTTCCTAACAGACTGAACAAGCGGGAGAAAGAGAGGAAATGAAGGATGCCATCAAAGTTTTGGACTATTATAACTAGAAGGAGAGACGGAATGCCATTCATTGAGATGTAAAGACCAGAGGGAAATTGAGGGGAAAAAAAAGAATAGGATCTTGGTTTTTAATATATTAAGTCTGAGAAACCTATTTGACCCCTGTCAGGAGATAGGTATTGAAGATAGTTACTGGGTTGGCAAAATTTTGCTTATGTTTTTCCATAAGATGTTACAGAAAAACTCAGATGAATTTTTTGGCCAACCTAGTAGTTGGACAGAAGGTTCTGAAGTTCAAGGATTTCATCTAACACTCCTTCCTCTTCCCTTACCTCCAGCCTCTGCAGTCTAGACAGAGCTTGGCCCAAGTCATTTCCTGTAACTTAAACCATGGAAATTTTAAAACCATTGCTGGATGGAAATTACTAGGAGTCGATTCCATTTGTTATTATAATCATCACAATTAGGCTGAAGGTTAAATACTACTATCCCCCTTATCAGATAAGGAAACTGAGGTTTAGGGAAGCCAAATAATTGGCTCAAGACCACATAGTCCTGAAATAACAGAATGATTATTTGAAAATTAGTCTGCCTGCCTCCAAGCTCCTGTTCTTCAGAGTGCCTTGCTATTCAAACTCTTGCATGATCTCCCCCAGGGATGTGGTCATGAGGACTGCTACCCACAAGGGCAGTTCGGCTGGGTGAGACCAAATGACTCAGATGCTTCCCAGCTTTACAGCTCGAGGTTTCTATAAAATTTATTTTGATATTGCAATGACTCCAATGGGAATGGTTCACGTCTTTTTTTCTGAAAAACCTCAGTAGGAAAGGACAAGATTCCAGTTCAGGAAGGGGTTTGGGTACTTCACAATTAATATAGGCAACACATGGGCTCCCCTCTTTCACTCCAGCTCCAATGCAAAGACCTTTAAAATGAATGTTTTAAAAAAAAGTCCAGTGATATTATCCCCATTACCTATAGTAAATGCACACAAACCCTCACCAAACTTATCATAAAGTAAAGACTCAGAAAATGAAGACAGTTCATAGTTGAATAAAAGTCATAAAATCACTGCAGGCATATTCGTTAATACCACTGTTTCATCATTGTTCTCATTCTTCCCCCACCACCCTCCCACCGAGCAGCCCTTAATGATCCTTTCTCTGCTCTGCCCACCAGAAATGGCTTTTGAGTGCAGGAAGGTATCAGCAGGTCCCTGCTGAGCTGCCAGCTGGGGAGGTGTCACAGGTCACTGAACTCTAAAATGAGCTGTCTCTGTAACAAAAGATCCCTTTCCCTTGGAACAACTTCAAGGGGATCACACTCTGCAGCCCCCACGGCTCTTTTTATATTCCAGTTTGATTAAACTGGGAATTGCTCTGTGCTCCGGGCTGTTGAGAACACCAGGTGGTAGATTCTAGAGATAAAGGGTTATATCGCTCCTCTGTTAGAAAACAGCCATCCTTATTGTATGACTTCCAATATTTGAGCACAGGCGCAGGAGCTTCGCAGACCCCCTAATGGTATCGCACAGGAGACGATCAATAATTCCTAGTCCCATTTACCTTGTGGTGAACAGTTGCTGCCGGTGGCTAAACAGAGCCTAGCCACTGGCTAAAAAAGAGAGAAACTAAAGCATGAATATTTATGATAAAAGTGAACCAAAGCAAGGAAAGTAAAAGGAACTGTGACCAAGATTCAGAACCAATCAATCTTCAAAAAGCTTGGGTGTCAGAAAAAATGAAATGATTCATCCTCCTGACTGTAAACTCCTTGAGGGCCGGCACCACATCTTGTTCAACACTGTTTCCCAGGGCTGCATGCAGTATGTCACACACTGAGGACAGATAATAAGAAATGCAATAGCGCGCGAGTTCAGTCGCTTCAGGCATGTCCGACTCTTTGTGACTCCATGGACTGTAGCCTGCCAGGCTCCTCTGTCCATGGGATTCTCCAGGCAAGAATACTGGAGTGGGTTGCCATACCCTCCTCCAGGGGATCTTTCCAACCCAGAGATCGAACCCGTGTCTCCTGCATTGCAGGCGGATTCTTTGGTTTTCTGCTGCTGCATAACCATTTACCACAAGCCTAGTGGCTAAAAACACCAGTTCATTATCTCACGGCTCAGAAGTCCAGGCATGCTTGACTGAGTTCTCTGTAGAGCACCTCAGACTGATGTCAGGATATCACACAGTTGGGCTCTTATTGGGAGGTTCTGGGAAGAATTCACTTCTAAGCTTATTTGTGTTGGCTGAATTTAGTTCCCTGCAGCTACAGAACTGAGGTCCCAGTTTCCTTGCTGGCTATCATATATCAGCCCAGGGTCCCCGTTAACTTCTTAAGGATGCCCACATTCCTTCTCACTTGGGGTGCTCCAATGTCAACACCGCCAACAGCACATGAAGCCCTTCTCACACTTGGGATCTCTCTGACTTCCTCTTCTGTCATCAGCTGGAGAGAGCTCTCTGCTTTAGAAGGGGCCTGTGCGATTAGGTTAGGTCCACCAGATAAGTGGTCCCCAACCTTTTTTGGCACCAGGGGCCAGTTTTGTTGGAAGACAATTTTTCCATGGATCGGGGTTAAGGGGGGATGGTTTCAGGGTGATTCAAGTGCATTACATTTATCTGTATTATTGTTATATCAGCTCCACTTCAGATCATTAGGCATTTAGGTCCCAGAGTTTGGGGACCCCTGCACCAGATTCTCTTCCTACCCAATGTCAGCGGTGCCTACATAACATGATCCTGCCAGTGATGCTTCATCATGGATTTAGATTCTGGGGATTAGGGCAAGACATCTTTGAACACTGTTTGAGAAGTCCTATCCGTACAGGCAGTCATGTTCCAGGTGTTTTTACATTTAATATTCATCAATCTTCATAGCAACTGTTAATAGGTAGGGTCTATTACAGAGCCCGTTCTATAGTTGAGGCACAGAGAGTTATTAGCCAAGGTCACCTAGCTAGTAAGTGGTAGGACTTGGATTTCAATGCAGGTAGCCTGGCTTCAGAATCCTACCTCCTGTCCACTGTTCTACATTGTTATTCAATTTACTATTTCTGGAATTAAGGAACACATGAATAATTGTGTTAGGAATGGGACTAAGAAACAATGTATGTTGTTGTTCAGTCGCTAAGCAGTGTCCGATTCTTTGTGACCCCATGGTCTGTGGCACACCAGGCTCCTCTGTCCTCCACTATCTCCCAGACTTTGCTCAAATGCATGTCCATTGAGTCGGTGATGCTATCCAACCATCTCATCCTCTGCCACTTCCTTCTCCTTTGGCCTTCAATCTTTCCCAGCATCATAGTCTTTGCCAATGAGTCAGCTCTTCATATAAGGTGGCCAAAGTATTGGAGCTTCAGTTTCAGCATCAGTCCTTCCAATGAATATTCAGGGTTGATTTCCTTTAGGACTGACTGGGTTTGATCTCTTTGTAGTCCATGGGACTCTCAATAGTCTTCCCCAGCACCACAATTTGAAAGCATCAATTCTTCAGCACTCAGCCTTCTTTATGGACTAACTCTCACATCCATACATGACTACTAGAAAAACCATAGCTTTGACTATATGGACCTTTGTCAGAAGTGATGTCTATGCTTTTTAGTACACTGTTTAGGTTTGTCATAGATAAGAGACACTGCTAAAGATGAATAAATTCCTTAATTTGTATAGAAAGTTTTGTATATAAGTTCTTATGCTAATTGTTCCATGAAGAGGATTCAGAGTCTCAAAGATATAAATCCTAGAGATCACCATATACCTGAGAATCTCCTACAATTAAATTTTCTCCCTTTTCAGACTTAAAACATATTGAATTGTAAACATTTGAGGCCAATATGGGAATGGTACAACTCCTTTTGACCTTGAAGCCACATCATAGATAATCCTTTGTTCCCAGTTACTGTCTTCCATACCAAGCACAGCTGTCCCCCAGGTGCACACTGATGGCCACGCAGGACAATGCCAATATGCAGATCCGGGTTCTGGGAAAATACATGTGAGGAAAAAACCCAAAAGAGTCAAAAATTAGAGTTGAAATGGCACAAGCAAAAAGAATGACCAGAAGTTGAAGTCTGAACTTTTTCACGTGCAGCTGGGTCTTTATATTCTTCTGCATTCTCTTATTGCTCAGCTGAGGTGAGGTAGAATGAGCACTGGTTTGAAACCAGAAACTGGAGTGCCAGTCCTGGCTCTGTTTCTTATGTGAACTTGAACAAATCTTTTAATTTCCTGAATCTTATTCATCTTACCCATAAAACAGAAGTGGTGACAGTATCTATCTCACAGAATTTTGGAAAGACACTCATATTCCATTTGGGCCTCTATAACAGAATACCACAGACTGGGCAGCTTATGAACAACAGAAATGTATTCCTTACAGTTCTAGAGACTGGGAAGTCCAAGATCATGGCTTGGGCAGGTTTGTGTCTGGTGATAGCCCACCTCCCCACAGACAGATGCATTCTTACTATAACCTCAGATAGTCCAAGGGGCTAGAGATCTCTCTGAGGTCTCTTTTATAAGCACACTGATCTCATTCATGAGGGCTCTCTCTCATTATCTAATCACCTCTGAAAGACCCCCTCCACCTAATGCCATCGCCTTGGGGATGAGGATTTCAACACATACATTTAGGGGGGACATAAACATTCAGCACATTGTAGTATGAACAGGTCATGTCCCCCTTGGGAACTGTGAAGGACAACACAAACGCTACATGTTCTTGCACCAGCTAACCAAGAGACCAACAGACAGGAGGGACACACACACAGCCCCCTCACAAAGAGGTTTCTTCTCCCAGCACAAAGGTCTGAGAGGAACACTGGCTACAGAAGAAAGTGAGATCATGAAGCTCTATACCACATGCGGGACCTCTGCTGAGCATGGGCTTTCCTAAATGAAATATTCTTAAGGAGAAAAGTAATGGGGACAAAGAAAAATGATTTGTTCAAGTGGCAGAACTAAAAGCTCAATTTGGGTATTCTGGCTGTCAATACAGTGCTTTAGTCAGGGAAAAGATGGTCACTGGTTGATTGAGAGAAGAAATTATGTTGCTTGTATAAGTACTGAAGCCCAGTTATATCAAATTAAATGGAATACCAAAATGTTCATCCTCTCAAATCTCTAATAGCTAAACTGTCTGATGTATCAAGTCCTACGAGACTGTCCTTAAAATGGTCATCTAATCTACAGCTCAGAGGGGCAAAAATATTTCTTATATATAATCTCTCATGAAACCTTGATTTCAACCTTGTGAGACCCTGAGCACAGAACCTAGTCAAGCCTGCTCAGACTTCTGAACTGCAGCTCTGAGAGAAAATGAATGGGTGTTTCTTTTAAACCACAAAATTTGTGGTCATTTGTTATACAGTACTTTGCACACTTTTTTTTTTCATATATCACTCAGAAAGGTTAAAGTTAGGTCACATTTAGAGCACATTAACATGAAAGTAATGACTATAATCCATCAGCTTCTGGAAGCTGACTGTGGCCAACCAGCAAGTTCTAGAAACCCAACAGCTGAGTGCATGTGGCTTAAGAGTAGGCAATCCAGAGTTCTCCAGAAACATGCCCCCACCAATGATATAAACATTCATCCAATAACTGCCGTACAATTAAGTTGATAAGCCATGCAAAAAGAAAAAAACATTCAAGGCTATAGACTGTCTTAATTGTCTGCCACAAACCCTTAAAACACATTCCCAGGAGCTTCCCTGGTGGTCCAGTGGCTAAGACTCTGTGCTCCCAATGCAGGGGGCCTGGGTTTGATCCCTGGTCAGGGAACTAGGTCTCACATGCTGCAACTAAGACTCAGCACAGCTAAATAAATAATTACTACTAAAAAAAAAAAAATCCCAGAATAATTTCGGACAGCAGGCAAAGCAGCTCCACAGGGTGGCTGCTTTGAATTAACCTAGGAAGGGTCTTTATTGTCATACTTCATGAGACATGGTACCTGTATGCAACACACACAAATACACACACACACCTCCCACCCAAGGTGACCATTTCAAGGGCAGAAACTTTGCTTTAACATCTTACAATACTGCCATTGAGTATTATGTATAACTGTAATACTGTATAACATCTTATAACAGCTGCCATTGAGATGAACAAATCTTAATGACATTTACTGATATCACATTTACAGCCCCTTCGGATGATAAGGTTAAATATTTCAATAAGCATCCTTAATCCATTTAAGTACTTCTACCTAATGTTAACAATGTAGACACTCAAATATTTGTTCATATGATTAAACTGTTGAAAAGAAAAGCTAAATAGGAGAGGTTTTTTTTTTAAAAAAAAGGGGGAGAAGAGGATTGCCAAAAGAAAAGTCACCCAGCATGGAGTGCTTGAAGGCATAAAGGCTCCAGTGGGCTCTGATGAAGGCAGGATGGTACGGTGAAAAGATGCTCTATGATGCTCTGGGGCCAGAGAGACCTGGGTTCAAATTTGTCTTAACAACACATGAACAATGTGCAACCTGAAGGCAAGTCCTTACCTTCCTAAAACTATGTAAATGACAACAGAAAGTGCATGTGGGGGTTTGCCTAGTGGTTAAGACTTACCTTCTAATGCAGGGTTTGCAGGTTCAATCCCCGGTTGGGGAACTAAGATCCCACACGCCTCACAACCAAAAAACCAGAACATAAACAACAGAAGAAGCAATATTGCTAAAAAAAATTCAATAAAGACATTAAAAATGGTCCAAATTAGGAGAAGGAAATGGCAACCCACTCCAGTATTCTTGCCTGGAAAAGTCCATGGACAGAGGAGCCTGGTGGGCTGCAGTCCATGGAGTTACATGACTGAGCATGCAGGAATGAGGGGGATGGAGGGAGACAGGTTGGTAGCAATAAACTGGTAGAACTAAAAAAAAAAAAAAAGGTTCCCCCCCAAAAAAATCTTCCAAAAAAAGAGAAAGAAAGTGGAGTGTGGCTGTGAGAATTCCTTAAGAGAATGCTGTAGAATGCCACACACAAGGGCTGCACACACTTGGTTCTTACTATTCTCCAGATATTTCCTCAGGCTGATCATCTGTAAAATGATCATGTTTATCTCATAGAGCTGGTATGAGAATTAAATGAGTGCATAGACGTAAGTACAAATAACAGTACTGGCATAAGGAGAGCTCTCAGTGAGTGTAAGTTATTATTACCTGTTACTCACAGCAGCCTTAGCTGTGCAATGCCTTCAGGAGTATGAAGGAAGAAAGACGGTGTCTTCCATGAGGCAATAGGGTGCAGACAAACGTGTGGCGGCAACAGCAGGTTAGACAGTAGAAGGTAAGAGCCAGTGAGCAATGGAAAAATGAGCCATGAAAGGATGATAAACAGCTAAATAATGTTCACTATAGCCAGGCACTGTGCCAAGTATTTTATATATATATTAATTTATTCAACCTTACTAACAACCCTGCAAGTTATTGACTCACTTAACCCTCAAAACAAGCCCATGGGGCAGACACAATAGCTATTTTAAGATGAGGAAACTAAGGAACAGAGAAGTTAAGTAACTTGACCAAGGTCACAAAGAAAGCAGCAGAATCAGGATTTAATCCCAGGCAATCTGGATCCAACTTAGGGAGCACTCTCTATTACCTTGTTTATGTAGACTATTGGCTGTAAGACAGACTTACTACCATACTTTCTATCCCCTCAGAGAAGTGGAACAATTCTGGAGCTCTTTCAGTGTATGAGATAAGATATCAAGCCATTTTAAAAATTATTTTTATTATTTATTTGGCTGTGCCGAGTCTTAGTTGCAGCATGTGGGATCTAGTTTCCCAGCCAGAGATTTGACCTGGACCCCCTGCATTGGGAGCATGGAGTCTTACCCACTGGACCACTGGGGAAGTCCTTCAAGCCATTTTTTTTTTAATTAGTCAAAGAAAGCTTGAGGACATTGTGTGGAAAGACAGATATGGATAGGTTAATGGGAAGATTTTCTGAGGTATGTCTCTATGTTAAAATCAAAGGAGAAATCAAATAAATGAAGTCAGCTATAAGAATTTGTATAAAAAATTATGTACTATAAAATACTATTTAATTTTCATTTCAAGTAGTAATGGAGTACATTTAAAACTTAGCTGTCTAAACTCACAGCCCAATTTTCTTTCTTTGCAGCAGCAATTAGGGAGGAAATCTGGCTTGAAATATCATCTCCTGCCTCACTCTTACATTGACATGAGACTCAATCCTGGAATAGGAAGACAAATCTCCAGTGATACAGACATCTGGAAAACTCAGCAGTGGCCACAGGACTGGAAAAGGTCAGTTTTCATTGCAATCCCAAAGAAAGGCAATGCCAAAGAATGCTCAAACTACCACACAGTTGCACTCATCTCACATGCTAGTAAAGTAATGCTCAAAATTCTCCAAGCCAGGCTTCAGCAATACGTGAACCGTGAACTTCCAGATGTTCAAGCTGGTTTTAGAAAAGGCAGAGGAACCAGAGATCAAATTGCCAACATCCGCTGGATCATGGAAAAAGCAAGAGAATTCCAGAAAAACACCTATTTCTGCTTTATTGACCATGCCAAAGCCTTTGACTGTGTGGATCACAATAAACTGTGGGAAATTCTGAAAGAGATGGGAATACCAGACCACCTAACCTGCCTCTTGAGAAACCTATATGCAGGTCAGGAAGCAACAGTTAGAACTGGAACAACAGATTGGTTCCAAATAGGAAAAGGAGTACGTTAAGGCTGTATATTGTCACCCTGCTTATTTAACCTATATGCAGAGTACATCATGAGAAACACTGGGCTGAAGGAAGCATAAGCTGCAATCAAGATTGCCAGGAGAAATATCAATAACCTCAGATATGCAGATGACACCACCCTCATGGCAGAAAGTGAAGAGGAACTAAAGAGCCTCTTGATGAAAGTGAAAGTGGAGAGTGAAAAAGTTGGCTTAAAGCTCAACATTCAGAAAACGAAGATCATGGCATCTGGTCCCATGACTCATGGCAAATAGATGGGGAAACAGTGGAAACAGTGGCTGACTTTATTTTTTTGGGCTCCAAAATCACTGCAGATGGTGATTGCAGCCATGAAATTAGAAGACGCTTACTCCTTGAAAGGAAAGTTATGACCAACCTCGATAGCATATTCAAAAGCAGAGACATTACTTTGCCAACAAAGGTCCGTCTAGTCAAGGCTATGGTTTTTCCAGTATTCATGTATGGATGTGACAGTTGGACTGTGAAGAAAGCTGAGCGCCAAAGAATTGATGTGGTGTTGGAGAAGACTCTTGAGAGTCCCTTGGACTGCATGGAGATCCAACCAGTCCATCCTAAAGGAGATAAGTCCTGCGTGTTCATTGGAAGGACTGATGTTGAAGCTGAAACTCCAATACTTTGGCCACCTGATGTGAAGAGTTGACTCATTTGAAAAGACCCTGATGCTGGGAAAGATTGAGGGCATGAGGAGAAGGGGATGACAGAGGATGAGATGGTTGGATGGCATCACCGACTCGATGGACATGGGTTTGGGTGAACTCCACGAGTTGGTGATGGACAGGGAGGCCTGGTGTGCTGTGGTTCATGGGGTCGCAAAGAGTCAGACACGACTGAGTGACTGAACTGACTGACTGACTGAGTGAACTGACTGGCTTGAAATATCATCTCCTGCCTCGCTCTTACATTGACATGAGACTCAATCCTAGAATAGGAAGACAAATCTGCCGTGATACAGACATGCTTAAGAAATGCATAAACCCAGGCTCCCTTGGTGGTTCAATGGTAAAGAATCCACCTGCCAATGCAGGAGACACAGGTTCGATCCCTGATCCAGGAGAATCCCACATGCCGCAGAGCAAGTAAGGTGGTGCACGATGACTATTGAACCTGTGCTCCAGAGCCCACGAGCCACAACTACTGAAGCCCATGCACCCTAGAGTCCATGCTCCACAACGAGAACCCACCACAATGAGAAGCCCATGCATGCACCCCAGCTACAGAGTAGCCCTCACTTGCCACAGTTAGAGATATAGCCCGAGAGGCAATGAAGACCCAGCACAGCCAAAAATAAATAAATAGAATTATTTTAAAAAAAGAAACCAAGAGTTTCACTTCTTTTCCACCCCAAGAAAAGAGTCAGCTCATGCCCAAAGAAGAATCTATACCCTAGGTGTCAGACGATGCCCCTCAAGAGCTCCTCCCCCAGGAAGCTCTGATGGCACCAAGAGCTGGTGCCAGGTTGGGGTCGGGGGCAGGGGGCTGAGGTGTACCTGTTGGAGGATCACAGCCAAGTTCTTGGAACACACAGCCTTTAGTACACATCAGACTGAAAAGGAAGCTTCACAGAAGAGCTTCTTCATGCTTATTTTTGTTTTTTGTTTTTGTTTTTTCTTGAGAAGGAATTGTCATTTAATTCTTACAGAGGTGAAAGAGAGATATAACAGAAATGTTCTGGTGGCTCAGTATTGACAATTATTCATAAACAGAGATAATTCATTTATTATTCTCCACAACCACCTGTACACGACATTATATGTAAAGTTCAGTTCAGTTCAGTTCAGTCGCTCAGTCGTGTCTGACTCTTTGCAACCCCATGAATTGCAGCACGCCAGGCCTCCCTGTCCATCACCAAGTCCTGGAGTTCACTCAGACTCACGTCCATCGAGTCGGTGATGCCATCCAGCCATCTCATCCTCTGTCGTCCCCTTCTCCTCCTGCCCCCAATCCCTCTCAGCATCAGAGTCTTTTCCAATGAGTCAACTCTTTGCGTGAGGTGGCCAAAGTATTGGAGTTTCAGTTTTAGCATCATTCCTTCCAAAGAAATCCCTTTGAAGGCTGATCTCCTTCAGAATGGACTGGTTGGATCTCCTTGCAGTCCAAGGGACTCTCAAGAGTCTTCTCCAACACCACGGTTCCAAAGCATCAATTCTTCGGTGCTCAGCTTTCTTCACAGTCCAACTTTCACATCCATATATGTAAAGTATATCTCAATAAAGCTGAAAAAGTTTTTCCCTTTTATAGTTAGGCTTGAAAGTAAGTTTTTTGTGGGGTTTTTTTGTTGTTGTTTTTTATTTTGCCTGAGACTATTTTCTATTGGAGGATAATTACTTTACAATGTTGTGTTATTTTCTGCTGTACAACACCGTCAATCAGTTGTGTGTGTACATATATTCTCTTCCTCTGGAGTCTCCCTCCCTCCCACTCCCCATCCCACTTCCCTAGGTCACCACAGAGCACCAAGCTGAGCTCCCTGTTTCACAGCAGCTTCCCACTAGCTATCTATTTTACACACGGTAGTGTCTTTATGTCAATGCGGCTCTCCTAGTTTGTCCCCTCCCTCTCCTCTGTGTCCACATGTACGTTCCCTACTTTATGTTTATTTTAACAAGTAAATCAAGTTTGCTAGGAGGAACAGGTTATAAAGAAGGACCAGGACATCTCCCAAAGTGAGATTTCCCAATTCTGCTGATTTTTTTTTAAGGCACTAAACTCTGTCACGGTAGAAGATAACTGATCTTGGAAAGAAAGGCAACACCAGTGAAGATTGTTCGTCTACCAACCAGGAGGGGAAATGGGACCAGGGCTGCAGGCTTCCCTCTTGGGAAGATGAATAAGCTTTGTTTGCATCAACAGCTCCAGCTTCTTTACACTACAAACTATTTGCTAGAAGCAGAGACTGAAGCCTACATACAGAGAACACTCAACACAAACCTAGGGTGGGAATGGAAAATGACCATCTCCTGCCGCGGCTTCCTAAAGGGTGGGTCTCCAGCTCCCAGATTCATGCTATACCACCAACATCCCACCACCCAACCATCACCAGTCACATTCTAAGAGATAAACATGATTCTCTTCTTCTTCCCTAAAATCCTCCAACTATTCACCGTCACCTACAGTAAGTGAATCAAAGTCCTTAGCATGGACTCCACACCCTTCATAATCTACCCACCTTTGAAAGCTCGTATTTTCCCATCGGCTATGTGGTGTACTGGAAAGGGAAGGATGCTCGCTGCACCAGCAGAGTCCTCTTTGCAGACTCTGATGTCTCTGAACCAGCTTTCTAACCTTATTCTGGAGAGGACTTGGTTCGGAGAGTCCAAGGATTCAAATGGGAATACATTGGACAGGAAGAACAGCAGAGAATATACATTAAATCACAAAACATACATTTGGAAAAATCCTTTCCAAGCTCTCCCAAATCAGCATCTATCAACTCTCTGACAAGCACGTAGTATGGATTAAGGAACACATCCCTTAATGTGTAAACAGTTTAACTAATTCCTTTTCAAGTTCAGGCCTTTTGAAACATAATTTTAAGTATTTGTCTTTCCTAATTCTAATGAGACTGGAGTATTTCATTTAGAGAGGTTATCTTTTCCCCGATTAAGGCAATCAAAAAGGGAAATCCAGGTTGAAAATAAACTTTCTAAGAAATATCCACTTTGTTGATGAGGCAAAAGATGAATACCCTGCTACTGAGCTTCCTCTTTGTTATCAATGAAACACAGGGTCAAAAAAAAAAAAAAAAACACACTTTTTTTTTTTAACATCATATCGAGTAGGGCTTAGTATAGAAAACTGAATAAAAAATATATATATATAAAAAAAAAAGAAAACTGAATAATCTGTTCTGGGAATTAACATGGATATTTAATATATACGAATCCAAATACATAAGGACGAGTCACTGAAACAAAATTTTTGTATTACTTAATGGAAACCTCATTGGGGGAAAAAAAATAACTGCAGCTTGTTATAAGTTACAAATTCCCTGAAAGCTCAGAAGATGTTAATTCCATTTACAAAATATAAACTAACACCAAACTTCTTGGAACTCTATTTAGCACAGTGGTGTGACCACAGGCATTCCCCACTAAAGCACACATTTTCCCTTCAGCTTCTCAGCCTTGGCAACACAGTATCTCAGCAGTGAGAAAGGTGTCTCATGCTACCTGAAGCATCTATCAAGAAATTTTATCACAAACCTCGGAAGTGACATTTTGCTTCCTCATGTGTCACAGAGCCATTTCACACCTGTGAGCAAAAATAGTGTGCCTGTAAATAACATTTTTCAAGGGAAAATTAGAAATCGACTCTGGAGCAACGGTAAATAACACCCATCTACCACAATCACTGTACCACCAACTGATACAAAGGTCTCAGGCATATAAAGGTAAAGAAAACCAAGTTGAGAAGAGAAAGAGAAAGCAAAATGGGTTATTAAAGTCTCTCTTTAATGTCTCTCATAAAGTCTCTCTACACATGACTCTTGTCATCAATCTGCTGGAGAGTTCTGTTTTTAATAGTATTTTCAAAGATTTTTTTAAGACATAGAGAAAAAATAAATTAAGAGACACTTTAATACCTGGATATACATTTCATTGATTCATTCATTCATGTACACAAACATGCATTTAATCATTTTAAGTTCTAGGGAGGCCGCAGGGATTTTTGCTCACTGCTGTATTCTCAGCTCCTAGAACAGTACCTAGCACAGGTTAAGAGCCCCGTGCATATTTTTTAAATAAATTTATACACTGAATATGTATTGAGTGCCCACCACATACCATGCCATGTGATAGGGCCCAGAAGTATAAAGATTTGCTCAAACTTTATAAAGAACACTCCTCTCAGCTCCAGATTCATGTATCTGAATGCCTCCTTAAAATATCTAATAGGCCTCTCAAACTTGACATGGCCAATACAAAACTTTTCTTTTTTTGGTACAGCTTCCTTCCCTTCCTCCCTTATCCCAAATGATTCCTAGCTTTGCTCTCCCTGTCTCAGTTCATATACTGTCATCCATTCAATGTTCAAGCCACAAAAACATAGTCAACTTCTCTTCTGGCTTCAGTCCTTACAGCTCTAACCCATCCCTTCACCACCACTCTCTAGCCCAAGCCACCTTTGTCTCTCCCTGAGGCACAGCCTTCCATGGGTCTCCCAGCTGCCACTCCTGCCAACACTGCAATCCAGCCAGAGTAATCTCTTTCAAACATGAACCAGATAGGTTCACTGTCCAAGACTCCTTTCCTTACACTGAGGTCCACTAACTCCCTGCCGTGGGGCCACAGTACTATCAGCCTGCCCCTGGTCTGCCTCCCCCCATCCTGCTCTGTGCCCCTCTTCCCTCCTGCTCACTATGCTCCAGCCTCACTGACCATCTGTGTTTCCTTAACATCTCCAAATATGTCCTCCCTCCAGGGCCTCGTACATGCTCTTCCTTCACTAGAATGTTCTTCCCCTGAAATGATCCAGATTTCTCTTCAAATGTCACCTTCTGAGAAAAGTCTTCCACGACCACCTGCCCAAGTTTCTGATTCTAGCATACCACTGATGCTCACTTAGTCCTGAGTGAACAGCTAAGAGGTCTCCAAATAGAGCCAATCCTGAGCCTCTCTTTCCTTCCCCAGCAACACCAAGAGGTAGAAGGATTCTTTCACTAGCGTTAAACTGACTCCCCTCCCTCGCTTTCTCAGCAGCTGCTTTTCTCAACAACCAAAAGAGCTAGACAACTGCAACCTCACCCACACAGGAGTCGGCCTTGCTTTACTCTCCTGCTCTGAGATGGAATCTGTCTGAGAGGTGACTCTGTGGGTCATGCTGAATGAGCATTAGCCAGTTCTGTCACATCACTGAAAAGAACTTCCCTGTCCAAAAAGGAAGCACAACAATTTAACTCCTACCTGTACATCTAAAAAAACACACCTTGGGAGACAAACAAGAATCAGCTCTATTCATAATACTCAACAATTAGAAACAACCCAAATATCCAACAAAAGCAAACTAGATAAATCAATTTTGGCATACTTATGGAATAGAATTCATTTATCAACAAATAACACACAAAACAATATGAATGAATTTTACAAGTAAACATTGAACAAAAGAAACCAAACTCACAAAACACATTTTATATGGTTTTTATATAAAAGAGCCAGCAATGGGAAAACCTCAACTATACTTCATATTCTCAGGAATAATACAGAGGTGGTAGAACTGTAAGGAAATGTAAGGAAGCAACTAGTTAGGAGACAGTTGATCTTTGCGGTGGAGAAAGGCAGCAGGAATTGGAATGGAATACACAGGGTGTCTCTGGGGGATACTGAAACAGTGTTTTATTTCTGGACTTGGGTGATGGTAACACAGATGTTTACTGTGGACTTTGATAACTGGCATATTTATATTTTATGCACTTTTCCCTATATATGTTATATTTGGAAGAGTTTTTAAAAAATTAAAGCGAAAAAATAATAATAATAAAATAAAATAAAAAATTAGAGCGTATCCTTGCTAGGTGGAAAAGAACTGCCCCAGGATGTATTAATAGCAAATAAATTCTCACCTATCATCACTTGTTAACAAATTCCAATCTATTAATATTTAAGCACTGCTATAAGGTTTTTCAATACGTACAAACAAACACAGTCCTAGCTGAGACAGCATTCAAAAGGCAAATGGAAGAAGAGGGGCAATGGAGGAAACAAACAGCTGTTGTTAGGGAACCAGAAAAGCAGCTTAGATAGGAAAGCCAACTTGAGACCAAAAGACTACCACAAGGTAGTCAGATAGGATGAAACCTTAAAAACGGTCATTTCACTTGTGTATTAGAAAGTTTTCTTCAGCAGGAGTGAACAGAAGAAAATTAGATTAATTGCATTCATATTATATTTAGAGTGATAGTATATTTATACTTCACTGACTTATGAAATCTCCCATGTACTAAAAACACTTGTTTGTACAATGTTTCTTAATTGGCCAAGAGAATCATGTATTAACACATTTCAGAGAGGATGGCAAAGAATTTCAGTGGAGCCTGAGTTAACCTCTAGAAGGAGTAGGAAAAATTAACTGGCATGACTGCTTACGGCAGTATCGCCCTAACCAGAACCAGTCTAATAGATTCTTCTCAACAGGGTGGAAGATTCTATAAAAGAAGGAGGTAGAAAAGGGAAGGGAAGGAGGAAGGAAAGGAGACAGGGGGAGAAAGGGAGGAAAGAGAAGGAATGCATTTAGTATTATAAGAGATGTGAGCATAACAAGCAGTCAACCTATTCACAAGAGAGTCAGGGAAGACTCAGGAGAAGTTGTTTATAAATTGAGACCTAAGGATGGTGGAATTAGCCAGAACAAAATGAGAGAGAGTTCCAGGACTGGATCAGAAAGGATCATGGGAAGTATATTAACATGTCTTAATCATTATAAACATCTCTCTCAAGGTTTTTGTCCATCAGTGTGCTTGTATTTAACAGATAATCTACTATTTTGAATTATGCCAACTTGATTTGTCTGATAATTTGAAACACTGACCACCATCCAGTAGTCACTAAGTGGATTTTGCAGTGGTTTCCCAGATCCCAGATTATACCACAGTACTAGAACAAAGTCCATCACTATTATAACTTTTAGTATCAGGGACGGGAAGCCTGGTGGGCTGCCGTCTATGGGGTCGCACAGAGTCGGACACGACTAAAGCGACATAGCAGTAGCAGCATCATTTATTGAGGTTTATCAGTGGACACAAGGAAGGGCAAACTCCAACAACATCCCAGTCATTGATTTGAGAAGGGATGTTCGGAGTCACACGTAAGACCAAATCAGACCACGGTGGGGTTTTGTGGCAGACCCAAGTACTCACTGTATATCATTTAGTGCTAAGGGCAGCCTTTGAAATAGCTGAGATTTAAGAGTAAAAATCTTTGCTTCACTCTGTATAATACAGAAATGGAAAATGACAAGGAAAAAGCTCCTTTTTTCACTTTGCCTTTATTCTTCCTGTTTGGAAATTGCTATGGATTAGTGCAATGTGAAATCCATCTTTTTGTACTTCAATTTCTCAGCCATTTACTCCCTGGTAATAGCTGAAGAAGATAAGAATTTGGCCAAGATGAAAAAAAGTTACCCTGTGACCTTGTGTAGAAAACTTCAAAGGGCCTGACTCAGATTACCATTACTAATATAGTCATGGCAGCCAGGACTTTCCATCTAAATCCTTGTATCCTGCTAAGAAAACCCAAATGGGTGAAAACAATTTCTTGGGCTTAAATTGCAAAGAGAAAAAAATTAAAGCACGTAGACAATATATCCAGTTACCAAAGTTTTTATGAGCTTAGCATAAAGTAGTCTCTCAAACATTCGTTAGATGAGTTAACCAGTGAATGACAGTCAAAGGACGAAAAGAAGAGGGGAAATGAAATTCAATAGCAAGAATTAAAAACATTTAAACATGCTTTGAGTATAGACATTAAATATAATTTAAATCAAGATAACTGATGACTGGGAGATGACTGATATACAATGAGCTATCATCTCAATGAAATTGTTAAGAAGGTAACTGACTAGAAATCAGGCTATAACGCAGTATTCTTTCTCCTTCCTTACCCCACACTCTTTATCTGCTAATCACCTCTCTTCCCTCTTCTCCCATACCATTTCCCTAACCACTTGTCCTTTGAAAACTTTTTTCTCAGAGCTTCCAAAGAAGGAATGGCCCTTCATTCTTTTTATTCTAGTAACACTGACACCTTCAGTGGACTAAGTCTGTTCAATTCTTTGTTCGTCACTGAATTATTATTTTTTTTACTGGCAGAGTATGTTTTATTCTACTTCTTTAAAACAGAACAAAATATAAGAATGCAAATATTAAAGTAAATATATCTAAATTTTAATTTTAAATAAACATCTAACTGATGCACTTCTCTTGTACAGTCTGACTCATGTGCTTCTGTATCATTTTAATCCAGTGTGGTATGTTTTATCATAAATTATGTTTCTGTTCTGCATATAAAATATTTCTTGATATATTTATTTTTACATTCATCAAGGCAAGCATATTTCATATCCATTAGTTTTGGGGTTACAATTGAAATATTCAAGAAAATTATTCAAATTTAAACAACCACTTAAATTTGTAGAGGAAACTGAAAATAAGGATTAATAAGTGGAAATTCATTTAGAAGAGGTGTTTAAAAAACTTTAAAGAAAGTTTATAAAGAAACAAAAGATACTACTTTAACTCATATTTTTCTTTGTAGAGAGGACAAAGAAAAAATGTATTCCGATTTGTACATTTTAAGATAGATTTTGTAAATGGAATACTTTATTTTCTTTTTTAAAAACTATTTTATATTGGAGTAGAGCCAGTTAACAATGTTGTGACAGTTGTTGGTGCACAGCAGAGTGTCTCAACCATACAACTACATGTATCATTTCTCCCCAGATTCTTTTCCCATCCAGACTACCGCATAAAATTGATCAGAGTTCTCTGGCCTTCATGGTAGGTCCTTGTTTGTTATTTATTTTAAATATAGTAATGTGTACTTGACAGCAGGTTATGTGCCCCTAGTAGGTGTGAGACACTTTGCTTAGTCTCGGGCGATTAACAGTCAGGAAGACACGTTTGGTCTCACCCTCAGCCTGTTTAGAGTCTTTGTGGGGATAGGAATGAATAAACAGTCAATTATAATGCAAAGAGACATATTTGGAGCTCAGGGGGATACATGGCCTAACACTGGAACTTACAACCTAGTTGAGGAGAACGGACACTTGAAATTTAAAGGAAGGTAGTACTGGCTTGGGCTTCCCAGGTGTGCTAGTGGTAAAGAAACCACCTGCCAGTGCCGGAGACAAAGAGACGCAGGTTCAACCCCTGGGTAGGGAAGATGCGCTGGAGGAGGGCACGGCAACCACTCCTGTATTCTTGCCTGAAGAATCCCACGGACAAAGGAGCCTGGTGGGCTATAGTCCATAGGGTCACAAAGAGTCAGACACGACTGAAGCAACTTAGCGTGCAAGCAGTGTTGGCGTGCAGGTCAAGAAAACCACTTCCCTGGTGGTTGGGTGGTTAGGACTCTGCACTCCCACTGTAGGGGGCACAGGCTCCATCTCTGGCTGGGGAACCAAGGTCCCACAAGTGTGCGGGGCAGCCAAAAACAGAGAGAGAACCACTTAATGGATGTGGCTAGAGGATTGCTGGTGAGAGAAAGTGAGGTCTAAGATGAAATCTAAAGATGAGAAAACCTAGCCAGATGGAAAGGTGGGAAAAGTAAGGGAATGACTCTCAAGCAGAGGTAACTGCATGTATGAAGTCCCTGAGCTGTTGGATCAATATTGCAAGAACATGTTTCTATCCAAGCCCTTCACTTTATGTGAAATAGGAAAACTGACCACTTTTCTAAGTGCTGTCACACTGGGCTTTTCTGTCTCCTCACCAAAGGCCACTGGAAATATCCTTCCTACCCTGTCCCTTGCCCTCCTCTTCCTTCAAAATACAACTTGGCAATTCATCATGTTTTGCCTTAAAATCTTACATTTAGATAGCTCTTTTCAAACATCCTGTATGTGTCTTGTTGATGCTTATAATATATGTACTGTTTCAAACGCCCCTTCTCTTCAACTAGATTGCAAGTAGTTCCTTAAGAGTAGTCTCGGATTTTCTGTGTCTTTCTTCCTGGCACAGCACTCGACAAAAGTCAATGCTTACTATTTACTAATTGTTTAGTAACATGGTTTAAGTGAGTAAAGAACAAAATTACCACCCAAAGCTACCTAGTCATCAAAATTCTTGACTATTCTCAAAGGGGAGATGGAAAAGACTAAATTTTTTTGGTGTCACTTCCAATGGATCTGTGTAGGAAGCCACTGTGATAAGAAATTATCTAAGTGTTCTTCATTCTATAAACACAATAAATTTGGGCTACAAGTTCAAATAGTTGGGTCAGTATGACATTAAAACCATTTTTACTTCAAGAATAATTCTGACCAGGGGTCAAATATTTATTCCTCTTTCCTAGGATGCTGCTGACACCTAAATCTCCAATATCCCTAAATTTCCACAGAGGAAAGGAAGATTCTCTTCAAGGACCAGTTGAAAAGACATACTTGGGGTAAGCAGCAGTAAGTTTCCAAAAGACTGATGTCCAGAAGTTAAAAGCAAAATTTCTAGTCAAAATAAAAAGATACATGTAGCACACTCCCTCAGATAAGATTTTCCAGACAAAAACAGAAACAACTTGAACTTTGAGAAAGATTATTTTCCTCAGGCAGCATCAGAGGACTTTGTGCATTTATTCGGTTCAGTGGTTTACAAAGCTGTGGATGCCTTAGAGTTCAAAACAAGTGCCCGTTCCCTGTGTGAGCTGCTCAAGGCTCAGAGGTGTCGTGTTGTTCAGTGGAAAATGTCACTGAAAATGAAAAAGGATACTAACACACACTACCAGCATACTAGTACTGATTAAAAGATAAGTCTCATGTGCTTTTCCACATTCGGGGACTACCTAGCACAATCAAGGTACCATAGCTGATAATTTGCACTTGCCCAATACAACAAGGTGCGCTTAAACAGTCAAGATTTCATTTAGATGTACTCACACATTTACCCTTCTATGGAGGGGGCCACTCCAGGTGGCATGCAGCATCTTAGTTCCCCAGCAAGGAACTGAACCCATGCCCCCACCCCAACACAGGGAATGCGGAGTCTTAACAGTGGACGACCAGGGAAGTCCACCACTTAGGACTTAAAACAGACTTACTTATGGTGGAAGCTTAGGCTGTCCCGCACTACTCAATATTATTACCAAATTGTTGGAGAGGTTTGAAATTTTTTAAGTTATCTCAACAAACACATATTAAGCACCTACTAGGTTCCAAGTACTGAACTGGACCAGGGACAATTAAACGCAATTCTTGCCTTTGTTGCTGTTGTTTAGTCACCCACTCTTTCATGACCCTGTGGACTGTAGCCCACCAGGCTCTGCTGTCCAGAGGATTTCCCAGGCAAAAATACTGGAGTTGGTTACCATTTCCTTTTCCAGGGGATCTTCCTGACCCAGGGATCAAACCCACTTCTCCTGCTTGGCAGGAGGATTCTTTCCCACTGAGCCACCTGGAAAGCCCTACCTTGCCTTTATAAATTAACAACCTAATAGTGAAGACAAACAGGTAATAATTTTAATAAACTGTGATAGCTGCCACAATAAAAGCAGGAAGAACACAATGGATTCCAGAGAAGCAAAGAAGAATAGCAATCATCCAACTAAGGTTACATAGCTGAAAGGGATACCAACAGTGCTAACAGCAAAGTAAGAGAGGTTACTGCTGCGGCTAAGTCACTTCAGTCGTGTCCGACTCTGTGCGACCCCACAGACGGCAGCCCATCAGGCTCCATTGTCCCTGGGATTCTCCAGGCAAGAACACTGGAGTGGGTTGCCATTTCCTTCTCCAATGCATGAAAGTGAAAAGCGGAAGTGAAGTCGCTCAGCCGTGTCCGACTCTTAGCGACCCCATGACTGCAGCCTACCAGGCTCCTCCATCCATGGGATTTTCCAGGCAAGAGTACTGGAGTGGGGTGCCATTGCCTTCTCCGAGAGAGGTTACTACCATTCTTCAACTGCTTTCCTGAAGGACACATTTTAAAACCACGTATTTTTCTATCAGGAACTTAGTGTTTAATTCAACTGGTCATAAGACCCAAACAGATTTTTTAAAGAGAAAGAATAACACACTTCACCAGCTCTAGGTAACCTGCTCAAGCACCCACTTACCTTTAAAACAAAAGTCAATGCTACTTTGAGTTTACAAGGTTCAAGATCACCCTAAATAATCTAGAGAATCTCAAGTGACTCCCGGTTGCCTATAACCAGAAAAGCAAGAGAAGGCCAAATCAAATCCAAAAGCAATGTAGAACAGAGCTAGAGCTCTTTGCACTCCCAAGTCCCTCCAGTTTTCCTTCTTACCTGCCTTTCCAAGCCACAGTCACCTAAAGTCCCCCATCCTCTGATCACTTGCCCTCTAGCCATATAACCAAAGTTCCCCCAGGTGTTCTTTGGCTTACTAATCAGCTAACTTTTATACAGTCTTGCATACAATGTAAGCGCTGCCTTAGACTTGTGAAGACATGAGTTTTTCTACTTCTATTCATTGGATCAAATTATCCTACGTCAATTGCTATTTCCACATCTCCTTTTCTTTCCTGTCCCACCTCAAATCTCTGCCCACCCCCTCATCACATTCATCTGTTAAAGCAACAGTGGAAGGAAGATGGTATAGAAGGAAGAACCTGGATTCTGGAATTAGACATCTCTGATTCAGACTCTGACAATAACAGCTTATTAAGTCACTTAATATCTATGACACCCAGTTTCTCCTCTGTAAAATGAGGATAGCCCCCCTAATGCATGGCGGAGGAAAACTGAGATATATGTAAAGTTCCTGGTATGCTTAGGTGTTAGGCACTTAGCATACAATAAATGCCAGTTGCTTTTCTTTCTTAAGACCCAACTTAAATCCCTGCTATTCTGAGAAGCCTCTCAGCTCACCTGCCAAGTATTCATCTCTGCTGTAGCATAGTAGGATTTCCAAAGTCTCTGAATGCCTTGATGGTAAGAAAATCTGCAGTTGAGAAACTTTAGACCTTATGGAGGAAACAAGATTAGAGAACTAAGAACATCGTTAAACCTGAACAGTTTTAAATTCAGTAAAATGAAACTATAATCCAACTTGCTAAATAAAAACAATGTCAATGACATTTAGACCTTATAATTAGTCATTAGAACTACTGTGGTATTATTTTCCAATTACCACTCCCTGCTCATTAGACTTCTAGTTTCTCATCCTGTAATTAATAAAGCTGCTTGTAAATTCCTTTGGCTTTGAGGCAAATAATCCAGGTTCTGCCAGAAGGTGTGTTTTTATCTGCCTCCAAGTGTTGGACGCCCATCTGATCCTATAGCTCAGTGCTATTGACTCCAACTCTTAAATTTCAACATGGTCTCCAGAACAAGGAAGCACATAGATACTTGAGAGGATAAAAGCTTTAGATATTCTCTGATAAAGCACTGCGTGTGTATCACCAAGTAGGCACTCGGCAATCCCACTTCCAGTACTTGGGTCTGTGTGGCTCTCCTGGGTCCATGACAACTTCATGTTCCAAAGCTTTTTAGCCTCCAACCACCCATAACTGCAGTGCCACCATCCAAAGTGGAACTCTTTTTCAGCCTCTTCTGTTAACTCCCTCAGGCTTCTTGAACAATTCTAGTCCTGTTCTGTTTTCCCCTCAACTCTCTTTCCTAATACCTTTTTTAATGCTATTAAATACTTGACACTCCTCCATTATCAGTTCCTATGTAACCGGCTACTTGGCTCCTTCTATATAAAAAAAGCAAAAAACTAACATTTATGTGCCAGGCCCCATTCCATTCTAAATACTTCAAAGGTATTACTCATTTAACATTCATGACAAAATCTGAAGAAAGCTACTATTATTATCCCCATTTTACAGGCGAGCAAACCAAGTCTCAGAATGTTTATAAGACAGAGAGTCAGGATTCAAGTTTTGGCAGTGTAGGGAGCCAACACTTGCTAAATTTCCTTGATTCTTTGCTCAACCTCAGGCCACCCCAGTGTCTGTTTTTGGTTCTGCATGAAGCGTGTTTTCAGGTGAAATAAACTTGTGAAGTCACAGCCTGTTTTCTTCTCCTTCTCCCCTTCCTCTTCTTTACGTTGTCTGATGTCAAATACTTGCTGCTTGACCACATCCACGTGTCACCACAATTAGGTAGTTTCTCAGGTAGAAATCTCTCCATGTCATATCCCAAAGTCTCCTCCTGCCTTATCCCATCTCTAACTGAGAAATGTGCATGCTCTTTGGTGTCTCCAATAAGAGTGTGATACAGAAACATTTAAAACCATTACTCTGAATCAGACCTCAGACTGCTCAGCACAGTATTCTGCTTTCTGACAAAGCAGAAAAAAACAAAGGACATTTTGCAAAAGACACCTACAGGGAGCTCCCTGGAAACCCAGTGGTTACAACTCTATGTTTCCACTGCAGGGGCATGGGTTCAATCCCTGGTCAGGGAACTAAGATCCCGAAAGCCGTGTGGCATGCCAAAATTAATAACAGTAAATAAAGATATGTTTTTAAAAAGACATCTATAGCTGCATGCCACAATTCTTAATGCCTTTTAAAGAACTTTAATGGATATATCACTCACTAATATTTCATGCCTTTTGGAATTAACTAATACTATCAAGGTAGAAACTTTTATAGATGTTCTATAATATCTCTAATGAACATGAAAGCTAACTTTTGTGTCAAGATATATCCTCTTCTGGGTTCTCCTGGTGGCTCAGACGGTAAAGAATCTGCCTGCAATGTGGGAGACCCGGGTTCGACCCCTGGGTCGGGAAGATTCCCTGGAGAAGGGAATGGCAACCCACTCCAGTATTCTTGCCTGGAGAATCCCATGGACAGAGGAGCCTAGTGGGCTACAGTCCATAGGGTCCCAAAGAGTTGCACACGACTGAGCATCTAACACTTTCACTTTTCATATCCCCTACTTCTTACATGATTCTATGACTCATTGAATAACTATGTGTGTGCCATTCAATTACTCAACAAGCATTTATTGAGCTCTGGGATATAACAGCGACCAAGACAGATACTATTATTTCTCTCTGGGAGCTTTAACACCAGAATAGGACATACAATAAACACACAGTATTTCACTCCAGATAATAAGTGCTGTGAAGAAAACCATACAAAATGATGTGTGAGAAAATGAAATGAGTGGGCACAGGAGAAATGAGTTTAGACTGAGTTATCAAGGAAGACCCCTCTGAGAAGATGGCACTCAGCTAAGACCTGAACACCAAGAAGCAAGCAAGCATGTTCCAGGCACAGGCAATAGTGAATGCAGGGTCTTCAGGTAGAAAAAAAGACCAAGGCATTCACGCCCTTGGAGAGTTCACCTCTGTCTTCATGACTTTATAAAATTTATACATAAATCCTGTCAATCTTAATTGTTGTGGACTAAAACATGCAAATCACATCTATAAGATGAGTTTCTTATCCCCCTTAGCAGCAGCAACAGCTTATCACCACAATGGCCAAATTTCCAGGACTGTTGTGTCTTGATTTCCTCCAGAGCATTCCTATCAGGACGAGTTGCAAATACCCAGCAATACCTGTTGATAATTAACACCAACAGACCATGGAAAACAGATTTTGCAAGTCAGTCAGCCATAAAATACTTACTAAACAAGATTGCAAGAGATTTAGCCCAGTTCTTTGGGAACTGGGCCATCCATTCCTGCATAACCACCTTGCCCAATCCCTTTCCTGGTTCCCAGGAGCCTAAATAGCTGTGCTGAGTGATAACCTTTCTTGATCTGTGGTAAACCAGTAGTTAACAAGCTGCTGCTGCTGCTGCTAACTTGCTTCAGTCTAGGATTGTCTTTTTCATTGTGTTGTGTTGGAACACTGCTAAGACCTCAGGCTTGTACCTGGTACCAGATTAGTCATTTAGTAAAAGTTCTAGTACCTCACTTGAGAAAGAGTTAATTTACAAAAAGATAAACTTTACCGAACATTCCTGGTGAGCTGACATCCTAGGCTTTAAAAGCATCATAAAGTTAAAAATAAACCAAATTCCATACAATTATTACATCCTCACTTTGGGAATAGATATACTTTTTTTGTATTCAATCCATTCATTATTCATACAGATGAATTTATGGGACTTGTCATAAACTCTTTTCCCCAAACCGAGTCTGTCTCCACACTCCAAAGGCTTTGAGGAGCTGCCTCCTTAGTATCCCCTTTGCTATCACCAGGGCGTGACGTTCTCCCTCAGTCTCATCTTCACTCATTGGCCCACACATCTCTGGAGAACAGGAAGACATCCTCTACTTGGATGTTGGTCCATCACCATCTCTTACTAAGGAAAAAAAAAAATGTTTAACGCCCTGAAATGTGGTGCTTCCCTAAATGGAGCCAGTTTGCCTCTCTGGGTCCTGAGGCTTAGGCTAGTTTTCAATCCTAGAAACATTATACCTCGATGGTGATAACAATTAAGAGAGTGCCAAACATAGGAAACCTAAGTTCAAGTCTTGTATTTTTGTATTTATTCAAAACATTCTTATTACATATCTGTTAAGTACCAGACTCTGCATCACTTTATTTTCCCCCGCTTTGGACAAGTAACTAGACTGCTCTATGCTCCAGTTTTCTTACTTGTTCATAACTTTAGAGAGAAGACATTGTACCTGATGCTCTCTAGTCCTTTGCAGTTCTAAATGTCTTTGCTTCTAAACCCGTTTCTAACTTCCATATTCTAACTTAATCACACTCATCTCTAAGTAAACTGACTTTATCATGTGGAAATTTCTATTAAAACAAAGGCCAGTATTGCCTATATCTCCAAAGGCATTAATATAATTCCATTGATTGAGAGAGAAAAAATTAATCAGTATTTCTGAAATTTAGATAATTACTTTCAAGGATAATCAATAAGGAAATTATACTATATATATTCATAAACAAAAGATTAATATGATATAAGTGGCTCAGAACCAGTTTCCTCAAGAGAAAAAACAGGTATATAGCCAAGTACTGAAAATATAAATCAATATGTAAACCACAAAGATGAATCCGTTCAGTTCAGTCGCTTAGTCGTGTCCGACTCTTTGCGACCCCATGAATCGCAGCACGCCAGGCCTCCCTGTCCATCACCAACTCCCAGAGTTCACTCAGACTCTTGTCCATCGAGTCAGTGATGCCATCCAGCCATCTCATCCTCTGTCATCCCCTTCTCCTCCTGCCCCCAATCCCTCCCAGCATCAGAGTCTTTTCCAATGAGTCAACTCTTTGCATGACATGGCCAAAGTACTGGAGTTTCAGCTTCAGCATCATTCCCTCCAAAGAAATCCCAGGGCTGATCTCCTTCAGAATGGACTGGTTGTATCTCCTTGCAGTCCAAGGGACTCTCAAGAGTCTTCTCCAACACCACAGTTCAAAAGCATCAATTCTTCGGCGCTCAGCCTTCTTCACAGTCCAACTCTCACATCCATACATGACCACAGGAAAAACCATAGCCTTGACTAGATGAACCTTTGTTGGCAAAGTAATGTCTCTGCTTTTGAATACGCTATCTAGGTTGGCCATAACTTTCCTTCCAAGGAGCAAGTGTCTTTTAATTTCATGGCTGCAGTCACCATCTGCAGTGATTTTGGAGCTCAAAAAAATAAAGTCTGACACTGCTTCCACTGTTTCCCCATCTATTTCCCATGAAGTGATGGGACCAGATGCCATGATCTTTGTTTTCTGAATGTTGAGCTTTAAGTCAACTTTTTCACTCTCCACTTTCACTTTCATCAAGAGGCTTTTTAGTTCCTCTTCACTTTCTGCCATGAGGGTGGTGTCATCTGCATATCTGAGGTTATTGACATTTCTCCCGGCAATCTTGATTCCAGCTTGTGTTTCTTCCAGTCCAGCATTTCTCATGATGTACTCTGCAAAGAAGTTAAATAAGCAGGGTGACAATATACAGCCTTGACGAACTCCTTTTCCTATTTGGAACCATTCTGTTGTTCCATGTCCAGTTCTAACTGTTGCTTCCTGACCTGCATACAGATTTCTCAAGAGGCAGGTCAGGTGGTCTGGTATGCCCATCTCTTTCAGAATTTTGCACAGTTTATTGTGAGCCACACAGTCAAAGGCTTTGGCATAGTCAATAAAACAGAAATAGATGTTTTTCTGGAAATCTCTTGCTTTTTCCATGATCCAGAGGATGTTGGCAATTTGATCTCTGGTTCCTCTGCCTTTTCTAAAACCAGTTTGAACATCAGGAAGTTCACAGTTCACGTATTGCTGAAGCCTGGCTTGGAGAATTTTGAGCATTATTTTACTAGCATGTGAGATGAGTGCAATTGTGTGGCCGTTTGAGCATTCTTTGGCATTGCCTTTCTTTGGGATTGGAATGAAAACTGACCTTTTCCAGTCCTGTGGCCACTGCTGAGTTTTCCAAATTTGCTGGCATATTGAGTGCAGCACTTCCACAGCATCATCTTTCAGGATTTGAAAGAGCTCAACTGGAATTCCATCACTTCCACTAGCTTGTTCGTAGTGATGCTTTCTAAGGCCCACTTGACTTCACATTCCAGGATGTCTGGCTCTAGGTCAGTGATCACACCATTGTGATTATCTGGGTCGTGAAGATCTTTTTTGTACAGTTCTTCTGTACAAAAGAACAAAGATGAATAGACAATATAAAAAACAGGTATACATATACATTGCTGGCAACATTGTATACTCTTTCTAAAGTGTAAGTTGACCTCATATATCAAGGGCCATAAAATTGGTTATGAAGATTTATTACAGTAATGGTCCTTTATTATTATATATTTTGATTTGGGGTTCACTCATGTAATTTATCCAGTTAGCATGCTCTCTTTCCAATCATGCTCCTTGGCCTTAACCATGAGAACACACTTAGGTTAGCCTGATGAGTAGATAAAAAACACACAGGGGAAAACCAAGCCTTTCCAGCTGGGACCCACAATATGCCTGAGTTAAGGAGCTGTAACTCTGGGTTTAAGAATACAAAAATATCCAGTTCCCAAGAAGGTAAAATTCACCATTTCTGCATCCAATCAAAACTTACCAAGTATATTATTTTGCTAGGATTTGGGTAATAAAGTAACACCAACTGGTTGGCTTAAGTAACAGAAATACATTGTCTCACAATTCTGAGGCTAGAAATCTGAGATTAAGGTGTTGGCAGAGTTGGTTCCTTCTAAGGAATGAAAGGATGTTTCAGGTCTTCTTTCTTGACTTGTAGATGGCCACTTTCTCCCTGTGTTTCTTCACTTGACTAATTATGTATGTGTCTCTAAATTTCCCCTTTTTGGAAGAACACCAGTCATATTGGGTTAGGGCCACCCTCATGACTTCTATCTAACTTGACCAACTCTGTTTTAACCTTATCTCCAAATAAAACCACATTCTGAGGTACTGGGGGTTAGAACTTCAACATATAAGCCAGGGTGGGGAGGGGAGAGGGTATACACAATTCCGTCTATAACACCAAGCACTCAAATAAACAATAAAATATACACCATACTGGGAAAAGTCAATCAATTGAAATGAAGCAATAGGGACAATAGAATTAGTATTTGATAAAGCCATTAGAGGCATTACTAAAAAACTGTATTCTGCTTGTTCAAGACGTTAGAAGAAAGTGGTATGATTGTTACATAGACTTGGAAGATATAAAAGGACTCAACTGAAACTTCTAGAGATGTAAAAATATAATGTGTGAGATGAAAAATTCACTGGAAGGAATTAATAGCAAGTTAAACAAAGCAGAAGTAATAATTACTGAACTTGAAAACACCACAACAGTAATTATCAAAAGTGGAACTCAGAGGAAAAAAGACTGGGGAAAAATGAGCAGAGTATCATGATCTGTGGGACAGCTTCAAGCAGCCTCATATCTGAGCAAATAAGCTGCCAAAGGAGAGGTGAAAGAGAAAAAAATTACATAAAGAAATAATTTTTTCCAAAATTTCCAAATGTGATGAAAATGAAGGCTACAGGGCCAAGAAACTTTAAAACTCCAAATACAAGAAATATGAATAGAACTATACCAAGTCACATCATTACCAAATCTCTTGAAACCACTGATAAAGAGAAATCTTAAAAAGAAACCAGTGAAAAGACATTAAGTACAGAGAGCCAAAGATAAAAATGACAGCAGACTTCTTCTTGTAAACAACAAAACCAAGAGACAATGGGACATCTCTAAAGCACTGAAAGACAAAAATCTGTCAACCTAGAATTCTATACTCAGTAAAAATAACTTTAAAAAATGAAGGTGAAATGAAGATTTATTGAGACATACAAAGCTGAAAGAATTTATCAACAGCAAACCTTCCCTGCAAGAAATGTTAAAGGGAGTTCTTTGGGCAGAGGAAAACAACACCAAATGGAAATCTAGATCTATCCAAGGAAGGAAAATATCAAATCTGTAACTATGAAGGCTCTAAATAGAAACATCTCTGTTATTTCCTCCCTCCCATCACCGCTCAGTACATGTTTCACTTAGAAACACAACTGAATGAGGCTTCACTACTCATGTATACTTTATATATAGATCCTACATGGTAAACTGTATTTATTCAATAGTCATTCAACAAATATTCATTGAGGCTGTTATATATTTCAGACACTAGGGATAAGCTCACTAAAACAGACAAGCCCCCTTAACAAGCTCAGTGAGCTCACACTCCAGCATCTGACCTTCTAATTGACAGACATAAGAACATAGTATCAAAGTCATACTGCAATTTGCTAATTTTGTTTTATTTATTTATTATTATTATTTACAATATTGTATTGGTTTTGATTCCCTTCAGACTGCAAAATCTTCAGTTTGGTTGTTTCATTTGTCTTTATAATTCAGTAATCCAGTACAACAATCCAATTATTAATACATGGCCTCTATATACTGTCAGTACTGTTAGTGACACAGGCCTAGAACATAATGCAATATAAACAAAGTAATTCTGTTATTTTTCGTCTTGTGAAATTTTTATCACGCTGCTGAAATTGGAGTAGGAAGAAAGGTGAAAAGGAACAAAGAAGCCATTCAGGACTAGAACAAGATTCTGTTTCTTTTATAATCTATATATTTTATAAAATGATGTTCAGACGCTCACCACAGACATACACAGTAATGCAATTGAAATGAAAATGCACAATTATCTGAAAGCCAAGAGTACCTGGAAGAAGCAAATATGCTAGACTTAAGCGCTAATTTTGTTACTAAAATTATGAATAAACCTGGCTTGGAACTTCCTGGCAGCCACAGCAAAAAGAAAACACAACTGGTAAGAAATTGTGGTTGGTCTTATGGAGAAAATATTATTAACATGCAAATACTCACTGCCTTCTACTTTCTTTTCCCTTGATGTAGTAAAATATTACTTCTCCAAGCCAAGCTTTTGATAGATGCTAGAGCTGTTGAGGGATGTGGAGAAAACAAGAATATACACCATGAGGAAACTCATGTCTTCTATATCACTATCAGAAGGGAAAATCACGTATTTTGGTATTTTACTATTATGAAAGATGTTCTTGCCCAGGAAGTAGGTTACTACTTTGAGAGCATATGTAAATTGTATCCATCATTTTACACTGGTTAAGTGCCTCACTTACTTTTGCCAATGAGCAGTCAAGCAAGTACTCTTCTATAAGATTCTGAATATTGAATCACTGGGAACCAAAATGGTGAAATACTGAAATCATCATCTTCAAATCATCAATGGCTATTTTTATGTCAGGTTTTCATTTGAGAAGAAAGGAGAAAAGTATATTCTAATTCACTTCCTAGAAGCAGCCATAATCAGCAGCTACCTGCAGTGATAAAATTCAATAAATTAAGCTTCATTTAAAAATCTGTTCAACAGCAACAATAAAAAAGGCATCAATGGATTTTCACTTTTCAAACTTCTGGAAAATGGCTACCACTCATCAGTTCAGTTCAGTTCAGTTCAGTCAGTCGTGTCCGACTCTTTGCAACCCCATGAATCACAGCACGCCAGACCTCTCTGTCCATCACCAACTCCCGGACTTCACTCAAACTCATGTTCATCGAGTCAGTGATGCCATTCAGCCATCTCATCCTCTGTCGTCCCCTTCTCTTCCTGCTCCCAAGCCCTCCCAGCATCAGAGTCTTTTACAGTGAGTCAACTCTTCGCATGAGGTGGCCAAAGTATTGGAGTTTCAGCTTCAGCATCAGTCCTTCCAATGAACACCCAGGACTGATCTCCTTTACGATGGACTGGTTGGATCTCCCTGCAGTCCAAGGGACTCTTAAGAGTCTTCTCCGATACCACAGTTCAAAAGCATCAATTCTTCAGCGCTCAGCTTTCTTCACAGTCCAACTCTCACATCCATACATGACCACAGGAAAAACCATAGCCTTGACTAGACGGACCTTTGTTGGCAAAGTAATGTCTCTGCTTTTGAATATGCTATCTAGGTTGGTCATAACTTTCTTTCCAAGGAGTAAGTGTCTTTTAATTTCATGGCTGCAATAACCATCTGCAGTGATTTTGGAGCTCAAAAATATAAAGTCTGACACTGTTTCCCCATCTATTTGCCATGAGTGATGGGACCAGATGCCATGATCTTAGTTTTCTGAATGTTGAGCTTTAAGTCAACTTTTTCACTCTCCTCTTTTCCTTTCATCAAGAGGCTTTTTAGTTCCTCTTCACTTTCTGCCATAAGGGTGGTGTCATCTGCATATCTGAGGTTATTGACATTTCTCCTGGCAATCTTGATTCCAGCTTGTGTTTCTTCCAGTCCAACGTTTCTCATGATGTACTCTGCACAGAAGTTAAACAAGCAGGGTGACAATATACAGCCTTGACGAACTCCTTTTCCTATTTGGAACCAGTCTGTTGTTCCATGTCTAGTTCTAACTGTTGCTTCCTGACCTGCATACAGATTTCTCAAGAGGCAGGTTAGATGGTCTGGTATGCCCATCTCTTTCAGAATTTTCCACAGTTTATTGTGATCCACACAGTCAAAGGCTTTGACATAGTCAAGCAGAAATAGATGCTTTTCTCGGAGAAGGCAATGGCAACCCACTCCAGTACTCTTGCCTGGAAAATCCCATGGACGGAGGGGCCTGGTGGGCTGCAGTCCATGGGGTCGCTAGGAGTTGGACACGACTGAGTGACTTCACTTTCACTTTTCACTTTCCTGCATTGGAGAAGGAAATGGCAACCCACTCCAGTGTTCTTGCCTGGAGAATCCCATGGACGGGGGAGCCTGGTGGGCTGCCGTCTATGGGGTCGCACAGAGTCGGACACGACTGAAGTGATTTAGCAGCAGCAGCAGCAGCAGCAGATGCTTTTCTGGAACTCTTGCTTTTTCCATGATCCAGCAGATGTTGGCAATTTGATCTCTGGTTCCTCTGCCTTTTCTAAAACCAGCTTGAACATCTGGAAGTTCACGGTTCACATATTGCTGAAGCCTGGCTTTGAGAATTTTGAGCATTACTTTACTAGCGTGTGAGATGAGTGCTATTGTGCAGTAGTTTGAGCATTCTTTGGGATTGCCTTTCTTTGGGATTGGAATGAAAACTGACCTTTTCCAGTCCTGTGGCTACTGCTGAGTTTTCCAAATTTGCTGGCATATTGAGTGCAGCACTTTCACAGCATCATCTTTCAGTTTTTATAAATTATGTGATTAAATAAACAAAAAAAATGGAAGAAATATTATTTTGAAAGAGAATGTTTGTAGCCTACTGTTTCTTTTATGGTGTTAATATATAGAAGGAGATATTATTATGGAAATATCAATCTATCTCTTTTTGCTTTTTTATGTTATTGTCAAATTCCACAGAATGCAAGATGGCACTAAACAAAATGCTTAATATTTTCCTCTGTTTCATTCCATTTCATTAAGAACTCTAATCCATTGCTAGAATTTCATTTAGTTTCTTTCTTAGTTCTCTTTCTGGCCTTTGACAAGTAAATAAATATGTTACTGGGGAAAGTCCTCACCAGTCATTCCTTCCTTAAACTAATATTTACTGGCTCTCCTATGGACCAAACAGGATTCTAGACAGTGCACAAAATAGACTAAAATCCCTGCCTTCACAGAGTTTAAATCCTAGTGCAGGAAGAAGGACAATCAAACATATAAGTAGAGACTAAGTCCTCAGTGATAAGACTGACAAAGAAAAACAAATCAGGGCTAGGGAATGGGAAGTGCTGCTGTGGAGGGCTGGCAGGTTTTGTTTTTTTTTTTAACTTGCTATTATTCTTTTTTCAATTTTTAGTAATTTATTTAATATCTATTTTTGTCCACACTGGGTCTTTGTTGCTGCACACGGGCTTTTTCTCTAGTTGAGGCAAGAGGGGCTACTCTTTGTTGCAGGGCTTCTCACTGTAGCGGCATCTCTTGTTGGGGAGCACAGGCTCTAGGGGGCCTGTGGGCTTCAGTAGTTGTGGTCCATGGGCTTAGTTTCCCCACACCATGTGGGGTCTTCCCTGACCAGGGACTGAACCTCTGTCCCCTGCATTGGCAGGGGGGTTCTTAACCACTGGACTACCAGGGAAGTCCAGCTGGTTGCTTTAAAGTGAGAGAAGAGACTCTCAGAAAGAGTGACATTTGAGCAAAAGTTCAAAGGTGCATGCAGGAAGGAGTCAGGTAAAAACCTGTAGAAAGAACATTCCAGACACAAGGATCAGGCTTGACAGGATCATGAAATAGTAAAGAGGCCACCACCACCAGAGCAGAGGGGGTGAGCAGGATAAATCAAGCCAGTGACAGAAGGGACAGAAGATTGGGGCAGATCATGGAAGCCACTGTTAGAACTTTGGTTTTCACTCTGAGTCATAGGGGGTTTGAAATAAGGAAAACCATGAAATGACACACGTATTTTATATTATCACACTGGCTGTTGTATTGAGCACAGACTACAGAGGATTAAGACAAGACAGGATTTATAGGAGGCTTCCCAAGTAGTGCACGTGGTAAAGAACCCATCTGCCAATGCAGGAGACATAAGAGACACGGGTTCGATCCCTGAGTTGGGGAGATCCCCTGGAGGAATACCCACTCCAGTATCCTTGCCTGGAAAATCCCATGGACTGAGGAGCCTCGTGGGCTACTATCCATGGGGTCGCAAAGAGTCGGACACGATTGAAGTCGACTTAGCATGCACACAGGCTTTAAATGAGTCTATTGACGTGGTCTAGGCAAGAGAGGATGGAGGTTCAGGCCAGGGGTTTGCAGTATGCATGGAGAAAGACCCCTTGCAAATGGTTGCCCACCCAGCAGTTCTTGCAGATGGGTGCCAGGGACTGACAGTCATATTTTCTCAGAAAAGCCTTTTTTAAATTAAAAAAATTATTGTCTTTAATATCAGGAAGTTTTGAAAGCCAAGTCAGCATTTACATGGGAGTGACTAGTAGGAAAAGGCTGTTGCTAGTAGAACTGGAAACACAATACCTCTATTTCTAAGGACTGATGTTCACTCTTTAAAGCTCTTGTTTAGACAACAAATAGGAAAGCTCATCTGTTTTTACCCTTGCTATGGAAAATGCTTTCTTAACATAACCAGCTTACTTTCTTGCCTTAGTAAATGCTGCTTAATGAACAAACTTTTAACTCAGCTTCGGATGATTGAAGATTTGCATTACCTCAGTACCCTAATTTTTGCCAATAATTCACATTTGGATATAGATGTACATGACACATGAGATTGGCCTGAATTTATACTGAATCCTAGGATAACACTCTAGAAATTTGATTATTTGTTTTTTAAATGCCTTGTGTTTGTTTTTTATTATCATACATTTTTCTCCTCAGAGAAGATTGTAAATGAACTCTGGTTAATGCATTATGGCTAATCAAGATGTGGGGTTTTTTTTTCCCCTCTGATTCCAGCCTTTGGGTGTTACAGAGCACATCATTTTCTGACTCTACAGTTGATTATGAACACACCAAATAATTACAGAAATTCATCATCTTGTTTCTGAAATAAACATATTATTAACCTCAACCATGTTATTCAAAATATAGATCAAAACCACTCTTTCCATGATAAGTCTGTACTTTAATAACCTTTTCTGCTATTCCCTCTCCAGCAACATTTTTTTCTGGACTGACAGGTCTGTTAAACCAGATTTTCAAGCCAAGGGTTATTTACATCCTCTGGTACATTTCAGCAAAATTAATTTGTCCTCCTTTTTCACCAGCTTCTCAATAAATCTTGCTGGCAGTTTAAACAGAAATAGCATCAAGTCAGTCTAGCTTGTGGCAAAAATCACCACTGTTAAGTGTTCTGCCCAGAGCTTTCATGGTTAAAGAAAAAAAAAAGGAAAAATGAGGGGAGAGCTTTTCAATATGAATACAACAGAAAACAGAAAATACGTAAAAGTTCACAGTATATAGAAAAGAACAAAATCCTGAAGGAATGTCACAAACACACCATACTAGCTTTCTAGGGCTGCCATAACAAAGTACCAGAGACTGAGTGACTTACCACAAATTTATTTCTGACTGCTCTGGAGGCTGGGGACCTGAGATCAGATGACAAATTGGCCTTAAGTCTGACCACCATATAAACAGTGGCAAACAAGATAAGAACACTAAGCAACCATCAGCTTGGGTTGGATGATAAACCCCCAAAAAGAAGAGGAACTTCTGTAAGTAAAAGAAGATAAAATTACAGACAATAATTTGTAGAATCCCTCTCAGGGCCTTGGAAGAGTCCCATGCAAGTGAGAGGCTGGAAGCTTAAGCTTAATTAGTTTCAAATGGTATATCTGTCTATGTTACAAGGAAGAAGCTGCCTCAAATCAAAACCCTTCTGTATTAAAAACTCACTCCCTCACTTCCCTCCGCATCCGTCACTCAGGTATTTCCCTCCTTCAGCTCTGGTATGTCTGTTTTGTTCTAAATGGGCTTTCCTGCTACCATCTTTCTTTGACCTCTAGTCCACTTTGGTTCCTGGATTGCAACAGGATGAGCAAGTGAAGGGATGCAAAGCTGCGGCTGAGCTCAAGAAGTACCCAGGCCACAGAGAGTACTGTCACCTCATTTAGAAAGGAGCATGTTTTTGGTTACTCTCATTCTGACATTAAACAGAGATTACATTTTGAGTAAATTAGAGAGCAAGCTCTAGTATTTAACAGATGAGGGCAAGCCACTCCTCTCTCATACCATTGAGAAGAGGATATGAAGATTTCTGGAAATGAGGTGTGCAATTTATATAAAGAACCCAGGGCCTTCTAAGGAAAAGCAACTAAGATTACTATGTATTTACCCAGAGATTTTAAAGCTATAAAAGCTAATGAGATGGGGACTTCCCTGGTGGGTCCAGTGGCTAAGACTCCATGGTCCCAAGGCAGGGGGCCCGGGTTCAAACCCTGGTCAGAGAACTAGATCCCACATGCCACAACTTGAAGATTCCTCATGCCACAGCAAAGATCAAAGGGGCCGCAACTAAGACCCAATGCAGCCATATAAGTAAAAAAAAATTTTTTTAAACACGCTAATGAGATGAACTGAATTGGCCTGCACTGGCTTTGTCCAAGGCTGAATGCCAAAAAGGCAAAGAGATCCTTGAGGGAATGAGACACCATAACAGTTGACTGAGACTGAATCAGATGACTGGTCCCTGCCCTAAGACAATCAGAGAGGGATGCTGGTTCTGGATCTACAAGGTGAATGACACCACCTAGACTCCACAGAGACAATACTGGTACTATGAACAGTAGGCAGGGTGAGAGACCAATGTAACTACAGAGCTATAACTCTGGGGACACCACGTTCTTCACTGCAGAGTGTTCAGAGCTGAACATAAAACTGATGATAGAGAAACCTTTTACACACTATCCATCCCCCTTTCCCCAGCCCCCTCCTCACACACATCACCTCTTTTACACACTATCCATCCCCCTTTCCCCAGCCCCCTCCTCACACACATCACTCAGTTTCCACAGCATTTCCTGGAAGCATCCATGAGCCCTTGACTCCAGTTCTGCCCACAGGGGCAGTGGTGGTGGCTTTGGTGGCAATGGCATGTCTGGGATTCTGCTGCATTCCCAGTATCTGGAAACCCTTTAGAAGTCCTACAGTAAGGCAGCTTTTAAGCATAGTGGAAACGGTTCAGATTTGGCAGACTTCGGTCTGAATTCTAGCTCCAGCATATACCAGTCATATGATCTTCAGCAAGTTGACATATCTCTGTATACCTCAATTCCTTCCTCTGTATGCTGAAGTTATTATAAACAAAAGTTGAATGGATTTGTCTAGAATACATAGCACAGTATATAGCTGGCGTGTCCTCAGTAAATATTAGTTCTGTGCCTTTGCGACCCCCAAAGATTTCCCTGGCAATGTTTGACAAATGGGAAGTTTTAATTTGGAGTATGGAATTAAATGGTGCTCAAAATAAGCTTTCTTATTGTCACCATCACCTGGACATCACTGTTGTAATCCTGCAGACCAACATAAGAATATACAGAGAATAAAGACTGATCACAAATTGGCCTTAAGTTTGACCACTATATAAACCGTGAGGAACAAGACAAGAACACTATGCATCACTCAGCTTGGATGATAAACCCCCCAAAATGTAGATATGTTGATGATGCAGATAAAGAACAAAATGCAGATGAAATCAAATGACCAGAACCTGACATAACTTGCTTTGGAGCAAGCAGGAAAGAAAGCAAGCAAATCAACCAAATCAACTTCAAGAAACTTTCCTGGCAAACCCCACCTCAAATTGATCACTTACTGTGAATTCTCTCCACTTTTAAGTACATAGGTTGGTCTGCCTCACACATACATCTTTTTATGTTTCAAGTTTTTAATCTCTTTAAATTTATTGTCAATTCCACCTGGGAGGAAATCATAGCTTCTATTTCTTTTGTATACTCCTCTTGGGTAGGAACACAAGAAATTTTAAAAACAAACAAAAAGCAGAAAGAAAGGGAGGGAAGAGGCAGTGAGGAAAAAAGGAGAATGAAGAAAGCAAGACGGAAGGCCAGCTAAGGCTGAACACTGTAGTGAAGCATTCTGTGGTGAAATATCCCCACATTAGGAACCCTGGCCGTCTGCAAACTGTTTGCTCTTGGCTGTTCTGTTGAACTTGAGGCGTCCATCTTCTTGAAATAAATGCTTGTTGGAGAATTCAGCATAAGGAACCATCTGCCATTCTTGACTTGAATCATCAACAATAGGCAAAGAACTCATTTATGGACCATATTGGTCATTAGTGACTAATTAAATGTGGGAAACAAAGGCAATACTTTCCAGAACAGCTGTTTCAGACAACGGACAAGACAGCAAAAATTACTGCACAGCTGGTTTAGTAAAGAGTTTTGTCTCTGGACTCAAATCCAGGTGTTTTCCTATGATGACAGCACCTAAAACAAGAAGTAAGTACCATTGGCAGAAGAACTTGAAAATGAGCATTACTGGAGACCCTTCAACCTACTCACCATGATGGTGGAGGGATATTTACACCTGCCCAAGCATATTGCCATCAATACGACCCCTCCCAGCTCCTTGAATTCCCTTTGTGCTTTACAGTGCTCATGAGGCTCTGCAATGGATTATCATCCTATATATGTATGTATGTATGTATGTATGTATTTGGCTGTGCTAGGTCTTAGCTGCGGCATGTGGGATCTAGTTCCCTGACCAGGAATTGAACCCAGGCCCCTTGCATTGGTCGTGTAGAGTCTTAGCCACTGGACAACCAGGGAAGTCCCAGATTATCATCCTTTGGATTCATGTCTTTTTATTTCTACTATTTGTAGATTCTTTAAAGCAATAACTGTGCCACATTCAACTCAAACTTTACGTAAGACTAAGATTAGAGGTCTTTTACTGAGCCTACAATGAAAAAACATTGTTATCAATTCATGAAATCCTCATTGTCTTTTGCTTGAAATTTGTTATCTATTGCTTCATCTGGGCTTGAGTCCCTAAATCCAATAACTATCTATGGACTTTGTTAGATAAACACAAGATGGCATGGTCAAATAGCAGAAACATGAGTAGGAGGTCAAGAGACAGAGTCTAATTCCAGTGCTTTTCCTAAATACAAAAATGAGAAGTCCCTGGTAGTCTAGTCCAGTGGAATTCCACTGCAGGGAGCACAGGTTCTATCCCTGGTCAGGAAACTAAGATTCTGAATGCTGAGCAGTGTGGAAAAAAAAAAAGTGAAGTTTGATAAGTCATGTATCTTTTGTATACTTCAATTACTTCATGCATAAAACAAGGGAAAAGAATATCCACTCAGCAAAGAAATAAAGAAGGGAAAGGAGGAGACATTTATTGGTGCCTAAGAGAGGATTTCTTTGGAAGGAATGATGCTAAAGCTGAAACTCCAGTACTTTGGCCACCTCACGTGAAAAGTTGACTCATTGGAAAAGACTCTGATGCTGGGAGGGATTGGGGGCAGGAGGAGAAGGGGATGACGGAGGATGAGATGGCTGGATGGCATCACTGACTCGATGGACGTGAGTCTGGGTGAACTCCGGAAGTTGATGATGGACAGGGAGGCCTGGCGTGCTGTGATTAATGGGGTCGTAAAGAGTCGGACACGACTGAGCGACTGAACTGAACTGAACTGAAGAGGAGAGTGAAAAAGTTGGCTTAAAGCTCAACATTCAGAAAACTAAGATCATGGCATCTGGTCCCGTCACTTCATGGGAAATAGATGGGGAAACAGTGGAAACAGCGTCAGACTTTATTTTGGGGGGCTCCAAAGTCACTGCAGATGGTGACTGCAGCCATGAAATTAAAAGACACTTACTCCTTGGAAGGAAAGTTATGACCAACCTAGATAGTGTATTGAAAAGCAGAGACATTACTTTGCCAACAAAGGTCCGTCTAGTCAAGGCTATGGTTTTTCCAGTGGTCATGTATGGATGTGAGAGTTGGACTGTGAAGAAAGCCGAGTGCCACAGAATTGATGCTTTTGAACTGTGGTGTTGGGTCCCTTGGACTGCAAAGAGATCCAACCAGTCCATCCTAAAGGAGATCAGTCCTGGGTGTTCATTGGAAGGACTGATGCTGAAGCTGAAACTCCAACTTTGGCCACCTCATGCGAAGAGTTGACTCTGGAAAAGACCCTGATGCTCGGAAGGATTGGGGGCAGGAGGAGAAGGGGACGACAGAGGATAAGATGGCTGGATGGCATCACTGACTAGATGGATGTGAGTTTGAGTGAGCTCCAGGAGTTGGTGATGAACAGGGAGGCCTGGTGTGCTGTGATTCATGGGGTCGCAAAGAGTCAGACATGACTGAGTGACTGAACTGAACTAAACTGATTACATGCTAGACAGACCCTGGGTTAGGTAAATCTCCCTATACAAGTCTCATAATAACTGCATCAGTTTCCCAGCTTTACAGATAAACAAACTGAGACTCAAGAATAATAATCACAAAAAGTCAGTCAACTAGCAATTGGCAAAGTGAAAATACAGACTCTGAGAATCTAATTCCAAAGCCCTGTCAAGCCATTTGACACTTAGTGCAAGTCACTGAGCTGGCACCTGATGGTTACCAAGGATAAGTGCATGCATGGTCAGTTGTGCCCAACTCTCTGCAACACCACAAACTGTAGCCTGCCAGGCTCCTCTGTCCATGATATTTCCCAGGCAAAAATACTGTAGTGGGTTGCTATTTCCTCCTCTAGGAGATCTTCCCAATCCAGAGATATCACTTCCTCTCCTGAGTCTCCTGCATTGGCAGGTGGATTCTTTACCACTTGAGCCATCAGGGGAACCCTACCAAGGATACAGAGGTGAACTAAACAGAAAGCAAATGTCTGTGAGAGGATGAAAGCACACAAACAAATAATTGTTCCAGAGTATGCAAGTAGAATTCCTTCTATCCACCCTGCTCCTTTTAAAGAGGCTGTGGAAAATAAATTATGTAGATGTCAAAAGGTGTATTGTTACTCACCTATGTCTAATATTGCAGTTCTTACACTAGGAAATACACTTTAAATAAATAATTCTTGGTTTCTGTCCACAAAGAGCTTATAATCTTATTAAAGAAAATATCAGTACTTCACTTATCTATGAAATTCAGTCACATGGAACCATATAGTCCATTAAAATAACAGACAAAATTGATACTTCTAATTTTGCTTTTGAGCTTGACAACTATTGCAATGAAGACCAGTGTCTTTGCAATGAAATAAATACAATGTTGTCATACATGAGGGACTTCAACTTTCTGAACGTTAAGTCAACTAACCATAATTACTGTGCTTCTCTTTGTAGCCTTCCATAACTGACTAACACCCTCAACACCTCTTATGTCTTTGGTTGACAATGGTATTTAAGGCAAGAACTATTAAAGATGAGGGCTTAGTCATGTCACAAGTTACTCAGCTTTCCTGGGTCTCTCCCATGTATATGTGTTATTTAACTTTTGTTTGATTTTCTCCTAATTAATAAATAAATAGCTTTTAAAAGAGAAAAAAGAAGGAACAGAACTCCAGTAACCTATGAAAAAAGGTTACCTATAAAGATATATAAAATATATATTAATTGGAGTTCTAGAATAAAAGTAGAAAAAAAGATAATAACCTCCAGGTTTCGGTAGGTTTGTTAAAGGAAATATTCTGCCATCCATATTCTGGCTTTGACTATATATTCCTCTATAATTAAAACCACTTTTTGATTAAACAATATTGTAAAATTGTAATAGCACTTCTCACATGAAGCAGTAATATTAACTTTTATTCATAATATCTTCTTCCTTGTGTACCCAAGAATTATGAATACTACGTATGAAATCAAAACATAAAAATAAAGGAAATTTCAAAAGAAAGTCAATCCAAAAAATATGGGAGCATTAACTAATAATTATGAAAGAAGAGAGTTGTGGAGCATGTTTTGTATTATTTTTCCCTTCGTAGCCTTCACTTTTATATCACTAAGGTCTTTTATAAGCAGAATTTTGTTGTATTTCTTATCTACTGTTGAAATAGTGTTTAAAGCATGTATATGTAAACCATAGGCTTAAATTCAGTGAATCAGTTATTATACATTAATATTTATTGTGTTTATAACTGTGCATTTTCAAAACACTTCTTCCTATTGCACATCACAAAGGACTGAATTTTTATCCTTCTATACAAAATAAGACCTACTGATTATTTCTTTGTTTAAACAAGCATTTGGAGAAAAACCCCCCAAAACCAGTAGGTAGACATATACCACCAACACTTTTTAAAAAAATTAAAGCATATATACCTCTCTCTTTTGTAAAACAGAATTTTATTTTTAGCACAGTGAGTTCATTTAATATTCCATAGTTGACTTATAAAGCAAATATTCTCTCTAGGACTGCCTTGAAATCTCCTCAGATATCTATAAACCCCTAAGTTAAGAAGAATTTATTATGAGATGAATACTTCTATATTTTGGTTATTGTTTAGGAAAGTTCATCACACAAAGGAATCACAAAAGAATGGGGCTAGGATTCTCAGGGACTGAGCTGAAAAAGTTCAAACACGAGAAGATGTAAAGACTCTAAGGCTCTTCATCTTTCCCCAAGAGAGCTATTTACATGTGGGTTTCAAATGCTACCAGGTAGTTAGGTGCTGTCTCTCTTCCTACTTAATCCACTTTGTTCTCAATTATTTAGAGATGAGAAGTCTCATGGGAGTAAAAAGCCTAGAACTTGTATTCCCTCCACTGAAAATAACAAGGCTTAAACCAAGGGAGGCCAGCACATCAGTATGAAGACAGGAAAAGAGGCATTCCATGTGTAAATTCACCAGGGGTTAAGGGTTTCATAGTCTGTGGGAACAGTGGCATGGACACAGGATGTGGCAGTTGCCAGAACTTGTCAAAAATTGTCATCTATGTAAGTGCCTTGGAGAAAGTGTCTATATAAACCAAAAGAGCTATTGTATTAAAGTGTTCTTTTGTGGCCCCAATACTATTATTTGGGGATTCTTCTGACTAAGTCTTAGGGCTTTCCTGATTGCTCAGTTGGTAAAGAATCTGCCTGCAATGCAGGAGACCCTGGTTCAATTCCTGGGTTGGGAAGATCTGCTGGAGAAGGCAGAGGCTACCCACTCCAGTATTCTTAGGCTTCCCCTGTGGCTCAGATGGTAAAAGACTCCGCCTGCAATGCAGGCGACCTGGGTTTGATCCCTTGGTTGGTAGATCCCCTGGAGAAGGGAAAGACTACCCACTCCAGTATTCCGGCCTGGAGAATTCCATGGACTCTATATATCTATAGTCCATGGGGTCACAAAGAGTCAGACACACCTGAGCGACTTTCACTTTTCGCTTTTCTGACTAAGTCTAGTGTTGAAGGGGAATATGACCTTTTTCTCACCAAGGATACCTGGGCGAGTCTACGTTATGGTCAGAGGGAAGCATGGAAGCAAATGAGACTTCAGGACCTGCAGGTGAGTCAGTTCACTAAGAAACATTCACTAACTTCCTGTTCTACCCCCACCAGCAAGGTAGTAGCAAAGAAGCATTAAAAGCATTAATTCTTGACCACCGTGTGCATCAAAGGGAACCTTACAAATACTTAGAGCAGGTAATTTTCAAAAAAAGATGAAACACTCCTGCAAATAAAAAGGATTGGAGCCATGGTAACTGTATAATAAATAGCAGCTAAGTGTTATTGATCCCTTTTCATAAAGCAAGCATGGTGCTCCACATATATCATTTAATCCTCAAACCAAGCCTATGAAAGAGGTACATAATTATCTCCATCCAACAGATGAGAAAAATTAGGCTGACCCAAAATCACACAGCTGGCAACAATCAGATTCCAGAAACCAGGCATTCAATTTGTGCTGTCCACTACAGTAACCACCAGTCCCAAGTGACCATTTAGAGTTTAATTAAAATTAAATAAAGTTAAATTTTTATTTTCCCAGTTGCACTAGCTACAGTTTAAGTGTCATTGGTCACATATGGCTAGTGACTACTGTATCAGGGAGTGCCAGATGCAGAACATTTCCATCACTGCAGAAAAATCTATTTGACAGTGCTATTGGAACCAGTACACAAGTCTCAGGAAGGTTAAAGAAACAAAGGAACTTAAACACACACACACACACACACACACACACACACACACACTTTGCCCTCATAGCTCTCTCTAGTGGTTTTACAGAGCTGAGCATCATCTCAGCCAAGCATGACAGGAGAGAAAAAGAACAAAACAAGAGTCAACAGGACCACCACTGAGAATCACGGAGGAACTTGGAATGGTGGGAAATCACGTAACAGTAGTCCCCAGTCTTTCTAGCACCGGGGGCTGGGTTTCGTGGAAGATAATTTTTCCACAACCAGAGAAGAGGGATGGCTTGGGGATGATTCAAGAACATCACATTTGTTGTGCATTTTATTTCTATTATTATTACATCAGCTCCACCTCAGATCATCAGGCATGAGATCCCAGAGGCTGGGGACTCCTGACATAAGGCATTGAAGAGAATTCTGTGTGAATAACTCAAGAACTCCGTAAGATCCAGCCTCCTCCTTACTGTCACACATTAAAGGGGAAACCCTCTGATGAAGAAAGGCATGGACATCCAAGTCACAAATACAAAAGTGAAACATTTTGCTCACAAGCTGAGAAGACTGGCATCCCATCAGCTATACAAGTAGCACGTTGTTATGGTTGTTGTTTAGTCACTCAGTCGTGTCTGACTCTTTGATACCCCATGGACTGTAGCCCACTAGGCTCCTCTGTCCATGGGGTTTCCCAGGCAAGTATACTGGAGTGGGTCACCATTTCCTTCTCCAGGGGATCATCCCAACCTAGAGATCAAACCCATGGCTCCTGCCAAGTCTCCTGCTTGGCAGGCAGATTCTCTACCACTGAGCTACCTGGGAAGCCCATATAAGCAGCATTCTTGTTGTTCTTGTTCAGTCGTTGTCCAACAATTTTTGACTCCATGCACTGCAGCACACCAGGCTTCCCTGTCCTTCACCATCTCTCGGAGTTTGCTCTAACTCATGTCCATTGAGTCAGTGATGCTATCTGACCATTTCATCCTCTGCCGCCCTCTTCCCCTTTTGCATTCAATCTTTTCCAGCATCAGAGCATTTTCCAGTGAGTCAGCTCTCCCTCAGGTGGCCAAAATATTGGAGCTTCAGCTTCAGCTTCAGTCTTTCCCATGAATATTCAGGGATGATTTCCTTTAGGATTGACAGGTTTGATCTCCTTGTTATCCAAGGGACTCTCAAGAGTCTTCTCCAGGACCACAATTTGAAAGCACCAATTCTTTGGCATCCTGTCTTCTTTATGGTCCAGCTTTCACATCTGTACATGACTGTTGGAAAAACCATAGCTTTGGCAATACGGACCTTTGTTAGTAAAGTGATGTCTCTGCTTTTTAATTTGCTGTCTAGGTTTGTCATAGCTTTCTTCCAAGGAGCAAGCGTCTTTTAATTTGGTGACTGCTGTCACTGTCTGCAGTGATTTTGGAGCCCAAGAAAATAAAATCTGTCATTGCTTCTACTTTTTTTCCCTTCTATTTGCCATGAAGAGATGGGACCAGATGTCATGATCTTCATTTTTTGAATGCTGAGTTTTAAGCCAGCTTTTTCACTCTCCTCTTTCACCTTCATGAAGAGGTTCACAGACATATCATATGTGACCAGAAGAGTTCGAGAAGATACAGTGCTTCCAAAACTTTCTGTAAAGTTCCAAAACTTCTCTTAGAATAGTGATTGTGATAAGAAATCATAGTTGATGTTAAGACCTGGAATTTTTAAAGCAATTTTTCTCTTAGTTCTAAAAAATATATATCAGAACGTTTCAAGTAAAATTCTAATGCACTTGCTCAGCATAATTCTCTCAGTAGCAGGAGTGCCATATTCTGTTGCTGAATTGATATTTCTTTAGAATTAATATTTATGCCAAATGATAGATTATATAATGCAGACCTAGTTTAAAAATGTATCACAAGTTGCAATAAGTAAAATTTTAAAACTTATATTTTAAGGATAAAATTAACCAGTCAGATATAGCTCTAGAACACATACCCAATCAGAAACAGTCTCTGATTTAAGAAAAATAGCAAAATCCTTTTTGTTGAACAGAATTTTGCTTTTCTCCCAGCAATTTTTATCAAAAGTTTGATGGCAAAAGGTTTTCTTGTGTCACATGAAAGATAATTTTACTTTTTAAATCAACAAACTTGATCCCACCTCTCTTCCCCATCAAATCATAAGATATGAACCTGGTAAATTAACACCACAGAGAAGTTTACATGGAGAAACATCTCCCTGACTTGGCTGTCTAGCTGCCCTCTTCCCCAGTCCTCTTCCCCAGAGCTAGTCCTTTTTGCAGTTTCTGATATATCATTTCCAAGACACTTTACACAGACACAGGCATAGCTGTATATGTCATTTCTAAAAATACAAATGAAAACATCACAGTAACAATTGTTTCAGGCAAAAATCAATGGATGCTCAAGTTAGTAGACAAGAAAATATAAGTAGCAGGATACTCACATAGTCTCAAATTAACTTCCCATAAAATACTTATTAATTAGAAGAGGAAAATATAATAACTTGATCATGGAGAATTTTGCAAGACACTGCCTTAACCAAGTAATCAAGTTGACACCTCCAGCAAAGAGAGGTGTCCCTGATAGGCAATATGCACTATGAATTACACAACACCACTTCTACAAGATTTTGGCCAAAAAAATTGAAACCCGAGTCAAATCATAAGAAAACATTGGAAAGACCCAGTTGAGGAACACTCTACAAAATATCTGATGAATCCTCTTCAAAAGGATCAAGCTCATGAAAGGCAGACTGATGAACTGGAGGTGCCAACCCAGATCAAAGTACACTAAAGGATATTAGTGGAACAATTGTAAAACAATTGCAAAAAGTCTGCAGTGTAGTTAACAGGATTATATCAGTGTTCATTTCCTAGTTTTGATCATTGCACTGCAGTTACATAAGGTGTTAACTCTGGGGAAAACGAGGTGAAGAATAAACAGGAATTCTAGTGCTACTTCTATAAATGTTGGTAAATACAAAATTATTTCAAAATGAAAAGTAAATTTTTAATTAAAAACACAAATAGTACGGTTCTGTATATATTATTCATCTTTCACTCGCCACTTAGAATATGTCTTAAAGATTACACCATGTATGTATACATACAGGTCATATATACATATATATATAGCTACTGCATTTTGATGGACTGCTTCATTTTATAGATTTATATTTGACCAGTTCCTTATTAATGAGTACTCAGGCAATTTCCTAGCATTTGCAATTATTCTTTCATGTAAGACTTTCTGTACACATAGTTATCAAATCCAGATTTGAGAAAAATAACATATGTTATTTGCTGATACTATAAATTCTCAATGTTACTGTTAAACGGAACTGATTTTTAATATTGTCTTGTATATTTAACATATACTCTTTGTCTTTCCCTTCTCTTCTGAATTATTTAATTTGGGAGAATAAAAAAGCCAAAATATCACGAATTTTACCAATTAAGACACTTTAAATTGTAAATCGGAAATTCAAATGAACCTATCTTCTCAATTAAGACTCTAACCAAATTGTTGGTGTACAAATTAGCTGTTCTAAAGATCTGTATCCTGAAAGCCTAAGTGCTTAAGATAAGCTCAATAATTAAAAGGATCTACATACACTCCAAATGTTGTAATAAAATACTAAAATGCACCAAAAAAAAAAGATTGTACTGATAATCAGAAAACCATGAATGTCATAGAATAACCTTGCTTACTTTGCATTTACCACTTTAACTTACTTTAGCAACTAGACAAGCAAGCCATTCTAATCCCAAATCTGTGGTAATGAAAGAGGGGAGGATTTTTTTTTTAACTTTTTGTTCTCATAATTCTTTTTCTCTGAAAGTCTTCTATGTGTTTTTCAAATATGATCTTTCTCATCTGTCAAAGGAAGTGGTTGAATTAGATATTTTAAGACCTTTTCTAGCTCTAAATTCAGCTGTAGAACACTCCAAGTGAAATCATAATGTACACTGATACATGCAAATCCTCAGGAAAAGAGGTTTAAGCAGAGTTGCGAAAAGGAGGGTTAGGGGAGGACTGGACCAGTTACTACAAATTATCTCATATTCCCAAGACTCCCTAGACCTCAGGCCTGGAACCTGATGTAGGTCTCAGAGAGGGCTGCCCCAGCCTTTCTGGGAAGTGGAGGTGGAAAGAGATACTGGGGGACCATTTTTCCAGTGGAGAGATTTGAAGTGCCTGACCTGTATCTGGGATCTTGTGATCATTACTGAATGATATTGAATGATTTAAGATGAAAAAACTGCATCATGTCATTGTTAAGCATATAGCTCTGACCTTGGAAAAGTCACTTAAATGCTTTGAACCTCAGTTTTCTCATCTATAGGAGCACTTCCTTTATAGGTTGTTGTGGTGATAAATGACACTGTTGCTGTTGTTGTTGTTTAGTCACTAAGTCGTGTCCGACTCTTCTGCGACCCAGTGGAGTGTAGTGCCAGGCTCCTCGGTCCATGGGATTTCCCAGGCAAGATGGAGTGGATTGCCATTTCTTTCTCCAGGGGATCTTCCTAACCCAGGGATTGAAACCGAGTCTTCTGCATTGTCAGGAAAATTCTTTACCACTGAACCACCAGGGAAGTCCCTGATAAATGACATAAAACCCACTTCCACATTATTGGTATGATGGTGGTTATTCTTATCATTGGGTCATTGGCCTAAAAACTGATTCAAGGCCTTTAATACAGAGAATTGTAACACCAAACGAGCCATTAACCCAGAAGAGCTGTAATTATTGATGAACAATAGAATTCTTTCCATCAGCATAAATTACAAAGCCAGGAATCAGTAGCAACAATAAGAAAAGAAGGAGACAGATGGCCTTTGAGTCCCATTAATGAAACCAGATATTGATTTGAAGGTCAAACACCATTATTCTCATAATTCTTTCTCTTTTAAAGTTTTCTATATATTCTTATCATTAAAACAGCATCTATAGAGCATTATGCTGGCTATTTCACAAAGCAAATGAACAATTCCTTTCCTATGTTTAGCTTATAACAAACCAAGAATAAATACAACAAACCAATAAATATTTGAGTTTTCTTCTGAAGATCAAGTAAATAGAGCATTGGATGAGGTAGAGCATTGCTACTAGGGATTCTTTATATTTTTCACAAAGGGCTTAACAGAGATGATGAGATATTAGGAGTCATCTGAAGGAAAAGATACTATATTGGTTTCCTGCGGTTGCTGTAATGAAGTACCACAAATGAGGCAGTTTAAAACAACAGAAATTTACTCGCTCACTGTTCTGACAACCAGAAGTTCAAAATTATTATTACTCGAGCAAAATCTCCCCTAGAGCCCTCCAGAGACTCTAGAGGAGAATATGTCCTTGCCTGTCCAGCATCCTGTGGCTGCTGGCATTCCTTGGTTGGTGGTTGCATCCCTCCTATCTGTCTGTATTCACCCTGCCCTCTCCGTGTCTGGCTCACATCTCCCTCTCTCTCTTATAAGGACACTTATCAGATTTAGGGCCCACTTAGATAATCCAGAAACTCTCATTTCAAGATCTTCTATTTCATCACATCTTCAAAGACCCTTTTTCCATCTATGGTAACATTTGCAGGTTCCAGAGATTAGGATCTTCTTTCTTTGGGGGTCCCCATTCAGTCTACTCATGCAATTCTTATGTTTGGGGGAGAGCACTGTTCAAAAAGCTTCCCAAGTGGTAAAGAACCTGCCTGCCAATGCAGGAGACATAAGAGATGCCGATTGGCTACCTGGGTCAGAAAGATTCCCTGGAGGAGGGCATAGCAACCCACTCCAATATTCTTGCCTGGAGAATCCCATAGACAGAGGAGCCTGGGGATCTGCAGTCCATAGCGTCGCAAAGAGTGGGCCATGAATGAAGCTACTTAGCATGTACGCTAGTGTTCAAGAAAGCTTGCAGTTGAAATAAGGCATGCACTGGATGGGAGGGTGTTTGGGGGAGAATAAATACCTGTATACGTATGGCTGAGTCCCTTTGCTGTTCGCTTGAAATTATCACAACACTGTTAATCGGATATACCCCAATATAAAATAAAAAGTTTTTTTTTTTTAAGTAAGGCATGCAGAGTTTGTCACAGACACAGGAACAAAGTGTTCGTGTTTTTGTTGCTCTTGTTTGTCAGAGTTTCTGACTGAGAGCCTGAAGGAGGATGCACTGAGAGGTAAAATCCAATCACCAGAGGATCTGAAAGATAGGAGTGTGGTCCCAGGAAAGCCCAGGGACAAGAGATCCCAGGTTCAGCAGGATCCTCGGCTAGAAACCAATAGTACTTCCCAAAATCTGCCTACGGGTTTCGTCATGTCTGCCACAACATCAGCAATCTTAGCCTCCCCACCAGGAGCCCCAGGACTCACGTGGAACCAGAGATTCAAACAGAGACAGTCATGACAACACATTTATCGATCCCCATCTGCAGCGCAGTTACAGTAGCCCTTTCTGTTCACAATTGAGTTGCATTTCCATCTCGCTCTATTCTTTCTACCAGATGATCTGCTCTTTCTTTTTGTTTTATTCAAACTAAGAATGTACAGAAGTACTTGATAGTAACACTTGATGTGAGGCATGTGAGATCCTAGTTCCCCAACCAGGGATCAAATCCACATCCCTCACCTTGGAAGGACACAGTCTTAACCACTGGACCACCAGGGAAGTCCCATGCTCTTTCTTATCATTGCTAAGAAATATTTAGATTAAAATAAACCCTCTATAGTCATCACCTAAGTTTTGACTTCAGTTTAACACTTTTCTCAATACCAATTTTTACATTCCTGGTCTTAATAAAATGTATTGAGGGGTAAACAGAATGACAAAGACAAACAGCTTTGTTTCCCTTTTACTCTTTGAATGAAACTAAATGGGACTAAGCAATTTTCTAGGAAGCTAATGAATTTAATTTCTTTTTATCACTGTCACTTGGGTGTGGGATCATACCCTCCATGTGACAGCCTGAGTGCATCCAGCAATCCTAGTTATAAGGGATTGATGGCCCTCTAGGAAATACAAGGGGCCTGTCACAGGAGATGCTTCAGAGGAGAAACCAGGCATGGCTTTAGTTTCTCTCCTACAATGCACTCCAGCATGGTGCACAATCCCTGGGTCCTACATCAATTCCTGGGTTCCAACTCTTGCTCCAAGATTTATCATTCATATGAATTGCTTCAGAGGGATTCTTTTGAGGGTTAAATCAGACAATATAGGTTTTATCTATCAGTTTAGCTGGGCTACAGTGTCCAGTTATTCAAGCAAACAATCTACATGGTGCTCTAAAGGTCATTTTGTACATATGATTAAAGTCCATATGTGCATGCATACTCAGTCGATTTGGTCATGTCCAACTTTTTTTGCAACACTATGGACCATAGCCCGCCAAACTCCTCTGTCTATGCGATTCTCTAGGCAAGAATACCGAAGAAGGCGATGGCACCCCACTCCAGTACTCTTGCCTGGAAAATCCCATGGATGGAGGAGCCTGGTAGGCTGCAGTCCATGAGGTCGCTAAGAGTCAGACACGACTGAGCAACTTCACGTTCACGTTTCACGTTCATGCATTGGAAAAGGAAATGGCAACCCACTCCAGTGTTCTTGCCTGGAGAATCCCAGGGACAGAGGAGCCTGGTAGGAGGCCGTCTATGGGGTCGCACAGAGTCGGACACAACTGAAGCGACTTAGCAGCAGCAGCAGCAGGCAAGAATACTGGAGTGGGTTGCTGTCCCCTCCTCCAGGGGATCTTCCCATCCCAGGGATCCAAACTGCATCTCCTGCAATTCCTGCATTGCAGGCAGATTCTTTACTGCTGAGCCACCAGGGAAGCCCTGAAGAAAGTCCATAACCAAGTGATTTTAAGAAAAGGAGATTATCCTCGAAAATTTGAGTGAGCCTGATTTAATCAGTTGAAAGGCCTTAAGAGCAGAGCTGAGTCATCTCAGAGACGAAGAAACTCTGTGGAATGCAGCTTCAGCTTATGTCCAAGTTGCAGCTTGTCCTTCCTAACAACCCAGCCTACGGACCCTCACAATTGCATATGGCAATTCCCCAAGATAAATCTCTTAATAGATATCTTCTACAGGTTCTGTGTCTCTGGTTGAACCCTAACTGGTACAACATGTAAAACTATGGAATAGGGACTGACACATAGTAAGGCTCAGAAAGATTTTGTTACTATTTTTATTGTTTGTGGTGGTGGTAGTGAAGGTAGTAGAATTGTTACATAACAAACTTTTGGAATTTCCCAACACCTCCAATTTCCAATATGATGTCTCAATGGCCCCAATAAGTACATTATTTTTTAGTCAGATAATGTGACTCAATACTGGGTTTTTAAAAAATGCAGCTACTAAAATACTCTATTTACACTATTTTATAACAACTGTAAATGGAGTGTAACCTTTAAAAATTGTATAAAAAATTCCATAGTCTAACCCTACTTTTGTCAGTATTAAACCTATTGAAGTGTTAGTCGCTCAGTCATGTGCAGTTCTTTGCAACCCTATGGACTGTAGCCAGCCAGGCTTCTCTGTCCACAGGATTCTCCAGGCAAGAACACTGGAGTGGATTGCCATTCCCTTCTCCAGGGGATCTTCCCGACCCAGGGAACAAACCTGCATTGCAGGTAGATTCTTCACTGTCTGAGCCACCAGGGAAGCCCAGACTGAACCCTCCTCCGAAAAAGATAGATTTGGCCCTGGCTCAAGGGTAGCCTGTATCAGTGGACATGTTATTAGCTTGATTATAATGATTATCTAACAATGTACATGTATATTATATCATCAAATCATATGCCATAAACATACTATTTTAACTGTCAATTATATATATTTCCATTTTTTAAATGTAGACTGTTAATAGATATTTTTAAAAGTCACTCTACTTAACAGACCAAGCAACATCACATTTCAAATCATGTCATGCAGTTTCATAGACCAATAACTAATTTGTTGTTGTTCAGTCACTAAGTCAGGCCTGACTCTTTGCAACCCCATGGAATGCAGCACGCCAGGCTTCCTTAACAACTAATACACTTCCTTAATACCTAATATGTTTCCCAAAAAAGATATTTTTTAGGCAACCATTAGTCCAGAGAAATTCCTCACTAATTCATATTAGTACAAATTTTACATTTGCATTTTTTAAAGTCTAGGAATCACATTATTTCTTTCAGCTAACTTGCCTTGTATTTTCAATAGTTTTTAAATCTATTACTTTTCACCTCTTCCGTTCTTCCTCTGTTATTTTCCATTTAACATGAGCAGGTTCCTTAATCTTCTAAGGATAGCTTTACTGTATCTGTAACTGCTTCAAGTTTGAAGTAAGAGGCATCCAGACTACTCTTAGATCTAATAAAGTCACACTGTCTACTTTTCTAAATGTCCCAAGAAATCTGAAGTCTCGTGTGTGTGTGTGAGTCACTCAATCACATCCAACTCTTTGCGATGCTATGTACTGAAGCCCACCAGCCTCCTCTATCCATGGAATTCTCCAAGCAAGAATACTGGAGTGGGTCTCCATTCCCTTCTCCTGGCGTTCCTCCTGACCCAGGGATCTCTCTGATCCAGGGATAGAACCCAGATCTCCTGCACTGAAGGCAGATTCCTGACCATCTGAACTGGTAACCAGGGAAGCCCATTCAAGGTATTTCTCACTTTTTATTTATCTAATAATCTCTGTTACTTCAATACTGTTTCATCCTCCAGAAGTATGCTTTACTAGTTCATTCAAAAGTTAGTTACTGAGCACCCATTTGGGCAAAAAGAATGCATCCCATCTCCTATTCTCATGGAGTTTTTGACAAGGATGCTGCTGCTGCTAAGTCGCTTCAGTCGTGTCCGACTCCGTGCGACCCCATAGACGGCAGCCCACCAGGCTCCCCCATCCCTGGGATTCTCCAGGCAAGAATACTGGAGTGGGTTGCCATTTCCTTCTCCAATGCATGAAAGTGAAAAGTGAATGTGAAGTTGCTCAGTCGTGTCCGACTCTTAGCAACCCCATGGACTGCAGCCCACCAGGCTCCTCCATCCATGGGATTCTCCAGGCAAGAGTACCGGAGTGGGGTGCCATTGCCTTCTCCGTTGACAAGGATGACATAAACGTAAATAACTGTATTATTCGAAAGATTGATATCTGCCATTGGGATGGTTCAGACAGTGTTAAAGTGATTCTGAGAACAGAAAGGTCACATCTGGTTGAAATGGGTAATTACACTGAGAAAAATCTAACAGTATAGATGGCTTCTGAGAGGATTCTTAAAGAATGGGAAGGATTTCAACAGCCTGGCAAGGAAGTAGGGGTCATTTCAGAAAATGAAAACATCACATGAGCCTGGGAAGTGACTCACTTTATACATGAAAAGAGAGCCAGACAAGAACTTGCCCATGCAGAACTAAGGTATGCAGCTAGTTAGCAGTAAGAAGAACACCAAGAGAGTCCAGAATCCCAAGGAAGCCTGTACAGAATCTTTTGACTGCAGTTTCTTGTTCCTTCTAGTTATAAGACTGAAATTTGAACTGCTGGCCCTTCCTTTAAGAGGCTGTCAAGCCTAACCTCTCACACTCTATACCCATTCTGCTCAACCACTCTCAGAACTCTCACACCCTATCATTCATCCACCCATTGCCCTCCAGTCCAGATCCCAGAGTCCTACATCCACCCCTTCCATCCTTCTGTACCCTCCTCTTCACAGGACGATATGGAACCCCCAGTCTGTCTTCCCTTCCTCTGAATGGTTCCTTCACCTTCTTTCTCTAACTGAAATGTTATTCTTCCTAAGGACACAAGCAACATTTACTTTTTCCTTTACAGCCTGTGAATTTCAGATCCTGGCTGATGTCCTCTTAGCTCTCAGTGCCACTTTCAAAGCTTCCATTGGCCTCTCCTTCTTCAAAACATCCAGCTCCTTTGAAGCCCATACCATTGGACTACAATTCACTCACTTCCACCTCCAGAGAGAGCACATATATCAGTGTTCTGATCACTCCCCCATTTACCAATGACTTTATTCTCAGTCCATCACTCATGATGTCCTCACTATCCTCCATGCCCAGAAAAATCACTCACATACAAATTCCTTTTTGTATTCTCCCCTTCTCTTCCTCCTTCCTACTTGCCTGGAACATCACCAAATCTCCTTAAACCCACCTCCGGCCATATTCTAGTAACTAAAGTTTGATAAAGAAAGCCATTTCGGGACTTCCCTGGTGGTTCAATGGTTAAGAATCTGCCTTGCAATGCAGGAGACACGGGTTGGATCCCTGGTCGGGGAACGAAGGTCACACCTGCCTCGGAGCAACTCAGCCCATGAGCTCTGGAGCCCACACATCACAACTACTGAGCCCAAGGGCCACAAGTAGAGTTTGTGCACTGCAACGAAAGATTCCACATGCCACAACAAAGACCCAATTCCAATAAATAAATATTAAGAAAAGAAAGAAAACCATGTGATATCCCTAATTACTCCCACAATAAATTCATGACTCAGTCACATATGGATACCTAACACTTCCTAACCCTAACTCTATTTACATTTCCCCAGTACATTGCTTTCCAACTCACATAGGCAACTATTTTGTACTTCTTTCTCTCTCTTCAAACATCACCTTAACCCTTCACCCTATCTCATAATTTTCCTGAGAAATTAGAAGCAACTTAAATGGAGTTCCTTTGTCTTTCTGTTAGTCTGTTTCCTTCTGTATCGAGTCTTTCCACATTCTTTCCTGCCTTACTAAGGTCGATGTGTCTGTTCTAAACAAGACTGCCTGCTCCACTGGGATGTTCTGAACCTTGTTGTATCATTATCTTGCAGTTATGCCTTCTTTCTGCTACATCACCCATTTCTCCCATTCTTCTGAATCAGTCTCATTTGATCTAGTTTCGGTCCATCAGTCAGTTTAGTCGCTCAGTCGTGTCCTACTCTTTGCGACCCCATTAATTGCAGCACGCCAAGCCTCCCTGTCCATCACCAACTCCCGGAGTTCACTCAGACTCACGTCCATTGAGTCGGTGATGCCATCCAGCCATCTCATCCTCTGTCGTCCCCTTCTCCTCCTGCCCCCAATCCCTCCCAGCATCAGGGTCTTTTCCAATGAATCAACTCTTCCCATGACATGGCCAAAGTATTGGAGCTTCAGCTTCAGCATCAGTCTTTCCAAAGAACACCCAGGACTGATCTCCTTTACGATGGACTGGTTGGATCTCCCTGCAGTCCAAGGGATTTTCAAGAGTCTTCTCCAACACCACAGTTCAAAAGCATCAATTCTTTGGCACTCAGCTTTCTTCACAGTCCAACTTTCACATCCATACATGACCACTGGAAAAACTATAGCCTTGACTAGACGGACCTTTGTTGGCAAAGCAATGTCTCTGCTTTTGAATATGCTATCTAGGTTGGTCATAACTTTCCTTCCAAGGAGTAAGGTCTTTTAACTTCATGGCTGCAATCACCATCTGCAGTGATTTTGGAGCCCCAAAACATAAAGTCTGACACTGTTTCCACTGTTTCCCCATCTATTTCCCATGAAGTGATGGGACCAGATGCCATGATCCTTGTTTGCTGAATGTTGAGCTTTAAGCCAACTTTTTTACTCTCCTCTTTCACTTTCATCAAGAGGCTTTTGAGTTCCTCTTCACTTTCTGCCATAAGGGTGGTGTCACCTGCATATCTGAGGTTATTGATATTTCTCCCAGCAATCTTGATTCCAGCTTGTGCTTCTTCCAGCCCAGCGTTTCTCATGATGTACTCTGCAAAGAAGTTAAATAAGCAGGGTGACAGTATACAGCCTTGACGTACTCCTTTTCCTATTTGGAACAAGTCTGTTGTTCCATGTCCAGTTCATCTGATCTTAAAACTCACCCTCCCAATCCAAAATACCCTTTAATATTCATCACATTTTTTTTCCTTCCCTTTACAGCAAAAACTTCAAAAGAATGACTATTGAGTAATCTCCGGTCTCCACTTTCTTACCTCCCAATCTCATCTCAACCACTTCAGTCAAGCTTCTAACTTTTCCACTTTCTCATCGAGGTCATGAATAAGCTGGTGTTGCTGCATCCAATGGACGCATCTGTGCCTCCATCCTACTGGGACTTTTAGCAACACTTAGCTTTATTGATCAACACCTACTTCCTGAAACACTCTCCTCTCTTGTCCTTAGTGTCACCTACTTCCCTAATTTTCTTCTTACCCCACTGGATTTTTTTATTCCACTCTTAAACCCCTTTGTTTCTACTCAATCTCTGAACTTTGGAATGATCTTGGATTTTTTTCCCCTTTTCTTTACCTACATTTATTTCCCAGGTGATTTCACCTGAGTCTCTTATTCTAGTCACGTTTACCAGCAGAGTATAGATCCCTGACTGGCCTCATAGTCTTTAAAGAGATAAGCAAGGATGATTCCAGGCAGAAATTAGGTTGCACTTAATCAAGCATACTCCTCACCAAAACCGGACAGAGTTCCCAGGTTCATCCACACACCCACTTCTCCCCGAGTAATAGTCTTTCCTCAGTCAGGACATTACACAGGCTTGTCCAGAGCTATCCTTTCTGTTTAGCGTTCATGGTTCCACTCTGAAGCTCCGGAAGTACCTCTTCCTTCCTCTCCCAAGTCTACTTCCTCTCACAGAATATTTCAAAGTTAAACCCAACACAGCCACTTCGAATTTACACAGATCTCCTGACTCTGCATCCAGGATTTTTTTCTAGTATGCCAAGCTGCCTCTCAGACTCTTACTGATAAGTTTCATTTTATGCTACTTTATGTAGGTCTTTTGCATGAAATTCTTATCCTCCACCCACCACCCTCCCTTCCCCACCAAAATAACCGACCACCCTTGCATGGCTCCATAACACTCTTATGCACTGTGGCATAGAGTTTGTTTTTCTAAACAAGTAAAACAAAAAGCTTGGCTTAAAAATAATAAACATGTTATACTCATGCATATCAGCAATATTTTAAAACAAGATTTGTTTTCTCCTGTTTTCCTTCACAACAATCTATTACTATGTCAGATTTCAAAACAAAAGCTAGTTTCCACAGGAAGGGAAAACAGGTCAAGGGAAACAAGGTTTAGATTTGAAATTTTACATAGCTTTCCCAGAAACAGTGACTGTTACTGGCACTTTACTACTTTTAATCTTGAGCATGAAATTCAAACTTCTATGGAAACAAAACTATGTGACTATGAACAAAACAAACAGCACATTGGTCCCTTCCTGGTGTGAACTTTGGATACATTTGGCAGCTCTTTCAAACTGTGAGTAATGTATCTCTCCTTCTCTAGCCACTTTAAAAAGGTCAGATTCTAAACTGTCAGGAAGGATTCAAGTGACAACTAAACTAAAATAAGGTGTAAAGAAAGGTCTCCTTTCATGTTTCTCAAAGCATGTTCTACTGACAATGCCTTGGGCAGTAATTATGTTTATGATGAAGTCTATACTTTTGTTTGGGTTATGATTCATTTATTTATGATTTTTAACAGGAACCAGACATTGCCTCATTACCGTCTTGTTCAAGAAATATGTCTTGCAGTGAATTTTGGTAAGGTAAACTTTTTTCCTGTTAGGCTAGGAAAAATTAAAAGTGTTAAAAATTAAAAGTGAGATTATTTAGATGATCTACTGAAGTCAGTGGTTCTAGGACTACAAATCTGTGGCCATGTGTGTGTTCATGCACTAAGTCGTGTCCATCTCTTTGTGACTCCACAGACTGCAGCACTCCAGGCTTCCCTGTCCTTCACTATCTCCCAGAGTTTGCTCAAATTCATGTCCATCAGATCTGTGGCTAGTAAGTATTAATGTCTTTTTTATCAGAAATTCTGAGACTACATAAGAAAGAAGTACTGGAGCAGTCAGATTCCTGAGCCTAACTAACCATCACTGAACTAGGCACAGAGCAAGGTACCACAGAAACTATGCTCCCACTTTGGGTCTAGATTATACAGACTAATAGATACAGATTACACAGGCTACAGATACAGATTACACAGGCTACAGATACAGATTACACAGGCTTGTCCAGAGTACCACATCGATTTGCTACTTGATCTTGGCATTTAAGGTATATTCTTAAGCCACGAGTTAATTAGTGGACTGTTAATATGATAAATGCAGTCATGATCCTGAGTGGCCTAAATGTTTTAAGATGTCAGTTTCACCTTATACCAGCTATATGACTTTAGACAAATTGATTAATCCCCTAGCTTCAATTTCTTCTTCTGAAAATCAGAGTGCTGATAAGTAACCTCAGGAAAACTGTAGTCTGGACTTAATTATGTAAATACATGTATGTATCTGGTTCCCAATAAATGTTAGTTCCTTTCCCTTACATAAATTTAAATCAGGAATCAGTGGCAGATTCTATCATATCACAACTGCTTACTGATTCATGTGGGTACTCACAAGAGTATTCACTTATGTGCTGCCTCTTCAGAGACAAAAAGATTTCTAGGACTTTGGAGCTAATGATAAGAACCTCCATCTTATATCCATTTCATGGATAGAATGCACAGCTTACAAATGCTGTTGAGGCAGTGGGGGCAGTGGGAATGGGCCAGGGCTGGGCGGAGGCCAGGCAAGATGGCAGGCATGGAGACTGAGCTGGTGTCCCTGATCCTGGTATCGCTGCCTGCCGATGATCCCGTGTTCTTCATTTTATCCTTCTTGGACTACAGGGACCTAATCAACTGTTCCAACATCAGTCAAAGTCTTAGTTAGCTATCAAGTCATGATCTGCTGTGGAAAAGACACTGCAAAAAATAGTGGCTGATATCTGAGGAGGACAAAACATAGAAGAGTCAGTGTTGGCAATTCCTCTTCATTGATACTTGCTTTGATGTAGGAAGGTATAATGACCATAATGATGCTATTAAAAAGGCCTGGGATGGTCTCAAGAAATATTTGAACCCAGATGTCCTCAGATGGTTTACACTCTAAAAGAGAGCAGGTAATCAAAAAGGAAGATATAGATGCTCTGGTTCAATCCCTGGGTTGGGAAGATCCCCTGGAGGGCACGGCAACCTACTCCAATATTCTTGCCTGGAGAAGCTCCATGGACAGAGGAGCCTGGCAGGCCATAGTCCATGGGTTGCAAAGAGTCAAACACGATTAAGCAACTTAGCAAGCAAGCAATAGATGCTGTGGAAGCTCAGATAAGCTGCAAGCTTCCTGATTCTCATCATCCACAATGGGCAGAAGTCAGTTGTTCTTGGTTTGTTGGGAAGCACAGTGCTGTCTAATCACTATAATTCTGAGGATTTTTAGACTTTGATACAGCTTCTGGAGGCTTTTACCAGAGATAGGGACTGAAATACTGTCTCCCTTTAACTTTTTGCATATATACTGGTTTCAGTCAGTACATATAGCAATGGAAACTGCAGAGGGCCAAAACAAAAATGAAATCTTCTGCTAATATCCAGACCAAATGGCTCAGAATCCAGTTGCTATTGACATGTTTAAGTGCGACTTTTACTGACTGGTTTACTTCTTATGTCAACAATGTTGTACTGCGGAGAGGGCTTCCCTATCATCAGAGACCAAATTTTCAGGTATGTTCATGGCCCAGCGTGTGTAGCAATAACTGGGATATTACAGTTTCAGTTTCCACATTGTCTCTGCCAGAATTTAGTTCTTTACATCCACCCCATTATTTCTTCATGTACCAAATCAGGATTGAAATGTCAAAAAACTCACTTCCTGAGAAGGCCTGTCAGTTAGATCATTGCTACTGGAAAACAACAAATGCTGAAGGTGATGTGGAAGAAGTTCAGGGACCTGGAGTAGTTGGTGATTTCCAATCATCAGTCCAGGCCAGGTATATGAATACACAAGCTGTACCACATTCTCTACAACATCAGGCTATATGAAGGGATATTATACCTTCCATTTTCTTTACTTGAAAGAACAAGGTCTTTAATGTTGTCATTCCCCGATTACATATGGCATGTCTGACATTTAGGGTATGTATAGCTCAATTGGAAATGGGTTCTGATGAATATGAAGAGATGGAAGAGGAAAAAGAGGGGGAGAAGGAAGATGATGATAAGAATCAGCAGATAAGGATGAATTTTATGAAGATGACCAGAAGGAGAGACAGACAAAAGTCTTTGATGTTATCATTTGAAGACATCATTGTTCTCACTCTTTTTTTTTTTTTTTTAAGCAAATTGACTTCACTGGTGGTTCAGATGGTAAAAAATCCGCCTGCAATGCAGGTGACCTGGGTTTGATCCCTGGATTGGGAATATCCTCTGGAGAAGGGAAGGGCTACCCACTTCAGTATTCTTGCCTGGAGAATTCCATGGACAGAGGAGCCTGGTGGGCTACAGTCCATGGGGTCGAAAAGAGTCGGACATGACTGAGCAATTAACGCTAACACTTCCACTGCTGATGGAAGACCCGGGGTGAATTCTCAATAATGTAAATAAATTGTTCTCAGCTTATAGCAATAAAACTAGCATGAAATATTGAGCCAGGCCTTGGATTCTAAGCAACACTACTTTAGGAATTGGATTTGTGTTTTTGAAGTAGAGGAGGAAATGGGAATTTTTTTTTTTCTCTTCTTGAAGTCAATGGGAAAATAGTTCTCTACTAAGAAACAGACATTTCTTTGTTTAAAAATTTTATACTTATAAAAACATATAAGTGGGAGGAAATTGTTTTGAATAAGGATTTAAAATGAAGCAGAAATACCTGGTTATTTGTCCTTTCTTAGACAATCTGTCCTTGAATTTAGAGTTTTCATCACAACAGCCTTGCTTTAAAGTCTATCAGTACTCGACCTTGAATTTGGTCTTCAACTCTACCAACCTTGAATTTAAGTCTTCAACACTATGACCTTTATCATACTGTTCACAGATGCATCATTTTTGAGGGGCGGTTTGTAAAAGTATCTATTGCATTGTTTACTAACAAAAGCTTCTTCTCAATGTCTCATGTAGTTTCAATTTGTAAATACCGCTACTGTTTAATGTCCCCTTCAGTGATTCCTAGATATTTTGTACTCATAGGGAACTAATTGACTAAATAGCTTGAACACTGGTTGTTTGTCCTTTCTTGACTATCTAACTTTGTGATAAGTGACATGAATTTTATGTTAAGATTCAGTATGTTTTCCTGAAACATGGATTTCTTTGTAATTATATAATTGAGAGTTTGGAATGAAATCCTCCAAGTGTCAAAAGTTCACATTTTGAAAACAGATTTTAGTTTTGATCCTGTATTCTGGGTAATTGACTATTTCCCATAAACTAGTATTAACAAGCAAAAAAAAATATTGTTGAGCTAAAATAATAAAAAATATTAAGGCCATTATAATAGGAAGGAATGCTTGTGCACTCAGCTAGATTTTTTAAACTCGATTTAGTCAGTTTGTAGCAGCACTGAGCTTACTAAAGTGAACTTCAGAGAAAACGGAAGGAAGTGGTTATTTCAGCTGCAAAAAACAATGATGATGAGAACGCAGAAGAAAATAAGATGAGATCAAAGCAAACACAAAGTCTATCAGAACGTTCCTCTGGCTTCACTGATATATATGCTGTAGATGCTTCACTAGTTCAGTTCAGTTCAGTTCAGTCGCTCAGTCGTGTCCAACTCTTTGCGACCCCATGAATTGCAGCACGCCAGGCCTCCCTGTCCATCACCAACTCCTGGAGTTCACTCAGACTCACGTCCATCAAGTCAGTGATGCCATCCAGCCATCTCATCTTCTGTCGTCCCCTTCTCCTCCTGCCCCCAATCCCCCCCAGCATCAGAGTCTTTTCCAATGAGTCAACTCTTTGCATCAGGTGGCCAAAGTATTGGAGTTTCAGCTTTAGCGTCAGTCCTTCCAATGAACACCCAGGACTGATCTCATTTAGGATGGACTGGTTGGATCTCCTTGCAATCCAAGGGACTCTCAAGAGTCTTCTCCAACACCACAGTTCAAAAGCATCAGTTCTTTGACGCTCAGCTTTCTTCAGAGTCCAGCTCTCACATCCATACATGACTACTGGAAAAACCATAGCCTTGACTAGACGAACAATGCTATTTCCAATTCAGGCTCCTGCCCTGAGCATGACTGCTCTCACTGGCATGAATGTGGAAGGATGGGAATAGAAATCAATCCAGTGAGGTCCTGGATTCAATAATACACACAAAAATCAATTTTAGGAGGTTTAACTACTTAAGTATACAAAATTACTGGAAGACAACACCAAAGACAATTTTTCCAAGTGGTAGCTAGATTTGGCTACATACAATTCAAAATTTGGTAATATAAATGACAGACTAGGAGTTACTGACATTAAAATATAAAGCATGTACAAATAATAAGAAAAAAATGATTACCATAATGGAAAAGCAGACAAACGAAATAAGTAGAAAATTCCCAAAAGAGAAAATTAAAAGGGCCATATTTATGTTTTAAAAGTTAAACCACACTATTAGTCAAATAAAATGCAAATTATAGGAACTAGAAAACATTGTACCTACCAAAGTTGCTAAAAAAATTTAATATTAATGCCTAGAACAGATGACAGTAAGATATAAACAACAATAATATTTGGGGGGAGGGAGTGTGACAAATTTATTAAGAAGCTAAAAATGATTCATCTTTTTACTCAACAAATCTACTTTTTGTAATCCATTCTAATAAAATAATCATGATTGTACACAAAATTTTATCCATAAAAATGTTCAAATGGCAGTGTTTATAATATCAAAAAGGGCTTCCCTATTGGCTCAGAAGGTAAAGAATCCTCCTACAATGCAGGAGATCCGGGTTCAATCCCTGGGTTGGGAAGATACCCTGGAGGAGGGCATGGCAACCCATTCCAGTATTCTTTCCTGGAGAATCCCTATGGACAGAGGAGCCTGGTGGACTACAGTCCATGAGGTCACAAAGAGTAGGATATAACTGAGTGACTAAGCACAGCACAGCATATAATATTAAAAAACTAAAAACAAGTGTCCTAAAATAAAGATTGCTAATTAAATTATGTTACTTTTATACAACAAAGGTGTATGCAACCATCAAAAATGATGTTGTGGGAGAATATTTAATAACATAGGAATATGTTAATAATTGACTGCTAAGTAAAAAGAAAAATTTTTTAAGCTATGAAACAGTATGGATAGCATTCTCCCATAAAAGAAGGAGCAACCCAGAAGACTAGGCAGGAAAAACAGTTTGCTCCTTGGGTATTTGCGTGGAATCATTTGTAAAAGTTGTTGCAATACTGTGTTGAGAGGAATTCAAAAGGTACATAGGGCTCAGGGAGAAGAGCTTTGACTCAATCAACAATATCTGGTGGCTACATCCATTCAACAGTGTACTGCTACAATATCTTGAAGTTAAGGATTTTTATTCACTCATTCATTTATTTAATAACTATTTATATTATAATTTTCCTATGTATTCAGGGTGCTGGTGGTAGTTTAGTTGCTAAGTCATGTCCGACTTTTTCGACCCCATGGACTATAGCCTGCCGGGCTCCTCTACCCATGGGATTCTCCAGGCAAGAATACTGGAGTGGGTTGCCATTTCCTTCTCCAAGGGATCTTCCCAACCCAGGAATCAAACCCGGGTCTCCTGCATTGCAGGCAGAGTCTTTTTTTTTTTTTTTTGCAGGCAGATTCTTTACCAACTGAGCTATGAGGGAAGCCTATGTATTCAGGGGGAAAGTGCTAAATCGTTTAACAATGTTGGAACTGTACGTTTGAGATTACACGCTAACTGTGAAAACCTGAAGGTGAAAGAATAGATTTCTTTATTCACTCATTTTTATTTAACAATTACTCATACAGAGTTTCCTATGTGGGAGCACCATGCTAAAGGCTTCAGAAATATTCAATCATTTTTTTCTCACAATAATCATATGATACAATATCCTCTTATTATTCCCACTTTACAAAGAATAGGTGAAGTGACTTGCCAAAGGTCAAAGAGCTACTGAGTGGCAAAACTGGGATTCAATCCCAGGAAGTCTGTCTCCTGAGTGGGTCACCACACTATTATGTACAACACCTTGCACAGTATATGGACCATTGTTGCTGTCACAGTTTAGTCACTAAGTCATGTCCAACTCTTTGCAACCCCATGGACTGTAGCCCACCAGGCTCCTCTGCCCATGGAATTTTTCAGGCAAGAATACTGGATTCGGTTGCCATTTCCTTCTCCAATATGATGCTGAAGAAGACTCCTGAGAGTCCCTTGGACGGCAAGAAGATCAAACCAGTCAATCCTAAAGGAAATCAACCCTGAATACACATTGGAAGAACTGATGTTGAAGCTAAACTCCAATACTTTTGCCACCTGATGCGAAGAGTCAACTCACTGGAAAAGACCCTGATACTGGGAAAAATTGAGAGCAAGAGGAGAAGGGGGTGACAGAGGATGAGATGGTTGGATGGCATCACTGACTCAATGGACATGAGTTTGAGCAAACTCTGGGAGACAGTGAAGGACAGGGAAGCCTGGCATGCTGCAGTTCATGGTGTCGCAAAGAGTCAGACACGATTTAGCAACTGAACAACAGCAAGGGTAAGTTTTAAACCTTAAATTGAGGATCAGAAAATATACGATGTTAAATAAATATAGAAGGTGAGAGAGACAGATTCATGCCAGAAAAAAATTAGTTGAGGATTTATTTCAAGTCCAAGAATAAAAATGTAGCAGCTAAGAAAACTAATAATTTTTCAGACTTCATTAAGAGAAAAGAAGTAAAGGAGAGGAATGAAAGGGAAAAAATCTAAAATTGATTGATTGTCTACTGGGTGCTAGGTAGTTTATAGAGACAGAGTTTGTTGCTTAATTACTAAGTTGTATCCTACTTTTTTGCAACCCCATGGACTGTAGCCTGCCACACTCCTCTGTCTATAGGATTCCCAAGCAAGAATACTGGAGTGGGTTGTCATTTCCATATAAATCTCAATTAAATCTCTTGGAGGAAGGGATCTGTGGGAGACTGGTTGCATCATTGGCTTCATTGGCTCCCCTCCATCCACATGCATTGCTATGTGACTTTGTACCTCTTCTTTCCTTTCCCCTCCCCCTGCTGCCCCATCAAGTGGTAGAATCTTCATTTTCTGAATTTCAGCTGGATTTTCTTTGGCCTAAGAATGCAACCAAAGCAACATCACACCAGTTCTGACTCCATGTCGCACAAGACCCTGTGTGCTTCCACGCTGCCTGTCTTGGAACCCTGCTAGTCACCCTATGAGTAAGTGTGGACTCACTTGCTGGAAGATAAGAGACCATTTATGTCATCACAGCTAAAGTCATCCTAGATCAGTCAACCCACTGAGTTCAGATATATATAAGAGAGTTCAGCCAAGTTCGGCCAACCCTACCACAGTCTCTTGAGAAATAACATGTGGTTATTGCTTTAGTCATTAAGTTTTGAGCTGTTAACATGGCAATAGTCATATGACACAGCATTATTTTTTTTGTTTTATAAAAGCAAAAACTGAGGCTGAAAGTATTTTACCCAAAAGCACCAAATTTTTAAGTCTAACTGGGAAGTCAAATCCAAACTATTTCATTTCAAAGCTCAGCCTCCTAACACTACCATCAAATGTATAACATTCAGATATTAGAATAACTATCTCACTGACCTCTGCAGTAAACTCACTACACAAGAAGTACTATATTTAATTCTACACACTTAAAATGAATCCAGAAGAAACTAAAAATAATTTTATAAACTCTACAAGAAAAACAAGGGAAAGGAGGGTTTGCTTAGGTTGGAAAAGATAAAACTGAAGAAGGACATAAAGAGAAGGATAAATTATTTTCCATTGTTACTGTCTCATTTACTGTGATTCCTTCAGGAAACAAGCTCCCCATAAAGATACATACAGTCCCTCAAGCCTATCACTGAATTCAGGCGAACTCTCAGTCTTGTGATGTTTATCACACAAGGGTCTTCTTGACCTTCACAGGCTCACTTTGAGCTTTTAGATGGCCCTTCCCAAAACCGTCTCTGTTTATGACCACACTATCCTCAGCTTGATTGTTCTCTTAAATCCTTTTCCAGGTAACATGTCTACCAGCTTGACTTGGCCTCTGAAACTCGACTCTTCCCTCTACAATGATGTAATAAGGAAGTTCCTCCATACCACAAACCCAAGTCCTGTCTTGTGCCTCCACTATCACCAACCTGGGAAACACAGAGGATTATTTTTTTTTTTTTCTGTAATCCAGCCAGAGATGAGGGAGGAAACAGAAGATGGAAAAGGTATCTACTTCTTAACCACCTCAGCCAACAAGCTGTGTGTGCCAGATTCCATTAGTGAGAGATAGTCACATGTCCCCACTGAAGTGTAAGACGAATTGGGAATGCAGCCCTTCCAAGAAGCCACTGCCCAGTAATTACTCCTCACTCTGAAAAGGGAATGCAAATCTTTGGTGAAGAGTCAATCGCCACTACTGCCTTTACTGGCCACTACTGGCTTTAAGTTCTATTATAACTCCAGTTTTCATGACTCTCAACTTTCATAAAGGTTCAGCATAAGAAATATCCACTTGCATTTAACTGCAAATTCTTCAAATTTCTAGTCTGAACACGTTGATCATAGCTCTTATATTAGACCTTCAGGACTTACTGACTAAATAACAAGAAGAATATACTCCTCTAAACTTTGTATGCCCAGAATATATAGTAACTGCCCAAGGAATATTTGTTGAATAAATGAATACATGTTATCCAGGGTTACCCACACAAAATGAACCTGAATTCTCCCTTGAATTCAATGTCAGAGATGTTTGTTTATTAAAATAAATTTCTACACCTTTCTGCTGCTACCACATTAAGCTAGTGATGGTTTTGTGAGCATGTAATATTATGGTCCTTCATACACCTTCAGATACAGCTTCCTTTGCCTAGATTAATCTATCCCCATATTCACCTGGAAAATAGCCTTTCCCTTCCTCAAGAGTTGGTTCAAGCTTTTCTAGTAAGCAGCCTGAGGTGACCTCTAAAAATGGTACAGTATTCACTTGACCCAGAAAATTCCACAAAATCATGCAAATCAAGAGGTTCAAATCTTCATGTTCACTTTAAGAATACTTGTGAAACTGCCCAGGCCATTAAGAATATGCAATCTGAAAAGCCACCAAGTATCTGAAGGATGTCACCTTAAAGAAGCAACATGTGCCATTCCGTCATTACAACGGTGGAGTTGGTAGCTTTGCACAGGCCACACAGTGGGGCTGGACACAGGGTCAGTGGCCCAGCAAGAGAGCTGAATTTTTACTACACGTGCTCAAAAATGCAGAGTAATGATGAACTTAAGGGCTTAGATGTAGATTCTCTAGTCATTGAGCACATCCAGGTGAACAAATCCCCTAAGATGCAGGGCAGGACTTACAGAGCTCATCGTCGGATCAACCCATACATGAGCTCTCCCTGCCACATGGAGATGATCCTTCCTGAAAAAGAACAGATTTTTCCTAAACCAGAAGAGGAGGCTTCACAGAAGATATCTTCCCAGAAGAAAAAGATACCCCAGAAGAAACTGAGGAAACAAAAACTTATGGCCCAGAAATAAATGCTGCAAAAACTAAATGCAAATAAAAGTAAACAAACAAAGAGTCAGCTCAAGAATCTCTGTCCTCCATGTGCTTCTTCCCCTGTGCTTCCATTGTACCCATTACAATTCTTATTCTAATCTATGGAAATTATTTCTTTATTTCTGTCTTCCCATTAGATTATAAACCATTTAAAGGTAGAAATCATGGCTTTTCAGCTTTACATTATCAACATCTTGACCACTGTCTGACCTTATCAGAGATGCTCAATTAATACTCATTAAACAAACTATCATTGCTTTAATGTATCCCATACCTAAATAAAGACCATATTAGCATTTGAAGAATGATACACTTCAATGATATATCTCTCACTCCTTGTCCCCTGAACACAAAGTAGGCTGATCTGTTGAGACAAATCAGAGTAGATATTAAAAGGGGAAAATCCTCAATGTGGTATTTAAGTTGGAGAGCTTCTAATTTCATTCATATTACAATATGTACATCTCTCAACATAATAACACATTCTCTCTTGGGTTCTATTACAGTTTCAAGCTGACTTGGACACCTAACTAGATATTAACCAGTATTTTGTCTGCATGATAATCACTTCAGCAGAATTAATTTTAGTATTTTGTATGGATACTACAGTATTTATAAAGCTGAGTCACTTGCCTTCAACTGAAATCGTTAATTTTTCAGATACTATAAGAGGAGACAAGAAAAAAAAATTACTGGAAGCCTATGGGGTCCCTGATACCTACCATACTTACTTTACTCATCAAAATCTAAACATCAACCTAGTAAGAGATAAGCGTTATTATCAACATTTAGACATGAGCAATCTAAGCTTTAGAAAGCTTAACATTGTTAGAGACAGGATTCAAGTTCAGATCCATCAGGATCTGTGGTAGGCTGAATAATGAGCCCCTCCCCCACCCACCCCCACCTCCATCAAAATGTCCATGTCCAACCCCCTAGAGCCTTATATGGCAAAAATGATGTGACTAAGGATGTGAGATTTGGATGTTATTCTGGATTACTGGTGGGCCCTAAATGTAAGCAGAGCCCTTGTAATTGAAAGAAAGAATTCGTCTACAGTAGAGGAAAAGGCTTCCCTGGTGGCTCAGACAGTAAAGAATCCACCTGCAATGAAGGAGATCTGGATTCAATCCCTTGGTCAGGAAGATCCCCTGGAGAAGGGAATGTCAACCCACTCCAGTATTCTTGCCTGGAGAATCCCATCGATAGAGGAGCTTGCTGGGCTACAGTCCATGGGGTCGTGAAGAGTCAGACACGACTGAGCACTAAGCACACCCACAGAGGAAAAGCCATCGCGACCCTGAAGGCAGAGTTTAAAGCGCTATATCCAGGGAATGCTAGGGTACTCGAGACGTGAAAGTGGTAAGGAACAGATTCTCTCCTGAAGCCTCCAGAAAAAAACAGGACTGCTGACATCCAGCTTTTAGCCTCTTAGATGTCTTTTGATTTGAACACGAGAACACCAGAAAATAAATTTGCACTGTTTGTGTAATTTGTTGCTGTAGCAACAGGGACCCAATACAGGCTCCAAACTTTGAGAAAATCTACATAAATTAATTCAGTGCAACAGATACTACATAAGACAGAGTACTTAAACACCTCCCCATCAGGAAAAGGCAACCACTGGAGAAGTGTTAGACCAGACAGGGGAATTCCAAACACGAACACCCTCCAAGGACACTTGAGCCACCCTTATGACTGTTCCAGAGGAAAATGTGTTACTCTTTAGCCAAATACTCCAACACATCTTCCCAGTTTGGAGGAAGGAATAGTGTGAGAGCCAGTCACTCAGGTAGCCAAGCCATAAAACCTTGTAGAGCTAAATCAAAACTCTGAACTGAATCCACAAACCTGAGGTGGCCAACACAAACCTCAGTAGAACTAGTTGTACTTCCAGTAGCTAAACATTTTTAAACAAGGGCCATAGTACATTTCCAGCTCTTGGGCCAAAGCCTTGCATATATCCTACAGTAGCCCAGCACCGGAATTTACCAGAGAATAAGTAACTCGCAGAGGCGGGGTCGGGGGGTGGTGCGGGGAAAGCTTACAAAATCTATGCCTAGCCCAGATGGAAAAACCAAGCTACTGGCTTTGAAGCAGTAAAACCTCATGCCAGCAACAGTCTCCTCCAGGATTACATTTGGCATAAGAATGGGAATTATAGTAGTTTGAATTACATGTACTTTTCCAGTGCAAAATAAGTACTACCATGGAATGAAAGAAAGTTTGCTTATCTCTTCTGTTGTTCATTGAGACAATTCTCACTGACACTCAAGGCTGCTGCCCAGTGTCTCCCTCTCAAGGGAAGTGTCCCAAGGAGGAAACAATGGCCAAAGCCAAGAGAGAACAGAAACTTCTGAATAAAATTAGCTTTTGTTTTCCTGCCCTCCTTTGATCTTGATAGATATTTCAGCATGAAAAATTTTCAGCACTAGTTTTCTGAAATATTCAAAAAGGTAAAGTTCAGAGGTCAAATTAATAATATTAGTAATAGGGACTTCCCTGGTGGGCCAGTGGTTAAGCTTCTGCCTTCTAACGCAGGGGTTGCAGGTTCAATCCCTGGTTCGGGAGCTGAGATCCCACCTGCCACATGGCCAAAAATCCAAAACATAAAACAGAAACAATATTGTAACAAATTCAGTAAAGACTTTTCAAATGGTCCACACCAAAAAAAAAAAAAAAAAAACCTCAAAAAAAAAACAAACCCCAAAATAATGATAATGTTGTCTGTTTGGTAAGGGAAGTTTCCCTGATCAGGTGGAGTATAATCCAACTGACAACAAAATATGAATATAATGAGAATGTGACTGAAATCTAAAGCAAATATGGAAAGCAATAATAATATTTTCTAGAATCCCTTAATGAAAAAGCCGTCCTCAAATTTTAAAATTCCATTTATTCACTCATCAATCTCCCTGAATCTTCTGAATTGGAGGTATAAGAATTGTCAGAAATCCCATGAACCATATTTTAATTGCTTAAATGATCTTTAGAATGACTTTTATTTCAGATCAACTATATCAGAAAATGTCTCCCTAACATTCATTAAAATCAAGTCAATAGGTAGTAATTGAGCATCAGTGATTCACAAAATGCTGTGAGAGATACAACAGTCAAAGTCAGTGTCCTCTCAGGGTTTATAATCTATGAAAAAGAAATGACAAAAATATATAGAATATTTAATAACAGAGTTTAAAATGTGGGTCAAAAAACAGAAACACATCACAAAGTAGTATCTGATCAGTCAACAAATGATTCTATAGGAATGGCCACCAGAGGGTTTAAAGCAGAAGATCATACTAAGACTGCAAGCCTAGAAGGAAACCAGGGAATTCAGTTGTTTCTATCATGTTACAGAGTGGCGAGAGCCCAGGAGTTAAATGGTGTAGGCACTAGAGTCATTCAGACCAAATATCAAACCCCAGTTTCACTACTTGCCAGGCATCAGATCTTGGAAATTATTGAAACACTCTGAGCCTGTTTATCTTCTTCTGTAAAACGTGGATCAAACCTGCCTCCCAAGATTGTATTGAAGGCAAAGTGAGAAATGTATGTAAAGTTCTCAGCAGAAAGTAGCTGTTCAGTAAGTATGAAACCTTTTCCTGTGGTAGTGGTTGTTTAGTCTTCAATAAAAACTTTTTCTGTGATTGTCTTAACAGACTGTTTTTCTCCACAAACCTAAACATCCCTTTTATTTCAGAGGTGTCATGGTGCACCTGTCATTCCCTAGTAAGCTATGGGTTTCCAGCTTGATTGTCATAGAAGCCATACAGAAAGTGTCGTTTCCCATCAAAACATTTTTTAAAACTCCTGTCATTGCCACAGGACACAGAGAAGCTATATATATATATATATATATATATATATATATATATATATATATTCCATTCTGTGATTTGCATTTTCTACATATTAACTTCTGAAATAGGAATGTGGCTTGTAAGTGATATTCACAGAAACTTGCCAGGAATACTCTTTTTTAAAGAAATGTTTCTCTTAAGATGATAGTTTATTTTTCAGCTGATGGCAGCTTAGTTTATTTTTCAGTTGATGGCAGCTTGGCATGAAGGACACATGGTCGTGGAACTGGAGAGAATGAAGCTTCCATACACAAAGGAAGTCGGTCAGTTCAGTCACTCAGTCGTGTCCAACTCTTTGTGACCCCATGGACTGCAGCACGCCAGTCTTCCCTGTCCATCACCAACTCCCAGAGCTTGCTCAAACTCATGTCCATCAAGTCAGTGATGCCATCCAACCATCTTATCCTGTCGTCCCCTTCTCCTCCTGTCTTCAATCTTTCCCAGCATGAGGGTCTTTTCCAATGAATCAGTTCTTCGCATCAGGTGGCCAAAGTATTGGAGCTTCAGCTTCAACATCAGTCCTTCCAATGAATATTCAGGACTGATTTCCTTTAGGACTGACTGGTTTGATCTCCTTGCAGTCCAAGGGACAGAAAGGAAAGGTGGGCTCAAGTTTAGAAGCAAAAATTCATGGACTTAATGTCACAGAAATAATTATAAACTTAGAAATTGTTAAAATGGTAAATTTTATGGGACATGTATTTTATTACAATAAAAAAAAAAAAACTTAAGTCAAAGAATATGTAACCATTTCCTGGATTAACAAGTCAATATTGTGCAAGGGAACCAGCACTGTGTGGGGTGGCATTAGAAAAAATCAAAGCCTTCCATAGAAATCAACTGATCCTCTGCCCTCCAAGCCTGTTCTTTGAGGAAGAACATATGCATAGCCTAAGACATCACTAGAGTTAGTCATCCATGCTCTAGAGAAAGACACAATCGTTCCCACAAGGGTGAACCTGGATAAGAGTAAATAGAAACCCATAGATGATGGTCAAAACTCATCTCTTAGCCCTATTAGTCAAAAGTCATCACCAGTTCACTTGGTGCATAAGACCTACAGAATGGTGTTGGAATCCACTACAGATTCTTCAGTGTTCTATTGCTCTGGGAATGGCTCTTGAGAGCAGAATCAATCAGGACAACAGATAAATCCTTCTAGAAAACCAAGCCACCCCATTCAATGAGCCCTGACACTGTTTCCAAATAGTGATACAGGTCCTGGTAGTTCAGTATTCTACAACTGGAGCTGGTGCTGCTGGGTCAGAAAGGATTCACACTGTGGTTAACCCCTCCATGCCTCGCTTAGTATATGCTACAATATGAAATGTTCAGGACTGGACATTGCTTAGAAAACTTGGCACTCAATGCGGCCAATGACCAAGTCAGTCTTTATAAGGGGAAATTTTGTTGTTGCAGTTATTCGTAGTCTTCAGCCCTTATTCCTACCTTCCTTACAACACACTGGTATAGCTGGAGACGAGGCTGAGAGACATCCATACAGCAGCTTACCATGTCCACCCTTTTATAGAGAGTCTCCTTTGAAGTAGATGCTCTTTGGACAGCACACATGCGGGTCTCACCTTGGAGCCCAATCCAAGGGTATCATTCACCTGCCTCTTCCAACCTCCAGCTGCCTCCAGGCACCTCAGCAGTCCATGTCAGATGGTATCAGAAGAGCCATCTGCAAACCAGACTCAAGCTTTCCCCTTTACCTGAATGCAGCCAACACCCCCATGAAGTCATAGTTGTGGGTACTACAGGCACAATGGCAAAAACAATGACAGCAACTGAAATGTTAAGAAATGGACATAAATGGTTAAATAAAGTATGGTATACGAAATGAAATAAAATTCATTTAAAATAATGTAACAAATAATGAGATAATTTTTATAACAGGTATAGGGCTAGTCTTTTGTCTTTTGTCCTTGCTATAAGGTTAAGTGTGAACATACACATTAGGAAACAGTGATTATTTATGGTATGTACATGTGTGCATGCTAAGTCACTTCAGTTGTGTCCAGCATTTGCGACCCCACGGACTGTAGCCCACCAGGCTCCTCTGTCCATGGGTTCTCCAGGCAAGAATACTAGAGTGGGTTGCCATGTCTTTCTCCATGGGTGGTATCTGGATGGGATCTTCCCCACCTAGGGGTTGAGTCCTGGTCTCTTGCATTAGGCAGGTGGGTTCTTTACCACTAGCTCCACCTGGGAAGCTCTATTTATAGTATACAATTTTAAATATGCAAATAAGCAGAAAAAAGAAAAGTAACATCTCCTAATTTCCCATCTCACACACAAAACTCTCAATGTGTACAGAGACTAACCTATCGGAAACTTTGGAACAGCTCCTGCCTCACAAAATCTGCCCTACTGATCATTAACTATATCCTTAGAAATTCATCATACAGTCTTAATGGCTTTTTTCAGTCTTGGCAGTCATAAAAAGGTACATTCTGTTCCTTTAAATCTGCTAACATCCTGAGGGTGTGGAGATGGGCTGCAGTGTTGTAGGGGAAATTTCGGGAAAGGAAAGAGAGAGAGAGTGGGAATGAGCAGAAATCTTATTGAAGGACAAATTAACCAGACTTCAAACACAAAAGCATTTCCACAAGCTACTATTTACTGCTGTTGAAGTCTTCTTTGTGCCCATGTTTAAGGAAAAACGATGACAAAAATACCAAGCTTATAAACGATACCACACTAGAGTCAGAAGTAAGAACAAAAAGGGAAAATTGTTAAACAATTTGAAGGAGGGCAGGAGGCAGGAATGTGTTCTGCTTTACTGAACTGGGGCCAGAATGTTTTGTTTTGATTGCTCTCCTATTTCCTTCCTCATTTGTAACACATCCCTTACACTTAAAGCAGAAATTTCTGATCAAAATGTTGCAGCACCTACAAGGTCAAAGGAAGGTTCTCGAAGGATGGTCATCTCAACCATCAACCATGAAGCAATCACCGCAGCCCTGTGCCCCCAGCCCAGAGAGCCTCACTCTCCGGGAATGAGGTACCAAGGAAGGAACAAAACTCCCCCGTTCTTCCTGTAAGCCCAGTCAGAGGGGTTGGCCCTGGGCAGAGCTGGAAGGGAAAGGACTTGATGATCTGTGCCTTTCCATCTTCTCCTTCACTGCCCCTTTCCTGGAACCTTTCTCCAAAATCCACATCCCACATCCGTAGTCTACCAACAGCGTCCCCAGTGATCCCAATCTTATTTTTTCATGAGATTACTGAACTAAAAAAAAAGTTTCAAAACTTTCACAAAAATTGTTAATGATATAGTTCCAGACCTGTGGAGAAAGATATTTTAGATGGAATACCCTCTCAAGAGAGACACTTCAAAGTTCCCAGCATCTTGTCCCTCCACTGCCCCTCACAAACGGAGACCCTCAGTGACCTGGCAGTGAGCGCTCCTCCTCAGACCCAGACTTCACCAGAGAGCACCTGAGTAGGATCTCCTGCTTTAAGACCACCTAAGGACCATTCTACCTGTATTCATCTGTCAGGGCTATATTGCAGAACACCACAGCCTGGGTGACTCAAACAGAAACTAATTTTCTCACAATTCTGGAGGCTGGAAGTCTAACACTGAGGTGTTGACAGGTCTGTTTTCTTGAGATTTTGGCTTATAGATGGTCAGCTTCTTGCTGTGTCCTCACATGGTCATCTCCCTGTCCTAACCTCTCTCTTCTTATAAAAACATGAGTCATACTGGATTAGGGCTCACTCAAATGATTTCATTTTGCTTTAATTACCTCTTTAAAGACTCTATCTCCAAATACAGTTACACTCTGAGGTCCTGGGAGCTAGGGCTTCAACATATGAGTTTTGAAAGAACACAGTTCATATATGTATAGTTATATCTGATTTGTGTTGTATGGCAAAAACCAACACAACATTGTAAAGCAATTTTCCTCCAATTGAAAAATAAATTAAAAAACAGAAATGGGGAAAAAAGAACATAGTTCAACCCATCTTACTCTTCTTAAAACATCTTCAGAAAAGAATTTCAAAAAGCTACTATCAAGCTGTTGTTCTTCAATATAGTTAGGAATGTTAAATCAGGCTTCCTTTACAGGGAAAAGCCCTAGCAACTAAGGGATGGAAGAGATATTTCAAAAAGAAGAAACCTGTTGGAAAGTTCCCAGCTGACTCAGCTCCAGGAGGAGAACATGAGAAGAAAACAAGAAACCACCCTGACCATGAACTTGCCATGACACTACCCAAAGGGAGCTGAGGGGTCTTCTTCATTGTTCCCAGATAATGCAGGATGCGAGCATCATCCAGTCAGATGCATTAGGGACTTCAGACCTAAACCGTGAGTGAGACAGGCTGTGATCACCCAGGCTTGATGACTCAACAGAGTGAGCAGTCTGCTGTTTTCCCACACGCAGAAAGAACATATGGCACTACTTTGGGGCTGTTTGTCATCTAAGGCAGCCACACCATTCTTTTTCCTTTTGTTTACTTTCCGTAACAATAACTATAACCCATATTGAACTCTCACTGCATAGCAGGCATGGGGTTGATTGCTTTGTATGCATTTTCTCACTTAACTGAGAAATGGAGTATTTCCTGCCAAATCAGTAAACAAAGGATATCACAGACATCAGCAATTGTAGCCACAACAGAAGGTGAGCTAGTGAGCCCTGAGGGAACTCAGGAAGGAAAGAATACCTGCCACTAGCCGCCATCAGAAATGTGAACATTTGAACTGTGGTGTTGGAGAAGATTCTTGAGAGTCCCTAGGACTGCAAGGAGATCAAACCAGTCAATCCTAAAGGAAATCAGTCCTGAATATTCATTGGAAGTACTGATGCTGAAGCTGAGGCTCCAATACTTTGGCCCCCTGATGCGAAGAACTGACTCGTTGGAAAAGACCCTCATGCTGGGAAAGATTGAAGGCAGGAGAAGAAGTGGATGACAGACGGTGAGATGGTTGGATGGCATCACTGACTCGATGAACATGAGTTTGAGCAAGCTCCGGGAGTTGGTGATAGACCAGGGAAGCCTGGTGTGTTGCAGTCCATGGGGTCGCAAAGAGTCAGACATGACTAAGCTGAACTGAACTGAGCATCCATCAGACAGCAGCCACTCCCTCTGGTGAGCCCTGAGGAAACTCAGGATGTAAAAACACAGGATACTGGCTGCAAATCGCTGAGGTGCATATCAAAGGAATGATTTCAGTGAACCCAGATCCTTGTAGCTTTCTATATATAGAAAAGTGCTAAATTCTTTAACTTGGGATATCTGGTTTTCTTTACTTAATAATAAACTTTTGATGATCAAACTACCTGCCCTTCGTTACAAAACTTCTATATAACCTGGCTCCTCTCCTCGCCTCCTCAGAGTAGCTCTCTCAAGGTTACTTGAGATACTATCTCCCAGGTTTGAAGTTCTAAAAATTCCCACTGAATAAAACATAACTCTCAACTTTTAGGTTGTTAATATTTTTTAAGTCCACATAACCCTTACATCAGAGAAGGCAATGGCACCCCACTCCAGTACTCTTGCCTGGAGAATCCAAGGGACAGTGGAGCCTGATGGGCTGCCATCTATGGGGTTGCACAGAGTCAGACACGACTGAAGTGATTTAGCAGCAGCAGCAGCAGCAGCAACCCTTACATTATTAATTTTATTTTAAATAGGAAGAAACTATCCAAGACCACACAGCTAGCAAGAGTAAGAGATTGTATTAGAACTAAGAATTCTGATACCAGAGCCCTTAGCTACTTCTCTTCATCAATCCACCTTCAAGAGGCAATAGGATTTGGCTAGAATAGCGTAGCTGGAAGGAACCACAAGGAATATTTACAGAAGCCAGAGTTCAGATCCTAGCTCAATGACCATGGGCAAGCTATTTAATGTCTCTACACTCAGTTGTCTCCTATACAATCTTGGGATAATTTACAAAAAGTCCCATCAAAGTAACTCATAAATACTATTATTATTATTATTTTCTTTCTTAAAATTGTTTACATGATTAAACATGTAACAAAACGAATCAATGAAACTACACTAATACATAAAATAAAGTAATTCCTTGCATTGCAAGCTTACATTAATTAGCACTACTAGTTTGAAGTTATACTTTGAGTTCATTTTTCAGCAAAGGTGAAATTTATATGGGCCCTTCTTTTTCAGTCCCTTTTTAAAATCACTACTGATTGCTTATTAACATTGCATTTTCATTATCCCTACAGCCTCTCAATCCTTTAGGAAGACTCAGTGGATAATTTTAAATTCATGTTTAATTTATTATACATGCCTATAGCAATTTTTTTTCATAGAGTGATCCTTGTTAAAGTTCCCAAGGCCTGGAGGCACAAGTGGCTCCATTAAAAATGTATTTCTCCGTTTTCTTGTGGGACTCATTTAAAAAGTGCTGGAGTGGGCACATTCATAGCTAATTGACAGTAGATTATATGGTATTCTATTCACCACATTTGAAGAAACATTCCTCTTTTGTCTGATAATTAGTTGTATGCCAAAACTTTCCATTTCCTGATTATAATTAAAACATATGACATAAGATAATGTAACTGATTCAACTATTTTCCTGCATAGTGGTTCAAAGGAGAATTATAGGGGTAAATCAGGAGTACTGGGCACGACTGAACGACCTCACTTTCACTTTTCACTTTCATGCACTGGAGAAGGAAATGGCAACCCACTCCAGTGTTCTTGCCTGGAGAATCCCAGGGACGGGGGAGCCTGATGGGCTGCCGTCTATGGGGTCACACAGAGTTGGACACGAAAGAAGTGACTTAGCAGCAGCAGCAGCAGGAGTACAGGAAAGAGTGGAAGAATGGTCGGTATATGCTTCTAAATAGAGGCTTGGAAGGGCTTCCCTGGTGTCTCAGACGGTAAAGAATCTGCCTACAATACGGGAGACCTGGATTCGACCCCTGGGTTGGGGAAGATCCCCTAGAGGAGGGCATGGCAACCACTCTAGTATTCTTACTTGGAGAATCCCATGGACAGAAGAGCCTGGTGCACTACAGTTCATGGGGTCACAAAGAATTGGACACAACTGAGCAACTAAGCACACACACAGATGCTTGGAAAGTTAAGTGATAGTGAGACAGAGTGGAGAGGCAAGATATTTCTCATGCCTTCTCCAGATGCTCCAAATGAAATAATCAGGAAGACGTGGAGCACTTTTCTCTGGCTGTGACCTCCAGTTTGGGACCAAGATCCATCCACAATTAGGTACTTTCCTGAAACAGAAATGAAGGCAGACATGGCCTATTTTTCTGCTGGAGCTAGTTTCACAATCAATCAAATGGTTTATGTTTCATTGACATTGAGCTTGACTTTCAAGTCTTCTAAAACTTAAACTGGGCCTCTTACATGTGACTAAGACGATTTCTATTTATTGAGTCAATAAGGTTATTCATGTTTGTAGATATGTGAAAAACATGAATACAACCAAGCATAAATTCCAAATCACATGGTCTGGAGACACTGATTTGACTTGGATGAGTATGGATTATTTTTCTTAATGTACCTGTAGTTAAAGATCTTCCTTACTATATGTTGTGCCACCAAAATGATAAGGGGTCCAACCAGCCTCAGGGAAACTTCTCTTTCCCTGGTTAATGGACTCAGGGAAGCCATACACTTTTTAGTCAATAGAGCTTTCACTCTACTTGCCAAACAGATGGACTGTCTGACTAGGGGATGGCTCTAGAATTTTCTATCAAAATAACTGTGGTTTTTTCAAAATAGGTTAACTTACTTCTAGTAAATATGAATAATGGCCTAGGATTGAGGACAAAAAAATTAAGGGATCTATCTGTAAATATTCCCTGGGGCTGGGGGGGGCAGGGTGCGGAAATTGTATATTTTTTCACTTAGGCTTTATTTAATGCAGCACTGTTGAGAAAAATGATTTTGATTTCTCTCACCATTTTATCTTCAATACCCAGCATAGTGCTGGTACCATGGTAGGAGATTTTAAATATTTGTTAAATAGGGGAAACCTATTTGGTTAAAAGTAAGCAGGATCCAGCTTCCTGATCATCTTATATAATACATTCAAATAGAGAATAAATGCATTTATTTATCAAAGTATCAACTCTGTGTAAAACACACTTGCCATAAAGTCAGTTTTCTTTCAGGGAGGAGAAGCAATTAGTTTGAAACAGACCTTCTTCAAATGCAGATCACAATAAAGAGCACTCTCCTCAGGAATGGGCATAGCCCCTTATATTTGCAAATCTCTTCGTGCTCAATTTCATTAGCTATGTTACGCATAAGACTCTAGAATTTCAGAGGTAGTATCTCATTTTACAGATGAAGAGTAAAAATCCAAAGGCAGTAATTACAGCTGATAGTAATTGAGAACTTACATGAAGTGAAGTGAAGTTGCTCAGTCGTGTCCGACTCTTTGCGACCCCATCAACCATAACCTACCAGGCTCCTCTGTCCATGGGATTTTCCAGGCAAGAGTACTGGAGTGGGTTGCCATTTTCTTCTCCAGGGGATCTTCCCAACCCAGGGATTGAACCCGGGTTTCCCGCATTGCAGGCAGACGTTTTACTGTCTGAGCCACCAGGGAAGAATATTTAATGCTTAAAACCCTAAGGAAAATCTGCAAACTTATTATCTAATCAGCACAGCCATCCTGTGAGGTAGGTACTATTTTATTTGATATTGGAGGAAACTCAGATGGTGAAATGACAAATCAAATGTCATATGGTTTCCAAGTGGTGAAGACAGGATTTGAACCAACGTCTGTTTTGCTCCAGAGCTCAGGTCCTTTACTGCTTCTGTGCTCTCTTATCTTCTGAAAGTTTATAAGGGCTTTGGTCAAGTCCATTCCTGGGGCTTCCGTGGTGGTCCAGTGGTTAAGAATCTGCCTCCCCATGCAGGGCACATTGGATAGATCCCTGGTCTGGGAAGATTCCACATGTCATGACACAACGAAGCCCATGAGCTGCAACTCCTGAAGCCAGCGTGCTCTAGAACCCATTCTTCTCTGGAGCTCTTTTCTGCAACACTGCAACTAGAAAGTAGCCCCCACTTGCTGCAATTAGGGAGAACCCTTGCCTAGCAGCAAAGACCCAGCGCAGCCAAAAATAAACAAAGAATTAAGCTTTTTTAAAAACAAAAAGCCCATTCCTGGACACGGCACTTTAAGGACATAGGGTCTTCTAAGATCTCAAAGCAAAAGTATTTCTCAAGCGAAAACAATACTGAAGACAAATTACAAAAGGGATCATTTGAAGCAGTGGACAGGGCACATGCACTGAGGTTTGCTAACCTTCACACCAAAGTCTTGGTTCTGAGTTTACAGTCCTTGGGCCCTTCAGGATGCCTACCTGGTATCATTACAAGCTATTCACTAAAAAGCTTCCTCTGTTTCAATCAGGCTGAAGTCCTTACAATTCCGACTACACAGTTGACATTTTCTTGTCTCTATTCTCGTCTAGAAGCTTCCCTTGCCCATATAATGCCCTCTAATAAGTTAAATATGGCCACAAATTCTTTATAACAATTCCCATTGAAAGGTGGAAACTATTTCCCCAGTGCCTTGAATCTGAGCTGACTTTTGTGACTTGCTTTGCCCAATAGTTTGTGGCACAGGTGACGTCCTATGAATTCCAAGCCTTGGCTTCTAAAAGCCCTGAAGCTTCTGCTTTCATGCTCTTACAACACTGCTGCCATATGAACAAGCCCATCCGTGAGGTTGAAAGAGACCCCATGGGGAAAGAAGCCCAGCACCCCAGCCATCACAGGATCCTTTACCAAGGCCCCAGACTGTGAGCGGTGAATGAGGCTGTCCATGACCCGCTGAACTACCAGAGGCTGCAAACAGAGTTGAGACATGTGGTCCCAGCTGAACTCTGCCAAGATTGCCAAGCCAAATAACAGTGATAAATAAATGAGTGTTGTTTTAGGTGGTTTGTAATGAAGCAGTAGATCACTAACACATACCTTTTTATTCCTTTCTTTCTAAGAAGTCCTCCATCCGCTTGTAGAGTGAGCTCAAAAGCCACTCCTCCAAGTTTCCCCTGGTAGAAACTTTCTCTGCAAAGCCAGCCTCTCTCAGGTTTAAGTCAATGCCCTGCCTTGTGTTATTCTGCAGTCACTGAGACCCAGCTGCATCCCTAAATCCCTTCCCCATCCACCAGCTGATGACTGAGCTCTCACCATTAAAGTTTAACTACTTACATAAAAGCACGAATGCCTATTAAATTTTAAGAGTCCCTGGAAGGGATAACAAGTTTGTGCTTTTGATTTTCCTCTTATTATAAAAGTGTACAGGAATAGAAAGTGACCTTAACATAAGGTCACTTTCCCAAAGAGGAAAAAAAAAAAAAATTGAATGGTTTTGACTAACTTAAATATAAACATTTAGGGATAAAGATGAAATAGTTATGTATCTAATGTCAACGTTTAAATTATTTAATTAAGCATGCATATTTTATTTTATTTTTTTTGCATGCATATTTTAAATCATATAAATAACATTCGATTTAGAAATACTGTTTCTCCTACTCTTCCGTTCATTAAGGCATAGATTCAAAGTTGCTGTATGTGTCTTTAGCGGCAAGCCTCCTTCATATTATGAGAGACACTTCTGAGCCATCTGACAGTTTTCCAGACATAATCTTTTCTTTCATCTAGTGTGTTTTAACTATGATGCTGCCACTGGAATTTTTATCTCAAGCCACAAGTACTTATGACAACTGTTTTTCCATTTATTGTACAAGTGTATATTCATAATCTTAATAATTTGACCACTTACAGTATTGCTTTGTAAAGGGAATTCTAGAAAACTGACTTATAATGGCATCTAAGGCTTGCAATTTGGGGATCTTATCCCAAAGAAATAATTCATTAAATTGATGTTAAATGTATTTTCTCTTTTTTTTAAAATTTAGAATATCACCATAATCATCTAAAATTTTATTATTTCTTGAGGTCATTTAAAGCTAATGTGTCTTCCCCAGATAGTATTTTGTGGATCAAAAAATGTCAGAGAGAGCATTCCACAATGCAAAGGATTCTGGAAGGACTAGAATGTAAAGAGACTCCCGCTTTCCTGAGAGATATTTGGGAGGGGGCATCAAATTCCCTTATCTCACATATATTAATACATACTTGTTCTAGAAACTTCAGATAATACATAAAATTAAAGAGGTGAAAATAAAATCATAAATAATGCTGCTAATTAGAGATTATGACTTCAGTCTTTTGGTTCATTTCCTCCCAGATCTTCCTCCTAAGCCTTATTATATATTACATTCAATTCAATTGGCTCTATTATCATTTAATATTATAAGCATTTCCCTTATTAGGGATATTTTGTAAGAAAGATAAGCCATCATTCAGCCAACAAGCCCACTGTTGCAGTACACTGATACTGTCTGGGGGAAGGGACAATATCACAAGAAGTCACCAGCCCCTTGCACCTTCATGTTCATGGCTTTAGATTCCCCTTTCCTTTATTGAACTTGGGAAGAGTCCCTGGAGGAGGGCATGGCAACCCACTCCAGTATTCCTCCCATGGACAGAGGAGCCTGGCGGACTGCAGTCCACGGGGTCACCAAAAGTCAGATACGACTGAGTGACTAAGCACACACACAAGCACACACGCCAGTGATAAAATGAGCACAGGAAAAAAAGAAAAATAAGAATATGACCCCAGTGAAATATACCAGAAGTGAGTAAAGGGCAGTCCCTGCCCTCAAAAGAGAGACCTGTAAACAATTAATTGCATAAAATATGATAAGGACTTAAAAAGAGGCATATACAAAATGCTATGACCATAAAGAGTAGACAGTGTTGACCACTCGGGAAGTTTCACAGAGGAGTCAACATCTGAGAATTTGGAGCGTTTTTTGTTAGTTACGTTGTTAATTGCTGGGTTTTTAGATATTAACACTAAATTTTTTAAATATTTGCAAATTCACAAGAAATCTTTGGAATCTTTCCCCCAGTAAATTTCAAGAACTGAGCAAGTCTGATGTGTAGAAACCTGCTGAACCACACCTGAATTACGCACCAACTGAGTATTTCCTGGTCTGGGAATTTTTCCCCAAGAACAGCCTTGGATAGGGGAGCAAAAGAACATGAGGGTACCTGGCCTGAAGGGATGGGACAAGTGTGAGCACGAAAGGCCAGAACCATCCCTGCCGCTCCCACACTCAACTCCTTGCCTTGCATTTCTGTGTCCCACACGCACTGCAATGACACCTCCACCTGTGCTCTCTGGTCCTCTGAAATAGGCAAGTCTCCTCTCCCTCCAGAAAGTTCCTAGAATTTATGGGAACTGGGAAGAACTTATTTCTTCTCAGCAAGACTGTAACTGTATTGAGTCCATGGCTGGACCTGGGTTTGAGGCTCAACTTCACTACGTATACTGTGGGCTCTGAGTGACCCTGGGTGACTGGCAACCTCCTCTGTCCTCACATTTCTGCCCAAGGAACCTTGCTAACTCTGTGGCTGAAGAAACAGCCACAGGCGAGTAACAGATGCACCCCTTCTGGCCACACTGACCCTACAGATCTTCACCTCAGATCTGTTTCCTGCTTTTACATGGCAGCTTGGATTTGACATTTTCTGAACGTCCTAAGGCCACTACACCCAGAACTCTGAGGTCTGTCTCATGTTGGGGGAACTGGGCTGGGACAGTGAGGGCCAGATTTGCAGACTTTAGAGTGCTCCCCAACCACCCTACCTAAAGTGACCCCCACTCCACGCAACCCCATAGTTATGTCTGCATTTATTTTCTTCATAGCATGGGTCACTTTCTGAAACTATCTTTTGGCTTGGTTTGTTTACTTATTTATTGTCTGTCTTCCTAGTAAAATATACCATAAGAACAGGAATCTTGTCCCAACACCTAACACAGTATAAGACACTAAAGATGAAATGGTATTAAAGAATAAATGAATAAACAAGAGTAAATGTGACTTCAGAAGATGATAAGGATGACGTGGTGCTAAATACCGGAGAAAGAATAACATAGGATAACATCTCTGACTTCCAAATCTCACCGTCTGATAAGAAGAGAGAATAAGAAACAAAATAACTGCAATACGGTGTGAAAAAGCATAATATCAGACATAATACATAAGTGCAGAGATAGTACAGAGGAAGAGGCCTAGATATTTTCGGAAGGAAGTAATTTCCCAATTTAGTTTTAAAGAATTGATGGAAATTTGCCAGGTGGCTAATAAGGGAAATCCTTTCAAGAAGGCCTCTCGGATCATTATTCTGACCTAAACATTTACCTCATTTCCCTTCCCCACGGAAACTTGGGGTTAAAAATACCCTTTAGGATCATCCAGTCCAGCAGTTCTTAAAGAGGACTGCCGCAGTTTTAAAATACGTCCACAAACTCTCTGACGCTCATCCCTTCTGTGGAGCCTAATGCGTTTCCCTTTGGGTGTGGGCTTAGCTTAGTCATTTCTAATGAAGAGAATGTGGGAAAATGATAAAGCCTGACTTCTGAGGCTGGGTCACAAAATACACCATGGTTTCCATTTTATCCTATCTTGGATTGCCCATTCTGGAGGAATCAGCTGCCATATTGTGAGGACTCATAAGACAAGCCTTCTCAGGTGGCCCTAGTGGTAAAGAACCTGCCTGCCAAGGCAGGAGACACAGGTTCAATCCCTGGGTCAGGATGATCCCCTGGAGTAGGAATTGGCAACCCATTCCAGTATTCTTGCCTGGAAAATCCCATGGACAGAGAATCCTGGGGGGCTACAGTCCACAGGGTCACAAAGAGTCAGACACGACTGAAGCGACTTAGCATGCACATAAGACAATGCAGGGAGGCCTCTTGCCCACAGCCAGGGAGGGGACCTTCCTGGAAGCAGACCCTCCAGCCCCAGTTAAGCCTTCGGATTATGGCAACTATGGTCAAGATCTTGCCTGCAAGCTCGTGAGACCCTGAATTCCCCAGCTGAGCTGCTCCCAAATTCCAGACCAACAGAAACAGAGATAATAAATATCTGTTGTTTTTCAGCCACTTTCAGCCAAAGTTTGGAATGATTTGTTACATAGCAACAGATAACAAGTATGAGGATCTTAGATAGTTTGTATTTATGTGAATCATAACTCTTTATATTTACTGTATTAGAAATAAAAAGTGAGAAGTTCAAAATATTTGTGTATTAATTCATTTAAAATAATCTTAATAAATATAGTATGTTAGCATAAATAATATTTTATAAAAAATATTTTTCCAAACAAAAATTGTTTAGAAGAATGGCATCACTTTACATTTTTACAAATCTTTATGTCTGCTTTAATGGAAGATAGCTCTATTCTTACATCTACTTTTTTATTTAAACACTTGTGAAACCACTGATCTTATAGCTTCTGTAAACTCCACTATACCCTTGTAAGAGAGTAAGAACGAAAGTCGCTGACTTTGTCAGCATTCTCTGTAACATCCGTGACAAGTAGACGCACAATCATGCTTAAACATGCTCAGGGACTGGAAACTCACTAGTTCCCAAGAAAGCCCACTGCTCCCTCCAAAGCCTTTCTATAGAGTTCCTATCTCGGCCATGCTAGTTTTGTCTCTCATTAGTCTTATCGTTCTCCCTAAGATTATTCAGAATAAGTTTAATCATTTATTTAAGGCTAAGACCATCTTACAGCATATTTTAAGAGTTATTCATAACTTTACAGAGTACATAAGTTTATAGAATACTGTTGCCCCTGTTTCCTTAAAAAACAACTTTAAGATAATCAGTTCAATTCCGAACAAACATCTCAAAAGAATTTATCGAGTTATGCCCTTCTGCCAATTCATCTCAAGATCTGCCTGTGATCTTTTACCAGACACAAATATCCTTATAACAACCGTTTTCAGGTATTAGACTAGCAGAACTTACAGACTTCAAGTATCTGGGATGGTAAAATTAAAAGAACACTGAGGGACTACCCTGGTGGTAGAGTGGATAAGAATCTGTCTGCCTACAGAGGGGCCACAGGTTTGACCCCTGGTCCAGGAAGACTTCACATGCCGCTGGGCACTAACTAAGCCCATGGGCTACAGCTACTGAGCCTGTGCTCTAAAGCCTGCGAGCAGCAACTACTGAAGCCCGTGCACCTAGAGCCTGTGTTTCGCAATAAGAGAAGCCACCGAAATGAGAAGGCCAAGTACCATAAGGAAGAGCAGCCCCTGCTCACCACAACTAGAGAAAGTCTGGCGCCACAATGAAGACCAAGTGCGACCAAAAGTAAAATAAATAAATAAAAGTGTTTTTTTTGTTTTTTTTTTTAAAAAGAACACTGAAAACAATCAGTGCAATTCAGAAGAGAGATTTTCCTTTTCTGCTTACGGGTCAGCCTTCTCATCGCATTAGTCATCCACGTTTTGTGTTTTAAGTGCCTCCTACAGCATCCTGAAAGCTTCAAGCATATTTCCACATAAATAAGTTGAGATTAGCTATTCATCAAAATTGTCCACTATGTCCCTGTTTAGAGGTGGCCTGGGAAATGACGTCTGCTGGTTTGTGAGGGTAGAAAGACAACATTTGTGGCTGGTTCTGAATCACAGAAACAAATTCTGGAAACATCTCAAAAAAAAAAAAAAAAAATTATCCAGAATAGAAAATACAGTTTCTTCTCACGTTAATCCTGAACTCTGGGAAGAAGAGCAGTGCTCAGTCAGACTTAAAAACTGAGTTTAAATCCTCTTACATTCACATGAAAATATTTGACACACTCACCAGAAAGACGGTACTCTGCTTATGGGAATGTAAATTGGTCATTATGGAAAACAGTATGAAGGTTCCTCAACAAATTAAAAATATAAAAACTAGCATATGATCCAGAACTTTTACTTCTGGGTATACATCCAAAAGAAATAAAATCAGCATCTCAAAGACACATCGGCACTGCCACAGTCATTGCAGCATTATCCACAGGAGCCAGCATATGGAAACAACCTAAGTGTCCGTCAACAGGTAAGTGGCTAAGGAAAATGTGGTACGGACGTGACAAAGATATATAGACACACATGTATAAAGCGTAATACTGCTCAGCCGTACAAAAGTAAGAAACCTTGTCATTTCCAACAACATGGATATACGTGGGGGACATTACGCTAAGTGAAATAAGACATAACAGAGCAAGACAAACACTGCATGATTCCACTTATATGTGGAATTTTAAAAAATGTTGAACTCATAGAAACAGAGAGTAGACCATTAGTTACTAGAGGGTGGGGAAAACAGACAGATGCTGTCAAACAGTACCAGCCTTCAGCTATAATAAGATGAATAAACTCTGGGGATGTAACATACAGCATGGTGACTAAAGTTATTAATACTGTACTGTGTACTTGAAATTTGCTAAGAGAATAAATCGTAAACGTTCTCATCACACATACACACAAAACGGTAATTAGGTGAGGTGACAAGGTGTTAATAAACCTAATTGTGGTTAATATTTTACCATGTATATCAAATCATCATGATGTACACTGTAAATATCTTACTATTTTGTCAACTAAACCTTAATAAATGTGAACAAAAAACAACATGAATTTATGGCTGTTAAAAATCACATTGTATCTGTAATATATAATATATAGTATATACTATTTTATTTGTCAAAGTCCATGGGGTCGCTAAGAGTCGGACACGACTGAGCGACTACCCTTTCACTTTTCACTTTCATGCATTGGAGAAGGAAATGGCAACCCACTCCAGTGTTCTTGCCTGGAGAATCCCAGGGACGGGGGAGACTGGTGGGCTTCCATCCATGGGGTCGCACAGATTCGGACACGACTGAAGTAACTTAGCAGCAGCAGCAGCAGCATATTAAAACTGGGGGAAGATGAATAAAACAAATACAAAAAACAAATGAACTGAATCCATCTAAATGCCATTTCTAATATATTCAGTCTCCTAATTTAGAAAAGTTATAAGATTTATAGAACTTTGTACTGTCCCTGTAAACAATCTAAATTAATATTATACAGTTCAGAGGATTCATTAAGCCATTTCTTGTGTTCTCTCACTGCATAATAAAGAAAAGTATGAAATTAGTATTTTACTCTTAATAGTACCAGCTAACATTTATTGTTTATTACATCAAGGACTGTACTAGGTGCTTTTTAGCTTTAGTTCATTTAATCCTAATAACCACACCAAGTACTCTCGCTATATCCCTTTTATAGAGAGGAAAACTGAAATTTAGAAAGCATACAGCCAAGGTCACAAAACTAGAAAATGGCAGAGAACAAATCTAAAACAATGACCTATGAAATGCCAAAGCTCAACCTCTAAATCACTGCACTATAAAATTCTGGTAGCATGAAAAACCTAATACATTTGGATAGGGATGATAATTATTTACAGTTCGATCTTAGAAAGGATGAACTAGGAACTGCTGGCGACACCCAGGACCTCCCAAACATAGGGACCCTCTGATTTCATCATTACACGCACATCATTAGAGGACAGGAAATGACCTTCTAGGCATGTGGGAAAAGCGGGTGGGGATATGTGAAAACTAGCAAGATGAGGAAATAAGCAGCAAAAAAGTGGTTCGACTGCATAAGAGTGATACTGATTAGAACCATTTGTGTGTGCTCCGTTTACATTTGTACTGCAACACAGCAGGCTGCACAGATTTTGTGTTTTTATCATATATGTTTTATTTTATAGCAACAAATTCTTCCCACTGGACCTCTCACATTTGAATGCAGAGAATCAGCACATGTGGACTTGGGTGTTATCCTGACCTAGGTTTGAAGCTTGCTGCATTATTTATTGCCAGCGTAGCCTTGGGCAACCTGTACAAACTCTAACCTCAGGTTTTTCACCTGTAAAGTGAAGGTTAAAAAAAAAAAAAAAGGAAGAACATGTTTTAAATATCATATAGTATTTAATACATGTAAAACCACATGGCACTTTGTTAACTATTATTTGCATTGTGATGGTGATTAATAAGCAAGGCCATTTGAGCATCGAAAACTTGAAATGGTTTTGTTTTTCTAATTAGACAAAAGCATTGTCCTCACCTCCCTCCATTTTGCAGCTGTTTCCAATTTATAGTCCCACCTCCTTGCCCCCCACCCCCATGGTGGGACTTCTGTATCCTTCAGCAAATACAACTCGCTAAGAGAAGAAACAAGGATAAAACAAACAGCGGGGTGGAGTAACAGAAGAATGAGAATAAAAGGAAGAGGCTATTTTTAAGTTTATAAAACAACCTCATGCCTTGCAGCAGAAATAGATCCAGCATTGCCAACAGAGAAGGGAAATTTCTTTGTGGGCTTCTTGGGGAGAAAGGAAGATAATTTATTGCAGTGAACCATCCAGAGATGTTTGGAGAGAAGGCTTCATCCAGCCCTTAGACAACATTCCCATCATGCCACACATAAATATCCAGGGTCCAGATATAATCGAACTGACTTCAACCAAGAGTCAAGACATCTAAACCAGAAACACGTTAACTGAAGGCATATTCTATGGGATTTTATACATTTGAACAAGAAGACCAAGAGATACAGTCCCAGGGATTGAATCAGGCCTTAAATATATGGTATTAAATATGAATAAACTGGAGATAATAGCAGAGACCTTAAGCAAAGCATGTAGAATAAGTTAAGTGCTCAGTAACCTTTGGGAAACTCTAATCTCTGATATTTCGTTTGTTAAAGGGGAGGAGAAATAGTTCACAGGATCTCAGCTTAGAGGGGAGACTTGGCTGGAGAGCAGTCAGGTTGAACATCTGAGCCTGTTGAGAAAAAGAGGGTGCTTCAGGGGGATAGAGCACAGAGCAACAGGGACCCCTTCCAAGAGCCTGCAACTGAGATCTTCACAAAGCTGTTATTTGTGTTTACAAGAGTATTTATTATGTTTATTTGAGATTTATTATAGAAGAAGAATATTGGCAATGGACCAACTTCTAATGAATAGATAATTGGCAAAACACTTTATCATTGACTCATTGTTCCTGAGGAAACTGTTTAATCTTTATCACTTCAATCTGTCAATAAAACATGAGAAAGACTATGCCCTCACTCTGCATCTGAGTAATATGAGAAGTGCACAAGATAACCACTGCCCTTCAGGAGAGCTGCCACTCAAGCACCAGTGAATTCTTCAAAGTCCAACCCCACTCTGGTGCACAACCACTGTGGAGGAAGAAGGAGTGACTGGTGAAACCTCATTCAGTAATTCAAAAAGTAAAAAGGGAGAGAGGGTGGGAGTCCTGAATGGCCTGAGGTATCAAAGGGATTTGAGACAAATTATGAAAAATAAGAGAGAAAATACAAGCCAAAGATGGAAGCACAGTACAATATTTAAATAATAAAGAGGCAAACATCCCAACTGAGTTTTGCAGTCCAGTTCAGTTTAGTCACTCAGTCGTGTCCGACTCTTTGCCACCCCATGGACTGCAGCACGCCTGTCCATCACCAACCAAATACCTACATAAAAATAGCAGTCAGTTAAAGCTGGGAAGGAAGTGAAGAAAGAAAGGGGGGTGAAGAGTTAAAATTAAAAAGACAATGATGCTTTTGAACTGTGGTGCTGGAGAAGATTCTTGAGTCCCTTGGACTGCAAGGAGATCAAATGAGTCACTCCTAAAGGAAATCAACCCTGAATATTCACTGGAGGAGGCAGAGGATGTGATGGTTAGATAGCACCACTGACTCAGCGGACATAAATTTGCGCAAACTCCAAGAGATAGTAAAGGACAGAGGAGTCTGGCTTGCTATAGTCCAAGGGGTCACAAAGAGTCAGACACAACTGAGGGACTCAACAACAGCTACAACTTTTTATTCCTTTTCTTTAAAGAAATTATTTCAAGTCATTGCTTACTTTTGACTTTTTAAAACTGCCTTACAGAGCCACAAAGCCAAGTATTTGGTCATTTTAAAGGGAAATGTATTATAAATGCGCTAATTGAAGGATGGTGATTCGTGATGAGTTAAAGAAAATGATAACCCAAGAGTAAGGGTATATCTGATTTGATCCTGCCCTGTCTAGGGAGAGAGACACTGGGACTTATTTCTATCTGGACTTTCACTTTTTTACTTGAAGAATGAACTTTAGTTTCTCTTTGGCGTATCTGAACTGCCAGCATCACTCGTCTTTGCTTTAGGGCCAGCATTAAGTGAAATGAAGGTTACGTGAACACAAGCACTACTACACCGAGACAGTCGAGCTGAAAACAGAGCTGGCTACTGAGTGACTAAAGGACTGGATATGCTGGACAAAGGGACAATTCACACACTGGGTGGGATGAAGTGGACAGCGAGAGATTTCATCATGCTACTCATAACAGTGCGCAATTTAGAACTTATGAATTGTTTACTTCTGGAATTTTTCCACATATTTTCAGGCTGAAATTGACGATGGGTAACTGAACATGCAGAAAGAGAAATCGTGGATGAGGGGGGACTGCTGATTTTGTTAAGGCTTGGTTTTGTTTCTAAATAAGCATATAATTGCTGTTTTCATTTTATAATATCCCCGAGGCTGCGTGGATGACAGCACTCCCTCCTGCCCCATGCATTTGAACCTTAGCTTTGTTCTGAGGACCGGGTTTCACCTCCATCCCCACTACCCACCCCCTCACCAGCACCACCCGACTCCCAGCCCCATGCTCCTTCTGCCACTGGCCCAGGGGAGCTTCCACTCTCAAAGTGGCCCTGCTTCTTGGCCTCCTGCTCCTTCAGGGCAGGCCTCTGGCTCCTGGAAAATTGGGCAATGCCACCATAACTGCTGGACCAGAAGACCATTTCACCGCTCCCTTTCTCTTTCCTTTTAAACCCCAACCACCCTACTCCCTCAGCTCCATTCCACCCCACCCCGTAACACTCTATCACCGACTCCTGTGCCTCTCCTTTATACTGAGCACAGGTTCTAATTCTGTATCAGTTTACTAAACTAATGGAGGCAGGATCCATGTCTACTTAGCTCATGGTTACATTTCAGCATCTACTACCAAGCTATCTAGATGACACACAGTAAAACGTGTTAAATGGATGCGTGAGCAAACGGCTACTATCCCCATCCATCCCCATCCATCCGGCTGCTCAGGCTGCCTGATCTCACTGACGGCCTCAGGCGACTCACTCGTGGTCAGCAGCAGCCTGCACAACAGGACAGTTTATTCATTGTTCCTACGGCTTGGCACAGAGGAGACATTCTACTTATGAGTCAAGTGCCACTAGAAGGACTGTTGCTCAGTAAACCAAGGGCCACATCTCTGGGCAGCCTCTCGGCGACTGTCCCTTTCTCAGCTACAGAAACAGGAGTGAACTCACCACGCGCCAGGGGAACCCGCTCTCTGCAACTCCCACCATTCTATTAGAAACACTGCTGAGCCTTTTAATCCCTCCAACTCCTTCCCGAGAGGCCAGTGGACCACCTCGCCTGCTCCTTCCTGATAGTAGGTCCTCTTCACCAGAAAAAAATGAAATGGCAATGTGTTCAGAGTAATTTTAAAAGCTTTCTGTGATTTGTGGATTAGCCATGTCTAATAAGCTGTAGTTTATTAGGAAAAAATAATGTGTTTTTTCTAATCAAAATGATCCACATATATTAGTTACAAGCTTTTTGGATGAGACGTGCTAAAACAAATAATTATCTTTCATGCTAATGCAGCAGTGAAGGCAAAATGCCCCAAACTCCAATCTATCATAGGTATTTTATCCAACTCCTACTCGAGATCTTTAGCCGATTTATTTTCATCCTCAAGAAACATACTAGTAGAAGATATAAAAGGCTGGCATGAATTTGTTCTGATTTCATTTGCTATCTATGATATGTTACTCCCTCACCTACTACATTTTATGTTTCAATATATTGAGTTAATTTTTCAGTTTCCTTATTTGGGCCTCAGATTTTTACATAATTTCTCAGCATGAAGAAAAAAACGATTAAAATATGTTTTAATTGCTCACAAGTTTTTCTTCTGATCCTGAGAACTGTATTTGCTTCTGTTTAATCCTCCCTTATTAAGTACACCTCTAAGAAATGACTTCATGCATCTTGCAACACACCACACCCTTTAAATAAAGGGGAGGCTTCCACAGGATGATGACTAAACCCTACACTGCTCTGCATAATGCGACCAGAGCCCTTATATTAGAAGATAGCCATCTGCCATTGCCTCTTACACAATCAGTTCCTAAAGCCACAAAGTATGACCCACATGTCTTAGGCTCCATATCACAGCATGAAAAGCCACAGGATTTTCACATTTGTTTAACATCATTTTAACCCGTTGTGAACTTTGCTTTTCACCTTACCAAGAAGCCCACCACCAACCCCTGTGGAGAATGCCCAGGGCTCGGGACTCAGGACCAGATGACTTCATTTTACATTGTTGTTTCTACACCTGCAGAGCTCATCTTAGCAAAGATTCTTCTGTGTGAAGTCAGCTTTTCCCCTCATCTTTACCTTTGTTCTCCAATATCATCAATTCTTTAGCGGAGAAAATCCTGTCTAGCAAAACTTTAAAGTTTGCTACTAGAACCAAAAAAAAAAAAAAAGCTGGCAGAACAGGGGTGTGAACATGTATTAAGAATATAGTCAAATGACTTTTCATTTCTTTTATCCAACTTTAGCTGTGAAAAAATACAGTAGAGAAATAATACAGGGAAGAACAAACAAATATAAATGAAGTTATAGTGAGTTGGTTTGCCCACAATTTCTTGGTTTTTTTTTCCCTTGGTTTTTTCCCCTTAACACTGGCCACTCCTCAAATAGCCTTTACTAGTTCCTTCTAATCTGTTTGACTTCTTTTAAAAAAAATATATATTAATAAGGCTGTTAAAGTGAGACATAACATACATACCATAAACTTCACTGGGCTTTCCTGGTGGCTTAGTTGGTAAAGAATCTGCCTGCAGTGTGGAAGACCTGGATTCAATCTCTGGGTCAGGAAGATCCCCTAGAGAAGGGCATGGCAACCCACTCCAGTAATCTTGCCCTGAGAATCCCCATGGACAGAGGAGCCTGGTGGGCTACAGTCCACAGGGTGGCAAAAAGTCGGACACAACTGAGCGACTATGCACAAACTTCATGTCTTAAGTGCACAGTTCAAAGATTTTCAGTAAATTTACCAAGTCGCACAACCACACCACTGCCATACAGTTTTAGAACATTTCCATTTCCTCGAAAAGGTCCCTTGTATGTATTTCTTTGACTTATCTGGGAGCTTAGTCTTTGAACCACTTGTCTTTATACTCACTTCCTAGATGATCTCATCTGGTCTCTATATTTTAAATACCAGATATACATTAACGAGTCCCAAATCTACATCCCCACTCTGAACCTTTCCCCTGAACTCCAGACTCATCTCCTAAACATCTAATAGGCATCTCAAACTCAGAATGCTCCAAACTGAGTTTTGATCTTTCCCTAAAACTGTTCCTCCCAATCTTCCCTAGCCAGGTAATAGCAATTTTTTATTCCAGTTGCTCAAGCCAAAACCCCTGGAGTCATCTTCAACTCCTGTCTGTCTTCATATCCCAACACCAAACCCATCAAGAAATCCTGTTGACTCTACCTGTAAAACAGAGGCAGAATCCAGCTACTTGTCATACCCAGACTGCTACTACCTGGGTCCACGCCACCACACCTCTCACCTGGGTTATTGCCAATAGTTCCCTGACTGGTCTCCTGCTCTTGTGCTTACTCTCTGCCTTCTATTCTCCACACAGAAGCCAGAGTAATTCTTATAAAATTTATTCAGGTTGTGTCACAACTCTACTCGAAATTCTACAATGCAGCTATTTTTAGTCCCATACAGTTTCTTTGTATTTTGTTGCTTGAGGAGAAGCATGGGGCAAATTACGGACAAAAGATACCAAAAGACCAAAAAAATTTGCTGCCACTTCTGAAGAGCCAGGAGCAAAAACTGAATGTTAGGAGCAAAAGCAGGGTATAGTGCATGCCCTCTGCACTCAACCCCGCTAGAGGGGTGGGCAAAACACCTAAGCCACTCCTCTGCCTGACACCTGGACACACTCTTACCCTCACCCCACGGGAGGAACAAGCTCGCCCTCCCCCAGGGAGTGAGCACACAAGGGACCTTCTTGTTTGTTCTCACTACTCCTGCTGTAGCTGCTGCTGCTGCTGCTGCTAAGTCGCTTCAGTCGTGTCCGACTCTGTGTGACCCCAGAGACGGCAGCCCACCAGGCTCCCCCGTAGCAGGGGCCCTCATAAAGCCTTGCCTAGGGGAAAAAAAAAAACTGTAATGACTTCCCACCACATACAAAACAAAAGCCAATATCCTTACAATGGCTTCAGTTCAGTTCAGTCGCTCAGTCATATCCGACTCTTCGCTACCCCATGGACTACAGCACGCCAGGCCTCCCTGTCTATCACAAACTCTTGGAGCTTACTCACACTCATGTCCGTCGCATCAGTGATGCCATCCAACCATCTCACCCTCTGTTGTCCCCTTCTCCTCCCGCCTTCAATCTTCCCCAGCACCAGGGTCTTTTCTAGTGAGTCAGTTCTTAGCATCAGGTGGCCAAAGTATTGGAGTTTCAGCTTCAACATCAGTCCTTCCAATGAATATTCAGGACTGATCTCCTTTAGGATGGACTGGTTGGATCTCCTTGCAGTCCAAGGGACTCTCAAGAGTCTTCTCCAACACCACAGTTCAAAAGCATCAATTCTTTGGCGCTCAGCTTTCTCAGTTGCCCCCATAAGTGCTTTGACTTTGACTCCTACTAGCTTCTTCCTTGTTCACTCTGCTTCAGTCTCACCGTCCTCCTTGTTCTTTCTGACACATTTGGTTCAGAATCTTAGTAAGGACTGTTCCTTCTGCCTACAAGATTCTTTCCCAGATAACTGGTTAAATTCTTTATCTCCTACATGTCTTCCCTCAAAACCTACCTCTCAATGAATCCTATCTTCATCACCCTATTTAAGGCTATAAATTTCCCCTCCACTCTTAATCCCTCTTACCTTATTCTGCTTTTTCTTGTTATATGGAACTTTCCACCCTTTAACTTAAAGGGCTGCTTCTAAACTTAATATAAAAGAGCAAAGGGCCAAATAATTTTATTAGAGAATGAGAAAGGATATTATCCCCACTGAACAGGAAACTTATTGTAAAGCTGCAGCCATTAAAAGGGCATATCAATGCAAAAGGGTGCAGAGATGGAAAAATGAGACCAATCAAAAAGAACAAAGGGCCCAGAAATAAATGTACATCGACATAGGAACTCGGGATATGACATGCTAGCATCACAAATCATTGAGAAAGAAACGATTATATATTTAATAACTTGTACCAGGACAACTGGCTTTCTAGTTGGAAAAAGATAAAATTAGAGCCCTATTTTACATCACACACAAAAGAGATCCCAGACTGATTAAGAAACTAAACAGAAACTCTTAAACCTTAAGAGAAAAATACAGGAAAATATGCTTATGACACCCTGGTAGGAAAAGTTTTTATGAACAGGACAAAAAATCATACAAACCATGAATATATAGAAATATTTGACTATACTACTATATAAAAGCATCTGTATAGTAGTAGACACAATAAACCACTTTAAAATGAATGCCAACATCTAAAAGATGATACATATAATTGGAAAAGGACTGGTTTCCACTATTTATATGTATTTTAACCATAAGAAATAATTAAAAAACAAACAATTTTATGGAAACACTTTTAAGGTTTAAAATAAAATTTAAATGTTGGAATATACAAATGGGCAATTAATTCACAGAAAAGGAAATTTATCTGGCCAGTATCAGATCAGATCAGTTGCTCAGTCATGTCCGACTCTTTGCGACTCTATGAATCGCAGCACACCAGGCCTCCCTGTCCATCACGAACTCCCGGAGTTCACTCAAACTCACGTCCATCGAGTCAGTGATGCCATCCAGCCATCTCATCCTCTGTCGTCCCCTTCTCCTCCTGCCCTCAATCCCTCCCAGCATCAGAGTCTTTTCCAATGAGTCAACTCTTCGCCTCAGGTGGCCAAAGTACTGGAGTTTCAGCTTTAGCATCATTCCTTCCAAAGAAATCCCAGGGCTGATCTCCTTCAGAATGGACTGGTTGGATCTCCTTGCAGTCCAAGGGACTCTCAAGAGTCTTCTCCAACACCACAGTTCAAAAGCATCAATTCTTCGGCGCTCAGCCTTCTTAACAGTCCAACTCTCACATCCATACATGACCACTGGAAAAACCATAGCCTTGACTAGACAAACCTTTGTTGGCAAAGTAATTCACTGCTTTTGAACATGATATCTAGGTTGGTCATAACTTTCCTTCCAAGGAGTAAGCGTCTTTTAATTTCATGGCTGCAGTCACCATCTGTAGTGATTTTGGAGCCCAGAAAAATAAAGTCTGACACATACGGAATATATTCAAACTTGCTGAATGAATATGCAATTAAAATGATGATACTCTCCTAGTGGCTCCACAAAATATAAAGTCTGATAATACAAACTGTAATTCATAAGAATGTAGGAGAAATGAAACTGTTATACTCCCTGATGGTGTGCAACAATTTGGACAACAATTTGACAATACCCAATAAAGTTGAAAATGCATGTATTGTACCACACAATCCATCCATTTTTAGAAACTAACCTAGAGAAACCCTCTTATATGCACACAACACTGTGTACAGCATGTTCATTGCAGCTTTGCTTGTGATTGCAAAAAATAATGGAAAATAATTCAAATGCCCAGCAGCAAGAGAAGGTATAGATAAGTATTGATGTAATAAATTTATCAAAACAGTAAATTTCAAAAACACAATTACAATTTTTTTAAAAACTATCTATAAAGCCATATATTTAATGAGTTTTTTAACTATGCTAATTCTTATAAAAATAAAATATAAATACATCTACATAAATAGAAAAAATACATGATTTGCAGTGAATCATAAAAATAGCCATAACTTCCCACCCCTCCTAGAGATCCACTTTTACAGTGTGACTTTACCACCCCTTCCACCAAGAAGTGAAGTCTGTTTTCCCACCCCTGGAATCTCATGTCATCGTGACTCTCATTTTCACCCACAGAATGCAGTAGAAGCGATAGTTTGCCAGTGGCTAAACGCACTTCCATTCTACTCTTCCTCTCAGAACCTCCTAGTATCTAGAGAATAAACTTGGTCTAGCCTGCTGAGTGATGAGCACTCCATGGTGCAGTCAGCCCTATCTCCCTTGGCTACAATCAGCTAACCACTAGACACAAGAGTAGAGCTGTAGTAAGACAAACGAGAACCCATGTGACCTGCCAAATGACCACAGACACATGAGCAAGCCTAGGTCAGATCAGCCCAGCCCATCTCAGGTCAGCAGCATCATCCAGCTGACCTGTACACTCATGAGCAATAACAAGGGGTTGTTGTTTTACATCACTAAGAATTAGGGGTAATTTTACTGTACAGCAGTAAATATGGGATGCATATGTTATCTTCAGTATAATGACCTCAAAGGAGAGAGGGAAAGGGAGACTATGAAGGGGAGGGAGACAGCTTCACCTTTTACACTTACTTTTTTCAGGATTTAGAAGTCCTCAAATCCTATGATAAATCTGGACAACGGTAACACAGGGGTCTGTTATATTATTTTTAGAATTAATCTGAAATATTGCCTAACTGGTTTAAAGAAGCATGCTACCATTCTTTCCTTTTTTGTCATATGAATATGGTAGAAGCTATGGTTTTTCCAGTAGTCATGTATGGATGTGAGAGTTGGACTGTGAAGAAAGCTGAGCACCAAAGAATTGACGCTTTTGAACTGTGGTGTTGGAGAAGACTCTTGAGAGTCCCTTGGACTGCAAGGAAATCCAACCAGTCCATTCTGAAGGAGATCAGTCCTAGGTGTTCTTTGGAAGGACTGATGCTAAAGCTGAAACTCCAGTACTTTGGCCACCTGATGCGAAGAGTTGACTCATTGGAAAAGACTCTGATGCTGGGAGGGATTGGAGGCAGGAGGAGAAAGGGACGACAGAGGATGAGACGGCTGTATGACATCATCGCCTCGACGGACAAGAGTTTGGGTGAACTCCGGGAGTTGGTGATGGACAGAGAGGCCTGGCATGCTGCAATTCATGGGGTCGCAAAGAGTCGGACACGACTGAGCAACTAAACTGGACTGAACTGAACTGAGACATGACTAAAAGATCTGGTTCATCATATGGTTCTCATGTAGACTGGCTACACAGAAATGTGGAAATATTAGATCTAGACTTTTGTAATTGACGTCATGAGCCATTTAACTCAGACTGACCAAATATTATGGTTACACCTCATCTGTAGTAGCATATAAACAAGAGTTAAGAAAAATATCAAGCCCTCAATTAATCAGAACTCAATAAACAAATTTCTTTCATGGAAAAAGTCTATTTTTAAAAGAAAACAAAAACAAACTATTATCAAAGATATTCTTTAATTTTTAGACGAAGTCCTGGGGTCAGCGCCAAGTCAAGATAATCTTCACAAGTTCAATATTAAGGTAGGAGAATGGCTGTACATTTTTGAGAAATATTTTCATCAAAGACTGAGATAAAATGTGTTTCTAGCTGATCTTCACTTTATCAAAAAATTAATTGTGCATCCCATCCAGCGATGCTGCTTTTATTGAACAGAATTATTTTCAGTTTGTTGCAATATAATCCCAAAATCTTAAAAAAAAAAACACCTCATATTGTATGTATGGCCTAGTCCCTTCACTGTTCACCTGAAATTATCACAACATTATTAATTGGCTATACACCAATACAAGAGAAGGAAATGGCAACCCACTCAAGTATTCTTGCCTAAAGAATCCTGTGGACAGAGGAGCCTGGTGGGCTGCTGTCTATGGGGTCGCACAGAGTCAGACACAACTGAAGTGACTTAGCAGCAGCAGCAGCATACACCAATACAAAATTAAAAGTTAAAGAGAAAAAACTTTAACTTAAATTAGAAAGGCCTTTTATGATTTAACTTTGAAATATGAAGTTGAGGCCAAACTTCTGCCTTATCACTTTTCCTAATTTGTATACAGTTACTTGGAATGGAAAAAGAAATCTCATTCTGTGCCATTTGAGTGAAGCCAAAACTATCCAAAATTGCAAGGACTCCTCTCTTTTGGAGACAATGAAAGTCTCAGGAGAAGTGAAACTACCATCTTTAAAAAGAACCAGGAGTAATCAAATACTGTACAGTTTTTTACCTGTTTTTAAATATGTTGAATTTGGATGTTAAGTGAATATTTTGTGATTCTTGTAGGAATTAAAAAAAAAAAATCTGCACAAAACTAGGCCTATCCATAAATCCCTAGCCCCGGGGCAACCAGTTGAAAAAGTTTCATTAATCTTTACAAGTTAAAGGATTTCTAAGGAGCCAGTGCCCCTGATTTGGATAGAATCCGTTCACCACATTCAAATTTAATGAAGGACAGAAAGTGAAAGTGAAAGTCACTCAGTCGCATCTGACTCTTTGTGACCCCATGGACTATACTGTCCATGGAATTCTCCAGGCCAGAATACTGGAGTGGGTATCCTTTCCCTTCTCCAGGGGATCTTCCCAACTCAGGGATTGAACCCAGGTCTCCCACATTGCAGGTGGATTCTTTACCAGCTGAGCCACCAGGGAAGCCCAAGGAAAGGCAGAGTCTATACCTAAAACTCTAGGTGAAAACATAAGCAAGCAATGACCAACCTCTCTGCCATTTAGAGCTAGGAGCACAAAGGCTTCCTTTACAGGGGAAATAATGGGAAAAGTGGAACCAACATCATTCCAGGTGCAAGAGATGAGGAAAGGAAATTTGTGGCCAAAAGACAAGGTCAGAAAAGAGGATTTGGAAGAGAGTTGATCTGAGACAAACAGACAAAGTAGAAAGTGTATGGTCTGAAGTGAGTCAAGGCTGGCAGAATAAGTCAAGTCTACATGGAGCTGAAAATGAATCAATTTCATTTGCAAACAGAGCTGCAAGGCTACCTCATTCATATTTATTTATTTATTAAGTATATTAAATGCCCCTTTCTTTCTGCTTCTACTGCTGTCCATAAGTGATTATAAATAGTTTGTTGTAAGCTTTTTAGGTTTAATTTCTAATAAAGAATGACTATAGAGCTGCAAAAATTGTATAGCTGAAGGTCAATATGGCAAAATAAACCAAATAGCAAAATCACCTATCCCAATATTTGAGAAAACAAAAATCAAAAACATATATCAATAATATTTAAAATTTAAATAGTGCTTAGTATGTACCAGGTGTTATTCTTAGAACTGTATACATATTATCTTATTCAGTAACATAATACATTTATGAAAAAATACTATTATTATCACATTTTATAGATGTAGAAACTGAAGTACAGATTTTAGTAATTGGTAGGCCTCAGATAGGATCACAGGCAGTCTAAACGCAGAGCTTGTGTCTTTAACCACCATACTATTCTCCTCACAAACAGACAACAATGTGAATAGCAAGAGGAAAAAAAGTCCTCAGTTGCCATTCAAGGAAAGAATCTAAGCTTATGCCATAAACTTTGAAAAGAGGCATCTAAAAATATTAAGAAAGAAATAAAAAGGATTGAGAAGTATATTCTAATCCTATTCCCACTTACCAGAAACAGTACTGAATTAACATTTCGAATCAAACAAATCCAGAAAATTATTGCTCACACCCCAACAAAGAAAGCTGGTGATTAGTGAAACAAAGGAGTGCACAGGCAATGTCAGGAGGAGGTAACATTCCCGACTTTAGCATTTTCCAGGGATCTGTGAAAAAGGGGAAGTTGAATTAAAGCCTGAGACAATATGTTCAAAAATAAAATACATTCCTAACGAGTCTGCTCTTTATTATACAATGTTTAACACAATATTATATTAGAGCACAGAGCTCAGGTCTTCCAGTAAAGACTGCATGTAGCTCCCATCTCAATATGCAGCTTATAAACCATATTCGATGGAAGAAAAACAAATCTCAGATAAGGTGGCAAGTGTCCAAAAGAACTTACCTACATCAGAGCAAACTGAAGTTCAGTCCACATTAAAAATGAATCACATTGCAATGGCCAATACACAAACACGTTCACAGAGGATGAAACAATAAAATAAGATGAGAGAAGAACCTGCAGGGTGAAAAAAACTAACTGAGCGCCAAGACTACCACCATAGTGAATAGGGGGTCTATAAACTATGATCCCTTGGGACAGATCCAGGACACCACTTAGTTTTATAAAATGTTGCTGGCACACAGTTACATCCATTCATTTATGTATTATCTGTGGTCGCTTTTGCACTGTAACAGCAAAGCTGAGTAGTCACAACAAATCCATGTAGCTAAAAACCCCCAAATATTTACTAAGGGGGGCCAATACCTGCTCCAGAAAATAGATCCATTATAAACAAGCTGGCCCTCCTCTCCGGCTGTTTCCTGTTCCACCTTGAAATTGAATGTGCACTGCCATAAATGCTGTATGAGCTGATAGATCACACTTTGAATCACATTATTACATGCCTTGAAAAATGTACACTTCTTACCCTCAGTTTAAGCCAAGCATCTTTGATAATATACAATTATATAACTGCTAACATTTATTTAGCACTGTATGCTAGGTACTATTGTGTTTTTATAAGAATACAGAAAAATTGGTAAAGGTGATATATAAATAAATAACTTTCAGGCGGTATTACGTTAGTGGAAAATACTTCCTTGTTGCTTAATAATTCTTCTTCATAGATCAATATAAAATTTAAAAAATGAGGAAGGAGAAAAATCAAGCTCAAAGTTTTCTACTTTCATAACAATTTTTATTGAAAGCATCTTTGTAGTAAATAGTTGAGATTTGTTGACTTTATTAATTTTCAGAAAACATATCAGTCCGCAACCCTGATTATTGAGGATTTATTATTATTTCAAACAGTTACAAAGTACAGTACAAAATTACATGCTACTATTTTAACTTTGGAGCTTTCCAGGTGGCTCACTGGTAAAGAATCCACTTTCCACTGTAGGAGACACAGGTTTGATCCCTGGGTCAGGAAGATCCCCTGGAGAAGGAAATGGCAACCCACTCCAGTATTCTTCCCTGAAAAATCTCATGAACAGTGAAACCTGGTTCCACTACAGTCCATGGGGTTGCAAAGAGTTGTACACGAGTTAGTGACTAAGCACAGCACAGCAGCACTTTAACCTTGGCTAGGAATAAACAGAAATCACGTTTTATTCTCACTAGCCATTGAATTGAAATTTATAACATTGAGGAAAATACCCTAATAGATTAACTTGCTACCAACTCCTCAAATCCCAAATAAAAGCTAACACAGTTCCTTTGGGTGTTTCTTATTATCGAGCAGATGTTAAGTTTACTTATTTGAAAATAATTATAAAGTCTTGTATAAAAAGATTCTTCTCATCTGCAAACTCTGATCATGTGATTGTTGCCCGAAGTATTTCTGAGAATCCTAGGATAGCATTCAGGATCAGAGAAAATTGTCAAAATCAATTAGCAATGTCTGTTATGGGCATGCGTGATTTGGTCCATACTGTATGTTCATCATTTCTGATAGTATGAAAAGGAAAAGGACTGATTTTGGAATATTGGATATTGATATTCAAGGAACAGGGGAAGGAAGGGGGAGGAGCAGAAGAAAACTAACAATGGCATCATCATGGACACTAAAAAGAGAGTAGGTCCAGGAAGATGGACAATAGACATATTCCTTGAGATAGGTATATTCCTTGATTTGACATATCGTAATTCGCTGGAGACTTTCCTTCAGGTGATTTCAGCAGAATGATGGAGCAGAAGCTTAAACACAGAGACTAAGGAAATAAGGAAATGGATACAATCTACATATTTCTAAAAATCTAAGATTCCTCTCACTTCACTCCTCTCCCTAATATATAATAATGCACGTTTGGTTCTGATTATGTCTTTGTTCACAATTATGCATCCTGAAATTGTAGCTTCTGGTTATGTCCTTCTGGTATATCCAAATTGCCATTATACTGTTTTTCTCGATAAACACAGATAATTCTGGGAGCCTGTCTTACATTATTCTGATGACATCTCTTACAACTACTTTTCCTTTTCAGCTAAATTAATTACTTTTACTTGTGTTAAATAGATTTCCTGTTTCAATAATGTGAAACATACTATCGTTAAACACTACTTACAACTCCCAGAATATCAGATTAACATTCATAATGGTTCTCTTCAATTAAAGCTCAATAATGAGTTTTGGTTCTTCAGTATCTAATGTATTATTCAATACTTTAGGTTTTCAAAAACCTATTTAGAATATGTAAAATCCTGAAGTACTTCATCTAAGTCATATTGCAGTCGAAAAGGAGAAATAAACGTGATTTCTCCATGCAAATGTTCACTAAAAATGTAGATAATGTTATACTCAATTTACGAGTCACAACACTAAAGACACAATGGAATGAATACAACCAGATCCAGGGGCACATCCACATTCCAGTGTGCCACACCTCACTGGTTAAAACCTGGAAATACCAGTGTTTCCACTCACATACCAAGGCTTGTTCTAGGGAAAGAAATGAACAAATCTGATTTTACCACACTTTTATATACTTGAAAGAAACAATCATACCAAAAGCCAGAGAAATGGAAAGACGCTGAGTTGAGGAGAAATAAACCAGGAACAAAGCTGAGAGCCGTGACCCAGAATCAGTTCTCTACTCTGAAACTGATGAAAACGACTGACTTGCCAGGGTCGTAGTTTTCACATCTAAAAAATGAGAAAAGAGAGGTTGAAAATCTTCAAGGTTCTCTCCTGTTCAAATACCTGATGGTCTTGTGAGTCTACAATGATTAGGAAAGCACACTAAGCTATCAAGAGAAAACAGAACACAGAAGATCAGCTTCAAACTCAGGCAAAAGGAGAAGAACCCCCATTTTAAAGATTAGGTTTATAGTTAGGACATTTAAGGGAAACTGGCATATAAATTCACACAGGAACAAATACTGCAGGTATATTATGAAGGTAGGTTAAAATGTTCCTGTATAATCAAATCATCTGGGTATAAGTAAGGACGAAGGGAGTGCCAGTCTGTTACATCATGGTCATTAAGTGATTTAGGCTATGTCAATAGCTTGTGTAACAAGAAAAAAAAATCCACTGTTATTAAACAATAGGGAAAGATTTGTATCACATAATTTAAAAGTCAGAATCAAAGCCTTGTTGTGGCCCATATTATAGACTACCAGTTCATTATTTCCTGAGCACATCTCTCTGAAATAAGATTACTAGTAAAATTTTTTCCTTTTATTTTTATCTCTAGTAAATATTAAGTCTTCATGTTTGGGGCAGTTCTTAAATCCAGGCCAGTCTAAAACAGTAAAAATTTCCATTCTGTCAAGCTAGTCATTATTCATTCTCCAACTGAATCTTAAAAGAAATCTATCTTTTAGCTTCTTCCTCAATAACCAGTTAAGAAGGTTAATTATACACAAAACGTAAGGGCACATCACTTTTTTTCTTTCAGAATCACCATGTGAAATCCATTTCTGAACCATGTATCAGGTGGTACTCTGCATTTACCAAAATGTTAAAAGAGTACCTCGTCATATTTGCCATTTAAGTAACAATCATTTATTCAATTTTTACTATGTTCCAATTGTGCCAAACATTTTACATAAATTATTTCACTTAACCCTCACAATAATTTAGGGGGTAAATATCATTATCCTCATTTTACAGTTGTGTTGGACTCTTTGCGACCCCATGGACTATAACCACCAGGCTCTTCCATCCATGGCATTTCCCAAGCAAGAATAGTGGAGTGGGTTGCCATTTCCTTCTCCAGGGTATCTTACCAACCCAGGGATTGAACCTGGGTCTCCCACTTTGCAGGCAGACTCTTTACCATCTGAGCCACTAGGAACCCCAAGAAAACTGTATTGAAGGAAATGAGACATCAAAGTAGCAAAGCCAAGCTTTGAAGTCACTTCTCTTAACTTCTGTGGGAGCGGAAGGGTGACAGATTAGTTATTAAATTCAGGAAAATAAGAACTTGCTTGTTCTAGTAAAATCGGGAAAGTGAAATTCTACTTACCTGGTGGCGCTTTGGAATACCCTTCTGGCACTCAATAAAACAGTGACTGACAGCTGATTGATTAAACCTGGCATTCAGTAGGATTATTATCAAAGATGAGGTGAGTTTGGTTGTGATAGCAATTGTGTTAAGTACGCAGAAAAGATGTTATTATCCTTATTTTACTAAAGAGCAAACAGAAGCTCAACTGGTAAGTAATTTACAGAAGGCCATGCAGCCTGTAAGGAATGAAGTGCAGACATAAAGGACTTCTAGAACCAAATGCAGCGTTGTATCCACAGTGTCACACATCTCCAAAGATGAGGCTCTGTTTAATTCAGGGAGGGCTCTACCCACTTCACTTGTGGCTCACCTTGACTGTCCTGTTAGTTCAGTCGCTCAGTTGTGTCCGACTCCTTGCAACCCCATGAATTGCAGCACGCCAGGCCTCCCTGTCCATCACCAACTCCTGGAGGTCACTCAAACTCACGTCCATCGAGTCAGTGATGCCATCCAGCCATCTCATCCTCTGTCATCCCCTTCTCCTGCCCCCAATCCCTCCCAGCATCAGGGTCTTTTCCAATGAGTCAACTCTTCGCATGAGGTGGCCAAAGTATTGAAGTTTCAGCTTTAGCTTGTCTTTCCAATGAACACCCAGGACTGATCTCCTTTAGAATGGACTGGTTGGATCTCCTTGCAGTCCAAGGGACTCTCAAGAGTCTTCTCCAACACCACAGTTCAAAGCATCAATTCTTTGGCGCTCAGCTTTCTTCACAGTCCAACTTTCACATCCATACACGACCACTGGAAAAACCATAGCCTTGACTAGACAGACCTTTGTTGGAAAAGTAGTATCTCTGCTTTTCAATATGTTATCTAGGTTGGTCATCACTTTTCTTCCAAGGAGCAAGCGTATTTTAATTTCATGGCTGCAGTCACCATCTGCAGTGATTTTGGAGCCCCCCAAAATAAAGTCTGACACTGTTTCCACTGTTTCTCTATCTATCTGCCATGAAGTGATGGGACCAGATGCCATGATCTTCGTTTTCTGAATGTTGAGCTTTAAGCCAACTTTTTCACTCTCCTCTTTCACTTTCATCAAGAGGCTTTTTAGTTCCTCTTCACTTTCTGCCATAAGGGTGGTGTCATCTGCATAGCTGAGGTTATTGATATTTCTCCCGGCAATCTTGATTCCAGCTTGTGCTTCTTCCAGCCCAGCGTTTCTCATGATGTACTCTGCATAGAAGTTAAATAAGCAGGGTGACAATATACAGCCTTGACGTACTCCTTTTCCTATTTGGAACCAGTCTGTTGTTCCATGTCCAGTTCTAACTGTTGCTTCCTGACCTGCATACAGGTTTCTCAAGAGGCAGGTCAGGTGCTCTAGTATGCCCATCTCTTTCAGAATTTTCCACAGTTTATTGTGATCCACACAATCAAAGGCTTTGGCATAGTCAATAAAGCAGAAATAGATGTTTTTCTGGAACTCTCTTGCTTTTTCCATGATCCAGCAGATGTTGGCAATTTGATCTCTGGTTCCTCTGCCTTTTCTAAAACCAGCTTGAACATCTGGAAGATCACGGTTCACATATTGCTGAAGTCTGGCTTGGAGAATTTTGAGCATTACTTTACTAGCGCATGAGATGAGTGCAATTGTGCAGTAGTTTGAACATTCTTTGCCATTGCCTTTCTTTGGGATTGGAATGAAAACTGAATCTGAATTGGAATGAATGCAGCATCTGAATCTGAATAAGCATCTGAATGCAGAGTTCCAAAGAATAGCAAGGAGAGATAAGAAAGACTTCCTCAGCAATCAATATAAAGAAATAGAGGAAAACAACAGAATGGGAAACATTAGAGATCTCTTCAAGAAAATTAGAGATACCAAGGGAACGTTTCATGTAAAGATGAGCACAATAAAGGACAGAAATGATATGGGCCTAACAGAAGCAGAAGATATTAAGAAGAGGTGGCAAGAATACAGTCTTTTCCCAGTCCTGTGGCCATTGCTGAGTTTTCCAAATTTGCTGGTGTATTGAGTGCAGCACTTTCGCTGCATCATCTTTCAGGATTTGAAATAGCTCAACTGGAATTCCGTCACCTCCACTAGCTTTGTTCATAGTGATGCTTTCTAAGGCCCACTTGACTTCACATTCCAGGATGTCTGGCTCTAGGTCAGTCATCACACCATCGTGATTATCTGTGTCATGAAGATCCTTTTTGTACAGTTCTTCTGTGTATTCTTGCCACCTCTTCTTAATATCTTCTGCTTCTGTTAGGTCCATACCATTTCTGTCCTTTATTGTGCCCATCTTTGCATGAAATGTTCCCTTGTTATCTCTAATTTTCTTGAAGAGATCTCTAATGTTTCCCATTCTGTTGTTTTCCTCTATTTCTTTGCATTGATCGCTGAGGAAGGCTTTCTTATCTCTCCTTGCTATTCTTTGGAACTCTGCATTCAGATGCTTATATCTTTCCTGTTCTCCTTTGCTTTTCGCTTCTCTTCTTTTCACAGCTATTTGTAAGGCCTCCTCAGACAGCCATTTTGCTTTTTTGCATTTCTTTCCCATGGGGATGGTCTTGATCCCTGTCTCCTGTACAATGTCACGAACCTCTGTCCATAGTTCATCAGGCACTCTGGCTATCAGATCTAGTCCCTTAAATCTATTTCTCACTTCCACTGTATAAGGGATTTGATTTAGGTCATACCTGAATGGTCTAGTGGTTTTCCCCACTTTCTTCAATTTAAGTCTGAATTTAGCAATAAGGAGTTCATGATCTGAGCCACAGTCAGCTCCCAGTCTTGTTTTTGCTGACTGTATAGAGCTTCTCCATCTTTGGCTGCAAAGAATATAATCAATCCGATTTCGGTGCTGACCATCCGGTGATGTCCATGTGTAGAGTCTTCTCTTGTGTTGTTGGAAGAGTGTGTTTGCTATGACCAGTGTGTTCTCTTGGCAAAACTCTTTCCCCTATTCCCAAATAGTCTGTTAAATTATACATTTGTGACTAGATGCAGCACTACTCTACTGCCCGAAGGAGATGAACTGAACGCTCCCACCCACAGACCCTGGAAATAACAAAGTGTTTACACACGATGAGGTAGTCATGTTATTAGAGCTTCAATATGACAGAAGAAGCCAATCACTCACCGCAAGCCCTTGGAGCTTACAGCGGGCTTCACATTTGGAAAGAACATTGTAAATGTTTGCTTAATTAAGTGATTGAATAAACACAAGCATAGGGACCACTTTGCTTTAACCAGTGGTCTCCAGGTTAGGCAGTATGAATCCCAAGGGTTATACCATATGATCCATTAGGATATGAAAAGAAAATATTAAAGTTTATACAGAAGGTTTTTATATCATCTTTTTTTAAATGTCTCTGTTGCCTTATAATGTATAGGATATTTAGCATAGTGATATATGTAAAAATTTATGAATTAAGGTATAAGTATGAGCACACAAACATTAGGATTATATTATACAAAAGATTTTCTTGATGGGGATACATAATTTTGTAAAAGTTGGAAACTTCTGGTCGAGATCAATTCAGTTGTTTTGCCTTCGGTGAGCCCCACAAGACTTTCAAAACATGTTTTCCTGTGGTTCTCAAATCTTAGTGGGCACAGGAATCATTTGGGTGGCTTGGTTAAAAAAAAAAAAAGCCAGATTATATGGTTCCAACCCCAGATATACTGACGTAGTAGACCTGTGGCAGGATCCAAGAATCTGTATTTTTAACAAACAACCAGGTAATTCTGCAACAAGTGGCCTTGGGGCAAGCACTATGCCACACGGCTGCGTTGGACTGAGGCATTCTCCCCTTCTCCCCTCATCACTTATCAGATACCCTGATACAGTTTTGAGAACCAAAGGGATAAATGTTCTCCTAGGTTCTCCAAGCCTATTGGTCATAAGCTTAATGCCTTGAAGAAAAAAATATGATGGTAATAATTATAAAATCAGCTACCATTTACTGAGCACTCACTCAGTTTAGATTATTCCTAATCACCATAATCCTACAAGGTTGCTATCTTCAGCCTCATTTGGCAAAAGAGGAAATAGGTCTTGCTAACAACATTAAGCCAGTTACCCAGGATGTTCCATTACTTTTTCAAAAACCTTTAAGACTCAGAAGAAGCTTTACAATTTTTCAACAACCCATTGTCCCACTCATGCGTGGGAGAATTGGGTTTAAACTCTTGAGCTCTGTTTACATTCAGACTCACATGAGTCGAGGTTGCTAAGAACGGTGGTTCTGGTTTCCTCACTGCCAGCCACTACTTTGTCTTTGTCCACAATGAACTCAGAAAGTCCAGAGACGGCTTTTCTATTCTCTACAAAGTATTCTACCCACGTGTGTGCGTGCTAAGTTGCTTCAGTCATATCCGACTCTTTGCAACCCTATGAATGGTAGCCCACCAGACTCTTCTGTCCATGGGATTCTCCAGGCAAGAATACTAGAGTGCCATGACCTCCTCCAGAGGATCTTTCGGACCCAGGGATCGAACCCGTGTCTCCTGTGGCTCCTATATTGCAAGGAGATTCTTCACTTCTGAGCCACCAGGGAAGTTCCACTCTACCATAAACAAAGGTTAATTAAAGAAAATGACTCAAATACCAATACTCTGAAATATTTATGTAAAATTATCCTTCTCATGCCCTCAACTACCATCTTTGAGATGGAAGGTTTGGGCTAACGATGTGCTCAAATCCGTCTGTTCCAAATATTAAAAAAGGATAATTTACCACTGCTTTCAGCAATATAAGAGTCATTTATTTAAAAGACTTCTTGGGGGACTTCCCTGGTGATCCAGTGGTTAAGAATCCTTCTGTCAGTGCAGGGAACACCACAGCTTCCATCCCTGATCAGGGAACTAAGATCCCATGTGCTGCAGGGCAAGTAGAGAGCCTGGGCCACAGCTACTGAGTCCTCATCCTCTAGAGCCCATGCTGCACAGCAAGAGAAAGCCCACAAGATGCAACAAAGACCCAAGGCAGCCAAAATATAAATAAATACAAATAAATATATATAAAAATAAAAGACTCCTCTGGGTCTCAGTGCCAGAGCTGTCTTCCACCTTCCACATCTTTCAACGTGGACTCATCTGCTTCCCATGTTAAAGCAACTTAGTCACTCTTATGAAATCCATACTACCTTCAACTATTGTGGTTTTAAGGCATGAAGAAGTAACTTAGTACTACCAAATCATGTAAACTCAAAAATCCATTTCCAAAAGCCATGTTAACGACAGTCCTATCTTCTCTTTTAGATCACTTACTTTGAGGGAAGCTGTCTTGTTAGGTCACTCAAGAAGGCCCACTGACAGGTTGAAGGCAAAAGGTAAGGAACTGAGGCCTCCAGCCAACTGCCGTGTGAATGAGCTACCTTGAGCCAGTGATGTACCATCTTGGAGGTAAACCCTTGAGCCCCAGCCAAGCCTTCAGATGACTGCTGCCCTGGAAGACACTGCAACTGCAACCACATGAGAGAACCTAAGCCAAAAGCATCCAGCTAAGCCACTTCCAGATTTCTGACCCTCAGAAATTATGTATGACAAATATTTGTGCTTTAAAGCTTAACCACACACACACACATACACACACACAACCCAGCAGTAACACTCCTAGGACTGGCCTCTGAAAGAGAAAGCCCAAATCACCCTCTTAAAAATTTGTCCTGGAAGGGAATCTGGCCTGACCACCAAAGCAATATTTTATAAGTCTGTTTTGTTGCTTCCTGTTCCTATATAATTAACCCCCAAATAGTTACCAAGAATTAATAACATACCCCAGGACTTCCCTTGGACTGCAAGGAGATCCAACCAGTCCATCCTAAAGGAAATCAGTCCTGAATATTCGTTGGAAGGACTGATGCTGAAGCTGAAACTCCAATACTTTGGTCACCTGATGCGAAGAACTGACTCATTGGAAAAGACCCTGATGCTGGGAAAGATTGAAAGCAGGAGGAGAAGGGGACGACAGAAGATGAGATAGCTGGATGGCATCACGTACTTGATGCACATGAGTTTGAGTAAACTCCAGGAATTGGTGATGGACAGAGAGGCCTGGCGTGCCTCCCCAAGGCAGTCCATGGGGTCACAAAGAGTTGGACACGACTGAGCAACTGACTGACTGACTGACTGGGGACTTCCCTGGTGGTCCAGGGGTTAAGAATCTGCCTGTAAATGCAGGGGAACTCGGGTTCGATTTCTGGTCCAGGAAGATACCACATGCCAAGGGGCAAATAAGCCAAAGAGCCACAACTACTGAAGCCAGCATACCATAGAGCCCATGCTCTGGAACAGAAGCCCACGCACAACTAGAGAGGAGCCTCCACTCACTGAAACTAGAGAAAGCCCATGCGTAGCAATGAAGACCCAGTGCAGCCAAAAATAAATAGATAAATTTTAAAATATTGTAATAATAAAAAAAGAATTAAAATTCTTCTCCCTTCTTACTGCATTTCCGGATCTAATCAGGAGGGGTATGGCAAGTGCTGGGGCAGCTGTAACCATAAATTCATTAAGTGTTGGCCTCTTACACTGACCAGGATCATTCTGACTCTGAACTATTCACCAAGCTTATGTTTAAGTAGCCTACAGCTATATGTATCTACCCACAATAAAGACAATGTGAGCACCAACCAACCTCCAAGCTTGAGGAGCTTCTTAGAGTCTGCAAAAAACACAAGTTGGCCTTTGTGGTCTTTTGGTGTGATATTCAAGTTACTGGGCCATTGTCTCTATTTTACTCTATTGAGATACTCAGGAATTAGCACAAACAGATGTCAAAGATAAACTGTGTATTTCGTATTGTCCCAGATGGCAGTAAGGGGAATTCTAATTATTCAAACAAGGAATCTGTGGTTCTTTGGACCCTAACGACACCTTCTTGTGACTGTAAACATGACCAGTAAGTTCTTTGGCTGGTGCATCACGCCAATGTAGTAAGATAAAGATCAGCCTTGTTTTTTACTTGCTCTTGTGGGCCTGGGGGAGCGGGGGCATATTCTCACTGCAGAGTTCATTCTCCGACTTCAAAGAGAATTCTTTTGTGAAGAAGTGACGTATTTCGAACGGAATGAAACTAAACAATCCAAGTAGATAATGATGGTTAGAAAGACTTCTTTTAAACTTCCTTGTCTATGTTTTGCAAATCATGGGTTTTTAGTTTGAAATGTGTACCTTGCACATGAAATGGCCCAGATACAATACAGTAATCTTCTTGATAGTGGATTTGCCTTTTTCCATTTCACTGTCCTTCACTGCATGCAATTTGCGTTGAGTTTCAACAATATGAGCATTTAGGGATTCACTGTTTTTTAATTTTGTGAACAAAACGCAGAGTTTGAAATAACTTCTGTTGTTTTAGATTTTAATGGGTTTTTTTGTACCATGAAACTTTCTTAATTGCTAGAACTGGATCTTACAGGAGCCATGTTGCCCTCCCTTATCATGTCACTGACACCCATCTACACCATTCCAAGAGCTTCCTAGGTGGCTCAGTGGTAAAGAATTTGCCTGCCAATGCAGGAGACTCGGGTTTGATCCCTCGGTCGGGAATATTCTCTGGAGAAGGAAATGGCAACCCACTTCAGTATTCTTGCCTGGGAAATCCCATGAACAGAGGGAGCTTGATGGGTTGCAGCCCATGGAGTTGCAAAGAATCAAACACGACTTAGCAACTAAATAGCAACAACACCATTTCGAACAGATGCAGGTTGAACCATTCTACCACTAACTTAGCTATGGGATGCTGGGCCTCAATTTTCCCAACTTTGTATTGGAAGTTCTGGACTACACGGTGTTAAGGCTGCTTTCCTATGATAATTTTCTATAATTTTTTTTTTAATTTAAGAAAAACTTGTGAAAATTAACCTTTATATTTAGTTATAAAATTTAGGTAGAATAAAAATAGTCTGGCCCAAGATACTTCCCAATAACCTATCAACATTTCCTTTAATTAGCTGTGGCCTTTCAGAGAAGTCAGCCTCTTCCTTCAGCCTCTGGATCTCCCACTTTCTATATGTGTTCCTTCGTTGAACAAATTTTGGATAGACAGTTGAAAAAAAAGAACACTAAAGCACTGCAATCAGTATACTATGGTAGTTTCTAATCTGGCTATGGACATCAGATGTGGACTGTGGGGAGAGCAGAAGTGATAACCGGATGTACATAGCCATTCTCTGTTCATCAAATATCTTCTCCCTCCTATGAAAATGTGACACTGTGAATTAGGATTCCAGTCCATTGTCCTAATCATCAGAGGCCACAAACTGACCATCTACAGTCTTTCTGTGGCTTACAGAGATATCTTCTTTATCCTCCACATTCTAGAAGGGCCAACCATCCCAGCTTGTCTGGGACTCTCTGTTTTAGCAATGAAAGAACACCTTGGTCCTGGACCAACCAAGATGACTGATCGTTCTATCAAAAATGTTGGTGCAAGAGGTTTTTTTTTTTCTTTTTTTCCTTAAATTAGTTGCCAAGATTTAAATGTCAGGTGATTTCACAGAAAAATCCATATTTCTGGCTTCTCTTTAAAAAAATGAAATATCTGGCACCACCAGGTCCTCCTTCATGGCAACCATCAGCAGGAGCTGAATAACTACTGCCCCTACACACAAGATATGTTATTTCCAGGGCCCCACTGCCCTGCCACTCCAAACTATTCCCCCAGAGTGAGGTGAACACCAGACCTTCATCAAAACCCTCAGGCTGTTGTTTTTCCTACAGTAAAGTGGAAAATAAAATACTTCCTATGTCTATATCTCAATAAGAAGGAGCAAAAAATGAAAGATCTACCAATAGGAGAAAACATATTTTTGTGTGTGGAAGTGAAGAATATTCCTACCTGTTAATAGATCTGGCCCTCCACATGTGGTACACAACCTACCGGCCCCTCCAGGCACTGAAGTCCTGACACACACAATGGATTCTGTCATTTATATTATAGTTGACGGCTGGTGACGTTAGTAGTATCTTGACTCGAGAATTTGGCAGTGATGGCTAAGGTGCTCAAACTACTCAGAAACATTATTAAACTGTGTCTGAAATGCTTGATCCTTCCTGACAGGAACTCAATTTCTGTCATTGCTTCTGCCTCATGTAAAAATCAGATAACCCTTATTTTCTTCACAAGGGATTTCTTGAGTTTCAGCTTCTCTAATTAATTTTTGTGCTTCATTAATCTTGAAGTCATCAAGGCTCTAAGCAAACACATATAACCTAGGGCTGGTAATCCATTTTAATATTGTTTCACATGGGAATATTTATAAAATGCCATCTCTTACATTTTAAAAAAAATTGGCAAACTTTACATTCTTGTCTGTGTTTCAGGAATTTAATTCTCATCTATAAATCACAAATAAGCAACCAACCAGAGGGAGCAGAGATTCCTAGCTCCATACAGGCAGGGATGATGCTCTTTTTTGAACCCATTATTTTAATTTCAGAAAACAGTACATGCCTAGTCCATAGTGAGCCCTTGAGTAGCACTAATTGAATACATGAGTGACTGAATAAATGAATGTTGCCGGAGAAAAAGTAAATTTTGAAGTGAAGAGGATATGAGGTCAAATCTCAATTTCCAATCCCAGCTTTGCCTCTCCCAAGCAATTTCTCTGAGCCTCAGTGTCCACACTGGTGCAGCAGAAATTTCTATGCCCTGTAGGGAAGCTATGAGGATTAAAAGAGAGAATGTTCCAGACCTAGCACACAGAAGGTTCGCAATAAAGAGCAGCTATTTTAAAAGTCCTTTGCAAGGGATATTGGAGAGAAAGAATGGAAGAAATCCTTAAGCTATTTTAAGCATGAAGAACTTAAAAGGAAGAATTTAAAAGTTGCAGACAGTTTCATGTTTCCCAAATTTGATAAAATACTATTCTTAAAATTACATTTTTACATTGTGTTTAGGTTTGTCTATATCTCTATATTTTTAGTTGAGCAGAGGCTCCCCAATTATCATTTCATGCAGATTCTATAGTTTGATTTTTAGTGTGTAAAACAGATAAACCAACAGCATGTATAATTGCAACAATTAAATATTTAAAAGCATGCAAATGGAAGGTTAAGAATAAAAAGACTGGATTTTATCTTTACAAAAAAGTGAATTAAGTTTTATATATATATATATATATATATACACACACTGCACTATGTGATCTGATGTAAATGTTGACAGTATATTTTATAAATATAGATTCATTACTAGATCACACTGCACTATGTGATCTGATGTAAATGTTGACAGTATATTTTATAAAAATAGATTCACTACTAGATTTTATAAAAGTAGATTCATTACTAGATTTCATTTTTATTATTCAAACAATAAAAATGAAATCTAGTAATGAATTTCTTTATTAGCCAGCACAAATCTGAAATTTCATCCTTTTAATGAGTCTTTCCAAAGATTTGAGTTTGACCGGTGTCCTAAGTTGAAAATAAAATGTCCATGACCAGTTATGAAAAACAGTGCTCAGCCAGATGGATCTCACACTTTTCTCGTAGAGCTATAGGTATAAACAGTTCCGCTCTGCAGGGGAGCTTAGATCATGGCTTTACTGAGCTTGGTTTGTCTGAAATGCTATTCATCACATGTTGCTGCATCTTTGACAAAACGTAATCATTTCCTGAAATTGTTTGAACACTACTCATCGGTACTCTGAATAAGAGACTCTTGACTATTTTATTTGTATTTAGGGTGACCATTTTGCCTTTCAGATATGATGTTGAAGACTTTTTTTTAATCACTAATTTCTCCATCCTTATTACCATACCTGCATATGGTAAACTGGCCTTCCACATTCATTCTAATCTCTTTCCAATGGGCCTTCCTGAGCTGCAGACACTGGAACACTAAAAGCCACAGCTCCCAGACCTCCTAGAAGCCAGGGTTTTATTTGAATTAATAAACATTAATCAGAAGTACAGCCATGAGAGCTGGAAAATCAAGTTTGCTGGTGGGCAAGCTTCGATGTTTTGCTCTTTCTGCTAGAAACCCGGGAGGGGTGGTATCTGGTTTTTCTGGGGCAGTGCTAGCTCTCTGATACTGACAGCAGTGGTCTGGTCTCAGAGCCAGTGGTTGGCACCTCAGCTTCTGTTCAGCTAGAGATTTCCTGATTGAAGAGCAGTCTCTCCTTCAGTAAGGACAGATATTGTGTGGCTTTCATAGTTGTCCGTGAAAGCTCAACATGGAGGCTATTTCTTCAGCCTTCTCAGTGATTCTGTGAGCCACAGAATTAAAGCTGTAATTAACCCCTTTCAGCTTAAGCTAGCTAAAGTGGATCCTCTTCTTTGCAACCGAACCCTAACAGATATAACCTTTCATTCCTAACCATTGAAACCTCTTCCACTCTGAAATCCACTAGTAGGAGGTAGGCTTATTTGTTCAATCAGTACATAGATGATGTGCTTGGAACTGTTCTAGACTGTGGGGGTACCATGATAAATAAACATATTGAATATAAGGTTGAGTGCTCAGACAACATTCATTTAAGGAGGAAAGACAGAAATTCACCATGTGAACAAATAAGCTCATGTCAGAGATGTATGTAATGAAGCAACGAAATCAGAGTAAATGATAGTAACTCTGGCAAGCAGTGGAGGTGGGAAGAGGGTGATAGAGGGGGTCTCATGCTGGATAGTGTGATCAGGAAGGAAGACCTCTTTGATATTTAAGTAGAGACCCGAGTAACAAGCTGGGATCCACCATCTGATGATGACCTGTGAATAGAGCCTTCCAGAACAGGCTCTAAAAGTAAAAGGCAGAAAGGTGAGAATGAGCTCAGGACATACAAGAGAAAGATAAAAGTCCTATGTGACTGGAGCTTAATGAGCTCAGAGGGAAAAGGGAGGAGGCTATTTTATTTATTCACTCACTCATTAACTGTTTGTTGAGCACCTACTATGCACTAGGCTCAGTTCTGGGTGGTTGCATTATAGCAGTGAACGATAGAGACAAAACTTCCTGTTCTCATGGAGGTTTTATTCTAGTAGTGGGGAGGAGAGGAACAATAAATGAATAAATAGGTAAAACACATATTATATTAGCTCATGGTTCTCCATCTGGAATTATTTTGCCCCTCAGGGGACATTTGGTAGCATCTGGAGTTATTTTCGGTTGTCACAACTAGGGAGGAAGAAGTGGGTTGCTAGCATTTGGTGGGTAGAAGGTGGCAACATCCCTATGTTGCTAAACCTCCTGCACGGCACAGGGCAATCCCCAAAAGAAAGAGTTAATCCACGGCACAGGGCAATCCCCAAAAGAAAGAGTTAATCCACGGCACAGGGCAATCCCCAAAAGAAAGAGTTAGTCCAAAAGGTCAGTAATGCCAAAGTCAAGAAACCTCGTATTAGATGATGAGAGCTATAGAGGGAAAACAAAGGAAGATGAAAGGAAATCCCAGAGGCAGGGCATCAGAGGGTGAGGAGTGGTTCAGGTAAGAATGCAGTAGGAATATGAACACTTGAACAAAAACCTGAAAGAGGCAAGGGAATCAGTAGTCGTGCGGTATTTATAGGGAAAACATAGTAAGACAGGGAATAGCAAGTACAAAGGTCTTAGTAATGAACATGTTTGCAAGACCCAGGAGAGCAAGGAGAACCATGTGGCAAGGGCAGAGTGAGCAAAAAGGAGAGGAGCAGAGATGAAAATATAAAGGTCACAGGGGCTGTGAGTTTTGGCTTTTGCTCTGAATGATCAGGAATCAATTACTGATTCAGATCAATTTAAAAAGTTTGGTGAGACACGACTTCTAACTTTACTTTTAAAGGGGTCACTCTGGCTGCTGTTTGGGAAATGATCCATAAGCAGATGAGGAGAGAAAGCAAGGACGAGGACAGAAAGCAGGGAGACCAATTAGGTGACATTTAAGTGGATGGGGAGAGGAAGTGAGTTGGTGAGGATGATAATCGAGTTTCTGGAAGAAGTGAAAAGTGTGAGTTGCTGTGCATGGAGTTGGGGAGAATGATGGGAGAAGCAGATTGGAAGGCAGCAGAAATCAGGCATTCTATGTGGGACATGCTGAGTTTGAGACACCTACTAGAAATCCAAATGGAGATATCACAGACTGCAGAATGTGAGTTTGGAGGTTTAGGAGAGAAGTCTGAGCTGAATATCTAAATCTATGAGTCCATAGTAGATGATATCTAAAGCCATAGGTATAAAACTCACTAAGGAAGTATATCTACGGACTGAAAAGCTAAGCAGGGTGGGTCCAGAGGTGTGCAGAATGTTTATCAAACTGCTTAAATTATATGGTCAAATATTTTGCTAGAAAAGATTAGCTATAATTGTAAACTGGAAACCTGCTCCTAAAATGCTGTTTACCCTTCATATATTCACCTTTCACATTAATTCTCGAGAGTGGATAATTATTACTACCAAGTCCTTAAGGAAAGGTAAAAAATAAGATATTTAAAGCAACAGTATCATGGATTACTGAGACTGCCTAAAGAATTCAAAAATTGTATCATAAAAATCATCTAACCTGACTTCAAAATAGTAGAGATGACAAAATAGAAGACTAGTGGGACTTCAGAGTGTAATTTGCCCAGAGTCACATGACTAATCAGGAGGAAAGCCAGAATAGGAAGCTTAATCTCCTATTTCTTATTCCGATGCTCTTTCCACTGTATCCCATTGAGAAGTCAACTCAAAACAAACAAACAAAAAAACCCTTATGAGACAATGATTTCTGCTGGGGGAGAAATCTGATCTGTGTACAAATATTTGATATCCACAAAGCTCATCCAATAGACAGCTTGTAGCATAAAGCAATGCACTTCTGTGTCTAGAGAAGAATAAGAATCCATCCTGTGTACGAAATACAAGGATGAAACATCAAGGGAAGGTAAAATTAGCCCTCTGGCAACAGACCCTGTTACTCCAGCAGCTGGAGGAAGGTAAGGATGTGAGTCAACACGGGGTGTAGCTTGGTTAGCCCAAGATTTTTGTCTTTACCCTGTAATAAACAAGCAACACTGAGAAAGCCACTGTGTATCCCTGATGGAATATCCCATGGGTGGTGGTGGTGCAACAGTAAGAGGGAAAATGATTCTGTGCTTTGCCTGGACAGAACAAGAAAGAATCTTCTTTCGATCCTTGTCCCAAAGCACGCTCACAAATATGCGCATTTATTTCTGTGGAATGAAGAATTGCTAGGGCTCCAGTAAACACAAATGAACAGAAACATCAGAAGGGGAAGCGATCTGGCCCTGTCATCCTGTGAGTCAGTAGTGGGAAGAGGCTGCATTCTAGCCTGTGGTTTAGCCACTGCCCATATCCCTCCTCCATGTCTGGTAAGCAAACCCAGAGAGACAGAGCGGATCTGGATCTGGACTAGCCCAGGGTAGGGGGGAGATGAACAGGGAGCTTACATTCAGGCAGTAGTAACCTACACAGCGCATCCAGGAAGTGCGAATCAAAGAACCGCAGCCTTCAAACCTCTGCTGTTCCAGTTTGCCAAAGTTTTTGAAAACTCTTAGCGTGTGTATTCTACAGGACAAAATCTGGGGGATTTTGTATTCTACAGGACAAACAATGAAAACCTTGTTGTTCATTCCTTTTTAAAATTTCTAAATAAAAGTACCTTTAAAAATATCTCCTTTGGTATTTTTTTTCAAAGTGGGTATGGTTTAAGATTGCTTTCTGGAACTCCATTTACTTCCTTTATTCTATTTAGTATAAGATTATTTCAGGGACAGGAAATATTGTTTAGCAGGAACATTCTGTGAAAAAGGAGAACTACTAATCTCATCTTTGAAAAATCATAGAGTACAATAATCTAAACTCCCATAGCAAGTCCCTTCATGGAAAGTTCCCCACTACTGCCTTCTGGGAAGCAGGGGCTTTAAGCAAGTGACCTGACCCCTACTGAATTATTTTCCCTTGTTTATTTTTTAGGCCATTCTTGGAAAAGTCTTTACAAATTCTACTCACAATATAAGGCCAAGCTCACAACCTATTTCTTTCCTGAAATTTCTCTGATTATTCCTCCCAGGCAGTGTGTGTGTGTGTATGTTTGTGGTATTTACATTCCTCCATTAGACTGAAATGTCTTAGACAACCAAGGATTCTACTCTATATTACTCAATCCTGTATTCTATGGCACCCAACATGGTACTTTTGTATTAAAATAGAGAAATCTCAAATAATTATCGCTAGAAATAAAAAGTGACTTGGCAAGCCAAAGGGGCTATTCTTAGAAGATTATAAAGAGTGTGTGTGTGTTAGTTGCTCGGCCGTGTCCGACTCTTTGCAACTCCACGGACTGTAGCCCACCAGACTCCTCTGTTCGTGGGTTTCTCCAGGCAAGAGTGCTGTAGTGGCTTGCCAGTTCCTTCTCCAGGGGATCGTCCCAACCCAGGGATTGAACCCAGGTCTCCCACATTGCAGGCAGATTCTTTACCATCTGAGCCACCAGGGAAGCCCCCCAGCAAACAGTGGGGCTATGTAAAAAGGCCTAGAAAGGTTACTACCTAAATGGATATTTAAATGCATTCCAAGTCACTGTGGGTATTTAAGCAGAAAGTGTGTAATAAAACTTAGAGAAGCTGTAGAGGAATTTATATAGCAGGTAAGGAGGTAGATCAGATGCCCCCTAAAGCTTTTTCCAACTATAAATTTTGAAATGAATTTTAGATTGTTTTACCTTAGGTGAATAATCTTGTTGTACTACTGTCTCCATAGACTCTGCCCCTATAGCTAGCAACTCTAGAAGCTTTTTCTCCAAACCACTTGACTAAAACCTCCTCAGTTTATAGCTTCTAAGGAATGCACCGCAGAAGCCATCTAACTTTGATGTAATCCCAACTTCACTTTACTTAGTCAACATGGAGGCCCATGGCTCAGGCCAAGTCCACAGAATTAGCACCTGGACTCTCAGCTCCCAACCCCAGATTCAGAAGTTCATGTGCCAGGTTTGTACTCTCCTGTTCTGTGTGCTTGATCTCTCCAAGCGTAAACCAGATCCAGAAGAGAGTCTGAGGATGATTGTTCTAATAGCCGTCACTGTTGCTCCGTCTTCTCTTTGTCGTCTGTAGGGAATACTGAATGGACTTTGGGGTACTGCCATTCTTTCCCAATAATTTTAAGTGCCAGATTAATGGCACAGAAAAGAAAAGTGTGTCAGAAAAGTTGAAAACATGCTCCTTGAATGTCATACTTCCTGATTATTGATGTTCCTTAAGGCTGTGTCATCATTCTCTGAGGCATAGGAACAAAACACTGCTGAAGCTGATGATGCCTAATACTTCACAGGTAAAGAACCTGACTGCAGTGCAGGAGACCCGGGTTCAATTCCCGGGTCAGAAAGATCCCCTGAAGATGGAAATGACAACCCACTCCACTATTTTTGCCTGGAAAATCCCATGGACAGAGGAGCCTGGCAGGCTACAGTCCATCGAGTAGCAAGAGTAGGACACGACTGAGTGGCTAAACCACTGTACAGAGTAAGGATGATTTCAGGCATCAGTGGGTTTAGAGATTAAGTTAGAAAGAGTGTTTCATTGTTGTCTGTTTGTCCATATTCTAATCATATCATATATCCTAAGACTAAGTTAGGAAGAGTGTTTCATTCTCTGTCCATCTTCTAATCATATCATATACCATAATAATGCTAGTTCCCACTTGCTGTAAATGCAGGTTTATGTAGAGCAAACAATAGAAGTGATGGAAATTAATCAGGACCTAAAGACCACTATGTTACAATATGGTAAGTTGTTTCTATTCTAATTATTTTATGAGTCCAAAAGAAAGAATAATAAAGGAAAACATAGCATAACAGACGTATCACTTTTTTTTTTTTTACCAATTTACTTCACAAAGTCTTGTTTTGTAAGATTAATACAACTTTCCCCAACTGAATAAATACTACGCTTATTAATATAAGAATATAAGCACCCATAAATTAAACTCTAAAGTCTCACAAATTATCTAAAGTAATTTCAGCTAACTGAAAAACAAGTTCTCCATTTTAAAATGATCTGTGATGTTTTCAAGACCTTCTTCTCCCTCACTGGGAAAATATGATTTGTCTGAGTATTTGTAGAAATAGTTACAATTCAAAACATCAAACCACCTTCTATGGTAAACAACCCAATGAATGACAGCAAAACCATTACTGCTTCAGCTTCTAAAAAGACTTCTCTATGATACCACTGACAAGTTAAAAAAGATATTGTGTTGATTCATTGCTTGTATATGATTATATTGGATAATGTATATCCTATCAGGGCTGTAATGAATCCAGCAGAAAAGCTCAAACCTCTATTTTGAGGACTAAAAAACATTTATTTATTTATTTACTTATTTATTTTCTACCTATTTCCAAGTCCTTCCTGATTATCTTGTAAATATCAAATTTAGGTTTCTGTACCTTAGCACATGCTGGTTATACATTAAATAGATGTTGCATCCAATTAAATCAAATACCCACCACACCTGGCTAATCAAACACTGAATTCCCTCTTCTGCTGATCAAAAAAGAAAGAACAGAGGCATCTCACCTTAGCTGCTATAAATCTGTGTTTACACAGGGACAAGGATCAGAATCAGATGAGTTACAGAGCGCTTGATAATTTATTACAAGACTCTAAAGGAGGAATCACATCTTTTCCTCTTCTTGCTGAACATCGCTGACCAGGGCATGGAAAAACCCCAAACCCAGCACCTCTGCGTTTTTTGTTTTTTTTTTTTTTCACCAGTCCTGCCGGCGTCCTGATGGACCAATTTGGAAACCATGATTAATCCCCTGGTAAACAGAAAATAGGCTCTTGTGCCAGGAGAAGCCAAACCTGAGTCACTCTCTGGAGACTCTGTCCTCAGCCAATCTAACTCTACCTCCTCCTCCAGGAGCTGGCGATTTTCAGCAAACAGAAAGGCCTTTCTGTGGTGACAGAGGAGTCCAGTGAAGCAGAGACTGAAATGTTACTGTGAGTGACTGACCACAAGCTGGTGAGGCCCAGGTACATGCAGGGGTCACCATGTCCTAGATTATTCAAATGAAATTGGCTAGAACCCCAGGCTACATGAAATGGAAAACTCAATGTCCTTCTGACTTTAATCAGGGATTGGAGGGGAGGAAGACAATGTACCTAGATTTTTCCTTGTCACCTATGGCTCTAACTTAGCTTGGTCTATGATTACCTTGCCGGTACATGAGAACGACCATTGCTGTTGCCCCTTGTTGCACATGGTCCTGCTTCCTGCACATACACCTCACTTTATGTACTTCCCCAAATACCACTGACTCAAAGTTCTGGGTGTTAACTACTTTTATGGAAGAGACAAGGCAATGGAGAAAATTTACATGGAAGTAACAAAAATAAGAAGATGTGGTACAATGGGTATTATTGTTCTTGTTGTTTAGTCGCTAAGTTGTGTCCAATTCTTTTACAACTCCATGGACTGTAGCCTGCTAGGCTGCTCTGTCCATAGGATTTTTCAGGCAAAAATACTGGAGTGGGTTGCCATTTCCTTCTCCAGGGAATCTTCCCAGTCCAGGGATTGATCCTGGGTCTCCTGCATTGCAGGTAAATTCTTCTATCATTTGAGCCACCGGTGGAGCGGGGGTGGAGGGGTGGGGGAGCCTAAAAGTAAAAATATTTACAAAAAAAGGAAAAATTAAAGATCCCTGTTCTTAAAAGCCTTTCAACCATCCAGGCCCCAGAAATTTCTTTCTTACCCATTGTCCTTTTCCTCAAGCTCTGGTCTCTTCTGGCCATAACCTCCCCTCTTTCTCTAGGTAAGCCCTTCTCCCAAATTCCTGCCACTTTATTATGTAAATACTGCTTTGATTTCCCTGTTTCCTTGCAAACAGAGTCCTCACCATGCACTCTCAAAACATTTTCCTAACAAACATACCTCTTTTCCTAAAAAGGACTTTATGACAGGTGTTCAAACACTATATTTACACACTCCTACACACACAGATGAGCATGCACACACACACACACGCACACACATACAACTAGGATTCTCGGAAAACACAGGCAGAGACAGAGCTGTAAGTTCTTGGGAGCGGTGTCCATAGGTCTGGCATAGAAAAACTGGACAGAATGGGAGGATTTTCAAGTTGTGTGCTTCTTCCTTACTTTGCAAGGATACAGTGTTCACTGGAAATATTAGAGGTTTTCACTGCTGTTTAATTGTCTGAGACCAGGGACACCAAGAAGCCCAGCTCCTGTTCCTTAGGACATATCCATGGTGCTTCTAGTAGTTCAGCTGATCCCTCTCTCTCTGTAGGTTGCAGCTGTTTCAGCCTCTACACTTTTGTTCATTCTCCCTGCCACACACAAACACACCCTTTGCCACCTAGAATGCTCTGAATCAGATCTTTCTTCAAAGTTTTTTTTTTTTTTCTTTTGTATGGAGTCACCCAGATTGTGGCATTTGATTTTATTCTTTTCATTCTTCATTTCTTCTACTTTTTTTTTTACAGTTCATTTCTTCTACTTATTCATTTCATTTACACAGACATTTCCTCCCTAATAGTGATGGAAATTCACTTGAGTGCAAGGACCCTGTCTGGCCCTTTCTTTGTGTTCCTCACAGTAACTAGCACAGATTAAGACATGCAATAGATGCTCAGCAACTACCTCTGGGGTTAAATTAAACAGATCACAGGACCTCTGAAGCTCAGTGTAATTATCCATAGCGTAATTAACCACAAACATTAATACACCTTCTAGAGGGCAGCTAAGGAAATGATGCATTCAGCAGATTTGGGTAGGTTCTAATTTTCAAATCTAATATCTACTTTTTTTGTAACCTTGGGCCAGTTATTTAACTTTTCTAAGAATCATTTTTTAAATCTGTAAAATAAGAAAAATAAAAACACCTACTCTGCTCATGTAGTAGTTGTAAGGATTGTGAATATATATATTTGAAAGTGATCTGAGAAGCACTGTGCACAAGACAAATTATTATAAGTATTAAGATGTTCCAGATCTTAAAAAGAACTTGAATATTTTATGAAGTAGCATAGATTATAGATTAAAAGTCCTCTCATAATTATTATGAAGCATTTTCCTATAAGTAAATGCCACTGTTATTCTCCAAAAGCACTTTCTTATCCATAAAGGAAGCTGTATGACAGCTCTCTAACCTATGCAAATCTTACCTATAAGCAAAGTGTCTCTTGTTTTTTTTCTTCTAACCAACAATATTTGTTTCATTTCCTGCAGGATTAGCTATCATAGGAAAATCAAGGTAAATAAAAGCCATCTTTGATGCTAACATTATGAAAATTATTACACTCTAACATTCTACTAAACTGTTAGGAAAATGCTTTTAGGTGCAGCAAATTTATTTAATACAAAAGACTACTTTTAGAGTTGTTTAAATAATATCAAGCATATTTTTATCATAAGAATCTAATGAATTTTTAGGTACTTTAGCCTATAAGTCTTCTTTCTTTATTTCAGTGTGTATTAGTTTCCTATGACTGCTCTAACAAATTACCACAAACTTTATTAATTAAAACAACAGTCTTAGAGAACGGACATCTGAAATCAGTTTCATTAAACTGAAATTAAGGTATTGGCCAGGCCACTCTGCACTCCTTCCACAGGCTCTGGGGGAGAATCCATTCCTTGCTCACTCCAGCTTCTGTGTAGTTGTCAGCATTCCCTGGCTCAAGGCTGCATCACTTGGATCTCTGCCTCCATGGTCAAATTTCTTCTCTTTTGGCTTCCAGAGATTATAGCATTGTGTGCTCTGTCCTGTCTGATTCTTTGTGACCTCATGGACTGTACCACGCAAGGCTCCTCTGCCTATGGGATTTTACAGGCAAGAATACTGGAGTGGGCTGCCATTTTTTTCTCCAGGGAATCTTCCTGACCCAGGGATTGAACTGTCATCTCTTGCAACTCCTGCATCGGCAGGTGGATTCTTTACCACTAGAGCCACCTGGGAAGCCCTTCCAGAGATTAGAACATAAATATCTTTGGGTGTCATTTTTAGCCTACCACACAGTTGTTCTCAACCTTTACCAGTCACCAGAATCACCAGGGAAGTTTGTTAAAACAAAGTACTGGGACCCACTCCCAGAGTTTCTGATTCAGTAAGTCTAGAGTGGGGTCCAGGTTTTTGAACTATTAACAGATGCCCAGGTAGTGCTGATGCTGCTGGTCTGAAGCTCACACTTTGAGAATCACTAACTTATGTTATCCAATGCTTTAAAAATTATATTCACGTTTAATTTTCCCATTTTTGTTGTCAACTTTTTGTATGTCTTTTGTGCACATTCTATAAAGAAAGCTGAGCACTGAAGAACTGATATTTTTGAACTGTGGTATTGGAGAAGACTCTTGAGAGTCCCTTGAACTGCAAGGAGATTCAACCAGTCCATCCTAAAGGAAATCAGTCCTGAATATTCATTGGAAGGACTGATGTTGAAGCTGAAACTCCAATACTGGGAAAAGACCCTGATGCTGGGAAAGATTGAAGGCAGGAAGAGAAGGGGACAACAGAGGATGAGATGGTTGGATGGCATCACCAACTCTATGGACATGAGTTTGAGCAAGCTCCGGGAGTTGTTGATAGACAGGGAGGCCTGGCGTTTTGCAGTCCATGGGATTGCAAAGAGTCGGACACGACTGAGTGATTGAACTAAACTAGGCACATTCTAACATTGGATACGTTGACAGAAACAGTGCAACTGACACCTCTTTCTCTTATAAAGTCTGCTGTGCTTAATCTTCTCTGTATTAGAGCTCTGTAGTTAGACATTTCCAGAGAACAAAATTGTTCTTCCATGGACTCATTTGACGCTCCCATTGGTTTCAGCAAGAGAAAGTATAGAATGTATTAGTGCATACTCCTCAGCCTGGCACTCAAGGGCCTCCAACATATGATTTTAACTCATGCCTATAGATCCCAGCTAGATTCTTTGCAGCTCCCCAAACCCCTTTGAACATTTCTTCCAAGTAAGAGACTTTCACAGTCTGTGGTTCCTGCCTTCCTGGCAGTTACATTATATGAGCTAATATGGTTGCCATTTTTGCTGACACTGCTTCAAGTTAGATTCTGTCTCTTGTAGTCAAGAGTCCTGACTAACAGCCTATGTGAATGGTAGAAGGACACGTAATCCTTTAATAACTCTTGTAAGAAAAGTAGAACCTCCATTGTCCTGATGAGAATTTCTAACCCTCTGTGTATATTAGACCATGTACTGTCCTTGAAGGTACTAGGTATAATGGAAAATTATGTATAACTCATTGTTATACATAATAGTAGAACAATTAAAAGAGAAGAGTTCAACTTTTCAGGAGAAATTTTCACAGGAATCTTGATGAGGGAGGCCAATATTATTAGTTTCACTTTTGATAGTTTAAAAAGATAAAGCCCAGAAAGGTCAAATAGCCCAGTTCTGTCATTTAAAAAGCTAATGGCTTACTTCACTCTGTATAATAGGCTCCAGTTTCATCCACCTCATTAGAACTGATTCAAATGTATTCTTTTTAATGGCTGAGTAAGCCAGAAGGAAAAACATAAATACAGTATACTAACACATATATATGGAATTTAGAAAGATGGTAACGATAACCCTGTATACGAGACAGCAAAAGAGACACTGATGTATAGAACAGTCTTATGGACTCTGTGGGAGAGGGAGAGGGTGGGAAGAAAAAAAAAAAAATAAAAAGCTAATGGAAGGGGAAAGATATGTTAATGCATTAAAAATAAAATGTATGGGTACTGTGGTAGAAGTATATACACAACACACCAGTGGGGACAAAGGAGGAGTGGGTATTTCTACCTAGAGCCATGAGAGAAAGGACTTGAAAACATTAGGGAGTGGCAACTCTTGAACTGAGCTCCTCAGGACAAAGACTGCCTTAAAATATCAGCTCTTTCTAGTCTTCTACTCTGTCACATAAAAAAATCATAAATCATTCAGTCAATAAGTATTTATAAGATACCTATATATATGAAGTGTAAGTTAAATAAGGTAAGGATTCTTTCCTCAAGAGGCTCATACAGTGAGACAAAAAAAATCTGAACTTTTAAAGTACAACATGGTTAGAAGATAAAATTATATGCTGCCTAGGATTTTTTTCCAAAAGAAAAAAAAAAAACAAGAAGATAGATAGAGGACAGGAAGCACATGGAGGAATAGATGAAACAAGCCTTGCCGCGGGATAAAAATGGTTGAAATTAGGTACAGTGGCTTTGCAATGTGATAACTTGACCAGACTGGCCTACACGTTTCACAATTCCATTCCTCTATGTTTCTGGTTAGGGTGGGCCATAAGAGACATTCTTGTTTGGAATTTGGGGACTGAAAGTAAAGCTACAGCCACTTTTATGGCCAAGCATATTGTCTTTCTCTATCGGTGCACCACCCTGGCATGGCCTAAAACTGTACCGCCTACTCCTAGAACTTCCTTGAGCCTCTCCAACTCCACAGCAAGGTGTGGAGCTCTATGTTGAAGGGCCCTGACTTCTGTTGGACACAACAAACCAAGGTCCGAGGCAAGGTGAGTTGCAGCCTGTCCTCGAAGTTTCCAACTCCAGCAGGTTCTTACTCTCTCCCACTTTGGACTCATCTTTCCCTTGCGATCACCTGCTCTGTGCAGTTCAAATTCCAGCAATCAATCAAGGGGAACAGTCTTACAGCAACTGATAAACCAGGTTCCACAAAGGAACAATTGCATATGTACAAGCACACACACATAATGTGTATTTAGACACACATACTCACGTTCACACATGTCTTAGTAGTTCTGCTTAACTTTTTGAGCACTGACTGATACAGAGGGTAATCAGTACATCACATTTTTTATATTTTCATTTTTTTGGATATGTTTGAAATTTTCCCCATTAGCACTTAATTTTCAGTTCACTATGGAAGAGTTTGGCAATAGAGTGTGAATAAGATGTGGAATCACCTGAGGGGAGCCAACTCCAGCATGTGAAGCTTGAGCAGAAGTTCCCTCCTCATAGTCAGTCTCTGCTTGCTTTCCCAGCTGTCTTTTGTGCTCATTCCTCCCAAAGGTAGGTCAGTTTAATGCTCTTAATTCTTCTTCCTAAGCACCTGCCCCCAAATTTCAACCATCCTATGCATAATTATTAATTCTCTATAAATATCTCTGATCTCTTTCTGGATTTCCAAACTCTCACTTCCAACTTTATGTTAGATGTCTCATTATTCATGGACTGCCAACATTTAGTTTCAATATTCATGGGCTTCCCTGGTGGCTCAGACGGTAAAGAATCCACCTGCAATGTGGGAGACCTGGATTCAATCCCTGGGTGGGGAAGATCCCCTGGAGGAGGACATGGCAACCCACTCCAGTATTCTTGCCTGGAGAATCCCATGGACAGAGGAGCCTGGCAGCTACAGTCCATGGGGTTGCAAAGAGCCTGATACTGAGTGACTAAGCACAGCACACACCATCATCTAAAAATTAATATTACATTTCAAAACTAAAAGCTAATCTTTCTAACTTCCAATTTCTCTTAGTCTTTCATTCCTGGTCCATGAGCACAAAATCCAGAATTATCTTTGACACCACACCTCTTCCATCCAATCTTTGGCCATATCCTGTCAATTTACTTCCACAGATCTGTACTTTAGGGCATCATAAACATTTCCCTTTTCTTTATTATCTTATCCACCTGGTCATTCTTGTATTCATTTCACAATGGTTTTCCAAGCATCTATTAATATACAAAATCTTGAGATGGACTGATGGAAGAAAAACATCCTTTTCCTTTGAAAGTGAAAAGTGAAGTGAAAGTTGTTCAGTCGTGTCCAGCTTTTTGAAACCCCATGGACTATACAGTCCATGGAATTCTTTAGGCCAGAATACTGAAGTGGGTAGCCCTTCCCTTCTCCAGGGGATCATCCCAACCCAGGGATCGAACCCAGGTCTTCCGCATTGCAGGCGGTTCATTTGCTTCCCTGGTGGCTCAGCTGGTAAAGAAAAGGGAAATGTTTATGATTCCCTAGAGTGCAGATCTGTGGAAGCAAATTGTCAGAATATGGCCAAATATTGGATGGAAGGGGTGGTGTCAAAGATAACTGGATTTTGTGCTCAGGGACCAGGAATGAAAGACCAAGAGAAATTATCCTTATCACTCCTTAAAAACCTACAGCCTCTTTCATTACTTATAGAGCACTATCCATGCTCTTAGTATCAGGGTCATTTAAAATCTGACCCTGTCTGTGGTAAATGTGACTGCTGCCCGGGTAATGAAACTTTCATAGAGGCTTTAGGGAAGGACTGTCTCCAGAGTAAAAGTCTCCCTGGAGGTCAGGCTGGGAGAACCTCTGTCTTCCCACACCATTCTCAATCTGGCTCGGAGTTAAGAGAACACAGCTTTTCATTTCTTCCTGTGTTAAAAACAAAAACAAAAACCCTGTGATTATACAAATGATAAGTGTTCTTTTCTTTCCTAATTTCAAAACTACAAAGAGGCAGAAAGAATAAAACAATAATGACCTCTAGTACCACCACCCAGAAACATGTAATCACTTTTCATATTTTGGTGTGGCTTCTTGAAGATTTATAGTTTTAATTTATAAACTTTGGATAAGACTGTGTATACTGTGTTCAAATCTGTATATTTCATTTAACGATATGTGTGAGCAACTTTTCATATCATTAAATAAATTTCTCCATCTATCATTTCTGAAGGCAGCCTGTTATTCTCTTGTATGGATATGATATATGTCCCTTTCTGAGGACATTTAGGTTATTTCTAATTTTCTCTACAACAAAAAAATTTGCAATAAATATCCTTATAGACGAATCTTCTTCTGCACCCTCATTGTTCTCTTTAGGACAAACTCCCAAAAGTAAAATTCCTGAGTCAAAGGGAATGTATATTTTTAAGGGTTTCATTATAAGGCCACATAGTTCTCTGAGAATCATTTGGAAAACTTGTATAGGATTTCAGCAACATGCCAATGATACAAGGAGCCTGAAAGTAGCAGAATTACACTTAAAGGTGCCCTTAATCACCCACCTTCTGAGGATATCAGAACTCGGGGGTCCCAGTAGGTTAATTACTTCTGTAATACAATATATATTAACTGATGGTTTGAAAGACAACAATTTAATTTGTATGTAGAGAATGCACACTATAGGAATTTTACTCATTACTTTACAGTATTACTTAATTTGCTCCAGTGTTTATTTCTTTGGATAGACATTTGGGTTGCTACCGTTATTTTTTAATATAGACATTTTCTGTTTTAGCACAAGGCAGTAATGAGTTTGTCATGAGATGGTATGGCAGAAAACTTCCACTTTACCCTTCCATAAAAATAGAAGTTAGTCACCCAACTAAGAGCTATGCTGCCCACTTTTCTTGCAGCTAAGTGTGGTCATGTGATAGGTTCTGGACAATACAAGTAAGCTGGAGGGATGTATGCCCTACCCTCTACCCTTCTCCACTTTCCACTGGTTGGAAAGCAGACATGTAGTAGCTGTGGGAGCAGTCATATTAGACCACCAGATGGAAACTTCATGTTGAGGGTGGCGGAGCAACTAGATAGAAAAAGTGTTACCCCTTGCAGCATTGAACTACCTAATGAGCCATAGTCTATTTAAATTTGACTATTCTGTGAGAAAGAAACTTCTATCTTGTTTGTGACTGTTATTTTGACCTTTGTTTCAGGAGCTGACCTAGTAGCCTAATACAGAGTGAAGATTTGGAGAACTTGTTCATTTATTTTCACTGATCACTGCTGAAATAGTCCAAGTGGCAGATTCAAATAGTAACAGAGACTTTTTAGGTTAAAGGACAATGTGTTGACAGTCAAGTAAATGAGAGCCAAAATATGCTGCCACAGAACTATGGATGAACTCTTTCACTATCTAATGAACTATTTCTTTAGGTCAAAAACCCAGTTATGTACAAAGAATCACTTGGCTTCTTGCCTTTTTGACTTGCTTCCACACTGTATAAAAAAAGTTAGACTCAATGACTTTGGTTTAATTTTATATCTTTCTTAACCTTCATGATTATGTAGACTTTATGATTACACAGATTTCTTTCTTGATGTTCACAGATTTTATAAAGATGAATAAAGCACTTAAATTATAAAATTTAACTCTATATAAGTTGCAGATAAAGATATGCAAACACTCAGTTTTTATAAATTATAACTTTACTTTTACATAGCACCTCTGCAAAATGATCTAGATACCACCAGCTAAACAATAAATTTTATTTTACCTAGTAAACACATAAAGTATTATATTTCTATATCCACTTTAGAGGTAAGGAACATGAAAAGAAAGAAGCAGTTTGTCACAGATGAGTTTAGTTAAGATTCAAGACACTCACTGTAAGTCTTACACTAAATATGTGTGTGTGTGTGTGTGTGTGTGTGTGTATCCATCTACATATACGTCTTTAGTATCCATTTCTTTCTTCCCAACAGCACCCAGATTTCCTTTTGGGAAAAAAAACCACTGAGCAGTGATCCATCCCATAAATCCAGATGTACACCTCCAAGGAAGTTGAGAAGACCAGACCCTTCCCTGTCTCCATCCCACCCAGCCATCTCAGCCAAGGAGCAGGTGGAGTGAAGAGTCAACCAGGCAGCTGCTCACCACCTCCACCCTCACAACCCCACCCCCGGGTTTTTGAAACTTGAGAGACAAAGGAAACAGCAATGGTTCAGATCACAGGAAGTTTTCTGGAGTTCCCAACCTGTTTTCAAGTCCTGCTCTCCAATACTACATCAGTTCTGAGCACCACCAGTACCACCACTTTGCTTCAATAAATACTCTTTAGTTTCACTTGGCCAGGGTCAGTTTTTGTTAGCAGCAGCCAAGGTACTCTCCTTGCCACAGAATATCTTATCACCACATAACCTAACCTCTCTTTTCCTAGTGAATAATTTTTGTTTAAAGCCTAAATGAATGAAGAAAATATATGTAAAATCATGTTTCACAGTTTCACAGGATATTAACACAGTTTTTTGTTGGCTATAACTTGAGAATTCAGTGTATGGGTTCTAGTTTTCTCCCTTTTTGTTCTGATATAAATATTATCTTTCTGAAATTTTAACCTATACTTCAAAATGTAGGTAATTTTTAATAGTCTTCAAATATTCCTTTTTCATATATACTGTGTTCTCTAAAAATAATTAGTAAATACCATGATACAGCTTCTATCTCATATTTCATCTTTTCTACACAAAGAAATATAAACTAAGTTGGGAGCCAACTTAGTTGCTAAAACCAGTAACTCTTCACTCCTAATAGACACAGTTATTTGCCTTCTGATTTGCACAGCTTTCCATTTTACACATCAGTCAAGCAGAAACAACTGGTTGCTAAGCAACAGCTTTCCTCTCAATGAGCAGAAACAGACATCATAGAAGGCCAATTTTTAACATATTATATACATACATATGAAGTTAAAGAGAGACCCAGACTCACAGTTTGTCTGTTTGCCCAGAATGTTTGTCATGAAAAATGAGTTCATAATGACAGTGCATACATTTGATCTGTGAACTATATCGCCTTGTATTACCTTCTAGCATATTCCTCATTACTGAAAAATCAGCAAGTAATATAGAAAGAAACTAGGCTTCTGCAGTAAATTTCCTTAGAAAAACTCTCGGTGAAGTACATACTTGGGTTTTGTTGAACCGAGTCATTGTTAACGTAGCACTCACACTCCTCGTGCAACACTATTTTCTTGGTTATAACTACACATTTAATGCCCTGGGAGGACACACCCCAAGTGGTTAGTAGTGACCACCATAGGGAAACGACTGTTTGCTTTTTCTTCTGTATTCTTTCAAACAAAAATAAAAATTACTAGTAGTTGCTGTGCGTTTATGAAGTGCTAGACTGTTCGAAGGTCATATGTGTTAAGTCACATTAGCATTTTCCATTTGACAGATAACAGAAGAATCTCAGAGAAGTTGTATGCTGTTACTGCTGCTGCTAAGTCGCTTCAGTCGTGTCCGACTCTGTGCGACCCCATAGACGGCAGCCCACCAGGCTTCCCCGTCCCTGGGATTCTCCAGGCAAGAGTACTGGAGTGGGTTGCCATTTCCTTCTCTGAGAAGTTCTGTAACTTGCTCAAAGTTATGCATACAGAAAGCAAGAGAGAGCCAGAGTTTGAACTCAGGCAGTAAAGCTCCAGGTCTTCACACTTCACTTCTTCCTTTTACAAGTTTTATATTCACTGGTGTATGTTCATGTACTGCTTAAATAAATACCTTCCTCTAAAAAAAAAAAAAAACATATTGTTTCTGGACATACAGAACTATAAGTATATCTAGGAGCTTAATTCATTAGCATGTTTTCACCATTGGCTTTAATCAATTTTATGTCAGTAGGAGTTAAGAGCATAACAAAAATCTAACAAGAGATGAGAATCAGTGAGCTGATTCTAGTCAACAAAGAACTGAAATTGTGCCAATTCAACTGAACCTGTGGCCACATGCTGTGTTTACTCAAAACAGATCATAGAGTTGTAGTAGTTTCTAAGGAGTTGTTATTAATAAATAACACTTCTGGGAATTGATTCTCTTCTCATATGTACATTTAATGATTTTTTTCATTTGACTTAGTATTAATATAAGAAAAAAAAAGTAAGGATGAAAGACAAATTATTTTTATTTACAGCCCTTGATAATAAACACTCTTTCAAAGTAATATTACCCTCCCTCTGTTCTGCCATTCAATTTCTAAAATGGTATATGCTGATGAAAAGCCATGTTCTGATGCATGTTTCTCTTGTCCTTCCTCACTTTTGAACTCAGTGTAGCAAAGATCAGTATTTATCAGCAATACAGGCAGAAATTATTTTCTCCTTCAATTATTCCCACTCCAGGGAGGTAGATAAGATTTTCAAATAAGGAAAAATACAAACCAGATCAGGAAAGGACCACTTTGCTGAATAAAACTGATTTGCTAAGTCACTCCAGTCATGTCCGACTCTGCGCAACCCCATAGACGGCAGCCCAGCAGGCTCCCCTGTCCCTGGGATTCTCCAGGCAAGAACACTGGAGTGGGTTGCCATTTCCTTCTCCAATGCATGAAAGTGAAAGTGAAGTCTCTCTGTCATGCCTGACTCTTAGCGACCTCATGGACTGCAGCCCACCAGGTTCCTCAGTCCATGGGATTTTCCAGGCAAGAGTACTGGAGTGGGGTGCCATTGCCTTCTTCCAAAACTGATTTAGGAAAGCAGAAATATCCCAAATGTATTTGTTTTAGGGTTAAACCTTTTTCTTTTCTGTGTATTAATTCATTCTGTGTGAGAAAACCACCCTGGATACCAGAGACATAGAAATGGAATACACAAAACTAACGTTCATATATTCAAGAAGAGAAAGCAGATGCATGAACCCAAAATCACAGATTAATATCAAAGTGCTGGAATGGGGCTGAAGAGAGCTACAGAGACCCATAGGATTGACCACTCCAGAAAATGGGAAGCAGGAAGGCTTCTAAGAAAGGGTCCATGGGAGCTGGGTCTTGAAGCATGAGCAGAAATTTGTCAGAAAGAAAAGCAGTTGGAGTTTCCAAGTTAGAGTCAATAACATGTGCAAAGTCCCAGAGATATAAAAACCTATGTTGCCTTGAGGATGGTGAGAACTCCTGTACTCAGATGAGATAGGATGGGGGCCAGGTGAGTAAAGACTTTATTCACTATAGGACAGAATTTGGACTTTATCCTGAGGGTAATCAGGAGCTGATAGACATGCCAGCAGACAATGAAACATGTTATTAATGTAAACCACAGCCATATAAAAATAAAAATGTAACTAAGGAAAATTTGGAGGGAAAAAGTAGAAAATGAATACCTTTGCTAATTTCCTCAACTTTCCTAGGAAAGCAGTCAACAGGTACATCTAAAAGCCAGTCTGAAAACAGAAGTCAACTATATTGTCTAGTCATTAAAGGCAACCACTAAAACTGAATATAATACTAGAGGTTACAAATATCAGGAGACAAAACACATTAATTTAGATAGAAGTTTCTACAAGAATTCTTCTCATCCTTTACAGCAAGAAGTCAGTACATATTGCCCAGAATTGATAAATCAAGAAGTAGAAATCAGCAGCAAAACTTAAGCCATTTGTCTCTGCAAAAGGAGGTCTGGCTAGAGAATACCTTCTGCTGGGTTTGATACCTGGAGTCCCCTGTATTAGGCACAAAAGGCAAAAGGAACAGAGCTGATCTTTCTTTCTCTTTCATCACTTTCTCCAACAGGGTATTTATTACTGTATTACCTTTATGATGTAGCCTCTTACCTCCTCTCCCAGGGGAAAGTCTCCATAGGGATGTTTATTACTTTTCTATTCTAGGGTCAGCCAGTCTTTAGTTCTAGAATGAGAAAAATAGGCTTTAGCCCATGCACTAATGATAAAATACAGACTCTCAAAGATTTCAATGAGCTTAAAATAATTAGGACTAATGTGTCTTCTCTACTTTAGATACAGAAAACCTAGAGAATAAGAAATGTAAAGCCTTTGCTAAGTCGCTTCAGTCATGGAGTCTTGTGACTCCATGGCCACTCCCCCAGGCGCCTGTCCATGGGGTTCTCCAGGTAGGAACACTGGAATGTGTTGCCGTGCCCTCCTCCCGGGGATCTTCCTGACCCAGTGATCAAACCCAAGTCTTTTAACCTCTCCTGCATTGGCAGGTGGGTTTTTTTTATCACTAGTGCCACCTGGGACTGAGAAAAGACTACTAGTCATACCATAGGTACTAAATTAACAACTATTTTCTATTTCCTTCTGGAGAAGGGAATGGCAACCCACTCCAGTATTCTTGCCTGGAAAATCCCATGGGCAGAGGAGCCTGTTAAGCTACAGTCCATGAGGTCGCAAAGAGTCGGACACGACTGAGTGACTTCCCTTCCCCTTCTACTTCCTTACTGCCTTTCATGCATATTAAGGAAGCTTCAAACCTTCTTACACCTGTCTTAAAGGCTTAGGATGGGAAAAATGATCAGAAGGGTTTTAACTTTCTCTTAGAAAAAGCACCTTTGTGACAAAATTCAAGTTAATTTTTTAAAAACCACATGTGAGAAAAGTCAGCAAAAATCTGCTAGAAGATTATGCTATAAAGAAAAGAGCCAGTGTCCCTAAAAAAAGAAAAAGTTATGTCATCCATCATTCCTTAGACAAAATGAATGGCATCAATTGCACTACATGCAAAACCAATTCTTAAATTTTGCTCATAAAATGATCTACAAAAGACATCAAGGCTTTTGCTGTAGTAGAAACTAACAAAACACTGTAAAGCAATTATACTCCAATTAAAATTAATATAAAAAGAAAAAAGACATCAAGGCATAAGCAGCAGGACTTTGCTCTTCTCACACAAAAAATTTTAGATATATTTACAAGGCCATATCTATAACATTCTAGAGTATAAGGCTGACTTTGTAGATCTGGGTTAGAAGCTCAGTTCTGACACTGTCTAGGCAACCTTGGTCAAGTCATTTGCTCTAAGACTTAGTTTTCTAACAATGCGTGTTTTACAGGGTTGTGGTGAGGATTACCCTAAAGAACTGATGTAAAGTGCTTTAAAACAGCAGATGGAACAATGTTAGCTATTGTTCCTGAGTAACATTTAACTTCTTTAACGGAAATATTTTTTATTTTTAAAACTTCCCTTTAACACAAATATCCCAAGCTAGCAGTTAACTTTTAATAAGTGAAAAAAAATCAGAATTTTGTTTGTTTAGTTAGATGTTATGGGTCCAACAGAGGATACCTAAACAGTGTCCTAGAGAAGGTCATCTGGAACGCAGGAGGCAGGCTTGACATCACCCAGCCCCTCGCTGCCCGCACTGTCTTCATGCGGGCCATCTCCCTCTGGAGATGAACCTCTTTCAAGGAGTGCCTTTACGTTGAGAAGCTGTTTTCTCACCAGCAACAAATGATTTCATTATCATCCATGAAAGTGAGAAAAGTGGTTGTGTGATCAAGGGTAACTCCTACAAAACATTTTATAAATTCAAATGACAACAGGATTTTTCTTTGACAGTTTTATCCTAACGTGTTGACAATTTCAGGGTCAGGCAGTTTTCTCTGGGCAGAAAATGGAGTTGGTGGGGCAGAGGTATGAAAAATAAAACACTCACATACAGAGAAGATATGCAACGCACAAAGTCGAAAGTATCTACTACTATCTGACCCTTTATGGAAAAAATTTGCCGACTCCTGCTATAGAGCCTGAACACTAAACTTTAAGAATCTCTGCCTTAAGGATTTCAAATTAGAAGCAACTAAATGAAAACCCTGATTTCTGAACAACTAATGATGTAACCATGTTCTTTAGCCATGTTTCTAGGATATTGAATATAAAAGGACATTTTCTTTATTGCATCTATTTGCTTGAATTATTTGTATTTATAGAATAAATCATCTTCCCTGGTGGCTCTGTAGTAAAGAATCCATCTGCCCATGCAGAAGACACAGGTTTGATCCCTGGGTCAGAAAGATCCCCTGGAGGAGGAAATGGCAACCCAATCCAGTATTCTTGCCTGGAAAATCCCATGGACAGAGGAGCCCAGCAGAATACAGTCCACGGAGTTGCAAGAGTCAGACACAGCTTAACAACTAAACAACAATATAGATTAAATCATTCAAAATTAAACGACTGGTTTACTGGGTGACACTGAATTGCCATTCAATTAGAAGCATGTATCATTTATTCTATCACTGGAGCTGGAACTCAGAACAGAAAGGGGAACTTTCCTGAAGCCAGCAGTCCTTGGGGTCATACAAACATGAGGATTACCATCCAGCAATAATAACACCTCCAAGGCAGAAAAACACCAACTTTTTCCATGCTTTTGGCATCAAAGTCATTTTTGTAGAGAAACCTAAACAGAACCTATGTGGGCTGTTCATTGTCTGTCTCCTACCCCGCATGACTATCCAGACATCTCTCTGCAGAAGTATTGACATGGTTGGTCAAGTCTGCCTGAGTCTGCTGAGTATGTAATCAGTACGGAAGCACATTCTACCTTCTATTAATAAAACCTGGGATGGAAAGTCTGAATCTTGAATATAGCTGGTCCTAAAGGTTTTCAATCAGGTACTGTGCGCCAACCTTCTATCTGATTATGATGAAAGCAAAAAGGCGGACTGTGTGCAGCAAAGTCACTACTCTGAAACCAACAAAATTCTTTTCCCACAATGCTCCCACATAACAGGCCCCTCCAATTTTTTAGTGTTTGCAAACAATGTAAGCCTAACATTTGTTCCAGTAAACAAGTGAATACAATGGTCATTTTTCTTGTATAGAATGGTAATGTCAGGGTTATAAACTTGATGAATACAAACAAAATCAATTTTAAAGCAATACACATTATTCCTTCTCCATTGCTATCACTTTTGAAGTGATTCAAAAATCACTTTTTGAATCTCTATTGTGCTCCAGGTAATACGGTTGGTACACTGATGAACAGAATGTGCATCTTCTCCTGTAAGACAATGGGGTGTGAATGTGGATATACAGGATGTATGGGATTTCCTGGTGGCTCAGACAGTAAAGAATCTTCCTACAATGTAGGAGACCTGGGGTTGGATCCCTGGGTTGGAAGATCCCCTGGAGAAGGGAATGGAAACCCTCTCTAATATTCTTGCCTGGAGAATGGACAGAGGAGCCTGGTGGGCTACAGTCCATGGGGTCACAAAGAGCCAGACACAACTGAGTGACAAACACTTTCACTTTTTCATTTAGTCAGCAAATAAATGTGTTGAGCACCTACCAAGCACTATTGTAGATGCTGGGAACTTAGTTGTGAAAAAATTCCCTATCACCAAAAGTCTTACCTCCTAGTGGAAAGATATAGATAATAAGGAAAATAAATATGCAAAATAAATTAATATAAAGCAGGGAAGAGCACATGATGAGGCTGGGTGCTGAGATCTGAAGCAGTCAGCACTGACAGATGGAAAGAATTTTTAAAAGATTTCATTTTAAATCATTCCATCATATGCCACAGTCAGTACTAATAGAATTTTTAAAAGATTTCATGATGTCATTCCATCATATGTTACAGTCATCCCATGTAATATTTGGAGGCAAAATGTACCAAATATTTGGGGACGAACCTAGACTAAGAATTCCTTCCGTTTGTCTGGAATTCACATTTAACTTGGCACTCTGTATTTTATCTGGCCATTCTAATTTGTATTCAAGCACCCTGAGAACAGAGGTAGATACACCAGTTAGGATACAATGACAACAATCCAAGAGGCAAGAGGTGAGGTAGCCCGAAAATCAGTGTTTCACAAAGGATTCTTTGCTTGATTAGTATGTGTGCTCGGTCACTAAGTTGTGTCCAACTCTTTTGCGACCCCATGGACCACCAGGTTCCTCTGTCCATGGGATTTCCCAGGCAGGAATACTGGACTGGGTTGCCATTTCCTCCTCCAGGGGATCTTCTGGACCCAGAAATCAAATCTGGGTCTCCTGTATCTCCTGCATTGGCAGGTGGATTATACATGCAATTTTTAAACTGTAAAATTAAATCAATTAATTTGAATTAATTAGAAGCTTTAACGATTTCCTATAGAGGTACTCCTCCCTCAGGGTCAGGATATGTACCTGTGTGCTCTAATTCATGAGGGTCCCACCTTCTGCTGTGACTCGGCTAGGTGCTGCAGGATCTCATAGAACACTTAACCCCTAGAGAGGGAGTTAAGAGCTAACACCCAGCTGTGCCATGTATGCGCTCAGCTGCTCAGTGTCCAACTCTTAGCAACCCCATGTACTGTAGTCTGCCAGGCTCCTCAGTTTATGGGATTTCCCAGGCAATAATACTGGAGTGGGTTGCCTTTTCCTTCTCCAGGGGACCTTCCCAACCTAAGGATCGAGCCCACATCTCCCGGCAGATTCCTTAACGCTGAGCCAGGCTGTCCTAAAGGGACGTAATTGTGGGAAGAAAGCTCTATGTGCATCTTCGCTTCAATAGAACATGTTTACTGTGTTGAACTTGACATGAAAATGAAAACTGAAAGTCCCTATTGCTGATTTCTTTCAGGAAGTGTTTTTTAAACCACACACATTTTCCATATAGACTCATGATTTGGCTTTTAAAAATAAACCAATGAAAACAAAATAAAAATAAATCCAACACTTCGAAACTATTTCAAAACACAAAATATTTTCTTCTTTCAGGGCACCTGTCTGCCTCATCCATTATACACTATAAACTGAATTCCATGGCTTTGATCTGTCTTCAGCAAACACTGAAGACCCCATTGTCCACAGGCTCTGACTTCCGGGAGGGGTCCTGGGAGAGGAAGGAGCAAGCAGTTGCATACACACATACACACTCTCAAAGTGGATTGGCAGACTCCACGCTGAAAGCTGCTTGGTGTTTTGCAGGCCCAAGTTCCATGATGAGATACATCTATAATGGCAAAGAAAATTTTTTAAACCTGTAAAGAGGTATGTAACAGAAATATGACTAAAGAAATGTGAGTGACAGCCACCATTTTACTATGGACATTTTCAACACCCAGATTTGCATGTAACTTTAGTGAGGGTAGTAACCTTTGTCTGTACTCTGTTTGCCAGTGGGGTTCACAAAAAGGGGTCAAGATGAAGAATCAACAGCAGCGAATCATTATGTTCAAGGGGATGTTGAAATCTTTCAACGCTTTAAATTTCTGAGCTTGCTCAAGAGTAGCTCAGTAACCAAAGGCAGACATTTCAGTTCTTTTATTCACTCAACAAATGTCTGTTGAGGACCAGTAAATTGCCTGGCATCATGCTGGGCTCTGTGCTTCAAGAACAGAAAAGCCATTCATATGTAAACTGGAAGAACCAGGGTAGAAGTCTGTGCTTTAAACAGGTGACCCTGGACTTCCCTGGTGGTCCAATAGTTAAGACTTCTGTGCTTCCAGCACAGGGGATGTGGGTTTGATCCCTGGTCCGGGAACTAAAATCCAATGTGCTGCTCAGTGTGGCCAAAAAAACTAAAAAGAAAAAAAGCGGTGGCTATCTTGAAAGAAAGTTAGTGTGCCAAAAGCTACTGATTGTACACTTTAAAATGGTTATGCCTATGTGAGTTATATCTCAATTTTTGGTTAGAAAAAAAATAAACAAGAATTTTAAAAGGGGGAAACTAGACTATAATTAAGTACTATTGCTTTTGTATCCAACAGGATAGAGGCAGTAAAACTAATCATTGTTAATTAACAAAAAACTATAAATTGTCAAGTTAGCCTGAGACATCAAAAATAAGCTATACTTCTACATAACTATATTGTTAAAAAATTCAAAGACAAAAATGAGTGTCTTTAATTTCAAAGTAAAAACAGATTTCTTACGGCCAAAGTTAAACAAATAAAATAACTGATAAAAGAGAAAATAAAAGCAAAAAGTAGGGAGAGTCTGAAAGGTTTTTCTGAAACATGATCCAAAAGGATACATGCACTCCAACATTCACCGCAGCACTGTTTACAACAGCCGAGACACAGAAGCAACCTACATGCCCAGCGACAGGCAAATGGAAAGGAAGATGTGGTACATATACACAACAGGCTATTACTCAGCCATTAAAAAGAATGAAGTAATGCCATTTGCAGCAACATGGATGGACCTCTTGAGGTGTGGTACTGAGTGAAGTCAGGCAGAGGAGAAATATCATATGACATCCCTTATATGCGGAATCTAAAAAGAAATGATACAAACAAACTTACAAAACAGAAAAGACTCGCAGATTTGGAAAACAAACTTATGGTTGCTGTGGGGTAGGGGAAGCGACAGTTAGGGAGTTTGGGATGGACATGTACACAGTGTGATATTTAAAATGGATAACCAACAAGGACCTATTGTATAGTACATGGAACTCTGCTCAATGTTATGTGCCACCTGGATGGGAGGGGGGTTTAGTGGAGAATGGATACACATATGTGTGGCTGAGTCCCTTCCCTGTTCACCTAAACCTACCACAACATTGTTAATTGGCTATACCCCAATACAAAATAAAAAATTTAAAGTCTGGGGGGAAAAGAGCTTCTTCTGGATTCTTGGCCAGTTATTTTTAAAGGGAAATTATTTTTATAATATTTAGGAGTAATTTGGAGATAGTTTATCTTTTTTTTTCAATAAAAACTAAGAGCTGTTGAATCTTTTATATTACTACTTGGTAAATTTCAAAAAGACCTTAGAAACCTGTTCTATGGATTAACAAGTCATTTTTTTATGAATTATAATATCTAATTAATACATTTTCTTCTCCAGAGGATCTTCCTGACCCAGGGATCAAACTCATGTCTTTTGTGTCTCCTGCACTGGCAGGAGGGCTCTTTACCAGCCCATATTATTATGTAGAATTCTCTAAGTAAATCAGACTGCTTCAAAAGGTTATCTAAAGCCCTACTGAAGTGTTAAAATTTATTCTTGACCCTCTTTAAAGACAGTAAAGAAGACTTTATTCAAGGAGGGCTACTACTAAAAAATTAAAGTTTTTTTTTTTTTTTTAAGTAGGGAAGAGAGATGGGCTCGAATCACAAAGAAAAGCTAAGGAACAGAGTGGGGGTGGGGGTGGGGGTGGGGGGTGAATGAAAAAGTACTAAGAGCAAATATAATGGGTTCTGGCTAAACAGGATTCTTGCTGAAGGCAAAACCAGGTGACCAGACATTACCTGGGGGCTGGTGGAATATGAGGACTTTGATCAGAAATAGTCTACAGAGGTCGAGGATTCCTTTTTAATCCTTCCCTTAATTCAAATACTCAGCTGACCAAGTCTCGTTTACTAAGAATGACTTCAGGGCAGTTGGGGGAGGAAGGAAGCACTAAGAGAAGCTCAGTCTGGTTCCTGAGTCTTTTGCTACGTGACTTTGGATGGCACAATTAATTACCCATGGCAAGGTTTTCAGGAAGATAAACTTTGGTAACTAAGTTGACTGGTACATTGCAAACAGTCAACAAACTTGCAGTACTCAGTTTAGAAGAGCAACCAGATTTTCCAGTTGGGGTGAATATGGGGAGTTAAGGCAGTGGTCTTCAACCAGGGTGCCCATCACGTAATTGTGTGTGTGTGTACATATCTGTACACGTATAAAGACTTTAGAGGGGTTCCTAGACAGGGATTGTTTGAACAGAATCAGTGTTCAAATCCTGAGCTCCCATGTGTCCTCTTATAACCCCGGTTTACTGAAGAGAACGCTGCAGCGGCCTGGCCCTTGGTTGTCGGTTGTTTTCCCACATTCTCTTTCCCAACCAGAGACCCTTCAACCACTTTACAAAAGAAATTGAAAGCAAAGCCTCACTGGGCATATAACCTTGGTGTGTCTGCTCCAGGGGTAAACACCTGTGGTCCACAGATTTCTGGAGAGACAGAACAAAGGGAAGAAAGACACTAGAAGGCTCCAAGCCTTCTCTCTCGACTTAACCTCAACTTGAATTAAGGAGTCACATTGCACAGACATGCATCTAAGCACACTTAATTGCAATGTGCTAAGTTGCTTCAGTCATGTCCAACTCTTTGCGACCCCATGGGATTTTCCAGGCAAGAGTACTGGAGTGGGTTGCCATTTCCTTCTCCAGGGGATCTTCCTAACCCAGGGATTGAACCCACATCTCTTATGTTTCCTGTCTTGGCAAGGAGGTTCCTTACCACTAGTGCCACCTGGGACGCACCTTCATTGCAACAAAAAATAAAAATGAAGTCAGCCTTCTCTTGACAAAAAAAGTCAGGCTACTTTGGTCAGATATTTTGTTCTCTCACCTTATAATGAACAATATCTGACCAAAGTAGCCTGATTTTGTATGAGAGTTTGAACATTCTTTAGCATTGCCTTTCTTTGGGATTGGAATGAAAATTATCTTTTGCAGTCCTGTGGCTACTGCTGAGTTTTCCAAAGAGTCGGACATGACTTAGCGACTGAACAACAACAATCACAAAAGAAGTGCTATGCCAATCTATGTGCAAGTGTGTGCTCACTCACTCAGTCGTGTCCAACTCTGCGACCCCGTGGACTGTAGCCCACCAGGCTCCTCTGTCCATGGAATCTTCCAGGCAAGAATACTGGAGTGGGTTGCCATTCCTTTCTTCAGGGGATCTTCCCAACCCAGGGATCGAACCCAAGTCATTGGCAGGAGGATTTTTACCACTGAGCCACCTGGGAAGCCTATGCCAGTCTATACACAACCCTGTACACAAGTCTTCCGAAGGAAAAAGGTGACTTTGAATGCAATTGGATTGTTTACAGCCTGATTCTCAGAAATGTATATCTATTCCTAGGGAAAGGACACCTGCAGTAGCACCAGTAAATAGTCACCTGGGGCCACATGATCCAGACCTCTGTGGGCAGTGTTGTAAAGTGGACTATGATAAGTGCGGAATGAGGTACCAACTCATGATGATACCCATCTCAAGAGCCACAGGCACTGGCAATATCTGAAACCATAATGTAGCCAGAGAGATCACAGAAGTTTCAAATCACTTGTTTGACAAACCTTGGAGATTTCCTGCAGCCACTGGGAGGGGTGGGGTGGTGGGGGTTCCCTCTATTCCATCCAGTTTGTGGGGTCATCTCACTGCTGATCTCATGATGGGATTGGCTGTTGTCTGGAGAAAGCAGGGAATTCTTTAGATAAATTATCTAGAATTTATGAAATATGAAAATTGCTTTCTTCACTGTCTCCACCTCCAGGCTTCTTCTCATCCCAATTGAGAATATGAGGACACTGAGACCCAGGGAAACTGAATCATCAGAGTTCTGCGGCAGTGCCTGTTCACGATGGGAATGGCACAGAGAAATTTCCACTTCTGACTTTGTCTAATCTGTACTCTGTTTTCCTAATTTCAAGTCCAGAATTTAAGCCACAGGCTAGACACTATTGGAAATAAACTGTCTCAAAAGGGCATAACTTTCTTTATATTTTCCTCAAGTTGTTCTTGATGTCATTTGGCTAAGAAACAGAATCGGCAGGGATTTGGGCAGGAAGCCGGGTGTGAAGTTGCAAGTGGCCCTGACTCACGGGGTGCGTCACTCTACTTGGGCGGCAGCTTGTCCGCCAACAGGCCGAGGGCCCCCCACCATGGGAGACTGGGCCAGGATTTGCCGGGACTGCACAATCAACAAGGACATACTACTGTTTTCCCTATCTATTCCCAGGGAAGTCTCCTTCCTTTTGACAGTGTTGTCCATTGCAGGGACTCTGGGATCCCTATGGAAAACAGAGGCCTCATTTGCTAAAGGAAAGAAAGTTCTTTATATTGAGAATTTTGTGACGGATTTAGTCTTGCTTGGCAAAAGATAATAATGAATATGAACTCAATGTACTCACAGAAAAGACTAATCACGTAGGCTCCAACAGAAATTCTCATATTGACACTATACTAAATTTGAGTCCTTACACTTTATGTGCTGAAAGATTTGAACTTCCTTGTCAAGGACTCCTTTCTACGGGGGTCCATTGTTGTACTGCATTTCCGCAAAGTTCTCTTTTCTAACCTAGGTCGAGTACATTTTGAGTGACCTGACAAGATCTTCTAAATCATTTTTAAATAACCTAAATGTCTCAAATAGTTGTTTCTTACCCAATCCACCTCACCAGAACACTTTATGACTTACATACCTCTGTCATGCGAGTGTATGTTCCTCGGTTCTTTGTCTCATCACAACAAAGATTTGGAGTGACGGACATTAAAGCCCTCGGCGCATCACAGGTCTTGGGTCTTGGACAAACCGTGCTACAGCTCTTAGGCAAATCAGTGTTACAGCTCCATTTTTATTTAGAAGATAGCAGGAGAGTGAGAGTGAGAGAGAGAGAGAGAGAGAGAGAGAGAAAGGAGCGCACGCACACGGGAGAGAGAGTCCATGAGAAAGTGCTTTGGCTCCTCCTTTTATGTTTTTTTTCCTCCACCTGGGCCTGCCCTATGCAAATTGGGCTTAGCCAGGAGTGCTGTTTGTTCTGTTTGTTCTGCCTGAAGTCTTCACTGTGGTCCTCAGACCTTCCTTGTCTTTTAGCCACCGCCATTTTGGACTTCTTTTCTCTATTCTATCTACCTAACACCTCCAAGTATGACTTCAAAGGGGAATGGCAACTGCAAGGATGGGGAGCCTCACTCTCTCTTTCCCCACACAAGGCATATACTGCTCATCAGTCACCATGTTTATCCAACTACATGGAGACTCTCAACTCTTCAGAACCTAACACTTCAAACAACACTGCAACTAATTGGAATTGACATCTAAGTTAAAGTCTATTTGCAATTCAAGGGTTAGATTAAATCACTAGAATATCTATTTTTCAGACGTATTTTTGAATATCCCTAATCTCATGCCTGCCAACCTAATGTCACATTCCCAATGGAAACGTTCTGTTGTTGTGTTATTTAGTCACTAAGTCATGTCCAATTCCTTTGCAATCCCTCAGACTAGAGCCCACGAGGCTCCTCCCAGGCAAGAAAACTGGAGTGGGTTGCCTTTTCCTTCTACAGAGAATCTTCTCGACTCAGGGAACGAACTCGTGTCTCCTGCATTGCAGGTGGATTCTTTTACCACTGAGCCACCAGGGAAGCACATCATTCTGTAGATGACTCCAAAATTCCATCTCTCTTTGTTTAAACTGCACATTAGAATTCTAACTCCCTTTCTGAGTTTTAAATTATCAGAGAATATCTTCATATAGAGGGATAAGGGACAGCTTATCCCCTATCTTCTTTTAATTATTTGAAATGAGTATATTTTTGGTTTCCTGAATTGTCTAAGTTGGCCCTTAGGATTCTAGTTATGTTCATATTTTATCCAATTATATCATAAAATAAGGAATCTAAAAAGTAGTCATTGACTAGTTATTATTCAATTTTGACAGACTTGCTTGACAACTGTAAGATCACTCATTTGTAATGGATAAACACTCTGGAAAAGTAATTCCAGGTCTTAAATACTTTTTAAGATTTCAGAACCTCAGGGGAAAATCTTAGTAACAGAATCAAATGTATCTGGTTCAGTATTTTACCAAGTGTGCTCTTTGGAAGAGAAGATCATAGAGGTCCTGTGATCAATAAAGTTTGGAAACCCTGAATCCAAGTCCCAGTCAAAGACACAAGGCATAGCATGTTAAAGGCTGTAAAAGTCCCACAGTAATTAGATAGGCCTCTTCAAGTGTGACCAAGCCAAACTTTCGGAAAGCACTAAAATTCTGTTTTCTGTTCATGAAACATCTATCAGCAACTCTTCTAAAGAACATATTTTAGGAAATCTCAGCATATCTAACATCTTGCCTCAACCAGACACATTTTAAAATGTAGAGAATTCAGTGGTTAAGACTCTGCTTCCACTGCCAGGGGCACAGGTTCCCACCCTGGTTGGGGAACTAAGATCCCACATGCTGTGCAGTGTGGCCAAAAACATATACATAAAAAATGTAAAAACTAAAAAATAAAATGTGAAAGATGACCATGCTTTATAAAAGATCTTCAGGTCTTCACAACATCTGTCTAATCATCTACAGGGTCAAATTCTCTGTCTGATCGAACTCTTTCTTGTGAGGATTCAATCCATTCATCTCAGCTTTTCCCCTCTTATTCTCTCTCTTGTAGGTATGGGGAGCTCATTAGCTTTCTCCTTAGGAAAACCCTCCACAAAGCCTTTTAAAATGCAAACATGGTAATGTTCCTCCCTAGATTAACATCCCTTGGCCACTCCCCAGGGCCTTTAAGACAATTCCAAACCCTAAAGAATAACAAGACATCCACCTTTGTTTCATTGTTCAGGCCTCTCCCATCTTACACACCCTCCATCATAACCTACCTGGGAATCCTCAGACACACTTTAGTTTGCATGTGTTTTCTAAAACACCCTTCCCTAGCCACCAGGTAAACTCATACTCAGGCTTCAAGTCTCAGGTCAAACTACATCTCATGAGGTTTCTCTGGTCACTGCCTTCACCGGCTCACCTGCTCTTATTCCAGAGTCCCACAGGAACTCCCTCATTCCCTCACCATCATCACAGATGACTATCGTCATCTATTTCATGATCTGTCTAACTTGCAACCTAGATAGCATATTCAAAAGCAGAGACATTACTTTGCCAACAAAGGTCCATCTAGTCAAGGCTATGGTTTTTCCAGTGGTCATGTATGGATGTGAGAGTTGGACTCTGAAGAAAGCTGAGTGCCAAAGAATTGATGCTTTTGAACTGTAGTGTTGGAGAAGACTCTTGAGAGTCCCTTTGACTGCAAGGAGATCCAACCAGTCCATCCTAAAGGAGATCAGCTCTGGGTGTTCTTTGGAAGGAATGATGCAAAGCTGAAACTCCAGTACTTTGGCCACCTCATGCAAAGAGTTGACTCACTGGAAAAGACTCTGATGCTGGGAGGGATTGGGGGCAGGGGGAGAAGGGGACGACAGAGGATGAGATGGCTGGAGGGCATCACCGACTCAATGGACGTGAGTCTGAGTGAACTCCGGGAGCTGGTGATGGACAGGGAGGCCTGGCGTGCTGCAACTCATGGGGTCGCAAAGAGTTGGACACGACTGATCGACTGAACTGAACTGAACTTGTAGGATGAAAACTCACCATAGCGTCTGGTATGTAGTAAACTTGTAATAAACATTTGTGTAATGAATTAATTTATAAACAAGCAGACATAAGAATTTGAGATCAGCTTTTCTTTTACAGTAAAAAGGTACTGGGTCTTATTTTACCAATCCTACCCCCTAGTATTTTCCTTTTTTTTTTCTTTTTTAGGAATCTATTGTTTCCACATCCCTATCAGAAGAAGGAAGCATAACCAAACCCTGTATAGTAGTTTATGTTATCTGGAGCTCAAAGTTCTTTCTTTTGGGTGAATCTACGATAAATTTGATTTCAAATTCCCTCTAAATTTTTGGTATTTCTTCTCATAAACATTTTATTTTCATACCAAGAACAGGAAATTAAAGTTAGAACTTTGGTGGGTGTATAAAATCACACCCTGATTTTCTCACACTCTGAATAATTTCAGATTTCTTTCAGAAAATTAATTCTCCCAACAGTAGCACTGCTAAAACTTCTCAAAGATGTAAACCACATTGACTGTGTTATATATTACTTTATAAGTCTCTTTATTAGAGGAATATGTCTCTGGCACTAGGGAGAATGAATGAATGTTAAAGGACTTTAGGTTCCTTAATGGATTTTAGTACCTTTGGAGTTAGGTATATAACTCATTGTTGTTTAGATACTAAGTTGTGTCCAACTCTTTTGTGACTCCATGGTCTGTAGCTTCTCCACCCATGGGATTTCGCAGGCAAGAATACTGAAGTGGGTTGACATTTCCTTTTTTAGGGGATCTTCCTGACCCAGGGATAGAACCTACATCTCCTGCATTACAGGTGGATTCTTTACCATTGAGCCCCCAGGGAAGCCCTCATATAACATTTGAATACAAAAGATTAATAACTTAAAGATGTTTGAATACTTCACCTAAAGACTAACTAATGCAAATGATAATTACAAAGAATACGAGCCTACTATGTTGGATTATTATGGAAAATCAATAAGAAAATATTTTCTTCAGCCATATGTAGAGCAATAGCATTCAGAATTGCAAACACAACTATGCATCCAAACATAACATTACTGGATTTGTCAAAATAGTTACTGACAATATTTCTTCTATTGTGCTCAGAGGCCAGGAGAATCCCAGAGTGGGACCTTAATAAATCCTTTCAATTATCAGTAGTCCCTGGGAAAAGGAAAAGTGCAGCTTGAGAAAATATGCCAGGAGTGTAGCGACTCTGATGACAACACACAGGCAGCAGTTTAAGGCAAGAGATGGCATGGTGACAGCCAGGACTGCTGGGTGGCAAGTGATGAAAAGCCAAGTCACCTGGCTTAAGAGGAAAAAAAAGGAAAATAACTGACTCATATAAAAAGTCCAGGCAGGGCTGGATCCAGGGGCAATCTCACTGTATAACCAGTTTTAATTGCTTCCAAAATGTGCAAACACCTAGGTTCCTATTTCCAAAAAATCGAACATCCTGAATCCATGGAGGCATCTACTCATATCACAATGATTACCTCAAATTCAAACGTTCTCTTTGTGGCAATCACTACACATTAGATTGTGAGAAGGTTTTAGTTAACAGCACATTGAATGAAGTTTTACTTTTCATCTCTGTACTTGAGCTGAAGCCCCAAAGCTGAGAATAATGAGACAACTGCCGCTGCATTCTAAAGAGAGTGCCTGCCACATCCATGCAGACTCAGTAAAAAAAGACAGATCGATCCAGTATCTAGGAAACTCTCACTTCCAGCTTCTAAATGACAAGACCAAATTGTGAAAGTTGGTTGAAGAAAGTCAAGGAGAACAGAAATTCAAAGGAGACAGTGTTCTGGCTTTTCTTCCTCCTCTTCTCATACTCAGAGACAGGTACTCGATCTCCTGCCCTGCCTCATAAAGATGGGAGGTGTCTGCAGGAGAAGAGACAGGCACCTCACTTCCCAGTGGAAGTGGAATTTATCAGATGGTGAGATGAGAAATGCAAAGCAGAGTAGGGAAGTGATAGGTGTGGGATAGAGGAGTCAGGGCCACCTCACTGATAAGCAGACATTTGAGAAAAGGCCTGAGAGTCGTGGAGCAAGCCATGCAGATGGCTGGGGGAAGAGTGAAGCAGAGAAACAGGAAACTCAGAGGCCCTTGGCAGAAACATGTTTAATAGGGATGGAAAGGAGGCCAATGGGCCTGAAGAGGGCACATGGCAGGAAACAAGGACAGAGATTAGAATGGGCTGAGATTACTCTGTACTTAATGGGTAGAGAGTAAAGACAGAGTGATAAAAAGATCACACCTCACGGCTCATGCCCACTGTGGATGCCTGAGCCTTGGATCAGGTCTGGGCTGGGAGTGGGGTAGGCCATGGGAAACTGTGAATTACATGTGAGATTAGATGCAACTGGGTTAGAGAATTAGATGTAAGGTTTTAAGTTAGACTAAACTGTATTGTCTTTTAATACCTGAAAGTAAGCCTTAACTACCCTAAGTGACTAAAAAACTATAGGGACTATCTGAAGTTATTTGTAATGAGAAAATCCATGTTTGAAGGTTATTTCTTTGTTTATTTAGCTGCACTGAGTCTTAGTTGTAGCTTGTGGATTTTAGTTCCCCGGCCAGGGATCAAAACCCAGGCCCCCTGCACTGGGAGCACAAAGTCTTAGCCACTGGACCACCAGGGAAATGTTTGAAGGTTAGAGAAAATAAATCCATTCCCTATTTGTACCCCCACGGAGTTTATCTCCATTCAATCAACTGATTACTTTCTTCTTAAAGAACAAAACCTTTATGATTCATCTGTGAACTCATTGTATACAGCAGAATGTTTTACATGTTATTATGCATAAATTCAGTAGACATCTGCAGTGAACCATCAAGTGGGATAATATACCATTTGGAAAAATAAAAATGATGTGGTATTAGATCAATGGTCAGATAAGAGAAAGCTGAGGTGGGGCCTAACCTTTTAAATCATAAAATTCAAAACTTGAGGTTATTTGTAGAGCTTACATGTGGTCTCCTGACCTTTAATCAGAGTCACCTACAAAGGACTTAGTGTGAACTTGTTAGATAGTACCAATAACCAGTCTATGACAAAGAAATGGTGTTTGCTGCTTGCTAGTTTCAAACATGCAGTGCAGGTTCTAGGAAATATAAACAACTGCAGTATTGTAAGATGAAATAAAACCGGACAGAAACAGAATGACAAACCGGAGGAGGGACACTTGTGCAAATGACAGAAATCACTAAACTGGCTTTTTCCACTTCCATGTTTGGCTTAAACAAAATGAAAGTTTGTTATGCTTTCACATAGAGGAGATCTAGAGTTTGGCAGGCCAGATCAAGATGACAGCTCAAAGGTCATCATACCCTAGACTTCCTCTGGCACACTGTTCTGGTCATCCTTAGCCCATCACCTCATGATCCAAAATGGCTACTTAACTTCAACCCATCACATCTGCATCCTAGTTAGCAGGAAAAGGAAAGGCAAAAGGGTACTCTTTTTTCCTTTGAAGAACAATTTTATGACGTTCTCACATAGTATTTCAAGCTTACCATATCTAGCTGCAAGGGAGACTAGGAACTGTGGCCTTTAGTATTGTGTTTCTAAGGAGGAAAAGGAAAACGTACGGACAGCATAGGCAACCAGCCATCTCTGCCTCACCTTGTTTCACTTAGAGACCTGTTCATGAAGTTAAGTTGATGTTGTTTATCAAGAAGAGTTCTTCTATTTCTTAGATCTGCCTGCCAAAGTGGTGTGTTCACAGCTCTACATACTGGTTATATTGCGCTTCTGATTATCCTTAATGGTTAATTTCACTGACACTAAAGACAAAAGTTTAGTTACATAACCTATCAATATCCTCTGTTCACCCTTCTAGATGCATCAACTATTTATTTGTCTCCTATGGAAATTAGTACTAAACTGATTTAGCAAACATGTACTGAAAGGCAGGGTGTGGTGGTAAAAACAGGGGTGGCCTCAGATCAGACTCTCCTGGATTAAACTCCTGGCACCACCATTCAAGTAACATGACTTCAGGCAAGAATCCTAACATCTCTAAATTCCCATTTCCTTATACATAAGATAATGATGATAAATCTTCTTGAGACTTCTGTGAGAAGTAAGTAAAATGAGAAGTGACTGTATGTCCCTATAACACTCAAAACTGCTATTCCAGAATTCCCTCAAGCATCAGCTCTGTGCCTGGAACCATATGTAGCATTGAAAATCCAAACAAGCAAGCAAGAAGCTTGTGATGCAATGGATGAGCTTAAGAAACCCAGAAACAGGCTCCACAGTATAGGAGAGACTTCCTGTAAGTGCAATATTAGAATAATGAGGCCCTCCCTTAAGTGATATCAAAATGGTGGATACATTACCTTCTGGAAAATGAAATGATTCGATCTGTTAAAAATTTGTGTGTCTGACTTGCGGTTGACATGTAGGCCATAACAAGTAGGTAAATAAAGTCACACCAAAGGCTTGCAATGGCCCTGCTGATAGATTTTTCGGAAAAGTGACAGACAAGTGGGTTTCCCAGGTGGCTCAGCAGTAAAGAATCCACCTGCAATGCAGGAGACACAGGAAACATGGGTTTGATTCCTGGGTCGGGAAGATCCCCTGGAGGATGGCATGGCAACTCACTCCAGTATCCTTGCCTGGAGAATCCCATGAACAGAGGAGCCTGGAGGGCTGTGGTCCATAGGGTCGCAAATAATCGGATATGACTGAAGCGACTTAGCATGCACACACAAAAGAGAATTACCTACAAGCTTTGTGAAGATTACATATTACTTTAGGTTAGAATTTTAAAGCTAAAACAAATTAATCAACACACTACAAAAACTCAGGCAAAAGCCAACTTGTCTTGTACATCTTCACATTTTTAAAGCTCAAGGCAATAACAATGAATGCATATCATTCCCTCCTTTGCTTGTTGCAGTGATGTGTTTTGAGGATCTCTATGTGCCTGGCCTCAGGGCAGGTAGTGACGATGTGACGATGAACAGGACGGCATCTGTCCTCCCAGAGTGCAACGTGCAGAGGGGATGCAGACGACTGATACTTGCATAGTTGTTGTTCAGTCGCTCAGTCATTTCCAGCTCTTTGAGACCCTATGGACTGTAGCATGCCAGGCTTCCCTGTCCTTTACCATCTCACCGAGTTTGCTCAAACTCATGTCCATTGAGTCAGTGATGCCATCCACCCGGCTCATCCTCTGTCATTACTCATGCAATTAATGTTACAAAGAGGGGAGATGTCCCAGGGCACTGTGTGAGCTCATAGGAGGGACTGCAGCCCAGCCCAGGCCCATCCAGGAAAGCTGCATAGCAGAAGTGAGTTCTTCAGTTCAACACCAAAGTTTGGAGGATGAGTAGAAATTAATGATCCCTGGGTCAGGAAGATACCCTGGAGTAGGAAATGGCAACCCACTCTAATATTCTCACCTGGGAAATCCCATGGACATAGGCGTCTGGGAGTCCACAGTCCTTATGGTCACAGAGTTGGACATGACTTAGAGGCTAAACAACAACACAAGAGTGCTGCAGTCAGTGCCAGAGTACATCCAAAAGGCATGGTGTTTCATGGAAGGGAGGGGTTCAATGTGGCCGAAAAGCAACATGAGCAGTGAGACTTGCTAAGGCCACATCTTGCGTCACGGCATAGATACATAAAGGGAAGAACCTTGACCCCCATCATTTCAAATCATAGGCTTCTTTTAGCTTTCTAGGAAATGTAGAACAAAAACTTAGGATTCATTTTGTTATGGTGAAGAATAATTTTACAGAAAAAAAATCTGAGAAACAGCTACATAAGGACACTTGCACATGGAAGACAGACAGAGCAGTACTTAGGATGTTTGTTCACACACTTTTCTAAGTGAAAGGAGTTGAGAATCCTACATTCCCTTCTGCACAATGGAGACCTCTTTGAGAAGGAGAAAGGTAATTAGCCAAGGAGATCCACTGTCCTTGTCTGTCATCCAAGGTGCCTTTACCCTCTCTGGCTTGTGATATGCCTTCAAAACCGCTTCCTTTCTTATTCCCCGAGTCCTCCATCTCTCCAGCTTCCTCTACCACTTACGTTCACTATGGGAACATCAGTCTGACAGAAAGAAGCACAAGAGGCACCTGTGGTTTAGACACTCATTCACCCAACAGTTCAAGGTGGCTGAGGGCAGAGGAACAGCCACCTTAAGTGTCAGGATATAGCTGTTGCTCAGATTTTTTATATAAAATTATTTTTTGCTATAACAAAATTAATCCTGATTTTTTTGCTCCACACTTTCTAGAAAATTAAGAGATGCCTATGGTCTGGGTTGCTAATATGCTTCAAACCACTCACCTCTCAGCCCTACAAGCATCAAAGTACTGAAGGTAGATTAAGAGACAAGTGAATTTTATAAATGATGTGCCAGGGTTCAGAGAAATGGGACAGAAGTCATGTATGTTGGAGTATTTGGAGGAGGCCTTCAAATAAAGAAATAAAGATTTACTCATCACCCTCCATGTACTAAGTATAGAAAATTCTGTAAGGCAAGTATTAATTCCTATTTTGAAGATTAGAAAACAGAGTCGCCGAGAAGACAAGAGATTTTCGTTAAATAATTAAGCAACAAGGCCAAGATTTTGGACCTAGGCCTTCAAGTCCAGTACTCTTTCATTTATACAAGCCTACTTCTTGGAAGTGACAAAGTGCTGATTGGGTCTTGAAGGATTAGTGGGAGTAAGCTATTGAGAGAGAAACTTTGAAGAGAAAGGGTATCTCAGAGGCAGGGTGACCTTTTCTTTTTAAACTTTTTATTTTATATTGGAGTTTTGCGCCTCCATGGTGGCTCAAGATGGTAAAGAATCTGCCAGCAATGCCAAAGATCTGGGTTCCATCCCTGGGTCGGGAAGATCCCCTGGAGAAAGGAATAGCAACCCACTTGTGTGCTGCGATTCATGGGGTCGCAAAGAGTTGGACACACCTGAGTGACTGAACCGAACTGAACTGAACCAGTATTCTTGCTTGGAGAATCCCAATGGACAGAGGGGCCTGGCGGGCTACAATCCATGGGGTTGCAAAAGTCAAACAGGACTGAGCTGACTTTCACTTCACTTCATAGCTAATTAACAATGTTGCTATAGTTTCAGGTAGCAGCAGCAACTGGGCCACACATATACATGTATCCATTCTCTCTAAAACTCCCCTCCCATCCAGGCTGCCACATAACATTGAGCAGAGTTCTCTGTGCTATACAGTAGGTCCTTGTTGGTTATCCATTTTAAATACAGCAGTGTGTACATGTCCATCTCAAACTCCCTAACTACCCCTTCCCTCCATCCTTCCCCACTCTGGCAACAGTAAATTCCTTCTCTTAGTTTGTAAGTCTGTTTCTATTCTGTAAATAAGTTCATTTGTATCATGTCTTTTTAGAGTCTGCCTATAAAGGATATAATACAATGTTTCTGTTTCTCTGATTTGTGTGTGTCCAACGCTCAGTTACATGTCCCACTCTGTGATGCCATGGACTGTAGCCCACCAGGCTACTCTGTCCATGGAATTCTCCAGGCAAGAATACTCTCATTTACTTCACTCAGTATCAGGCATGGTGACCTTTGAGGCCATTGGTGGATTATGTTGCCATCATCTCTTTTCCCTCATATTTTCCTCTATAGCAGGACATTAGAGATGATTGGGAAAGATAACATTTCACTTTATCTGTTCATTCTGTTTGCTAGGGTGCCAATTTTGAAGCATGGCTACGAGGAATTACTCTTGGGGGAGGAATTTTTAGATAACAACTTTATGACTCTTCAGTAATTTAGAAAGCCTAGTTCACAAGAATTTTGTAAAATTCCATCATTTTTTCATTGTACTTCACTCTGGTCTCCAGAAGGTAGAAAACATGATAGAAAAGGGTAGAACTGATGTTATATCCTCACTTCTCTATCCTTCCTGGCTTTTTTTTTTTTTTTTTTTGTAGAAGCCTCTTAACTTCATATGTTAAGTGATCAGCTTACACTGGCAACAGCTGGCTGGCTAGTCCAGCTGAAAACTGTGTTGTATGACTTTCAGCCATCAGGTGTCAAGTTTTGGATGCAAACACAACAAAAGATCTTCTGGATCAAACTGTACAGATTTTGCTCTATGTTACCACTTTTTTGTTTATACATTTGATTTTAACATTTGTATTAAAAACTCACTTACTCTACACCTTGCTTATTTTCAGCAATCTCGTTTTTTTTTTTTTTTTTTTAAGATTTTTTGAATGAAGACTTTTAGAAAGCTTGTGAAGTTGCTCAGTCATGTCTGACTCTTTGCGACCCCATGCACTGTAGCCTACCAGGTTCCTCCATCCATGGGATTTTCCAGGCAAGAATACTGGAGTGGGTTGCCATTTCCTTCTCCAGGGGATCTTTCTGACCCAGGGATCAAACCTGGGTCTCCCGCATTGTAGGCAGACCCTTTACCGTCTGAGTCACCAGAGAAATCTAAAGCTTAGGTTGCACTTTGTAATTTAAGAGTTGAACATACGATTGTTGGCCACACAGTCCAAAGAGGTAAGCAGGCTTAAAGATCATATAATGTCACAGAAAATATGTTTGAATGACATGAGAGGTTTTAATTCCTAAGAAACTGTTGAAAGAGAAAGAAACTATTCAGGGATTCTGGTTGTTGGAACAGGAGGCTAGAGTTGTTCTCAAAATTTTACCAGGGATGACTTCAGAAAACTAGTAAAAGGTCATTAGCAAAACAGCTTGGATAATGTAATGGTCAATAAGGATAATGCAGAGCCAAATTATTTTGATTTTATAATCTCTGGATTATATATATTTCACACACACACACACACACACACACACACGTATATTTCTTGCCTGAAAAATCCCATGAACAGAGGAGCCTGGTAGGCTACAGTCCAAAGGTTCTCAAAGAATGGACATGACTGAGCAACTAAGCATTCTCTAAAACAGAATACTTAAAACAGTTTTTTAGAGAGGCAAGTTCTCAATTTGTTATACACTGAAACACATAATAATTTCCAATGACCTTTTTTAATGGAAGTTTTAAGATTTTCCCTTGTGCTTCTGGTGGCTTTTATGACACTACCATTTTCTTGCTTCTGCTCTTAAGACACCACTAATATACCCTAAAAATATTTTCAAATGCCAAAAGTAAAGAAGAGAAAAAATTTGAGAGGAGAGCAGCATTACTTCAAGGGATGAGAGAAATACATGAAATAGACAAGTCAGTTACTCTGGCTACTGGAAAAACCAGTGGACTGGAGCAGACAAAGCACTGCTTTGCCAAGCCAGAGACTAGCAATAGTTTTCTGTTCAAAACAATTTTGATTAGACAAAGGGCATCTAGAAAATGTAGATAGCTGATCCAAAATAATGTAATATGGAACAGAAATTTTAAAATACAAACAGCTTTCCAATCTAAAATGAATGTTACAGTAAGACTCAGAAATTCAGGCAATTGCTAAGTTGTCATATTTAGTTAGATTAACATCTTATAATTAGCATGGCTAATAAATAAAAGAGGTAACTACCATCTGGAACAAAATGGAGCATGTATATATATTCCAAGAAAAGGATTTTGTATCTGAAGTGCTTCTCAAACTTTCGTGTGGGTAAAAGTAGCTGAGATGCTTGTCAAATGTTGACTTCCAGGCCTCTATCCCAGAGAGTCTGGTTTAGCAGTTTTAGGATATAGCTTCTTGGTGGTGATCAGTCGTGGCCAAATCTCTGTGACCTCAGGGAGTGTAGCCTACCAGGTTCCTCTGTCCATGGAATTTTCCAGGCAATAATACTGGAGTGGGTTGTCATTTCCTCCTCCAGAGGATCTACCTGACCCAGGGACTGAACCTGTATTTTTGTGTCTCCTGCACTGGCAGGTGGATTCTTTACCGCTGTGACCTGGGAGGCCCAGGCTTTATTAACATTTGGAGTGGGATCGTTTTCTTGTTGTGGTGGACTGTCCTGTGCATTGCAGGGTGTTTAGCAGCATTCTGAGTCTGTTGGATATCAGATACCTCTCTCCTGTCCCGTTTCCAGACACTGCCAAATGTCCCCTGGGGGCAAAAAAAAAAAAAAATCATTCCTGGCCTTTGAGAATCACTTGCTTAGGGTAAAGCTTAGGAACCTGCATTTCTAATAAAACATCTAGGTTATTTTGATAAATGTGGTGCATGTGGACCAAATCTGGAGAAACACTGAACTGAAGTGGTATGAGTTGAATTATGTCCCCTCCAGAATTTGTGTTAAAGACCTAAACTTCAATATCTCAAAGTATGATCTGATTGGGAAATGGTGACTTAGTTAAGATGAGGCCATATCAGGTTAGGGTGGGCCTCTAATCCTTATAAAAAGAGGACATTTGGACATAGAGACAGGCACATGGGGGAAAGGCCATGCAAAGACTGGAGCTCTTTTGCCACAAATCAAGGAATTACCAGAAGCCAGGAGAAGGGCTTGGAACAGATCCTTCTCAGGTGCCTACAGGGGAACTAGGACCCTACAAACACTGTGACTTTAGAAGTACAGACTGTGAGACAATAAATTTCTGTTGCTTAAGCATTCAGCTTGTGGTACTTTGTTATAGAAGCCCTAACAAACTAACACATAAGGAACAAAACACAAGCATAACATTTAAAGCAGGATCAGAGAGGAAAATAGAAAGATTGCAGGTAGGCACCAATTCCTAATTTATCGTTCTCAGTGCATGACATAAAATAGAAGTCAATAGTTTTCCTTTATATTAAACACTGTTATAATATATCTTGTGTAATTAAAATATTGAGTGAAATCTTATAATTGGTTACTTTACCAGGCTGAAATTGCCCACGGTGTTCCACTGTTAAATTTTCATCTGGTTTATACAGTAATTGGATAGATAGGTTTAAATCTGGAGTTGCCTGGAGGACAAATGGAATGCATAAATTATGTCATTATTCATACAGAAGGTACTACACAAATGTGAAATTCCACATGAGGCAAAAACGCATTGACTGATCATGCTGTAGCTTTAAGAAAGTGTTGACTGTTTCAGGTCACAAAGGCACTGTTTAGAATACAGCAAGAGGGACCATGTGTACAGCAGGCCACAGAGTCATGTGCCTACTTGAAGTGGGCAGTTCATACTCTCTCTCTGGAAGGATGAAGTCTATGGTATTAAAAGAAGGTAAAAGGTACGGACTCTGTTTCATTTGCAATAAAAGTGAACACTTCTGTCAATTATCTGAAGACAAAAACAAGAGCCCAGTGGCGAATGTCAGTCTTTTTCTCCTCTAGAACCATACTAGTAGATATCTTAGGTCCTCGTTTCCACCCACAATTGAATTGGAAACAAAAGTCTCCTTGCTTCAATATTTTAGAATAAAAGTTGTAAAGCTTCTATTGCAGAAGAAAGGCCCCTACATTTTTCTGCTCCCATAAGCGTACATGAAATAGTTAATGATAAAGAGTAGTAGGAAGTGATGACTGATGACGAAGAGCTCCTAGAAATATCCTCTAAGCTCAGGGATCAGATACAAACAAGGTTAGGCGTAGATGGCTTAAGTGCCCTGGCCAAATCAGGATAAGCTAACACATTAACCTGGAAGCCTTTGCCAAACTCTTAAACAAGTTTACCTCACAAAATCCCCTCACCTTCAATCTAGGAAACTTTCCAGTGTGCCCTTCAGAGTCACACGAAGTTGCTGTCAAGTGTCTTAAGTGTCTCCCTTCCCCTTAACAGGTTCGCCTTCTGGGGGCAAGATGGGGCGGTGGAAATAAGGCTGCTATCTGTTCTCAAGGTTACTCTCTTTCTCTAAGAGGGCAAGTCCAGCAAAGAACTGACTCAGTGTCTCTGAGAGGAGAGCTGCACTCGGACAAAAAAAGATCTCGGGAACGAAAAGCAGATGTAAACAGATTTCCACAGCAACGCTGATACAATACTATGTCTTCCCTGACCTCTCCAATGGTTTTCTCAAAAGTGACTGAATCCTCTCGCCCCTCTTTGTCAGCGAGCTTCTGTTGTTCCTCACAATCACCACGCTCTCTCCCCGCACACCACCACCCACAAAGGTGACGGCAGACTGGCTGCTACAGACTCTTAGGTCCATTGCGGCCAGCTCCGGTCTAGGGCGGTTGCCTGTAAGGACATTTGACGCCGAAAAAACCTAATCTCCCACGTCTCATCTGTCAAGCTATTGTGCCTCCAGGGACTGCAGAACAGGTGAGGGCGCCTGGAGGCAACCAGTTCTCGTACTGTCTGAAGGGGCGAAGAGAGGGTGCCGGGGTGAGGGAAAGGAGGGCGGACGGCGCGATAAGGAAGGCAGCGCGGCCGAAGCACCCCCCCCTCTCAGGGATCACCTTGCGCTGACCTAGTTGAGCTGCGCAGGACGGAACCGCACAGGGCTGGGGAGAAGGGCGGGGCGGCGGGGGCGGGGCCATAGGTGGGCGGGGCCTCGAGGGCGATATTGCTGCGCTCGCCGGTCATTTGCCGGCTCTCCAGCCGGAAGCGTCGGGGAGGCGTTGGCGGCTGCGGAGACCGCGGCGAAGGCGGTGCACGTGGTGACGTGCTACGGGGGTGCGGCGCGCGCGGGCCGCCGCGGCGGCAGTGTCTCCGGGACGCGCGTGGAGGGCGGTCGCTCGGGGTGCTGTGCAGAGTTTCGCCGCCTGCGGTTCCAGCGCGGCTGTGCCAGCGAGCGAGCGAGCGAGCAGGTCTAGGCGAATTCCCGGTGCGCTCCCGGCCTCACAGACTCCGAGGAGCTGTGCGCTCTTCCCCTCCTCGCTCGGTCACTCCCTCCTTCGCGGCCTCGAGGCGCTTTCGGTTGGGCCGATTCCCGCCCGCTTCCTCCTGCTCCCCGTTGAAGCTCCAGAGATGAGTTTTTTCATCTCTTTAGAGATGAATCAGGTAATCTGCGCTGGTCCCACTGACGAGGCGGGGGAGGAAGGGCAGGCTGACTCCGAGCTGGCGCATGGAGCGGGCGGCTGGGGTTTGAGGGTGGGAGGCGCGGAGCGGTGCGGGATCCCCGGGGTGCAGGAGTCGGCAAGTCGCCGCAGTCGCTGCTCTCTGTGGACGAGGAGCCGGCGCCGCGCGGACCCCGCGCTCCAGGCGCTGCCGTGGTTGTCCGGTCGCGTCAGCGGCCAAAGGCGGGTGGCGGGCCGCCTCGGATAGCGCTGCGGCCGAAGAAGCAGAGCGGGAGGGACGAGAAGTTTTGGGTTGAGGGGGTCCTCGGGGGGGGCTGGGTCAAGACCTTCCGGAAGGAGGGCGCGGGAATCTCCATTTCTGCTGTCAGGAACCCCGCCTAGTGTGTGTGTGGGGTGTCTGCCCGGGGTCTGGATTCTCTCCTCTGAGCCCTCGCAGGACCCGGCGACTGTGGGAGGGGAGCCTGCCCAGGGCCCAGTCGGTGCTCCCGGGTCTGGGGTAGGGTGGCACCGCGCTCCCGATCGCCGTGGGCCGCGGGGTCCTTTGTTCCCGCTCCACGTTGCCCGCTTTTCTTGCCAAGCGCGGGGAGAAGGGGGCGGGAGGAGGGAGGGAGCTGCTGCCCTGACGTGTCGGCGCTGAATGACTGCGGGCCGGGCCAATCCCGGGCGGGGGTGTGCAGACGCTGGGCGCCTTGCCTCCCGGCCTTCGGAGTGGTCTCCTGCCGGGCCGCGCAAGGATGAAGGCCTGGGACTGCAGGGCTCTCCGGGCAGTCACTCGGGCCCTCGCCGCTTTGTTTCCCATCCCCGCCGCACCTCCGCACCACCCCCCTTCCCCCCTCCCCCCGCCCAAAAAAATCAGCAGAGAGGTTTGTTCTTTTTCCGTCCTTCTGCGCATTTTGCGTAGCGACTCTGGTTGTAAGCTCATGATGGTAAGAAAGTATCAGGCAGTAGGATCAGATTGAGGGTTAGCCCTAGGGAAACTTGAACCACAAATACTTCAGAAATTTTACTTTTCCCCCAATACAAATTAGATCTATTGTTTGAGCCCGCTGCCGTTTCAAAAACTAGTAAGTAGAAATCGTAGAAATCAGAGGCCGATTAAAGGATTTATTTTGTTACCCAGTATCTGTTGTCAGTGATGGAGGGCTGGAACACCCTGGCATCAAGCTGTTCTTTGAGGACTCTGTGTGTGGTGACCTTCTGTCCACTAGTAAATAACAACTCGGCAAGCTTAGTACTACTCTAAACAGTTCAAGTGTAGCAGGGACTAGACTGAGACAGTATTTTCTTTCAATTATTCTAGCACTGGCGGTTAAGGAAAAGAAAATATTGATGAACAGCTTTAGGCATAATCATGCTGAAACTTCTGAAAGATGCTGAAGGAGCAGTCATTATTTGTGTATCAGAAGGTGAGGCGTACACTATTTAGAATTGGGTTGAGAATACCATAATTTAATACCAGCTGGCAGGCTACTTGTCAAATGTCTGTAATTTGTAGTGAGAGAGAAAACTGAACTAGCATCACTGACCTAAAAGAGACCCAGAATGATTTTCCTCTGTATTTTCCTAATATTTGAAATCTCTGTCATTAATTAATACATATTAATTTCTTAATTTATCTTAACTTGTAGTTCTGTTTTTCCACCTCTTGCCCTCAAAACAGCATTCCAGGTTTGGGTTTTAAATTAGTGTCTTTTTGCTACTTACTTTGGAGTGGGGTTTTGTTTTTTCTTGCTTGAAGAATGTTTTAGGTGGCAGTTGAATATATTTTGCAAATAAGTGTTCCGGTTTTTTATTGTAAAATGTTTTTCTGTTGGGGAACTGTCTTAATCATTCATGTTAGACGAAGTACTCCTAAAAATCATTTCATTGACTTTTCAACATTATGGTCGTATACTCAAATCTACAAGAAGGTTGGGAATCCCCCTACCTTGTGCTTGGGAGTGTAAATGGAAGAATTAACGAATAAGGGAGTGATTTCTGTTTTCTGTCAGAATCACAGAAAATACATTCTTATATTCACTGGTGAACTTTAATTTGTTGTTGCTCTTGAGTCGCTAAGTCTTGTCTGACTCTGCGACTCCATGGACTGCAGCATGCCAGGCTTCCCTGTCCTTCACTATCTCCTGGAGTTTGCTCAGACTCATGTCCATTGAGTCAGTGACACTATCTAACCATCTCATCCTCTGCCACCTTTAAGTAGAAATTTTAATTACCACCTCGTAAATGATTTCAAAACCTACACCTCACTATCCTTCCTTTTGGCATCAACCTGGATGCCCAACAGGTGCATCAGCTGTATAAATATCCCAAAGCAAATTCCTCTTTTCCTTCCCGACTTTAAGCATGCAGTAAACTAAAAATGTCTGTTACACTTTTTGAGTTCTAAGTTTGATATTGAGTTTTATAATGATGCCAAATATCTTCTCTAAAATGTCATTGTTGCCTTGGTAGGATAAGCAAGGGTATAATAATTTCCATGTTTTTTACCTATTCCTCTAGACCACCTCCACGTTTCTGCTAGTATCTTGTGCCTCTGTGCTAAAAATTCTGCTCTGTCTAAATCATCTTAATATTGATCTCTTACTTCCTCTCCTACTATTTACCATATGCATCCTGCAAACTGCAGTCTGTTGAAACAGACATTGTTGCAGTTTCTGGAATATTTGTGCTTTCCCATCTTTTCCCCCTTTTGTGTGAACTGTTTTCACTGCTTGGCTTGTCTGTCTTTCTGATTGGTCCGTGGAGTGTGCGAGGCTGGGGAATGGAGTTAGCTCTGTTGTGTCATGAACATCGCATTCCAAACTGTCTGCCATCTGTTTGGAGCCATAAGTGTATGTGGGATGTAAGAACTACAGAACAACGAGGTTAATGGCATGGAGTGGGTGAGTGAGTCTGGTGAGTTTTGGTGTATATAGATGGATCATTTCAGATATTGGGAATCTATAACTTCTAGTTTTAAAAAGATTTGTAGATTTTCTTTGTATTCTAAAGTCTGTTCTTTAAGTTGGCTACCCTCAAAAGATTGCCTTGAAGCTTAAATAAGCTTGTAATTTGCCTTGAGGTTTTTTTAGGATGCTTTAAAAGTTTGATGATAACATTTTATCTTATTCTTACTGAAAGCCCAAGAATGTTGAGGGAGATCTATGGCTTTTTTTTTTTAAACTTCTCTTTGATACGTATTTGGGTTAAGCTAATCTTTGGGGGAGCTTTGGTAACATGTGAACTCCTGGGTTTTACTAAAGCAGTTGAATTATTTATATATGAGTCGTCTGTCTCTCTTTCCTTGCACTGACCACATTAAGAAACTGCAGTGTATTTACCAGAATATATTGTACTTGACTTCAGTTTTCATTTTAAAAGTGGATTTGTCAAATGTATTTTTTAAATATCAAATAAAATTCTAAATTTTATACTTTTCTATAAGCCTGGGATGTTGGAGCTTTTGCCTTGGCTTTTCAAATATATAAAAAAAAATTCTCCCCTTCTCCCCACATGTTTGTTCCATCGAGTTTCATAGACCAGATGAAGATCTGTGAATTTGTGGAAAGGCTTAAAACTTGGTTTGCCCATGCTGACTTCAGTGAGAGTGAATGTGAACTTTGAAAGACATGGTTTTTTGCAGGCAGAAGTTGATGTGACCTCCTCCAGTTTGGGGGTGGGTGAAATAAGGGGCACACAGTGAGGCCACAGTAATTAAGTTTATTGCATTAATTTAAATGTCAAGTGAACTTGAATTAGCTTTTGAAATCAAGTAGGGCTGTACTAATCAGCAGACATCAAAGAGATGAGGTTCATATTGAGACTTTGCTTTACTAGAAAATCACCTAGTACTACCCTGGTGGCTCAGATGGTAAAGAACCCACATGCAGTGTGGGAGACCTGGGTTTGATCCATGGGTTGGGAATATCTCCTGGAGGAGGGAATAGCAACCTACTCCAGTATTCTTGCCTGGAAAACCCTCTGGACAGAAGAAGAACCTGGCAGGCTACAGTCTGTGGGGTTGCAAAGAGTCGGCCATGACTCAACGAATAAATAGGTGCTCTATTGCAGAACTAATAACATTGTACAAATGTGCATGGCAAGAGTTGCTCCAGATTTTCTCCAGTGACGTGAAAGTTGCTCAGCCATGTCTGACTCTTTGCAACCCTATAGACTCGGCCATGGAACTCTCTAGGCCAGAATACTGGAGTGGGTAGTCTATCTCTTCTCCAGTGGATCTTCCCAACCCAGGAATCAAACCGGGATCTCCTGCATTGCACGCAGATTCTTTACCAGCTGAGTCACAAGGGAAGCCCAAGAACACTGGAGTGGGTAGCCTTTCCTTTCTCCAGGGGATCTTCCCAACCCCGGAATTGAATCGGGGTGTCTCACATACCAGGCGGATTCTTTACCAACTGAGCTATTTTCTCCCAAAGGACTAAAGTGATTTTTAACCATCTGGGTTTCTGTTGTTGTTGTTTTCCAAGATGAATTTTAGGTAGAACTTTGACACTATCAAATATACCCTCAGAGATCCTGTGAGTGTGATTGCACAGCACTGTGATAAAGCAGTCACATGAGTTTTTTGGTTTCTCAGTGCATATAAGAGTTATGTTTATAGGATACTTGGGTCTGTTAAGTATCCAAAGCATTATCTTTAAAAACAACTTATATACCTTAATTTAAAAATACTTTATTGCTGAAAAATGCTGACCATCGTCTGACAATGCAGGGTTGCCACAAACCTTCAATTTGGAGGGGTTGGCGGGGGGTGAGGGGGAGCAGTGTTTGTCAAGTACAGTACTTTGGTGGTTTAGTCACTCAGTTGTGTCCGACTCTTTGCAACCCCATGCACTGTAGCCCACCAGGCTTTTCTGTCCATGGAGTCTCCAGGCAAGAATACTGAAGTGGGTTGCTATGCCCGCCTCCAGGAGATCTTCCAGACCCAGGAGTCAAACCCCAGCCTCCTGCATTATAGGCAGATTCTTTACCATCTGAGCTACAAGGGAAGCCCAAAATACACTACAGTGAAGTGCAATAAAGCAAGTGTTTGTGTATAGATGCCGTTTTTTTTTATTCTTGATTAAATCAAGGTTAGTTTACAAAGAAATACTGAATAAAACCAGTCAAGGCTTAAAATACTAATAAATCTCCATTTGTGTTTTGTTTCTGAGAGGGCATACACTTATATCATTTCTAACATAACTTGCATAGAAAGGTTCCTCCCTTTCACCCTTGCATAGATTTTCCTAACTTGGGCTAGGTCTTGGCTGGAAATGTTTAAGGTTTCTTTTAGATAGTGCGTTCTCTCTGTACATAGAATTAAGAAGAGCTGAATTAACTAATCTAGATGCAAGTGAACAGCAGAGGAAATCAGTACTACACGATGGTATGAAATAGTTTCATTGCAGGTATAAACATTGACAACAGTCCCAACTGAGGTCCGAATACTCAGGTTTCTTTGAGATAAAATCTAAGCTATGGAGAAACCAGTGAAGGCATACAGGATTCAGGTTGTGCTACTGTTGAACTTAATATGGTAATTTGTTGAAATAGAACTGGATTAGCCTTTAAGTGGGTTCTGGGGTAATAGACCATTCATATTAACATAATTGTTTGAGTTGTGGGTTTGATTGATATATAAGAATCCAGGTAATTTTAAGATTTCCATTTTTAAAAATATGCACATCTTTCAAATAATTTATTTAGTTCTGGTTTGCAGAATTAGACACTGGTATAATAGCAGTTCAGGTAATTAGCTTCCCTGGTGGCTCAGAGGGTAAAGCATCTGCCTACAATGCCAGAGACCCGGGTTCTATCCCTGGGTCAGGAAGATCCCCTGGAGAAGGAGATGGCAACCCACTCCAGTACTCTTGCCTGGAAAAGCCCATGGACTGAGAAGCCTGGTAGGCTACAGTCCATGGGGTCGCAAAGAATTGGACACAACTGAGCGACTTCACTTCACTTCTTCAGGTAATTAAAAAAATAAGAACCAGTGGACTTTGACACTTTATTTAATGGTGTGAAAATAAGGGGGAAAGAGAAGGTAGGAGGATTGAGTGTGATTTCCTTGCAGATTTGATTTGAACTATAACTTTCTGTTGGTAGTTTATTACTGTATATGAGAAAAAATGATCACATAAAGCACAGACATTAATATTTTCCATTTTGTTTATTTAGTTTGTTTCAACAAATTACTTATCTTTATACAGGTTTCTAGGCTACTTGCTTTGGGCCAGGGGAGGGGGAGGGGGGGAGGGGGCGGCGCGTCGGGAGGTGGTGGGAAGGATACAAAGATAAACAAGACAGAGGCTCTGCTTTCAAGGGACCTTGAATCATGGAAGATAAGCAGGTACACAGCCCAGAATAGACCAGCTGGAAGATCACACAAACATACTTTCAGAGAGGGTGCAGTATGTGGAGGATGGAGAGAAACTATGTTCTCAGCTGGGGGGATCTGGTGGGGGCTCTATGAAGGTAAGATGTCATCTGCAGAGGCTGTGTTAAGGGTATTCCAAGAAAATAAAACTTGAACAAAGGTACAGAGATGAGGAAGTACGCAGAGCATGTTTGGGAAACAGAGTATCTGGTTTGAGTGGAACATTGTATACACGTCTGGAAACAATGAAGGTTACTGCTGGCTGGTGAAAGCAGACGGATCACATGTTTGTGTATTAATTAGAATCTCACAGTAACAAATATTAGAATTAACCAATATTTACATTTGTTCTTGTATATCTCACTTAACTGATAAGTTACTAGCTCCTGCCCTCTGGGGAGAGTTTTGGTTTTTTTTTCAATCCCGAGTGGTTGCAAGTTAAATGAAAATATTTATGTATAGTTACATTTGTATTATATTCTGTATTGTGCCATTTACCTTGAAATGTCTTTAAGATCAGGACTTAGCATGATCTGCCTAGATCAATTACATTCTTTGATCATTCTGAATATCCAAAAATTTTCATTATTACAGATTATGATGCATGATTATCACAGAAGAAATTCGTGTCTATAGCTTTAAAGGACTTGATTACATCATTTTCAAGCCTGATAGTTTTGGAATCACCATTAGAGCTTAAGACTCCTCTGCCTTCACTTCAACCACCTGTCTTCATACTTCGCCGAAGTGCTGAGTTTCCTTTGTCCGTGGATTATTTAAAGCATCCCAGAAATAACAGTTCTCACCAGTATAGCAGGTAAGTGAATATTCAGTGGTCAGTGCACACATTTTTTTTTCCTAAAGACTGTGCCAAGTACACCAGCATCCTTTCATAATTTTTTTAAAAGGCGGAGAAGTCAATAGTATTTGTAGAAAAAAAACTTTTTTTCTATTGTTTTCTGTAAACTGTTTTGAATTTAAATAAACCACTTACTTCAAACTGAACCCTTCTTTTACCACTTTTTGATGATGTATTTTGTGTAGCCATTAGTCCATTTGTTCACAGGAAAAAGTGAAATGAAAAAAATTTTTTAAAGAACATACATTTCTAACATGTATTGTTATGAGACAAGTAGTTTAGAATAAATGAAACATGGAAAGGGAACAGAATTTTTTAAACTTTTAATTTTATTGGCATACAGTCAGTTTACAGTGTTGTTAGTTTCAGGTGTACAGCAAAGTGATTCAGTTATACATACACATGTATTTTCTTTTTTAGATTCTTTTCTCCTATGGGTTATCATAGAATATTGAGTAGAGCAAAGGGAACAGAATTTAAGTTAGTCTTATATCAGTTTTTCTCATTTGTGAGTAAAGGAGTGACTGTAGCCCCAGTCCAAGGAATCGGTATGTAATGACCACTTCACATCCTTCCAGACTTTTCAGTTGCTTGTTGTATGGATTTGGGGAGGGCTTGGTTTCCATTTTCTTCCCCTTCACAGTGTGTGTACTAATAGAAACCTGGCCAAAATTGCTAGGATATCATACCACTACTGTACGAATTCCTAAAAAGACTTAGGACCAAAGTATAGGGGTACAAAGGCTTGGACATTCAGTGCCAGCGTTGTTTTAGCAACGTTCTTGTGTGATAAATTTTTATGTATTGTTGATAGGATGGAATTTGAAAATTAAAGATACTGTATTACTTTTCAAAATGTTATAAAAATCACCATTTATAAGTAAAAATAACTTGGCTTTATTTCTGCCCTTTAGCTAAATTTAAAAGGAAAAATGATTCCCAATGGATATTTAATGTTCGAAGATGAAAATTTCATTGAATCTTCCGTTGCCAAATTGAATGCCCTGAGGAAAAGTGGGCAGTTCTGTGATGTTCGACTTCAGGTATTTAAAACTTAATTGGAAACTTACAGAACTGATCTTTCATTACTGAAAACCGTATGTTCCTGGATTGACTTATTTTCTTTCTCATAAGAGGACATTTAATGAAATAAATTTAAAAGACAATGATTTACCTAGAAACATAAGATGAAGGATACGATGTAGTAATTAGTTAAAGAAATACATAGTCCACAGTGCTTCTAATTTTAATGCCTGATGTTGCAGGTCTGTGGCCATGAGATGTTAGCACACAGAGCAGTCCTGGCCTGCTGCAGTCCCTATTTATTTGAAATCTTTAATAGTGACAGTGATCCTCACCGAGTTTCTCATGTTAAGTTTGATGATCTCAATCCGGAAGCTGTTGAAGTCTTGTTGAATTATGCCTACACTGCTCAGTAAGTTCTCTGAAGTACATCATATAACTAGGAAATGAAATTCCAAGTCCCTCTAAATTTATTTAAGAATCTGTGTTTTAAGGCCATGGTATGATAAATGATATAGAACCTTTTTTTTCCAATAGGTTGAAAGCTGATAAGGAATTAGTCAAAGATGTTTATTCTGCAGCAAAAAAGCTGAAGATGGACCGTGTAAAGCAGGTAGAGTAACAGAAGTAATATACAAGGAGTAATGTTACCAGGGGGTCTTACTTTATATAATTAGTTTGTATAATTTGTCATAAGACATCTGTTGGTCTCAAGAACTTGAAAATGACCCCTTTTCCTCCCTAGAGATGTGAGTATGTATATAATTTTAACTGTTTAGCTATAGTAACGGTCACACTTCCTCTTAGATAATTCAAGCTACAGTCTTGCTCTTTCAGTAGCCTTCTCTGGTGGGGTATAGCACATGTCCTTCAGGTTAGCATTCCAGGTTCTCCCTGATTTAATTGCTATTCCTCCAAAATATTTCCTGATTTTCTTATCTTTTGTTCTAGCCAAACTAAACTGTTGCAGCATCTTGCCTAGTACCTATCTGCATTCAACATCATTTCCCCTCTAGAGGCCAGTTCAGATAATTTCCTTTATGAAGCCTTGTCTGTCATTCTAGTGGGAGATACTTCTCTGAACATTTCATGTACATTTTCATAGCATTTCAATTTGTTGCATTTTGAACAACTTATGTATTTGTATGTTCTTCTTTGATGTTATTGTTTATATACATGTATCCCTGGTAGCTCAGACAGTAAAAAATACACCTGCAATGTGGGAGACCTGGGTTCGATCCCTGGGTTGGGAAGATCCCCTGGAGAAGGGAACAGCTACCTACACTAGTTTTCTGGTTTGAATAATTCCATGGACAGAGGATCTTGGCAGGCTACAGTCCATGGGGTCACTACGAGTCAGACATGGCTGATTGACTTTCACTTCACTTCATTCTTCCTACAGTTTAACATGTTCTATTAAGGCAGTGAGTTTTGTTGATTAATTTTTATATTGTCTCATAGTACTTACAAGGAATATTAAATATTTGTTAAATAAAGTGTGTGTAAATGTTGACACTTTGTATTTTTTTCCCCCAAGGTTTGTGGTGATTATTTACTATCTAGAATGGATGTTACCAGCTGCATCTCTTACCGAAATTTTGCAAGTTGTATGGGAGACTCACGTTTGTTGAATAAGGTTGATGCTTACATTCAGGAACATTTGTTACAAATTTCAGAAGAGGAAGAGTTTCTTAAACTTCCACGGCTAAAGGTAAAATATATAAAGATTAAAGATGTGAAGGTAAATCTATAAAGAGATATAACTATTTAGTTCCAAGAATGTAATCTTTGTTCATGTTTCAAGCAAGTGAGTAACGATTATGAAAATGACAGTCCATTGAAGTGATGTTATTTTTAGCCGTGTAAAGGTTTCTTCCTACCTGTTTGTTTACTTTTCTTTCTTTGGCTACTGGTTTATAATTCTTATAAATTAGAATAAATGTATGGAGTGTAATGGGCATCTGTGACCACTTTGTTATGAAGTAGAGAATTAAGAGCCTCGACACTGATCTGTGTCTGTTTTTCCCCACTCTAGCTGGAGGTAATGCTTGAAGATACTGTTTGCTTGCCCAGTAATGGCAAACTGTACACAAAGGTAATCAACTGGGTGCAGCGTAGCATCTGGGAGAATGGAGACAGTCTGGAAGAGCTGATGGAGGAGGTTAGTTTTAAAGTAAATGGGACTCAACAGTTACTAAAAATACTTTTGCTATAACATGAAGGATTCCCTGTCACTTTTATTTTATAACAATGACCCTAAAGAATTTAAATTTTGCTATAGGTACCCCTAAGCTGAGAAACAGGGGGGGTGTCCAGGTGAGCTGAATGAACTGTTCAGTTTGGTCTTCTGCTTTTCTTTTTTTTATTTCTTTGCTTATTATGTGCTGTTAACTTTCTTTAAAGTAGCATGTAATTTGCTTTAGACATGGGAGATGGTACTGAAATTTTCTGTAGATTCTTAATTTTTCTTCACAGGTTTTTGCTTTAAATTTGACAAGTAGGTAAAAGCTTCTAATGGTTGTTCCTCCCCATTGATTTATCTCCCCATAGGTTTATTAACAAAACTAGGATACCCAAGACTGAAGAAACAAGAAGAATCCTCAAGTGTATTGACACGTAAAGAAGCAGCAGTCCTGCCCCAGTTCTCCTAAGAAAAATCCGCTGTGGGCAGAGAACGATGATGATTTAATGGTGTTTACTCCTTTACAGGATTCTTATCTTTAAAGCTTTGTGTCTTTCAATGGTGTTGTTCATACATAGAGTCACTCACTTAACTTGGGCTACTTTTTAAAAAATACACAAGGAAAAATCGACGGAGAAATGATGGGAATTAAACATGCAGGTGAAACAGTGGAGTTGACCTTGAGTTTATCCCTCCACTTAAGCCTTTCAGATACACGAAAGGCTTATTACCAAACCGGTTAGGCCTTTAGAAACGCGGTTATCATTATACTCTAAAAAGGCGAAGAGGTGATCTTTAAATTCTATCTGGTTTCCCACTTGAAAATCAGATGCAATAACCATGTGTTTGCATCGTTAAGGGAGGCAGCTGTGGAGGTTGTTTGAACTCTTGCATTTGTGTTTTTTTTCTTATCTCTTTTTTTGACATTGCCTGCAGGACAGAAATATGTTTATACATATTAGGCCACTTATCTTCGAAGGTGTAAACCATATTTAGTACTTTATTGTAAATATGTACATTCTTTAAGAGTATATATATTGTACTGGTCCCTTTTTTTTTCTTAATGCTGTATCATGGAAGCTATGAAAAAAAATGAAGATTTCTTTCAAGCCAACCAAGCCAAGGATTCTTCAGCCAGTATTAGAAGATTCTGTATCTTATTTTTTGCTTTTTTTAATTTTTATTTTTACCACCATGACATGTTTTCTTTACTTTGGGGATCCTGCCAGAGTAAGATGTCAAGAATCCAAGAAGCACACTGGAGGTTGCCGTGAGGCGTGGTGTGATCTGCATACTAGTGGAGTAGCCATGGAGACAGTAGCCACATGGGTGTTCTGTTGCTGTTTTGCAGGTTCAAACCTTGTACTACTCAGCTGATCACAAGCTGCTTGATGGGAACCTACTAGATGGACAGGCTGAGGTGTTTGGCAGTGATGATGACCACATTCAGTTTGTGCAGGTACACAATGCACATCTGAGGTAACCTCAGGTTAAAGTTTGATTAGAGCATTTTATAGTCTACTGAAATTTTCCTTTAATAAAGGAAAGTGAAAGAACGTCATTGGTATAACTGGACAGAAACATTTGCGGGAGAAAAACCAGCCTATCTTTCTTAGCATTACTACCACTTTTGCCACATAAAAAGAAATTAGCACAGCAAACTAGGAAACCCCATTTAAATTTTGTGTGTGTGTCTCGATCAAATAGGATTTTCACATAGTAAGAAAAAGGGCCAATAAGATGAAGCAACATAGAAATTCTTTGGTTTTTTGGTTGGACCATAAAAAATAGTTGTCAGAGGAATGACTGTTAAACCTAAGTTTTATAAATCCAGGTACAAACTTTTTTCGTTTATGGGCAAATAACAGAGAAAAGTGTACAGATCATAAGTGTCACATGGTAAACCCCTTGGTTTAAAAACTTATTGGATGAAGAAGAGAAGATTTCAAGCATTCTGTAAGCCTTCCTCTTGCCTGCTTCCCAGTCACTTGCCCTACACTACCCCAGGGGGAGCCATTATCTGACCTTCTGAACATTACCTTAGTCTGCCCATGCTTGAAATTTATGTAAATGGTTATGGAGTATGTATTGTTTTTGTTTGGCCTTTAGCTTAGCATTGTATTTGTGAGGGGTGAACTATAAAGTAGGCTGAGTTGACCCAAATTAATGGATGTTTCCCTTTAGTAATTAAAAGGTAAATGGTAGACTCAGAAAACAACCTATATGGTGATGTTATTAGGTGTTCTGTGTCAGTAGTGGCTGGACATTTTTATTTTCACAGAAGTTTTTGGGTGTAAATTTGTGCATTCTGAACGTTGAGGCTATCTTTCCCCTTGTCTCCAAACATCATAGGTTGACTTTTTTTTTTTTTAAGTACTCTTTGATCAGGCAGTGGTTGAATGCCTACTAAGTAGAAGGCCATGATGTTACCTAAGAGGGCCCCCAAACGTGTAAGAAACAGTTTCTGCTTCCAGGACCTTACAGGAGGAGGTAAATCAGAACAGACTAATAAGCATTACCTACAAAAGACATTCAGGGAGGGTGGAACAAGAGAGGAAAAACCAGGGAAATTTCACAGTGGAGGCAGCATTTGAGCAGTCTAAGGATATAGAAGAGTTTGCAGATAGAGGCGTGTCAGGTAGCAAAGGATACCTGGGACAAGGAGATTCTCTTGGAGTTGCAGGTCTCACAACTGGAAAAGTCGGTAAATATAGTCTGATTGGGGCTTCATACTTTATTCTACAAGTAGTGGGGGGCTTTCAAAGAATTTTAGACAAGGGAGTAGAGTGAACTGAACAAACACATTTCACAACTTTAATAATAGTGAAAAACTGGGCAACGGTCCAGCAGCAGGGGGACTGGTCAAATTATGGTTGTTTCCATACTGCCGAGATCTGTAAGTCCATTAGTCGTATTTTAGACAGTGAACTGGTAGGTGGCATTCTCTGGGTTGTGGAATTCCAACTGATTTTGGTGAGGGGGAGGGTGTGGTTGTTTGTCTTTTACTTACTAAAAGCATCAAATCCTTCTATTTTTTATGACCAGGTGCAGAGGATAGAGGAAAGCTTGTGAGACCACTCTGTAGACTATTACAAGCAGTAGTAGTAGTTCAGGTTAAAAAAAAAAAAAGATGATGAGCCTTGATTTGAGGAGAAGGGAAAAGGGTAGACTCGATGTTTCTAGTTGCAAAGGTCCTTAGTAACTGGGAAAATCAAGGAAAAGGAAGAATTTGAGGGTGAGCAGGATCCTGACAAGTGTGACTCATTCAAAGGACGTGCCATGAATAGAGATAATGAAGTAAAGGAAGAGGAGACACTAGGCTTTAGAAATAGGAAGTGAGGTCGAGAAGTAGCCATTAGCCTCAGAGTGGTGTTCAAGCTAGCTAACATAGGAGAAAAAAGTCTGAAAGACTGAATTGTTGACTATGTTAAATCATACTCAGAGGGGATGTAAAAAGGTCAGGGGTTTCTCATCTACACTGGTTTTAAGGCAGCCACTCTGTAACCTTTAGTGGTTGTAATTTCCCAAAAGTTACGAAGGTTAAGATTAGCTTGAGAAGTGATGGTGGCTGAAAAAGCCACCAGGGACCACCCCCCTGGGGAGGGGAGTTCAGAGGCAAAGTGTAGGCCAATGGGTGTGCTGATGGGAAGAGTTGATATGGGAAAGTTTGAAGATAAAGCAAAGAATTAGGTTTGAAAATGTCTGGAGTTGACCAGCATTTCTGTATAAGGCTTGTAGTTAATAACACTAAGTAGTCATCCTTGTTACCATGCTTTTTTCTTTCTCATTGATTTTTCTCTCAAAGCCGTACATTAGAACAGTTTTCTTAACTGCAGTAAAAGCCATCATCTTGTGTTACTTTGGCTTCCTTTTTCCCACAGATTGGGATAGGGTTTTATGTACCTTGTAACTGCTATTAGCAGAGGATACAAACAAGACTATCATAGTATAAAAGAGTGGCTTTATACTCAGAATTCCTAATTTTTATTTTTATTGTTTTATTGCCTTAGGCATTGTATATCTTCTGATTTTCAGTATTTTTGTCTATCAGATGGATAAGTGTATTGCCCTTCCTGAATTAAAAAAGATGATGTGAATAAAGTACCCAATAATACCTGGGTACATAATGTATAAATGGAATTTGATAAAAACCATTACCATGATACATTCTCTGTCTTCTCTCAAAATAGCCTCTTATACTGCAACCACATTTGCTGAATTGCCCACACCAAACTTGATAGTTTTTTCCCAGCTTCAAGTAGCTACCAGAATCTTTTTCTCTATTGTCACATGTCCTTCTTCTTCCACTCTAAAGAGAAATTTCCTTTAGAGATCCTACCTACCCATGTGGCTTTGGCCCTGGGGACCAAAATAGAGGAGCAAACTTGGCCAGGTATTGAAGGTGGTACCTGTTCATTCAGCAGACATTTCCTGCCGGGGTAGTCTTGATTCTTCCGATGCCTTGTGATCATATTCCTTAGACGTATTTAGGGCTCAAGAAATTGGAAGAAAACCATCAAAGGGAATTCGTACACGAGGGCACAGTGTAATCACAGTCATTTGGAAATTTGCAGCTTTGCCCGTTTCTCCCTCTTCTATGTTCCTGTGTATTCCTTTATGAGTGTTTGATTCTGTTAGTGTTACTACTTTATTAATATCTGAGTACCATTTTTTACTTTTGTGTTTTGATGTTGTTTTAACTTGTCTCGGCTTCCCTGGTAGCTCAGATGGTAAAGAATCTGCCTGTAATGTGGGAGACCTGGGTTCAAATCCTGGGTCGGAAGATCCCCTGGAGAAGGGAATGGCAACCCACTCCAGTATTCTTGCTGGAAAATTCCATGGACAGAGGAGCCTGGCGGGCTACAGTCCATGGGGTCACAAAGAGTTGGACACAACTGAACGACTCATACTTTTACTTGTCTAAAAAAACACTCTATAATATCTTTAGGGCAATCCTAAAGAAATACAGTTGTAAATGTTTCTTGTAGTTGCCACTTTTTTCCTATAAAATAACTTTCAGAGATTGGATGGATATGTCTGCTCACTTTTTGCTAACATTGTATGAAGGATGATACCAGTACATATGATTTAGTTAAGTTTAGCAGTTTCATGGAGATAGTTAAATGTATTCTTTTAGTTAATTCTTGCTATTTTAGATTTATAACATATTTCGGGAGGTTCTATACTTATTTATGTGGATTATGAGGGAGGAGGTTCCTTTTGTTCTTCCCTTGAGTACTTTTCTACTTGATCTGCAATGTTTTTTTCATTGTTGAACTTGAGCTTTTTCTTGATCAGGGTAGGTACAGTTGTTTCCTTATCAAGTGGAGGTGGAACAAGGCCAGTGACACGTGTCAGCCAGAAAGTGTTGGTTTGTGTTCAGTCTAGGTGTGCTGTAAATGTCATGCGTAAGTGAAGGGTACGAAGTGTTTTTTCAGTGTTGTGGACTAGCTCAGGAGCAAAGGTACACCAGGTATGGTCTTTGGCTAGGTTTCTGTAGCTGCCTTTTGATTTTGCAGAAAAAGCCACCACGTGAGAATGGCCATAAGCAGATAAGTAGCAGTTCCATTGGATGTCTGTCTTCTCCAAATGCTACAATACAAAGCCCTAAGCATGAGTGGAAAATCGTTGCTTCGGAGAAGACTTCAAGTAAGTGTATTACACTTGTCAGATTGCCTTTGGTTTATTTCTTTTTAAGAAGGAGTTTTAAGTTAGAACCATATCAAGTTGATCGAGGAAAAAATTCAGAAGCAACTAAATTTGGAAAAGAGTAACAGGTCATCCCTGTCTGGAGTCTGGAGTCCAATGCAGGATCACCACAGCAACCGAAAGTAATAAAAATTGCATCTTTAAAAACACAGAACTCTTGTGCTTACAGATAACACTTACTTGTGCCTGGCTGTACTGGACGGTATTTTCTGTGTCATTTTCCTTCATGGGCGAAACAGCCCACAGAGCTCACCAACAAGTACTCCAAAACTCATTAAAAGTTTAAGTTTTGAGATGCACCCAGATGAGCTCATAGAGAAGCCCATGTCTCCTATGCAGTATGCACGATCTGGTCTGGGGACAGCAGAGATGAATGGCAAACTCATAGCTGCAGGTAAGAACAGAAGGATGAGTGACTTAGCCAAAAGCTTTAACTGGCTAAGTCTCTTAAGCAAATGTTTACGCTTGCTAATGACGTGCAAATTTCGGAAGACAAGGTTTAATATGCCTTCTGTGGCATTCCACTTGACCACATTCCAAGATGACAGAGAGTCACTACTGTTGTAGCGCCTCGTCTTCAAGTTAATGTCTGTCTCTAATTCCTTAAAAACTATAAAGTAAGTAGTTGTGTCCTAATTTTCAAGCCAAGATAAAGCAGTTTACCTATACTGATAATTTTGTCATTCAGCTCTAACAAGCACTTAGTTAAAATGGGGCCTTATTAAGTTTGTGGATGAAAATTCTTTACCTCATTTTGTACAGATTACTTGAAACATTCTAGACCAGAAACCCTGGGCCAGTTTAATATTTTAAACATAACTGTTTGTGGTTCTTATACCAGGTGGCTATAACCGAGAGGAGTGTCTTCGAACAGTTGAATGCTATGATCCACACACAGATCATTGGTCCTTTCTTGCTCCCATGAGGACACCAAGAGCACGATTTCAAATGGCTGTACTCATGGTAAGTATATTATTTTGCAGGAAGCAGCAGCCCACATTTAGCATTTCTGCTAACTTCACAATGGCAGAAATGCTAATCTCTTGCTTTGGCTTAGGGCCAGCTCTATGTGGTCGGTGGATCAAATGGTCACTCAGATGACCTGAGTTGCGGAGAGATGTACGATCCAAACATGGATGACTGGACTCCTGTTCCAGAATTGAGAACTAACCGCTGTAATGCAGGTAATACTTTCCTGCTGAGATAATCAAATACTTAAACTGTACTTAAGCATGATGATTAAGTTATCCATTTTTAACCTTGTTTTATACTCACGTAGGAGTGTGTGCTCTGAATGGGAAATTATACATCGTTGGTGGATCAGATCCATATGGTCAAAAAGGACTGAAAAATTGTGATGTATTTGATCCTGTAACAAAGTCATGGACGAGCTGTGCACCTCTTAACATTCGTAAGTTGATTTTCTTTTTTTAAGTATTTTTTTTTTAAGACCTCTGAGTCAGCGGTATGTGCAGTGCACACTTACAGTTTTGGGGAGTTACAGTAATAGTTTTGGTTTGACTTGATCTTACAGGTAGACACCAGTCTGCAGTCTGTGAGCTTGGTGGTTATTTGTACATAATTGGAGGCGCAGAGTCTTGGAATTGTCTGAACACAGTAGAGCGTTACAACCCTGAAAACAACACCTGGACTTTAATTGCATCCATGAACGTGGCTAGGCGAGGAGCTGGAGTGGCTGTTCTTGACGGTGAGTGTTGGGATTTGGAAAGTTGAGGAATGGGTAGTGGCAAGAGTTTGTTTTAAAATTCCAAGAGAATGTCAGTAATAACTATGCACTGTTGTAATTAAGAGTTCAGAAGCAGCCATCGTTTCTGACACAGTGAAGGTTGGTGGTTTGTCTTTTAGAAGTTTCTAATAATCAGAGACTCGGTACTGGGTATATAGCATAAATATATTCACCTTCTTCCATAAATCATACTCCTGATGCATTATCTTGGAGTTTGAGTTTGTTGCTTTAGAGCAAGAATTTGTAAAACAAAGGAAATACAAATCATCTAGTTTACTCCATGCCGAATTGAAAGCAAAACAAGTCTTTCCAAATCATTTTATATAGACAGCTTTCTTTTCGCTTCCATTTTATTGATTTACATATTTATTTTGGAACAAAGCTTGTGGCTCTACTGGTAAGAGCCTAAGTGTGGAGGCACACCAGTAAGTAGCCCACTGGCCTGCAGCCTTGGGCCTTGGGAGCCTTGTCAATTCTTTCATAAGTACATGGACACAGGTAGGCTAAGTGACAATCAGATGAGAAAATAAGAATTTTGAGAATCCCCAAAAAAGTTTTTTCCTAAGCTACAGAGAATATTTAATGCTAACATTTTATTTGAAAATAATTTAACAATTTAACTGCCTATGTATATTTGAAAATAGTTCATTTCATTGCCTGTTTCCAAGAATAAATTTCTGTAGCAAAACCATTTTATATAGTTGGAAAGGTCTAGAAAATGTTCAGTTATTTAAGCCTTCTTTCCTGTAATCTTCATTCTTGTGCACTGGATTAATAGAAAACTTTCCAGTGCACTCTAGGCAAGTTGTCTAACTTCTGGGTTCTTCATTTCTTCATCTGTGATATGACAGTAATAGAAACCACCTCATAGAACTGTTGTGAGAATTACACTTCCTTTAAATTGCCTGACTTACATGTGCAAATGGGCTTTTATCAATTTTATTCCATTGTATTCCCAGCTTCTAGGGAATGCTTGCCACATTTAGTTAGGATGAACGGGCTTTTCTTCCGAGAACCACTGATTTTAGCAAAAGACAGATTTAAGGGTTTCTTTCTTAGCCTCTCCAGATTAACCTTGTCTCTTCTCTCTTAGGAAAACTGTTTGTAGGTGGTGGCTTTGATGGTTCTCATGCCATCAGTTGTGTGGAGATGTATGATCCAACTAGAAATGAGTGGAAGATGATGGGAAACATGACTTCACCACGGAGCAATGCTGGGATTACAACTGTAGGGAACACAATTTTTGCAGTGGGAGGATTTGATGGCAATGAATTTCTGAATACGGTGGAAGTCTATAACCTTGAGTCAAATGAGTGGAGCCCCTATACCAAGATTTTCCAGTTTTAACAAATTGAAGACCCTTTCAAACTAACAGGCTTAGTGATGTAATTGTGTTTAGTAGAGGTACACTTTGTGAATAAGGAGGGTGGGTGGGTATAGATGTTGCTAACAGCAACACAAAGCTTTTGCATATTGCATATTATTAAACATGCTGTACATACTTTTTGTGTTTATTGGGAAAGGAATGCAAAGATGAAGGTCTGTTTTGTGTATTTTTAGGACTACTTTGGTTACTTTTTGGAAGTTGATATTGTAAAAGAATAAACCAAGAATTGATTGGGAACGTCATTTCAAGAAGTCCCCTCTCCTCCACATTTGTTTTGCCAGTTTGCACATTAAATGACTCTTTCTCCTCAAATGTGTATTATGGGGCAAGAGGGGTAGGGTAAGATATAGGCAGTTGGGTTTTTTCAAGGGCCCTTTTTCAGTAACTGGAACACTCTACAACAAAGAGACTTATTTAACTAGATGACAGTGACTATTTTTGTTTTTATTAAAAGGAAGCTTACATGCCTACCAAGGTTTAATCTTTTATGATTGCCTTTTTATAACTTTTTGTATTCTTAGCAGAGTACTTTCTTTACCTGTTGAAGTTAACATGTCGCAGGTTCAAATTACTGAAGCAGAGTGGCAGTCTTAAAAGTATGCAGTGAGGTGTTTTATACTCACAGAATACAAACTTCAGAACTTTTGCCTTAGCTACAGGTTTTTTTTTTTTTCGAGAATGCAATACCAATGTTTATTTGAATGGGGTTGCTGAACAGTAACATGGCTGTGATTTTTATTTGATACACTGTTTTTAAATACTTTGACTTCTTGGGGGTGTATTTTATATAGCAAAACACTCAATATTATATATAACAGTAAAGAACAGTGAAGTATTTTATCTTCTAAATAATTCCTATTTTTTATCATTAACAAAACAATCCTAAAATAGCAGTCCTTGATTGTGGGAAAAAAATTACCTTAAACTGTACTGGGTTTATGAATGCAGCCTTATCAGAACTCTGTCTTTGTTCAGTTTGTCTATTCATACGGATAAACACTGGTTGGAGTGGTGACTTGGTATTGTGTAATGCTACACGTGTAACTTATGGTGCCAAAATTAGAACATCCTAATGCTTGCTGTTGATGCAAACGTATTAAAGGTACTTTGCAGGAAATCCTTGCACCATGGGATTATTCTCCAAAAGTTGTTTGTGTTCTTTTTCATTACTAAAAGTTTTGGGGGGTGATTTTTAAAATTTTTTTCCCAGTAACAATGAGCTTAAGTTATTTGTGGGAAAATACTTACCTGGTATCTTACATCTGAAATAAGGACTGTTGTTTGGGGGGGTTTTTTGTTTATTTTTTGCTTTTCTCTGAGAAGGCAAAGAGGCACATGGGAATCTCATGAGCCACCTGGGACCATATGACTTATCCAGTGTCTTAAGTTGGGTTAAGAAGAAAATTAGTTTTTTCCCCCAAGTGTTCCACTGGTGCTTTGACACCTTAGTTCACTCCTCTGTTCCACAAAGAACCACTAAGAAAGGAAATCAGTTTGCCTGGTGGCTCTGTAGTTCCTGACTATCACTAGTTTCATTCCAGACTGAAACTAGGTTGGCAGATTTGAATCGGACTTTTTAAAAAGGTTCTGTGTATGTTTTATTTATTTAGCACAAGGAAATAAAATTTTACTGGAGGGAGTCACTATGATATCCTTGAAATCACTTCTCAATTCCTAGGTAACATGCTTAATGCAAATAATATGTGGGAATATTTTGGTCAAAGTTTTATCATATTACCATTGATGCCACTGGTAGCTAAAATTATGTTCTTTAAGTATATTTTGAATATAAGAAGTTTCCATAAAGGGGAAAAAAAAGTGCTCATTGAACAGTTGTTCCTGTTTATCTGCACGTAAAAGGTTTTTTTTTGTTTTTTGTTTTTTTTTAAGAGAAGGAGAAAATGGCATAGCTTAAGTATAAGTTAAAGAATTTGTTTTTGTTTTTTGCTAATGTGGGTTTCAGAGTAGTTTAAAAATATTGGTTAATAACCATTCTCAGTCGTAATAATGCATGAAACATACCCGATTCCTAAAACAGTAGCAAAAACTATAAAATACCTGTTTGAATTAACAAAACAATTGACTATACTCAAGTATAATTTTCTTTTATTGTGATTTTCAAGGATAGGGCTTTGATATTTGGCCTCTAAGTATAGTCTTACATATTTTACCATTTTCAACATGTAGAATTCCTTACATAATCATATTTTAGGGAGGATAATTTGGAAATATGATTAGTACAAGAATCCTTGCTAGCGAGGGACAGGGAGGCCTGGCATGCTGCAGTCCATGGGGTCACAATCAGTCAGACACGACTTAGTGACTGAATGACAAGTATACCCTATAATCTGTAAAAACCCTGTAAAATTTTGAGAGAGTAGGCAAAGGAGACATATAGGACATTACTGCATCTCCACAGTTAGTTAGAAGACTGGGAGTCACAGAAAAGAGTCTCCATAGTATTAGTATTTTTTGTATCTTGCTTTGTTTCAAAAAATTTGAAGAGTCTCTCACTGAGAAAACAAGGAAATATCAATATATGAATCTCATATACTTAGTAAGGCCAGGCCACAAATTTGGGCCTGTTAGCAGGAGACCCACTGAATAAATCATCTGAAGGTTAAATAACTGTGAAGTACCAGTTTTCTTCATAAAAGACCAGAAGTTTCTCAAGAGTCAAAGACTAACAACGATAAACTGAACAGTAAGTATAGTATATACAGAGAGGGACGTGCTCATGGCTTCTTTTACTAGCACAATAGCTAACAAAATAGGCTTCTGTTAGAAGCTCAGTACTCTATTGGGGGTTCAAATAAGGTTGAGAAGCAAAGTTCAGTTATTAAGCTGGGTATGTCTAGGGTTAATATCTTGTAGGAATACAAGAATCTAAAAAGGGCATATGTCTGAATAGATGGCAAAACATTTGCTCAGAGAGAATAATGGGACTAATATAATTTTAGCTTAGAAAAGATGAACACAGAATACCAAATTTTAATGAATCAGAAAAATTTAAGAGACAAACTGAAACATCCTGCAAAAGGTTTGGAAAAAGATACTGATAAATGGAATCTAATAATAACATGAAAATGTGCTTACTATCATCGATCATTAGGAAAATAAAAAGCAAAATGATACACTTTAGAAAGTTTGACAGTTTCTTAATAGTTAAATATTCTGAGACAGTAGCCCTATTCCTAAGTATTTATCCAAGTGAAATGAAAACATGTTCTTAGAGAAACCTGTGTATGAATATAATAGCTTTATTCATAATCACCAAAATCTGAAAACTCAAATATCCTTCCAGTTGAAGGGATAGAAGGGTACATCCATACAATGAAATACTAAGGAATAAAAACAAGATAAAACACGAATGGATCGTCAGAAGCCTCATGCTAAGTGAAAAGCCTCTATTTACAGAGCATTCCGGAAAAGAACTACATGGACAGGAGACATCAGTGGCTTCCTGAGGTGGGGATGGGAGTTGGCTACAAAAAGGCACCAGGGAATTTTAAGGAGCGATTGAAACTCATATGTGAGCTGCTGTGTGATGGTGTCTGACAGAACTAAAAATTGTACACTTGGAAAGGGTCTGTCTTTCTAGCTTAACCAAACCTTTAAAAGAAAAGGCTTTTTAAAAAAGGCTAGGACATGTTAGTATTATTTTACCTGACTAGAAATCACATCAGGGAACCATTCATTCTCTCTGGCCATGCAAGGGTTATGTCTTAAATTAATGTAGTTTTGCCTACAACCATTCATCTACCATCGAGTTGCACAGGCTAGGAGACTCAGTTTAGATCGCAGTTAGGAATACTGAGCTTTGGTGGTACCTGAGATCTGAATGTCTTACCACCTTCCTTTCTTGGTTCACAGCTATAGATTCTGCTCACGCTCATGCAGCTGCTTGTTTTCCCTGGAGTGGGTTTTTTTGGTTTTTTTGGCCAAATAGCCTAAGGATCCAGCAACTGGATGGAGAATGGGCTGTCAGTCCGATCTGATCCTATCTGAGTCAGAAAAGGAGTACGGGTGGCAGCATCCCTCAGTGGAAGATGCAGTTCATTAATAGTGAGATACATTCCCTCTTAGAAAAAAAGGTAAATTCATTCCAGCTCATGGGATGAGTCAGTAGGAGCTAAAAGGCTCCAAAAGGTAGGTGAACTTGAGGAGATGTCACATCAGGAATATGAACTGTAAGAAAGTGAAGTCACTCAATTGTCTTCAATTCTTTGTGACTTCATGGACTAGCCTACCAGGCTCCTCCATCCATGGGGTTTTCCAGACAAGAGTACTGGAGTGGGGTGCCATTTCCTTCTCCAGAGGATCTTCCCAACCCAGGGATCGAACCTGGGTCTCCCGCACTGTAGGCAGATGCTTTACCATCTGAGCCACCAGGGAGGTCTAAGGGAGACCAAGACACTAAATAATCGTGGGTCAACCTTGGAAGGGTGAAAGGACTTCTATTTTCAAGATGATGGCCAAAAGATCAAGGAAATAAAGTTTCAGGTTGGTCTTGTGTCCCCTGTCTTTCATGACAGGCAAAGACAATGATAGGAAAGTGAAATGAACCCACCTGAGAGGTTCCACCAGTTCCAATTGCCCACTGTAGGTCCTAACAAGAAGACCCAGTAGGACACAAACGTTCTTGAGCCAACTTTTCTTTGGCTCAGAATGCTGGAAGAGCTATGGCAGCTGCAAACCAGAGGATTCAAACCAGGTCCTTCCTAGAAGGAAATAAGACGATCTTGTGGAAGTAAGCTAGGAAAGGCTGGTGTAAAATGGTTCCATGAACTCTATCCTTGGGTATTGCGTATCAGAAAGTTATCACAGCTCCTCACTAAGGCAAGGCATTATGCAAAGAGCTCTTCCCCTCATGGGATTTTCTTCATCAGTCCCCTCAAACACAATAGCTATCCATACTGAATGGAGATTTTAAAACCTGAAGTTCTAAAGATCTGATAATCTCCTATCAAAACAAATTTATGTTCTGTGCAAGGGAGTGCTTAAATGATCATTACGTCAACTAAATTACTCCAATCCAGAGAGGAGACTAAGAAAAAAAAAAGTAGGGAACAGGAGGAAAGGAAGCCCTCAACTCCTGCAATGGACTAGTAGGGAAAAAAAGCAGAAAGTTTAAAATCAGGAAAAGGCAACAAAAAAGAAAGATCTGACATTTCAAAGAAACAAACACTAAAAATTTTTTAAAGAATGTAGCCAAAGAGAAAAATAAGACTAGAAAGAAGAAAACACTTATACCTTATAATAAATATTTAAATAAAAAGGTTGAAAACTGACAATGCAGAAAGTGAAAGACACAAAGACTAGGATAAAGTTAAAATCCACATGTATAGGGTGAAATAAGTCATGACCAGAGTGAAAAATTTCCTAAGAAGTATAACATATTAAAAAGATAAAAGGGAAAAAGGGAGGTAATGAAGCAGAGCAGGGAGTCCCACGGAGTCCACGGTTCGCTCTGGGTGCTTTCCCTGCCATGACCCTGGGTTTAATCCTGGTTGGGGAACTAAGATCCTGCAAACTGCGAGGCACCGCCAAAAAAAAAAACAAAACAACCACAAACCCCAAACAGAGTAAAACCCAGTAATAACTAGAAGTAGTTGAGGAAGAAAAATCTGATGAAAGCTCTTTTGTTAAGGGAGGGGATGCTTTCTTGGCTCCTGAGGAAGGAAAAGGAAAAAGGCAGACAGCAGAGGTACTTTGGAAGCTTCTCCTTCTACAAGGGCTCATTTCCCTGAGGGCACTTTGAGCTCCTGGGAGGAGGTGTGGCTTTCTATGCAAACAAAGCTCATCAGATCCTTCTTCCTGGTAGTGAGCACTCCACCTAATTCTCTTCTATCAGAGGGTCACTTTTATAGTCATACCTGTACATAGTTCAGAAACAAAATTTGGAACATGAAAAGCAAAATCACTAAAAATAATTTATTGCTTTAAAAAATAAATTAACATTTATAATAGAATACTAAATCAGATTTTCTCAAATGTATTAACAACAGCATACTATACTTTGGTAAACAAGGATTTCCAACTTCCGGTATAACGAAATAAGTCAATTAAACACTTAGTTTAGCTAGGGGCAAACATCAGCCACTGCCACCTGATCCCATAAATCCACGCTGCTTCACATCTGAAAACTGAGTAGAGGGGTCTCCCTGTTCTTCCCGTTGGAAGCTTCTTGAAGAGCTTCTTCCCTGAAGCCCAGGGAAGAGAAGAGGCTACTGTAGCAAGGTGGAGCTGAAGTAAAAATTCTACTTCCCTTAACTTGGAGGAAGTTAAAGGGATGTGATTACTTCACCCGGTCTACATGGAAGACAGTCTGATCAGAAAACAGCCCAGGGTAAGATTTCTCTTGTGGAATATGATGAGCATGGTCATGTCCTAATTCTTTCTTGAGGTTTGAAAGTATCTGGTCACCGGCCCATATTTGGGGTTGAGGGAGATGCTAATGCTGTGTCCCTGGCCTTCCTCAGATGCCACAGTGGCTCTTGCCCTAAGATGTCCAAAAAGATGGCTCTCCTTTCATTAGTCACGTTGGCTCAGTATTAGGAGTAGAGGTAGGGAGGTAAGGTCAACTTCTGAAGAGTTGAGCCCACGATTTATTCCACAATGGAAGCAACAGAAGCTCAATGAGATTGTCAGTATTAGGCAATCATCTTTTTATACCTATGAGATTTCTTGCAAGTCTCTCAGGTTTGGCACAAAAGGTTGAAAAGTACTCTGTTGTTCCTGAAGACAAATTCAGTTCCTTCTAAGTTACAAATCGGCACTTAGGTCCTATCATCGAGCATGTCTTCACACCATCCCCTGTTTCTGGCCTCCATATAGACAGAGGCATTGCACTGCTGCATGGTATATTCCATCTCAGTCAGTTGGCGGCATCCAATGGTTAACTTTTCCCTAGAGGATAAAGAAAAGTTACGTGACTACAAGACAGTCAGCAAGATAAAAGAAAAAATCGCACTACAAAAGGAGAACACTGGGATTGGGAATATATTATTTGATATTTGAGAGTAAAAATGCCTAGAGAAATGGTTTCTTCAGTTCAGTCGCTCAGTTGTGTCTGACTCTTTGCAACCCCATGGACTGCAGCATGCCAGGCCTCCCTGTCCATCACCAACTCCTGGAGTTTACTCAAACTCATGTCCATTGAGTCAGTGATGCCATCCAGCCATCTCATCCTCTGTCATCCCCTTCTCCTCCCACCTTCAATCTTTCCCAGCATCAGGGTCTTTTCCAATGAGTGTGTTCTTCACATCAGGTGGCCAGCCAAAGTATTGGAGTTTCAGCTTCAGCATCAGTCCTTCCAATGAACCAAACAACGTGGCAGGATAAACAACTTAGTAATGCAATTGTTAGATAGTTATCATGGAGATGATCTCGGGGATATTACTGAAATCATGAATAATGGTTTCCAAGGAAGACCTGCTGCCAATAAGAACACTGTAGAGTAGATCACATATTTTTGTTTTATTTGGTTTGGGAGTTAAAGGACAGCAAGACTAGTGGGTTCTAAGAGGACAGGAACAGACACTGGACAGGAACAGGAAGTTGGCAGCTTCGACTCTTAAGGAGAATCGATCACCTAGCCATTAACAGATGAATACTAGTTAACTACTCTAAACCAGAAGTGAGAAAGGAGGTCGCAAATGCCTGATATTTGCCCCAACTACTCACAACTGTATCTAACATTAAGCTTAGCTGAATCTCAAAAGCTGACAGGAGGCCTATTAACTGTGGGATCGCTGAGTCATCAGTTAGAGCACCAACCCATTACACATGGTGTCAAGAGTTCAAATCCCCTGAAAACCTATTTAAATCTACTGAGAGGTCGTCTGCATAAGTTCACAAAGAATACCCAGTATCCAGTACTGCGTCAGAAAACAGCAGTTATTTTTATTATGAAAGTTACACGGTTATTGGGAAGCCCCCAGTGGCTCAGTGGGTAAACATTCTGCCTGAAGGCAGAAGACTCAGAAGATGCAGGTTCGATCCCTGGGTTGGGAAGATCCCCTGGAGGAGGAAATGGCAATCCACTCCAGTATTCTTGCCTGAAAAATCCCATGGACAGAGGAGTCTGTCCAAATGGCCACAAAGAGTCAGACACAACTGAGCAACTAAGCAGCATGCACACTGCTGTTACGTCTTTGGTTTCTAAGATTGCTCTGAGCCACCTCCAGGGTATTGGGAAGGACTCCTAGCAACCTTTGCACACTACCCCTCCTCCCCCACGCCTGGATTCCCTGATGCAGGGCACAAAGGGAAAAGAAGTGAGTCAGAACTGAAGGGATACGATGAGTTAACAGTGGCAGCAAAGTATACTAAATACACTATATTTTGGAGAGGCCTCACTTCCTGAAAATGTGCAGTGAGGCTGATTGAAACCTGACTTTTGACTCTGTTACTCTAGACCTTTTCCTACATTTAGAGTGCTTAAAATCAGTGTTATGTTCTTGCCAGTTCTTTACAACTACTCAGAAAATGATTTTCGGAAGACTCTAAGAGATCCAAAATAGAGAGATGTAAAATGTTTTCCTATAAACTTAAAAGTGAAATAAAAAGGGTAGGTCCCTATTCCTGTTCTTGATTACTTATTCTACATGTGGAAAAAAACTCTTTTAGTAACTAGACTTACCATCTATTTCGGCGTCTCTTCTTCTTTCTTCCTTCTCTTTTCCCCCCCTCTCCTAGTTAAGAGGTGAGCCCTTATGCCCTCTTTCATCCTGGTGGCATGTAGTTTCTTTATTTGTGTGAGGCAGCATTCTGACGATGGATTATCACCTACAGATTTTGCTTCCTGCATCAAGTTGTCATTGATGCTGAGGAAAGTATCAAATGTTTTTCTAGTATCGACCAAACACAGCATCATGTGTGTTTGGCCAATACCAGACTATGATGATAGGACTTTTGAGTCCTTTCCTCAGTGGATTAGAAGCAGAACAGCAGAATATTAGACACTGCTTAACACCTTTGCCTACTGTTCTGTAGCATCTCCAATGACTTCTCTCACCTTAGCTTCCACCTCTCGCTGATGAGACATTTACAACTGAGAGAAAGCCTAATACCTATTCTGATATCTCTTAATTGCTAGAAAGTTCTTTCTTTACACTGGGCTTAAAAAAAAAAAAATCTATAAGCTGTTTGCCTAAATTAAAACAAAACAAGAAGTTGTTGTCCCTGTTTTCTCCAAGAGTACAGATATTTTATGTCCCTTACAGGTGGTCCTATTTCTTTGCCAAACTAAACAATCCCAACTCCTAATCCTTTCTGGAACAAAGCTAAAGGCTGGAGATTGCTTCTAGTTCTGCAATTCTGTACTGTTCATGAAATTTCTACAGAACTGCCACTGATTTTCTAAATCATCCTATTATGAGTCTGAAATTAACTTTGACCAAATCTCAGATGGGTCAAAATAAGCAGAAATTTGATCAAATCAATAAACAATAACTGCAGCAGTTCTGATTCATTTCCATAGCTAATTTTGTCAAAGTGGCATGGCAGTAGTGAATTGAAGTGCCCTACCTCCAATACTTTTTCCAAAATCCTTTCTAGGTACAAGAAAAAGAGTACAATGGATATTGCTTTACAGCTCTCTTAATGTTTCTAAATACTTGCAATGTGCATCTCAAGTAAGGGGAAAATGGAATACAATGTAGTACATATAACTCAGAAAGTCTGGGCTAGAGTCTTAGAGTGCATTTCTTTCAAGTTCCCAGACGGTGCTAACACTCAGCTCCAGGAACCACACTTCAGAGAACCAGAGCTCTAATGTGATACTACCACAGAGCTGATCCCTGGCGTTCAGAAAGCAGTAATTCCGGAAAGCTCTTGCCATAAGGAAAACAAAGTTGTTCCTGATACTCGTGCCTTAGGCAGCATATTATTTGGATATACCCCTAATGTCACAAACCAATGTGCATTTCACACAGGAAAAATGACCTTAGGGACTTGTCTTGTAAACATGCCAGAACATTCTGTCAAGAATTTATAGGTCAAGCAAAGTGAATTAAACACTATTCCTAACTTATTTTTCATATATGTATCAATAGAGGATATCACACAAGATATTTATTTAGTAATTTATTTGATAATCTTATTAATTTACCATCCTGGATTTTCTGAGCAAACTCCTCATCTGTGCAGGGTAAGCAGTGCTCAGACCCCACTGGCAAGAGCGAAAGCTAGGACAAAGAATCTACAAACTACAGAAGAGAGAAAACACTGATGTGTACACAGGCACACCAAGGCTCTGCTGTGTCATGGAATTCAAATTTTGGTCCAAGCCACTTTCAATGAGAAACCTTAATTACCTGCCTTATCAGAACCTATAAAATAGTTTTCTTCTTGAGCTACTGAATTTCTTCCCTATTGCAATAAATTTGATGTTGACACACCAACAGCCTCTTCCTTCACAACACGTCACAAATCAAAAACAAAGATTACCAAAGTCAGACATTCGAAGTAATTGTTTTTCTTAATATAGTGAAGTTAAATCATTCTTGCGTTTTCACTTCGGAGTCACAGGGAAGCTTTGCTACCTCTTATCTATTGCATTTGGCTCTGCGTCTAGTATGAACTACTGAAACAAAAAGAACCTCTGTCTTCTGGCAACTTACTTGAAAACTGAGCTGTGGAGTATAGCAGAGGTTCATATGGGAGGTACCATTCACTGAAAATATAGCAAATAATTTTAAAAAACAACAGAGTAACAAATCTAAAAGCTATTAACTTTAAAAGCCCACTTGAACAGCAACTGCCATTTTCCAATGCATTCAAGACATTAGACATTTTGGATTTCTCTTTAAAATCATCCTTTCAGGATATAAGAGGGAGCTTATTAATTAATATCATAGTTCAAATTCTTGGCATTGTAAGGGCAAAGAAAACAAAGAAAAATAGGTACTACTACTTTAACTTTGAACATTTAAGTTTGACACTTGCATCCTTTCCCTCTCCAACACAAACCAAAAAAACTTCCCAAATATTTAAACAGTAAGCTGAAGTCAAAATAATTTTAGACATTTGAATGGAACCATCCTGTAAGGGACTCTGCCCTCCAAGTTATATACGGAGCTTTATACACCTTCAAAAATATCACTAAGACTGGAAGACATTATATTTTTAATCCAAATCTCAAGTATACAAACCTTTAAACGTAGATTATCTGTAACAATCTATAAGTAAGAGTTGTTGATTGTTGTTTAGCTGCTGAGTCATGTCTGACTCTTTTGTGATCCCATGGACTTGTAGCCCACCAGGCTCCTCTGTCCATGGAATTCTCCAGGCAAGAATACTGGAGTAGTTTGCCATTTCCTTCTCCAGGGGATTTTCCCAACCCAGGGATTGAATCCATGTCTCCTACAACGGCTGATGGATTCTTTACCGCTGAGCCACCACGGAAGCCCATAAATAAGAACATAACTGATTAACTGGTAGTCTGAAGATCAGGGTAAAAAATCATTTTCATCCTCAGCTATAACAGATGATGCATGCCTAACTGACTTCAGATTTTCTTAGAAAACTTATTTTAATCAAGTGAATGAGTGAATTTTCAGTTATGCTGCCTGGTAACATTTGTGTATGAGTATCAGTTCTAGTGTCTTGATATCATCAAACATATTTATGAATCTAGAGTTTTACCAGTAGAACCACCTTGATAGTTAACTCTGTCATTGTGTCCACTCATACAATTCTGTAGCTACACAAATATATCTGCAAATTATAAATGGCAAATAAACTGGTGAAGTGATACACTGGCATATCACACAGCAATGAGAATACAGTCAGTTCTGCTAAAGTTCTTGTTTTGAACACAATTTATTGTAACAGCATTGATACATTAAAAAACAATTTGAGCACAACAAAAATTTCCTATTTTCTTATATATGATTTCATTAGTGGAAAATGCCAGATGAACAGAGAAAACTGTACACAGCCTATTTAAATGAATAAATATTAGAAATTTCTCAATTCTAATTTCTATATAGATAGATAAAACCCACATAAGCAAAAGCTCTTAGGGGTGGGTCTTCAATATTTTTGAAAAATATAAAAGAGCCTTGACATCCCTAAACTTGAGAATTTACTTTAAAAATTAAACTTGCTATGTGCATACATATATACACACACAGTTTTTTTATATGACAATTTTTTTATATGTATGAACTATTTCATATTTATAAAAGCTAAAAAAAAACACAGTATAGTGAAGACATAAAAAGAATCCTTCACCACCACCAAGTTAGTGCTATACATGGCAAGAGCAGGTCACTCTGATATATCTACATACATATATATATGACTGCTGCTACTGCTAAGTCACTTCAGTCGTGTCCGACTCTGTGTGACCCCATAGACAGCAGCCCACCAGGCTCCCCCATTCCTGGGACTCTCTAGGCAAGAATGCTGGAGTGGGTTGCCATTTCCTTCTCCAATGCATGAAAGTGAAAAGTCAAAGTGAAGTTGCTCAGTCGTGTCCAACCCTTAGCGACCCCATGGACTGCAGCCTACTAGGCTCCTCCGTCCATGGGATTTTCCAGGCAAGAGTACTGGAGTGGGGTGCAACTGCCTTCTCCAATATATATGACTATACATACATATATGACTTACCGATACTCAGCCTGTGAAACACAATCATAAAGTTCCTGGGCAGTAAATTTGACATTTTTATTTACCTGAAAAGAATCAAAATATAGCTATTAAAAATGCATATTAAGTCAAATGAAAGGTGAGAGCACAATTAGAATGTCTCATATTCTGAAGGAGGAGAATGTCAAGTTTTTGCTTTTGCATAAAAAAGGACTAAATAATAACAATTAGAAGTTCAGTGAACATAACACGTAACACTGAACTATGTGTAAAAATATTAGTCCTATTGTTACAACTTAATCTGTTAACAGAACCAGAAGAAGTGAGATGGTCCTGGGATTTGTGGGACTCCCAAGAAAGCAGATGATCACTTTAGAGATCAAATGGACAGAAAAAAAATGTGTATAATATATGCAACACTAAATTCTACTATTACTGGCTCTTATCAGCAGATTTCATGCATCAATTAGCCTAGCCCTAATATACTTATTCAATATTTATTTTCTGGGAAAAGTATATAAATTGTTAACATTTAATACCTATACCTAAAGCTAAAGTAGATCTGGGTCATACAGGTAGGCTGTTGTAAGCAGAATCAGCCACATCTTGTTCATTTCATGAACATTAGAATTAATTCAAGCTGAAAGAAAAAGTTAAGTAGTCAACTCTAACAACATTTGAATACTACGGGTGACCCTTCTGGAAGTTATTTCTGAATAACTTTAAACACTAAGGTAATAAACTGTGTGGAAAAATCTATCTGTTTTGGGAAATGGATGATTTATAGACATTTTCTAAAGAAATATGTTTTTCCGACTATCAACGTCTACATATTTAAATGACTATGTTTCAGTTTATAAATACCTATTATAATTCATAATTTATAATACTGTAAAAATAAAAGTCCTTCATCATACAAAAACTTTTTGTGGCACATGTGGAGAACACAGTGAAGGATTCCTATATTTCTTGAGGCTTACCACTGATTTAGGCAATATTTTATTTATGTTGCAAAGAAGAATCTGGAAATTTGTAGAAGGAAATTCTTTTTAACAGATTACTCAAGGGGGGCTTCCCAGATGGCACTAGTGATAAAGAACCCGTCTGCCAATGCAGGAGACACAAGAGACAGGTGTTCAATCCTTCGGTCAGGAAGACCCCCTGGAGAAGGAAATGGCTACCCACTCCAGTATTCTTGCCTGGAAAATCCCATGGACAGAGGCGCCTGAGGGGGGCTACAGTCCATAGGGTCGCAAAGAGTCAGACATGACTGAAGCGACTTAGCCCTTAGCCCCAGATTACTCAAGAAATAACATAGTGTCTAACTTTCTAGAAATTCTGAATTAGTGAAGGGAAACTAAATGAAACTATCTTCTTTTCACTTTACTTTTAAAAATACTTATGTTATTATTAGCATATGCATTTTTGATGAGGAAAAATTTTTGTTCCTACATTGACTTAACACTACTTTAAAGATTTATATCATGAAAGTCTCCTGTAGAGTTTAGGGTATTGCTTATTTGCAAAAGTTCCATGAGCTTCTTTCAGTATTTTTATAACAAATTCAACATATCTGTATAGAAAATGTTCCATTCACTAAAAGTTAAAAACACATAGTTTTTAAATATAAATTTGAAATATATATAATCTTCAATTTTTGCTGAAAATGTTATTTAATTATGCATAATATTTACTATTATATTTAATGATTTAAGAAAGTGGTATATTATTTATCATGATTTTTAGGTACTTTATAATTTTTATTAAAATAATCTTCTAAAAATGTTTTAAGATATACATTTAGAGTTAACTTATCAACCAGTTCGATTCCTATTTTTCTACATGTTCTGCCCTGATGATCTCAAGGGTCTTTGATATTTTCACTATTGCCCCAACATGCTGGGACCTATAAATGTATCCAGACTTAGGCCAGCAAATGTCAACAGTCAACACTGCAGATCTTTGATCATAAGATAAAAAGAATAATCTATTCTCTACCAACTGTTGAGAAAAATCAGCTGAAGAACTGATTTTGAACTTGACATAATATAAATACAAACAAGTTCTTGAAGCCATTAGTAGATTTTTAGGAAAAAAAAACAAACTATCTGATTTATCTGTAGTTTTGAAAACAATCACCCATATCTATTTAGACCCTTATCCCAGAACATGGCTGGGGTGATGTGACTCCAGGTTGTAGTAGATGACTTCTAAGGTAGGCAGTGAACCTACTACTAAAGGAAACCTAAAACACAGATTCATGACATACATCACAGTTCTAGCCTGAAATATATCATTTCACTACCTTCCTGAGTTTTGATACAAGATATTTTAAATTAGTCATATTTGGAAGTTTTAAATTACACTATTAAGTATCATTTCTGTGCTTAAGTGTATAATTTTAATTCCCAGAAAACAAATAACTAAAAGATACCCCTGTCAGTAAACATTAAGAGTTATGATTGTAAAATGGAATTGGTATCATTAACTCTTAGTTGTAGTGTTAACAGTGAGTGCCAAATATGAGAAATGGTCATATTATTCTTAATTCTTAAAAAAATCAAAGCAAAGGTTTAAGTATAGTAACAGTCAAACATCTTAAAAAATTTAGATTGTCCCTATCACTGTTTATGAGACAAATACATCCAATGTAATAATTGGTATTGGGGACGAAGTTCAGCTAATAGAAATAACTTTAAAAATCTGGGACTCAGATCCACATATTCTTATAAATAACAAATTGGGTATTTTCTCCCAATGCTCTCAGCAATAGAAAGTACTAAACCCCCAGAAGACCTATATATCAGATTTTTCCAGGATGTGATTTTAAAATTGTCCAATTGTTTCTCCAAATAAATTTTTATTGGACTGAAATTCAGAAAGCATGATGAAATAATTATTTCATCAAGTCATCTCAAAAGAGGAAATTATCTTAATAATCACATAAAGTGCTTATACAGCATTAAGAACTGTGGTGTTGGAGAAGACTCTTGAGAGTCCCTAGGACTGCAAGGAGATCCAACCAGTCAATCCTAAAGGAAATCAGTCCTGAATATTTATTCATTGGAAGGACTGATGCTGGAAACTGAAAGTCCAATACTTCGGCCACCTGACGTGAAGAACTGACTCCTTGGAAAAGACCCTGATACTGGAAAAGACTGAAGGCAGAAGGAGAAGGGGATGACAGAGGATGAGATGGTTGGATGGCATCACCGACTCAATGGTCATGAGTTTGAGTAAGCTCCGGGAGTTGATGGATAGCAAAGCCTAGCGTGCTGCAGTCCATGGGGCCACAGAGATGGACACAACTGAGCAACTGAACTGAACATATTAAGGGTAACTTTTAAAAGGTACATATAAACACCATTCGTTCCTTAAATAAGAGAAGTAACACTTACTGAACACTTACTTTGTGCCTGGTACTGTTTGGAGCACTTTATATATATTAAGTTATTTAGTCTTATTTAATGAATAGCTGTAGTTTATCTACTTATGTTATTCTCATTTTAAGATGGGGCAACTGAGACAAGGACAATCAGATAACTCTTCTAAGATTATACTCTTAACTGGCGGCAGAACCAACATTTGAACATGACTAGTTTGACTTCAGAGTCTGTGTTCTTCAACACTAGGTTCTTAATGTAAGATGTGGCATAAAAAAGTTACAGAGGACTTCCTTGGTGTTCCAGTGGTTAAGAATCACCCACCAATGCAGGGTACACGGGTTTGATCCCTGCTCCAGGAAGATTCCACATGCTTCGGAGCAACTAAGCCCATGAGCCTCAACTACGGAGCCTGTGCTCTACAGCCCATGCTCTGTAACAAGAGAAGCCACCACAATGAGAAGCCGGGGCACCACAACTAGAGAAAGCCCTTGCACTTCAACAAAGACCCAGCAGAGCCAAACTAAAAAAAAATTTTTTTTTAAATTTTATTTTATTTTTAAACTTTACATAATTGTATTAGTTTTGATAACAATAACCCTGTGTACGAGACAGCAAAAGAGACACTGATGTATGGAACAGTCTTATGGACTCTGTGGGAGAGGGAGAGGGTGGGAAGATTTGGGAGAATGGCATTGAAACATGTAAAAATTTTTTAAATTAAGAAAAAAAAAAGTTGAAGAGCTAATCAGGAATAAAAGCAAAGAAACACATATAAAGATGTTCAACTTCACAAGAAAAGTGACACGTGAATATATGTCATATTCCTATATTTAGAGTGTTTTAAAAATTAAACACACACACCCTCAAAAAGGAAAGAATATATGCGCACATGGGCAAAGAACTTTAGGCAAACAAAACTGAAGATCAACAGAATACTTTCCTTGGATCAACAAGGATAAGAAAAGCACGAAGATTAATTTACAAAACACACTGGAGCCTCATCAGAGCTTTAATTCCAGGGTCTATGCTGCTGCTATGGAGAAAACTAAATTATAGCTTTCCTTTTCAGTAATCAGTGGTGCTCAACCGGAGGTGGTTCGTCCTCCTTAGGGGCCATCTGGGTATATGAGTTGGGTGCGGTGGGAGGGTATTTTTGGTTGTCACAATGACTGAGAGAGTACTGGCGTTTAGTATCTGAGGATCAGAGATGTTGAAGCATCCTGCAACGTTCCACACAATGCAGAAATGCCCTATCCAGCACACCAACAGCGTCCCTGATGGGAAACAGCTCCGTGTTGTATTAATATAGGTCTCTACTACACGTGCTCACTTAAGAGAATGAAACACAAAAAATGAATGTCGGGGGCAAACTTTGGTGGCATTTAAGAATTTAAAGTAAACAGCAATTAAATAGCATTCCATTTTAGAACACCTCTGTTTGTTTATATTAAAACTTGATTATAATGGAAATATGATAAACATTTAAAAATATTTTTCCTACCTCATACTTGATTAGGAAGTTATAGAGGGTCTCAATATCCTGATAATTACTGTTGGGGGCCAAAATCCTAAAAAATAAAATATAAACAAAGGAGGGGGGAATGAATTGATTTAAGAAAAAAACAAAACAATAGCTTGAACTTTTCTCCCAAAACATATTTATACTGAGAGAGAGACTTTATTCTCAGTATGTATAATAAGCTTATTAAAATGTTTACAACCTTTTTTGGGTTCTATTTATCAACTAAAGTTATAAACCATGTGCTTACTTCAACAAATATCAATTATAATATTTTTATTTACTTATATTAATATGTCATCAATTAATCAACAACTATTAGCATTCTTATGTGAAATTACAGTTCATATTTTGAGTTACAGTGATACAGATTTTTCAAAAGTTAGATGGGATGTGAAGTATATTTATACTCCTTATCTTTTAAGCAGCAGATAAAGATTTCCCACAAAAAAATGCAACCAATGCAAATAGACAAGTGATATAAACTACCATACACATTAAAAAATACTAATAAAGATTATGTGACTAAATTCAAATAATACTGTCTGAACTAACTGCTTAGCAGTCTATGAAAAAGCATCAGTAATCAGACTCTGTCAGTCACTGGAAATAACACTCATCCTTCTAGCAGTAAAGTATTAATTCTCATTTTTTTACTCTAAGTACTTTTTAATTCTTTCAAGATGAACAATCTTTTATTTCTTTTAAAAAAGAAAAGGAAAGCAGTCCTCATATTATGGTAAAGTGGTTAAGAGCAATGTCTACCTGGGGATCTGTGTTTTTGAGTGAGTTCTGTGTGACTTACTTTCCTTATCTGTTAAACAAGGAAAGTAGTAGTCTTTACTTCATAGGATCATAGTGAGAATTAAACAAGTTACTATAAGTAAAGTCTTGATGACAGTGTCTGATAACACAGCAAGCACTATATATTGGTACATATAAAAGAGTAACAATGACAACTATTATCATCATCTAATGTCTAATAGTTTCAAGCCACAGAATAAGTACACGATGATTTAACTAATGAGAAATCAAGCCACCCCAATTAATTCTTAAATTCTAAGTGCCTTTTAATTACAACAATGTCTCTTGGCCTTCACATCCTCACCAATGCTTGATGTTGTCAAATATTAGTTAACTGATCTCAATAACATCTTAATTAGATCTTAAAAAGTTGGCTCTTATTAGACTTGCAAGATCGCTTTCATAAAATAATTTTTCAGGATATAGTAAAATTTTAAAATGGATCATACTCCTTTGGAGAAGACACACGCAGAATATCTTTAAGAACATACAAACATCTTCCTAAAAATGAGTTTCACGGAAAAAGTTACTCTCCTAACAAGTTAATTTTAAAATATAAATAATATCAAAACCCAAAAGAAAGAAAAAGCAGACAATAAATACATTGGAAAGGGTCCATAAGTACTTTGTTTTTTAAAATGAGAACAAAGCTATATAGATAAGTTAAACCAATGTTTTACAAAAGCAATGGAAAAAATAATGTGTTCCAATTTTGTAACTAGTGTAAACAAACAATCAGCAACGTGGAGTAATTTACACCCATTCTTTTTTATAACTTTGGAAATAATCCAAACTGTCCATAAAAGAGTTAAAAAAATAAATGAAACAACATGTTTTCTAAGAGTCTTATAAATTTCAAGCTTATATTAGAAAAGAAAGTATGCTCTTTGCCAGAGAATAAAGTAAACATTTCTCTGTCCTGAAATACTTTATAAAAAAATTAGTTTTAGGTAAATCAGTTATTTATCTATAGCAACAAACCATAGCCACAGTATGAAAGAAAATAGAAATAAAGAAGAAATAAAGAAAATAATTACATCATCCTAGTTTTCCAATTAGCAAAAAACTGAAAAAATTGTCAACTGGCATGGTTATATTTTTTAACAGTTTTACTGAGGTACAGTTTACATACCATAAAATTCACTCACTTTAATAATTCAATGATTTTATAAATAAATTTACTGAAATGTACAATGATCTACATTGTACAAACTTAAATACTCAACTATTTGACAAAATAACACAGAATTACCTTCTAACGAGGAAAGGGTTACTGGGATGTCAGCATCATTCACAGATATATTATTGATATAATCAGAATAAAATTATAATGCTATTTTTAAAAACAAGGATATATGTTGTAGGATTTGTTATGAAACCTACTACTCTTAAATGCTACTCTTAAAAAATGTTCTGAGGTAAACAGCCCCAAATTGAGTAGATAATCTTTATTAAAATATACTCAATTAGGGCTTTTAGACTTTAATAAGGCCAATGAACTCTGAGTTTATGAGAATGGAATTTGGCCTGGTATAAACAAAAATTGCCATCTTTTACTAACTGGAAGTACAGTTTGTTGAAAATACACAAAAAAATGAAATGGAGAAAAATGGTTTATGGACTTTTATGCCTTATTCCCCACACAAAAATTCTTGAGAGGTCAGCCTTCTCTATAGCTTTCTTATTTGTTTTTAAAAAATACCAGCATGAAGACAAAAGAGTCTTAGAATGAAAGTCCTAAAATACCCTTCAGTGGCAACTTTTAAAAAGAATAATAGAAAGAACTAGCCCTTAGAGAAAGTGGCCATTATTTTTTTTATAAATATATCTACATGTTTTCTAAGAGAAATTCCTAACAATCAATAAATACATATCAAATGTATACTATACTCTCAAATGTATATGATACTAAGAGCTATGTGATATAAAAAAATTAGAAGACATGGCTGCCTATCCTCAAGTTGTTATAATCACAAAATTTTACTTTAGAATTTTGGAATCAGAATTGGGGAACAGATTGAAGCAGGATTTAATCTGTAGCTCGAAGATTATTTACAAACCAAGTTAATCACGCTACCTACTTTTCTGTACCCCAGCTCCTCATCTGTGAAATGAGGAGAAAGTAGCATTTACTGAATAAGGTTATTATATGAAGCAAATAAAATAATGTGTCTAAAATTAAAATGTTTAGCAGAATTCCTGGCACATGTAAATAAATATTACCTGCTATGAAAACCAGTTTTCAGATACAGAAACCAAGGTTTAGGGTTGTAAAACACTTGCCCAAGACTACAGAGTGGTGGTAGGTACCTAAATCTTTGTTAGTTTGACTCTGGACCCCATGTTTTTATCCACTAATAAAAAAGGATAACCCTTACAACTTGCATTAAGTGATTTTATCAAGTCAAATGAAATAGTCTTTTAAAATCGCCACCCAGTTAAGTTGCCTTTTATCAAATGCTTCTGGCAAACTATTTTGTGTATATTCCAACGCTAAATCTTTGTAGTTGTTAGATCTTTCTCAAAGCCACAAAGGAAGTCAGTAGCAGAACCAACATTCACTAGAAGTTCTCTTAACCACATAAGCACTTTGAGTTCTCCATCGATGAGCAATTAACATTAAGCAAGCAGCATGTTAATCTGAATTAAACAAACTTCATTTCCATCTCATCCAATATTAGATAAATATCTACCCATCTCATTAAAGAAAAAAAAAAAAGAGTATGCCACTCAAAAATTTTAATAAGTTAATAAAATAATCTGACTAAAATTAAAAATCAAATAACATATTAAAATGGACTAATTTTTAAATAAGGATTTTAAAAATTCAAATAAACTTTCCTCCTAGATAGAAAAAGTAAAGCATCAGACTCAGGAGTGGGGAAATAAGTCTAGAATAGTCAAGTTTAATATCTAACTCTAGAAATTCAAAAGAAGACACAGCATATTCATGGATATTTATAAATCATAACTTACATCCCACAGAACTGAATAAATTATGTTCCTTGCTAGCAAGGCAGTTTAACATTAATATAATATTCTAAATAGTTTTTCATGTTTGAAGAACATTAAAAATAAGCTTAAAATGTAATTATATGACTTATTTTACTCAGCTCACTGTTCATCCATGCTGCTGCTGCTGCTAAGTCACTTCAGTCGTGTCCGACTCTGTGTGACCCCATAGACGTCAGCCCACCAGGCTCCCCCGTCCCTGGGATTCTCCAGGCAAGAACACTGGAGTGGGTTGCCATTTCCTTCTCCATGCCACTCAGGGTTTATCCATGTTGTAGCATCCGTCAGAATTTCCTTCCTTTTTAAGGCTAAATAATATTCCATTGTATGTACATACCTCATTTTGCTTATCTATTTATGGACAAGAATTACTTACACTGGTATGAGCATAGGTATGTAAATATCTCTTTGAGACTATAATCGCAGAACCAGCCCAAACTGGCCCTATCCTGTTTCTAACAAGATACTGAGTTGTTTTTCAGAGACAAACAGAACAAAACCACAAGTCATGCAGCCAAAGCACGCTCAGAAGAGAAAAATTTGACCTCAAGTAACACCCAGAACCAAAGTTTTCCCCCTCCCCGGAATGAAAGGGCCAGATGTGACCAGAACCCTGTCAGAAGTACAGGGTCCATGGTGCAGGAAGATCTGGTTCTGAAGCTGCTGAACCTAATCTCACCACAAATGGACAGGCTCCAAAGCCCTGCCTTGGATACCTGCCCCTCCAGGGCTTCTGCAAACCAACCCTCTTCTAACTCGTGAGCATTCCACCAAACCCCAGAATGAAGAGACAGAATTGAGAGCCATGCCTCCTTGTTTCCTTGCCAGTTAAACCTCACAATAAAGCCCTTTCTCTTCTCAAAAGCTGGTGCCATAGTATTGGCTTATATGCAAATTTGGGCAGCAAGCCCTTTGCTTGATAACAAGACATTATTTTCAATTCTTTTGTGTATATACCTAGAGCAATCAAAATTATAGACAGGAATCAGGTGCTGCCAAGGGCTGGGAGGAAGAAGGAGAAGTTACTATATTTAATGGAAACAGAGTTTCAATTATACAAGATGAAAAGAGTTAGGTTATGGATGTGGTGATGGTTACACAACAATATGAATATATTTAATACTCCATTAACACATTTTTATGCACATGTGCACTCAGTTGTGTCTAACACTTTGCGACCCCACGGACTGTAGCCCGCCAGGCTTCTCTGTCCATGGGATTTCCCAAGAAAGATTACTGGAGTGGGTTGCCATTTCCATTTCCAGGGGATCTTCTCCACCCAGGTATTGAACCGTCATTTCCTGCACTGTAGGCAGATTGCTTACCACTGAGCCACCAGGGAAGCCCTAATACATTTTTAAGAACACTTAAAAATGGTAATGCTATGTGTATTTTACCACAATAAAAAAGTTAATTAAAACAAAGTAAAAATGTTTGTTTATAGCATTATTTTAAAAACTCATTGTACATTCTCCAAAGCTAAGAACCAACTTAAGGCTTATTTTTTACTGTGAATCAACATTATTATTGAGGACACTACTGAGCATCTAACCAGTGCCAGAAAGGGAACAAATGCTATCTCCTTTAATTTCTGCAATTTAACAAAGCAACTATTATTAACTCCATTTTCTAGATTAGGAAACAAATATAAAAAAGTTAATTAACCTGTCTAGGTGACAGAGTTAGTAAATGGATGGAACAAGGATTCAACTTCAGATCATTTTGACCCTTGAGCTCTGTTCTTTTTCTTCAAAATAGTTGCCTTTATCTGTCTGACTTACTTCACTTAGTATGATAATCTCTAGCTCCAGCCATGTTCCTCTTATTTTGATACAGAGACATGCAAACTGAATTTTGCTGCTGATGAATTTAAGCAGTATCACTGATAAACAGAGTGAAAATTTATCAAATCAACAATGAGGACATACTCACCAGGGGAAAAAAGTCTTGGATCTTAAAAGAGTATGTATTTTGGAGTCCTTTACTACAAGCAAAATTAAAATCATGTTTTCTATAGTTAATTTGGTGGAATCAGCTATGTAAGTGGGAGATATACATCAGTCTCAGATTTTAAAAGAACACCATATGTAGTTAAAAATGGTAAAAAATAAATAAATAAAGTTAAACAACTTAAACAAATTTAAACAAAATAAATTATGTTCTGTTTTTCCTTTAGAGTCATTTGCAAGACAAGGAAAGAGGCCTCTGAGGACACTAACCCAGCCAGCATTGCTTGATTCAGCCTCCAAAACTATAAGGAAGCAAATTTCAGTTGTTTATGCTACCCAAGTCTGTACTATTTCCTTATGGCAGCCCTAGCAATGAACACAGCTGACATCCTAAATACTGTTGGCTCAGCTTTGAGGAGCCACAGATCTCAAGATTAGAAGTAAGATGGACCACTTCCCAGAATGTGAGACTGATGTGGAATTCTCTGAGTAGTTTATTGCAAAATAACTACTTTATTTGCTTTGCTTCATGGCATTGTATTTCCTGCTAAAAAGTAACCTTACTCCTTGAGACGGTGCTGCTGGGGGCCGGTTCTAGGCTTAGCACGAACAACACACTACGAGGGGCCAGAAGTGTGACAAACTAGCTCATTCCTCTTCTACTTAGTGCTGAGACCGCTTAACTAAGTCTTCACAACTAAGTCTTTGAAGAGTATGATGCCCACTATAAGACCAGATACTGCAGTTAAATCTGTATAACAATCATAGTTACTCCTAATACCTTATGAATGTTATTTCCTAGCTGATTAATCCCACCTCATTACCAGGTACTTATCTTTCCACTGTAACATGGCAAATAAGATCTCTCTAGATCAAAAGGAAGGAGTAGAGCCAAGATAAGAGCCAAGAGTGAAAGAAACCTAAGACTGAGGTTCCATCATTTACTGCTGGAAGATTTCAATATATGCAATCAGGGCTGTGACACGATTTTACTACTGCCTTATTATAAGCACATCTCCCTATAATAAAGAAATTGTTTATAACAGATCAAAAATATGAGAGAAATGTTTTATTTAGAATAATTCTGAGGAAAAAATTTGAAGAGTAAAAAAACTCTTGTGATACATACATTTAACTAATCAAGATTGAAAGAGCTTTTTAAATGCATTAGACTTTTTATGAAAAGAAGGCAAACCAAATCACAAGATAACACCTCATACTCATTAGGATTGATGACTATTAAAAAAATAAAAAAAAACATAAAATAACAAGAACTGATGAGGATGTGGAGAAAATGGAACCCTAGTGCACCACTGGTGAGAATGTAAAATGGTGTAACTGCTATGGAAAACAGTATGTGGTTCCTCAACAAAATTAAAAATAGAATTACCACATAATCCAGCAATTCAACTTCTGGATATACCTCCAAAAGAATCAAAAGCAGGGATTCACAGAGATATCTGTATGTTCACGTTCACAGCAGTAATACTCATAAGGGCCAAAGAGCAGAAGCAACCTAAGTGTTCATCAAACACGTGCATTACCATATGTAAAAGAGATGACCAGTGTCAAGTTTGATGCAAGAAGCAGGGCACCCAAAGTCAATGCTCTGGGACAACCCAGAGGGATGGGGTGGGGAGGGAGGTGGGAGGGGGATCCAGGATGAAGGGACATATGTATACCTGTGGCTGATTCATGTTGATGTATGGCAAAACCATCACAATACTGTACAATAATTAACCTCCAATTAAAATAAATAAAATTTTAAAAAATCAATGGATAAACAAAATGTGGTATATACACTTTCCTCGTGCTCAGACAGTAAAGAATCTGCCTGCAACGCAGGAGACCCGGGTTCTATTCCTGGGCGTCAGGAGGATCCCCTGGAGGAGGGAATGGCTATCCACTCCAGTATTCTTGCCTGGAGAATTCCATGATGGAGCAGCCTCGTGGGCTACAGTCCATGGGGTTGCAAAGAGTTGGACACGACTGAGTGACTAACACTTACTGAGCTTTAAAAAGGAAATTCTGACACAGGCGACCAACATGGATGAACTTTGAAAACACTGCATTAAGTGAAATAAGCCTGTCACAAAAGGACAAAAACTGTATGATTTTACTTTTAAGAAGGGAAACCTTAGCAAAAAGGCCTTTCTGAGAAACCGGGAGATTTAAGAATTACTGTAGTGAAAGGGTTAAGAATACTTCATGTATTATTATTACAAAATTACCTTTTTTGCTGTAACTCTGAGTTTATTTATTATGAATGGCTTTATCTTTTCACATATTATCTAAGAAACATTTATACTGACATTATCTAACTTTTATATTCACTTGACCCATTGTTTTCTCAAGGAAATTTCAAACACAATCTCTTCCCTTGGCTTTGTGATCTCCTACAGTTACACGATGTCCTTCTGCTGTTTCTAGTCTTCATCTCAAAGTCCCCTTGGTCGACTGATAATTAACATCTGCCCCCACACTTTTATGAAATTAACACCAACAAATTCACCAATGACTTCTATGTTGCTCAATCTAATGGACAGTTTTTTTTTTTGGCCTCTTGGTAAAACATGACACTATTAAAGATTCCTTCTCTTTTGAAACTCCTTTCTTCTTTTTCTTTTTTCTTTTAATTTGGCTGTACCAAATGGCTCCAAGAATATAAGTTCCCCTACCAGGGATCAAACCTGGATGGTGGCAGTGCAAGTGCTGAGTCCTAACCACTGAACTACCAGGGAATTCCCAGTGCTGCCAAGTCTCTTAAACTTTTCAGTCTTTCTGGTAATTCACCTTCAGTCTGCTTTTACAGATCTGCATATTAACCTGGGTTAATCCATGCTGGCTACACAGGCACTAGCCAAATTAAAAAAGCATAAGCACTCTAACACTGTTTAAAGAAAAATGTCTTAGATCTTCTCATCCTGTTTCTTCCTTTATCCTTTGTTCTCTACTAATTTCCAGTGTGTCCCAGGCTTCTTTCTTGTCGGTGTTCACCTCAAATTTCTAGTGTCACATTTGCCCCTTGGGCTTAAAGATAGTTTCATATATCTCTATTATCCCTCTGGTACTACCTAAGGTACCATGTATACTCATCCTCTAAAATAAACAGTCATTGTTTTCCTTTCCCCTCTCAATCTTAGAAATACTATTTCCAATCCAAGTATGCTTTGTAAATCCTAAGGCATTTCTAAGATACACAATCAATCCATTACAAAGTAAAAGACTTAAGCAAATTATTTATTTTTAAATGCATCAAAACAACCAGTTTACCTATTTTTTTCTCTATGAATGACCCAATGTGTTGGGTCTGTGTGTGTGTGTGTGTGTGTGTGTATGTATGTGTGTGTGTTAGTCGCTCAGTCATGTCCAACTCTTTGGGACCCCATGGACTATAGCCCACCAGGCTCCTCTGTCCATGGAATTCTCCAGGCAAGAATACTGGAGTGGGGAGCCATTTCCTTCTCTAGGGATCTTCTAGACCCAAGGATCGAACCCAGGTTTCCTTGATCTCCTGCACTGGCAGGCAGATTCTTCACTGTCTGAGCACCAGGGAAGCCCCACGTATTAGTACATGGATGCTAAGTTCACCTTGACCTAGTCTGGTCCATAAGACGGAAATTTTTATTCAAGCTTTAAGACAGGTCTTCACTCTTCCAAATTATGTGATGCTGTCTGTCGGCAGTATCACCTCAGACAGTTTTCTTTCCTGCTTTTATTACCCCAGTTGTTTCATTTGTTAAAAACTGTCTCTTGGGACAAGACCATCTACCAATAAAATCTTTTGGGGATACTCATTTCAACCAAGCAGACTCATTCTCCTCTCAGAAAAATAAAAGGTAGAAAAAGGTAAATTTAGAAAAACAGAAGAAGAAAGTGAATTGAATTCTAAGGCAAAGATATTTTGTACTTTTGTCGGTTATTTAATATTCTTTTTTAGGCCACCCTGTGAGGCATATATGATCTTGGTTCCCTCGCCAGGGTTCGAATTGGGGCCCCGTGCTTTGGGAGAACTGAGTCTTAACCACTGGACCATCAGGGAAGTACCAACGTTCTTTTCAATTAAATTTAGAAATTTTCTAAAGTTCTATGAAACCAACTAAAAAAATATCTCTTGAATATAATTAACTTTAAATTTTTCAGTCAGAAAGTTTAGGGTATTTAGAAGTGAGTTCTCTAGACCAAGACCAATTTCAATAGGTCATTCTGCTAAGTATAAACCATATGACCTTAGGCAATGACATTATCCCTGTAATCCTACTTTCCAAAGTATAAAGTGGCTGTGATAGTGGAAACCCTCCCTGAACCCATAGGTTATAACAGAAACTGTTATAACAGACTAACAAGTTCTTGAGCTTATCTTACAGAAGAGCAGATAAGGTAACAGCTTCTTAAAAACCCTTCTGCTGACAGCTGACAACCTATTTTCAAGAAGATAAAAGATAATGAAATTATATTTTCAAAGTGCCTAGGGAAAATAACTGTCAACCTACAACCTACACACAGTTAAACAGCAATCAATAATGAAAGCAAAACAACACTTTCAGTCAGAATGAGAGCATTTACCACTAACAGATCTTTGGTAAAAGAACTGCTGAAAATTTTGCTTCATCCCTTATGTTTCTTCTTATAATATTAACATTGACATTTCTCTTCCATCAATAGGTAGGGTCTATGGCGGTGCCCCATCCATCTAGGCAGGTCTGTGACAACAAGGATGACATAATTTGAAGCAATGTCATTAAAAGCAATATACCGACCACCTGATATTTTGGGATGATCTTGGAAACCAACCTTCTGTTTGGGAGGAAGCTGAGCCTACATGGAGATGCTACGTGTTCGTGTTCTAGCTGATAGCCAGCATCAGACAGCCTTAGAGATGACTCCAAATGCTATTTGACCACAACCACACAAGAGATCTCAAGTAAGAACTGCCCTCATGTGTCTAGTCAAGCCCTAAAACCATGAGACAAAATACGTAATTGACTGCTATTCTGTAAGCCAGTAAGTTTTAGGATTTAGAAATAATGGACCTAGAAATGAAGGCTGAGGTAAGGGAAATAACCATCAACTAGATAAAACAGCAAAGTACGGAATTTCTTTTAAGCTAATCTTTTGGTTGGTTTTGCTACTTTTTTCTTTTTGCTTAGTCATACATTCATTAGCTTTAGAGTGAAGGTTCCTCCTGTAAAGTCCAATGGTATCTCAGTTGAATCAAGAGAGAATATTTTCCATATCTCAGCATGAGAAGAGATTAGTACCTCTGTTGGTATAGACAGATATGATCATCACAGCAGGAACTGACCACTCCAGAGACGAGGTAAGACATAGACCTGAGGTGGAATATAGAAATCCACAAGGGATAGGTGTATAAACAATGGGCCCTTCCTAATGAGTCATTCTGTCTAGGTACAGAAGTACCGAAGTTGAAGAATTTGCAATTAAATTTCTGAACATGGAATTCTATTTTAAGTGACTTTTCAGTTGAAAGTTGAAAATACATAGGTATGAAAACTGGATTGGCCTAGGTTATAATAAAATATGTCTGCAACTTCTTTAAAAATTACACACTTATGAAAGAAATTTAATTCCTGATTAAAGGTTCTGAAAATAAGTTAGACTTTCTTTGCTTTGTTTGAGGACAGATGGTTACTTCCACATTAGGCCCTGAGCCTATATATGTAAAGGAAGCATAACAAATACATCTTAATTGAATGGAACACACTGGACTGAAGAATGTTTCTACATACAAACTACTTTATAGGATCACATCTACTTCTTGTAATCTTTTACAATTATTTCCAAACAATCTGGAAGAACTGTTGAATTTTTGAAAATAAGGATAGTAATCACAGGACTTCCCTGGCAGTCCAGTGTTTAGAACTCCATGTTTCCACTGCAGGGAGCATGGGTTTAGTCTCTGGCCGGCCAACTGAGATCCCTCATGCCACAAGGCATGGCCAAAAAAAAAAAAAAACAAACACCAATAGCAATCATGTAGTATGATGGTCCTATGGTACAGAGGCACACCACGATACAGGAAATTTCGAAACATTAAAAATCCTTTTTTCCTTCGCCAGATATCCCATTTTCTCTCCTTTGCTCTTCTAGTCCTTCCAATAGCACTGAAATTAAACTGTGTATATTAAATTTTGTTTGAAATGGCTAAAGTGGCTCCTGTTTTCCTTACTGAGCAATGCCTGAAACAGTATTTTGTTACCAGGAGAAGAGTTACTCAGTTTAATAGTGGAGAAACCAGCACCACTTATTTCCCTTTATTCTTGGATCTACATATTCTAAGGGAGAAATGGCACCATACATAGCTGTTTGTCCCTCTTTGTTTCATACATTAGCTAGGACAGCACCCTAACTTCATAGGTTACAACTGGTATGTGAAATAAGTCTTTTACAGTGTTTACCAAGCTAGTTCCTTAGATTAGTATATGATAAAGTCAGTGAATTCCATGTAGCCAGAGCTGTACCTCTTTTGCTGAAAAACTAGTTTCTTAGTTTTGTACTGGCTATCAAGACAGTGGCCAAGAAATTCCTTAAATCAACAGATGGAGTTGCAGATACAAATACTGCAGTGCTGCTGCTGCTGGTGCTGTCACTTCAGTCATGTCTGACTCTGTGCAAACCCACAGACGGCAGCCCACCAGGCTCCCCCGTCCCTGGGATTCTCCAGGCAAGAACACTGGAGTGGGTTGCCATTTCCTTCTCCAGTGCATGAAAGTGAAAAGTGAAAGTGAAGTCACTCAGTTGTGTCCGACTCAGCGACCCATGGACTGCAGCCTATCAGGCTCCTCCATCCGTGGGATTTCCCAGGCAAGAGTCCTGGTGTGGGTTGCTACTGCCTTCTCGAAATACCGCAGTGAGAGAAGTTAATTCCATATTTTAAAGAAGTGTCTATTCCAGTGAAGACAAATTACTGCCGCCTTCATGATGGAAGGGATCATCACTGCCACTGTGGTTTGATGATCCCTTAGGGAATAGTGCCTTTTAGGATGCCTCTTCTGTTTGAAATTTGCCTCTTCTGTTGGAAATTTGGGCTCTCAACAGTGGTAGTAGCCAGAGCAGCCTTAATGAGAAGAAGTCCCACATTTGAGTTCAAGTTGGTTGAGAGCCCAGGCTGCCACTGTCCCTTTGCATATCAGCTCACTGACCAAATACTCGGGTGGGTAGGTGAAAAGGCTGATTGATATCCACAGGACAGCTGATCTTGTCCATTTGATTACTGACAGTCTCCTCTGCAGTAGGTAGCCTCTGATGAGCATTCACATGGGACACAAATACTCTCATACTCTATGCCCATCATACCTCTATGTGCCCATTACACATCTCTTCTCCAGACTTTCCTGTCACTAAAACAAAGCGACAGCAGCAGCAGCAGGGATTAGTATTAACTCAGATCTAGTAACCTCCTGCTGCTGCTACTGCTGCTAAGGCGCTTCAGTCGTGTCCGACTCTGTGTGACCCCATAGATGGCTGCCCACCAGGCTCCCCCGTCCCTGGGATTCTCCAGGCAAGAACACTGGAGTGGGCTGCCATTTCCTTCTCCAATGCATGAAAGTGAAAAGTAAAGTGAAGTCGCTCAGTCATGTTCGACTCTTAGCGACCCCATGGACTGCAGCCCACTCCGTCCATGGGATTTTCCAGGCAAGAGTACTGGAGTGGGTTGCCATTGCCTTCTCCTAGTAACCTCCTAAAAAGTATATTTCACTTTTTCTAGGATAGAGTCACCCTGATAAATGAATGCAAATCCTTTTACAGAAGATACTACCTTGTACTCCAATGTGGGGCTTATCAGGCCCACCTGCCAATATGTGGGTTTGATCTCTGTCGGGAAGAGTCTCTGAAGGAGGGCATGGCAACCCATTCCAGTATTCTTGCCTGGAGAATCCCACGGACAGAAAAGCCTGGCAGGCTACAGTCCATAGGGTCACAAAGACTCGGACATGACTGAAGTTGACTTAGCATGCATGCGGGCACATACTCCAATGGTGTACAAAAGTACTCACACTTTTTCATCTAGTTATCAAAAGTTTAAATAAAATATGTATAAAATACAATCTTTAATATAAAAATATATTTTTGATGACTCTATTTATTTTAGCTCAACAATTAAGTTGGGGAAAATATATAGCTATGTGGTTGTCAAAAACTAATCTAGCTTAATGTTAGCAAAAAATAAATATTAATTGGAAAATTTACAACTTATAGTTCCAGTTACATTATTATTACAGGTAAGTATATGTTGATTCTTGAAGATTTATGCCTTATTCACAAGGACTGGACCATCAGAATGTAACATAATTCCAGGGGTTTCCAATGTATAGTAAATATTTATTATCTTCTATGTAAAAAACATTGTCCTGAGTTGGACTCAACCTCTTATATTACTGGAAACAGTTTTACTGATTGCATCACCTCTCACAATGGGTAGATGGTGTGGCCGAGTACAGTGTTAAAAGTTCTTTAGAGGCACAAGTGGATATTTCTCAAAATAGATTGAGACTAATCCTAGAGTCTAGGTTACACTCTAACTTTAAACCTTTTGTACAACTTTATAACGAGGAATTAGAACTGATCATCTGCCTTTATCCATACATTCACTATACACTTACTACTTAAGTTAAAATTATTATGATCTCCCTTACTGAGTACCTTTGATTCCCCCTAAACCCCACCATTTCCTTTATTCTACTTATATTTAATCCCACTGATTTAGTCAGTCATTTATCCCATCTGCTTCTCTGAAAACTGGAGTGGTTGGTAGTTTTAGCACTTCTTAGAAGACTTGATAGCAGGGAATTTTCAGTAAATATCAGATCAGTAAGTCATTAGGTAGAAATAACCAGTTATAAAACAAAAGGAAAATGTTAAAATATTGATTTTAAATGAAAACAACTCTATAAACAAATTATTTATCTCCAAGAAGTCATCTTCCTTTATATTTGACTATTTGATTCTGGTGTGATCAAAAAGTTTGTAATGGGAAATATATAGCTTCATCACTGTTAATAGAACTGGATTTTATTGACTAAAACAAAAGAACATTAACACCGAGAAATGCTTTAGGGGTAACAGGAATAACTGGCATTACAACGCTGATATTTAGGATAAAAATAAAGGTCCTTATTGCCTATTCTTGAATTACAAATGCTAGGAAGCACACATAAGAGCTTCAGATATTTAAAATGAAATTAGTTATTTTAAAACATAAGTCATGGATGATCTATTACCTTCAATAGCATTAAAGAGAAAGGTTAAATAAATATCAGCTGGTGCTGGATAATTCAGTCAGACTGATATGTGGATGGACATGGAACAAAAGACTGGTTCCAAATAGGAAAAGGAGTACGTCAAGGCTGTATATTGTCACTCTGCTTATTCAACTTTTATGCAGAGTACATCATGAGAAATGCTGGGCTGGAAGAAACATGAGCTGGAATTAAGACTGCCGGGAGAAATATCAATAACCTCAGATATGGCTGAAAGCAAAGAAGAATTAAAGAGCCTCTTGATGAAAGTGAAAGAGGAGAGTGAAAAAGTTGGCTTAAAGCTCAACATTCAGAAAATGAAGATCATGGCATCTGGTCCCATCACTTCATGGCAAATAGACGGGGAAACTGGCTGACTTTATTTTTTTGGGCTCCAAAATCACTGCAGATGGTGACTGCAGCCATGAAATTAAAAGATGCTTACTCCTTGGAAGAAAAGCTATGACCAACTTAGATAGCATATTAAAAAGCAGAGACATTATTTTGTCAACAAAGGTCCGTCTAGTCAAGGCTATGGTTTTTCCAGTGGTCATGTATGGATGTGAGAGTTGGACCATTAAGAGGGCTAAGCGCAGAAGAATTGATGCTTTTGAACTGTGTGGTGTTGGAGAAGACTCTTGAGAGTCCCATGGACTGCAAGGAGATCCAACCAGTCCATCCTAAGGGAAATTGGTCCTGGGTGTTCACTGGAAGGACTGATGTTAAAGCTGAAACTCCATATTTTGGCCATCTGATGCGAAGAGCTGACTCGTTTGAAAAGACCCTGATGTTGGGAAAGATTGAAGGCAGGAGGAGAAGGGGATGACAGAGGATGAGATGGTTGGATGGCATCAATGACTCAATGGACATGAGTTCGGGTAAACTCTGGGAGTTGGTGATGGACAGGGAGGCCTGGCATGCTGTGGTACATGGAGTTGAAAGAGTCAGACACGACTGAGCGACTGAACTGAACTGCTATGTGGATACCACAAATTTTGTCAGCTAATTTAATATAAATTTTACTATACATTTGATATGTTATGTTAAAGTTTATCAAACTATAATAGAGATACCACAAAAAGCTTTTACTCTTTTTATTTTATATAAGACATGTCTTCTTATATAGCAAGAGTGTGCTTATATTCCTTAAGTCTCAGTCATTCCCATTAGATCTCATCTTGCCTTCTACTAAACCTAATTTAGACAGCTGATACAGAGAAATTAGAATTAATCAATTAATGATAACATAGGATCCCAAAAAGCAATTTGGGCAAATTATTGGAGGTTCCATCATCTGTTCTAGACATAATTACCATTTTTATCTCCTCAATATGTTTGTCCAGTCTTTCTCCTTCCTCCTGATTTTATTCTTTACCCATTTCTTAGCTTGTACTCTCTCTTCTGTATCTTTATGGATACTCTACATTATCTATTCATCTAATGTCATAATGTAGTACTATCAGAACCATTTAGCCCTAAAAGAAGTTGCCCTCCATCAGACAGACTATACTCACTCAGTTATTTGACAGCTCCCCCACGTTTTTTGTTTTTTACTATCTACCATGCTCAGAGGTTAAAGCGTCTGCCTCTAATGTGGGAGACCTGGGTTCGATCCCTGGGTCGGGAAGATCCCCTGGAGAAGAAAATGGCAACCCTCTCCAATATTCTTGCCTGGAGAATCCCATGGACAGAGGAACCTGGTGGGCTACAGTCCACGGGGTCGTAAAGAGTTGGACACGACTGAGCAACTTAACTTTAACTTTCACATTCATGTGTGATACAGGTATAGATCTAGATATAGGAAAGTAAAACAAACAAACAAACAAACAAAAAGTAAGTAAATTTCCTGCCCTAAAAGTGTCAAAATTAGGGAGCTGAATATGAAATAAACTATGAAAGTTAAGTGCAAAATGATGGCATGGAGGGTGAAGCCACTAAAGCCATTCATTTTAAAATAAAAGATGTATTATTTTCTCATATACTGACTGATACACTTGGTGACGGACAGGACATGGGGTACATGAAAAATTTGATAAAGAGGTGCATTGATATCTGGGGAGTTGTGGAAACTCTAATGGAGGACGGGAGGTGAAGTCTAATTATCTAAGGCCAGGTAGCTCAGTGGTAAAGAATCCGTCTGCCAATGCAGGAGAAGCAGGAAATGTTGGATCGATCCCTAGGTTGGGAAGATCCCTTGGAGGAGGAAAGGCAACCCACTCCAGTATTCTTGCCTGGAAAACCCATGGACAGAGGAGCCAGGCGGGCTACAGTCCATGGGGCTGCAGTCAGACGCGACTGAGCACCTAAATGTGCCACACGCACACACGCAAAGGCCAAGCCTCAAAAAAGTAGGTCAGACCTAAACTTGGATAAACCGCTCCACTCTACATAAGGAAAAATTTTTTTATCAACAGCTGATCATCTTGCCAAAGGAACGCATTGGTTATAGCAAACACCCTCTTCCAGCAACACAAGAGATGACTCCACACATGGACATCACCAGATGCCCAATACTGAGATCAGATTGATTATATTCTCTGCAGCCAAATATGGAGAAGCTCTATACATTCAGCAAAAACAAGACCAGGAGCTGACTGTGGCTCAGATTATGAACTCCGTACTGCCAAATTCAGACTTAAATTGAAGAAAGTAGGGAAAACCACTAGACCACTCAGGTATAACCTAAATCAAATCCCTTACAATTATACAGTGGAAGTGACAAATAGATTCAAGGGATTAGATCTGACTGACAGAGTGCCTGGAGAACGATGGACGGAGGTTTGTAACATTGTACAGGAGACCGTAATCAAGACCATCCCCAAGAAAAAGAGATGCAAAAAGGCAAAATGGCTGTCTGAGGAGGCCTTACAAATAGCTATGAAAAGAAGAGAAGTGAATGCCAAAGGAGAAAAGGAAAGATATACCCATTTGAATGCAGAGTTCCAAAGAATAGCAAGGAGAGATAAGAAAGCCTTCCTCAGTGATCAGTGCAAAGAAATAGAGGAAAACAATAAAATAAGAAAGACTAGAGATCTCTTCAAGAAAATGAGTGATACCACGGGAACATTTCACGCAAAGATGGGCACAATAAAGTACAGAAATGGTATGGACCTATCAGAAGCAGAAGATATTAAGAAGAGGTGCCAAGAATACATAGAAGAACTATACAAAAAAGATCTTGATGACCCAGATAATCACAATGGTGTGATCATTCACCTAGAGCCAGATATCCTGGAATGTGAAGTCAAGTGGACCTTAGGAAGCATCAGGACGAACAAAGCTAGTGAAGTTGATGGAATCCCAGCTGAACTACTTCAAATCCTAAAAGTTGATGCTGTAAAAGTGCTGCACTCAATATGCCACCAAATTTGGAAAACTCAGCAGTGGCCACAGAACTGGAAAAGGTCAGTTTTCATTCCAATCCCAAAGAACAGCAATGCCAAAGAATGTTCAAACTACTGCGCAATTGCACTCATCTCACACGCTAGCAAAGTAATGCTGAAAATACTCAAAGCTAGACTTCAACAGTATGTGAACTGTAAACTTCCAGATGTTCAAGCTGGATTTAGAAGAGGCAGAGGAACCAGAGATTAAATTGCCAACATCCGCTGGATCATAGAAAAAGCAAGAGGATTCCAGAAAAACATCTACTTCTGCTTCACTGACGACTCTAAAGCTTTTGACGATGTGGATCACAACAAACTGTTGAAAATTCTTCAAAAGATGGGAGTAACAGATCACCTTACCTGCCTCCTGAGAAGTCTGTATGCAGGTCAAGAAGTAACAGAACCAAACATGGAACAATGGACTGGTTCCAAATTGGGAAAGGAGTATGTCAAGACTGTATATTGTCACCTTGCGTATTTAACTTATATGCAGAGTACATCATGTGAAATGCCAGGCTGGATGAAGCACAAGCTGGAATTGAGACTGCCAGGAGAAATACCAATAACCTCGGATATGCAGATGACACCACCCTTATAGCAGAAAGGAAAGATGAACTAAAGAGCCTCTTGGTGAAAATGAAAGAGGAGAGTGAAAAAGCTGGCTTAAAACTCAACATTCAAAAAACGGAGATTATGGTATTCAGTCCTATCACTTCATGGCAAATAGATGGAGAAACGATGGAAACCATGACAGACATTATGTTTCTGGGCTCCAAAATCACCGCAGATGGTGACTGCAGCCATGAAATTAAAAGATGCTTGCTCCTTGGAAGAAAAGCTATGAACAATCTAGACAGAATATTAAAAAGCAGAGACATTACTTTGCTAACAAAGGTCCATTTAGTCAAAGCTATGATTTTTCCAGTAATCATGTACGGATGTGAGAGTTGGACTATAAAAGAGCTGAGTGCCAAAGAATTGATGCTTTTGAACTGTGGTGTTGGAGAAGACTCTTGAGAGTCCCTTGGACTGCAAGGAGATCCAACCAATCAAACCTAAAGGAAATCAGTCCTGAATATTCATTGGAAGGACTGATGTTGAAGCTGAAACTCCAATATTTTGGCCACCTGATGTGAAGATCTGACTCATTTGAAAAGACCCTGATGCTGAGAAAGATTGTAGGTGGGAGGAGAAGAGGACGACAGAGGATAAGGTGGTTGGATGGCGTCACTGACTCAATAGATATGAGTTTGAGTAAACTCTGGAAGTTGGTGATGGACAGGGAGGCCTGACATGCTGCAGTCCATGGGATCACAAAGAGTCAGACACAACTGAGCAACTGAATTGAACTGAACTATAGTCTATGGGGTCGCAAAGAGCTGGACACGACTGACCGACTGAATTGGACTGAACTGAACATCTTGCCCACAGCAATGAGTTGAGATGCTGAAAAGTCACTAATTTTTAGGTCTTTATTTTCCACATCTTTCAATAAACTTTTGTTTCAGCAATTAACTTAACCTATAAAACAGCCTAAAGAATGTTATCTTTGTATCAAATGAAGAATCTTTTCTAAATAACCTTTCTAAAATCTCAGGTTGGCTATCAAAACAGATAATATTAAGTTAATAAAATTTTCTCTCAAATACAACTCCATACTCTTTGAAGCTACTATCATTATCAATTAGTAGGATTGATAGATATAAAGTGTTACTCACTCAGTCGTATTCGACTCTTTGCAACCCCATGGAACTGTAGCCCACCAGGCTCCTCTGTCCATGGGATTCTCCAAGGCAAGAATACTGGAGTGGGTTGCCATTTCCTCCTCTGATAGATATAAAAAACTGCTGTAATTGTAGGATTCTTTATCCCTGGAATTATGCATGGCTATATCAGTGCATGTTTTGTTCTTATGTTAAAATGGGGTAAGAGAGTAATAGGAAAATTATTTCTTTTGAGACTTAATAAGAAAATGTATATGTAAATAACACACACACAACCTCAAGCTTTGTGACTGGATTTTAATTGTTTTGGAAAACCAGCTCTATAAAGTATTTCAAACCAAAGCCACAGGAATGTAATGGATGTTACAAAGGTTTTGAAGATTATTAAGCATTTGAAGATGATAAAAATTAATCATCTTCCTTTTCTAAATTCAAGCAGAAGTCTCCTTTTCCAAAATCATATTCTATGATCACAAATGAATGCCCATACAAGATAAGATTATGTCCAAGGCACCATTTGGTACTCAGTCTATATTTAAAAACCACCAAATCAAATATGACAGCTAAAAAAAAAATCTAAGCTTAAGAGATAAAAAATTAAACTTTGGATACCCCGTCACAGAAAAAAATTCCCTCTGCAGAAAGTGCCAAGTTATTTATAACTCTCCCATAAGACTCCAAATATGAGACTGAGAAAACATTCATTATTTCAACCACTTCATCCATAGATACATGAGCTAGAAATCCAGAGTTCATGAAATTGACACAGAAATACAGAATTTTACATATTAAATCAAGTGATAAAATGAATATTCACACGAGCACGATCTAGTTATAGTTTTGAATTCAAAGGCTACAGTTGGGTTTTTTTTCCTTTTTAATAATTTCAACCTTTTTTATAAATAAGGTAGATTATATGATTAAAAATCCAGGTCGATTACAATTTCCTAGCCTCACTCTCCCCCTGTCCTCTCAGCTTCTAAACTAAGCAGATCACCACCTACTTCACAAACACAAAAACACACATTCATTGTTGTTTTGAGTATTATCTTTCAGGTTGAAGCTGCACACATTTATAGTATGCCTCAGATTTGCATTACATGACTGGTTTAGTTAACTTTGTAGAGGTGTCGATTTAAGCACAGGACATGTAATGTTTTTTTATTAATGTATAAGTAGAAGTTTTCTTAGTTCTAGTATTTGCCATATGACTCTAATTAATTTTTCACTCCAAGTGAAGCTTTATAATTTTCATATCCTCAGCAAAAGGTTTTTGTTATCTTGAGAATGACTTGACCAATCTAGACATAAATTCACTACACTATAAAATGAGACTAGATAGTACTGACCTAAAAAATAAATCTTACAACACTTTTGTCTATATGCAAAGAATATTGACTGATTCACTAGTGTTTATATAAGAAAATATTAACAAAAGTGCTGAAATTAACCCTATAAACATATAAAAGGAAAGATAAGAAAGAAGCAATTTCTAAACCAAATAAGTTAGCTAAGTTCACTCTCGTACACAAGAAAAAAGTGTGCATAAAGTGCAGAAATCAGCAATATTCCCATTCCTTCAACTTTTACCAAATTAGGTATTCTGCACCCAACTATATAATTGTGTGGACAACTGCTAACACCAATATTTTCAATCTTAACTCACCATAATGATGCTTCGAATTCTATCAAAGTTAAATTATACAGTTAAATATTTCAAATTAAACATCTCAGCTTTAAAGAAAAAATAAAAACTAACACTTATAAATATGTTACAGTTTAAAAAGATTTTCACATACATCATGTGAAGAAGGCATGAGTTACTCTAAGAAAAGAAACAGTAGCTTAGCTAGGGTAGATGACATTAGTGAAGGCAGCTACAAACTCAGTTCAACAAACACATTTTCATTCACTTCTTTAACTGAAGGACTTGATTAACAGGTTATTTATTACCAGTTCCTAAAATAACACCATAAATGATCTGCTCTAAAAAGAGATGTGAGTTCAATCTCTGGATCAAGAAGATCCCCTGGAGTAGGAAATGGCAACCCAGTCCACTATTCTTGCCTAGAGAATCCCATGGACAGAGAAGCCTGGCAGGCTATAGGGTTCATACAGGGTTGCAAAGAGTTGGACACAACTGAAGTGACTTAGCAGAGCACAATAAAAAGAAACAGAGCTGACATACATTCACTGAGCATATAGCTCAAAAAAAGAAACTATTTCATTTTAGCAAGCATCCAAAATGCTAATGAATTTGTAGTCATTACAAATTTGAGTGTATTTTTCAATGTTTACACTGAACTTACTTTAAAAGATTTTAAGACCACATAACACTTGACAAAACAATATAATTATTAACTTTTAATACACTTTGATTCAAATGTCCATTGTCTTACAGTTAAAAAAACCTTGCAATTTCAGTAGTTTCTGTTGATTAATGAATAATTAAACCGGCAAACTTTTTATTCATAATGCCCTCTGCTGGTAGCTCAAGAAGTTCTGATATACTTACTACAGGAGGTTGGATTAATTTTTTTAAATGTGTTCCTGTACCAATTGCATATAAATCTCTTGGAAAGTTTGTTAAAAATACAACTTGTCTTCTCTACAAAATATCTACAGATATTGAAGTGATTTCAGTAGTCTGAGATAGGATCTAGAACTCTGCTTTAATAAGCAGAGAATCACTGGCTTCATTAGTTATACCAATACCCAATTTTTGAAGCACAGTAACTTAATGAAAAGCTCTAGGAAGGCATTGCTATGCTTCTTTTATAGACAGAGACTGAGGCTCAAGACAATTTATCCCAGGTCACATGCTGAAAACCAGCAGAGCAACCAATACTTCCTTATTCCTGGAGGTATGTACACTTAGAGGAAAGAGTAACAAAACTTAACCAGCTTTAAAATTCTAGTGTTTATTTCTTTAGATACGGTTTTTGAAAGCTGTACACGCTACACCTTCTCAAACATGACTGCACATAAGAATCACCACGGGAGTGAACAAAAATGCTTACACACAGGTCCCACTCCTAGCGATTCAGATGGAATAGGTTTAGGGTTAGTGCCCGGCCTTTTTTTCTTTTTTTAAGCTCCCAGGTGATTGTAATTGGCCACTAGGGCTGAGCACCATTTAGGCCCATTGGTGCTCAACCTTCAGTGTGCACAGAATCAGGACACAGACCACTAGGCCCAACCCCCAGAGTTTTCAATTCAGTAGGCAGGGCAGGGTTTGAGAATCTGCATTTTTAACAAGTTCCAGGTGGCTATGATGAGGTTGGTTCTGTGTCCACACTCTGACAACAAGTGGTTAAGCAACTGGCTAGTGGTCCTCAACACCTGCCTACACATTAGAATCACTTGGAGAAATTTTTTAAATTGTGATAGCCAGGCACACCCTCAGAATCAGAATCTCTGGGGTGGGGTCCAGGGGACAATATGTTTAAAGCTTCTAAAATTAAGAAGGGTCTCTACAGCAAAGTCTATAAAACTTACCAAAGGATGTATAGTGATTTTCTCAGTGGGTAATATAGTCCACAGAATTTCCATAGCTTTTTGGACTATAAACACGTCTCTCGTGGCACAGAACAGCTCTGGATGTGTGAAATACTAGCCAACAGGATAAAGTGGAAACTGCTTTATGAAGCTGAAAAGACATTTCCCTCCAACCCCCATCCAGTCTCATCTTTTGCCAAACCCTCCCTCCCTCCACTGCCTGTGCTCCTATTAAAATATTAGTAACTCTCTATTGTAACTATCTGTTTTAATGTGACTGTTAGCACTATTTCTGCAAGCTCATTGGAGTCAGAGATTGCTTCTCATTTATCTTTGATTCCCCAGAGCCTAACATGATGCCAAGCACAGGTGGTGCTCAACAAACATTTGTTGAGTAATTGAAGTCAGATTAATATCTCTACTTTCTATAGAAAAGATAATACGTCAAGCATGGCTTTTATGCAGTGTAGCATGTGAAACATCTTTTACACAGCTAAAATCAGAACTGAGTATTTCTTCTTCATAGAGCTACTTTTAGGTAATATTGCCTTAAATTTAAAAAAAAAGATGATATTTAACTTGGGATCTGTCCCTTCAGTCATTAGTAACTTAAGAGTAGCAAAAAGCTTTGGTAACCTTTCATTCTAAGAATTATATTAGCCAAGTGATCCAAAAAGAGGTACAAATGCTTTGCACATTAATGAGATGATGTTTCCAAAAACTCTTAAAAAGAAATAAGCAAAATCAAAAATTGCTATTGTTTTAAAAATCCAAGTTTTTAAAACTTTGACTTGTTAAAATCACATCAGCTTTTGGTTTTGTTTTTTAATTGGTAAAGAACAGCATTCTTCTCAGAGCAAGCTGTATGTCTAATTCAGATCAAACAATTTTGGCATATAAAAAAAAAATAACTGCAAGTATTCTCCTTTAATGCCAAAAAAGAAAACATCTGACTTTATACTACAAAGATGGCATAGTCAATTCTATACCTTTCTAGAACTATGTTTTCTATATACTTCATAAATATTTAATAATCACATACAAATCAAGTCTCAAAGCACCAAAAGACTAAGTTGCTCCTCAAACATTCTCAGTTTGCAGTACTGTGAGACTGTATTGGATGAAATCAACCATATTAACAAACATTACCATGTTTTTTCTTTTAAAGGGCAGTGATAATTACCTTAACATATACTACTTTTTATTCTGGAGGAGGAAATGGCAAACCACGCCAGTATTCTTTGCCTGGAAAATTCCATGGACAAAGGAGCCTGGTGTACAGTACAAGGGGTTGAAAAGAGTCAACACAACTGAGCGACTGAGCACTCACACACATTCAACACGTAATTACTGAGTGCCCATTATGTACTGGTGAAGACTCTTAACAGTCCCTTGAATTGCAAGGAGATCCAACCAGTTCATCCTAAAGGAAATCAGTCCTAAATATTCATTGGCAGGACTGATGCTGAAGCTGAAACTTCAATACTTTGGCCACCTGATGCAAAGAACTGACTCATTAGAAAAGACCCTGATCCTGGGGAAGATCGAAAGCAGGAGGAGAAGGGGATGACAGAGGATGAGGTGGTTGGATAGTATCACCGACTCGATGGACATGAGTTTGAGCAAGCTCCGGATGTTGGTGATGGACAGGAAAGCCTGGTGAGCAGAAGTCCATGGGGTTGCAAAGAGTCAGACATGACTGAGAAACTGAACTGAACTGAACATTATGTGTCAGGCACTATTCTTGGAGCTACAGTTATGCAGTAAAGAAAAGTTCCTTATGAAGCCTACAATCTAGCCAATTTTTTTCTAGAAAGGAAAAAAGTAGATACATTTTTGTGGTCCAGATGATCAACTGAAGTAGGCATTCTCTGCAACAGAGGGAGACGAGTTCAATCTAAGAGCTACTAGTTTATGAAACTTGCCGGAAGACTCCCAGCAACTCTGATAAAGCCAATAAGCCTAAAAGAAAGAGTAAAGTAAGAAATAAATGAAATCTTGAAATTAAGTAGTATTTACCTCTGAATTCCTTCCAGAATATCTTTAACAGCTGCCATTAACTTTTGAAGATATACAAATGCTTCTTCAAATGATGCTATCTTTGAAGACGTCAGAGTTGAATTTGAATCCAACCTTTGAAACACATCCATGCTAAAATAGAAAGAAAAAAAATGCTCATAGGTACACACGCAAATTTACTGTAATTCAAGTATTTTGACTTCTAATGTATAAAATAATGTTTGTAACTTACAGCTCATAATGTTCATCAGTTTAAATGAGAAATAAATGTCCAGACATCCATTCATGCAAAGAATAGGGGTCAACAACTATATAGGTCTAATGGAAAGTAATACTGTAAAAACTGTGAAGAATGTTTCACTCTAAGAGACCATAAGAGATAGAAGGGAAGTAATGCTATCAATCCATATTCAAGTCAGTATGTAAGTAATGACCGTACTCCCATATACAAGGATGAAGAAAAAAAAATCAACATCAGATTTAGACTTTGCTGAAACTGGATGTTATAAATGTTCATACACTTTGTTCTGATAATTTCAATTTTAGAAACAGGCACAATTAATAACCACCTCAATGTCCAACAATATTTTTAAAAAGTATTAAGTAGTAAATTAGCAACCTGATGAAATACCAAATTACTGTTAAGATGATGCTTATGCCATCTATGAAACAGAAAAATTAAGGTAAACAAAATGTACTCATATAACATAAAAACAACCATATAAAAACTCAAAACATATGCTGTATGGGTTGAACACTGCCCACCCCCAAATTCATGTTCACCCACAACCTCAGAATGTGACCTTATTTAAAACACGATTTTTGCATATGTAAGTTAAGTTAAAATGAGGTCATGCTGGGTTAGGGTAGACACTACCCTATGTGAAGACAAAGGTAGAGACTGGACTGGAGTGATATATCTACAAATACGGCTGGCAGCTACTAGAAGCTGGAGACAGTCATGGAATAGATTCTCCCTCAGAACCTCCTAAAAGAACCAACTCTGCAGACACCTGGATTTCAGACTTTCTAGTCTTCAGACTGTGACTGAATAAATTTCCGTCATTTTATTTTTCAATATTTTTATTGAAGCATAGTTAATTTAGAATGTTGTGTGCATTTCTGCTGTACAGCAAAGTGATCCAGTTATACATATATATGTACATTCTTTTTTAATATTCTTTTCCATTAAGATTTATCATAAGATACTAAACAATAGTTCACTGTGCAATATAGCAGGACCATGTTGTTTATCCTTTCCTTATATAACCTAATCCCAGCCTCTTAAGGTTGTGCATAAGTGCTCTAGGACTTCCCAGGTGGCTCAGTGGTAAAGAATCTTCCTGCCAAGCAGGAGACAAGGGTTTGATCCCTGAGTCACGAAGATCCCCTGGAGGAGGAAATGGCAATCCACTCCAATATTATTGTCTGGGAAATCCCATGGACTGAAGAGCCTAGCAGGCTACAGTCCAAAGGGCTGCAAAGAGTCAGACACGACTTAGTGACTAGTACTCAGAGTAGTTTTATATGAAAAATAGTGCATGGTCCACCAGATTTTCAAATAAACATCTCTATGTGAAAGGCTCAAACATGAATATGTTGAGAAGTGACTCTGGTTCTACAGTGATTCTGGTACACAATCAGGCACAGCAAACAATGAAGTAGTTTAAAAACTATACAATGATAAAGTAATTACAAGCATTTTCACTTACTGAAGGACTATAATATAAAGTGTATTATCCAGAAATTAACAAGAGCTCTGTAACATCCAACACAAACGCATGTATATTACAGGTCACTTGTAAACCACATAAAGTATTCAAATATTTTCTAAATAAAAGAAAGATTAAAATATCTTAAATATTGTATTTATTCCTGAACCCCCCTCCTACCTCCCTCCCCATCCCATCCCTCTGGGTCATCCCAGCGCACCAGCCTGAGCACCCTGTATCATGCATCAAACCTGGACTGGTGATCTGTTTCATATATGATAATATACATGTTTCAATGTCATTCTCCCAAATCATCCCACCCTCACCCTCTGCCACAGAGTCCAGAAGACTGTTCTATACATCTGTCTCTCTTTTGCTGTCTCGCATACAGGGTTATCGTTCAGTTCAGTTGCTCAGTCATGTCCGACTCTTTGCAACCCCATGAATCGTGGCATGCCAGGCCTCCCTGTCGATCACCAACTCCAGGAGTTCACTTAAACTCACATCTATCGAGTTGGTGATGCCATCCAGCCATCTCATCCTCTGTCGTCCCCTTTTCTCCTGCCCTCAATCCCTCCCAGCATCAGAGTCTTTTCCAATGAGCCAACTCTTCGCATGATGTGGCCAAAGTACTGGAGTTTCAGCTTTAGCATCATTCCTTCCAAAGAACACCCAGGGCTGATCTCCTTCAGAATGGACTGGCTGGACCTCCTTGCAGTCCAAGGGACTCTCAAGAGTCTTCTCCAACACCACAGTTTAAAAGCATCAATTCTGAAGTGCTCAGCTTTCTTCACAGTCCAACTCTCACATCCATACATAACTACTGGAAAAACCATAGCCTTGACTAGACGGACCTTTGTTGGCAAAGTAATGTCTTTATTTTTCAATACACTATCTAGATTGGTCATAACTTTTCTTCCAAGGAGTAAGCATCTTTTAATTTCATGGCTGCAGTCACCATCTGCAGTGATTTTGGAGCCCCCCCTCAAAAAAAGTCTGACACTGTTTCCACTGTTTCCCCATCTATTTGTCATGAAGTGATGGGACCAGATGCCATGATCCTCGTTTTCTGAATGTTGAGCTTTAAGCCAACTTTTTCACTCTCCTTTTTCACTTTCATCAACAGGCTTTTTAGTTCCTCTTCAATTTCTGCCATAAGGGTGGTGTCATCTGCATATCTGAGGTTATTGATATTTCTCCTGGTAATCTTGATTCCAGCTTGTGCTTCCTCCAGCCCAGTGTTTCTCATGATGTACTCCGCATATAAGTTAAATAAGCAGGGTGACAATATACAGCCTTGAGGTACTCCTTTTCCTATTTGGAACCAGTCTGTTGTTCCATGTCCAGTTCTAACTGTTGCTTCCTGACCTGCATATAGGTTTCTCAAGAGGCAGGTCAGGTGGTCTGGTATTCCCATGTCTTTCAGAATTTTTCACAGTTTATATTGATCCACACAGTCAAAGCTTTTGGTATAGTCAATAAAGCAGAAATAGATGTTTTTCTGGAACTCTCTTGCTTTTTCGATGATCCAGCGGATGTTGGCAATCTGATCTCTGGTTCCTCTACCTTTTCTAAAACCAGCTTGAACATCTGGAAGTTCACAGTTCACATACTGCTGAAGCCTGGCTTGGAGAATTATCGTTATTATCATTCTAAATTCCATATATAGGCGCTATTACACTATATTGGTGTTTTTCTTCCTGACTTACTTCACTCTGTATAATAGGCTCCAGTTTCATCCACTTCATTAGAACTGATTCAAATGTATTTTTTTAATGGTTGAGTAATACTCCATTGTGTATATGTACCACAGCTTTCTTATCCATTCATCTGCTGATGGACATCTAGGTGGCTTCCATGTCCTGGCTGTTATAAACAGTGCTGCGATGAACATTGGGGTACACGTGTCTCTTTCAACTCTGGTTTCCTTGGTGTGTATGCCCAGCAGTGGGATTGCTGGATCATAAGGCAGTTCTATTTCCAGTTTTTTAAGGAATCTCCACACTGTTCTCCATAGTGGCTGTACTACCAACAGTGTATGAGGGTTCCCTTTTCTCCACACCCTCTCCAGCATTTATTGCTTGTAGACTTTTGGATAGCAGCCATTCTGACTGGAGTGAAATGGCACCTCATTGTGGTTTTGATTTGCATTTCTCTGATAATGAGTGATGTTGAGCATCTTTTCATGTGTTTGTTAGCCATTTGTATGTCTTCTTTGGAGAAATGTCTGTTCAGTTCTTTGGCCCATTTTTTGATTGGGTCATTTATTTTTCTGGAATTGAGCTGCAGGAGTTGCTTGTATATTTTTGAGATTAGTTGTTTGTCAGTTGCTTCATTTGCTATTATTTTCTCCCATTCTGAAGGCTGTCTTTTCACCTTGCTTATAGTTTCCTTTATTGTGCAGAAGCCTTTAATTTTAATTAGGTCCCATTTGTTTATTTTTGCTTTTATTTCCAATATTCTGGGAGGTGGGTCATAGAGGATCCTGCTGTGATTTATGTCAGAGAGTGTTTTGCCTATGTTCTCCTCTAGGAGTTTTATAGTTTCTGGTCTTACAAATAGATCTTTAATCCATTTTGAGTTTATTTTTGTGTATGGTGTTAGAAAGTGGTCTAGTTTCATCCTTTTACAAGTGGTTGACCAGTTTTCCCAGCACCACTTGCTAAAGAGATTGTCTTTTCTCCATTGTATATTCTTGCCTCCTTTGTCAAAGATAAGGTATCCATAGGTGCGTGGATTTATGTCTGGGCTGTCTATTTTGTTCCATTGATCTATATTTCTGTCTTTGTGCCAGTATCATACTGTCTTGATGACTGTGACTTTGTAGTAGAGCCTGAAGTCAGGCAGGTTGATTCCTCCAGTTCCACTCTTCTTTATCAAGATTGCTTTGGCTATTCAAGATTTCTGTGTTTCCATACAAATTGTGAAATTATTTGTTCTAGCTCTGTGAAAAATACCGTTGGTAGCTTAATAGGGATTGCACTGAATCTATAGATTGCTTTGGGTAGTATACTCATTTTCACTATATTGATTCTTCCGATCCATGAATATGGTATATTTCTCCATATATTAGTGTCCTCTTTGATTTCTTTCACCAGTGTTCTATCGTTTTCTATATATAAGTCTTTTGTTTCTTTAGGTAGACATATTCCTAAGAATTTTATTCTTTTTGTTGCAATGATGAATGGAATTGTTTCCTTAATTTCTCTTGCATTTTTTCATTATTAGTGTATAGGAATGCAAGGGATTTCTGTGTGTTGATTTTATATCCTGCAACTTTACTATATTCATTGATTAGCTCTAGTAATTTTCTGGTCGAGTCTTTAGGGTTTTCTATGTAGAGGATCATGTCATCTGCAAACAGTGAGAGTTTTACTTCTTCTTTTCCAATTTGGATTCCTTTTATTTCTTTTTCTGCTCTGACTGCTGTGGCCAAAACTTCCAAAACTATGTTGAATAGTAGTGGTGACAGTGGGCACCCTTGTCTTGTTCCTGACTTTAGGGGAAATGCTTTCAATTTTTCACCATTGAGGATAATGTTTGCTGTGGGTTTGTCATATATAGCTTTTATTATGTTGAGGTACGTTCCTTCTATTCTTGCTTTCTGGAGGGTTTTTATCATAAATGGATGTTGAATTTTGTCAAAGGTTTTCTCTGCATCTGTTGAGATAATCATAAGGTTTTTATTTTTCAATTTGTTAATGTGGTATATTACATTGATTGATTTGCCGATATTGAAGAATTCTTGCATCCCTGGGATAAAGCCCACTTGGTCATGCTGTATGATCTTTTTAATGTGTTGTTGGATTCTGTTTGCTAGAATTTTGTTAAGAATTTTTGCATCTATGTTCATCAATGATATTGGCCTGTAATTTTCTTTTTTTGTGGGATCTTTGTCAGGTTTTGGTATTAGGGTGATGGTGGCCTCATAGAATGAGTTTGGAAGTTTACCTTCCTCTGCAATTTTCTGGAAGAGTTTGAGTAGGATAGGTGTTAGCTCTTCTCTAAATTTTTGGTAGAATTCAGCTGTGAAGCCATCTGGACCTGGGCTTTTGTTTGCTAGAAGATTTTGATTACAGTTTCAATTTCTGTGCTTGTGATGGGTCTGTTAAGATTCTCTATTTCTTCCTGGTTCAGTTTTGGAAAGTTGTGCTTTTCTAAGAGTTTGTCCATTTCTTCCAAGTTGTCCATTTTATTGGTATATAGTTGCTGATAATAATCTCTTATGATCCTTTGTATTTCTGTGTTGTCTGTTGTGATCTCTCCATTTTCATTTCTAATTTTACTGATTTGATTTTTCTCCCTTTGTTTCTTGATGAGTCTGGCTAATGGTCTGACAATTTTATTTATCTTCTCAAAGAACAAGCTTTTGGCTTTATTGATTTTTGCTATGGTCTCTTTTGTTTCTTTTGCATTTATTTCTGCCCTAGTTTTTAAGATTTCTTTCCTTCTACTAACCGTGGGGTTCTTCATTTCTTCCTTTTCTAGTTGCTTTAGGTGTAGAGTTAGGTTGTTTATTTGACTTTTTTCTTGTTTCTTGAGGTATGCCTGTATTGCTATGAACCTTCCCCTTAGCACTACTTTTACAGTGTCCCCCAGGTTTTGGGTTGTTTTCATTTTCATTCGTTTCTATGCATATTTTGATTTCTTTTTTGATTTCTTCTGTGATTTGTTGGTTCTTCAGCAGTGTGTTGTTCAGCCTCCATATGTTGGAATTTTTAATAGTGTTTCTCCTGTAATTGAGATCTAATCTTACTGTATTGGGGTCAGAAAAGATGCTTGGAATGATTTCAGTTTTTTTGAATTTACCAAGGCTAGATTTATGGCCCAGGATGTGATCTATCCTGGAGAAGGGTCCATGTGCGCTTGAGAAAAAGGTGAAATTCATCGTTTTGGGGTGAAATGTCCTATAGTTATCAATTAGGTCTAACTGGTCTACTGTATCATTTAAAGTTTGTGTTTCCTTGTTAATTTTCTGTTTAGTTGATCTATTCATAGGTGTGAGTAGGGTATTAAAGTCTCCCACTATTATTGTGTAATTATTAATTTCCCCTCTCATACTTGTTAACATTTGTCTTACATATTGTGGTGCTCTTATGTTGGGTGCATATATATTTATGATTGTTATATCTTCTTCTTGGATTGATCCTTTGATCATTATGTAGTGTCCATTTTGTCTCTTCTCACAGCCTTTGTTTTAAAGTCTATTTTATCTGATATGAGTATTGCTACTCTGCTTTCTTTTGGTCTTTATTTGCATGGAATATTTTTTTCGGCCCTTCACTTTCAGTCTGTATGTGTCCCTTGTTTCAAGGTGGGTCTCTTGTAGACAACATATATAGGGGTCTTATCCATTCAGCCAGTCTTTGTCTTTTGGTTGGGGCATTCAACCCATTTACATTTAAGGTAATTATTGATAAGTATGATCCCGCTGCCATTTACTTTATTGTTTTGGGTTCGAGTTTATACACCCTTTCTGTGCTTCCTATCTAGAGAAGATCCTTTAGCATTTGTTGGAGAGCTGGTTTGGTGGTGCTGAATTCTCTCAGCTTTTGCTTGTCTGTAAAGCTTTTGATTTCTCTTTCATATTTGAATGAGATCCTAGCTGGGTACAGTAATCTGGGCTGTAGGTTATTTTCTCTCATCACTTTAAGTACGTCCTGCCATTCCCTCCTGGCCTGAAGAGTTTCTATTGAAACATCAGCTGTTATACTTATGGGAATCCCCTTGTGTGTTATTTGTTGTTTTTCCCTTGCTGCTTTTAATATTTGTTCTCTGTGTTTGATCTTTGTTAATTTGATTAATACGTGTCTTGGGGTGTTTCGCCTTGGGTTTATCCTGTTTGGGACTCTCTGGCTTTCTTGGACTTGGGTGATTATTTCCTTCCCCATTTTAGGGAAGTTTTCAACTATTATCTCCTCAAGTATTTTCTCATAGTCTTTCTTTTTGTCTTCTTCTTCTGGGACTCCTATGATTCGAATGTTGGAGCATTTAACATTGTCCCAGAGGTCTCTAAGATTGTCCTCATTTCTTTTAATTCATTTTTTTCCTCTCTGTTTCATTTATTTCTACCATTCTATCTTCTACCTCACTTATCCTATCTTCTGCCTCTTATTCTACTGTTGGTTCCCTCCAGAGTGTTTTTGATCTCATTTATTGCATTATTCCTTATATATTGACTCTTTTTTATTTCTTCTAGGCCCTTGTTAAACCTTTCTTGCATCTTCTCAATCCTTGTCTCAGGCTACTTATCTGTAACTCCATTTTGTTTCCAAGATTTTGGATCATTTTCACTATAATTATTCGGAATTCTTTATCAGGTAGATTCCCTATCTCTTCCTCTTTTGTTTGGTTTGGTGGGCATTTATCCTGTTCCTTTACCTGCTGGGTATTTCTCTGCCTTTTCATCTTGTTTATATTGCTGTGTTTGGGGTGGCCTTTCCGTATTCTGGCAGTTTGTGGAATTCTCTTTATTGTGGAGTTTCCTCGCTGTGGGTGGGGTTGGATGGGTGGCTTGTCAAGGTTTCCTGGTTAGGGAAGTTTGTGTCAGTGTTCTGTGGGTGGAGCTGGATTTCTTCTCTCTGGAGTGCAATGAAGTGTCCAGTAATGCGTTATGAGATGTCAGTGGGTTTGGTGTGACTTTGGGAAACTTGTATATTGAAGTTCAGGGCTATGTTCCTGTGTTGCTGGAGAATTTGCATGGTATGTCTTGTTCTGGAACTTGTTGGCCCCTGGGTGGTGCTTGGTTTCAGTGTAGGTATGGAGGCGTTTGTTGAGCTCCAATCAATTAATGTTCCCTGGAGTCAGGAGTTCTCTGGTGTTCTCAGGATGTAGACTTAAGCCTCCTGCCTCTGGTTTTCAGTCTTATTCTTACAATAGCCTCAAGACCTCTCCATCTATACAGCACCGATGATAAAACATCTAGGTTAAGGATGAAAAGTTTCTCTACAGTGAGGGACACCCAGAGAGGTTCACAGAGTTACGTGGAGAAGAGAAGTGGGAGGAGGGAGATAGAGGTGACCAGGAGGAGAAGAGGGGGAATCAAAAGAGGAGGGAGCAAGCTAGTCAGTAATCACTTCCCTATGTGCTTTCCACAGTCTGGACCGCTCAGAGATGTTCACGCAGTTATACAGAGAAGAGAAGAGGGAGGAAGGAGACAGAGGTGGCCAGGAGGATAAAGGGGGGTGGGGAATCAAAAGGAGAGAGACAGATCCAGCCAGTAATCAGTTCCCTAAGTGTTCTCCACAGTCCAGAACACACAATGAGATTCACAGACTTGGGTAGAGAAGAGAAGCGGGAGGGAGGAGACGGAGGCGACTTGGTGGAGAAAAAGGAGAGTCCAAAGTGGGAGAGAGCAGTCAAGCCAGTAATCTCGCTCCCAAGTAAAAATGGGTACTGAAGATTGGGTTCTTAAAGGTACAAAATTGATAACAAATACTAAAAAGCAAACATTAAAAATCTAGAGTAGAGGTTGGATTCTCAAAAATACAATATTAAAGAAAAAACAAAGTCACAAAAATTATAAAATATATATATGAAGTTTGCTTTTAAAAATAGGGTTGTTGTTGTTTTTTTTTTTACAAAGTAATAGGTTATAAAAATGAAAATAAAAAATTTTTTTTAATTTAATAGTAAAAATATATCTAGGACTTTCTCTGGTAGTGTTGTGGACAGTGTGGGGTCAGTTCACTTTCAGATAGTTCCTTGATTGGGCTTATACTTCTCAAGATCTATGGGCCCCTTCCTATATAGTCAGTGCTAACTACAGGGTTTTAATCTATTGTACCTGTCACTTCCAAGGCGGTTCCCTCTGTTTTAGCTTCTGTTTGCTGGCCTCTTCACTGCCTAATTTCCACCCTGACACAAGGGGGCAGTGGTAGACATTTTTTAAGTCTCACTTGTTCAGTTGTGCTGTCGGGAGGGAGGAACACTGCAAACAAATAACACTGGCATGTGCTTGCAGTGTCTCAGCCACACTGGGTTTGCCCCACTCACGGCATGTGTGCTTTCCCTGTCTACACTGCTTAGGCTCTAGGTTGCTCTGCTGGGAACTGTCTGAGGCTGGCCCTGGGTTGTATGCACTTCCCAGGTCTAAGTGCTCAGGTTCAGGTACTCAGGTACTCCACAAAGGCGCAGACTCGGTTGGGCTTGCATTTTGTGCCCTTTCCATGTCCAAGCAGCTCAGGTGACTAGGTGCTTGGCGAACGTGGTCGCTGCGACTTATCGCCACCCTCATCCCTGCCACTCAGTTTTCTGGGTGTATAATCAGCGCACCTTCTCAGGTGTGCTGTGTCTCTCTTCTGGCGAGCTGATCTCTGGCTGCGACCCTCCTGGCAGATGACAATGGTTCCGAATCCCAAGAAGTCTTGGTTAGCAACAAAGCCTGCTTGCAGTTTGGTAGATGATGCCTCTCTGGGGCCGCAATTGCCCCCTTCTGGCTCTGGCTGCTCTAGCCTGCCTGTCTCTGGTGAGGGATGGGCAGGTCCGCAACCGGCTAGCTCTGCTCAGTTCTTTGTTCTGTGAGCAGGCCTGGCGGTGTCTTAGGTTAGGGCTTTTCCCAGGATAGCTAGCCCACAGTCTGCTTTGCTATCTCAAGTTAGTTCCCTCAGATTGCCCTCAGGGCATTCAGGTCTGGTCCTTACTCTAAGCAATGCATCCTCGCCTCCCTGCCCATCCCCCACTTCCTAGTGGTGGATGCGGGCCTCTGTGATGCTTCTCCACTGCCAGGGGCGGAGCTCGCTCCCCGCAGGGGTTACCGTTGGGCACGTAATCTGTGGGTTTTAATTATTTATTTATTTATTTTTCCTCCCAGTTATGTTGCCCTCTGAGGTTCCAAGGCTCGCCACAGACTCTCCAGTGAGAGTGTTTCCTGGTGTTTGGAAACTTCTCTGTTTTTTAAGACTCCATTCCCGGGACGGATCTCCGTCCCTACCTCTTTTGTCTCTCTTTTTATCTTTTATATTTTTTCTTACCTCCTTTCGAAGACAATGGGCTGCTTTTCTGGGTGCCTGATGTCCTCTGCCAGCATTCAGAAGTTGTTTAGTGGAATTTACTCAGTGTTCAAATTTTCTTTTGATGAATTTGTGGGGGAGAAAGTGGTCTCCCTGTCCTATTCCTCCGCCATCTTAGGACCGCCCCCTTAAATATTGTTTTTGCTTTAATATTCTTTCGCTTAGTGAAAGGCAAAGGAGAAAAGGAAACATATACCTATTTGAATACAGAGTTCCAAATAATAGCACAGAGAGAAAAGAAAGCCTTCCTCAGTGATCAATGCAGAGAGATAGAGGAAAACAATAGAATGGAAAAGATTAGAGATCGCTTCAAGAAAATTAGTGACACCAAGGGAACATTTCATGCAAAGATGGGCACAATAAAGGACAGAAATGGTATGGACCTAACAGAAGCAGAAGATATTAAGACGTGGTGGCAAGAATACACAGAACTATACAAAAAAGATCTTGATGACACACATAACCACGATGGTGTGATCACTAACCTAGAGCCAGATATCCTGGAGCACAAGTCAAGTGGACCTTAGGAAGCATCACAATGAACAAAGCTAGTGGAGGTGATGGAATTCCATCTGAGCTATTTCAAATCCTAAAAGATGATGCTGTGAAAGTGCGCACTCAATATGCCAGCAAATTTGGGAAACTCAGCAGTGGCCATGGGACTGGGAAAGGTCAGTTTTCATTCCAATCCCAAAGAAAGGCAATGCCAACAAATGCTCAAACTACTGCACAGTTGTACTCATCTCACACACAAGAAAAGTAATGCTCAAAATTCCCCAAGCCAGGCTTCAACAATATGTGAACTGAGAACCTCCAGACGTTCAAGCTAGATTTAAAAAAGGCAGAGGAAGCAGAGATCAAATTGCTAGCATCTGCTAGATCATCCAAAAAGCAAGAGAATTCCAGAAAAACATCTATTTCTGCTTTATTGACTATACCAAAGCCTTTGACTGTGTAGATCACAATAAACTATGGAAAATTCTGAAAGAGTTGGGAATACCAGACCACCTGACCTGCCTCCTGAGAAATCTGTATGCAGGTCAAGAAGCAAAAATTAGAACTGGACATGGAACAACAGACTGGTTCCAAATCGGGAAAGGTATACATCAAGGTTGCATATTGTCACCCTGCTAATTGCAGAGTATATCAAGTGAAATGCTGGGCTGAATGAAGCACAAGCTGGAATCAAGATTGCCGGGAGAAATATCAATAACCTCAGATACGCAGATGACACCACCCTTATGGCAGAAAGTGAAGAGGAACTAAAAAGCCTCTTGATGAAAGTGAAAGAGGAGAATGAAAAAGTTGGCTTAAAGCTCAACATTCAGAAAACTAAGATCATGGCATCCAGTACCATCACTTCATGGCAAATAGGGAAACAATGGAAACAGTGACAGACTTTTATTTTATTGGGGCTCCAAAATCACTGCAGATAGTGACTGCAGCCATGAAATTAAAAGACGCTTGCTCCTTGGAAGAAAGGCTATAACCAATCTAGACAGCATATTAAAAAGCAGAGACATTACTTTGCCCTCAAGGGTCCGTCTAGTTAAGGCTATAGTATTTTCAATAGTTCTGTATGGATGTGAGAGTTGGACCATAAAAAAAGCTGAGCACCAAAGAATTGATGCTTTTGAACTGGGGTATTGGAGAAGACTCTTTTGAGAGTCCCTTGGACTGCAAGGAGATCCAACCAGTTAATCCTAAAGAAAATCAGTCTTGCATATCCATTGGAAAGACAGATCCTGAAGCTGAAACTCCAGCATTTAAGGTTAGTTTCCAAAAACTAACCCATTGGAAATGACCCTGATGCTGGGAAAGATTGAAGGCAGGAGGAGAAGGGGACGACAGAGGATGAGATGGTTAGATGGCATCACTGACTTGATAGACATGAGTCTGAACAGGCTTTGGGAGTTGGTGATGGACAGGGAAGCCTTGTGTGCTGTAGTCCATGGGGTCGCAAAGAGTCAGACATGACTGAATGACTCAACTGAACTGAACTATTGTTTTAAACTATTTCAGTTTCAAAGTGATTATCTCTGTCTGGTATATACAACATTCTGCTAACAAGAATATACAATAAGCCACAACATTAAAAATACATTAAGACTGGACAAACAAAATCTTTGCTTTATATGAGATTACAAAATTTTAAATATTGTTTTCTTTACCTCACATGTCAGATATAGTTATTTCTTTAGTATAAAAGACTATAATTTGTTTGAAAAAACTTTTAATTGTAGTCAAGGACTAAAAATCAGTCCTAAATCTATAACTGAATGAGAACAGATGTTTAAATGGAGTGCTAAGACCACTTTACTGCTCTTATAAACAACTAGAATGGATAGAGGCTCTTAATCCAAAATAAAAAAAATGGGCTCTCAAACCAAAATCATATTTCAAGGCATACAGTATGATCAACATATTAGTTATATAAAGACTATGGGCTTGAGGAAAATTATGGAAGGGAGTGTTGGCCTACTTTAAAATCAGTTGTTTTCGATTATTTTTTAAGTTACTCCAGCAACCTATTTAAAGACCTACTCACAAATGGTCTCTATCTTTTCATTTTACTAAGAATATGTGTATGAAAGTAACAAAAGTATTACTCCACTTAAGTATTTATCTATAAAAAAATTTTTACATGAATTTTTCCTAATCCAGACCGATGTTTTATTTACATTATTTTGCATCTTATTTCTTAGAAGCCTTTGGATCCTGCTAATTTCTTTAGCCACTCCTGGTGACTAGTCATTGGTCTTGACATGTTGGCAAACGATCTGACGTATCTGGCAATGATTCTCATCAAAGTTCCACATCTGAATCACTAGGCAGAAGCACTAGTTCAGCTTCAGTCCTGAAGTGAAGTGCAAGTTGCTTAGACTTGTCTGACTCTGTGACTCATGGACTATAGCCTGCCAGGCTCCCCCTGTCCATGGAATTCTCTAGGCCAGAATACTGGAGTGGGTAACTGTCCCTTCTACAGGGCATCTTTCCAACCCAGGGACTGAATCCAGGTCTCACACATTGCAGGTGGATTCTTTACCAGCTGAGCCACCATGGAAGCCGTGTGCTACTGAATTAGAATTTCTAACAAGAGAACCTAACCATATATATTTTTTACCCTCTCCAGATAATTCTGAGCCCCTATTTAAGCAGCACTACCTCTAAGGTATAATTTGACAAAAGTGCCTCATAAGATAATCTAGTACAAACTATATTGCTAAAGGCACAAACCAGGGCTTCCCTGGTGGCTCAGTAGTAAAGAACCCACTTCCCAATGCAGGAGACACAGGTTCCATCCTTGATCCAGGAGAATCCCACATGCCGCGGAGCAACTAAGCCCATGCACCACAACTATTGAGCCTGTGCTCCAGAGCCTGGGAGCCACAACTATGGAAGCCCATGCACCCCACATCCTGTGCTCTGCAAAAAAAGAAGCAATGAGAAGCCTGTCCATCGCAACTAGAGTAAGCCCTGCTCGTCGCAACTGCAGAAAAGCCCAAGTAGCAACAAAGACCCAGCACAACCAAAAGTGAATAAACAAACAGAATTTAAAAAAAAACTAAGACACTTTGTAGTTAAAAAAAAAAAATTCACAACCCAAACACTATTTAATGAACACTAGCAATAATGGAAAACCCTGAAACTCAAAAATTCTTGTTAATTTAGTACCTGTTTTGATACAGTGTAATCCAAACATTCTCTAGGACAGACCAGATTTCTTGATGCCTGCTGGGTTGGGGAGGATAAGAACTGGAGAAAACGGTGATTTCTTGGTTATCAGATTTCATCAGAGAATTATCTTCCTGGCTTTTACCCGGTGTATTTTTTGAAGAATTTTGCTTAAGTTTTGCCTTGCCCTGGGGAAATAAGAATTACATAATATGCAGCAAGTCCTTCACTAGTAAGTGAGAGAGAAAGAATGCCAATTGTAGATTACAAATGTTCTGCCTTTCTTGGAAGTGCTATTTATTCTTTGTCCTTGATTATGTACAGAATATTACCAAAATAGAATCAGAGCTAAAAATTTTTTTCTTTTTCATTTATATGAAACAGTATTTCCAATGTATTTATTACAGAGTATAGAAGTAGAATTCTACTTGTAAGGGATTAAGAAATAAGTGAGCAAAGAAATGGGAACAATGGTATATACTGCTCTTTTAAGAAGTTTGGTAGTTGATGGAAGGACATGGTATAGTAAATAGCACGACCAATTAAAAATATTTAAGAACAGATCTGAGCATATTTCTAAACAGTGTAAAAAAGCAATACCATTGATTCAAGTGATATTTTCTTTAAAAAAATCACCCTGGGTAAAAATATTAACTTAGGTGAAAAATACATATGATAGAATGCAAAAAAAAAGTTTTTAACTATGAGTTTATTGAGTTTGTTGACTTGGCTTGACTATAACATCTTTGTGAACTTAAATAAAATCACTCCATTTCTCTAGGTTTCCTTTGTTGATAAAAGTATGATTTTAAACATTAGCTTCATGCTTATCAAATGTAAAAAAAATGGAAATTTCCAAAACTGTAACAACAGTTGATAGTTACTGAGCACTTCTTATGTATAGGAATTTTCTAAGAACTTTATATCTATGTAGCTCATTTAATCCTCACAATTACTCTGTGAAGGAGATACTATGATTATCTACATTTTATTGAGGCAAAGAAAGGATAAATAAGTTATGCAAGGTCACACAGCTGGGAAGAGACATGAACAGAATCTGACCTTTAGTATAAGTGAATGAAGTATATATGAATAAGTATATATGAATGTGGTTATATTCTCTCTCCAGCTCATAAAGGTAAATATTACCCTTTTATTTCTTTTCAGGAAGGAAGAAAACTGCCTGTTTACATTAATTATGAACTTAATAAATACACATGAACAGAAATATGAATTTTGTTTTGAGATAAATGTGTTTAATCATCACATAATGCTTTTTCTCAGCTTTCAAACAGAAGTGTATGCAACATACAAATAGGCTGCTTTATCAAACACTTACATAGCACTTACTATGTGCTCTCTGCTCTGCTAAGTCGCTTCAGTTGTGTCCGACTCTGTGCAACCACATAGACAGCAGCCCACCAGGGTTACTCCCGTCCCTGGGATTCTCCAGGCAAGAACACTGGAGTGGGTTGCCGTTTCCTAGGCTCTACAAGTATTAATTTAATTCTCATGACAGTTCTAAGGCAGAGATTATTATACTCTTTCTTATAGAAGAAGGGATTAAGGCTTTGAGAGGTTAAATAACCAGAAATTAAAAACACAACTAGTCAGGATGGGAAGTCTGAGGCACGTAAGTCTAAAGTTTATTAAAAAGACTTATTTTAAATAGTCTATCATTCTGGAAGGGCAAGTCTTTTTTTTTTATGATGTTAAAAGGTTCACAAGAGAAAAAATATATATCCTTCCCTCTACCCCATTTATATAAAATCTGGAAAATGACATTACTTAACTTTCCATTTTGGTTTCTCAGAATCAAATGAATAATGAATATTCCTCTTTTCCTGATTTTCTACACTTGGTAAATTAAGATAAGGGGGATTTTTTTTTTTTTTTTACAGTTACTATACTTAGATATTCTATTCCTGGAGGTAATCTCTTTCTTTTCATTGTTCAAGTTAGTGACACATAACTAAGTATTCAGGTCATAAATCACATGTACTCTACAAAATAACTGCTATTGAAAGTGCATTTTAAAAGCCCAAGCTAAATCACAATGTTCTTGGCTGACTTAGACAATGAATTGTTTCAAACACGAAAATAAAGCAATACTTGAAAGCTCTAATTGTGGAAAAAACACAAGTTGTTTCAAACAATCAGACTAATGCTTAATGTTGAGGGAAAAGCACTAAAGAGAATACTAGATTTTTTGTCCTTTGTCTTCTTGAATCTCTTGCTAATGTGACAACTAGAAAATCAAGATCCAAGAATAAATAACTTACTAAATAACAGGCCAATATGTTTACAAGTGGGCAACATATAACAGGCATATAATTATGCGACAAACACCACTAGATTTTAATATCAAACTTTTCATGGGAGAAAACTCCCATGGCTAGGTTTCCAACTGTAAAGAATCTTGCTATTATTTTTAACTCAATCATTCCTAATTTTTTTAGTCTCAATAATTTTAATTCAAAGGCTACTAAGACTCTAAGTATCCTAAACTTTCCATCTTGTTCACCATGGTTGTTTCACTAAAGATGGGGTTTTAGGGCTCAGTTCTGTGAGAGAAAGGATAATGTGCTCTTCCCTACACAATTTAATTAAAATAGTCAAGCTGTAACTCCTAAATTCCCAGGTCCATTCTTCCCTACTGAAGATTCTAAAAGTCACACTTGTCATTTAAAAGAATAAGTACCAATGTTTTGGTCATCTTAACCCAAAAGATTATCCACCCCTTAAATCAATTCTTTCCTCAAGAAATAACATATATTTCCTGTTAGTTTATCAAAAAGATGCTTCTTTTAGTCTTAAGCAAGTTAAATTCTTTCCTCAGTAACTATGACTAAGTTTAGTATCATCTAATCCTTTCATTACTTCATAGGTACCGGGGCCTATGTTACCAGAAAAAAAAACCACAGAGGAAAACCTGGCCAATTCAATAGCTCAAAGGAAAAAATACGACACACACATACACACACATATATATATATATATATATATATATATATATATATATATATACACACTAGATGAAAGTATCATTGATATTTAACAATGTAATTGTGATGCTGAGTTTTTTGAACTGTTTCAGGCATATAAAATGACCTGAATTTTATAGATTTGAAATCAGAAGACTCTAGAAATACAGTATTACCAAGGACAAAACTCACATAGTTATTTTAAAGGGGCAAAAAGGCATCAGTGGTAGGCAGACTGCATAAGAATCCCATGAGGAGACCTGTTAAAAAATTGGTAGGTGTTCAACGGGCAAAGTTTGAATACAGTCTGTAGGTTAGATAATTGGATTATGTCAATATTAATTTCCTGATTAATAAAATATGAATCAAGAACAAAAACACTTCTGGGCACCACTGACAGAAATTTTACTCAGTAAGGGGTATGGCATCTGCATGCTTAAAAAAATTTTTGAAGTATTTTGATGCAGGCTGTGATCCACTGGTCAGGAGCACTGAAAAATGAGCAGTCAGGCAACAATGCATCATTCTCTTCTATTCATAAATGAAACAATATGAAATCCCAACAACTGCTGTGACACTGCCTCCATAGGATTATGAGTATTTTATAACTTGTAATAAGGATTGTTTAGTCTCCATTCAATTCACTTAATATTTACTTAATGCTTTTAGTATGTTAGAGTAAGTTAAATTTCTTATTTACTGTTTGTCTGATAAATACATTCTTATAACATATATGATTACTCTAAATGGCATCCTAAAGGTATCTTACCTCTGCAAATGTTTGGAGTAGTTTGTTTACTTGAGCAAAGGCCTGTGGAAGAATACCATCATAATTTGACCTTGTACTGAAAGCATGTAGCAAACTTTCAGAATCCTGAAGCAGGAATTTCACTGTTGTAAAATCCACTGCTTTCTTAGCTGGTAACACAAAATTAAGAAGGAAAAAATACGTAAGAATGAGTATACAACACAAAAATGCTTTTGGAAAATCAGTCTAATAATAATTAAGAAATTTAAAGAGAGTACACATTTACATCTACAGGCTCCTAATTTATCTCTCTGGTGTAAAAAGCCATAATGAGACTTAGTTTTAGACAAAGTTCTTGGAGTTGATTCTGGCATTCTGTGAAGCTGGCCTTCCATATCCATAAGTTTTCACATGTACAGTTTCCATCAACTATAGATCAAAAGTATTTTGGGGAAAAAGTTCTATAATGTTCCAAATAGCAAAAGATGAATTTGTTGTGCACTGGCACCTATTTACAGAACATTTACATTGTATTAGGTATTACAACTAATCTAGAGATGATTCATCGTATATAGGAAAATATGTGTAAGTTATATACAAATACTATGCCATTTTATACAAGGGATTTGAGCATGGAGAATTCTGCTATCCTCAGGGGTCCTGGAACCAATTTCCTATGGATACTGAGACTATATTCAGATTCCAAAATTTCCCTCAAAATGGTCAACTTCAAAGTAAAAGTGAAATGCACAAGTTACTACATACAAAATAGACAAATAACAAGGCCCTACTGTATAGCATAGGGAACTATATTCAATACCCTTCAATAAACCACAATGTAAAGAATATGCATATGTATGTATCTGAATCATTATGCTGTATACCAGAAACTAACATGACATTGTAAATCAACTATACTCCAATTAGAGTTCAATTTTTAAAAATTAACAGTAAAATGAAATAATGTTATACTCTTCAGAAGAGATAATCACCAAACAAATCTGAGTTAAACTACAGATTTTCAAAACTGAGGTTGTTTGTATACAGATTACTCTTGAGACATCACAGTGTCACATTTTGGTGGGAAGCACTTAAATTATATATAGTACCTTTCATAATCAACTCAGTTATCATGTAGTGATTTATCTTCAAATCCCATCACATGAAATAAAATACCAGATTTACTGAAAATGTGTTCTCTCTGGACACAATACAATTTCAGTGAAAAATAAACAACTTGGGTTAACAGTGAGCTATGGGCAAAAGAAGCTAATAGAATTTTCCCCCCTTAAATTAGCAAAGTGAGTTAATCTACAGGTAATAATTTAAAGATGTAACATTTTTGTCTCAAGGAACTAAACTTGCTTACATTAAGTTCTCAAACCAATTAGGAGAAATGGTGACAATAATTTCAAAGATTCAAAGTTATGAACAATGAAGTTAAACAGCTTTCTAATGTTACCAAAATTCAGAATAGAAAAAATTATCTCTATTATTAAGATAGAATACTGCATAACAGTTTTCAAAGGCATTTAAAATAACCACAGTGCAATGTGTTTGCTTTGTTTTCTTTTAGGTTCACAGCTTCAGAAATTCTATTTTATTCTGAAACACTGGCACTATGAGTTAAGAAAAATAGTTTTTCTGTATAACTTACATAACAAATATTTGCTTGTGAAATACTGAAAGGTTAAATGAAAATAAAAAGTGGATTTTCATAATTAATTACTCAATATTCTGAAATTCTGATCTAATGTGATGGTTACAGCCAAGTTTCTGGCTACCCTTTTATTAAGCAAACAGTGCATCTCCTTACTAAACACTTTCAGTTATTTTTAAAATCAAAGACTAGTTCAAATTCCTGTGGGAAAATTAGAGATAAGAGATGCTACAGAGGACAGAAAGGAGGTAAATATCCTCAGAGGAGGCAGTTGGGCACAACTTCTTTTAATGGTGCTTCTCCAGTGTAGTCTGTTTGATAGGACTGAAATCCTTGAATTAATCATTTTATTTCATCTTAAAAGAATTCTTTACTAAAGATTAAGGCAAAAGTATAATGTCAATGATCAATTCAGTACTCAGACAAAGCATAAAAAAATCTACAAGGCTGAAATAATTTAATGTCTATATAAGGTCAATAAGTATTTAGGTTAAAATTAATACAGACAATGAAGTCAGAAAAAGCTACTACTCATTTTCTACATAATTTTCTATGAATTGATCTAAAGTGACATGCTTGATACAGTAAGTTAAACACACATATAATTCAACAGCTGCAGACAGTATTAAAAGATCATAAACAGAATTACCAGTAATTTTTTCTAATTCAAAATTATTTTAGAGCAGAAGGCATTTTTATAATTCTATTACATATCATTCACAAGTCAGTAAACATTAGGCATTGGATTCTTCTAGATCAAAGATCAATAAATTATGATTACACAATAATCCTACAAATGAGTTTTTAACAAAAGGAGCAGTCATATCTCTTCACTTCTCTTGTCATTAGAGAAAAATAGAACTACTGACGACTATCTCTAAGTTCCATATAAGCGCAAAAAAACTGCCCAGCCCTGGAAAACAGACAAATGGAAGATGGCAACTGGATATCCCATTTTTGAAACCAAGTCTTACTTAAGATCACACATGGTTTATGGACTTCCTCTTTTGACAAAAGCAACAAAATTATGTCCCTAGTAAAAGATATGAACACTGTTTCCATGTTATCTTTTAAAATGCTTTGAAGACATGTCCAATATGTCATTCCTTAATAATAATACCCCTAATAAATATTTTCTAGTTAAAGGTCAAGGCCTGGAAAGTGTATTTTTATTTTAAAAATCAGTAACTTAAAAAAAAAATATTCATGCAACATCTACTACATATATGTCACAAAGTATTGATTAGGAACTTTAAGTTCCCTGGGGAAATTTATAAAGATATAAAACATTTTCAGAGTTTACACTTCAGGGGAAAAGAGAAGTGGTATATTTGGCATAGAATGTTTTTGTTTTATCTTAGCTGTTAGGAAACTTATGCTAAAATCTGTGTTCAAGTACTGCAATAATTGTTTGCACATGTCTTATAGTAAAAATATCTCTTTGGTTCTTCTTCACTACCTGGCTCTTGTACCTTTCAGATCAAATCAGATCAGTTGCTTAGTCGTGTCTGACTCTTTGCGACCCCGAGAATTGCAGCACGCCAGGCCTCCCTGTCCATCACCAACTCCCAGAGTTCACTGAGACTCAAGTCCATCGAGTCAGTGATGCTACCCAGCCATCTCATCCTCTGTCGTTCCCTTCTCCTCCTGCCCCCAATCCCTCCCAGCATCAGAGTTTTTTCCAATGAGTCAACTCTTTGCATGAGGTGGCCAAAGTACTGGAGTTTCAGCTTTAGCATCATTCCTTACAAAGAAATCCCAGGGCTGATCTCCTTCAGAATGGACTGGTTGGATCTCCTTGCAGTCCATGGGACTCTCAAGAGTCTTCTCCAACACCACAGTTCAAAAGCATCAATTCTTCGGCGCTCAGCCTTCTTCACTGTCCAACTCTCACATCCATACATTTAAGCCTAATTTAAACTCTCTTGTACTCAGGTGGTCCTTTAAAGGCCCATCTATACTCAGTTGTTTTTAAAAAGTAGACAGGATATAACTAATACATAAAATAGATCACTTCATAAGGAGTTTGAGAAAAGTCAAGAACTAACTGAACATCCTAATAATGGTTTATACCTTCCTTTTTAAAGGTACAGCAAAAGAAATGGAGCTGTTCACTCTGGACAAATCACTTACTCTCTCAAATCTAGTTTCCTTAATGATAAAACACAGACTTTAATAATATTTATTTAGTCGCTAAGTCATGTTGGACTCTTTTGCAACCCCATAAACTGTAGCGCATAAACAAGCTAGCAAAATAATGCTCAAAATTCTCCAAGCCAGGCTTCAGCAATACGTGAACCACGAACTTCCAGATGTTCAAGGTGGTTTTAGAAAAGGCAGAAGAACCAGAGATCAGATTGCCAACATCCGCTGGATCATTGAAAAAGGAAGAGAGTTCCAGAAAGACATCTGTTTCTGCTTTATTGACTATGCCAAAGCCTTTGACTGTGCGGATCACAATAAACTGCGGAAAATTCTGAAAGAGATGGGAACACCAGACCACCTGACCTGCCTCTTGAGAAACCTGTATGCAGGTCAGGAAGCAACAGTTAGAACTGGACGTGGAACAACAGACTGGTTCCAAATAGGAAAAGGAGTATGTCAAGGCTGTATATTGTCACCCTGCTTATTTAACTTATATGCAGAGTACATCATGAGAAACGCTGGGCTGGAGGAAGCACAAGCTGGAATCAAGATTGCCAGGAGAAATATCAATAACCTCAGCTATGCAGATGATACCACCCTTATGGCAGAAAGTGAAGAAGAACTAAAGAGCCTCTTGATGAAAGTGAAAGAGGAGAATGGAAAAAGTTGGCTTAAAGCTCAACTTTCAGAAAAGTAAGATCATGGCACCTGGTCCCATCACTTCATGACAAATAGATGGGGAAACAGTGGAAACAGTGTCAGACTTTATTTTTTTAGGCTCCAAAATCACTGCAGATGGTGACTGCAGCCATGAAATCAGAAGATGTTTACTCCTTGGAAGGAAAGTTATGACCAACCTAAATAGCATATTCAAAAGCAGAGACATTACTTTGCCAACAAAGGTCTGTCTAGTCAAGGCTATGGTTTTTCCAGTAGTCATGTATGGATGTGAGAGTTGGACTTATATCTAAAGAAAGCTGAGCACTGAAGAATTGATGCTTTTGAACTGTGGTGCTGGAGAAGACTCTTGAGAGTCCCTTGGACTGCAAGGAGATCCAACCAGTCCACCCTAAAGGAGATCAGTCCTGGATGTTTATTGGAAGGACTGCTGTTGAAGCTGAAACTCCAATACTTTGGCCACCTGATGTGAAGAGCTAAAAAAGACCCTGATGCTGGGAAAGATTAAGGGCAGGTGGAGAAGGGGATGACAGAGGATGAGATGGTTGGATGGCATCACTGACTCAATGGACACGAGTTTGGGTAGACTCCGGGAGTTGGTGATGGACAGGGAGGCCTGGCGTGCTGCAGTCCATGGGGTCGCAGAGTTGGACATGACTGAGTGACTGAACTGAACTGAAACTGTAGCCCACCATTATATCAGTGCTTTTCACATCTTTTGCTTCCTGGCAGAAAAACTCTTTCTTTTTTAATCACACACGGAATCTCTCTACATAAATAAAAGAAAGCTGAATGGCTAAAGTTGGGGTTGAAGGCCAAAGGCACACTATTATCAGGCTCCCCATCAATCTTTCCACCCCTAATCTCTGGCAACTCCAGAAGCACTTCAAGAAGGTTCTGTGTGATACAGTTTAAGAACTACCAACTAAGTGGTTGATTCTAGTCTCTTGTGGTTCTAAAGTTCATTATGCACCAAAGCCAAAGGATTCCTATTCCTTAACCATGTATTTTAAGTAGAAATCTTGATTAACTATTTGAACATCAAAAATGATACTATGAACAGTCACAATCTCTATGAACTCCATCCATTCATCTAGCTGCCATAAATTTCCTTAAGAAATTAAAAGTGTAAATGGTTAAGAACTAATTGAAAAATTTTTATTAATTCATCTTCACATTCCATGGGATATATCTATTATTCTGACTTTAATACAACACTACCAAAGACAAAATGAAAGATTCATACCTTTACGGACATTTTCATACAGACTCTCAATGGTTAAGAGCAAGTTCTTTTCCATAACTAATCCAAATACAGCCAACCAATGTTTTCCTAAAGCACTGTAATAAATGTATTAGAGTCCATGGAGGTTTCACGTACAGCATCTAGAGAAAAACAGCATTACTGATGTACTTATTATTCTATTATTTTAAAGTACCTATTTAGGAATTCCTACATAGATTTCTAGGCAAAACATAATTGAATTCTTCTTAAACTAAAAGATGTTTTATTAAAAGCCAGTCACAGTCTTAAAATGCCTATTTCACTGAAAACTGCTTTTATAAAATTCACATTAGTAGTAATATTTATAGTTTCAGAAACTATGTGTGCCAAAAGAAAGCACAGTTTTAATCAGAAAAACTAGTTCTAGTCAGCAAAAGTTGTCATCTACCTTTCAACATGGTCATTTCTACAACAAAATCAATCTAATTTCCTAAAACTAGAGAAAAACATCTATACAGAAAAGAATTTTCAACTATAATTGACACTCGCTACACTCCTATAAAGACATGTTTATAAAGAAAACTCATCATTAAGTACTACAAGATGTCATTACATCCTTTCTTCAATCATTCATATGCAATCACTTTATCAGACTCTATTATGAAATCTAATTTACGTCAACCTTCCTAGAATCTGATCATTCTTCAACATCTTGGTTTAACACTTTATAGTATAATCAAGCCACACTGACAAACATTAGAATCTTACTGAATATCTGGGATAGATACAATTGATAGGGAATAAACTTTCTCCTAATGATAAATGTGAATAGCAAACAAACATTAAACTAAGAAGGCCACTATTTCCAAATGTGATGTTTACTTATTACAGAAGAGGTGTGAATCTAAAGAAAATTCAAAATATTTTACTAATACCAAATTTACACTCTGATTCTCAAACTTATATCACATAAGCCACAATATAGACATTTTGACTCAAATAAATTAAAAATGAGACATTTTCTTTCAATTTAAGCTCCATGGAGGAAATGTGTCTAACAGATGGTAGACACCCAATAAATATTTGTTCACTGAAAAAATGAATGATAAAAAATAGTCCTAATCTTTAGGAAATGTCCATCAGTTAGTTTTTAAAGTTATTCCAAAAACTTCAAGAAAAATATTAATGTGATATCAATTATTACAATAAAACATATATTTTATACAAATAATAGTATCTCTTAAAATAAGGCAACAAATCTTTAGCAATAAAAAAGAAACCTTTAACTAAGCATTCAAATAATCACCTCCATCCAAAGGTTTCCAAAAGCAATTTTCATTTCTGTTTCTAATATGGAAGATAAAGCTGTTCCAAGAGATCTTTCGAGATCAGATACAATGTTTTCAAGTAGAAGGGGTAGTCCAGAGTTTGTAGATTGTTCCTCATAGCTCTCCTCCAAAGGTGTTGTTTCTTCAAAACAAATAGTTGCAAGCTTTATTTAGGACATTAGTAGTAAATATTTTACATATATAATTAGTATTTGTTCATAAATAATAAATATTTAATGGATATAATTAGTATTTGAATCTAGAGAACTAATGAATATTTTTAAAACAAGATTTAGGGGAGTTCGCTGGTGGGCTACTGGTTAGGATCCAGGCTTTCACTTGCCCTGGCCCTGGTTCAATCGCTGTTCGGGGAACTCTTGCAAGCCACGTGGCATGGCCAAAACAAATAAATAAAGAGTATTTAGAAATATTTAGTATAGCTGTTTTTAGATGCAATAACATATTACATTAGTAAATGCTTTATCTTTTTGACAAAAGGCAATGAAATGTTTTTACTAAAATAGATGAAAGGAAAAAAAAATTGAGAAATGTGTATATTTTAACCTTTCATTATTTAAAAAAATTAAAAACTAAAACAATTCTTTGCATCTCTTAATATTTATAATAGAAAACCAAGACCTATGGATCAAAATGTGTTTACTTTCAAAAATCATAAACATAACTCACATCAATAAATTGTCTTGAAAAGAGTAGAATCTCTGACTTAACTATCTATACACCTTCACCTTCTAATACTAGTTTTGATTATTTTCTTTTATATTATTTCATTATAATTACTATTTTGACACCTGCAAACAACAGCAATTTTTTATGGCAAAATTCAAAATATTAAGGGGATTACCTCTATGAATATGAAGTAAAAATTTTAAATGTCAGTAATACAATGAGCAAATCAAAAGCATATTTCCCTTGAAAAACTATAAAGTAGAATATTCTGTAACTGCCTCTAAAGGCCATTTAGAATATTATGACAAAGGAAATTTTATTACCAAAAAGGTCAAATAAGCACCAAACAAGTAGCATATATTCAAATGAATATATGAAGCATATGCATATGCTATTAAAAACTTCAATAATTATTTTTCCCTCAGAAGGAAATGGTGAAATATGTTTTTAAATAATGTGTATATTAGTTTAAATTTAAAAACATTACCACTAGAGTCCTTCAAGTCTCTCTATTACTGTTTTACTATGTTAATAGAAAGTTATGAATATGAAAGTGATTTTAAGAATAAACTATTTTCTCAACCTCAAATGGATATTTCTTATAGCTACTATTAATTTAAAAGGTATCCTCTGTGAAGGAAAAAAATAGGATTCACATGGTGATTACAAATATATAAAAATGTATATGAGTGTACAGACAAAACTACAAATTAATTTATAACAGTATATATAGAAGGCAATAATGTATGCTTTTTCTTGGATCACCAATATTCATTCATTTCTACCATTTATGTGCCAGCAAATATTCCAAACAATGTTTCTTTAAATGTACAAAATAAATATCTACTATTAATTCCGACTGTTGTCAATATTCTTAGTACACAAAATAAGATTTACTTCTAATTATTTGTAGTAAGAATACTACCTGCTTTCAATTGTTGTTTAGATATACAAGGCTGATGACATACATCTGTGTTCAGAGATAAGTTTAATAACTCTGCACTCAATTCTTCTTTACTGAGTGACTTCACACCACTTATTAGGCCTTTGTTTCTTAAATTTCTATCATCCCTAGGTTGGATTAGGAGGAAAAAATATTTTATTTTTTATAAGACAAATCATATGGCAACTAAAATCACATGGAATCTAATCAGAGGTTGGTGATTCTCAGTACATATATTAACAAAGGATAATTTTTTTAATGTAGAAGATAAATTATCATACACTAGAGGCATATCATCTTAGCTTTTGAGAATAATTATTATTGCTACATATTGAATGTTTTCCTGGTATCAGGGACTATGCTAAGCACTTTATATATATCAATCCATTTAATTCTCACAACAAACTTCTTAGGTAGGAGCGGTACTAATTTTTATCCCCATTTCACACATAAGAAACTGAAGTATAAAAAGGTTAAGTAACCTGTCTATTAAGTAAATAGATGGGGAAACAGTGGAAACAGTGTCAGACTTTATTTTTGGGGGCTCCAAAATCACTGCAGATGGTGATTGCAGCCATGAAATTAAAAGACACTTACTCCTTAGGACAGTTATGACCAACCTAGATAGTATATTGAAAAGCAGAGAGATTACTTTGCCAACAAAGGTCCGTCTAGTCAAGGCTATGGTTTTTCCAGTGGTCATGTATGGATGTGAAGAAAGCTGAGCACTGAAGAATTGATGTTTTTGAACTGTGGTGTTGGGTCCCTTGGACTGTAAGGAGATCCAACCAGTTCATCCTAAAGGAGATCAGTCCTGGGTGTTCACTGGAAGGACTGATGTTGAAGCTGAAACTCCAATACTTTGGCCACCTGATGCGAAGAGCTGACTCACTGGAAAAGACCCTGATGCTGGGAAAGATTGAGGGCAGGAGGAGAAGGGGACGACAGAGGATGAGATGGTTGGACAGCATCACCGACTCAATGGACATGGGTTTGGGTGGACTCCGGGAGTTGGTGATGGACAGGGAGGCCTGGCGTGCTGCGGTTCATGGGGTCGCAAAGAGTCGGACACGACTGAGCAACTGAACTGATGACTGAAGACAAATGTGAATTTGCTATATGCTGTAAGAAGCCAGGATGATTAGAAATAGTGGATAAGACCAGTTTACATGCCTACAGAGAAAGTCAAGAACATTAATAAATGGAAAGAGATTTAAGGGCTTCAGTGCAGAACTGACAGCAGATCTGTGTTTACCAAACTGTTGTTCTTGAGACTAGCAGGCTTCCAGCTTCTGTTAATGACAAAATAGCTTGGTCAGACTAACTTCCCATAGACAGAATTAGAAAACCTAGACCAAAAACAACAAAAAAGGCAAAATCTATTTGAAGGCACTAAAGAGCAATAAAATGAAGGTAGAAGGTGGAGGGGAATGTACACTCAAGACACAGACACTGCAAAGGTTAAGAGCACACTTTTCTATCTTTTTGCCTGAGGGTATTCCCCAACTCATCAATGCTTTCGGGCAGAAAGTCAGAGCCTTTGCGGCTTAAAATGTCAGAAGGCAATGTTAGGTACCGCGGGCCAAAACATATGGACAGTTAAGGGGAAACTGAAGAAGGGAGGAAATCACAGAGTTGAGTCTTAAAATCTGCATATAAATTCAACCCAGAAAAAAAGCAATATACTTCCAAGAGACATGGCAATCAATAGAACCAGATTCAAATATGACACAGACATTGAAGCTATCTGACAGGAAATTTTAAAGAATTTAGATTTGTGTTAAAGGCTCTAATGGAAAAGGTGAATGCATGCGTGCTAAGTCTCTTCAGTCGTGTCCGACTCTTTGTCACCTTACGCACTGTAGCCCACCAGGCTCCTCTGTCCATGGGACTCTCCAGGCAAGAATACAGGAGCAGGTTGCCAAGCCCTTCTTCAAGGGATCTTCCCCACCCAGGGATCGAACCCACATCTCTTGCAGCTCTTGCTTTGGCATGCGGGTTCTTTACCATTAGTGCCACCTGGGAAGCCCAACAGAAAAGGTGAACAGCATGTAAAACCAGACAGAAATTAAAAATGCCTTCAACAAGCTCCTCAGTAGACTCAACACAGGTGAGGAAAGACCAAACATTAAGACAGGTCAAAATAAATTATCCAAACTGAAACAAAAGAGAAGAAAATGTTAAAAAAAAATATATATAAGAGCTGTTGGACAATATCAAATAGTCAAATATATAGGCATGTATTAGTTGTCTATTGGGTGTGTAACTCTTTATCCCCAAAACTTAGTAGTGTGAAAAAAACATTTATTATCTCACACAGTTTCTAAAAGTGAGGAATCTGTGAGCAGCTTGACTGAAAGATTCTGGCTCAGGGTATCTCACAAAGTTGAGATTTTCCCCGGTGTCACCTCATGATTTAATTGGTGCTCATTCATGTAGCTATTGGTAGGGCTTAGCCCTTCACTGGCTTTTGGCTTGCAGCTTCAGTTTCTTACCACATGGGCATCTCCACAGAGCTATTCACAGCATGGAGTTTGCTTCCCCAGAACAACTGATCTAAGAGAAAGAAACAAGAGTTTGCCCAAAAAGGAAGTGCCAATCTTTCATAAACTAATCTTAGAAGTGACATACCATCACTTCTGATGCATGCTATCTGTCACACAGACGATCAACCCTGGTACAACGTAGGAGAGGACTACACAAGGGAATTAATACTAAGAGGAACAGGAATCCCCTGGTGGTCCAGTGGTGAGGACTCTGCACTTCCATTGCAGAGGGCCTGGGTTTGATTCCTGACTGGGTAACTAAGATCCTGCAAGTGGTACAGTGCAGCCAAGAAACAAAAACAAAAAGATACCAAGAGGCAAGGAATCACTGGAATCATCTTGGAGGCTGACTACTACAATGTATTAATAATTCTGTAATACCAGAAGGAAAAAGAGGGAATGGGGCAGAAGGAATATTAAATATTTAAAGAGATAATGGCTGAGAATTTTCCAAAACTAAAAAATGAACACCAAACCACAGATCCAAGAAGCTCAGAGAACATCAAGCAGGATAATTTCCTCTCCTCTACCACAAGCATACAGGTTTCCCAGGTGGCTCAGTGGTAAAGAATCCACATGTCAATGCAGGAGACACAGGTTCAACCCCTGGGTTGGGAAGATACCCTGGAGGAGGAAATGGCAACTCACTCCAGTATTCTTGCCTGGAAAATCCCATGGACAGAGGAACCAGGCAGGCTACAATCCACAGTGTCACGAGGGGTTGGACATGTCTGAGCAACTGAGCATGCATGCTTGGATCACAAACATACACACAAACACGTGGTACATCTGCTGCTGCTGCTAAGTCACTTCAGTCGTGTCCAACTCTGTGCAACCCCATAGATGGTAGCCCACCACGCTCCCCCATCCCTGGGATTCTCCAGGCAAGAACACTGGAGTGGGTATATCTGCTAAAGAATGCTAAAAACAAACTACTAAAAAAAAAAAAAAAAGACAAAAAATCTTGAAAGCAATGAGAGGGGGAAAAAAAAGACCAAAAGAACATTACACACAGAGGAAGAAAATATTTACAGCAGACCTCTCATCAGAAATCAAACAAGTTAGAAGAAAATGCAGTGATACCTTTAAAATACTCAAAGAAACAGAAAAAACAAATCAATCAAGAATTGCATATCCAGTAAAAATATACTTCAGAAATAAATGAGAAATAAACACACTATCAGACAAACAAAACCAGAAAATTCACTGCCAACATACTCACACATGTCAAAGTTGTTTAGGCAAAAGGAATATGACCAGAAATCTGGCACCAGACAGAAACTTGGATTCAGAAAAAGAAATAAAGAATGCTAAAAATGGAATGCAAGGTAAAAACATTCACTTTCTTATTTTTAATTCCTTTAAATGACAAATGAGTGAAGCAAAAACATTACAAAGTACTGTGCTATTGTTTCTGTAAAAGTAAAATATGTAATAATGATAGCAAAATGGATGGGGGAGAAATTCAAAGCACATTAAAATACTTATACTACACATGAAGCAACATAGTGTTATTTAAAGACAGACTTTGATCAAGTAAAGATGTATATTATAAACACTAAGGCAACCATTATAAAGTTTTTTTCAAAAAGGTACAAAGTCAATAATGGAGATAAAATGGCACCATAGTTAATCCAAGGGGGGTGGGGGGAGGAAAAGGAAGAAAAGAATACCTGAACAAATAAAAAATAATTAGCAAAATGGTAGATTCTGATCCAACCAATTAAATGTGAATAGTAGAAATTCATCAGACAGAAATTGTCAGAATGGAAAAAAGGAAAGTATCAATTATATGCTATCTACAAAATACTTTAATATATAGATAGGTTAAAAGTAAATGGATGAAAAATATATATATTATAAATACAAAGCAAACAACACTGGAATAGTAATATTAATATTAAACAAAGGACACTTCAGAATCAGGAATATTATCAGGAACAAAGACAGTGATTAGATAGTGAGAAAGGTGTCAGTTCTCCAAGAAGACTATCCTAAATGTGTATGCCTCTGACAACAGAGCTTCATAATTCATGAAGTAAAACAAACAGAATGGAAAGGAGAAGCAAACAAACCAGTAAATTACAGTTGGGAAATTTAAGACTCTTCTCTCAGTAATCATAAAATAAGTAGACAGATTATTAATACTAAGGTTACAGAAGACCTAAACAACACTATCAACAAACTTGGCCTATATGAAATTTATAGAATACTCGACCCACAAGAGCAGAATAAATTCTTCTTAAGAGCACATAAAACATTCACCAAGATTTTATTCATGGGCATAAAACCACGTTTAACGAATTTAAAGGAACAGAAATCATGTAAATTATGTTCTCAAGTCATATAACAATTGAAGTATAATCAATAACAAGAAGATACTGGAAAATTTGCAAATATTTGGAGTTAACTGCACCAAATATCTAAAAAAACCTGTGGGTCAAAAGGAAATCATGAGGGAAATTATAAAACATTATTTTCTTTAATTTATTTTTTGGCTGCACCATGGCTTGCAGGATTAGCTCCCCTACAAGGGATCAAACCCCAGCCCCAACAGGGAAAGCACTGAGTCTTAACCACTAGACCGGACCACCAGGAATTCAAATTATAAAGCATATTAAATTGAATTTTAAAAAATGTATCAAAATTTGTGAAAAGCAGCTAAGGCAGTGCTTAAAGGGAAATTTACAGAAGTCTCAAATAAATTATCTTAGCTTCCACCTTAAGAAACTAGAAAAAGGGCACAAAACGGGCATAAGCACATTTTCTGGGATAATGGAAGTGTTCTATGTATCAAGAGGGATGTGGGGCTACAACCAGAGTATCCATTGTCACACTGTGTAGTTAAGATTTGGGCCTTTTAACATTATACAGCTTCCCTCAATATAAAAAGAACTGTATCATATCGTAAGACAGGGAGTAGATGGAAATAATAAGGTAATAGAACTGGAGAAGGCAATGGTACCCCACTCCAGTACTCTTGCCTGGAAAATCCCATGGATGGAGGAGCCTGGTAGGCTTCAGTCCATGGGGTCACTGAGTTGGACATGACTGAGCGACTTCACTTTCACTTTTCACTTTCATGCATTGGAGAAGGAAATGGCAACCCACTCCAGTGTTCTTGCCTGGAGGATCCCAGGGATGGCGGAGCCTGGTGGGCTGCCATCTATGGGGTTGCACAGAGTCGGACACGACTGACGTGACTTAGCAGCAGAATTGTAGAAACTTGATAATTATTGTAGCTGGGTACTTAGGAGTTTATTAACTCTTCTTCACTTTGAATGTTGTTGAAATTCTTCATAACAAAACTTTTTAAAAGTTAAAAATACCATCATTATTTTTTTGAAAAATAAATGAAGGAGAATATGGAAGTAGAGAGCATAATGGATCTTAGAGAAGAAAAGGAAGAGGAAAAATAACATCACTTGACATAGGATGGTGGCAGAGTCAGTATTTGCCTGACTAAAGATAATAAAGGAAAGGCAGAAATAAAAAATGTCTCCAAGGTTTCTGGCTTTAGCAAAATGGGTAGAAGATGGCCTTTTTTTATTCAAATGGAGAACAGTTTAGAAGGAAAGATTAGGAGTTCATTTTTGGAGAGGGCAGGTTTCAGATGTCTATGAGACATCCAAACAGATATCAAATAAGTAGATGAATATATTAGTCTAGAGTTTAGAAGAGAGATGTGGACTGGAAATACTAACTGGACGTTGCTGGCACATACTTAAGATTAAAAATGTGAGTAAAGCACTTAGAATGAGATACAGTTTGTAGTATTTATAGATGGTTTCTCTTATCACTGCCATTATTAATATTAATGTTAATCATCTCATCATCCCTTAAAGTAGTAAAAATATATCCTCACATTAAGTATGTCTGACTTACACAGTAAGTATGATTATCACACTTAACGGAAAAAACAAAAAAGGCTTGTCTGGAACATGACAATGCCAGAGGTAAAAGTTTGACCACAAACTTTCATTTCATTAAAAACTGTTAACATCTGTTCATTCCAGAACAGTGACTGCAGAAATAATGGAGAATTGATTAAATCTCACCAATTTAATTTTCATTCTAAGTGGAACAAAAAAATAACAATTCTCTCTCAATTTTAGCTTATCTCAAATTCAAAACCATTAACATATTACTAAATCTATTTCAGCCTTCAACAAACTCCAGGATGATATATTATGTCCTAGATTAATAGGACACATGAAGGTAGAGATAGAAATCTGTTTCTTTTAAAATAAAAAAAAAATAACTTTATCTTTGAACACAGCTAAAATGATAATTGGCAAGCCTCTTACAAGAAAAATCTAAGAGCTATTCATTTCCATAATCACTTCATTTCAGAGAATTTTGGCATGATCATGAAACTCTAAAAACCCCATTCTGAAGTGAATACAATTCAGACTAAAACTACAAATTAAAATTGCTCTTACCAGTTCCTATAGAGCCTTTTCTCATACATGATAAATACAGTTTGGCAAATAAAATTTGCTACATTTACCTTAGAACTAACTTATTAATATATTAGTTGGGAATGGAGGAATGGAATGGAATGAGGACAGGAGAAGGAGGAAAAACTCTTACTGAGATAATTTTATGTATGAGGCACTCTTCCAAGTCATATATGCATACTTTTTCTGATTACTCACAATATCCTCATAAATGCAGGTATTATTATTCTCCCTATGCTTCACACATAAGGAAACACATAAAGAAACATTAAGCAGCTTTCCAAGGTCACAAAGCTGGTAAGTGGTAGACCCAGAATTTCAACTCTAACTCTGTTACAGGCACTCAGGATATAACTGCAACATACATTAGCCTTTCCCAACAAATAAATTAATTAACCCTCCTGCCTCATAACCAAAATGTAGATTTTCATTTCGAACTATTTTACTGGGATATTAAATTGACTCTCCCTTGCTTTTTCAAAAGTTTTCTGAATATCATATAACTTAAGTTGAAATGAAACTTCATGAGATTCAAATCTCATTCCTCTATAGTTTGCACATTATAAGAATGTGAGATATAACTGAATATATTTACTGGGAGATTTAGAATATTATATATGTTTTTGATCCTTGGTATGGTCATTACAGTATGATTTTTAAAAATTCTTTAATAGAAATTGCTATTTTAAAAAAAAGTAAAATGAATATGAAACTCACGTGCACAAAATAACAAGAGAACAAGGGAATAGTTCTTGGTACTGAAGACAGCATTTTAATACACGATCATCATTGTTCTCATCACTCAATCCATCTGCGAATTCAGCAAAAGCAACAATCAATAAGCACACTCAAAATCTGGGAACTGTATAAACAATTTAGGCCATATTTACAAATTGAATCATCTAAAACAAAGAAAACTTTTTAAATAAGAGGAGGAAGATAAAACACAACAAAAACAATGACCTGAAAATTCTGGATCTAGAATTCATATATTTATGGGTTTAATTAACTGATAGTTTATTAAATTGACAGTTTACTAAAACAGAAGAGAATATGCCTATTAATAAACCCGAAGGAAAGAAATGTGATCAGTAGGTTAAAATGCCATACTAGAAACCAAAAGCTATGAATTCTAGTCTCAGTTCAGTCACTTAAGAGATTTTAAGCAAATTATATGATTATATTTTGTTTCATATTAACTTAAAAGAGGTCAGTAAAATAATCAGCAATTGTTCTACCAGCAACAGAACCACTTTCATGTGTCTGCTTTTTCTTAACCTCTAAGCAATAACATTTAGAGAGAGATGTACAGAAGAAGACAACATGGGCACTAGGAAGAGAATACAAAAACTAATTTCTAACAAATGTTAGTATGTAGCTGATATAGTGTCCTCTGGTATTCTCCAAGTCTTAGAGCATGTAATAAGTTGTGTGTGTGTATGAAAAGAATGTAATATGTAGAAAGAGGACTAAAGATATCATTTTTATAAGTCCTTACACTACCTGCCTCAGAAATCCCTGGGGTACTTATTAATAATATAGAAAGAAGCACCACACCCCAGACCCATTTATGGATAAGAATCTTTGAAGCCTGGATCCAAAGACTGATTTAAGCCCTTGGCAAGTCTCTTACACACTAAAAGTCAAGACATGCTGCCCAGTGAGCCTTAACTTTTTTCCCAGATTATAACCTTTTTCTCCCCTCAACTTTTAGCCTATATCACTGATTCCTCTAAACTTTCAAATTAGAAAACTCATTCACACATGCAATAAACATTTTTCTAAGGTCTAAGCTGCACCAGGTCCCTATGCTTGTCAAAAGACAAACTCTTTGGGGCCTCATGATCTCTTGGCGAAGTCTAGACAAAACTCAACTGATCTCATAGCATGAACCTGAGAGACATACGATTCAGTTCTTTAATCAGACAACCAGTAAGCCAGACAGACATATATTACAACAGCCAATTTTCCTGCTTTTAGCTCACAAAGTAAATATCACAATAATGCAAAATGGGCAGCTCAAAATCAGTGGTTAACTTTAGCAACTCAATTTGACCAATCAAAGGAGGTTTAGAGCATACAGTAAGTACACTGCTCTAAAGGTATCAAAGTTCATGATTACTTGTTCTGTCACTTTTTTATAGAATACACAGGCCCAGAAGGTATACCTAAAATTATAAGAATATTCATAAATATTTTTACCAAAAAATATTTTTGAGTACTTGCTCAGGAACTGTTCAAAAATGAACAAAGACACTGGAACCAGATAACCTGGGTTTGAATTCTTGCTTTCCCACTTACTGGACATGCAATAATGGGCAAATTGCTTAACTGTATAAATTACAGTTAATATGATATTTAGCATAGTAATAGAATTAAAGTTTCTCAACAGCAGGCTTTGTATGTCTCATTCACTGCTGCAGCCTCAACAGTTAGAACAGTGTCTAATACAAATATCCTGCAAGTAATGATTCAACAAAAATGTAATAAAAGAAAATATAAAAATGATGGAACAAATGTCTGGTGTAGCAGGTATCAGATAACCTTATTTTTACCTAAAAATAAAAATAAATAATTATAGAAAATCTGAAAAATTCCGAAAATATAAAGAAAACTAAAATATCTCATAATTTCATCAGCTCAATATATCTCTAAGTATATATGCACAATCTAAGGAACTTGGGATTGTAATCTATACTCTTTTAAATCCTATTTTTGGTGTTTTGCAAGTTAAAATGAGTTCATTAGTGTCAGCGATCAACGCAAAGAAACAGAGGAAAACAAGAGAACGGGAAAGACTAAAGATCTCTTCAAGAAAATTAGAGATACCAAGGGAACATTTCATGCAAAGATGGGCTCAAAAAAGGACAGAAATGGTAGAGACCTAACAGAAGCAGAAGATATTAGGAAGACGTGGCAAGAATACACAGAAGAACTGTACAAAAAAGATCTTCACAACCCAGATAATTACGATGGTGTGATCACTCACCTAGAGCCAGACATCCAAGTGGGCCTTAGAAAGCATCACTACGAACAAAGCTAGTGGAGGTGATGGAATTCCAGTTGAGCTATTTCAAATCCTGAAAGATGATGCTGTGAAAGTGCTGCACTCAATATACCAGCAAATTTGGAAAACTCAGCAGTGGCCACAGGACTGGAAAATGTCAGTTTTCATTCCAATCCCAAAGAAAGGCACTGCCAAAGAATGCTCAAACTACCCCACAATTGCACTCATCTCACATGCTAGTAAAGTGATGCTTAAAATTCTCCAAGCCAGGCTTCAGCAATACATGAACCGTGAACTTCCAGATGTTCAAGCTGTTTTTAGAAAAGGCAGAGGAACCAGAGATCAAATTGCCAACATCCGCTGGAGCACTGAAAAAGCAAGAGAGTTCCAGAAAAACATCTATTTCTGCTTTACTGACTATGCCAAAGCCTTTGACTGCATGGATAACAATAAACTGTGGAAAATTCTGAAAGAGACGGGAATACCAGACCACTTGACCTGCCTCTTGAGAAATCTGTATGCAGGTCAGGAAGCAACAGTTAGAACTGGACATGGAACAACAGACTGGTTCCAAATAGGAAAAGGAGAACATCAAGGCTGCATACTGTCACCCTGCTTATTTAACTTATATATGCAGAGTAGGGATTGGGGGCAGGAGGAGAAGGGGACGACAGAGGATGAGATGGCTGGATGGCATCACCAACTCGACAGACGTAAGTTTGAGTGAACTCCGGAAGTTGGTGATGGACAGGGAGGCCTGGTGTGCTGCGATTCATGGGGTCGCAGAGTCGGACACGACTGAGCGACTGAACTGAACTGAACTGATGCAGAGTACATCATGAGAAACGCTGGGCTGGAGGAAGCACAAGCTGGAATCAAGATTGCCGGGAGAAATATCAATAACCTCAGATATGCAGATGATACCACCCTTATGGCAGAAAGTGAAGAAGAACTAGAGAGCCTCTTGATGAAAGTGAAAGAGGAGAGTGAAAACGTTGGCTTAAAGCTCAACAGTCAGAAAACGAAGATCATGGCATCCGGTCCCATCACTTCATGGCAAATAGATGTGGTAACAGTGGCTGACTTTATTTTTCTGGGCTCCAAAATCAGCACAGATGGTGACTGCAGCCTTGAAATTAAAAGACACTTACTCCTTGGAAGGAACATTATGACCAACCTAGACAGCATATTAAAAAGCAGAAACATTACTTTGCTAACAAAGGTCCATCTAGTCAAGGCTATGGTTTTTCCAGTGGTCATGTATGGATGTGAGAGTTGGACTATAAAGAAAGCTGAGTGCCGAAGAATTGATGCTTTTGAACTGTGGTGTTGGAGAAGACTCTTGAGAGTCCTTTGGACTGCAAGGAGATTCAACAAGTCCATCCTAAAGGAGATCAGTCCCGGGTGTTCATTGGAAGGACTGCTGTTGAAGCTGAAACTCCAATACTTTGGCCACCTGATGAGAAGAGCTGATTCATTTGAAAGGACCCTGATGCTGGGAAAGATTGAGGGCAGGAGGAGAAGGGGACAACAAAGGATGAGATGGTTGGATGGCATCACTGACTCAACGGACATGGGTCTGGGTGGTCTCCGGGAGTTGGTGATGGACAGGGAGGCCTGGCGTGCTGTGGTTCATGGGGTCACAAAGAGTTGGACACACTGAGCGACTGAACTGAACTAACCCAATAGGACTGATATTCTAACTAAACAGGGGAAATCTGGAACCAGACATGAGTAGAGAGAAGAGGATATGAAGAGCAATAAGGAGAAAATGGCCATTTACAAGCCAAGAAGGCAGTCTGGAACAGATGTTTCTCTGATAGATGTCAGAAGGAAATAATCCTGCTAACACCCTGATTCCAGACTTCCAGTCTTCAGAACTGTGAGACAAATTTCTAGATGGTTTTTGGTATTACTTTTTAGCTTACATATGTAAGTGACACATGATATTTGTCTTTCTTTGCCTGAATTAATCTAAGAAATTTAGGATTGTAGTTTATATTCTTTTAAATATTATTCTGTTTAATATCACATGATAACATTTTTCAAAATTAGTATTCTCTCATTTGGCTACAGGATTATATGTAACATCTCCAACTGTCAAGACTGTTTCAAATTTTTCGCTGTATAAATCATGCTATGATGAACACTAATTATATAAATCACTGACCTCTGATTATTTCTTTAGAATAATTGCAAGAAAGACAAATCATCTCCATAGGCTTTGTATAAACACTGATAAATTGCTCTCTTAAAAGTTACTAATTCATATTCCCTATGCACTGAGTGCTGTGTTCCTATCAAGTGCTGGGAAGAAGTATCATTCTAAATTTAGGAACAATAAAAATAAAAAGGGAAAATGCAAAAAATATAAACTAAAAATTTTTACACATAAGCAGTTAACAATATTTAAAACAGTAAACAGGAAAATATTTACCTTGAACAAAAAAGGCTGACTAGATGTATTTCTTCTTTTGTGAATTACCTATTAATAATCTTTGTCCATTAGGGAAATTTAGTTTTTCTAAACCACCTGTATAACTTTCTCATGTAAGAGGACTCACAAGACTTACCACTTATTCCAAACATTAAACCATTAAGCACTTTAATACAATTAGCTCAACCAATCTTCAGACCATATTTTCAGCCGGGGGTCATTTCCCCCCATTTTATTTACTCAGTTTCCTCACGTTTAACTTTCTCCAGGTCAGCTCAAAAAACTCAGGTCAATCAGATTTCAAATCCTATTCTCATCGTAATGCATACTATATTAAATAAGTACAATTTTGAAAAGAGTAAGGACAACACTAAAATTATGTTCAACTAAGTCTATTTATTAATAACAGACTATTTTCATTCAATTTGTGGCATTTTTCTTTTTTTGATGGAAAATTCCTGTCTAAAAAAATACAGTTATAATACTCAATGATTACATAAAACAAAATAATACATCTACATACGCAATTATTAGAGTTAGTGGCAAATGTACTCGACAGATGCAAAGCATAATTAAAGACTGTTTTGTTCTTGCTTTTCTCCAAACAAGTATTTTAATTTTATTCAAAAATCCTGAATTAAATTTTTTATAAGTTTCAATTCATCATTAGAATGTAAAATATAATTTTACTATGATAAAAATGACTAAGGATATTTCTAAAGGAGATCATAAAATCATTATCAACAGAATAAATATATTAAGTGCATTAGATTTTATATAAACAATGTTTCAAACAATCACTTTGACAGATAACAATGATATATAAAGGATTTATCTGACAAAGACAATTACACAAATAATCTATAAAGACTAATCTACAACCTTGTAACTAAAAGCACAATTTAGCAAAATTAAGACCAGATAGTATCAAATTGAAGCATTAAAGGGAAGTATGGCTTTCCAGGAAGGCCCAGAAACTGAAGCAGCACAGAAGTTTGAGACCACTACTATGATTTATCCTCCTTAATAATCCTAAAAGCATAGACTGAAGAAGTAAAAGCATCAAAAGAAGCACATAAAAATTAAAAAGTCAAAAGACACATATCAAGTATCTATAAATAATAAATGTGGCCAAAATATCTATTAGTTCTTCTAAAATAAGTCTCAAACTCAATCTATTGAAGGAATAGATATTCCATCTAGGACAAGTTCTTAACATCTCTATGTCTCAATTTCCTCATCAGCAGAATAGGTCTAATAAGAAAATGGTCCACAAGTACCCTAAGTTTTGAATGAGATATTAGCTGTAAAGCACTTAGAAAAGGGTCTGGAGAATAACGGCCATACCAGTGTTGTCTATTACTATCATCATCTATACAATTATACACTAAAATGTAATTTTTATCAACTAACAAGGAAAAAAATTACGAGTAAAAAAAATTCTCACCTCTTCTTAAGGATTGGAGGTTTACTGAAATGATGGTTTAGACAGAGGTTTTGTTATAGTGTGGTTGTTTTTTTAAAAAGTCCTATCTGCGACCCAGAGGGATGGTATGGGGAGGGAGGAGGGAGGAGGGTTCAGGATGGGAAACACATGTATACCTGTGGCAGATTCATTTTGATATTTGGCAAAACTAATACAATTATGTAAAGTTTAAAAATAAAATAAAATTAAAAAAAAAAAAAAGGAAAAAAAAAAGTCCCATCTGTTAGCACTATATACCAAAGTACAACAGGAGTTTCAGGAGTTGGGAGAAAAGGTGAAAAGGAAATGAGAGAAAAGGAATGAAAGAAATTGTCGCCAAAATGTTGAGAATCATTGAAAATGAGTGAAAAGCACACAGGGATTCATAGTATTATTCTACCTACTTCTATATTTGAAGTTTTTCATAATAGAAAGTAAAAAAAAAAAAAAAGTAAAACATTCAATTTAATATAATGTGTTAAAATATTTTAGTATTTTCTTAACTCTAATAAATGATTTTTTTTTAGTGGTTTCCTTTAAAAGCTCTTAAACTTCACATGACGTTCCTACTCAAAATGCATAAGCATTGTACTGGAATATACTAAGAGCTAATAATTATTTGTAAAGGGAATAAATAAGGGAATTAATTGTAGAGGCCCTTTTTCTTCAAAGATGTAGGACTAAACAGCTGTGCCAAAAGCCTTCTCAGGATTAATATAATTAGACTCATCTTGCAAACAACATAAATTCATGATATTTAAAATAAAACACATCTACATATACAAATAATTCTGAGTTGGGAATAAAGTTTTTAAAGAATGAAATATATCCTCTAAATGTAAATATAAACTCTTCAGAGGCAACTATATTGCTTTACAAAGATTTTTTTTTACCAAATAGTTACACAAAACATGAAGAACACACTTTGGTTCTAAGACTAATTTTTAAATGTCTAAAAAAAAAAAAAAAACCCAACAAACTAATATGGAAACAAATCAAGAGAAAAGCTATAGATCTCTATTATAAAAAATCACCCTGCTTATTTAACTTCTATGCAGAGTACATCATGAGAAACGCTGGACTGGAAGACACACAGGCTGGAATCAAGATTGCCGGGAGAAATATCAATAACCTCAGATGTGCAGATGACACCACCCTTATGGCAGAAAGTGAAGAGGAACTAAAAAGCCTCTTGATGAAGGTGAAAGAGGAGAGTGAAAACGTTGGCTTAAAGCTCAACATTCAGAAAACGAAGATCATGGCATCCGGTCCCATCACTTCATGGGAAATAGATGGGGAAACAGTGGAAACAGTGTCAGACTTTATTTTTTGGGGCTCCAAAATCTCTGCAGATGGTGACTGCAGCCATGAAATTAAAAGACGCTTACTCCTTGGAAGGAAAGTTATGACCAACCTAGATAGCATATTCAAAAGCAGAGACATTACTTTGCCAACAAAGGTCTGTCTAGGCAAGGCTATGGTTTTTCCAGTGGTCATGTATGGATGTGAGAGTTGGACTGTGAAGAAAGCTGAGCACCGAAGACTTGATGCTTTTGAACTGTGGTGTTGGAGAAGACTCTTGAGAGTCCCATGGACTGCAAGGAGATCCAACCTGTCCATTCTAAAGGAGATCAGTCCTGGGTGGTCTTTGGAAGGAATGATGCTAAAGCTGAAACTCCAGTCCTTTGGCCACCTCATGCGAAGAGTTGACTCACTGGAAAAAACCCTGATGCTGGGAGGGATTGGGGGCAGGAGGAAAAGGGGACGACAGAGGATGAGTGGCTGGATGGCATCACCGACTCAATGAACGTGAGTTTGAGTGAACTCCAGGAGTTGGTGATGGACAGGGAGGCCTGGCATGCTGCAATTCATGGGGTCGCAAAGAGTCGGACACGACTGGGTGACTGAACTGAACTGATTATAAAAAAACTTCCTTATTATAGGTTCTGACAAACCAGAGGAAAACAAGACCTTTCTCTGTATTATATTAACTGCATGTAGTGGTGATTAGGGGCTTCCCTGGTAGCTCAGCAATTAAACGAATCCACTTGCAAGGCAGGAGACACAGGTTCAATCCCTGGGTGGGGAAGATCCCTGGAGGAGGGCATGGCAACTCACTCCAGTATTCTTGCCTGGAGAATCCCACGGCAGGCTACAGTTTCACAGGGTCGCACAGAGTCAGACACAACTGAAGCAACTGAGCACGCAGATGATTAGAAACACAGATCACTTACGGGCCTCATCACTCAGCAAGGTATTTTAAAAAAAGATTCAAGTATTGTAATACCGACAACTATGCATACAGAACTACATAGTCACTATCTGTGAAATCACAGACCTTCCCAATAAGGTCTAGGAGAAACAGAAAATATCAAAGACCTCCAAAACAAGCCTAATAGAACAGTCCAAAACATCACCATGTCCTGCCATTTCATAATGCAATACTTATAGTATTGTTTTAAGTTTTGCACCATTTCCCTGCAATAATGAGTCAGCATCCAAACAAATCTTAATCAGGGAACACCCTGAGAGAACAACACTTACAAAGTTTTTGAGATGCAAGTTGTATTGACTGACCCCATAGCTTTCTATCTTGATTTCTGAGACTGTCATTGATGAAATGAACTGCAGGTATAGCTTTGTGCTGGGCATGTTTCAGTAATTTTCCTGCCTTCATACGATCCAGCTCTTGTACAACCACCCAGGGAATTATTAACACAAGACTGTCAAAGCCTAAAAAATAAAAAGATTTCTTATAAGTCAACAAATATGTATTAAGCTACTAAATTGACCTGCTGTAGGAGAATTAAAAGTTTTAAAGAAATTCACAATCTAAATGAAGAGATAATACATAAAAATAGGAACTTAAAACAGATACAAATGTCAAAAGAACATTACAAAAATAAATACTACAGGAGATCAAAGAAGAATAAGTTTAGAAGCTAGATTAACCAGTAAAGGCTCTTTTTTATTCCCCTTTTTACTTAAGCTGATTATGCTGTGCACGCTTGTGCTTAACAACATATCCAAACAAAAGTAAGTTTATGGGGAGTAAAAACTTCACAGCAATGTTAAATAAGAAAATCAGAATCAGTCAGTATGTTTTATAAATACCTGGGATTTCTCTTGTCTTTAAAAGTCTAACAAATTTGAGATGATTCATCAGAATATTTGTGTCAATAACAATTAGAAGCTTTTTGTCTGAAGCAGCATTTGCTAGGGGAAAAAAGCAAAGTGAGAATTGACATTTGTAACACACTTGTATAATAAATAAAACTTTGTTATCATAGAACTCTGACAGCATTCTTAAGGCAATCCTTTAAACAACAAAAACACATTTACTCCAATTCTTAAGAGAAAGAACAGTAATCAATGATTAATTATCCACCAGTAGAATATTGCATATTACTTTTGGGTAGATTTTTAAATCATAAACTAACTTATGACAGCAGTAATTATGTTGTTGAACCCTGTACTCTATCACTGGTAGTTATCCAGTTAGGAATGATAAGCTAATCTTAATATATTGTGAAATAACACTGAAAAGATAAATATGTATAAAAGAAAGAAATCTAATAATACTAGTATTATTACTTCTTAGGGTCATATTAGGAACAGGTGAACTGATTCACAGATAAACAATAAATTGGAAAGTGCAACATGAACATAATGTAGCAGCATTACTATTTTTATAAATGCAATTCAAAACTGTATACTAGCATACTCTGGAGGGTATCTATCATTTTGTTCTCCCAGGAGTAAGAATAATCACAGTTTTACTATATAAGTAAGAAATTCATGAATACCTTTGAGAAAACTGCATTGTTTCTGATCAGTGTTTTACAAACTTGAAACTGTTAAAATTTATGATTAAGAGCAAGAATAACGGACTACTCATAATTCTGATTACTGTCCTTAGGCAAAAAAAAAGAAAGAAAATATTTCTAACTGCCTAATAATGTGAGATACATAAAGCAAATGATAACACAAATCTTAGACCTGATTCCTATAGCTGAAAGAAATATAGCATATTTTATTATTTCAAATGAGCACATTTTAACACTTTCACCTAAATATTATAAAAATTGAACATTGAGAAAACACAGGAGATCGCAAACACAGTCATACACATAAAGGGTATACCAGCAGAGGAATGTATATCATCTTCTACCACGTCAATTTCCATACTCATTAACTCTCCTGAAGGTGGAACCACAGGTAAATCCATGCTTTTTCCCACACGAGCAGCATGAAGCTCTTCTACTATCTGCATCTAAATTGCAAAAGACCCGCAAAACAATATTTTGAATTATTTTCTCTTCAGATTAATAAGAAAGCAATTAATTCTTAATTCACTTAATATGAGATAGTCTGTGGAAAGCAAAAATTTTACAAAAATATGGAAGCCACATGGTAAAAAAACCCCACAGATTTATAAACATTTACAAGGTTTACAGGAAAAGAATTTGAAATAGAAGATATATGTATATCTATAACTAAATCAACTTTGCTATACACCTGAAACTAACATAACATTGCAAATCAACCATAGTCAAAAAAAAATTTTTTAAGCTCTTTAAAAAAAATAAAATGGCTCTTCTCTTTTTCTTACTACAACCTTAGGCGAATTATTTAACCACCATGGGTCTCAGTTTATCTGCACAATAGGAATGGTAAATATTTGTATCCTTTTAATACTTTTTGTAAGGATTAAGTGAAATAACATGAAAAACCTCACATAGGGTCTAATATATAAGAGATAATAAGTTAATTCTCTGAAATAAGTTAATTCTCATTTCCATTCTCACTTCAAAGTACTTTAAGAGCCAAGTATGTTTTTGTCTGGATGATCAGCACTCTTCCTAATTTCTAAGATTGTTAATTAACTATCAGAAACTGAAATCCAGATCTTTATACTCTTCATTTCAGGGAAGTAGTTCCCTGATGTATTATAATGTAAAGAAATTAAAGTATAGCCTAATTTTAGAGCAGAGGTGAAAAATCTTTTTTCTATCAAGGGGCACAGACCCAGAAGACATAAAAATATAACTGACTGTCACAAATAAAAAGCAATCAACATGGTTTTAAAGTTTCCTTTAAATAGAAAAACCCAAAGTGTTCTGTGAATCTAATTTTAATTTAGAAGCAGGGAACATAAAATTACTTGCAATACTTCTATTAGGTTTGACCAGAAGATTCTAGCTGAGAAATGAAGCAACAGGCAAAAAATAAATATGTATGTGTTTTCATTTTCACTGAACACTTTCATCTTATTGCTAATTAGAAAAATGAGGCAAAAATATTAATATTATACTGTATTTTGGCAAGCTGAGGCATAAGCATGCAAAAACATAACATTAAATTAAAATTAATATTGTGAGTGTAGGCTCCACACTTTTTATTCAAAACAAATTAGCTGATTAGAAAAAAAAGGCCAAAAGGTGATTGAATAAATGGAAATACTTTTCCAAAGAATTTTTCAGGACTTCATAAATACTTATATACTGAATTAAGTACAGACATCAGTGTTATTTTCATACTATAAAAGTTTTTATCGTCATTATTTTTTATTAAAATAGAAATCCCCTGTCTTAATGTCATTAAAAATATTGACAGTAAACAAATATATCAGTAACCTCTTGATCTGTATCTTGAATACTTTCAAGTGACACTGAAGAACATGGTGCTTCAAAACTCTGAAATGAAAAGTAATTTTATTAATTAGTTAAGAAGCATACACCTAGAATAAGGTTTTTCAGCTATGGCACTACTGACATTCGGGATCAGATGATTCTTTGTTTGTGGGGTTAATACTCTTCTCACTTCAGGGTAGTTCCCTAATGTATTATAATGTAAAGAAATTAAAGCAGAATCTAACTTTAGAGCAGAGGTGAGAAACCTTTCTTCTATCAAGGGGCACTGATCCAGAAGACACCAAAGTATCACTGTCACAAATAAAAAGCAATCAACACGGTTTTAAAGTCTTCTTTAAATAAAACACAAAGCATTTGGGGTTGTTCTCCGCACTGTAGGATGTTTAGAAGTATCTCTTCCCTTTACTCACTAGATACCTACCTCCCTCCCATCCTTGACAATCAAAAATGTCTCCATCCCTTTGCCCAAGCAATTTCAGTGTTATAACAGAGACAGAATTTGATGTAAATGGAGTTGAAGAGAAAATTATCTATATTTCAGTTTACATCCCAGTAAGCTACGTTGTTTGGGGGTACATACTTCAATAAATGCAATAAAAAGAAAAACAATGAACTGAAAAAAAAAAAATCTCCATCAAATCAGTTGCCAAATACCCACTAAGAGGCAAAACTGCCCCAGATGAAAAACTGTCCCTAGAATAGAAAAGTTTCCTTCTATTAAGTCATGAAACATAGTAGAAATTAAGATTGACTCATTCATATACATGCCTCCCTAAAAATACTCATATTCTAAGAACAAAACATGCCACCTTAAGAAACAGAAGTAACCATGGCAAAGATAAAAAGAATACTGGGCCTTGGTGGTGGGAAATTTTCATCCATGAGTAAACAAACCATTTCTAAAAGTGACATGACAAAACAACAAAAGAAACTTGAAGATTAGTGTATGGCTGAGGGCGGGAAAGACTGAAAATGTATGGGTGTTTTATTTTTTGTCTCCCAGCAAAGACTGATCTCTCTAATTTCAGTTTTTCCCTGGCACTTCCGGTGAGCGGCTGAGACTTACCCAATCCTACATACAGGTGACAAGGAACTTGACTAAGCCTCTACTAAACCAAATCATCTTCTAAGAATTCTCCACGATAACACCAAACACACATGTATTTTATAAGAAGCTGGATATAAACTGCAGACTCTCTTTAAAAAAGTATATCCTATGTTGCTTTGGGAATTGAGCTTCTACCCTAACTTTCCAGTATCAATCTTCACACAATACAATACCACGCACATCACACACGTAGGCCCATTACAGCCGTACTCTCCCATGACCCTGGGTTCTATAATGCTTTCTCCACCTGACTTCAAATCTCACTAGAACTTTAGAGTCTCTTCAGCTAAGGAGTGCCAACCAAGCTAGAGATTATTATAGAACTTCCTGCAACTTCTGACATTCAAAGTCTTTTCATTCTTTTACTTGGATCACTACTACCCTTCACTCTCTTTGACAAGTCACTTTTAGTGATTTCAAAAAACTTTCTATCAACTTCAAATCCTTATTATAAAAGAAGGTCTTAGAGGGCATTTAACTTTGCCTTCCCCCTTCCATGTTTTATTAAGTCCATGGATTGGGATAAAGCCTTCCCTGGAGATGACAAAAGGGAGTAACACCAATGATGGTATAAATGGCTTTATTTGCTGGAGTGATTCCAAACTAAAAACCTGATTATTCAGTGGCTCTGTCCTATCTACAACATGAAAAACAGTCTTTCCCAGAAGAGATAAAAGAATCCATTACCTAGACCCTGGCTTCCTCTCCAACTTCCTCTCATATAGATTCTCAACACATCTCAAGTCAAACTGAACAGTGTAAGTGCTCACGTATGCTCGTCCATGCCATTTCACAACTCTGGGCCACTACACAACCGATCATTTCCCCGGCAGGACAACACTTCCATTCTTTGCTCTACACGCTTTTCAACACCAAGCTTAAGAATCTCCAAGCTTAAGAGAATCTCTTAAGAATATCTTAATGAGCCCTTCCTTAACTCACTTCCAAATTTATACTAACACCAGCCAAATTCCCAAGGCGTTAATATTATCTTCACTGTATCTGAACATTTACCTCTCTGGGAACTTCTTGAGGGTAAAAGCATCTTATTCAAACTCTAAATGCCTAATACATAATAGGTACCTTTAATTAACATTTAGATAAACTGATGAATTTCTACCCCAGAGACTCATAAGAATTAAGTGGGATACCATTTATAAAAGTGGCCTATAAACAATAAATCTCTAGAACATTAGTTCACAACGGTGAGGGGAGAATGCAGACTGAAAAGGGTAACAAAGAACTATAAGCCTAGGGAAAAAAAGAAGTCACTTTCTTCTAGGAAAGCATAACAGGATCACTGAATACAAAAAAACACAATTACTTCTTTGTAAACTCATTATTTCAGGAAGACAATTATCCATTGAGGAATTTATGAGGAAAACAAATATAATATTGAAATGATTAGCTACTGTCACTAATAATGTTAACGATAACATATTCAAGATAAGAACAGTATTTACTTGCTTCTCCTGTGTCTAAATGACTTTCAGTCAGATAAGACTTCTATCAAAGGAATATAAAGAGTTTTAATTCCAATAATTGAAAAGTAATCATGCAAAAATTGCTTCCCCTACAACTTATATTCATGCTATGTACCTCATTTGGTTTTTGTAATAATTCTAAACAGAGAGCAAAAAAGTGTGTAAGGTACATCTCATACTGTTCCTTAGATATACAGCACCAGGGGAATACCAAACAATGATACAAAGATGTTCAGTGAACATACTGGAAAACTCAGATTCCTTTCTTGCATTCTACTCTAGAGAATTGGTTATACAGCACAAGAAGAAAATGGAAACTTTTCTTTAAGAAAGCAATAAAAAGAACAAACTCAATTCTTTCCTTCTTTGGACCCCTTCAAGTTCAGTGAAAAAGAGTACTCTTTCTCAAGCTCTTTTGGCCTCCTTGGTTACAATCCCTCCATTTTTCAAAGGAAGTATCTTATATAACACTCTATAATCTTGATTCCTAAAAAGAGGTAAGCTCCACCACTGCTGTTTATAAGCAGTCTCTAAATTTCAGAGCTTCTAAAGTTCCAAAGTTCTAAAAGTTCTCCTAAAGATAAATAATTTTATTTGCCATAGAAACAAGGCTATCAGAATTAGGTTTTCAAATTAGTCCACAAATGCTGATTTACTGCATAATTTAGAAGCAAAAATAGATGTGCCAAGCTTTCTAGCCTAGATCTCTGTATACATAGTTCCCTCTATCTGGAACATTCCTGCTTCTCCCATCTCACTCCACCTTGTCTTCACCTGAATAACTCCTATTCAGTCTTTAGTTCTCAGTTTACATGTTATCCCCTCCAGTAAATCTTACTGAATTAATCCATCCAAGGCCATGTTAATCCCCTGCTATGTGTTCCCATATAAGGTGATTAAGTATTTGTCAGACTCGAGGTGGCTGTTTCTGTACCTCCTCATATAAGAAAGTCTTTGAAAATGATGACTGTGATTGTGGTACCTGGCATACAGGGCACCCAAAAGAATAATTTGTTAAAGGAGCAGCTATTTGGAATACTAACCCTGGAACTGTCGTACCTGGAGTTAGAGAAAACTGTCATAGTACTTCTCTGATAGGACTATCTATAACTGCTTCTTCTGTATTTTTACATAATCCCTTCTATTTTGGGTCCCTGAGAGTTGCCAGGATAGTTTCTTAAGGAAGTTGGAATTTACAGAGTAAAATAAAAGAACCAACATATCTTCCTGACTAAACAGAATCTGCCTTTTACGATCATTATCTATAACAGAAACAACTCAAACCTAACTATATTTGAACTCTTTACTAAGGTCTGTATTCATTTTGCACTACCTTACCTGGGTTAGGTTTTCACCAGAACTTATATCATTAATTTCTTGATGCTCATGATATGCTCCTTCCCACTCATGAACAGTCTGCTTATATGTGGAATCTGAAAATAAATATTCACTTCTGTGCCTTGTAAACTTTAATGAAAACTGAGTGCCTTCTGGACATTCTTTTTTCTCCTGTTTAGTCTTTAACTTGTTAGAACCTGAACTGAACACATTTTCTTGTACAAGATTTTGGAGGGTATTGCGGGATTTTACCAGGATTTTGAAATTAATCCTTCTCCTAGATTCAAAGGGTTCCTTAATTATCTTGCTGGAATTACAATCCTGAGAAAGTTGGATTCTCTTGCATTTCTCCGAAGCACATTTTTCAGAACTGTCTCTAAATTTATTGGACCTTTCTTTCTTGAATTCCTTCATCTTCTCCCTCTGAGCAAGTAAATGAGGGCTTTTTTTTTCACTTGTCTGGCCTTCAGCTTTTGGTTTCACATCTTTGGCCACCTTAGGACAGCTAAAGTTTTTAATTCCATGGTCCAGCTTACTCTTAACATTTGCCAATTTAATATCTTTAACTTGAAAATCTACACATTTACTTATATCTTTCTTAGTTCCATTTGAAGAAGGACTCTGTGAAATAATCTGATTATTATTTGAATATGATGTTTCCTGGAGTGTAACAAGTCCTTGGGATGAAGAATCAATTTTTGGTCTCTTTCTTGGAGGGTCAGTTTCTACATTCAGTCTGTAAAGCAGCACAGAAAATTAGGTAGGCATTAAAATTAAACATAATATATAATATTGCACTGTATCATTTTAGTTAGGAAATGAAAGAACTGGCCTGATATGAACGTCATTAAAAGTAGAAAATAACTACATTATTAATAAAGGAGAAAGGATTACTCAATAAATGCTGTTGGAATAACTGATTATTTGGAAAAAAAAATTTACAGCTTTATATAACATCAGATGATGTAATCCCAAACAGATTAAACATTCAAGTGTAAAATAATTATTATTTCTATAACTGCTATACTTCATATTAAATACTTAAAAACCATAGAATAAAAAGGGAACATTTATCAGATTTCTTAATAAAGAACTTCTTAAACTTAATAGCAATGGGAAAAATATCACAAAGGGAAACAGTAAATGTAAATGACTACTGCTGCTGCTGCTGCTGCTGCTGCTAAGTCGCTTCAGTCGGGTCCGACCCTGTGCGACCCCATAGACGGCAGCCCACCAGGCTCCGCCATCCCTGGGATTCTCCAGGCAAGAACACTGGAGTGGGTTGCCATTTCCTTCTCCAATGCATGAAAGGGAAAAGTGAAAGTGAAGTCGCTCAGTTGTGTCTGACTCGCAGCGACCCCATGAACTGCAGCCCACCAGCCTCCTCCATTCATGGGATTTTCCAGGCAAGAGTACTGGAGTGGGTTGCCATTGCCTTCCCCGTAAATGACTACAGTAGTATATTAAAAAGTAATAAAACTAAAAGAACTGGGAAATGGCATATGCTACAAATGTGACAGCTTATTAGCCTTCGTAAATAAAAATCTCATCAAAAAGTACTAAGGCTCTAGAAAAAGACATGAACAGAAAACCAATGAAGTAGAAAAAGGAAATGGTTAATAGACATTTTTGGGAGAAATGTTTGACTTCCCTAGCACAGATGTGCTAATTGCGATGTACCATTTTCTTCTATCAAATTAGTCAAGATTGTTAAATAACACTAAATACTGGCAAGAGGTTGTTAAATGGACCCTCTCATATGTTGCCAGTGGAAATGCAAAATGATATAACAGTTCCACAAAGGAATTTGATGATATAATTAAGAATTCTAAAAATGTTATCTTTTAACTTCTTAGTAATTCCCACTTTAGAAATCTAAGGAGAAAAAAGCTAAAAATAGACTAAAAATAATAAGATATTCAATTCAGGATTATCTGTAAGAGCAAAAAGTCAGGTACAAGGTAAATGCTAAAATTTTGGAAATGACTAAGAAACATGTCATTCTACCGAATACAATAAACTATCATAGTCATTTCAAAGGATGTTTATGCAAAATTTTCAAAGACATACAAAATATACTGATATACTATTAAGCAGAAAACAAGCATGGCATAAATCTGTATATATAAGATCATCTCAACAGTTTAAATAAGCATAGTAAACAAGGCAGAAAAAAACATACTAGAATGCTAGAAGCAACAATAGCTAGAGGTGATAATATTTTCCTGCACAACAAAACTAGATATTACTCTGTAGTCAGAAAGAAAGGGGAAAAAATTTGATGAGCCACAATCTATTAATTTATATCAGTACACCCCTGAATGCCTTTTAAGTGCCTGTCATCCTGCTGGACACTGGGAGGCAGTGGAGGACACATCAAGTATAGTCTTTACCCCTCATTAATTTATCGTCCAGCAGGGGACAAAGAGACCGTAAATAAGTGACTTCTCAAAGAATTCATTATGGCAAGAGCAAACTATAAACATCTCAGAGTTTCCATAGGTGTTTCACCTGAGTCTTCCCTTGGTTTTATTTTCTTTGCTCTTTCTACAACAAGATTGCCTATCTTTATTTACCTGTTAATAAATAGCAATAAGACAAAACTTTAATAGGACCCTGTTTGGCACTTATTAGCATATCATATAAGATATTAACTGTAGTAAAGAAAAATCAGGAAAACAACAAATGAAAGAAAGTTTTAATAGGACCCTCTAGTTTTCTGAGCATTTTAAAATTCCTATTTGTTCTTCACAACAGTCCTGTGTGGCATATTTCATAGCAATCTATATACCATGGTCCATATGGTCATTAAATAATGAAAACTCAGCATTATAATACCTTTAATTATTCCTACTATTTCCCAAGTTCTCTAGTTGTAGCCACAATCTGTTAAATTAACAAGGTTTTAGAGCCATATCAATTCAATAAGATACATATTCTCTTCATGGGTAATATGCAAAGATAATTTATCCAAAATGATTAAATCAGCCTCATAACCTCTTCTATTACTGTATGTAATGAAGTTATGTATCTTGTAAGGGTGTGTCAAAATCAAATTATTTGAGATGCAAATTAACATTTTTGTTGAAAGTAGTATTTACATAGTATAGAATTCTGATAAGATTTTTTTATTTCACTCAACTTTTTCTTAAATTTATACAAATATTAAGAAAATCATATCTGTGATTTAGCTATAAATATGCGACTACAAAACAGTACTAAACAAAATAAAGGATTCTGCAAATCTAAATATTCAGTCTCACAATTCAAAGCTAAAAAATATACCAAGAAAAAGGGAAAATTTACCTTTTCAGTTCTTGTCTTCTTTTCATATTACAGTACAGAATATCTGCAAGATCTGATTTCTGAAAGAAAAAAGGTATTACTTAGGAAATATAAATTGTGAACTGAGGAAAGAGATTGGGAGACAGTATTTTTCCATACCTATATGTTAGTGAATATGTTAGAGACAGCCTGGGACCTGGGACCCTTTACTGTAACTGCTGCAACACTTGCACCTGGACAGGCCTCTTCTCCAGCAACAAAATACAAAGAAACTATATGAGACTAAAAATAATTGTGTGCATGCTCAGGTGGGGCAAATTATGGACAAAAGACACAAAAAGACCGAAAAACTGCTACTCGTGAGGAGCCAGGAGCAAAAAGCAGGGTACTAAGCATGCCTCCCGCAGTTCCTACCACCAGAAAGGTGGGAAAAACACCTCACCCTTCCAGCCCTAAGTCTGTGCACACCCCTAACTTCACCCCATATAACCAGCTAGAGCCAAGATGGCAAAGAGAGAAGGTGCCACAAATAGTGCACTTACCAGATGCTGGTGGTGACCATGACACCCAGGTGGACAGGAGGAACCTCCGAGCAATGGGGTAGAATATAGTGGGGAGCGAGGGGGAAGGGGCAGAGGCTGGACAGGACCGATTCCCCTGAGGAGCAGCTCAGGGAGAGCAGTTCCCAGGCCTTGAGAGGCACACTTACCTCAAGGGAATCAGCGGGGAGAGACCCTCGGAGGTCAGAAGATCAGGGGAATGTACCTGGAACCTACTCGACCCTGGGAAGCCTGCTGAAGCCAGGGGCCTGATCCTCTGTACTCTGAGGATTCCAGAGCCCCTCCAGGCCAGGCTGAGCTTAGGCAACCTGCACCCCATCCCCACCCAGGGCCTTTATCTGCAGCATGGGCCCTGAACATAGGGCCCACCCCCACCTAAGCCCTGCCCTTCAACAGCCAAGACTTTTTCCAGCTTTTGTTCTCTTTTCTCTTTTTTTTTCCTATTGCAGTTATGTTTTAGCTTTTATGTTTTAGTTTACTTCTATCTTTATTTTTTCTAATATATGTGTTAGTTTTTAAAATTTCACTTTTTGTTGCTGTTGTTGTTACTCTGTGTGGCTTTGTGGCTTGTAGGATCTCAGTTCATGGCCCAGAGGATGGGCCTGAGCTCCTATGGTAGGAGGGCTGAACCTGGTGGTTCTAATAGAGAACCACAGACTCCAGGGAATATTCATTTGCGTCTCTTGTAGGGGTAAGGAGTTTATATTAATATAAAGTCTCTTGGAAGTCCACATCTCAACACCAAGAGGTAGCTCTACCTAACTGCCTGCAAACTCCAGTGCTGGAAGTGAAATGAAAGTCGCTCAGTCATGTCCGACTCTTTGTGACTCCATGGACTGTAGCCCGCCAGACTCCACTGGATTCTTCAGACAAGAATACCGGAGTGGGTAGCCATTCCTTTCTTCAGGGATCTTCCCAACCCAGAGATCAAACCTGGGTCCCTTCCATTGTAGGCAGATTATTTACCTCTGAGCCACCAGGGAAACCCAAATCTCAGAGCAAACAACTAGGAAGACAGAAGCACAGTCCCACCCATCAAAAATATGTGATGACAAAAACCCAAGTTAGAAAGAAACAAGCACAATAAAAACCTACAAGACCAAACAAATGAAGAGGAAATAGACAACTTACCTGAAAAAAAATTTATGATAGTAAAAATGATTCCAAAACTCAGAAATAGAATGGAGGCACTGATCAAGAAAATACAAGAAATGTTTAACAAAGACTTAGAAGAACTAAAGAATAAACAGAGATGAACATAATAACCGAAATGAAAAATACACTAGAAGGAATCAATAGCAGAATAACTAAGGCAGAAGAATGAAAAAGTGAAATGGAAGACAGAATGTGGAAATAACAGCCAAGGAACAGGATTAAAAAAAAAAAAAGATTGAAAAAAATTAAAGACAGACCCAGAGAACTCTGCAACAACACTAAATACACTAACATTCAAAATACTGAGTCCTAGAAGAAGAAGGGAAAAGAAATGGTCTGAGAAAATATTCGAAGAGATTATAGTCAGAAACTTTCCTAACATGGGAAAGGATATAGCCACCCAAGTCTGGGAAGTACAGAGAGACCTCTGCAGGATAAACCCTAGGAGAAACACACCAAGACACATACTAATCACACTAACAAAAATCAAATACAAAGAAAAAAAAATTAAAAACAGCAAAAAATAACATACAAGGGAATTCCCATAAGGGAATCAATCTCTCAGTTGATTTTTCAGCAGAAACTCTGCAGGCCAGGTCAAAGTGGCAGGAAACAGTTATAGTGATGAAAGAGAAAAATCTATAACCAAGATTACAGCCAGCAAGGATTTCATTCAGATTTGATGGAGAAGTTAAACACAGACAACCAAAAGCTAAGAGAATTCAGCACCACCAAGCCAGCCTTACTTACTCAAGGATTTTAGCCTTCTGATTTAAGTTAGTGTCCTTGGCTCAGTGGTAAAGAATCTGCCTGCCAATGCAAGAGATGCAGGTTCAATCCCTGGGTCAGGAAGATGCCCTGGAGAAGGAAATGGCAATCTACTCCAGTATTCTTGCCTGGGAAATTCCATGGACAGTGGAGCCTGGTAGGCTACAGTGCATGGGGTCACAAAGTTGGACTCAACTTAGGGACTAAACAAAGCCAGCCTACAAAAGGTGCTAATGGAAATTCTCTAGGCAAGAAACAAAAGAGAAGAAGATGACCCACAAAAGTAAACCCAAAACAACTGCTACCCACTCTAGCATTCTCACCTGGAGAATCCCCATGGACAGAGGAGCCTGGTGGGCTACAGTCCATGAGGTCGCAAAAAGTCAGACAGGACTGAGCAACTAAGCACAGCACAGCACCATTTACAATAGCGAGGACATAAAAGCAACCTAGATGTCCATCAACAGATGAATAGATAAAGAAGATGTGGTATATATACACAATGGAATATTACTCAGCCATAAAAAGGAACTAGACTGAGTCATATGCAGTGATGTGGGTGAACCTAGAGTCTGTCAAACGTAATAAAGTAAACCAGAAAGAGAAAAACAAATATCGTACACCAACGCATATATATGGAATCTAGAAAAATGGTACTGATGAACCCATCTGTAGGGTAGGAAAAGGATGCAGACGGCAGAGCACGGACTTAAGGACATTGTGGGAGAAGGACAGGGTGGGGCACACTTAGAGAGTAACACTGATATATATATATGAAAGTGAAGAAGAACTAAAGAGCCTCTTGATGAAAGTGAAAGAGGAGAGTGAAAAAGTTGGCTTAAAGCTCAACATTCAGAAAACGAAGATCATGGCATCCAGTCCTATCACTTCATGGCAAATAGATGGGGCAACAGTGGAAACAGTGGCTGACTTTATTTTTCTGGGCTCCAAAATCACTGCAGTTGGTGACTGCAGCCATGAAATTAAAAGACGCTTACTCCTTGGAAGAAAAGTTATGACCAACCTAGACGCACATTCAAAAGCAGAGACATCACTTTGCCAACAAAGGTCTGTCTAGTCAAGGCTATGGTTTTTCCAGTGGTCATGTATGGATGTGAGAGTTGTACTATAAGGAAAGCTGAGCGCCAAAGAATTGATGCTTTTGAACTGTGGTGTTGGAGAAGACTCTTGAGAGTCCCTTGGACTGCAAGGAGATCCAATCAGTCCATCCTAAAGGAAATCAGTCCTGAATGTTTATTGGAAGGACTGATGTTGAAGCTGAAGCTCCAATACTTTGGCCACCTGATGCGAAGACTCATATGAAAAGACCATGATGCTGGGAAAAATTGAGGGCAGGAGGAGAAGGGGACGACAGAGGACGAGATGGTTGGATGGCATTACCGACTCAATGGACATGAGTCTGAATAAACTCTGGGACTTAGTGATAGACAGGGAGGCCTGGTATGCTGAAGTCCATGGGGTAACTAAGAGTGGGACACGATTGAGCGACTGAACTGAATTGAACTGAACCATATGTAAAACAGATATCTAGTGGGAGGTTGCTATATACTACAGGGAACTCAACTCCATGCTCTATGATGACCTAGAGGAGTGGGACTGGGGTGGGGTGGGAGGGAGGCTCAAGAGGGAGGGGATATATGTATACATATACCTGATTCACGTTGTTATACAGCAGAAACTAATACAACATTGTAAAGCAATTTTACTCTAATTTTTAAAAAATAAATTTAAAAAAGAAACAAGGCAGCTCCCACCTCAGTGACTGAGAAAGCAAAGGAACTGTTCCTTGTTCTCCCTCTCCTGGCTGCAGCAGGCACCCCATTGAAATCTTACCTGAACTTCTTATCTGACATCTGATCACTTTCTGTTGACTATGGGCAGGCCAACAACCCTGGTTGGTATCAGGTTGACACAATAATTTTCTTAATCCTTGCAATAATCTCGTGAGACAGATATTATTAGTATCTCATTTTACAGACAAAGTACCCAAGGCTCAAATAGAGCAAAATATTCTCAACGTTACAGAGGAAGTTAGTCGCAGAGCCATGATCTGAAACCAGATTTCTCTACCCTTTCTATTCTACCACCCTGTCTCTCTCTAGGGGCAGAGGGCTACAGACAATAAAAATAACAGAGAAAGAGGATATAGTCCCTGTCCTAAAGAACTCAGAGTAAAGCAGTCCCTGTCCTAAAGAGCTCAGAGTAAAGCAAAGGGAAAAAGTAGAAAGAAATACAAGGATATATACAATAAACAATAAAATAAAGCAGAACAATAAACATTAAGTTGTAAAAGAGTTTAAAAGATCAAAACCCCAAAGTTGGGATGTTCCAAGGAAAAAAAGTAGGCCAAAAATATGCTAAAGGTTGAGCATATATTGAATAAAGATAAATGCATAAAAGAAAAAGGCATTCTCCATTAAAAATGCTTAGGCATTCTAAGAAGCTGGAGACGACTGGTATAAATTCAGCAGATAGAAAATAAACTAGCCTACCTAGAAGGGCTGTTTTGAGAAAGAAGAAAAATGAAAACTGGATACTTAAGGTATGACCAAATTTAAAAGGGTCCTGACTCTTTCTGACCCCATGGACTATACAGTCCATGGAATTCTCCAAGCCAGAATACTGGAGTGAGTAGGTATTCCCTTCTCCAGGGGATCATCCCAAACCAGGGATCGAACTCAGGTCTCCCGCACTGCAGGCGGATTCTTACCAGCTGAGCCACCAGGGAAGCCCAAATGGTAAACTAAAAAACTAAGTGAAGATTTTTCAACAGAGGAGAAATATGATGAAATCAGTGTTTTAAGAAGGTTAATACAGCAAGAATTGTAACAGCAGTTCCATTATGTGAAAACAAACTCTTAAAAACCCAAATCTGCATTCATGGAACTTTCACAACTGCCGGGGTCCAGCCCCAGCAGGATCCAGGGGTACCCTCAGGATGATGGCTTAGGCAATAAGGATAGCAAAGCGGAGAGATCAGAGGCTTGATCTTCCTTGATTAACACAGAAAGCCAATAAAGCTCCTGTGCCCCAAGGAGTCATCCTGAAAGAAGAACAGAGAGAGAAAAGGAGAGAAAAGAACGACATGGGGAGACCAAGCTTCGGTGAGCGAGGCCCATAACTTTATTTTCAAAAGGAACTTTTATCCCTTGACTTGTACACAGAGGGAAATGAAAGATGAAGTCATACAGAGTCAGCCGAAACACTACATAAAACCAGGATTTTTTATGCATACCTTTCCCATAAACAATGTTGTGTACATTATCTTCTAGCCTTGGAGGCCTGTGGACATTTTATGACTCTTTTTTGATAAAGGCTGCTCAACCAGAAAACTTATTTTCCCTTGAAGTGTTTTTTCTTTACATTTCTAATCTATGTCAGCCTCAGAAAGTGCTAAACAGAGTTACATTCTCATGGAGCAAAGGTGCAGTAAGTTACAACAAAGAAAGAACCAATTAGCTCAAAGGTCTGATGTGGTTAATTCCAAGGCTGTTACTTGTTTTCCTTACATTCCAACTATGTTAACCAACGCACTCCCAGGTGCACAATGGATAAGGGATATGGGCACTTGGCAGCAAGCATTGGCCCAATAATGAAGCCCTTTACCAGTACTATCTATTCTAATAATTTTTCATCCCTTAAAGGACTCTATGCTCATTAGGACTTTTAGAATGTTTTGGCTTCCCGTGCCTTTCAAGGTTGGGGAGTTGTGAACAATCATGTGTGTTAATTGCAAGAATATGGATAAACCTGTCAGGCAAGCTAGAAAGCCATCAGAGGGGTTAAAATAGAAATATTCCTTTCATGCCCAGGAGACTTATTAACTAAAGCTCTAAGTTGACTTTTTCCAGAGAAAGGTGGTCGGGGATAGCCCCCTGTTAATGTCAGAAGAGTTGGTGAAAGGCATAATATAATAAACAGTAGACAGATTCTAGTTTTGGGGTAGATGCTGAAGCAGATTCAGGGGGTCCCTCGAGCCATGATCTGCCTTGCTTGTCATGGCTCTTCCACATGACCTTGTCATGGGTGGGATCTCCCGGGTGGCTCCCGGCACACAACTATTTTCTCTTATTACCTACAACAACTGTGCAGCAATCTTCATATACGCCTAACTCTTCCCTTGAATGTGGTGAGCACTTCGCAACCATCCATGTACCAGGTTGATGTGTTTAGTCTGCTGTCACTGTTCCATATTATTTGGCAGACAGTGGAAAAAAATCTGGACTTCACTTTGTTGCTGCAAACAATTTTGTGTCCTTTCACAAGTCACTTAACTTTCTGGATCTCAATTTCTGAATCTGAAAATGCAAACACTATCTCTGCCCTGGTGACTTCAAAATGAAATTGTAAAGACAAATTTAACCACATACAGGAAAAGACTTAAAAATTGTCTAAATATATATTTACGTTGTCTAATCCCACATGATAGGATCTATTAGCACAAAGGAAGAATTTGATAAATGCTTTTCGGTGAGCAGCAGGGAAAAGCTGCTTTTCCATCTATCGGCTATCAAAAAGCACGTATAATATCAAGAAAAAATTAATGGAAAAGTAGTAGGGGAGTTTATATCATAAAGCTTTCAATTGTACATTAAAACTTTAACATAATTTTTAGAGTTAGTTACAGTATCTAAATACTCACTAGTTTTCTCTTCTCTGATGACACTGATCTTACAGAGCAAGTTGAACAAGGAGAACTTACTGATGCTTTTTTCTCTCTCTTATCCTAAGAATGTCATTTGGAAAAAAAGAAAAGCACAAAATAAAGCACAGTGTAAGACAGCATTCTTTTATCAATGTCGTTGTAAATCAAGATTCCTTCTGCATTAATAATAAGTTTCAGAAGAGAACAATGTTTATTTATTTATTTAGCTGTATTGGGTCTTTGTTGCTGTGCACAGGCTTTCTCTAGTTGCAGAGAGCAGGGACTATTCTCTAGTTGTGGTAGGAGAGCCTTCTCACTGCAGTGGCTTCTCTTGTTACAGAGAAAAAGCTCTAGGTGCGAGGGCTTCAGTAGCTGCAACACCTAGGCTCAGCAGTTGTGCTGCACAGGCAGCAGTTATGGCTCTCAGGCTCTGGAGCAAGTTGGGCTCAGTAGCTGCGGCTTACAGGCTTAGTTGCTCTTTGGCATGTGGAATCTTCCCGGACCAGGGATCAGAACCGTGTCCCCTCCATTGGTAGTTGGGTTCTTATTCACCATACCACCAGGGAAGTCCGGGAACAATGTTTAAAGGCATACAAACATTGGTAAGAGGAAAGGAGACTTAACTAGAAATCAGAAGATCTAAGTGGTCTTGAATTAGGAATGAGATGGGATAGAAGTGGGCTTCTCTGGTGGCTCACATGTTAAAGAATCTGCTTGCAATGCAGGAGACCTGGGTTCAATTCCTGAGTCAGGAAGATCCCTTGAAGAACGGAATGGAGAATTCCACGGACAGAGGAGGCTGGTGGGCTACAGTCCATGGAGTTGTAAGAGTTGGACGTGACTGAGTGACTAACACTTTTAATTTTTCACTTTCACTTGGGATAGAGGTAATATAGCAGAAAGTTGCAGACAGCTCACATAAGGACATTGGGAAATGGTACTACCATAGTGATACTTAGTCTTCTACAAAGCAAAACCATATACCCAGTTATTTTTTCAGTGGCTCCTGAATTCAACAGACCCAGGAGAAACGTATTTCAAGTACTTACCGTGTATCAAAGACACTTTTCTAGACAGTGAGAACAGATTAGTGAAAAAAAAATAAAAGTCCCTGCTGTCATACAGGTTACACCTACTGCAGGTTTAACTTACAAATAAGTTAAGTAATATATTTAGTGTATCAGATGATGCTATTAAAAAAATAATAATAATAAAGCAGAAAAAGGGGTCAGGAAGGGCTGGGAGGCAAGGGTGAGGCTGGTGCAATTTTAAACAAAGTAGTCAAAATGGGTCCCCACCGGTAATTTGACACCTGTACGGAGACCTAATGAAATGAAGGAACAAACCCTGTGAGTAGCTAGGGAAAGTTAAAGGGAGTAACAGCAAGCACAAAGCAGGAATGTGCCTGGCTTACTGGAGCAGCAATAAGGAAGCCAAGGAGTGCAGAAAGCAAAGGGAGAATGAAATGGAGATGAGATAGTGACAGTAATGTGTTTTCTGTCCCAGCAAAGACATTAACTTTTTCTCTGAAGTGGAAAATCACTAGAAAATATTGAGCAGAAGAGTGACATGATTTAACATTTTAATAGGATCACTGTGCCTGTTATGGTGAGTGCACAAGAAGGCAAAGGTAGAAAGCAAGCTGTTTGCCTGGATCATGGTGATAGCAGTGGGAGTGGGAGTCACACTCAGCTGACAGAATTTGCTGATAGATGGGATGCAGGCAGAGCATGATGCCCAGGGTTTTGGTCCAAGCAACTTAAAGAATGTAACTGCAATTTACCACATTGAGAACACTGAGGCTGGGCACTTGCGAGAGTACAGTTTAAGAGGAGAAAGAGCCAAAAAGGATGCTGCCAAGCCTCAGTTTCTTCATTTGTATAATTGGGATAATAATAGTACCTACCTCATAGAGTTGAGAGGAATAAATAAAATAATGAAGGAAAAGAAAAACAAATGACTCTTTCTCGGTCAGAAGAACAAAATATTTACATAACTTGTTTTAACACTGAGGTATATTTTTTTCATCACACAAAAATAAAACTGCAAAACAGGGTATCTTTAGGTCAATAAGTCAAAATTCTTACTTCAATATTGGATGATGGGGTGGTGCCTTTTCTCCGAGACGTCTCCTTTTTTTCACAAGATTCTTTGTTGGACATTTTGCAAAGCTAAAAGAAACATCAAAAACACATTATGTGTGTGGGTTTTTTTTTTAACCATTGCTATAACAAAAACATTAGAAATCATACTTTTTTCAGTTTCTTAAAGATTGGAGCTTTATAAAAATAATTTTTGTATTTTACCCATTCTCAACATGATAGGATTGTCTCATTGTTCCACTTTACTTATATTCTGCCTCATGACCTGTTTCCTTCCATCAGTGTGGGGATGGTCACCTTTTAAGAAAGACTCTCAAAAGTATGCCTTTAAGGCAAACTTCTCTCTCTAGCGTCACATTTCCATTTTCAATTGCCTGCAGGACTATTATATTTTGCCCCAACCACACCTCAAAACCAGTTAGTCACTAAATCTTCATTTTCTCAACATACGCTCCATCTCTCACTGAGTGAGATGTCGGCAAAACACGTACATTTTTTGAGTCCTAGTTCCACTATGTGTAAAATAGAGATAACTCATCCAAGAGGGTTTTTTAAAAACTTAAATGAAACTATGGAATGTAAAAGCACCTTGTACAAGATAGTACACAGTTCAGTTCAGTTCAGTCACTCAGTCATGTCCAACTCTTCACAAACCCATGAATCACAGGATGCCAGGCCTCCCAGTCCGTCACCAACTCCTGGAGTTCACTCAGACTCATGTCCATTGAGTCGGTGATGCCATCCAGCCACTCATCCTCTGTCGTCCCCTTTTCCTCCTGCCCCCAATCCCTCCCAGCATGAGAGTCTTTTCCAATGAGTCAACTCTGCGCATGAGGTGGCCAAAGGACTGGAGTTTCAGCTTTAGCATCAGTCCTTCCAAAGAACACCCAGGGCTCATCTCCTTTAGAATGGACTGGTTGGATCTCCTTGCAGTCCAAGGGACTCTCAAGAGTCTTCTCCAACACCACAGTTCAAAAGCATCAATTCTTCGGCGCTCAGCTTTCTTCACAGTCCAACTCTCACATCCATACATGACTACTGGAAAAACCATAGGCTTGACTAGACGGACCTTTGTTGGCAAAGTAATGTCTCTGCTAGATCTAGGTTGATCATAACTTTTCTTCGAAGGAGTAAGCGTCTTTTAATTTCATGGCTTCAGTCACCATCTGCAGTGATTTTGGAGCCCCCCAAAAATAAAGTCTGACATGGTTTCCCCATCTATTCCCCATGAAGCGATGGGACCAGATGCCATGATCTTTGTTTTCTGAATGTTGAGCTTTAAGCCAATTATTTCACTCTCCTCTTTCACTTTCATCAAGAGGCTCTTTAGTTTCTCTTCATTTCTGCCATAAGGGTGGTGTCATCTGCATAGCTGAGGTTATTGATATTTCTCCCGGCAATCTTGATTCCAGCTTGTGATTCTTCCAGCCCAGCGTTTCTCATGATGTACTCTGCATAGAAGTTAAATAAGCAGGGTGACAATATACAGCCTTGACATACTCCTTTTCCTATTTGGAACCAGTCTGTTGTTCCATGTCCAGTTCTAACTTGACCTGCTTCCTGACCTGCATATAGGTTTCTCAAGAGGCAGGTCAGGTGGTCTGGTATTCCCATCTCTTTCAGAATTTTCCACAGTTTATTGTGACCCACACAGTCAAAGGCTTTGCTGCTATTGCTAAGTCACTTCAGTCATGTCCGACTCTGTGCGACCCCATAGACGGAAGCCCACCAGGCTCCCCCGTCCCTGGGATTCTCCAGGGAAGAACACTGGAGTGGGCTGCCATTTCCTTCTCCAATGCATGAAAGTAAAAAGTGAAAGGAAGTTGCTCAGTCGTGTCCGACTCTTAGCGACCCCATGGACTACAGCCTACCAGGCTCCTCTATCCAAGGGATTTTCCAGGCAAGAGTACTGGAGTGGGGTGCCATTGACTTCTCTTTGGCATAGTCAATAAAACAGAAATAGATGTTTTTCTGGAACTCTCTTGCTCTTTCGATGATCCAGCGGATGTTGGCAATTTGATCTCTGGTTCCTCTGCCTTTTCTAAAACCAGCTTGAACATCTGGAAGTTCACGGTTCATGTATTGCTGAAGCCTGGCTTGGAGAATTTTGAGCATTACTTTACTAGCGTGTGAGATGAGTGCAACTGTGGGGTAGTTTGAGCATTCTTTGGCAGTGCCTTTCTTTGGGATTGGAATGAAAACTGACCATTTCCAGTCCTGTGGCCACTGCTGAGTTTTCCAAATTTGCTGGTATATTGAGTGCAGAACTTTCACAGTATCATCTTTCAGGATTTGAAATAGCTCAACTGGAATTCCATCACCTCCACTAGCTTTGTTCGTAGTGATGCTTTCTAAGGCCCACTTGACTTCGCATTCCAGGATGTCTGGTTCTAGGTCAGTGATCACACCATCATGATTATCTTGGTCATAAAGATCTTTTTTGTACAGTTCTTCTGTGTATTCCTGCCACCTCTTCTTAATATCTTCTGCTTCTGTTAGGTCCATACCATTTCTGTCCTTTATCAAGCACATCTTTGCATGAAATATTCCCTTGATATCTCTAATTTTCTTGAAGAGATCTCTAGTCTTCCCCATTCTGTTGTTTTCCTCTATTTCTTTGCGTTGATCACTGAGGAAGGCTTTCTTATCTCTTCTTGCTATTCTTTGGAACTCTGCATTCAGATGCTTATATCTTTCCTTTTCTCCTCTGCTTTTTGCTTTCCTTCTTTTCACAGCTATTTGTAAGGCCTCCCCAGACAGCCATTTTGCTTTTTCCCATTTCTTTTCCATGGGGATGGTCTTGATCCCTGTCTCCTGTACAATGTCACGAACCTCCATCCATAGTTCATCAGGCACTATATCAGATCTAGTCCCTTAAATCTATTTCTCACTTCCACTGTATAATCATAAGGGATTTGATTTAGGTCATACCTGAATGGTCTAGTGGTTTTCCCTACTTTCTTCAATTTAAGTCTGAATTTTCGCAATAAGGAGCTCATGATCTGAGCCACAGTCAGCTCCTGGTCTTGTTTTTGCTGACTGTATAGAGCTTCTCCATCTTTGACTGCAAAGAATATAATCAACCTAATTTCGGTGTTGACCATCTGATGATGTCCATGTGCAGAGTCTTCTCTTGTGTTGTTGGAAGAGGGTGTTTGCTATGACCAGTGCGTTCTCTTGGCAAAATTCTATTAGCCTTTGCCATGCTTCATTCCATATTCCAAGGCCAAATTTGCCTGTTACTCCAGGTGTTTCTTGACTTCCTGCTTTTGTATTCTAGTCCCCTATAATGAAAAGGACTTCTTTTTTGGGTGTTAGTTCTAAAAGGTCTTGTAGGTCTTCATAGAACCGTTCAACTTCAGCTTCTTCAGCATTACTGGTTGGGGCATAGACTTGGATTACTGTGATACTGAATGGTTTGCCTTGGAAACGAACAGAGATCATTCTGTCGTTTTTGAGATTGCATCCAAGTACTGCATTTCAGACTCTTTTGTTGACCATGATGGCTACTCCATTTCTTCTAAGGGATTCCTGCCTGCAGTAGTATATATAATGGTCATCCTGAGTTAAATTCACTCATTCCAGTCCATTTTAGTTCACTGATTCCTAGAACGTCAATGTTCACTCTTGCCATCTCCTGTTTGACCACTTCCAATTTGCTTTGATTCATGGACCTAACATTCCAGGTTCCTATTCAATATTGCTCTTTACGGCATTGGACCTTGCTTCCATCACCAGTCACATCCACAGCTGGGTATTGTTTTTGCTTTGGCTCCATCTCTTCATTCTTTCTGGAGTTATTTCTCCACTGATCTCCAGTAGCATATTGGGCACCTGCTGACCTGGGGAGTTCCTCTTTCAGTATCCTATCATTTTGCCTTTTCATACTGTTCATGGGGTTCTCAAGGCAAGAATACTGAAGTGGTTTGCCATTCCCTTCTCCAGTGGACCACATTCTGTCAGATAGTACATAGTAGAGTCTAAAAAAATACTGGCTTCAGCAATTGTCTTTCTGCTAGACCCTGAGCTTCTTGAAGAGTACACTGTATCGAAAATTTAGGAGGTGTTCATAAATACCCTCTGAGTAAATGAGTAGGTGAATTTTTCTTTCCCAGAATAGTGATTGTTCATTCTGAGTCACTTTCAACTCTTGCTCATTGCAGTCCCTCTGTCCATTTCTTATCCCAGTCTCCCTTTTCCAGCCTGGGTCTGGATCAAGTCTATACTGCTGTTACTGACAGAAAGAAAGAAACCTGCACACAGTCATCCCCAATGGTCATAAACACTTTAAAGATAGTATATATAATCATCCTGTACTGGAACACAGAGGCCAGAGATTGGGAACATCACCAGATTTGCTGGGGCAAGAAGATAGAAAGGGGTCCACAAGCAAAGTCCAAAGGAGAGTTTATTGCTGCTAGTGATATGTATAGGACTTCCATGTGACACAGAGACGGTAAAGAACGAGCCTGCGATGCAGGAGACCAGAGTTCGATCCCTAGGTCAGGAGGATCCCCTGGAGAGGGAACGGCAACTCACTCTAGTATTCTTGCCTGATAATCCCATGGAAAGAGGAGTCTGGCAGGCTACAGTCCATGGGGTCACAAAGAGTCAGACACGACTGAACAACTAACACACACACACAACACACACACAGACAGAGTGATAAGTACTGATGCTAAGAACATAACAAAGACTAGAAACCAAGCAATTACAAGTACTCCTGGTCAAACATGATCACAGTAAGTGAAGTTCTATAAAAGAATGATCAATTACACTAAATCAAACTTGTAGAATGTTTTGAAGAATATGGAACAAAGAAAATACTGAAAACAGAAATCTAATAATAATAAAAATTAATAAAACAGTCAACATATACTTCTAATGACAGATTCTAAATTATCCAGAAATTTTGCCTTTTAAGATAATTCATGGCAATAATTAAATTCACAGTTGAGCTTCCAGATTACAGGAATAATCTTCATTTTTCTTTCTTGTTCCAAGGATCCCATTCCATGGGGAGAAAGGTATAAGGAAAAACAATAACTTCCATGAAATAAATTGCTTAAGGCAATGGGTTGGTTTTTTTACCTTTTACAATTTAAACCCTTTCATGTTGTGCTTTGAATACACACACACACACACACACATATACACAAAACCAATTTGAATCTATTATCCATAAGACAAATCAGAAAAAAAAATACTGCAGAGAGTAGACTATCAAAAGAAAAACACCTACATATGTACTGTGACAAATTATATTAGTGTACCATTCATACCAATTTTATGGAAATCAAAATATAAACTAAATGAGTGGAGATTTCCTGTGCTGGCCTGCTTCCCAATTGGCTCCTGATCTCTGCTGCCACCGTCTCTTATGAAGTTTCCTCTCACAATAAGTAGAGATGACCTGTGCAACCAACAGGATATATTTATATAATATGTGGCCAGGTCAAATAACACACTGTGGCTTCTGCCTTTCTCTGTCTTGAATTGTTCACCCTAGGAAAAGCCAGCCACCATATCATGAAGACATTCAAGTAACCCTAGGAAAAGCCCACCAAGGAAGAGCGGAAACCTTTTGCCAAAAATGAATGGACTTATAGGCGTGTGAGTTGGCCACCCTTGAAGCTGATCCTGCAGCCTTAATCAAGCATCCACTAGGCAGCATCCCTTGCAAGTATCTCACTGCAATGTGATGAGAGACCCTAAGGCAGATACACCCAGAAAGCCATTTCTGAATTCCTGACTCATATCTACTGTGGGGTAAGAAGTGTATTTGGTTGTCTTAAGCCATAAAGTTTTGAAGAACTTACGCAGTAATAGATGAGTAATATACTCAATATAATTTTTCAAACTTTGAAGATGCCTTCTTTAGGATGGCTCAAGAGCAGGGACCATGCTTGGGAATTCTGATTAAAATTCCACAGAATACACAGACTAAAAATCTAGCCCTTTTCATCTTCTGGTTTTCAACTGGTATTAATGAAATTGACATCCTAAATCAAGCTTTCAATTAACCATCCATTCTTTCACAAATTAAAACATCACTGGTTCCTAGATGATGCATAAATATCCACTACTCATGCCTGCAAACTATAATGTTATTTTCTCATTTTTAATTAACTGTTAAGACCAGTGAGGCAGTATATACATCCAGGAATAGTAGTTAAAACTTGTGGATGGGGCCACTAAGAGGGCTTTAGAATCACAATTCACAAAAACTTCCATGGGATAAATTGTTTAACTGGGGAGGAGAGGAGGGGGAAACCCCTCCACATATACTTTCTAAGTTCTGGGAGGGAGGACCACATTCCTGTTTTGAGTTTCGAAATGCCAAAAAAAGCACACTCGCTCTCCCCTGGGTACTGAAAACAAATAGAAAATAAACAGACCAAGAAGAAAACTATTAAGTATCACTTTTATTAACTAGGAAAACCGAACGGGAAGTGCGAATAGCTGAGACTAAAAGAAGACTCCCTCTCCCTTCCTGCTTCCTGTAAAATTCGGACCAGTGTAGGCAGAGCAGTCAGAAAACAAGGCATTCCTCTTGCCTCCCGCAGTGGCCTTGAAGGAGCGCGCCTTAAACTCAAGCAGGCTCGGAGAGTAAAGAGAAGTACGGAGGCCTGGAAACTTAACAGACGCCTTGAGGAATCTGAATCGCATCAGTCAAGTGCCCTGAAGCTCCACACATTCAGGAGCCTTGGATATTAAAAGCCTAAATGTAAGCATAGGCTCTTCTCCCCACTCCTGGGCCCCAGCAATTCACCATCCACAGGAATCTTACAGCCACAGCGCGGCGCTGCTATTGGGAATACGTAGGTTAAAACAAAATTAAAAGGAAAAGAGTGTTCAGATCATGGTATGATCTGAAGAACAGACCCCCATGTGGAAGTCCACCTAACTGACAAGCGGCCCAGAAACCGCCTAATCCCGCGGACTCGGTTAGAAACACACTGCACCCAACCCGTGGCGAGAGGCTGCCCGGAAGGCAGAGCCGGGCCAGAACCACACCCTTCACAGAGCAGGCTCAACTCCGGGTCCGCCCACAGAGTCGCCCCGCCCAGGCTCGAGAGGCCCCCGAATCCTCCGTCCGTCCCGCCGGCTGCCCCCTTTCGGTCCCGGAGTGAGGCATGGAGAGTACCCACCGAAACGTCAACTAACCCCTCGGCTTCCCTACGTTACTTACCAGAGGCCGCGCCGGTTGCGATTTGGGACGCCCAAACCCTGAGAAAGGGACCCCGAGCGCGACGCCCGCTGGGAAATGTAGTTCTGCGCTCGGAAGGTAGCTGGCGCTCGAACGCTCCGGAGCATTTGTTTGAAGTGAAGTGAAGGCGCTCAGTCGTGTCCGACTCTTTGCGACCCCATGGACTGTAGCCTACCAGGCTCCTCTGTCCATGGGATGTTCCAGGAACGTTTGTTTAGCTTTGCATTTACTTCCTCCAAGCCCTTGGCACCACCCCCCCGCCCCGCTCCGCCCCGAGCGGCGCGGTGCACTCTGGGTATTGTAGTTTTGATTGCGTTCGGTGGTTGACGGCTAGAACGGAGACGCACGGTGGAAACGGAACTCTCTGACCTCATTGGACGCCATCCCCCAGCATGCTCCTGCGCAGGCGGGGCTGTCGTCGTAACGCCTCGGGGAAAAGGAAGCGGACGGGACCGCGAATCGCTGCCTGTGGCTTTTAATTTTTCTGCTGACTGGATTTGGTCACTGATTCTTCATCTTTTGTCTGTTGCACGCATCTCGCCCTCCCCATTTGCTTCCCCACTTCTCGGATCCGGCCCTCTGGGCTTTCACGCCATTTCTCTCACTCCGCAGTGAGCCCCTGCTGGTCCCCGGGCGGGCCTGGCAAGGAGGCGGTAACTATGGAGAATATGGCGGAGGAGGAGCTGCTGCCCCAGGAGAAGGTGGAGGTGGTCCAGGTCCCGGTCCCGACCCCGACCCCGGACTCGGCTCGGGTCCCAGCACCGGCCCCGGATTCGGCTCCGGTCTCGGCCTCGACCCCGGCCCCGGCCTCGGCTCCGACTCCGGCCTCGGCTCCAGTCCCAGCCCCTGCCCTGGCCCAGGCTTCGGCCCTGTCCCCGTCCCTAGCCTCTGCCCCTGATGAGGCTGAAAGCAGTAAGTGCAGGGAGGCCCAGATCTTTCTGCCGCAGGAGGAGCAAGAAAGTGCGCCTTGCTGGGGAGTAGGGGAGGCCCTTCTTCACTGGAATGGTTTTTACGGGGGAAAAGGCAGTTTTAGCGAAATGGGGGGAGGAACGAGGGACCCGTATAGCGGTAAAAACGGGTACAGGGTGGGGGACGGCATCTCCACAAACCTCGGGGATCTCACAGGGAATGATCTGTGGAGGCCAGTGGTGCTGCAGGTGGAAGGAAATAATGGGATCGTGGACGTCTTCTTTAAAGGAGGTCTTTTTCTGGTACAGAAATTAGAAGTTACACCACATTTGGTAGTTTCCCTCTCAGCCCTGTCTGCCATATTTCCCTGTGTCCTTTAAAATATGATAGAGTAACCGAGTTTACTGTAGTAGGTGCTAACTGCCAAGATTTAGAAACCGTTGCTGTCAATTAGGTTTTATGTCTAGAAATAGACACGAGATGGGGTTTTTCTCATTTTTTCTTTAGCAGCTTGCCTCCAAAAAGAATTTGGGGCTGACGAGTAGTTTAAGATAGAGTGACTAAATTATAGTTGTTTTCCCTCAGACGTAAATACGCATTGAGTTTTGTACGTTTCTCCAAGTCGGCTGTCGAAAATTAATAGCCTGTATTAATTGTGCTTGCATGTTTTATAAGTGATGGTTTATTAGGCCATAAAAGAATTTAAAAGATTGATAAGTAACACTTTATCAAGAATCGTCTGAACATTTTTAAACGTAAGCTCTGAGAAACTTTTCTTTAAAAATTTTGTCCCCAGATTGACCTTTATGCTTTTTCTGAATCATAACAACAAAAATCTTAATTTGTTGTCTTTCCTACTTCTAAGCCAGTTTTGAGGTTAATGTGTAAAAAAAAAAACACATTTCAGTAGTTATAATCTAATAGAATTATTTCTGCAATTTTTAAACAACATACAGATTGCTAAAGAGTAGGGTGGATCACAGAAAAGACCAAGGTCAGAATGCCTCAGGTGGGCCTCTCCTCATCCCGGAAGATCAAAGCTAGTTAAGTGCTAAATAAGGCCAATTGTTTCTTCCGCAACTGCAATGGGGGAAGAGCAGATAAACTCCAGAGTAAGATATCCTCCTAAACTCACCTCTAGATACGGTCTTTTTATGTGCTTGAGCAGCTTTAGGGGATGTATGCTTTCTCCATCTCCCTACCATCATGAATATGTTAAACATAGTTTGGGAAGATTTATTCAGATATTCCAGAATTTATGAGTATTTAAAGAATGTGTGATGTTTGAAAAACCTGAAAATGCATTTCTGGAACAAATAGTGATTAAGAAATTGGAAATGCATTAGAAACATATTAATCACATTTTGAAAATTATTTTTAGATGGTCTAGTTAGCCCTTTGAAATCAGTCTCATATAGGCAAGATGAAGATGGCATATCTGAAGTAGAATTGAAAATTGAGGAAGAAAAAGAAGTTTTAAAAGAACCGCCTAGCATCTTGGAATCATCTGATTTAATAAGAGGTTTGCCTATTGACTTCTAGATTATTAGCGAGTTACAAAAAGATCGAGTGATTTTAAGTACAGATTGATATCTACTGTCTTGAACCAGAAAGTGACTTTAGAGATGTGCTTAGGCGTTTTCATGAATCTTTAGACAGATCTTTAGAGTTTTCTTCAGTAGTGGACTACAGGATTTTCAGTTTTCTAACTTACTGGGCCCCTTTCACTTACTCTGTACTACCTAGTAGTTAGAATGATTGCAATAAACACGTCGTTAGTAGTACTATGTATCTTGTTTGACACACACAGATCTTTGAAGTATGGAAGCCAGTGATTTCAAATTAAATAGGTTGGTTTGTACATATGTAATGAATGTACAGATTCATTGCCTGAATCTTACTGTCTGGGCCGGTAATTAAAAGTTTTCATCAAATGGGAAAACAGTTTATCTGTTTATAGAAAGTGCCTCATTGTAAGTCATTTGAACAATACCTGATATATTGGTATATATCAGGTATATATATATATATATATACCTTATATATATAACAATGTTGCTGTTTGTTGCTGTTTGTGTTTCTCATTTTGGAATTAGGTAAAATATATTTTAATAAATTTTAACAGGAATGTCTGATAGGGCTGAATTGAATTCCAAAATTTTGACTCAGTGTGCTACTGCACCCAAAAAGACTAATGATTTTTTTTTTTTTTAAACCAGTGCCTGCTGTGTGCAGGTTACTGCACTAGGCATTTAACATAGCCCTTGGCTTCTTACTGCTTATTTGTAGATGAGACAAACAAGAATGTAGATTATATAGAAGAGAAACAAAGCAACTGGGAGTGAAGCTTGGAGAGAATAGGCAGGAAGACAGCAGTGTGGAGAAATTATATAATCTAATTATGTAATATTAAGCCTTGTGGTTTATCCCATTGACTCCTAACTCATTGGAAATCTTTTCCTATCAGTTACCATCTCTGAGTCATATATTCAGAATTCTACTTTGTTTTTTTTGTTTTTTTTAGAATTCTACTTTGTTAACATTTCTTTCCATAGGGCTACAATATTCAGGTCTCTCCATCCTTAAAAAGAAAGAAGCAAGTTAAAATCCCATCTCTTTTTTTTTTTTAAATACTAGCAGATTTCTTGAAAAAAGTAATCTATGCTGATTTTCTGTACTTCATTTCTCTTTCCAGTTCTATTTGTACTCTAAAAACGCCTCACTGAACCTTCTTAAAGGTCTCCAGAAACTTACTAAATACTAAATCCAGTAGTCTTTTCTTGATCTCTACAACTATTTGTGATATTTACTGTTAAGCACTACTCTTTTACAGTCCCTTCTTTCCTGGCTTCTGCATTATCTTGATTCTCTATACCATTTTTTCTTTTTGAAGCTACCCTCTTGATTCCTTTTCCTCAACGTCTCCTATCCCTCCACACCTCACTTCAAAATTGTATCCATTTTTGTTAATCAGTGGTGGATTAAGCGGCATTGGGGAATGCATTCCACATGCTACTAATCAAGAATATGTTAAATATATTTTGGAATGATTTATTCATTTATTCCAAAATTTACAAATATGTAATTTGAAGAATGTGTAATATTTGAATAACCTGAAAATGTGTTATTGGGACTGAGTTTTGGCTTTTTTATCCTCAGTTTCAAAACATTTCCCCCTAGGCTTTCTTACTGATGCTCTTAGTTTCACCTAACATGCGTATTTATGAGTTATATCTATTCAGCATCCCTTCTGACCTTCCACTACAATTCAACTGCCTACTGGACTTGCGTACCTAATTCCAGCAGTAATCAAACACACTGTGTAAAAACTGAATTCCCATTCTTCCTCTTCCTTTCTGCCAAAACTGTTTTCCTCTTCCTTTTTATTGGTTAATAGTACTTGTATCAAAATCTCAATTGTTCTTTAATCTTCACCCTTTCACATCCCAAGTCCTCTGCTGCTTTTCTTTACCTTCTATTTTCTAGTACCTTTCCATTACTAATTTCTCACCTCAATTATTGATCTTTGGTACTACAACTACAGATTCTGAAATGCATTCAATCATATCATTTATTTACTCAAAAATCTGAAAAGATTTAACATTACCTAAAGAGTATAGTTCAAACTAACTTATATAAAATTTATGCCTCCCATGATCTATACTACATTTTTGGCTGCATTATCTTTCTACCAGCTCTATCCCCCAAACGTACTACTTTCCAGCCAGGAGTGGTGGGGAAGTGGCTATATATTTTTACACCACATGCCTTTGTTTATTTCAGTTACAAGGTTATTTCAGTTTATAAGGCCAGACACCAAAGCTCTACTTACTGAAAACCTGTTTATACCTTAAGTCGTGGTCAAACACCACTTCAGTGAAGGCTTCTTAGAGGCAGTTGTTGGAATGAGTTATTCCTCTGTAAACCCACATCATATTACCTTTACCCTTAAGTCTTCATTCATCTTGCCTGGTGTTACAGTTAGTAATTAACATGTTTATCTCTCACCCGATTGAAAGTTCTTTGAAAACAGGAAACCTGGCTTCAGTGTTTTATACAGACTAGAAATATTTTCTGTAAAACTATATTGAATAATAAGATAAAATTTGAAAGCTGTGAGGTTATGCAGTGGCAACTCTTTGACTTCTGAGACACACTTGTCATTTACAAACTGAGTTTTCTGCCTAGGTACTAAGGCACTGTGCTATAGGAAATGAAAGTGTAAAATTCTGTGTGACGTGATAAAATGAAATTGAAGATGGAATACATATTGTTAAAGCATAATTTCCTAACTCTTAAACTTGCCTTTCAGAGAGACACATCTCAATTCAAAGGCAGCTTGCTGATTTAGAGAAGTTAGCTTTCGTAACTGAAGGGGATTGTGACTCTGCCAATTCACTGAACTCAGATAATCTTGATGCAGGTATTTCCATCTTTGGAGGGTTTCTGGTTTTTTTTTGTTTTTTTTTGGTCAGTTTCTAATGATTTGTCATCTTTCTACTCATGAAAATTTTGGTAAGCATGAACTTGTTTATTTCCTCCAAGCTAGGGCAGAAGTAAGATAATGTTTTTTAACTTAGGAAATGGTACCCTTCTATATGTAAGGGCACTGTGAGGTAAGTTATTTCACAACCCCTCAAGGAAATTACAGTCTCATGGATATATAAGGGCTTTGTTAGGAATTAACGTTTTACTATGAGTAACAGAAATCCAAAAAATCGTATGGAGGCTTTTATTCTGTCACAAGAAAGAAATCTCAAGACTGGCAAAGTAGAGCTGGTACAGAGTTTCACAGTGTTGTTAGTGCCCTGAGCTCCTGTCGTTCTACTTTATCATCCTTAGTGCTTGGATTCCATCCTCAAGATCTCCTCATGGTTTTTTGAAGTAGAGAGTATATTTTAAAAATTGTGCTTATACTTGCTATGTGCTATATGTGAAAGATATTTGCTGGATTAAAAATTGAGTTATTGGGACTTACCTGGTGGTCCAGTGGCTAAGACTTTGTGTTTCTAATGCAGGGAGGCATGGGTTGGATTCCTGGTCAGGGAACTAAGATCCCACATGCCACACAGGATGATCAAAACAAAAACACCCTGGTATAGTCAAATAAATTTTTTAAAAATTGAGTTACTGTTTCTGTATATTTTATTGATTTAAACCTGGATTTGAGATTTATTTTTAGTACTATTAAAGTTATTATTAAGATACATTACATTTCTAATTAAATGAAACTTCTGTTTTGATGATCCATAATCTTTTTAATAATATGTTAATGAAGAAGGAAGAATTTAACAAATTCAGTAGTAGGATGTGTGCCGTGTGCTTAGTCAGTCATGTCTGACCTTTTGTGACCCCATGGACTGGAGCCTGCCAGGCTCCTCTGTCCAGGGGATTCTTCAGGCAAGAATATTGAAATGGGTTGCCAGGCCCTCCTCCAGGGAATCTTCCCGACCCAGGGATCAAACCCACAACTCCCACATTGCAGGTGGATTCTTCACCATCTAAGCCACCAGGGAAGCCCAAAGCCACTGTAATAGGATACAGAGTATTGCATCCAATCTGCCCCTTCCTTCTTTCATTTTTTTAATTCCACATGTTAACTGTTTTTGTTGCTGCTAGAGTAGAATACCAGAGCTGATACTTTTGTCTGTCTAGCTCCTATCCCTCTGTAAGTGTGACAACTCCTGCCTTTTCCCCTGCCCAAAGTGCAGAACGACATTCTTTCTGGAAGGCATTTTGCCTGGGGGGATATCATGTAGTTTATCATTTCCTCATCTTCTCCATACCCAGTGGTAACAGGGATATCAGCTCGCCACAGAGAGGAGAGTTTTAGGATAAAAATCAGTCACTGACAGTGTCCTAAAACAATTATTGTTAAGTACCTGCTGAGGCAAGAATGACTTCACCTTAATAAATATTAAGAAAGATGTTATCTAAGGAATGTGTGTGTGTGTGTGTGTGTGTTTTGAGAGGCAAGGATGAGAAAGGGTCCCCTGTTAACTTCTTTTGTAGGCAAATTTAAGCATGAAGAGCTGGTATATTCTCTGCTTTATTGGTTCTTTTTTCATTAACAGGAAACAAACAGGCTTGTCCATTGTGCCCCAAGGAGAAATTCAGAGCTTGTAATAGTCACAAGCTTCATCGTCACCTTCAGAATTTACACTGGAAAGTCTCCGTCGAATTTGAAGGTTTGTATTTTTGTACTTACTAAAAAGTGATGTAAATGAAATTCACGATTTTGTACTAGTTTTGGAATTTTACTGACAACATAATCAAGTATCTTCAGTTTAAAATTATGAAGGATATAATGCCCCTCTTTTAATGTATTTATTAATAAAGGACCACATAGTTCTCTAGGCAGTAGATATTTATGACACCAGTAGTTTAGTTTGACAAACTATTAAGTATCTGTTCTGTGTTGGGTACTTGGCTTGGCCCTGAAGGCCCACATTACTTAATGAACCATGTTTTCATAAGTTTTACTTTTCCTTTTTTTATTAGAACAACTACAGTTTTTAATTAACTACGATTAATATTAACTCCAGTAATAGTTTTGAAGGTATAATAAAAATAAAACAAGAAAATAATTGGTATGAATATTGGAAAAGAGAAGATAACATCTCTTTTTTTCCCTGCTGCTGACTTAAAAATGAACAGAGTTAATGAGAGTTTTTGGAACAGTCGTGAGATATAAGATAAATATTCAAACCCAGAGCCTTTCTCTACTCTTGATAAATGGAAATGAGGGGAAAAAAAAGTTACAACAGTGACAAAAACGGCACAATTTGAGGGAGTAAGTTTAACAAGAGGATTCAAATGAAGAATGAAGTCGAAGGACAAAAAGCACGATTTTACCAAGTTAAAAGACTTCCTAGGGAGAGTTATTGTTAGATTCTGAGGTAGTGAATTATGGATTATATGTGTTTAGTTACTCAGGCATGTCCGACTCTTTGTGACCCCATGGACTGTAGCCCGCCAGGCTCCTCAGTCCATGGGATTTCCCAGGCAAGAATACTGGAGTGGGTTGCCATTTCCTTCTCCAACGGATGATATATTACAGCCTTTTTTTAGAAAGAAATTTGGCAACATTTAAAAAATTTAAGATATTTTTCCTCCAGGCACTCCCTCTGCTAAGAGTAAAGGAAGCAATAGACAAAGATGTACAAGAATGTTCATTGCATCATGTGCTTAGAAACAAAAACTTGGAACTAAAAATCAAAGATGATTGAATAAATTATGGTACATACGGACCATGAAATATTATGCAGCCATTGAGAAGAGTGTATTAGATCTATATTAGCTTGCTTGGAAGGATTTTCATGGTAAACTATGAAAATAGTAGTGAAAGTGAAGCCGCTCAGTCGTGTCCAACTGTTTGCGACCCCATGGATGGTAGCCTACCAGGCTCCACGGTCCATGGGATTCTCCAGGCAAGAATACTGGAGTGGGCTGCCACTTCCTTCTCCAGGGGATCTTCCCAACCTAGGGCTCGAACCCGGGTCTCCTGCATTGCAGACAGATGCTTTACCATCTGAGCCACTAGGGAAGCCCGAAAATAGCAATATATATGATAAAAACAAAAATACTCCCCTCCCCCAAAAAAACCCTAAACATGTACATACTTAAATTTGTATATGATTATGCAAGTACACTGACTGTGAAATGTGGTTATCTGGAGTTTCAACCAGACTAAATGAAACAATCATTATAAGACACTCCAAAAAGAAGGCAGAACTATTTTCTTATAGTATTGGTAAAAGGTTGTCACTAGTTATTTAGAGAAAAAGTGAATTAGAGACTAATTCAGAAGCCATAGTATCTTATGTTTAATTATTTATGAGAATGTGTAGTAAACCATATTAACTTCTTAACAAAAATGATCTCATTTTAATTACAAAGGTAATGAAGTAATTGCTTTATATAAGCCATTGTTTAATCTCTGGTCTCTCGCCTCCAGGTTATTCCCTTCTGTTTGATGGTTCATGGTATTCTTTACTGTCATGTTCTTTAGGCTGTTGCGTTCTTTCACATAATGGTGATCTGGTAGATGGGGAATATGATAGCTTTTGTCTTTGTGAACAGGCTTCAAAGTAGTTGGCAAATATGTTGAATAAGATCTGCTGAAGGAATAGAAATGAGATGAAGGACAAAATAAGAGTGCCTTACCTAACTGGAGAAGACTGCATTAGACGTGAGAAAGAAGAACATGTCTTCAGATTTAGCCATACGGATGTTGAGATTCATCTAGTGGAGGGAGCCTGGAGGGCACATAAATCTGCAAAGGTTTGGGCTAGAGATACATATTTGGGAGTTGTCAGAATACAGATGGTATTTAAAGCTGAAAGTCTGGATGAAACGACCTTAAGAGTACATATAGGTACAAAGGAAATGGTCCAAGGTCTGGGTCCTAAGACACTTCAGGATACACAGCTAAGAAAAATGATTGGATGTAAAGTGAACTGAACTAGAAGTATGAGAAGAAGGAAGTTAGAGATAAGTTTACAGTTTTTGAGTTAGGAGTAACTGGAAGGCTTTATTATTCATTAAAAAAGTAAAAAAAGAAACCTGGTTCAAGAGTCAAGTGAAAAGTTTAGTCCTTGACAGTAGGTTTTGTTTTGTTTTTTAATGTTTTTTCGTTACACTGGGTCTTCATTGCTGTGCGCAGGGCCACTCTTTTTTGCAACGTGTGGGCTTCTTGGTGCCGTTCCGTGCCTTCTCTCGTTGTGGAGCCCAGGGTCTAGAAGCATGGGCTTCAGGAGTTGCGGCACCTGGGCTCTAGAGCTCAGGCTAAGAATTGTAGTGCACAGACTTAGTTGCTCCGCAGCATGTGAAATCTTACTGGGCCAGGGATTGAACCCGTTTCCCTTGCCTTCGCAGGCAGATTCTTATCCTTTGCATCAGCAGGGAAGTCCTGGACAATAGGTTTTGAAATAATCACTCACATGTCTTGAGTAGGCGATTGGAAGTAGAGATCTGGCCCTCAGGAATGAATTGATAATAGAGCTATAATTTGGAATTCCTTCTCATAGGGGAGATAGTCGCAATCATGAAAGGCATTCAAGTTAGTCAGGAAGTGAGAAAAAATTTATGTAGCAGATCCATCATACAGAAAATCTACATTTTAGAGTATGAGAGAGGGAAGAGGATCTGTAAAGATTAAGTAGGAAGTACGCAAAGAGAACTAAGTGCCATATCATTGGTGAAGAAGAGGCTGTGTAATAGTAAATGCAGCATAAGGCAAGAAGATGAAGTTGAGAAAAAGTCAAGATGGCAAAAAGTAGATGAGAAAACTGAGTCCCAAAGAAGCTACATGACTAATGCAAAATAACAGATGTTTTTGGAACAACCAGATTCTGAACCTAGATCTCTTGTGTATGTTTTTATACCGTGTCATATATAACAAATGCATAAAACTAAGTTAGTCTCATTCAGATAAATTATGACATTACAGATATAAGAATAATCCCCATTATTCTTATAAATTTGGTAGTAATTTTAATAATAATTGAACTTTTGATGAGCAGTGATAAGACAAGCAGCAGTTCTTCCTTCTAGGTTACCGGATGTGCATCTGTCACTTACCTTGTCGACCGGTGAAACCAAACATTATTGGAGAACAGGTAATCACATGTTAGATTTGTTGTTTTTAGATTTAGCTATCTCTAAAGGAAGTACTTGCTTTTAGACTACTTGCTTTTAGACTTTTACTTGTTTTAAGACTAAAATGTGTATATTCAGCAATGAGATTTACTTTAAGATTTTGTTTTGAAGGGCTTTCAGAATCCCATAGTAGGAAAAATAAGAAATGTATGAAAATTGTTGCTGTATTGAACTTTTCATTTTATAGTTTTTAATTTCAGTCAGATCACCTGCTATCATATGTTTGAAAGGAAAATTAACCCACATACTAATTTTGAAATGGAGAATTTAAGTAGAAAGCACTTTTCTTTCCAAATAAATTTTGGTCATAGAATAATAACTTAATTTCTGTGGTTTAGCAAGGGTCTTAATAGTGTTGATTCATACTCATCCTCCCTATGCTCTTCCTCTTAATTTGTCAAAGGACAGAATGAAGACACTACTGAAACCTCAGTAACTTTAAAAAGTACATGTGTTTGTATTAGGATACATTTAACCTTTGGGGAATACAAATTATAAAATATTTTATAGTGACACTATCCTGAATGCATATTAGCTTAATAAATCATTATTAGTAAATTTTCCTTTTAGGCCACACAAAAAAAGTAAAGTATTGGGGGAGAAAAACATTCTTAGGTATACTTTGTCAGGATAACGCTTGGCCCATTAACCCTATCTAAGATATTTTGAGTATGATAATCACAATGCCATAAATTGTGGAATGTTCTTGACTGTTCTGTCCTTGCCCTGTGATCGCGAGTAAAGAGTAAGAAGGCATCATAAGCAGGGAAGAGCTATTGGAAGTCGTCTTGTTCTTAACTAAATAAGAAACTAAAAAGTGAGAACTTTTTGCTTGAAAAAATAGACTTTTTATTATGTCTTTAACACTTAGGAGTGTGCTAGCACTAGCTCCAGAGAAGGCATGGCACCCCACTCCAGTACTCTTACCTGGAAAATCCCATGGACGGAGGAGCCTGGTAGGCTGCAGTCCATGGGGTCGCTAAGAGTCGGACACGACTGAGCGACTTCACTTTCACTTTTCACTTTCATGCATTGGAGAAGGAAATGGCAACCCACTCCAGTGTTCTTGCCTGGAGAATCCCAGGGACGGAGGAGCCTATGGGGTCGCACAGAGTCGGACACGACTGAAGCGACTTAGCAGCAGCAGCAACAGCAGCAGCAGCACTAGCTCAGATTTCCAGAAATCTGGAGAGCCGGTTGTTAAATGTGGCCATCATCAAAAATTTAAAAATGTGAACTTAAAAGTAAATAAATTATATTAAAAACAAAAGTAATGAATACTCAACAACTCACTACTTCCCAGTTATTTTACTATATCTGTGCTCGTGTGTCATTTATATGTATGTACTGTGTCTGCATGGTGGCAGTGTTCTCTGCTGTGATACTGCACATCTCTTCCCTAATTCACATTCAGTGATGTCACATGGGTAGCTTGAAATGTCACATGTGGAGCTTGACATTGGCTATGGTAGAGTGTTTAGATCACAGACCTGCAGACACTACAAATGAGGGCCGTATTTTCCCGGAGAGCCAGTTATATGTCTGCCAACACACTGCTGCTATATCGTACCATTTATAAGTGTTGCTTATAGAAGATAAGAGTAGTTATTTGTTGATTAGAATGAATGGGAAAAAACTAACAAACTTGTGACCTATTGTAACATTAAAAAGCAGATGTAAATATAGGTAAGGAAATAAAGATCCTTTCAGAGTCACATGGCAAAATGAATACTATCTTCTAACATACTTAAATTCACAACCTTAAATAAACTTTTATTTCATTGTCTTAGTAAGTTTTTTATGTATTTAAATTAAATACTCTGTTTGATAGATATCCAGTAAAATGGGCGCCCATTATCATTGTATCATTTGTTCAGCAACAATCACCAGAAGGACAGATATGCTAGGACATGTCAGGCGCCATGTGAACAAAGGAGAGACTAAATCCAGGTATATTGCTGGTGAGTTGAGCAATCTCATTAACATGTTAATAAGTAGATCCTTAAACAGTGGTCTAATTATTATTTTTAGACATCAGACAGATAGAATACTGTGACTTAACCAGATCATTTAGTTAACTGCTAATCCATCCAGTGTTTTTTTTTTTTTCTGTGAGACTCCCAATAGTATAAACTGGTCTCAGTTTAACAGATGTATTTAATACATGAGTAGAAAAAAGCAGCTGATGCCCAGTAAATGTAGATATCCTAATGAAAGATAATAGGATTTTATTACTGATGGCTCCTGTACCAGTAACTATCTTAGACTTGTTGTTGAAAAACACTGGAAAAAGGAGGCAGAGTGATATATAAAGATTATTTATAGTCCTGAGTGAGATCAAGTTATTAGTAGCTTATTAATAGTGAGGTTGTTCCTTCTCAAGAATTAAGCCCTTCTGCCCTAAGGCATCCATTATATGTAATGAATACATCTAGAATGGTACTCTGGACCTTTCTTTTAAGTATTGAAAAAAGTAGTGAAATAATTATTTGAAGGGCTTAATTTTCTCACAGAACCTGGTTTGAGAAAGGCTTATCTTGTGAGATATGTGACTTGACACTTAGGTGAGTACAGAAAGATATGTAACATAACAGTAGGAAAGATTACTTTTATGTGGCATTGTAGAAAGAGAAATATGGTTCTCAGTTAACATTCTGATTGTAATTTGATCAAGAAATCCAAACATAAATAATCTCAGTTATTCCCCTCCACATATTATTCTTTCTCCTTTCTTAAATAATTAAAATATATTCACACAAATATATCAATATTTCATTTGAGTTTATAGGAGAATGATTCTAATGTATATTAAAAGTAGAATAATTGTTTTATACATTAGCTTACAGCTGTTGGAATATAATTTGTGATTTAAAATCACAAAAATATTCTGAAGTCAAGCATGTTCAGGAAACAGAGTGACTCTTAGTCATCCATGCTAGCTAATGGAATGTTACCACACAGGTTAATTTTCTAACATTTAAACCATAATAAAATATGTGTTTAGCAACCAGCCTCTATAAACACAATATAGTGTTTGATGAGTAAAGGTTATTTTAGGATTTGGCACAGTCTTAGGGTAACTGTCCTTAATTAGGTGTACAGATACATTGATGTGCTAGACAGTTAAGATTTTAAGCTGATAAACTTTAATTCACCAAATACTTAACGGAATGCTGCTCTTTTCCATAGACAGGGCTATGTAGATCAATTTTGGGTGATTTTTTTTTTTGACATCTACTCAACTGATTTCATTAACGTGAAACTATTATAAAGGAAGGTTATTTTTTATGTTGTTCTTGATATTTATAATTATTTTCTATTTCACTGGAAATCTTTTTTTTTTTAATTTTAGCTTCTGCTGCTAAACCACCTAAAGAAATTTTGAAAGAGGCAGACACAGATGTACAAGTTTGTCCTAACTATACTGTACCTCAGAAAACAGATTCTTATTTTAATCCCAAAATGAAACTGAATCGGTAAGATAAATTTAAAAAAGAGTTATGGAATGCTTCAGATGCTTCAATTCGTTACAAATGTACCTTCTCTTAATCTTCTTGTTCTAATATATTGAAATTGAAAAGTAGGTATGGAATGAAAATCATTTATTTTGCATTTTCTCAGAACGATTGTTTTATTTTTCTGCCAAACCAATGTTTTTCTCGGAGTAAAGTAGGTCTAACTTTATATAAAATTAAAGGAACAGACTGATGGGCCTGTGCCAAGTTTTATTTATAAAATCATTGTTCATAGTAAATACTTGTTAATAGAACACAATTTGACTAATAGTTTAATTTCACAGGTTTTTAGTTCTTATACTATTAAGTAAGGAATATGTTATTAGGTCTCTTTTCAAAGTAGTTTGCACAGTAAATAGGAACACTTTCTCACTGTTCTTAAAATCCACAATGATGAAACCATGGTACAGTAAAATTATTTCAGATTATTTTCCTTCTTCTAGGCAGCTGATATTCTGTACACTGGCTGCTCTGGCTAAGGAGCGAAAACCTTTGGAATGTCTAGATGCCTTTGGAGCAACTGGTAAGTGATGAAGCTTTTTTTGGAACCTCACTTTATCAAATCTGTACAGTATCTTTTCTTTCCCTTTATTTTTTCCTTGTTGTTGTTTAGCCACTTTGAGAACTAAGGGTTTGTTTATATCATGTGAACCTTAAGAGATTTTTTTCCCCAGTTTTATTGAGAAAGAATTGGCATACATTACTGTATGGGTGTACAAGTTTAATTAAGATGTAGAGCATGATGGTTTGATTTACATATACAATAGGTTCAGCTAACATCCATCATCTCTTATAGATAAGTAAGAAGAAAAAAAAGTTTCTCCTTGTGATGAGAACTCTTAGAATTTATCCTCTTAACTTTCCTCTATACAACTATTACCTATATTTAATCATCATGTTGTACATTTCATCCCTAGTACTTATTTATCTTATAATTGGAAGTTTGGGCATGCTTGCTGAACTTCCTGTACAGTATCTTTTCTTAGGAAATGTATATGGATATCACATCAAGCAAAGTATTTTTATATTAAAAAAATGCAAGGCAAATTTTTTATTGTGGAAAATTTTCAAATATATACAAAACTAGAGTGTATAATAAGTGAATTCCTTTATATCCATCACTCAGTCTTCTATCTGTATTCCTGTGCACTTTCCTTTATAACTCATTGCCCTGTACTCTGTCTCCTTTATTTTGAAGCAAATAACAGATATGTCATTTCATCTGTAAATATTTCCATGGGATCTGTAAAGCATAGTGAAGTGAAAGTTGCTCAGTTATGTTCAACTCTTTTCGACCCCATGGACTGAGTCCATGGAATTCTCCAGGCCAGAATAATGGAGTGGGTAGCCTTACCCTTCTCCACAGGATCTTCCCAACCCAGGGGTAGAACCCAGGTCTCCTGCATTGTGGGCAGATTCTTTACCAGCTGAGCCATAAGGGAAGCCCAAGAATACTGGAGTGGGTAACCTATCCCTTCTCCAGTGGATCTTCCCGACCCAGGAATCAAACTGGGGTCTCCTGCATTGTAGGTGGATTGTTTACCAACTGAGCTGTGAGGCAAGCCTGTAAAAGATAAGGACTTTTCAAAATTAAAACCCATATACCATATCACACCTAAAAAATTAAGAATAATTCTTTAATGTCATCAAATGTTTAGATAGACCTAATTATTTCAAATTTTTAAAAAATTTAAGTCAGAATCCAAAAACTATATATTTCAGTTGTTTGATAGGTCTCAAGTCCCTTTTTAATCTATTTCTTTTCATCATTTTGTGTGTATGTGTGATAATTTGTTGATATAAGAGGTCATTTGTCCTGTAGAGTTTCCCACAGCCTAGATTTTTGCTGATTGTATCATCATGGTTCATATAAGATATTCCTCTATTTCTGTATATTGGTAGTTGGATGTTCAGGTTTGGTCATATTCAGACAGGATTTTTTTTTTTTTTGCAAGAATACTTGTTTGCAGCAGTCAGTAAGCACTTGGTGTTTGGTTGATTTGTGTGTGTGTGTGTGTGTGTGTGTGTGTGTGTGTCTGTGTTGCAGTAAACATTGCCTACGTATTAGGCAATGAGATATTATGGTGAAATTTTAAAGACTGAGAACATTTTTCCCAAAAGGACATAACAGTATAGAAAAGATTGGAAAATGTAGAAAATTTCTGAAAAGCCACTTGTACCCTATCCTATAAAAGTTATAGGAGTGTATTCTTGGGAAGTTTGTACCAATAGAATGAAAGCACGACCTAGTTCGGCGTAAGTTCCTCACCTCAGAGAGAAGTAGTGGCTGGAAGCATGGACTGTGGAGTCAGACTGACTGCATTCAAACCCCAGCTTTATAACATGCCAGCTGTCTAACCCCAGGGAATTATGCTTTAATTTGCTTTATCTATCCAAAAGAAGGTACCTACCTTAAAATAATGTAAAGATTAAGGAAATTAATACATGTAAAGAAATTAGAACAGTATCTGGTATATAGCAAATGCTATAAAAGTATTCAGTATCATCATTATTATATTATTACTACTACTACTATCATCATCATTAGTAATGTCTCAGTGTAGAAATGGTAAAAGTGATGAAGTAATGATTCTAAGGTGATCATATCCTCTGAGCCGGTCAGATTTTAAATATGAATCATTTTTTTATTACTCCTTTTCCCACCACTATCCCCACACTCAACTATGGAACGGTTCTAAGTTTTCATTTGTATCGTGACTCATACTCTTTTTCATTCCATATCTGCCAATAGAGTGATTTTTAGCAATTATATCTGTCTTGCCTGCTGTTGCTAAACAGCTTTTGCTCTCAAACACTGAATTGATCATGTTATTTTTCAGTCAAAAAAGTCATGCATCTTAATTGCCTAGAGTTCAGCTTCTCAGATTGCAATTTAATATCCTCCATAGTCTGATCACAGTCTACTTTTTCAGATTTATTTCCCACCATTTTCCCTCACACAGTCTTCCCCCACCCTTGTGTTTTACATTCAGTAATGTTTATTAAATGTCTATCCCAGGTGGCTTTAGTGGTAAAGAACGCACCTGCCAGTGCAAGAGACATAAGAGACGTGGGTTCAATTCCTGGGTCAGGAAGATCCCTTGGAGGAGAGATTTGAACCCACTCCAGTATTCTTGCCTGGAAAATCCCATGGACAGAGGAGCCTAGTGGGCTACAGTCCACAGAGTCTCATGGAGTCAGACATGACTGAAGTGACTTAGCATGCAGCAGCATACCTACACTGGATACTATATATGTCTCTTAACAGTGGAGTCATTTTCTTTTTTCCCCCCTCTAGTTTTGTTGAGATACAGTCAACATATATAACATTGTATATGCTTTAGGTATATAATGATTAGCTATATGCATGTATTGTAAAATGATCAAAAAAGTTTAAATCCATCTCTTCACATGGTTATAGATTTTTTTCCCCTTTCTGATGAGATCTGCTCGCTTAGTCAGTTTCAAATAAATAGTATTGTTAACTGTAATTTCCCTGCTGTACATTTTATCCCCAGAACATCTTTCTGTTATAACTGCAAGTTTGTCCCCTTTGACCACATTCAGTCAATTCTCCCACGCCTCCAGTCTCCTCCTCTGGCAGCCTCAAATATGATCTCCATTTCTGTCGTTTGGGTGTTTTTTTTAGATTCCATGTTTAATTTAAATCATATGGTATTTGTCTTTCTCTGACTTATTTTACTTAGTGTAGTACTTTCAAGGTCCGTCTGTGTTGTCTGAAATGGCAGGACTGCCTTCTGTTTATGGCCGAATAGTATTCTGTTGGGTATATGTATACCACATGTTCTTTATTCATTCATCCATCGATGGATACTTCAGTTGTGTCCATGTCTTGGCTCTTATAAATAATACTGCAATGAACTACTCCTCTTTTTTTTACCTGAAACATTAAAATTATTGTTTAGGAAGATCTTTTCTTTTTATGTGCCTTTGTAAACTTAAATAAAGCTCGTAGCAGTCATTTTGCTTGTTTCCCCATCTCTAAAATATAGATATTAGAACTTATTTCACAAGCTTATCTTAAGAATAGGAAAATAAATGTAAATGGCACATAGTAGGTGTTAATTTTTTACATTAATGAGTCACATGTATGCATATGGTCAGTACTTCCAGTAAATTGGGGGTTTTCTACTTCGTATTGGCTAGGCTGGTGTCACCATCTCCCATTTTGCAGTGAATGTCCCTTATGACTCAAATCCAACAGGGATAGAAAACCTGTGAGAGGGCCCTCTTGGTCTCAATTCCTCTTGATCATTTGCTGACACATACAGAGTTGTTTTTCACTCACAGTGATGCTGTGGTGCAGTATTTGAAAAGCATTCATCCACGAAAGTTTTCTTATTTTCATGTATTAGAGTAAGCTTCAGCAGGATGAATTCCAGCTTCTCAACTTCTTTTCAAGTAGAGAAACCCCACTCTTACTCATATGGTATATTGGATTTCTCTGTAAGATTTTGTTTGAAAAAAAAGTATTCCATTGTAAGAAGAAAGGAAAAAAATATCCTATTAAACCCCAAATAAAGAATATACATAGGTATTTTATTTGAACATGGATTATAGAACAGTTTTTTAAGAATTATTAATGGAAATCTGCAGGATACATTTTCTTGTGGTAAATCTTCTTAAGAGGCATTTCAGTGAGAAAGTAGAATAAGAATTACTTTTGAAAATACTAAGATTTTGAAACATTTATTTCTGTTACTTACAAAATTATATTCTTTATTTTTATTACAGTTTTTATTCTTTATAATTTAAAAACCCATTTTTCTTCCAATTTCTCCTAAGGGATAATGGGATTACAATGGGCAAAACATCTTGGAAATGCAGTCAAGGTTACAATTAATGATTTGAATGAAAACTCTGTGACGTTGATTCAGGAGAACTGCCATTTAAACAAATTGAAAGTGGTTGTGGACAGTAAGGAAAAGGAAGAAAGGGAAGATATTCTGGAAGAAGGAGAGGAAAACCTTGGTAATATTAAGGTGACCAAAATGGATGCCAATGTACTAATGCATTTGAGATCTTTTGATTTCATGTAAGTGAAAAATTTTTTCTGTCACTTTCTAAACTGACTTGGATTTGAAGGGAGGTGGGGTAGAGAGGGGGCCGTTAAAAATTAAGGTAGTTTGTCATTGTTTATTTAAATTAATACAATATTTTGGCATCGGCTTAAGGAATGCCATAAGAGCATTTTCTAGCATTTGAAGTAATATGCCTGGGCATGATAACTTTTCTCTAAGCAGGTTTTATTTTCACGTGTTTAAGATATCATAAGATCCTTTTATTGCTTACTTTAAAAACATAGTTAATGTTTTTAAAATAGATTTATGAAGTACTTTTGAATCCATGGAACTTTATCATTAGAAATATGGCAATGGTATGATTTTGATTACTAATATGATTTTAAATATGTCCATATTCTTTCTGATTTTAGACACCTAGATCCTTTTGGAACATCTGTGAACTATCTTGATTCAGCATTCAGAAATATAAGAAACCTTGGCATAGTGTCAGTGACTTCTACAGATATCAGTTCTTTATATGCCAAGGCACAACACGTTGCCCGGCGTCACTACGGCTGTAATATTGTCCGAACTGAATATTACAAGGAGCTAGCTGCAAGAATTGTTGTAGCTGCAGTGGCAAGGTACCAAATGGCCAACCTTTGTATGTCTGAGTATATGATAGAAAGAAATAATATTGCAAGAAGTGCTTATTTCATTCTTCAAAATATGCACAAAATACAGATTCTGTATTTTGTATATGTGATCTTGATTTTTTTGGAAATCTTATGTTGTATGTTAGAATTTTATTTAAAAGCTTGTGCCTAAAATAGTTTGCTCTCCACTTTAAAATGTTATTTAAATAAAGTAGTAAGAAAGAAAAAATGAAAGTTAACTTCAAATCATTTTGTTTCAACAAACAGAGTAGATATAGGATGGTAGCACCACAAAAAGGGAAAGCAAAAATTGATCTTAGATTTAGAAATGATCATTATTTAATGTCCATTTCATCTTATCTTCTTTATTTATATAGTTTGAAAAAAATGATGGCTTATAAATTTGATTCTGTGAAATGATCTCACCTGTAAAAACAAAAAGTTCTGTTTCTCATTAGACTTTCTAAACAATTGAAGAAAGGAAGACTTTGAGCACCCATTTTATGCATAAAGTTATGCTCGAAGAATAGTAATAATACAATGTCAATGAATATTAAGATTACAGATCATTACAGCCGGCGCTGTCACTAACGCCAGCACCAGTTTCACAGCATTTAGACTGAAATCCTTACCTCAGCAAAAGTACAGATTATTAGACTTCATAGACCTTCAGGATTATTCCTAAATAACTAAAACCTCTGATGTTCACTTGGTACATGCCAAGGACCTACTGTACATACTTTAAAATGTTTATAATGTAACAGCAAATTCAAAGCAGTACATACAGACTAAGTTAGTGTACAACTGAAGAGGGAAAACTGAGTACATAAATGGTGTATCAAGTAGAATTTAATACAAAAGTATATAAACGTAATACTGGCAAGGACTTTGCTTATTCATTTTTTACCAGCTGGTCAGCAGCTAGCATACTTCCCTGCATGTATTTAGTACTCAGTAAGCATATATTGTTTGGAAGAAGCTTTTATAGAAAAAAGTAGGTAAAAATTTTAGAAAGAAAGATGGTTGTGATGACAAGAAACAAAGTGACATTAGAAACCAAAGAATATTGAGAAGATATCATAAAGGAACATGTGTAATTACCAAAAGCCTGCCAAGCACCCTATAATTCCCTGTGTTTCAGTTTGTGTAAAAGTTATAGTGTGTAGTATGTATCTTTTATAGCCACTTTTTTATATATCTTTTAAAACCACTGCTACAAAGAGTTAAATTTTTCTTATTTTCCCATAACCCTTCCATAGTATATGTACTGTCCAAGTTAATATAAGGTCAATATAATGCCAAGCAAAGGAAAATGATAAGCTCTCAAAACAACTTAAAAACTTTTTTTCCAGAGCTGCAGCCCGATGTAACAAAGGCATAGAAGTACTATTTGCGGTGGCTCTGGAACATTTTGTGTTGGTTGTTGTGAGAGTTTTGAGGGGGCCAACTTCTGCAGATGAGACAGCCAAGAAGATTCAGTACCTAATCCATTGTCAGTGGTGTGAAGAGAGAATTTTTCAGAAGGATGGTAATATGGTAGAAGGTAAATGCAAGTTTCTTTTGACTGAATATTGTGTTGAATTTATGTGTAAGCCTCCAATAAATAAGCATTTATCACATCCCTAATTTATACATATTGTTGTCCTTTGATTTTAAAGATTACAGTGCTAACTTTATTTCCTATACTGGATTTCCTTTCATCAACAGACAAGACATTCGTGTGAGTTCATTAAAGTCATTTACTCATTATAATTTATGCTCTCTAGCCATGCCTCCTGTCAAAACGCCTAGAAATAACTTAGTTTCCACTGTCACTAATTTTAGGAACATTAAGTCAGATTACTTCTTTGTTTGGGATGTTTCAAATCATTAATTTTATAAAAATAATGGTCATGTTTCTGACTGAATATAGAACCCATCAGTTGTAAAACTCATCCAGTAAATATTTGTTGAGCCTCTACTATATGCCAGGCCTGGGGAATAGGAAAAAGATGTGGCATGTGCCCTCATCAGGCTGTTTCTAATTTGCTTTTCTGGGACATAGAAACAGTTGCCCGTTGTTTTCTGTTAGCTTCCTAGCACTTTTGAAATGTGGATTTTTAAGAACTCTTTATATAGTAGAATTTAACCCTCGGGGTATGATACGATAGTTGTAGATATTTTTTCTCATTTTGTCACTTGTGTTTGCATCTTTTATTCTTTCATGCAGACATTCTTCATTGTTTCTGTTGTAAAGTTATTCAGACGCTTAATGTACTCTGCATTTTGTCTGTAGTTGGGAAAAGCTTTGCAATCCTAAATTATTCAGAGAAGGTTGTTTTATTGACTAGGTCACCTCTTGTCCACTTATTTGAGAATACCATATTTACCTTATACTAAAATCCCACATAGATTTGAATTTGTTTTTAGAATTTCTATTCTGTTCCAGTGGTTGGATGTTCATGCATTCATTCACTTCTACTCCTTTTAGTGTTGTTTAATATCTGTTAAGGCAGTCACTTCTCAGAGCTCTATTTTCAGAGTGTTCTGACACTGGATCCTTTTTTTGCTTAATGAAAGATAAATAAATAAACCAGTTGGTAGTTTATCTTGACCACATTGAATTAAGGAGATGTGGTTTTGACGCTTCCTCAGAACCCACCATGCTTTTCTTCTGTCCAGGTACTTCTGTTAGCGTTAATCGATAGTAGGAATGGAGGGCATGCTGTCATATTCCTTTGTTTGAGTTCTCTCTGGTGCCTTCGGATTTGTGCATGAAGCTGAGATACCTATCATTTATCAGTCAAAGTACCAATCAGCACTTTGACTGTATCATTACAGTGCCTTCTGGCTTCTATTATTTCTGATTAAAAGTTAGTTGTATTGTTGTTCCCTTGTACTTGATACTTGGTGCTTTCAAGATTCTTTTTGCAGTTTTCAGCAGTTTGGTTATAATATGTCTGAGTGAGTCTCTTTGTGTTCATCCTCCTTGGAATTCAGAGCTTCTTAGGCCCAGAGGTAATTTTTTTTTTTTTTTAATCAAATTTGGGGCACTATTTTGCTTCTCCAACCTAAACCTTTATCACTTCAAACTGGATACAGATATCTTCTGTAACCTGCTAATCATGGATTAAAGGAGTAATCAGCTTTTTCAAGTACAGTTTTCTAACCAATCCCTTTAACAGTTGTCCTAGAGCTACTCTAGTAGCATTCATCTTTGCTTTTTAGGTTCATATAGCCCCTAGGCTATTTCTGCCTTTAATATCTATTCCCTCCAGTATGGTTTTCTTCCAGTAGTACTGTCTCTCAGCTTATAAGCTTTCAGCAAGTACTGAATGATTGGGACGTATGATGACTTCTCTTCTTATTTTCTAGCAGTATTTAGGAATTATTCACAAAAATAAATTTTTCTGTCATTTCTAAAGATTTGGAATAAGAGAAGCCAACTCTAAATGCCCAGTCCACCATCCTGATCTTGGTTTAAATGCAACAGAGTCAGAAAGGTTATAGAATCCACTTGGCTTTTTAAAATATAAATTTCATAAATATCTTTGATGAAACTTGGGAAAGTTTTGGTCCTCCTAGATAAATGGTATAGTGCCCTGTGGTTTCTTTTCTATTTTTTCCTAATTCAATTTTCTTTTATGTAAGAAATAATACACATCTTCAGTGTTTAAAAGGATATCACTAATGTGAGTTTCACCTCAATTAGAAAAAAAAAAAACCTCAGTGTTTCTTTTTACCTCGTACCCCAGTGTTACTGATGGTATTCCTACCTTTAAAATTATGAACCAGTTCTTAAATGGAGATTTTTATCCTTTCATTTCTCACCATAAGTGTTTTACAATATCATTGAGTAATTAAACTCAAATACACTCTGCTCACATTTGATCCTGAATCTGTAAAAACTTAACATCTTTCCTTCTCTTTCAGGAGTCCTTCATGTCGCTTTATAATTTTGGATTGTTACTACCGTGGGTTTTTTTTGAATTGTTTTAAAAATTGAAGAATGTTTGATTTACACTGTTGTGTTAATTTCTGTTGTACAGCAAAGTGGCTCAGTTATACATGTATATATACTCTTTTTCATCTTCTTTTCCATTGTGGTTTATCCCGGGAGACTTGATATAGTTCCTTGTGCTAAGCAGTAGGACCTTGTTTTCCATCCATTCTAAATGCAGTAGTTTATGTGTCCTAACCCAGACTCCCATCCACCCCTCTCCTGCCACAGGGCTCAGTGTCCGTGAGTCTGCTTGTTTTGTAGATAGGTTCATTTGTGCCGTGTTTTAGATTCCATATATAACTGATATTTTATGGAATCTGTCACTAGAATGTTTTTTTAATCTAACATTTTAAAGGATTTTGACTTAATAAATTACTATTAAGCAATATGAATTGTTTTCTGCATTGTTGTAATCATATAGGACTTACGGAGTATAAATGAGTGTTTCTTTCCAAAAAGTCAGATCACTTAGAACTTTTTATCAATATGTAGTATATAATTTAAAAAATCAAATAGTTCTGCATCTTATTAGTAATGATATCTGCCCCACTCCCTAAAGTAACGAACTATTAATAAAAATCTTACAGCTGTTTCTTCTAATGTTTAAAGTCTCTAATGTTTGATATCTTCCCTATTTCTAAGTTATATTGCCTATAACTTCCTTTCATGAAGACAACTATTCAGAATCTCAGACCAGCTCAGTCACATGCATGTACTTCTCCTCTCCAGTGTTGGCTTAATCAGTATTCCGTGTTCCTATTTTTATAAATATAAAAACTTTGTTTACAAGTTGTATTAGTTATCTATCTGTGTGTAACAAATTACCTCAAAACTTGGTGGCTTAAGACATTATCATCTCAGTTTCTCTTGAGTCAAGAATCCGGGCATAGCTCAGCTGGGTCCACTAGCTAAGGGTCGCTCACAAGGTGGCCGTCAAGGTATTGGCTGGGGCTGCAGTCATCAAGGCCTGACTGGGGAAGGACCTGTTTACAAGCTCATTCACATGGTTATGACCTGGATGTAGGTTGTTAGACTGAAGACCTGAGCACTTGTTGGCTGCTAAGAGGTGTTGTCAGTTCATTGTCAAGTAGTCTTCTTCACAGAATAGCAGCTCACTTCATCAGAAAGAACCAGAGAGAGAAAGGGAGAGAGAAAAAGAGAATATTGCTATATTCTAGTCACTAGATATGAGTCTACAGATTCAGTGATCTCGCCTTCAAGAGGTGGAGATTAGAGAAGGGTATGAATACCAGGATACAGGGATCATTGCTGCCTTTCTTAGAAGGCTGCTCCACAGAGAGGAACCAGTTACAGTGCTGTAATAACTTTTTTATACACCTCTTCAATTACTCGAATTAATCATTACTATATATTTGTCACCTTTTGGGTGTGTATATACTTTTCAAAATCCATAATACAGTTTAGTGCTTCTGTGATTTTTGTTAAAAACAACCTTTGGGTTTCATTTAATTCCGCTGGAGACAGTCCTCCTCCTCTGGTTTGGGTTGTTTGTTTCTAAGTCTGCCAAAAGCTGTTGCCCTGGGTCTTCCTTTTAGACTCATAATGGAAATTTTCTTTGGCTTTCTCCTTGTGATGTACTTCCTATATCTTAAATCTTATGTATTTTGACCTTTCCTTCTTCACTTTCTCCTTTTGAAGCTACACTTTTTCCCTTAGGAGGATTTCCTTAGAAGGATTGCAGGGGTAAATATAGAAGTCTAGGTTAGAAGTTGTTTTTCCTCAGAATGTTTAAGATGTTATTCCTTTGTCTTTTAACCTTCAATATTAACAAGTTTGCTGTTGTTCTTAGGAATAGTCCTTTGTGTTTTTTTCTCTGAGTGCTCTTAAAATCTCTCCTCTTAACCCACTATTCTAAAATAACTTCAGGATGTTTATGAATTCATCTTTTTTAATTCATTGTGCTGCAGTCTGTGAGCCCTTAAACCTGAGTTCTTCAGTTTTGATAAATTTTTTCTATTTTCTCTTTGATAATTTTTTTCTCTCAAATTATTTCTGTTCTGTCTTCCTAGAACTCATTTTAGTTATATGATGGATCTGCTTGATTAACCCTCTAATTTTTTTTACATCTCTATTTATTTCTTAGCATTTAGTTCTTCTTTATAAATTTCCTTGAGTTTTATTTTTCCAACTTTCCTGCTTAAATTTGTCATACTTCGTTCATTTCCAAGAGTTATTTCATATTTTTATTGTTCCCTTTTTAATAGTATCCTATTCTTGTCTCAGAGATGTGAAATCTAATCTTACCTCTATGATACTATTGACTGTAGTTGGGTATATTTTATATTTAGGGGAGGATAGGTTTTTCATTTTGCTTATTTTTGTATTGTTGCTATTATTTTGTTAGTTATTCTTTCCTAATTATTTCTGGTTTGCAATTCTGTTCTTGTCATAGTGTATCTCAAATGTCTAGTAGTCTTAGTTTTCCATGCTGACAGTTATATTGGAGTTCTTGGGGCAGGGCTTATAAACTGATAAGATTTTACTGTAATGAGAAGGCAGTCTGCCTTTTCATTACAAGAACTCCCAAAAGACAGTCAGCCAATCTGTATGTGTGTTTTTTCTCCTGGATTGGTAAGTACTTATGCAGAGGAATCTTGCAGTCTTTTATCAGCTTTCTAGGAACCATGTTGGGGAAGGAGACTGGCAGGTCTTAGCATTTGTACAGACTTTTACTTAGTCCCTTTCTTTTCATATGCCTCCTCACTCTTAACTGTGACTAACGCCCCTGGTTCCAGATCCCCTGTGGTTCAGCCTCACCCAAGATTAACTTCCTCTTTTGGATGGAGAAGACACAGAAGCCTAACTGTTGATCTTAGAGAAGATCTACAAGTCTTAAAATTTTTAAATGAAGTCTTTTTTTTTTTCCCCCACATTACTACCCTATTTCCATCTTCAAAGACAGTCAGTACTTTCATTCTCAAGCCTTTTCAGGCCCCACAATGCCAGTGGGCTTGCTGTTTATTGGTAGCCTGTCTACCCGTTTCAGGCTCGGGCTTTAGCTTTCTCTGACCTGCTAAATCAGTTACCCCTTTGTGTATCTGCTTCCCACTTCTAAAATTTTATTGACATTTCTCATCATCTTGTTATCTCTTCTCACATTTTATTTATCTTTGGGGTTTGAATTTTATTCCTTTGTTCTCATCTTAATAATGCTTTAAGAAACAGAAGAGATTAAAGTATGTGTTCAGTCCATTTCATTTAAAGTCTCTAAATAGTTTGAATTCCTCATCTGGAATTACCTTCGTGGCCTATTTACCAATGACATAGATATAGTAGTTCTTTCTTCATACCTTCATTTTTTTCTACTTCGTAACTTGAAATGATAACCCTGATCCCTGAAGATGCTGATGCTCATCAGGCACTAAGAAATCTTAGGCAAGGGTCTTCAAAAAAGACACAGGTTTATGTGATGGGATCATTTTGCAAAATACATCAGGAAACAAACTGACAAATATTTGTGTGCTGCCTGCGGTAAGTTGGTACAACTGACAGAACCATAAATATAAATCACCTTACTTTGGGTAATTCTGCCTGTAGTACATGTAATTTATTTAATGGTTTCAGGGAAGATGTCTTGAATATATTTGTACAGCATTTGAGCAGCATCATTCTCAACAAAGCTAACGTCAATGATAACCACACCTTTTAAGGCTGAAAGGTAGACCTAGGAACAAACAATGAAGGAGGCCGTTAAGTATATATACAACTGTGAATTATGCCACTTAACTGCATTAAATGACAGTGATATCAGATAGCAAGAAGCTATAGACCCATGTCCCTACTACCGTAATCCTGAGTTCTGGATATATCTAGGGCCCATTGATCAGATCAGGCCATTCCAAGAAAGTGAATGATCAACCCAGAAATGGCCTGGGGGAACTCAGTTGGAGAAAATCTGATTTAAAATGACTATAGGAAATGGCAACCCACTCCAGTACTCTTACCTGGAAAATCCCATGGATGAGGAGCCTGGTAGGCTACAGTCCATGCGGTCGCAAAGAGTCGGACACGACTGAGCGACTTCACTTCACTTCACTTCATTCTGAGTCTTAAGTGAACAGGAAAGTCCATGGTAGAATATCATGCCATTTTGGAAACTAAGACTAGGTCTTGTATCTCCCCAGTCATATTCTGATTACATCAGGGCCCTCATTGCTCTTTAAACTGAATTAGTTTCTTCTAGCCTACATGTCTGGGACTGAATATGCATCAAGCCTAGGGAATAGAGTAATTCATTTTCTCTTCCCAATTACAGAAGAGTTAACTTATAGGAAATGCCTTTATTTTGATGGATGTTGGTTATATGGGTATGTACATTTATTAAAGCTCATCAACCTTTTCACATAAAATGTATACGTTTTACTGCATGTAAATTATACCCCAATCAGTTGATTTTAAAATATGGATAGCTTGTAGAATTTATAAGACTTTCTCCTGCTGAAATTATTTCAGGTAGTATAGTGACTTAAAACCATGCCTCTAATTTTGACATGGATTTCTATATCTTTTTTAAGCTTTAATCATCTGATCTACATAACTGAGATCTTAATACCTGCTTCAGAGAGTTTTAAGGATTAAATTTTTTTTAATGCATATAAATGCACAATACCTGGCACATAGTAGATCCTCAGTGTATTGTAGCTGCAAATTATTACTTATATAACAATTACTACTGTTTACATTGTTATTTCTCCTTTGATTTCTTTTTATTACCTTTTCACAGAAAACCCATATAGACAGCTACCCTGTAATTGTCATGGAAGCATGCCTGGAAAGACAGCAATAGAACTTGGACCTCTATGGTATGTGCCTAAGCATAGTAATGTATTCAGAGTTTATGCATGTATTGATCTGATTGCTGACTTTTGATTACTGTGGTAGAAGACAAATTTAGTTTCAATTTTTAAAAAAATATAGGTAAATAATTATAATTCTTTTCCCTTATGAACCTGAGGTGTTTTCTTTTCACATTTTTCTATACCATTATTCTTAAAAGTTTGTGACAGAGTTAAGATGCAGTCGGATTAAAGAGAAGCCAAGCTGATCTGCAAACTAAATAATTCATTCATGCGTAGTAAGGATGAGGCTTTTTTCAGCTGATAATTATAGAACTAGGGTATGATTTTAAAGTGATCACTATAACTTTTTATAGACCAGTCAACTAATGTAAAAGTTCTTTGAGGAATTAATTTTAAGGAAGAAGGGCATGTTAAAGTGAATGTCTGCTTTTGTATTAGGTAAAGCTGTTTATATGTGACAGAGCTGCAAGTATTTAATGTATGTGTGTGCTTTTTGCATCCTTGGTAACTAGTTATGTGTTTTTCATGTTTGAAAGTTGAATTGCTTTTACTCACAATCCTTCCCATAAGCTATTTGTTACTAGAGATTCTTGGAGAAATTTGAGATTGCTAATAGCATTGTAATAACAATCATGGCAAACTCCAGCCTCATTACTTTATAAGGCCAAGGTTTAGTCATTACTAAGTCTAAAAATTAACTTAATGGTAAACATATTTGTGCTGATGCCCATTATTTTATCTTCAAGTAAATACTTTTAGATTAAGAATGACCTGGCCAGCCTTACCTTCTAGTTCTCTCAATCACCTGCAGTATGTTGACCCTACCCACTCTTGGAACTGGGGAAGTTCAGAGTAACAGGTTGCTAGATCCAGAAAGATCTCCTAGCCCAACTCCTCCCTCATTTTACCAGATGAGAAAATGATGGCACAGTGTATTTTAAGTGTTGGATAAAACTGATCCCTCAGGATTTAGTTAGTCGCACACACAGAACAGAACCAGAACTCATTTTTTTTTTTACCTCCAAGACTGAGTTCTAAACAATAACTTAAGGTTTTCTCACTTAAAGCCATTGTTCATGTCTTTACGCTCATTTAGTCTCTTCTCCCTTCCCTTCCTCTAGTTCAAATTCTGCATCCTTTTTGAAGTGTCACTCCTCAGTGCTTAAATCCAAAATAATCTTTGAATTGTCTTTTAGTAAATCTTACACTGGTCACTTGTTTGACATTTAAAATCACATATCCTTTCATATATATTTGATTACCCTAGTAATAGCTACTGTTTCTTGAGGATATACCTTGTACTAGGGATTGTAGGTGTATTATCTCATTTAATTCCTGTAAGTCTGTGAGAAGTTTTATTTTCCATATTATGATAAGGTATGTGAGACTCAAAACAATAGTTACTCAAGATTACATAGCTAGTAAGTGGTGGAAAGGTTTGTCTGACCTGGAATTCATATTCTGTCCATTATACTTGTGATTCTCAAATTAAATGGGAAACTGAGCCCTGGGCCACTTTTTAACTGCATCACTACCAGCACATGTAATTCTTATGGATGTCACCCTGCCCCGCCACATATGCCCTGGAACTAAGGATTACTGTTACTGATAGGAATATGCATTGTGAAAACCTCTGCATTACTGTGTGTCCCAGTCTAGATTCTGTCTACATTTATAGGCTTTCATAGGGTAAACAGTGAATTTTATACTTCACTCTATCTTACACCTCTATGTACAACAGGACTATACACCTTATGAGGGCTCAATAAATTGACCTATTGTGAATGAAATTTCCTTTACTAATCCCACTAGCTTAGAGAATTGACATGATAAAGTAGGCAAATTACTTAGTCATTGTTTAATTACGAAGACTTATTTTATTAAAGAAAACACTTCTTGAATCTAATTCTGTATTCTTTTTTTCAGGTCAAGTTCCCTTTTCAATACTGGATTCCTCAAAAGAATGCTGTCTGAATCTCTTCACCATGGTTTAGATGACATTCAGACCCTAATAAAGACATTAATCTTTGAGTCAGAGTGTACTCCTCAGTTTTCAGTTCATGCACCTTCAAATCTCAACAAGCCAGGTGACTTAACACTAATTTACTAGGTTACAAATTGTTTATCAAAAATACATCTTTAATGTTATAATTAAAAGCAATATAAGTAGTATGCTTTAAGTAAATTCTCTGTAATGAGTCTCATCAGTAATCCAGTTAGCTTTTTTTTTTAATTGCATTGTTTTCTTCAAGTTTATATTAGGGGCCTGAAAGGAATGATGATTTTGTTTTATAGATGTATTTTTTAAACTTTAGTAGATTGAAAGAACTAAGAGTCTGTTCTGATTTTATCACCCTGTATCTGCTTTCTGGAAAGAGAAACTTTAGGTCATTCTGAGAATAGTGTGGCCAAAAATTTTGTAATATCCGTTGAGCCATGGAAGCTAGGTTTATACTTACCACTCAGAAAAGTTAAGTTTTTTCTACTTTGTTTTCTCTTTAGTATAAATAGGCTTGTGTAGTTTTATCTGGCTACTGATAGAAGGGTGGGCCTGTTAGGTATCATAGAGTGTCAAAAAATGAATTCTTGGAACCTGTTTTGGTCACAGAATCATATATTCATAAAAGCAGTGCATAGATTTAGTAAGCTTTTATGTAAACTTCAAATTGTTGCATAATATCATCCTGTAAAATATTTTGTTTCCATTTGTTCTAATTTTAGAAGAATGCGGTGTATTTATTAAAACTACAGACGATACCACAACAGATAGTCACAGCGCACAAGGTACGTGTGCGTGTGTATGAACGCATCTGTGTATGAACGCATCTGTGTAAGAGCACGTAGCAGCAGGGTAACTGGAACTGGAAGAGAAGAGATTGCTTTGGTAGCCTACTTCAAATTCATTTTCATCTTATTATACCAGCAACCAAATTACAGTAGACCTTATTTATCTGGCATTTGCATAGTTCAAAACTTCTATCAATATGTATTTTGTTCACATCTCTGGTATATGGTGATCCCCTTGCAAGAGCTATACAAGATGTTAAAAGAAATGTCACTGATTAACCAGAAGACCCTATACTCTGGCCATAAGAATTTTATTACATAGCCTTTCTTATAATTTGAGGTGTGTATATACTTTAAAATATACTTGTATTAGGCATTGTAAATTCATATCAAAGGATGTTAAGATTTGTAATGGTGGTGCTTAATGTCTAAGGTTTTTAGAAGGCAATGTTAGATTCTAAATCTGTTTTGTATACAGGCAAAAACAGTGTTGAGATTGAAAGAACCAAGGACTATACTTACAAGCTGTAATTTTGTATTAGTTGCTGAGCATTTTAGTGTTGATTTTCAAAGAGAAGAAAATTTCAACTCCTGCTAATAGCTTATGGTTTAGTAACTACATACTGTTCCCAAGTCATGTTCATTTAGCATCTTCAACCAATTTGTTAGGATTCAAATCACTTAAAAATGATTTATTCTCCTTAATTTCTCTGTTGGAGGGAAGAGAAAGGCATTCCAGTATCCTGTAAAATAACATTAAATTTACGAGTATCACCCTACTTCTTTGTGTCATTTGTTACATAACCTTAGCCAGGTCCCCCACCTTTAAGAGTTGTCATAAAACCTTTTTAGAATAAGGTAAAAACATAAGTTTTGAAGATATTTAAAATCTCTGAGCCTTTCTCATATATAAATTAAGGGAGTTAGACTAATCTCTATGGATTCTTTTATAGCTCTAAAATTATGATTGTTCTAAACTGTATAACAACATATAAAATCTTACATGATAGAAAATATCAGGCAAAAGAAATCTATATACTGCTGATGATAGTAATTGGAAGGTATTGGATTTTTAGTCTCAGCCTTTCCTAACTCTTGGGGTACATGTGCCTTCTTAGATTTAATGTGACAGTATAATCAGGTTTTAATTATCTGATTTAATGGGGGAAGCCATGAGTCAATACTTCAACAATATTTATCTTTGAATGCAGTTTATCATTCATTTTCATGCATCAGATTTGTCTTCTGAATATTTTTGCTTAAGTGAATGTTCATGAAAATTTTAAATTTGGCCATAATAACATCCATGTTGAACATTCAGAAAAAAATCTCCATATGGTAACTTGGATATCTCAGTTGTCCTCCTTTTGTGATTTTTCAAGGGATAACTGCTAGAAACTTACTTGCTAGCTTCCTTTCACTGAAAATGTAAAGGCTAAGTACTGTGGTAAAAAGTAGGCAATGAGATCATACAGTGTACTCATAAATTCCTATATGCAAGCCGCTGAGACTGACTTTGTGTTCGTTTTGTGTTCAATGAAGACTACTGTATATCAAACACAGTTGACTCTTGAACAGCCCTGGGATTAATCCATGTGTAACTTAAAGTCAGTCCTTCATCCACAGATTCAACAAACTGTGGACCATGTGTTACTGTAGTTTCTCCCTGTTGAAAAATATCCATGTTGAAGTAGACTCACACAATTTAAAACCGCATTGTTCACAAGGGTCAATTCTATTGGCATTCAGTAGAGAATACAACTATAGAAATAAAGGACCTTATTCTCCAGGAACTTAGAATATAATTTGGGAAGGATTTATACACATTATAAAGACCTAAATACATGAAACAAGAAAACATATAATGACAGAACTTAATCAAACTCAGAGTAGTGTTGAGAGTAGTGAAATCTGTGGAATGACTGGCCCAGATTTCAAAAATGGCTTTCTACAGAAGATGGAGGTAGGCTTGAGGCTTACAACTGAAGAAGGTAGAAAGAAGTTCTGATTCAGCAAACAGTTAAACAGTAAAATTACATGAGTAAAGGATAGTGAAAATATAAATATTACAATAAAAGCTATGTTATTGTAAGAATTAAGATTGGATATATAGGTCAAAAGGTTGTGTCAAAGAATTTAGACTTGAAGAGATAGTATGTAGTTATTCAAGTATCTGGCTTGTGATTTTTAAGAGAATGCTAACTTTCTGTGTTAATATCTGTACGTTTCAGGAAAGAGAAAAAGTAATGAAACAACTGCAAATTTAGTCAAGAGGCAAAAGACTGATGTCAATACTGAACATCCTCCCTTTTATTACAACATCCACAGACACAGCATTAAAGGAATGAATATGCCAAAGTAAGACAGACAGTGAATGACAAAGTGTATATATTTACTATTTTAATGACATTATGAGTTAAAACAAGAACCTCATTTTTGCCTTTCCTTGTTGCAGGTTAAAAAAGTTTTTGTGCTATCTTTCTCAAGCAGGCTTTCGAGTAAGCCGAACTCATTTTGACCCAATGGGAGTTCGTACAGATGCACCTCTAATGCAGTTTAAATCCATCCTTTTGAAGTACAGCACCCCTACTTACACCGGAGGACAGTCAGAGGGCCATGTCCAACCAGCATCTGAAGACACAGTAGCCGACAGGGTTGAAATGTCAGTGAATGACAAAGCAGAAGCAGGTGGTTGCAGAAGATGGTAAATGTAAAGGAAAGTTTCTCAGATGTCTGTGTTGATGGCCACAATTATTATTCTCTGTAACAACTGTAGTGCTTTTTCTATTCTTTCAATTCAGTTGTGTAAAAATAAAAAACAGTGCTCTTTTCATTCAGAAAATTAGCAGTTTCTAATTTAGCTGGTTTGGGAGCTATGCTTTCCAAGTTTTTCTTATTTTAAAGAAAGCTTAAAATTTGAATGAAAACATTTCATATGAAGCCAAGTTTGTGACTGAGATCACCCTACTGTTTAATAACTCAGAAAATTTTCACATGCAGACTGTTTGGAATTTTATATGTTATGAAAATAACACATTACTTAATCTCAGCTCTACTTAAAGTGATTCACGATATTTATCTTTTCTGTTTGTAATGTGTAAGATGAATCCAGAATCCTTTTATTAAAGTGACCCTAAATAGGAGGAATAGTGTCCTTTCTGATTACTAATGTATTATTTCACAAATACAAGATAAAATATATTCCCAATTTCAAGAAATCTTATTTCTCCAACTAAATACTTATCAGAGATAGAAATACATTTTCTTGTAAGTTTAAAGTCCAGATGATTACACTTTAAGATTTTGTTAAAATAAATTGAGACTACTGTTCTAATATAATTGTTTACAAGCATGAAATTCTGAGGAGAGATTTTGTTATGAATTAAACAAACTGGGTGATCTCAAGTGCCTCAGTTAATGCACGTACAATATTCATTTGCTTGGTTATGCTACCTCTCAGGAGTAAAATTTGTCACCTTATGAATTTATGAAGTGAGGATTTTCTTGCTTTTTGGGGTGTTTTTTGTTTGTTTGTTTTGCTTGTTTTTTTGGTTTGTGTATGTGCTAATTTTTTGCACAAGTAGCCCAGGCTAACATGACTACAAAAATTAGTTGGAAAAAAAAAATCTTGTTTCCATTAATAAATATGGTTCTTGCTTCATCCGAATATGAGTTTGTATGAAAACATATACCAAAAATTTAGATTTTTGTTTCAAGGATTTAATGCATATTTACCTAAGTGTTTCTTAGAAAAACTAACTTTTTTTTACAAGTATTAAGCTTGGGAAATGGAGGAAGAGAAATGACTGAAAGGTTTAATATATCATGTAAAAAAAACCACTCCCATGACATACACAGAAATTCAGGGAGTTGGGGCTGCATCAACCTAAGAGTATTAATTTAGAAGAAATAAAAGAAAAATTCTTTGTGTTATTACAGCATAATCTTAGCAGGATGCTTTTTCTTATCTCCAATTAATGGAATTTTAGTAAAATAAAGGAATAGATGAAGTACATGTTTAGTTTCTATGACCATTAAAAGAAAACCTTTATTATTCTTGCCAGTTAATTCACGAACACGAAAAGAAATAAAAGTTGTTATTTTTTTGTATAGTTAAGAAAAGTTTCTATAAATCCATGAGACAAACCAGCACTTGGACCATCTGATTATTTAAAATATATGTGTATGGGGAGAGGAAATAAGGTGAAGGAATAGGAGGATATAGAACCCACCTCCCCCTACAAACATATAAAAAATACATCTACATGTTGAACAATTCTCAGTGAAAACTAACTAGAACCTGTCAGATGTACAACCAAGGCTGTATAAAAGGTCCACACAGAAACAGGTAAGGAAAAACAGGCAATCAGGTAGGGACCTGTGACCCTGGGAGGGAACTTGGAGGAAAAGGGAGACTACCCTCCCTGGAGGGCGAGTGGTTCAAGCCACACATTGGGTACCTCAGCCTGGGGTCCAACAAAGGGAAGATGAGGCCCTTGCGGGTTGGAAGACCAGTGAGACTAACAGGAGGGCTCTGGGAAGGCTGTACTCCACTCATGACGAGCACTTGGGATACTCACATGGCCTCACAGCTGGGTGGAAAGGGCGATTGAAATGGAAACCTCACAGACTGCTGACATTGCCCATGACCGCTCTCGTGTACCCCCCACTGCCTCCAGCCTGAGCTGAGCAGATGCTCCAGCACTGCGGGCCTTGCACTGCAGATTCACCGTGAAGCAAGGGTTGCCACAACCGTGGAAAAAGCTCAGTTGGCTATGAGATGCTAAAGGCAGCTCAAACCCTACGTGGTGTCTTAGCAAAGTGGGGAGCAGCCGTTTCCAGTGATGGCACAGCAGAGACAGTCAGGAAGGTCACCTCAGCCCTCGCCTAATACCCACCGTGCACCTCTTGCTCCAGCACTGCTCCCCGCTGGTGTGAAGCTGAGTGCTGGGAGGAACAAGAGCACACACTGAAAGCTACCTGAGCCAGCCTGGACCTGACCCTCGGGGCTTCTGCTCCAGCAGCATGAGACCTGACCCCAACCCTGCGGGCAACTGAGAGGAGGGGAAGCCCTGCATCACACCGCCTCCAGCACCTCCACCTCCAACCCCGCCTCCCACCGAGTGACAGCTGCCAGCTCGCTCCTCTACAGAAAGGTGTGACCTGTGTTCATGTCCGATCCAGCTCTCCCACCAAAGAACACGCAGACTACACAGGATACTCCCACTCAAGGACTCCTTCAAGGATGCCAGAGAGAACTGTTTCACCTGATTGCATAGGGACAGAGAAAAATAAGCCAAATAAGATGACAGAGGAATTTCAGTTCAAAGAGCAAGAGAAAATGGTTAGGGTGGGGGAACTAATGAAATATTTACCAGGTAAAAGAATTCAAAGCATTAGTAATGAGAATGCTACCTGAACTAGGAAAAGGAATAGATGAATACAGTGATAAAGTTTTAAAGGAACTAGAAAATATAAAAGAACCAGTCAAAACTGAACACAGTAACTGAAATAACAAGCACTAGAAAGAATGACCAGCACACTGGGTGACACAGAACACATAAGTAACCTGGAAGACAGAACAATGGAAATTACCCAATCACACAACAAAGAGAAAAATGTTTTTAATGTTAAGATCACACTTCTAGTGATCTCTGGGGTAACGTGTATCAACATTCACATTATAGGGGTCCCAGAAGAGAGATGGGGGTCAAAAATGTATTTAATGAACTTATGGCTCAAAGTGATGAAAGGGAAAAACATGCAACCTAGGATACTCTACCCAGCAAGATTATCATTTAGAATTGAAGGCAAGATAAAGAACTCAGATAAGCAAAAATGGAAAGTGTTCCTCAATACCAAGCCAACCCTAGAAGAAAATGTTAAAGGTTCTTCTGTAAGAGGAAAAGAAAAGGACCTAACAAGAAATTATAGGAAAGGACAATCCCACTAGTAAAGGCAAATATGTAGTAAAAGCCAAGTATCAACCACTCAAATATGCTAGTACAAAGGTTAAAAGACAAAAAATTTATAAATCAATTCTAACTGTAATTACTAAGGGAATTGTCCTCTTCCATATGGTCTAATGGTTAGGATTCCTGGTTTTCACCCAGGTGGCCTGGGTTTGACTCCTGGTGTGGGAAGGCAAAGATTTTGGGTGGCTTCCCTAGTGGCTCAGATGGTAAAAAATCCACCTGCAATGTGGGAGACCCGGGTTCAGTGCCTGGGTTAGGAAGATCCCCTAGAGAAGGGAGAGGCTACCCACTCCAGTACACTGGCCTGGAGAATTCCATGGACAAAAGAGCCTGGCAGGCTACAGTCCATGGGGTCACAAAGAGTCGGACATGACTGAGTGACTTTCACTTTAGTAAAGGAATAAACATGAAGATGTAAAATATAACAAGAAATACCAAGTAGAGGAAAAGGTAGTAAAAACATAGATCCTTTCAGAATGTGTTTGAACCTAAAGGACTATCTGTTTAAAACAAATCAATACAGAACCGTGGAACCCCACGGTAACCAAACACCTACAATAGATACACAAAAACAAGGACGGACCACAAATACACCACAAAGGAAAACTGTCAAACCACAATGGAAGAACCAAAAGGGACAGGGAAGAACCACAAAATAAGCCCAAAACAAGTAATAAAACGGCAGTAAGTACACACCTATCAGGAATTAATGGCAATAGATTTTCAAGGTAGAAGATTAGGTTTTAAGATCTGCTTTGTAAATATAAACATCAATAGCTGTAATTTCACCATGACGAGGCAGTGATCCATGAAGGGGGATTTCACTGTAACGGCAGAAAGCAAAGAGGAACTAAACAGCCTCTTAGTAAGGGTGGGTGAAGGAGGCGAGTGAAAAAGCTGGCTTAATACTCAATATTAAAAAAAACTAACATCATGGCATCCAGTCCCATCACTTCACTGCAAATAGAAGGGAAAGAAAGCAGTGACAGATTTCCTCTTAGGCTCTAAAATCATCGCAGATGGTGACTGAAGCCATGAAATTAGAAGATTGCCTCTTGGCAGAAAAGCTATGACAAACCTAGACTGTGTGTTACAAAACAAAGACATCACTTTGCCGACAAAGATCTGTATAGTCAAGGCTATGAGGTCTTTCCAGCAGTCATGTATGGATGTGAGAGCTGGGCCATAAGGCAGGCAGAGATGAAGAATTAATGTTTTCAAGCTGTGGTGCTGGAGAAGGCTCTTGAGAGTCCCCTGGACAGCAAGGAGCTCAAACCAGTCAATCTTAAGGGAAATCAACCCTGAGTAGTGATCAAACGTGGGCCCCCTGCATTGGGAACATGGAGTCTTAGCCACTGGACAATCGAAAAGTCCCTACCGTGCTTCATGTTTCATTACGCAGTTAACTTTACCAGTGCTACTATTTATGTGGATTCAACTTACTATCTAACGTCCTTTCATTTCTTCCTGAAGGATTCTTCAGTATTTCCTATAGGGTAGGCAGGTCTGCTACTGACAAATTTGCTCTGTTTTTATGTGTGACCATCTTAATTTCTTTCATTTTTGAGGAGTAATTTTGCTGCATATAGAATTCTAGGTTGACTTTTTCCTGCAAAGCCTCTGGGCCTCCATGACTTTCCTATGAGAAGCAAGCTGTTAATCTTATTAGAGAGTCCTCATATGTGATCACTTTTCTCTTGCTGTTTCTCAAACCCAGTCTTATTTAGCAGTAGTTAGGCTTCTCAGATGTGCATATTCTTTTCTGTAAATTCTGAAGTTTGGGGCAATTATTTCTCCAAATATACTGTAACCCCTTCTCTCCTTCTAGGACCTCCATTATGCTATTATACTTGATAGTGTCCCAGAGATCTCTGTAGTTTTCCCCCTTTATTCCTTTAAATTTTATTTCATATTACAATATAGCTGATTTACAATACTGTGTTTCTATTCCTTTTTTTCTGATTAGGCTACTCTCAAGTAATACCTCTGTTCAAATTTGTTGAATATTTTTAGCAGTTCAAATCTGCTTTTGAGGGACTCTACTCAATTTATTTCACCTGTTACAGTTTTCCAATCAGGATTTCTATTTGCTTCTTTTATCATAATTTATCTTTATTGTTATTCTCTATTTGGAGAAAGATTATTCTCAAATTTAGCTTTTAAGACATGGTTTCTTCTAGTTCTCTGAACAAGCTTTTAAAGGCTAACAAAATTTTACTTAAAAACTTCAACACCTGGGCTTTGTCCCAGACACTTTCTTTCCAAGTCTTGTAAATTTTTGTTGAGAACTAAACATTTAAAATAATATAACATGCCAACTCTGAACAAGGAATCCCTTCCCCTCCTCAGGTTTTGCTGCGTTAGAACTTCTTGGACTGACTCTGTAAAGTCTGCATTTTTTTGCTGTGTGTGACCATTATATTCTGTTTTGCTAGCTTAAATGTGAATGATATTTGCTCAGTTGTGTCCAACTCTGCGACCCCAAGGACAAAAGCCTGCCAGGCTCCTCTGTTCGTGAAATTCTCCAGGCAAGAAAACTGGAGTGGGTTGCCATTTCTTTCTCCATTTTGTTAGCTTAGAGGTCAGCTAATGATTGGACAGCAATGTTCTTTAATGCCTTTAAACAGTTAACTCTCCCAATCTTGAAGAAGTGCTCTTTGAAACTATTGGGCTATGCCTTCAACACTTCAACATGCAGTTTACAACTGCCTTAGCTTTCACTTCCTACTCACAGAGCCTCAAGTTCTGTCACAGGTTAGATTAATGCTTTTTCTTTTGGGTATGCATATATCTTATACATGCAGCCTTCTAGATTCCCAGGAATTATGCTGGAACTTTTCAAAGCCCTCTACAGACATGACATTTTTTTGTTTTTGTTTTTGGTCAGCATCTGTTTAGCCTCAATTGTTATCACAGCCTCAAGTAGCTTCTATGGTAAACAGGGTAAAGATACAGATCTTTGCAGAGTGAGTGGAGTCAGGTCAAATAAAGACAGAACTCTTTAGAATACAGAGCTTTTCAGTGAGATACCAGACAGGTCAAATAGTGACAATTCTCTAGAGTGGGCTTTTTGTGGTGCTTCAAGTTCCCTCCAGTGGTTACTAGGCTGCTGGTTTTAACAGTTGCAAGGTTGCTTGTTTTCAAAGCTGACCTAGAACTGAGGAAATATGGACAGGGAAATTTAAAATGTTACAAACCATTTTGTTACAGTTTCTGTTGAATAAATGCTTTTTAGACTACTGGAAGCTTTTAGTTTTTTTTTTTTTTAGAGTTCTGACAAAGTTGATTTTGACAACTTTTAGTGTTATCATTGTTTTTATGGAACAACAGATTTTCAGCGGTCCTTACTCCATTAATTCAGAAAAGTTATCAAGGAAGCCATTTTTATAGTTACAACAATGGAACACTAATTACTTTTCCTTTCTAATAATTATGTTTCTAAGACTTAGTAAACCAAGTATTTCTAAGTAGAAATGTGGTGGGAATTTACGAGAGATCTTTTCTCATTTGGCATTTCAATTATTTCATGCTTGGTTCTCCAAGTTGAGAGTCCTGAGACTCAATTTTCTCAAAGGTACAAGTGAAATATTGTCGTTCCCAGTGTTCAGAAGACTTAAAACGATAATGTAAAACTAATTACAAAGGTACAGTAATCAAAACAGAGTGGTACTGGCAAAAGAAAAGTCATACAGACCAATGGGACACAAGCCCATACATAAACCATCCTATATGTACGGTCAATTGATTTTCATTAACTGAAAATTAATTAAGGCTGCCAAGACAATTCAGTGGAGAAAGGGCAATCTTTTCAACAAATGGTGCTGGGGAAACTTCATATCCAAATGCTAACAAAGCTGATTTCTTATCTTTTGCCATATACAAAACTCAAGATGGAAAAAAAAGACCTAAAAAAAGACTCTTGGAGGAAAATCTTCATGATATTAGATTTGGCAATGCATTCTTGTACATGACACCAGAAGCACAGGCAACAAATAGAAAAATTGGAACTTATCAAAATTAAAAACTTTTGTGTATCACAGGACACTTCTGAAAGAGTGAAAAGCCAGCCCACAGAATGGGAGAAAATACATGAGTAAATCATATATCTGATGACAGATTAATATCCAGAATATATTAAGAACTTCTACAATACACACAAACAATCCAATTAAAAATGGGCAAAAGACTTAAATGGGTATTTCTCCACAGAGGATATACAAATGGCCAGTAAGCACGTGAAAATATGCTTAGCGTCACAAGCCACTAGGGAAATACAACTCCAAAACACAATGAAATAACACTTTATACCCATAAATACAGCTACTGAAAACAAAAACAGCAAGTGTTAGTGAAGAAGTGGAGAGAGTGGAATCCTTCTGTATTGCTGGGGGGATTGTAAAATGGTGCAGCCATTGTGGAAAAGTCTGAGGTTCCTCAAAAAATTAAATATAGAATTGACATGTGGTTCAGCAACTTCACTCTTAAGTGTATACCCAAAAGAACTTAAAGAACTCTCACAGATACTTGTACAAAAATGGTCACAGCAGCATGAGTCACAATAGCAAAAAGTTTCCATTAATCTAAGTACCCATCAACAATGAATGGATACAGTGGAATATTATTCAGACATAAAAAGGAATGGAATTCTGATATATGCTACAACTTGGATGAACCTTAAAACCATTATGCTACAAGACATTAAGACACAACAGACAAATGCTGCAAATGCTGCAAGATTCCACATATATAATGTGCCTAAAATAGTCAAATTCAAAGAAAAATAGAGTTTACCTGGGGTATATCACATATCAGGTACAGTTTCTGATTGGGATGATAGTTCTAGAAATAACAGATAGCAGTGATGGCTAAAAAACACTCTGAATGTATCTTAATGTCATTCAATTGTATGGTTAAAGTGATAAATTAGGTTATATATATTTTAGCATAATATTAATAAATTTAAAATGATAATGTATAATCCAAAGGCCCTATTTAGTGAGTCTTTCATTTCTCAGTTGAGAAGGTGGTCATAGAAGTTACTTGGATAATACTTTATGAAACACTCATAGTTAATAGTATGTTTAACAGTACCCACCCTCCAGCACACACAAACATACACACACACACACACACACAACACTATACACTCAGTCCTCTATCAAACACCTGTCATTATATTTTGCAAAGGATTACACATCCAGTAAATTCACTAATGATGCAAAGAATTTATATCCTCCCATACTGATGGATAAAAACACATACATTCTCTAAGCACAAAGCTTATATTCACAAATAACTTTTTGCTTAAAGACAAATGTCCATTAATAATCACAATGGAATTTAGTTGTTTAATGCAACCACTAATCTAATATCACCAATAAAATCTAAGCAGTTATATCACAAAACCAGGGTTATATTCAGTGGACATGCATTAATAATCTATACAATTTAACATTACACCAGAAAAGGAACTGAATACAAAATTTTCCTTGACATTTGGTGGTTTTCAAACTTCATGGCACAGATTACCAAAAAAAAAAAAATTGTAAAAACAGATTTTAAATATTTTCAATAGAATGGTAAAAAATTGAACAAGCCTTTAAATTTTCATATTGGGGTGAATATTTAAAACATCAAGCTGGCCCCGATCTGTCAAAAATGACAGGTAAATATTTACAGCGACTAGACAGGCTTTCAGTTACAATGGTATTGGAGGGCAACTTCCCCTGGTAAAAACCTTTTATGGTTAATTTCCCAATGCAAATATGTTTTCATAAATACTGTGATAATTTAAACTTGGAAACATACCTGAAATCAGGACAGGGACAAAAAAAACCAACACAAGTCAATCTTATTTCTGACCTGTTATCATAAAGCCTTTTTGGGTCCAGACACCACACACTGTCCTTCATTATAAAACTAAATTAAGAAGAGTAGAATGACTTTACCATTCTGGCTGACATTCTTCTACAGAGTTATCTTTCACTACACATCAAGGCAGGGTTCAAGCTCCATTAGCTTGCTTCTCTAGATACAGTGTAATTAGCAGAGCACCAAATTTATAAACTGATATGGCAACCCAAAATGCTAAACACACTTTTCAAACAGAAGCAAATTTTCCCTATTGTTAGTTCTATGTGCCATGTTATTTTTGAAACTTATGCAGCTATGAATAAGAAAAGAATTAGGGAAGCTTTGAACATATCTTGTACTTTTCATCCAGGCTAAAGTGCAAAATATCTCCATGTCTCTGGTATTTTAATAGGAAAAAAACATACACATAATAAAGGAAATGAGGTGACAATAAAATACAAAGAAAAAGACTTTTTAAAATACACACTTGAAAACTACATAAGAACAATTTAATTTTTCTTTCTTCAATGAAATCTGTGAATGAACCAAGTTCTCACAGAACTTGGGATCTTGTTTGGTTCTCTTTCCCAGGATCAGAAATTCCAAATTTAGAGGGACAAAAATGGAAGAAAATAACATTGCATGACAATGGACACTAAGTTCATAAAGAACTTTTCTTTAAAAATGAGATATTATGGAAGAAAATACCATGAAAATAATAATCCTATGAGAATTGTTTTTTAAGCACAGTAAATTTGAGCCTTGGTCTTCATGAAGATACTACAGCTTATATAGAAAACTATAAATATACAAGACTCCAGGAAAAAAAGTCAAAATACATATTTAACATTCTGTAGGCCTAAAAAACTTCTGAGGGGAGGGAGAAAGATGGCCAACTAAATCTTCGCTTAAGAATACAGAACTATGAAAAATTCCTGGGTCAAAAGCTCCAAGATGCTCCAAATGGAACCACACTCTGTGAAAACATACAATTTAGATATACTTTTTAAAGGAAAAATAAAGTACTGAATAATTGCAGTTCCTTCCAAAAAGGAGATCTTAAATTAAGGGGAAAAGATTCTAATAGTGTAAACGAATCTGGCTCAGAAAGAAAACTGAATAACATATCCAAAGTTCTGTCCATAAAAGTAATGACGGTACATCTTTAATATTAAAGAAATAGGCTATAAAAAAGTTCATTCTCAGAACTGGTTTTAGTAAAATCTCATTTGTGCTCCTTTGTGGGTGCATAATAAAGTTCCATGGGTTTGTTCACCTTCCAGTATTTCTCACTGACCAATTCCAAAGAAAAAGAGCCATTTAACACCTAAAACAAAAAAGAAACAATTATGAAAACTACTCAAAGCACAAAATAGTGAGATGGAACTACATTAAAGTCCATCTGAAAAAAAAAACAGGATAAACTTGTTGTCACTTATACCATTCATAAAAGAAAAATGGATATATCAAGTTAACTACCCTGCTGCAATTTCTCTTCAGTGTATGCACCATTTTATTAGGCCCCACCCCACAACTTGCCACTCTCAGATGTTCAAAGTGCCCCCAATATCAACAGCCTATTATTTTAAATACTTACAGTGAACTGGCCACTGGCTGTTGCTATGTAAATGGTATACTGCTTCTCACTGGCCGTATCAAGGTTCATCTGGTTTGATTCTCCTTTGCTTCGAAGTTCTTCTAAAGCTAACCTCACAGCCAGATACTTGGATAAGTGATCAACAGTGGCATTACCTGAAGTCTTTATGTATCTGGAAAAACAAATCATTAAAACCTTAATTTCTAGATTAATGATAAAAATGTATGTAAGTTATAAAACATTTCCAAAAAGCCATACCAAATGCAAATATCTCAAATGTTGACAAAATAATATCAGAAATTTATTCCTCTATTATCTAAAAATTTCTTATTGAAAGGTACAGAAGAGAGAAAAGTACAAGCTCACATCCACCAGGCCATGAAAGCTCTACCTACCTTACCATCCATAATATATGACATAAAATAACAAAAATCAAATACACGCTGTACTAAGAGGAAAAACAGAACATACCGCTCAACCCCAACAATCAGTTCTGAATCTATAGCAGCAAGAATACTGCTAAGAATATAAGCAAATTTCTTCTTGTCTTTTTTAGGTTTTTCAGAATGAGCCTAAGTGCCAATTTTCATGTTTTTTTTTTAAAGCATGATGTATCATTCAATCACTCACTCAACCTGATGCGTATCTGCACTTGATGGCAGGTAATGTGCTCTTTGGAGAGATGTAATAAAGCAGCCATGCTGGCCAGCCAAAAATTTTCGAGCATTACTGTAAAGACATTTAAATGATTCTTTCTCCTCCTCTGCCTAGGAGGGTCATTCCTTTCAGATATGCATGTGTAGACGGCAAGCACATGAGGAATAAAGAAAACAAAATGCAGGCAGCTAAACTATCCAGCTGGCCTCCGGCAACAATAGGATGACAAATATCACCCTTAACTCTTACCTGAAATTGCTTTCTAACTCCAAAGTAACCATTCTAAATTCAGACAATCTGAAACTAACCCACACTTACCTTGTCTGTGCACTGTCATCTTTTTCCATAAGTGTGGGATGAGGCCTGAATACTAATTCAATTTCACTAGCGCCATCCATTACTGGGTCAATTGCCACTGTTGCATTATTATTATCAAGCTCAAGCCCGGAATCATCAGATGTTTTGGTCCGTTTGTTACTAGGTCCTGCTTCCTGATTGCTATGCGTGGATGCATTACTACAGTGAGAACTGTCTCCATTGTCTTCTGCTCCGCTACCATTTTCAATCTGTTGTTTCTTACCTCGCTGTAATCTAGTTAAGAGGAAAATAACACAAAAACAGGTTGCATGAAATTTACATGTAGGCCTTCTTAATGCATCAAGTTAGAAGTACATTCATTGAAGTTATTAAATTCTAAGTTCCCTGGTAGCCTAGAGGTTAGGGTTCCAGACTTTTATTGCTGTGGCCTGGGTTCAACCCTTGGTTGGGGAATTGAGATCTTGAAGCCACTTTAGTGTGGACAAAAAAAACCCCTAAATTCTAAAAACATGTTAATAACTGAATTTGCTCCAAGTTGAATAACGGCATCTATTTCCCACATGTCCCTGAAAAGTTTAGGGAAACACACACAGGCAAACATTCGAACAAATTTAACAAATATTTACATTCACTGAAAAAATTTCTTTTTTGATTATGGGGACTACTGGCAAATATTTATTTACATTTGGAGACTTTTCTTATGAGATTTTAAATCGAAACAAAGGTATAATTCAGATATGTAAGCACTCTCTGCCTGCTGACCTCACCCAAAGTCGGCTAATGCAATGCAAAATTATTCTAAAGCAAAAGATGAGATATCTAAATACAGAGCATGAATACAGAAGCATCTCTCTAACAAGCTCAAATACTATAAACCGGTAACTGGGCAAGGCGCTTCGTGCACACATCTTATTTATTCATCAAAACGACCGTCAAGGCAGTTAACAATACCATCACTTTATAACTGGGGTGGAAAATGGAAACTTAGCAGACACTTGAAAAAATAGTGTATGCCATGCAGATTATCTAGAAGAGGTTCCTGAAAGACAGAACAGTAAGTATAAAGGCACCAAGGCATAAACAAGCTTGCTAAGTCTGAAAAACACCGAAGAAGCTTTAATAATGTTGTTAACAACTGAACAAAGCTTCTGTCACATACTCCCACCACTAGAAACGTTCAAGCAAAATCAAAAGTCTATCTATAAAGGATTTCACAAAGGGGATTCTTTCTCTGGGTAGAAGACTGAAAGTCTGCATTTCAGAATCACTTCTAGAACCTTTAAATATGAATGCATATTCCCCAGTCAAAGATTTTGATTTACTTAGCCTGGAGTGATAACTTTGAGGCTCTAGGATTCAAAAACTTCCCAAGTGATTCTGATGTTCAGCCAAAGTGAAAGCCGCGAGACTGGGATGTGGCTTTGGAAAGTCCTGACTCCCCCTGAGGCCTAAACATATAAGGAGATGTCAGAGCAGAAAAAAGAGTGGGGGTGAAGAAAGTGCTCAGATTATGTAGGGCTTTGGAAGCTACCATTAAGGTCTTTTAGCCTGAATATGAAGAGAAGATATTAGAGGCCTCAAAGCAAAGGAGAATTTGGACCTGACTTTCACCTTATCATTCTGGCTGCTGTGCTTTGAACAGATGGTATGGCAGTAAGCATGGAAAAGTAGAAAGACAAATCAGGAGGCTACTTCAATACTTCAAATGAAAGACAGTGGCTGCTTATACCAACTTGGATGTATTATGGTAAAAGCTAAAAATATATTTACTTGCAGACTGGTATACAGGCTGGGGAAAAAAGGAGAGAGATTAAAAGTAACCCCAAAATTTTTGGCTAAAGCAAGTGTGATGATGGTTTTGCCATCAACTGAAACAAGCAAGAAAGAAGAGAAGTAGGGGGTAAAAACTGACAATTCAGTACTGAACATGTTAAGTTTGGAGACAAGAAACAGCTAATGACATACAAAGGGAACCAGGAGAATATGATCTCTTGAAAGACAGGTAAAGAAAACCAATCAAAGAGAAAAGAGAAATTAACTGTGTAAAATATTAAGTAAGATTAGATCTCAGAATCAGTGACTAGATTTTTCCATGTGGAGGTCAATGATAACTTTGACAAGGGTGATATGAGGAGTCGGGGTGAAGCCTGACTGGGGGAGTTCAAAATGGGAAGAAATCGGAGCTGGTGAGCACAGACAACTCTTATGAAGAGAAGAAGAGAAGTACAGTGGTGAGTGGAGACAGAAGTGGGTATATGAGAGGTTTCTGTTTTGTTTTTAAGATTCTATTACTTTAAAGGAATCCCCTATTACCCCAGGAAACATATAGTATACCTGCATGAAAAACTAATTACAGAGAACTACTGTTACTGCATTTTATCTTTTCAAAATGGAAGGCGGTAAGTAAATTCAGTCTTTAATAAAACACTAAGAAAAGCGGCCACCGTCTCTGCCTCTCGCCCCTACCTGTTCATAGCCTGAATCTTCAGTCCCTCCTCAATGCTGTGGCTGAGTGCCTGCTGATTATTGTGCTTGTTGATCCTGGCTAATACTCTTTCTTGATGAGCTTCATACTCATCACGACTCGGATAAATTTTGCTGATGAGTGCATCGAAGTTTGGGTCTGGTCTTAGTGATCTTTTGGAAACTAGCTTTTTCCGACAGGTAGGGCATTCTTTATTGCTAAATAAAAAGAGGGAAAAGAAATGTAAGTAACGCTAGTATCTTTGGGCTGAAGACAAAAATAGCCAGCTTCCAGATTATTATCATCTTTTCCCCAATACCTTTACTAAGTCACAGAAATTTAAACTGATTACCTGACTTTCCGTGAATATATGACTAGTGGCTATAAGCACGATCTTTGAAAACTGAGATACTCTCTACTACTTGCCACTAGAGAAAAATCTAAATACTTCCTTGTGATAATTTATATATAACCATTTAGAAATGAAAATCTAGTTTTTCCTAATATAAAGTTCCCCTTTCTGATATCCATGCCATATAAGGAAAAAGTATCCATTAATATATATTCATGTTATCAATTATTTTATTAAAATAGCTTTCATCAGGGTATTATTTTACATACCTAAGAAGTGGAAAAGCCATGGTTTCACGCTTTGTAGTTTCCTCAAAATAAAAACTCATCCTGAAAAGCTTCTAAAATTATATAAAACCAACTGTTTCAAAACAAAGATTCTCCAACAATTACAACCTGGACTTTAGATAAAGCACTAGAATACCGTCCTCACATAATTTAAATACCTAGGTGTCACTCATTTTAACATACCCACTTCTGAGGGCTGTGATAATGCAGTCTGCACAAAAACGATGTAAGCACTCTTTTGTAGTCATGGTGTTCTTCAACATATCCAAACAAATTGGGCACATTAATTCACTGTGTAGACTTCGAGGTGAAACCACAATTTCTAAGCCATCTGTTATTGCCTCCTGTAAAAACATCACTTTAAAATTAAATGCTACCTTTTTTAAAAAAAGTTATGGACAAGTTCAAACATATAAGAATACAGAAGCGACAAAAATGAACACCTGTGCAGCCATCATCCAGTCACCATCACTGTCAATTCACAACCAATCTTGTTTTATCTATAATCTCCTTCAACTTCCCTCAGCCCCAGCACCAAAGCATTATATAAATCTGTTATCATAATGTTAAAGATAACATATCATATATTTAAAAGACAACTAATGGTAAGTTAGCCTGGTATAATTTTAAAATAGCACTGAATATGGAGTCAGATGGCTTAGGTTCTAGTTCAACAACTAGCTCTGCAACTCTAAATATTTTAACATTGTCTTCTTACCTGAAAAATGAGGAAGTTAAGACTAAAGGAACCCTAAAAATTCTTCCATCTGCAAAAGTGCACCACTATGATAATAAACTATATATTTCATGCCATCCATCAAGATTTTAAAATATGAATTTAAATATTCTCTAAGGACTGATGCTAAAGCTGAAACTCCAGTACTTTGGCCACCTCATGTGAAGAGTTGACTCATTGGAAAAGACTCTGATGCTGGGAGGGATTGGGGGCAGGAGGAGAAGGGGACTTCCCGACAGAGGATGAGATGGCTGGATGGCATCATCAACTCAATGGACGTGAGTTTGAGTGAACTCTGGGAGATGGTGATGGACAGGGAGGCCTGGCATGCGGCGATTCATGGGGTCGCAAAGAGTCGGACATGACTGAGTGACTGAACTAAACTGATGCACAGTTTAATAGGATTTTGTTTTAAAATCACTTTTTAAACCTTAAAAATTCTTGATCCACAGAGCAGTTTTATACCAAGTGGTCAGGTTCTCAGGCTAATCTACAAACTGATTTAAACTATAGCACGTCTGTCTGAAGTAACAAGTATTAGTATTTCTAACTGTCATGACTAAAACTGTTGTCAGTGAGAAATGCATTTGGAGTTGCAATGTAGAATTCAGGCCGCATCTCCCAAAGGCACAGATCAGCAACTCCTACTTTTGGCCTCACTACCACAACCTACCCTTCCCACAAGGCAGCACTGAGAACAAAGGCACCAATGCTCCTGTGGATTGAGGGGAGAGGTCTAGTTAGTGGCCATGAAAAGGAAGATGCAGGTAGAAATGAGGGCTTCCAACAGGCTTACTGACACTTCCTATTTCCACTGGCTCTCCATCATACTTGTGTTTTCTCTGTAGGGTCAAAGATTGATGACTCCACAAAAAAAGACAATGAAACTGTGGATACTGTCCCTTATCAAGTTATCTCTTATATTTCAACCTTTCTATATAAAGCACTTTCTGCATTTTACTTAGTTTAATATGCACACAAACTTTTGACTTAGGAATTATAACCTCCATTTTATGAATCACACAGGGTATGATGATGACCCAGCTAGTAATCAAGCCTGTCCCCCTCGGCCTCTTGAAAACTTGCCTAGCAAAATCCCAAGCCTGGAAAACCATCCATCTGGGTTTGCATTCCTGGCCCTGTGCATCTGTGTAGCACTGCAGAGGGGAAAGGGGGAGGGATCACACACCAGACTGGTGTCAGTAAAACTCACTTTTCTTTTCACTACAGTGTTTTTCACACCTTTTCTTCTATCTGCAGACCTTCTACCATGTAAACGTTAAGCAGATTACCTTACTTCATTAAAAGGAGCTCTCATTTTCTCTCTACCTGATCTTTATTAGGTATCTTCCTCATTCTTATTATAAGGAGAAAGCACACCACTTCCTATCAAATGTACATTCCTTTCTACCTTCTCAAGCATGCTCCCCTTTCAATTATTCTGTCTGCTCTCAGACTTCAGCAATCTCTCCCTCCTCACTAAATCGATCTGGATTAACATAGGATTGCTGCAGTGAAACGTGAACCTTAGAGCTGTGTCCAGAGGGAGCTGGGGTTCCTGATTCTAAGTTCCCCTCAAGTTTTCACTCATTTTGCATCTCTGCACAGCCAAACTTCTCTAAAGCGTTACCTATCCATCTTCACCTCCCCTCCTCCCTCTTTAACACAGCACAATCTACTCAAGTGAATCTATTCTTCTCAAGGGTTACCAACTTTATACTGCCAACTCGAATGTTCACTTTTGTAATCCTCATCTTACTCATCCTCCCAGTAGTACTGAACACAGTAGCTGCATCCTCCTTGAAACACTCTGTCCTCTTTTATCTCCTCTCCTCATCTCCCACTTTTCCTTCCATTTCTCTGGCTGTTCCTTCTCAGCCTCCTTTCCTATTACTTAATTTCTAAATGCTGAAGCTCCTCTGGATGAAGTTCTGAGCCTTCTGCTCATCTCTCTCTAGGTAATCTGGCATTCCTGTGCTCCAAATGCACTGACAAGTCCTGAAACTTTATATTTAGCCCAGACCCCTAGGTAGCATTTCTGCTTGTCTTACAGGCATTTCAAACTTTCAGACTTCAGTTTTAAGAATGTTTATCTCCTTCAAACTTGTTCCTTTCCCAGTCTTTCCCGTCTTCACCTTCTCAAAATAGTCTTCCCTAGTTACCCTGTTATTATTACAGCATCGAGGAACTTACCTATGTACAGCTTCTCATATGTGTAATTTACTTGCTTGGTGTCTAAACTCCCGGAGCTGATGCCACATCTGTTTTATTCACCACTTTACCTAGTCCCTAATTTAGGACCTGGTACACAACAGGCACTCAAATTATTTCTTCAATGAATGGTCAACCAACATACACAAAAATTAGGACTATTTTGTATATAAATGTATTATTATGGCTATGTTCTTTCAAGTTTTCATTTTCTAAAAATATATTCCGGTTTACATATGTCTCATATTTTCCCTAAATTATCTTGGTCTACATTACCTGAGGTGTTCGTTGTAGTTCATATAAACTGAGTTCCCATGTTTTGCTTAATGGCTGAGTTCCATTTGTCTGCACAGCCTGAGACATTGCTAGGAATAAAGAGGAGAGAAAAACAATTTTAGTATCTGAAAGGGAAGTAAATCTCAAAACTAATTTTTGGACATTGTAAATCCTGAGAATAATAGTAAAAAAAAAAAAAGTTACACACTGGTTCAAGAATGGAAATGAAGAAAAGCTCGAGAATATTTCCATTTATAAATACAAGCTACTTGACAGCAAGAGGCTATCACTGATCTCTGAACACCTAACAGCCCGCATACAGAGAATGCTTCATTATTACTAACGTACAGAAAATCCTCTTCAACCAAGATAGCAAGTTATCTTTCTGAAACTAGTGGTCATGGAATTTAGAACTAAGTCAGGAAAATGTCAGACTTTTCAGCATGGCCACCTGGTTTTTCCCGGAAACACAGAATCTACCGTCTAAGCACTTTAAGCCACCGGCCATCCTGCCTCTACTTTCACAGCTCCACTCATGAAAACTCCTGTCTACTAAGTCAGCTTAGAATTCAGAAAGCTCCTCCTAATGGTGAGTCCAAAACTGCTACCTATCCACCCATACAGCTTGCCCTCTGGAGGCAAGCTAATTTAAGTCAAACCATTTTTCTACACAACAGTCTTTCAAATATTTGGACACGGTTATCACATCCCACCTGATTTTTCTTTACTTCTGGCTGAAAGTCCTAGTTCCTCCTAGTACTGACCATTTGATACAATTTCAAGGTCTCCTTGAGTTCTAGTTATTTAATGGAGCACTAAGGGAAGGAGAGTGGTCCAGTAGACAGTGAGAAGGAAAAACATCACACTTGCCTAAAGACACAGCTTGCACGATCACAGAATGTCATATACTCTACACTGGCACATAAACAACGAAGGACATGATCCATCTGTATCCAGGATGGTGACTTTCCCACTTTTAGCAGATACCATTTTAAAATATCTGCTCAAGACTCCACCTAATGAGCAATTAACTCAACTTTGCTTTTATAAGTAAAAGCACTTTACTGAACTTTAACCTAAATTCTAGTCCCCTCTAAAATTCAACACACATTGTCTCATTGACAGAAAGCTACATTTTCACATGAAGTTTCTCCTTTGTCCAAGCAAAAATGTGAAATGTTCAAATTTTTCAAATTTGAATGAATCATGGATTTTGTTTATAATTTTCAGGCTGTCCACTGAGTCTACCCTAAAGACTTGTTCATTTTGCTTACTGGAACTAGTGACTCCCAAACAAGCAAACATTCCTTAAGCCTTTTGTCCTTGAACTAAAATTATCATTCAGGTCCTGTATGATCCCTGATCAGTGTCCCCAACGGTAATCTGGAATCTCAGCAATTTTTCTCAGCTATTATAGCTGAGTTGCACAGTCACTAGACTAGCTGAGTTTGTTAATTCTACGATTAGTATCCTGTGGTTCTTTGAGTATCTCCCTGAATGCTTTAACTCCATTCTCTGAGAATCATAAATTGAAAGAATTTTGTGAAAGAAACTTCTTGATGAAATACTGTCTTTTCTGTATCATTCAATCTTCAGAGGATCAAATGATGGCACAGGCTCTACTAACTGCTACGTAGTTAAACTTTAGCAGCCAACGGATACAAGAGACCCAAGAGACCAGTGTCTGCTCTCTGGAGCAACAAACTTTGCCATAAGCCTCTCTAAAATCTTCAATAGGAGATATCTAAAAGAGACATCACTTTGTTTAATGGAGGAGGCCATTCTTCATTTTTGTACTCGGGGACTAAGGTTAACATTTCTGTACTTTAGGGACTAAATCATGGTTTCTAGCAACCACTTTATGGGCTTCCCAGGCGGCTCAGTGGTAAAGAATCCGCTTGTCAACCCAAGAGACACAGGTTTGTTCCCTGGGTCAGGAAGAACCTCTGGAGAAGAAAATGGCAGCCCACTCCGGTATTCTTGCCTGGGAAGTCCCATGGACAGAGAGGCCTGGTGGGCTACAGTCCACAGCGTCACCAAGAGGGGGACATGACTTAGCAACTAAACAAGAAGCCACCACTTTATGAGCGTTGCTTGATCCTACTGTCTGCAGTGTGTGTTATCAATACAACTAAAACAAGCTCTAGAAAAGAAAGGAGAAAAAGTACCAAATATACGCTGGCCAGTCTTTCTGACTGGCATGCTGAAGCCTTAAACTTGGACTTCAAAGCAGCGTATATTTAAAGACTCTCTAGCAAAGAAAAATGCATTCAGATTATCTGAAACCTGCCCTCCTTATGTACCCAACATTATGTTTTGGCATCACCACCTTTTATACTCTGTTCCCCTTTACTGCCTCCCCTGAAATTCCAAATGAACTATCTTTTTCTCAAGGTCTTCCCCAAGAAAACAACGAATGGCCCAGACCCACTTAAGACTGCTACAATGGTAGATAAACCAATGGAAACTAAAGTAAGGTACAGTTCAGGTTAACAGTCATAATAAAAAACTTTCCAAAACCATAAGGCAGAGAGACTAATGGCTGCTATTGGATTTCATTCTGTTAAGACACTGTCCAGGAATCCCAGGCTTATATTAATGACTCCATTTACTTGTAGCCTCTCAGATGAATAAGTGTTGAAAACTGGCTGGAAAAACAGAAAAAAAGAAAGTACAAAACACTTCACAGGAGACTAGGGAATGCAAGGGACTAGAAAAAGCAAGAAAACAAGAGTGATACACAGGCCTTTTCTGATGCCTTTCCTTTAAAAGTCAGACTAAAACTCAAGGCTGAAAGCAAGGAATGGAACAATAAATAGGAAACATAAGAAACTGGCATCAAGGTGTGCAACCTGTATTGTGGGACAGGCCCAACAGATAATGTAAAAAGAACCTGTCCTTCTTTTTCTTAACAGGCTCACATCTAAAATACAGGATTAAAAAAAAAAAAAAAGGATTGGAAATTTGCAAATTTAGATAATTTCCAACACAGCAGTTGAAAATGTGAGAAGACCTTTAGAAAACTGACAAAGTACAAACTAAAACAAACATACGATACTTCAGATTAAAAAACCAAAGATCCTTTAGCCTCTAAGTTTCAAGGACCTATTCGTAAAGATACTGACCGATACAGCAATCAGAAAAAATTAGTGGAAGAGGCACTGCCCCATAATAGCAAATAAAGGGTATATGTGGGGTGGGGTCAGGTGGGATGTGTGTGTGTAAAGAACAATGGCCTCAAACCTACAAAGGATGCAGCTCTGAAGCTGACTCTGGCATTCACTGAACTCAAGGTAAACTACCTTTAAATACGGCTTCCCTGTAAACACATGTGCCACTTTTCTACCATAAACTCTGTAATAACAAAATTAATCTATTAGAAACTAAAACTACTAAGACAGGAGGAATTTCTCAGAACTCTAAATCCTAACCCATGTCCCAACACTGTTACCCTGGGGTCAACTATAAACAGAACACGCCTTTCATCTGTCTAAAACGCTCCCCCAGCAAATAATAGGAACTGTCAAATAAAATGTTCTCCTAAGGCCTTGTTTCTAGAGATATCAGTTCTGCTGAACATAGCCAAATTTTATCTGATTTGGGTATTGGTATACCTGTGGCAACTAAGATTTAGAAAGTAAACCACAAGTTAGTTGTAGTTCCAAAACATCACAGTATCATTTGGAAAACTAGGATCAATATGACTTTTGAAAATTTTCCAGTCTTTCTGTTTGAATCTGTATTACAATCAATCATAAGTTCCCTGGTAACTAGTCTTTAATGCTACTGCATGGATGCCATCTTATCAGATAACACAGCAGGTGTTACAAAAAAAGAAAAAGAAAAGGATACAATGTTGCTGATTACCAAAACCACTCTCATTTTTTTTCTTCTTTCTTTTTTAAATTATGAAAGTATGATAACACAATTACAGGAGATCTGGAAAATACAGAACAAGGTTACATATAGTTCCACTATATATTATTTTTTAAGTAGATTAAGATTTTTTAGTTGGAGTTTCAACATCAAACTCTCAAAATTAATAGAATGAATATAAAGAGAAATAGAAGAATACAGTAGACCTGAAAATCACTATGAGAACCAATTCAACATAATTAAGACTTCTACAGTTTTCACACAACAGTGGGATACAAGTTCTGTTCAAGTTCCCAGACAATAAACTAGGCAACACTGGAAGATACCCATGGACATAAAACAAAGTGCAAAAATTCCATGGTCTAAAGGTACTGAAATAGAGTCTGTTTGTTCTCTTATCACTGTGGAATTATGTTAGAAATCAGTATCGAAAGATATTTGAAAATAACCCACATATTTCCAAGTGCAATGTGACATTTACCAAGAGAGATTTTTGACTTTGCCATTGAAAGCCTCAATAAAGTTAGAAGTCTAAGAAAACACAGAGGGTGTATCTCAATTTTTGAGAACATGTCAGCAGTGCAGATATCAACAATGTTTAGTAACATCTCCTGTGATCTGGCCAAGGAGGGTCAAAAGGGGATCTGAGATGAAAACTTCCATTTTTTGACTCAAGACAATCCACATATATAGAGGGAGCTATAAATTCTACTTTGGCCTAAAGCACGTGAACTGCATGTATTCAGGAAGCTCACACTTCCACTCTGGCAGTTACCAAACAGATAAGCGCCCCAGAACTAGTTCCTCTTTGCTTTTAGGTCAATATATATTTTTTCACTTAAATTTAACCTAAATTCTATCCTTCCCCCAAATCATATACAAACTTTCCCCTTCTTTGGTTTGGTGACAAGCTGCATTTCTGTCTGCAGCTCATTCCTGCCCAAGCCAAGAACATGAAAGACATTTAGCTTGTTTTTCAGGTGAGAACGAATTGACTTTGATGACTGGTATTTGGGAGTCATCTAGATATTCATACTACTGACATATACATAGAGCAAAGAAAGAGAAAAGGAGTAAGAATAGATAGCCTAGATAAAAACTACAATCTGAAAGGCTGGAAAGTAGAGCTGAAGCCCGTGAAGGAGGGAAATGAGGTGTCAGACAAAGTAGATTCTTTCTAGTAACAGGAGTTGACTACTGTCTCAAGATCCTTGCCGCAAAACATAAGATCTGGGTCTACCCACGGCCCAACCCCCACCTAGATGACACTTCTGAATAAGAAAAGAGATATCCAACAAAACAGAAATGTTTCTTGCACAAAGTAGACACTCAAAGTGAATATTAGCATTACAGTTCAGACAAGATAATTTTAGTAGCAGTGACAGAAACAAAATAAATCCTGAGAAAAGATCTAGTCACAGTTAAATGTTGAGAGTTCACAGTTTCAATAACCAAAGGGAAAATATCAATAGTATATTCAGAACGTTCTTTGAAGGACCATAAATATCTGGCTTTCATGCTGACTTTCCACATTGTCACATACGGCAAATCACAAAGTCCTTTTGTGGATACTCAATGTGGTTTCAAAAGCTTTTTCAATACAACAACCTCAAAATGATTGGATGGCATCACGAACTCCACACACAAGAGTTTGAGCAAACTCTGGTAGATGGAGAAGGACAAGGAACCCAGTGTGCTGCAGTCCATGGGGTGGCAAAGAGTTGGACACAACTGAGCGACTGAACAACTGAACGCCACCACTCAACAAGTTCAGTTCAGTTCAGTCGCTCAATCGTGTCCGACTCTTTGTGACCCCATGGACTGCAGCACAGCAGGCTTCCCTGTCCTTCACCGAGTCCCGGACCTTGCTCAAACTCACATCCATCAGGTTGGTGATGCCATCCAACCATCTCATCCTCTGTCGTCCCCTTTTCCTCCCACCTTCAATCTTTCCCAGCATCAGAGTCTTTTCAAATGAGTCAGTTCTTTGCACCAGGTGGCCCAAGTATTGGGAGTTTCAGCTTCAGCATCAGTCCTTCCAATGAATATTCAGGACTGATCTCCTTTAGGATGGACTGGTTGGATCTCCTTGCAGTCCAAGGGACTCTCAAGAGTCTTCTCCAACACCACAGTTCAAAGGCATGAATTCTTTAGCGCTCAGCTTTCTTTATAGTCCAATTCTCACATCCATACACGACTACTGGAAAAACCATAGCTTTGACTAGATGGACCTCTGTCAGTAACATCTCTGTTTTTTAATACGCTGTCTAGGTTGGTCATAGCTTTTCTTCCAAGGAGCAAGCATCTTTAATTTCACGGCTGCAGCCACCATCTGCAGTGATTCTGGAGCCCAAGCAAATAAAGTCTGTCACTGTTCCACTGTTTCCCCATCTATTTGCCATAAAGTCATGGGACTGGATGCCATGATCTTAGTCTTTTTGCATGTTGAGTTTTTCTCAACAGTACTACTAAAAGTAGTTTTTCTCAGAGGCCACTACTAGTAAATGCCTTTTTGTAACAAGTGACTACCCATAAAGAGAAGGGCAGAGAAGGGAAAAGAGATGAAAACTCCTACGCATTCTACACAGAGGTTTACTAGCTTATCTTTCTCTTTTCAAAACAAAATAAGAAAAAAGATTAAGACTTTCATTTCCAGTTCTGCATGTAAAGCTGAACAGACTGAAAAATGGACTACTCTTCCAGGATCCATAAGTGAGGGGAGGACAAAAGTATAGTGACTGTCCCCAAACTGGAGAGACAGAAACTGGGAATCTCAACACCGCAACTGCAGGAGGAACCAGTGTCAGGGGGGAGACTCTACACTGTACCTGAAAAAGTCTTGGAGTATGCTGAGTGTGGACAAGGCTGAGAGTTAGAAACTCCAGGAGGACCCAGTCACAGAGAGGGGAGGCCCCAAAATACTGTCACATTTACCTCCAGAACCCCAAACATTCCCACAGCAAGTATCAGAGAAAAATCCCTTGATGCTTCCAGCAGAGAGAGAGGGAAAGGCAACCGTTTTAAAATATGCCAGAGCACTCTAGTTCTTAACAAAGCCTACCCTTAGAGAAAACTAGGTAACCAAACCTAACCTGCTGGGATATTATCAGAACCTAGGTGACCTGGGGAAGGGAAATAAACAACTCCAGTCCATTCTAGTCATCCTGTCCCACCTAAAAGGGGTTAAAAAAAAAAAAAACTAACAGCCACTAGTGAAGTTCACAGCCCAGAGGAATAGATTCTGAGACCAATTAAAAGAGTACGGAACCATCACTTTCCCCCAACACCTCACCAACACACTACTAAAGGCCTTTTTGCAACAGTTGCTTTTACCCAGTACAACACATCAGCATGCTGGCAATAGAAAAAATTACAAGGCATATCAAACAACAAAAACATAATCTGAGAAACAAAGCATCAGAACCAGACATGGCAGGGATACTGGAATTATCAGACCAGAAAAGAAAGACATAAGAAAATTTAAAGATAAACCAACTGACAAAGAGAAAATTCAAACAACAAAAACATAATCTGAGAAACAAAGCATCAGAACCAGACATGGCAGGGATACTGGAATTATCAGACCAGAAAAGAAAGACATAAGAAAATTTAAAGATAAGCCAATTGACAAAGAAAAAATACTTGCAACATACATAATAAACAAAGGTCAAAATCCATAATATATAATAGATACTGCCCTAAGTCAATTTAAAAGACAACTCAATATAGGCTAAATGATAAATGGGTAATTAATGGGAATTACGAGTGGCCAACAAAATCAAATCATGCTTAACTTCACTACAAATCACTAAACTGCAAATCAATGTTATCTATATATGTTCTATTTTTTGGCTGTGATGCTGACAAAAATTAAGATGACTGAAGCTGAGTGTGTGTTTAGGGGGTGGGGGTGGGGCCAAAAAGGACCCAATGATGGCAGGCAAGATAAAAGGCCAAGAGGGAGACGTCAGATTACAGCCACGGATTTCTACCGATTTCAAGTTTTCTTTAGATGACAGAAAATAACTTTTCATTGAAGAAGATAGAAATTAGCGTTTCAGAAGCAGAAAAGCGAACTGGAAGAAATGCCATGAACATGCGGGAAACTGAAGCAACTGACAAACAACTAATCTCAAAAATATACAAGCAACTCCTACAGCTCAACTCCAGAAAAATAAATGACCCAATCAAAAAATGGGCCAAAGAACTAAATAGACATTTCTCCAAAGAAGACATACAGATGGCTAATAAACACATGAAAAGATGCTCAACATCACTCATTATCAGAGAAATGCAAATCAAAACCACTATGAGGTACCATTTCACGCCAGTCAGAATGGCTGCCATCCAAAAGTCTACAAGCAATAAATGCTGGAGAGGGTGTGGAGAAAAGGGAACACTCTTACACTGTTGGTGGGAATGCAAACTAGTACAGCCACTATGGAGAACAGTGTGGAGATTCCTTAAAAAACTGGAAATAGAACTGCCTTATGATCCAGCAATCCCACTGCTGGGCATACACACTGAGGAAATCAGAATTGAAAGAGACACGTGTACCCCAATGTTCATCGCAGCACTGTTTATAATAGCCAGGACATGGAAGCAACCTAGATGTCCATTAGCAGATGAATGGATAAGAAAGCTGTGGTACATATTCACAAGGGAGTATTACTCAGCCATTAAAAAGAATACATTTGAATCAGTTCTAATGAGGTGGATGAAACTGGAGCATATTATACAAAGTGAAGTAAGCCAGAAAGAAAAACACCAATACAGTATACTAACGCATATATATGGAATTTAGAAAGATGGTAACAATAACCCTGTGTACGAGACAGCAAAAGAGACACTGATGTACAGAACAGTCTTATGGACTCTGTGGGAAAGGGAGAGGGTGGGAAGATTTGGGAGAATGGCATTGAAACATGTATAATATCATGTATGAAACAAGTTGCCAGTCCAGGTTCGATGCACGATACTGGATGCTTGGGGCTGGTGCAGTGGGACGACCCAGAGGGATGGTATGGGGAGGGAGGAGGGAGGAGGGTTCAGGATGGGGAACACATGTATACCCGTGGCGGATTCATTTCGATATTTGGCAAAATACAATATTTTAAAGTTTAAAAATAAAATAAAATTTAAAAAAATAATAATAAATTTTAAAAAAAAGAAATAAGATGACTGATAATACTGTTAGAAAAGGTGTACAGAAACAGGAGTTCTCAAATCACTGGAAGTGTACAGTGGCATGGTTTCGAGGACAGAATAATCTGGCTATTAAATTATCATTCTGACACAAAGAATTTGGTTGCTAAAACATGTCTTGCAATTCAGGCTTTAGGAAAAGTGACAATTTTTTTAAATGAATACAAAAATTAGTTTTCAGGACAACAGTATATTAATCCCCAACTTAGAAATTAAAATTACCACTTAAAGTTTTTTTCCATTAAAAATATATTATACTTAAATTATGTGTCTGTATTACTGGAAAATGTGTACTTGTGTACTAATTCAATTACATTATGGATTCATCTTTCGGAGACTCATCCAGGGACTTGAGACGCTAATCATAACATTGTTGGGCTTCCCTGGTAGCTCAGTGGTAAAGAATCCACCTGCGATGCAGGAGATGTGGGTTTGATCCCTGGGTCAGGAAGATCCCCTGGAGGAGCAAACAGCAAGCCACTCCACTATTCTTGCCTGGGAAATCCCATGGACAGAGGAGCCTGGCAGGCTACACTCCATGGGGTCGCAAAGAGTCAGACATGACTTGAGCAACTAAATACACACGAACACACATAACATGGCTGCACATAAATATTCACTTAGTAGTACCTGGCAAAGTACTGCAAAGGCTCTCCAAAGTGTCTTTTTATTCCACCCCGATCTATAACCCTCAAATTGGTTGAGGGGAGTATTAAGAAACCATATAGACATTGTTATTGTTGCTGTTTAGTCGCTCAGTCATTTCCTACTCTTTTATAGCCCATGGACTGTAGCCGGCCAGGTTCTCTTCCATGGGATTTCCTAGGCAAGAAATACTGGAGTGGGTTGCCATTTTTCTCCTCCAGAGGATCTTCCTGACCCAGGGACTGTACCCACATTCCCTGCATCTCCAGCATTGCAGGTGGATTCTTTACCACTGAGCCACCTGGGAAGCCCCTATAGACACTAAATGTGGCAAAGAGCAGGTTTCATATGAAAAAAAAAAAAGAGGACAATACTAATACAGGTTCCATTCAACTCTTTGAGACCTCCAAAACCCTCAAATTCCTTGACTAGGTTACATTACATATTTGCTCCCAAGATCATTCTCTGGCTCCCCTAGAAGGAAAAACAAATCCACTAAACCAAAAATTCCTCAAGCATAAAGTCAGCAAACTTCATACTTAAGGGATAGCCTTGTTACAGTAAAATAAATGAGACACCTAGAAAGCACAGAGTTCTTTGGAACTGGATCAGCTTGAGTTCCCATCCTAAAGCTAGCAGTTACTGGCTATGGATCCATGAACAAACACTCAAGGCTTTATCTTTTAATCTGCAAAGTGACAAATCTTTTCAGGGTCATTGATAAAGCTGAATGAGATGGTCATAATAAAATGTGTGGCATTTTATAAATGATAAGCCATAAAACTGAAGAGATAATTTTCTCTGTTTCAATAAATAGGAACTATTATTTCTTAGGCTCCCAACAGGTGAAGTACAAGGGGAAAAAATGATTTAGACACTCTCTAACATTAACCCCCTTTTAAAAATAATAATTTTATTATTTTCGAAAAGACATGTTCATGGGGTTCTCATTCCCATCACTTCATGGCAAATAGAAAGGGAAAAAGTGGAAGCAGTGATAGATTTTATTTTCTTGGGCTCCAAAATCACTGTGGATGGTGACTGCAGCCACAAAATTAAAAAGACACGCCTTGGAAGGAAAGCTATGACTAACCTAGACAGTGTATTAAGAAGCAGAGATGTCACTTTGTTGACAATGGTCCACCGAGTCAAAGCTATGGTTTTTCCATTAGTCATGTACAAATATGAGAGCTGGACCATAAAAAAGGCTGAGCACCAAAGAACTGACACTTTTGAACTGTGGTGCTGGAGAAGACTACTGAGAGTCCCTTCGGACTGCAAGGAGATCAAACCAGTCAATCCTAAAGGAAATCAATCAACCTTGAATATTCATTGGAAGGACTGATGCTGAAGCTCCAATACCTTGACCACCTGATGCAAAAAGCTAACTTGTTGGAAAAGACCTGGATGCTGGGAAAGCTAGAAAGCAAAGGAGAAGGGGGCGGCAGAGAATGAGATGACTAGAAAGCATCACTGATTCAATGGACATGAATTTTGAGCAAACTGGAAGACGGTGGCGTTCTGCAGTCCATGGGGTCACAAAGAGTCGGACACAACTTACCAACTGAATAACAACAAAGGAACATAAGAATGCTTCAGCATGTGCCTTGTGTGATTAAAAAAACTTTTTTAATCAAACTGACAGGCTTATTTGCTCTTAAGAATTTAAGGCCTTTTCTATAACAAACAAAAGTTACCAAAAAGGGCTGATGTGTCATCGTCTATTGCTAGTAACCTGTATGTAGATGAATACTAAGAGTAGTTTCTGGAAGCTTAATGGAAAAAAAGAAGTTATCAGAAACATTTCTGGCTCAAATCCCACTAGAAACTTGTGGATTTTTTTATAGAAGGGGGCACTAGATGGCATAAAAAAAAAAGAGCATCTTAAACCACAGCTTTGAATAACATATACAGACATTCAAATGCATGTTTCCTGAATTATCCTTCTCTTTCCCCAAACACATATATAATCTTTGAGAAGGTGAAGATACTATAGGCCAGGTACACTGGTGTCTGATCATTAATGATATGGGGCTAAAGTGCAGAGAACCGATAACAATCTTTACGCTTGGGCAGACTCCCAGTAAACCAGTCTCAAGTCTTGAAGACTCCCTGGCACAAGCCTGGGTCATCAGATCAGATCAGATCAGATCAGTCGCTCAGTCGTGTCTGACTCTTTGCGACCCCATGAATCATAGCACGCCAGGCCTCCCTGTCCATCACCAACTCCCGGAGTTCACTCAGACTCACGTCCATCGAGTCAGTGATGCCATCCAGCCATCTCATCCTCTGTCGTCCCCTTCTCCTCCTGCACCCAATCCCTCCCAGCATCAGAGTCTTTCCCAATGAGTCAACTCTTCGCATGAGGTGGCCAAAGTACTGGAGTTTCAGCTTCAGCATCATTCCTTCCAAAGAAATCCCAGGGCTGATCTCCTTCAGGATGGACTGGTTGGATCTCCTTGCAGTCCAAGGGACTCTCAAGAGTCTTCTCCAACACCACAGTTCAAAAGCATCAATTCTTCGGCCCTCAGCCTTCTTCACAGTCCAACTCTCACATCCATACACGACCACAGGAAAAACCATAGCCTTGACTAGACGAACCTTTGTTGGCAAAGTAATGTCTCTGCTTTTGAATATGCTATCTAGGTTGGTCATAACTTTCCTTCCAAGGAGTAAGCGTTTTTTAATTTCATGGCTGCAGTCACCATCTACAGTGATTTTGGAGCCCCCCAAAATAAAGTCTGACACTGTTTCCACCGTTTCCCCATCTATTTCCCATGAAGTGGTGGGACCGGATGCCATGATCTTCATTTTCTGAATGTTGAGCTTTAAGCCAACTTTTTCACTCTCCACTTTCACTTTCATCAAGAGGCTTTTGAGTTCCTCTTCACTTTCTGCCATAAGGGCGGTGTCATCTGCATATCTGAGGTTATTGATATTTCTCCCGGCAATCTTGATTCCAGCTTGTGCTTCTTCCAGTCCAGCGTTTCTCATGATGTACTCTGTATATAAGTTAAATAAGCAGGGTGACAATATACAGCCTTGACATACTCCTTTTCCTATTTGGAACCAGTCTGTTGTTCCATGTCCAGTTCTAACTGTTGCTTCCTGGCCTGCATATAGGTTTCTCAAGAGGCAGGTCAGGTGGTCTGGTATTCCCATCTCTTTCAGAATTTTCCACAGTTGATTGTGATCCACACAGTCAAAGGCTTTGGCATAGTCAATAAAGCACAAATAGATGCTTTTCTGGAACAATCTTGCTTTTTCCATGATCCAGGGGATGTTGGCAATTTGATCTCTGGTTCCTCTGCCTTTTCTAAAAACAGCTTGAACATCAGGAAGTTCACGGTTCACATATTGCTGAAGCCTGGCTTGGAGAATTTTGGGCATTACTTTACTAGCGTGTGAGATGAGTGCAATTGTGTGGTAGTTCGAGCATTCTTTGGCATTGCCTTTCTTTGGGATTGGAATGAAAACTGACCTTTTGCAGTCCTGTGGCCACTGCTGAGTCTTCCAAATTTGCTGGCATATTGAGTGCAGCACTTTCACAGCATCATCTTTCAGGATTTGGAATAGCTCAACTGGAATTTCATCACCTCCACTAGCTTTGTTCATAGTGATGCTTTCTAAGGCCCACTTGACTTCACATTCCAGGATGTCTGGCTCTAGGTCAGTGATCACACCATCGTGATTATCTGGGTCATGAAGCTCTTTTTTGTACAGTTCTTCTGTGTATTCTTGCCATCTCTTCTTAATATCTTCTGCTTCTGTTAGGTCCATACCATTTCTGTCCTTTATCGAGCCCATCTTTGCATGAAATGTTCCTTTGGTATCTCTGATTTTCTTGAAAAGATCTCTAGTCTTTCCCATTCTGTTGTTTTCCTTTCTTTGCATTGATCGCTGAAGAAGGCTTTCTTACCTCTTCTTGCTATTCTTTGGAACTCTGCATTCAGATGTTTATATCTTTCCTTTTCTCCTTTGCTTTTTGCTTCTCTTCTTTTCACAGCTATTTGTAAGGCCTCCCCAGACAGCTGGGTCATAAAAACTCCTAACTCCATTCTCAATAAGAGTCTCAAGTGCACCTTTTCTGTAGTATGGGTAAAAGAATTCTTATTAAATAGCAGATGCACAGGCAAAACAGCTGACATTGTGTTGCAAAATTTTAGGAGTCTAAAGTGTACTCTTACCAAAGTGGAGCTACAGAACAGCCACCAGGGAGATTCCAGAATGAATAAAAACTCTTCTCCCCAAAAGGAGGTTCAAATATAACATGTTTTGAGCTAAACCTCAGAGTTCTGTGCCTAAAAATGCTTACCAGTTGCTTTAATCATAAAAATTGCCTGGTCTTTTCAGAGTATCTGAAATAGAACTAGTCTAAGGAGTTTGAGCTATAAGTATACCCCCCCAAAAGGATGAAGAGTTAAAGTATATGGAGTATATTATACTTTAACTCTTCATCCTTTTGGGGGGGTATACTTATATGGAGTTATTTATACTCCATATACTTTATATTTATATGTATAGGGAATTCATTTATACTCTGAAGAATGATTGATGTATTAGTTTCCTGTGACTGCTGTAACAAATTATCACGTTTGGTGGTTTAAAACAACAGAAATTTCTCTCAGTCCTGGAGGCCACAAACCCTAAACTGGTATCACAGGGCCAAAATGAAGGTGTTGGCAGGCCGCGCTTCTTTCAGAGATTTTATGAAAGATTCTGCTCCTTGCCTCTTCCAGCTTGGAGTAACTGCTGGCGTTTCTTGACCTGTGGCCACATGATTCCAATCTTTGCCTCTGTGGTCATACTGCCTCCTCTTCTAAATGTAAACTCTCTCTGTTGTTCTTTTATAAAGACACACGTAATTAACATTTAGAACCCACTCAGACAACCTAGGGTAATCTCCTTGTATCAAAATCTTTAACTTAATGACATCTACAAAGACTCCTCCCCTCTAAAAAAGTAACATTACAGATTTCAGGGGTTTGGATGTGGATATCTTTGGGGGGGGGGGACGGGCAGGGGTCCGCTTTTTAGCCTACGAGGACTGCTAAAGGTAAAAGTTATTATATAATCAACCCCTCACAGCCAACACTTATGTCTTTATTCTGTATATGATTTACAGTTTTTTTAAAAAAACTGTGAACCATATATTGGAAAACACAATCACTTTTAAAGTACTTACATTATCCCATTTTCCTAGAAAGCATCTTTCTTCATTTGCTTGAGATCCCTACCACTATGAAACCCAACTATGAAACTTTTTCCCCCTATATTAAGAAACTTATCTTTTTCTTCCATGGTTATTGCCATCTTTGAACATAAAGTAAATAAAGGTCACATCAAAATTAACTCTCCCAATCTTTAACATTTTTATTTTCCTCTTATATTTCATTATACAACATGGGAATGAGCAAACAATTTGTTCCTTAATTAAAACACTGCTTGCTCAAAGGATACAGGTGTTAAAAGAGTTTAGAAATTTATTCAAGACTAGGCAAACCATGGAGCAATAATAAATTCTGAGTAAGCAATCCAACTGCCATCATAACACTGCCTGCAGTAAGCATCACCTCATAAAAACCACTCACAGCAGTTTAATCTAAAGCTACAGCTGTAAGACAGATACTGATTTCTGTAAGCTTCTAAAAATGCAAAGAAAGTGTTCTTTATTGGAAAAGTTGTTTTTGGATTCAACATCTGGAATAAAAAGCTAAATTACTTTCAGTAACCCAACAGCTTTATTTAAAAAGAAAAAATAATCAATTCCTATTTGGATTATATCTTTTCACACTATGGAACATAGAGCAGGAACCTTTCAAAGGTGATTTAACCAAATCTTCATTATCCAGTCTTAATTAAGTTTTTGAGTACTGTTGGTAACAGACGTAACATTTTTTGGTCTCTATGTAAAATTAACTTATTGTCACAGGAAAAATAAATGCTTTAAGGTATTTTTAAAGCATTTAAAATTCAGATCTAGATAATTTAGTGTAAACTGTACCCTCCTATAATACTTCTCATTACTATCTCACCTCCTCTAACATTACTACTTCAGTTCCCAAGCCCCTATGGATACTTTCTTAATAGCCCAAGTCAGTCTTTCCCCCAGACTTCAGAATGCATCAAGGGTTATTATCAGCCACCACCACTTATATGAGCAGCAGCCTTGTTTTCATTCTGTCCCTTCGTGTATCCATCTGAGACGTTTTGAGCTGTGATACTAGAGAAGACACCTGGGAATCCCATCAACAGCAAGGAGATCAAACCTGTCAATTCTAAAGGAAATCAACCCTGAATATTCATTGGAAGGACTGATGCTGAAGCTCCAATACGTTGGCCACCTGATGCAAAGAGCCAATTCGTTGGAAAAGACGCTGATGGTAGGAAAGACTGAAGGCAGGAGAAGGGGACGACAGATGAGATGGTTGGATGGCATCACCGACTCAATGGACATGAGTGTGAGTAAGCTCCGGGAGTTGGTGATGGACAGGGAAGCCTGGCGTGCTGCAGTACATGGGGTCACTAAGAGTCGAACACAACTCAGCAACTGAACTGAACTAATCACTGAACTGAACTAATCACAGGGGTGGGCTTCCCAGGTGACTCAGCAGTAGAGTCCACATGCCAATGTAAGAGACACAGATTCGATCCCTAAGTCAGGAGGGTCCCCTGGAGAAGGAAATGACAACTCACTCCCGTATTCTTGCCTGGGAAATCCCATGGACAGAAGAGCCTGGTGGTACAGTCCATAGAGTCATAAAAGAGTGAGACACGACTGAGCACCTAAACAAGAATCAGAAGGGTCCTTAAAAAAAGAGAAGGCAATATGATGGAAGCAGAGATATAAATCAAAGAAAGAAATCTGAAGATGCTATACTGCTGGCTTGACAACGGAGGAAGAATTTGTGAGCCCAAGGGCTGTAGGTATAGCAGCCTCTAGAAGCTAAAGAAGAAAAGGAACGTGAATTCTCCCCTAAAGCCTCCAGAAGGAACACAGCCCTGTCAACACCTTGATTCCGCAAGATCCACTGTGAACTTCTGGCTGTCGGAACTGTAAGATAACAAACTTGTGTTATTTTTTAAGCCATCATATTGCGGTAATTGATCATCGCAGCAATAGCAAAGTAATATACCACCTGAACCCAAATTATCAAGAGAAAGCCAAAGGGAGAGTGGGACAAAGTGAAAAAAATATGAATTTCAGTTAACTTGTCCAGTAGTCTTATCTTCTGCCAGAAGAAAATTAATGCACTCACAGGAAAAATAATCTTAATCTAGAGATGTAGTTCTCAAATTTGGCTCCATACAGGAACCACCCGGAGAGCTTTAACACAATTCTGATACCAAGGTTCCATTCCAGACTACCTGAATTATCATCTCTGGGGCTCTTGGTACGGTTAGAAAGACAACCACAAGGTTGGTGATGGACAGGGAAGCCTGGCGTGCTGCAGTCCATGGGGTCACAAAGAGTCGAACACAACTCAGCAACTGAACTGAACTAATCACTGAACTGAACTAATCACAGGGGTGATTCCATGATTCATTTATCCATGAAAACATGCATAGCCAGGGTGGAGAACCCACTGTTCTAGCTAAAGATTAGTTTTTAGTGATCCAAGGAAACTTCTGAGATTCCCAATTGGTACAAGTTTCTGAAACTGTCCCCCATAAAGATGTGGTTCACCATTCATCAAATGTATGTTTTGTTGACTTTATATTTTACAGTAAGAAGTTGCCTAGGCAAATTCCTAAAGGCAAAATTACGGGCTCAAATGGCAGGTAACTTTTTTTATTCAGACAAATACTGCTAAATTGCTAGACCACTGTACCCTTCTACCAATTAAGAATCAGCAACACTTTGTTTAAAAGCCTGCCTAATTTGACAGATGGAAAATAATATTTCATTGTTGTTTTCATTTGCAAGCTTCAACCATGAGTGAAACTGAGTAAATTTTCATAGCTTTACTGGCCATTTTGGGGGCTCTGTCAATTACTTATTCATATTCATTTCTATTAGTTTTTTAAAAGATAATTTGTAAGAACCTTTTCTGCTAAGGAAATCAACCTTTTGCCTGTCATGACTGTTAAATACTTCCCCCGTTTGTTGTCTTTTGCCTTCGGCTTCTTTAAGCCACAGATTTTATTTTTTATATATCTTTAATGTATCTTTCCCTCTATGGCTTCTTTGGAAAGCTAATCCATACTCTAAGATTATAAACAACATCAACCATAACCCATACTTTATTCTAATATTTCCAGAATTTCATATTTTACAAAGGTTGGGACCTTTTCCCCTCCACCCGCCCCTCATTGTCCAGGTATCATTTACCGTTTAGTTCATCTCTTCTCCGTAACGTCCACTGACAGAAGTTATCATGCTTTTAACTTAAAACAAAGATGGAAAAAGAGGGGGAAAAATGTATATATGTGTGTGTGCGCACACACACACACATATCCTTATGTAATATGTATGTGTGTGTACATGAAAAACTCTGAAGTAAAAGCTTAACACACTTTTTACATAGTCAACAATAAATATAACGCCTAATTCAGGTATAAAGAGTTTACAAATTCCCATAAGGTTATGGAAAATTAAAGTAAGCATTAGGCACACTGTCTCTTCCTCTCCCCTCTGCAAAGCAACACAACTGTCAGCAGGCTGACTTCCTCACAAGCAGTGAAGAATAAAGGCCCCCAGCGGTTTTTTCCTAGGGTTGTCCTCATTCTTGCAAAATACTTGTTGCCACTAGGTGGAGACAATTTTATAACAGGAAGATGAGTTACTGAAAGCAAAGTAGCCACAAATTTTCTACAAATATATACAAATAGTAAAGAAGGTCTGCTTTCAATTTTTGGGTAAACTAAGGCTGCTGCTGCTAAGTCGCTTCAGTCGTGTCTGACTCTGTGCAACCCCACAGAGGGCAGCCCACCAGGCTCCCCTGTCCCTGGGATTCTCCAGGCAAGAACACTGGAGTGGGTTGCCATTTCCTTCTCCAGTGCATGGAAGTGAAAAGTGAAAGTGAAGTCGCTCAGTCGTGTCCGACTCCCAGCGACCCCATGGACTGCAGCCTACCAGGCTCCTCCGTCCATGGGATTTTCCAGGCAAGAGTACTGGAGCGGGGTGCCAATGCCTTCTCCTAGTCATTTTAATTGAGGATCCAGTTTCCTTATTTGTAAATTTAAGAATTTATATTAAGTAATACCAAGAGCCCCCTTAGCCCTAATATTTTATAGATCAAAAGGCTTTCCTAAATGTCCTTTCCCTAATGGCTCAGCAGTAAAGAATCTGCCTGCCTATGCAGGAGACACAGGAGACGCAGGTTCAATCCCTGAGTCAGGAAGATCCCCTGGAGGAGGAAATGGCAACCCATCCAGTATTCTTGCCTAGGAAATCCCATGGACAGAGAAGCCTGGCAGGCTACAGTCCAAAGGGCTGCAAACAGTCAGACTCAACTGAGCAACTAAGTATGTCCTCTTGGGCTAAGAAGGTATTCTACTTCCAGCAACTTCTTTCAACTTGAAAACTTCACCAACCAAAACCAGTCATTTCCTCCAATCTTTTTTCAAAGCTGATCAAAAAGAGGTGTGTTGTGTATTAAAGTTCACACATCTAACACTCCAGGTCACATACAAGGCTTTCTGCACTTCCTCATATGTACTTCTCCACATCCATCTGGCATGTGTGCACACATATTTTAAACAATGAGCTAGCTATAGATTTTCCTCTGACCTGGTATCTTTGTGCTAGAAGTTGTACATCTGGAGGGGTTTCTTTGCTTTTTCCCTTGTATTTTTTTTCTTCTTTGCTCCATTTGGTCAGAACCTTCCATTTTTGTTGATTTCCTGAATTCTTAGTTGTCTGCACTCTGATAAGACATTCCCTGCACTTGCACTTAAGCTCCTGGTTCTCATCTGCCGGTCTAGATTTTGTAACCCTTCTAAAATTTTATCAACCTCTGCTTGCCTAAGGGGTTCCCAGTCAGCTGCTTCATCCAATTATTGAATCTAGTGAACTACTGGCAAACTACTGATTTACTTAGCTCTCAAACTCAGGCACAATCTAGGTTCTCAGCCCCGAACATGCACCAACTCTACCACAAACTAACCACATTCTTAGAGAAGGATTAATTTTCATTCTCCCCATGCTTCAAGATCAAGAGACACACCGTACACTGTTAATTTCCTGAGCAGAGCAGAAAAATTCTGAGTTCTTAAGTTGAGCAAGAGGAGCTACCAACTTCATTTCACATCCCTACCCAGATTACAAGAAACTGTAAACAGGGCAACATATTGATGTGTGTAAACAGCTTACTACTGACTGTGGACTACTGCTCTATGCCGTCAGCATACATGGTTGGCTCCCAATAAAAATCTGCAGATTTAATGGCAGAAACAGATCAGTATTTCTATCTCTGAGAGGAAGATGTGAAACACAAGGAAAGCATAAAGCAAAGCTTGAAGATTTACATATGCTTATCAATAATGGCAAAGCTAAAAAGAGACTTCTAACAACTAATGACTTTTAGTCCAAAATCCCACGTGCCAGAATAGATGTTTAACAACTTTGGAAAAGTGGTACACCTCCCGTTCTTGGGAGGAGAAATGCCCATCAAGTGCAGATTCCTGCTGGAAGGAGCAGAAATGCTGCTGAACACACTTCAGCAAGTGACAACACACGAGGTAACAGCAACATTCCCTACGTCACAGAAAATAGACCAACAGGGTCTACATTTCTCACAAGGGCATACTTTGTTCAAAAATTAAGCTGCAGAAAGGGACGGACACAGAAATTTAAAAATCACATTAGGAAAGATAAGAGAGAAAGCTGAAGGCTGATGTCTCCACATTCTCCCAACAACAACTGGAATAAGCCTTTCAGAAGACAGCTAGGCAATTCATTTCCAGAGATACAAACATTCATAATCTTTCACCCAGTAATCCCAGTCTAAGGAAATAACACTATTAATAATAACAGATAACATTTATATTTATCACTTTATATGAAATCTTTCTTAATCCTAACAACCCTATGAAACATGTACTATTAATTTCCTTCATTTAATAAATCAAGCCAAAATATAAATAACTAAATAAACAAGCAAGCAACTAGCTTAAAGTCTGCAGTGTCAGAGTAAAGACTCAAAACTCAGGTCTGCCTGACTAAGAAGGCCATGCCCTTAACTATCACACCGATTATTACTCCTACTACAACAGTAAAAATGCTGTCAGCACGGACACGTCTGCTGCATCATCAACAATGGGAAATTTTTTCAATCATTAAAAATAACAATTAGTCATACTATAGAAAATGATTAGTAATACTTATAAGGCAGAGAGATGAAAGGAACGACTAACTTGTAGTTGTGCTACAATTTGTTGTTGTTGAGTTGATCAGTCGTGTCTGACTTTTTTTGCAACCCCACAGACTAGACCGCCAGGCTTCTCTGTCCATGGGATTTTCCAGGCAAGAATACTGGAGTGGGTTGCCATTTCCTTCTCCAGGGGACCTTCCCAACCCAGGGATGGAACCCGGGTCTCCTGCATCTCCTGTATTGGCAGGCAGATTCTTTACCACTTCGCCATCAGGGAAGCCCCGTGCTACAATTACAGCTACGTAAAAGTTAACATTTTAGAAGGCAGCATGGAGTTGTCAGGAGTCTGTGGAGAGGGTTTCCCTCATTTTCCAACTCCTACTACTATTATGACCAAAATACAACAGGCACAGGTTTGAACAGTTTTAAAACAATAGATTACAGGAGTAAAGAATGTGTTTCTGGTGTCACTTTGGCACACGGGGTAGATTTTCTCTTGCAGAAAAGCAACTATTATGGAAAACAGCGGCAGCCAGACTGGGATTTAGGAGACCTCAATTCTCATTGTGGGTTCTTGATACTTCAAAAATGTAAACTGATTTCTCTTCTACCCTTATCTCCTGGTTTTTGCAACTTGCATCAAAAAACAAAGTTTAAAACTGGCAAAAAGCAGAGCCTGCAGTTTCAAAGGCTGGAGTCTTAGAAGAAAAATGAAACCAGAAATTTTTAGAAAGCTGTGTTACAGCTCTAATAAATCTAAAGATTAGCATAATCCCTAGATTCATGAAAGCAGCAAAAATTTGGCATAGCTCAAATATACCAGAAATCAACATGACTTTGAACAAGTCAATATACAGCTTTTAATTTATCTATAAAATGAGCATGCTTTAGGAAATACATACTTATTTTCAATGTCCATTAGGGCAGAGTTTCTTATTAGCAATTAAAAAATATATTTAAATGTGTATATATTAAAAATGTATAGATACATATGTCTACTAGGGTAAAGTTACTTATTACCAATTAGCTTTCAAAAATCTTTATGTGGGTTCTTCAAATAACCAATATTAAGAAGAGAAAACCATAATAATACTATAAAAAAAGAAGAACTTAAGTAGCTAAAGCAGCAAAACTCATTGTCTCCTAAGGAAAATTTATCCTATATTAAATAATAAATGGAAAGGAAAACTAACATTAATTTGATACAACAGACACTGTTTTCGGGCACTTTTTAAAAATAGCTTTCCCTCTACCTCTACTTTTTAAACAAAATCCTATAAGTTCATGGCCCTTGCTTAATTTTTCTAAGTCTATATGCCCCTTGAGAATCTGATGAAAGCTAGGAATTCTTATCTTGGGGGAGGGAATACAAAGATAAAAAAAACACAAAAGAACACACATACAAAATTTCAGACTATTCATGGATCCCTAAGAGATACCTGGACTGAAGGCCAAGAACACTTGCTCCACACAAAGAGTTCCAGATCTGCAACAAGGAAACAGAAGTTACCTTCTCTCTGTTTTCTTCAGCTGTACTACACAACAAGCTGTTGCCAACAATGATGCATTTATTCTAAGCAAAAATAAACAAACAGGACCTAATCACACTTACAAGCTTTTGCACAGCAAAAGAAACCATAAACAAAATGAAAAGACAATCTACAGAATGGCAGAAAATATTTCCAAATGATGTGACTGACAAGGGATTAAATTCCAAAACATACAAATAGCTCATACAGCTACACCACAACAAAAACCAAACAACCCAATTGAAAAATAGGAAAATTACTGAAATAGACATTTCTCCAAAAAAGATATACAGATGGCCAACAACCATATAAAAAGATATTCAACATCACAAATTATTAGAGAAACGCAAATCAAAACTATGTAAGGCACTGTCTTACTCCAGCCAGAATGGCCATGATCAAAGTAAACAAATAACAAATGTTGAAGAGGATGTAGAGAAAAGGGAACTTTTCTACACTCTTGGTGAGAATGCAAGCTAGTGCAGCCATTATGGAGAACGGTATGGCAGTTCCTCAAAAAACTTAAAATTGAGTTGCCATTTGATCCAGCAATCCCAGTTCTGGGCACATATCCAGACAAAACTATAATTTGAAACGATACATGCACCCCTAAATTCACAGCAGCACTGCTTACAATAGCCAAGACATGGAAGCAAACTAAGTGTCTATAACAGATGAATGGATAAAGAAGATGTGGTACATATATACAGTTGAATACCACTCAGCCATAAAAAGGACTTAACGCCATTTGCAGCAACATGGATAGACCTAGAGACTCGTACTAAACGAAGTCAAGTCAGAAAGACCAAGACGGATCCACACAATACCACTTATATGTGTAATCTACAGTGGGACACAAACGCACCTACGGATAACACAGAAACAGATGTGACAGAGAGACCTGTGGTTGCCAAGGGGGCGGGGTATGAGGGAGGGAAGGACTAGGAATTTGGGATTGGCTCATGTAAACTAGCATATATAGCACGGATAAACAACAAGAAACTATATTCAATATCCCGGGATAAAGCACATGGTAAGGAATGTATGCACACAGCTGAATCACTTTGCTGTACAGTAGAAAATAACACAACACTGTAAATCAACTCTGTGTTGCTGTGTGCTGTACTCAGTTGCTCAGTCGTGTCCAGTTTTTTGCGAACCCATGGACTGTAGCCAGCCAGGCTCTTCTGTCCATGGAATTCTTCAAGCAAGTATACTGGAGTGGGTTCACACTTCCTACTCCAGGGGATCTTCCTGACCCAGGGATCGAACCTCTGTCTCCTGGGTCTCCTGCACTGGCAGGCAAATTCTTTACCACTGCACTACCAGGAAAGCCCTTAATCAACTATACTTCAATTAAAAAAAAAAAGACAAATTTGTTCTTACAAAGATAAACTACGGAGACAATAGGTGCTACTTGTTAAATACTTCCATCTGGCTGCCACAATGAATGCTGTAGGTCCCTACCATCAACATCAGTACAAAGATAAAAGGAACCTTAGAATCCAACCACAAGGAAATGGATAAATACACCACGATACATCCACTTGAAATATCACACAATCATCAAAAATGTTATCAAGTTGATTATGGAATAGAAAATGTTAGTAATATCTAAAGTTAGATTTTAAAATACACATAAATTTAGACTTATATAAAAAACACAGTTAAAACTATGCTTTAAAAAGCCTAAGTCAGTCAGATCAGTTAGTTCAGTAGCTCAGTTGTGTCTGACTCTTTGCGACCTCATGAATCAGAGCACACCAGGCCTCCCTGTCCATCACCAACTCCCGGAGTTCACTCAGACTCATGTCCATCAAGTCAGTGATGCCATCCAGCCATCTCATCCTCTGTCGTCCCCCTTTCCTCCGGCCCCCAATCCCTCCCAGCATCAGGGTCTTCTCCAATGAGTCAACTCATCACATCAGGTGGCAAAGTATTGAAGTTTCAGCTTCAACATCAGTCCTTCCAATGAACACACAGGACTGATCTCCTTTAGAATGGACTGGTTGGATCTCCTTGCAGTCCAAGGGACTCTCAAGAGTCTTCTCCAACACCACAGTTCAAAAGCATCAATTCTTCGGCCCTCAGCTTTCTTCACAGTCCAACTCTCACATCCATACACGACCACAGGAAAAACCATAGCCTTGACTGGACGGACCTCTGTTGGCAAAGTAATGTCTCTGCTTTTGAATATGCTATCTAGGTTGGTCATAACTTTCCTTCCAAGGAGTAAGCGTCTTTTAATTTCATGGCTGCAGTCACCATCTACAGTGATTTTGGAGCCCCCAAAAATAAAGTCTGACACTGTTTCTCCATCTATTTGCCATGAAGTGATGGGACCAGATGCCATGAGCTTCGTTTTCTGAATGTTGAGCTTTACGCCAACTTTTTCACTCTCCACTTTTACTTTCATCAAGAGGCTTTTGAGTTCCTCTTCACTTTCTGTCATAAGGGTGGTGTCATCTGCATATCTGAGGTTATTGATATTTCTCCCGGCAATCTTGATTCCATCTTGTGTTTCTTCCAGTCCAGCGTTTCTCATGATGTACTCTGCATATAAGTTAAATAAGCAGGGTGACAATATACAGCCTTAATATACTCCTTTTCCTATTTGGAACCAGTCTGTTGTTCCATGTCCAGTTCTAACTGTTGCTTCCTGGCCTGCATATAGGTTTCTCAAGAGGCAGGTCAGGTGGTCTGGTATTCCCATCTCTTTCAGAATTTTCCACAGTTTATTGTGATCCACACAGTCAAAGGTGTTGGCATAGTCAATAAAGCACAAATAGATGTTTTTCTGGAACTCTCTTGTTTTTTTGATGTTCCAATAGATTTTGGCATTTGATCTCTGGTTCCTCTGCCTTTTCTAAAACCAGCTTGAACATCAGGAAGTTCATGGTTCACGTATTGCTGAAGCCTGGCTTGGAAAATTTTGAGCATCACTTTACTAGCGTGTGAGATGAGTGCAATTGTGCAGTAGCTTGAGCATTCTTTGGCATTGCCTTTCTTTGGGATTGGAATGAAACTGACCTTTTCCAGTCCTGTGGCCACTGCTGAATTTTCCAAATCTGCTGGCATATTGAGCGCAGCACATTCACAGCATCATCATTTAGGATTTGAAATAGCTCAACTGGAATTCCATCACCCCCACTAGCTTTGTTCATAGTGATGCTTCCTAAGGCCCACTTGACCTCACATTCCAGGATGTCTGGCTCTAGGTGAGTGATCACACCATCGTGATTATCTGGGGCATAAAGATCTTTTTTGTACAGTTCTTCTGTGTATTCTTGCCACCTCTTTTTAATATCTTCTGCTTCTGTTTGGTCCATACCATTTCTGTCCTTTATCGAGCCCATCTGTGCATGAAATGTTCCCTTGGTATCTCTAATTTTCTTGAAGAGATCTCTAGCCTTTCCCATTCTGCTGTTTTCCTCTATTTCTTTGCACTGATAGATGAGGAAGGCTTTCTTATCTCTCCTTGCTATTCTTTGGAACTCTGCATTCTTATTTCTTTCCTTTTCTCCTTTGCTTTTCACTTCTCTGCTTTGTGCAGAAGCGCGGTGGCCGAGAGGAGCTACCCCATGCCCAAGGTCAGGGGCAGCGACCGAGATGAACTACCCCAAGTCCGAGGTCAGGGGCGGCAGCAGAGAGGAGCAACCCCATGTCCAAGGAGCAGCGGCTGCGCGGGCGAGGAGGGCCGAGAGGAGCTACTCCACGTTCAAGGTCAGGAGGGGCGACCTCATCCAAGGTAAGGAGCAGCGGCTACACTTTGCTGGAACAGCTGTGAAGAGATACCCCACGTCCAAGGTAAGAGAAACCCAAATAAGATGGTAGGTGTTGCGAGAGGGCATCAGAGGGCAGACTGAAACACTGAAACCATAATCACAGAAAACTAGTAAATCTAATCACGTGGACCACAGCCTTGTCTAAATCAATGAAACTAAAGCCATGCCCTGTGGAGCCACCCAAGACGGACGGGTCATGGTGGAGAGGTCTGACAGAATGTGGTCCACTGGAGAAGGGAATGGCAAACCACTTCAGTATTCTTGCCTTGAGAACCCCAGGAACAGTATGAAAAGGCAAAATGACAGGATACTGAAAAGAGGAACTCCCCAGGTCAGTAAGTGCCAAATATGCTACTGGAGATCAGTGGAGAAATAACTCCAGAAAGAATAAAGGGATGGAGCCAAAGCAAAAACAACACCCATTTGTGAATGGGACTGGTGATGGAAGCAGGGTTTAATGCTGTAAGAGCAATATTGCATGGGAACCTGGAATGTCAGGTCCATGAATCAGGGCAAATTGGAAGTGGTCAAACAGAAGATGGCAAGAGTGAACACTGATATTTTAGGAATCAGTGAACTAAAATGGACTGGAATGGGTGAATTTAATTCAGATGACCATTATATCTACTACTGTGGGCAGGAATCCCTTAGAAGAAATGGAGTAGCCATCATGGTCAACCAGAGAGTCTGAAATGCAGTACTTGGATGCAATCTCAAAAACAACAGAATGAACTCTGTTCGTTTCCAAGGCAAACCATTCAATATCACGGTCATCCAAGCCTATGCCCCAACCAGTAACGCTGAAGAAGCTGAAGTTGAACAGTTCTATGAAGACCTACAAGACCTTTTAGAACTAACACCCAAAAAAGATGTCCTTTTCATTATAGGGGACTGGAATGCAAAAGTAGGAAGTCAAGAAACACCTGGGGTAACAGGCAAATTTGGCCTTGGAGTACAGAATGAAGCAGGTCAAAGGCTAATAGAGTTTTGCCAAGAGAACATACTGGTCATAGCAAACACCCTCTTCCAGCAACACAACAGAAGACTCTACACATGGACATCACCAGATGGTCAACACCGAAATCAGACTGATTATATTCTTTGCAGCCACAGGTGGAGAAGCTCTACACAGTCAGCAAAAACAAGACCGGGAGCTGACTGTGGCTCAGACCATGAACTCCTTATTGCCAAATTCAGACTTACATTGAAGAAAGTAGGGAAAACCACTAGACCATTCAGGTATGACCTAAATCAAATCCCTTATGATTATACAGTGGAAGTGAGAAGTAGATTTAAGGGACTAGATCTGATAGACAAAGTGCCTGATGAACTATGGACGGAGGTTCCTGACATTGTACAAGACACAGGGATCAAGACCATCCCCAAGGAAAAGAAATGCAAAAAAGCAAAATGGCTGTCTGAGGAGGCCTTACTGTGAAAAGAAGAAAAGCGAAAAAGCCCAAAGCTAAAATTTATTTCCAAAGGGAAATACATCAAAATTTAACAGCAATTAAAACTGAATACTGAAAGCATGATTTTTCCAGTTCTTAAATTATCCAATATTAAAAAAAAATTTTTAATAAACTGACAACTGAAAATTATTGTATTGGTTAAAAAGACAACTTAATAACATCGATTTTCCCCCATTCTTAGCTCTTAATTACTTTTAAAAGGACTGAGCAACATATTGCACATAGGAATTAAAACTAAAAACAATCCATTTAAGAAGTGAATGACAGCTTATGTACTCTGTGAAACTTCATGTTTCAGAATAAAATTAATTGACATTAAAAATAATGTTACTTAAATTATACAAAACCGTAACATTAGTTTTTCAAAAGTTACAGAGACTTTTGTGGAAAAAATATTTCAGGAGACTAAACTATGGTTTCCATGGTGGCTCAGGTGGTAAAGCATCTGCATGAATGCAGGAGACCCAGGTTCAATCCCTGGATTAGGAAGATCACCTGGAGAAGGAAATGGCAACCCACTCCACTGGTCTTGTCTGAAAATTTCCATGGACAGAGGGGCCTGGTGGGCTACAGTCCATGGGATCGAAAAAGTCAGACACGACTGAGTGACTTCGCTTTTTTTTAAACTATGATAAATTATCACTAGTTAACTCAAATTAGTAAATGAGACCCACCTCTGAAGACAAACGAAATCGATTACAACATTAGTAAAAGAGAAATTTAGTCTTGACATTTTAGACAATACTCAACTATCAATATCCTAGAGTCTTCAACGTGTTACCATTACTTTACAATTTGGAAGGAAATATTCCTAGAGGACAGCACCTCACAAAAAATAAAAAAGCTATAAAAAAATCTTTCCACTAATTCAACAAGGCATGTTTTCTTCACAAATAATGTCAATTAAAACTTTTAAGATCAGGGATAAGAGGGTAAGTTCATTAAAACTAAACAACAGATACAATTTCTAATCCTGCTAAATGTATTTTTAAAAGTACAGAGATTTTTCTCTAAGTGATATTATAAAACAGCATAAATAAAAATAGGTAGTTTCCAGTAAAAATAGTAATAGCATCTACTTCTACTCCCTCAGGCCCATCATTTAAACAATCTGTGAAGTGGTAGTTTTGGTCCTAGGTGTATAAATTTCAGGTATCGTCTCCTAAGATATTTAGTCCTGGAGAAAAGAAATTAATGAAGCACATCGACCTTAACAGTTACTTGAGGAGATTGAGAATACTACACAATTGACCAGACTTGGGGAAAGTAGGGTTACAGGACATCCACAATTCCTCCTACACCCCATATTTTCACTCTAACAACCTTCTTTTAAATATGAAGACTCAAAAACTTGGAAGTAGACACACAACTATTCCCAAGATCTCTTTCAAGATCCATGCCACAGATCAATCTCTGTCTCTTTCTTAACATACATCTTCTTATATTTACAATGCTCTTTGCTGTTTACCTCTTTTTACCTACATTACCTCTTATATCTTTACAAATAACCTCCAAGTTCAATGGGGATGCAACTTTTTTATTATTATTTTTATAGAAAAGAAAATAGACAGGCCAAGAAGCTTGCTAGTAGTGGAACCAGGCCTAGAAACCAAGTCTCCTGCCTTGAATTCTAAAGTGCCTTCTTCCATGCACAACACTACCCCTCTGTAACACAGGAAAGCCTTCCATAAAACATTTGGCTGGCTTCCAAGACAGCCGTCCCAGGCTGAATTAAACTCTATATAGTAAATAGTATAAATAGTGAGGGTTTAATGCAATTACTGGCATAGAGGCATACATCTTTTTATAAGTGAAAAATCAGTTGGTTTTAAGTTAAATCAACATAGTCTGTGTATGGTGGGGGAAACATGTAGAATAATTCTAAAAACAAGTCAAAATGAAGTATACAGATCTGCACATCTTACAATAGCTAACAGAGCCAGCATAATCAACACAGGGAGTAGATAAAAAGAAACAGTGGACAACTAAGAAGAATAATGTAAAAAGAAACTGCATGATGCTTTTATTTTTAGAAAATAAAATGAGGAGCTTGTCTTTTCTTCCTCCCTCCATCCCGAAATAATGGAAATTTTAGAACATATATTAGGCTATAAAATAGTAAGAGAAGTAGAAGAGGATTTTATTTAATAGCCATCAAAAGAAATCCCTACCAAAATGGCTGGCTCTGGACTATAACACATCAAAAATCCAAAGTCCTATTTCTAGTTCAGTTACTGGTAGTATACAGCTTACATGAACCAATTATTTTAAGCTTTCAATTCTCACATCTATTAAATCATAACACTCTAGCCAAACTATTTGCTCATGACCCTGGAAGGAGGAAACAATGTCTACAAAGGTAATGAGCAATACTTTAGTCCCCATTATCCACTGCAAAAATAACTATTTCTCAAACGTCTTCTAGGTGTGAAGTACTAAGCTAGGCTAAAAGTGCAGAGAAAATGATGGTCTTTATAATCTAAAAAAATAAAGCAAAGAGAAATACTTAACTAAAGACAATAACTGCATGATAAAATTAAGGCATCTCAGAGGAATGGCTTTCATAAGACATCAAACGGAATGAACCTGGGTTTGATCAAAACACCAAACAAAAATAGTGGTCATTAGGTTTAGCTGGGAAAAGAGGCAAGTAGGTTGCTTGTCCTCTGGATTTCCAAAGCACATCATTTATGTATTATTGCATTTAACACTCTGTACAGAAGTTTGTCATCTCCGCTTAGATTGTAAATTCCTCAAGAACAGAGACTTTATTCAATTCACTTTTATATTCCTAATTCCTAGCAGAGGATCTGGCACACAGAAGATAATCAGTAAATGTTTTTTAAGCAGGCGAGGTAAGGACAGGATTCCCTATCTAAATTATTTTAATCTGTATTACTTGTACAGGTCATTTACTCCTCGTCTCTACTCCAAAATCACCACTCGAGACTGCTCTGTGGTGCTGGGCTGAGACTGCGCAACTGCATTTCACCAACTCTTCTGCCAGGGGAGGTCCGTGTTAGGCTTTGCCAATGGAGGTAAGAAAGCAGTAGAAGGGCTGAGGGGACCTCCTTCTAGTCACTGGCAGCAACAATTGGTTCCAGCCTCCAGCTTCTTTCAGTATTCCCCAAAACTAGCCTCAACAGCAGTTCAACAAGGCTGACCTCAAAAGTTCAGAACTAGGCCAATAGAACCTCTTCTCCAAGCTCTTTGACTGATTACTATAATGTTCTCTTTCTGCTCTTATATTCATCTAACCATCTCCCTGTATTCTGTTCAAACTCCTATTGAACTTTCTATTTTGTCTATTGGACACTAATACCCTGTTCTTCTAACTGCTCTCCTCTGAGATAGATATCTTGTTGCTTTATTAAAGGGGAAAGTAAAGGAACTTTGAAATTATTCCTACAGATAAAATATATTTTAGAAAGAATAATGCCAAGCCCTTTAAATTTGTGTGTTACATTGTAACACAAATATCACTTAACTTTTGCAATTTAAACTATCCAGCATGCAAAGAAACACACAAAAAAGAGAGAGGAAATGAGAAATATTTAAACAGTTCAGGCTATTCCAAGCACACCCGCCACGTTCTCTCAGAACACAGGCATCCTAGAAAAAATGAGAGTACAGCCGATCTGCGACTCCGACTCCTCGGTGGTCTCAGTTCCCATAAGCCTCTCCTAGTATGAGCATGACGACATGCTGAATGTGATTCTTAAGTTTAAGGATTTTCTTTTTATTTGCTGTGTTCAACATGGCCCATAGTGCAGGCTGACTACTTCATCTAGTGTTCAGCAAAAGAAACAGCAATCTTCCAAAACTAAAGCTGAACTGAACTTACTGGTATGTTTTTCCCATCCTGAGAGATTTCAAGCGTAATTTTTTTATTATATGTGATTTTCATTTTACACATTGACTTTAGAAGCAAACTTCTTCATAAAATACAACTCCACGCTACAGCAGAGACACAGAAAGAAATTCCTCCTGCAGGAGCCCCAAATCAATACAACTGGTGAAAACAAATGACCAAAATACTTTGATATTTTTATATGGTTTGTTACTTCATTTAATAAGATGTCCTCACTAGACAATTTAATCTGAGGTTAATTTCAAAAATAATTTTTTATTATTGTACTTAATAAACTGAATTTTTAAAATTACAACAAAATGGCAGATAGTAGAGAAAAGGCAAACTCAAGCAATAAGAATCTTTCTCAGAATTCTTAGTAATGTATTTATATAGCTCCTGAGCATCCAAAAAAAGTATCACTAGGCCCAGATGTATTAGTCCACCTCTGCTGCCTATTAACGCAAGACAAAAGAGAAGTGAAAAAAATTGTAAACTTGAAAGTTCCACTGGAATTCCTCCACACAGCATAAAAACGGAGAGTGGGCCACCTGCTCGCTTAGCACCTATAAAGTCGGGGACTCATCACCTAGTTCCTGCCTATGGACATAATAACACTAGTTGCTACTTAACTGCCAAAAGTTTTGTTACCACAGTCAGTATATCTATGTAAAATCAACCAAGCTCTATGCCTAACAAGGGACACCAGAGGACCTGTTTGACACATTAGGTAGAAAAAATGAAAAATCTGACGGGGGAACAGACAGGATATCTCAACCTACAGAGAATGGACAGGGTAAATTTTACTGTACCTCTGTACTCAAATTATACCAGGATCTACTCATTTCAATGCAAACAATCATTCAATACGTTGCTATAATAACTTGTTGATATAAGGTTTCAGAGATGAAAAAAATCAGGAAATTAAATAACTAGTGTCTGATGACAATGTCTTCCACAACATGTCCAACAAACAACACTAATTAAAAATCAAGTGTAGATCTGTACACCAGCAGTCTATATCATCTTACAGTGCTTTCCCTTTTTTAAAAACTGTAAACTGTGATGCATTGTCTAGTTTCCCCAGATTTAACAAGCCAGTGAATACAAAATTCTGAATGCTTTAAATCATATCAGAAACACAGCCATGATTTTAATAAAGTGCTTTTTAATGTTAGCTCACTTCTCTCGCTGGAAGGAATTATGCTTCTGTGCTAATGTATAGAAATGAAACTGTCACTGAAACATCTGGTTATATATTATTCATTAGACATATATCACCTTTACTCCAAAGACTGCATAATATAAACACAAACCACAAATAAATCAAGTTAAAGAGATAGACCTGACACCACATGCTGAAGGTCAGCGATAGACAAATGAAATTCCAAAGATGTTTGCTGACCTGCTCCATATTTCTCTCCTCACAAACCTGGGAGCTAGCAGTCTGAGAGTTCCAACAGGCAGAGGAAAAACTCAAAATTCTCAGTATGCTGAATGTCTGCATTGTCTACATTATGTTAATGGTTCTTATTTAAAATTTTTCTATGCAGCACATTTGAGAACCATCAGCATATTTTTCTAATACTCAAGCCCACTAGCCTATTCTGGCAGTTGTCCTTCATAAATTCTTCATTTCACTCTCACACCTACTATAATTAACCTCAAATGTGTATTCCACAAAGGTACCTGAAGAAATATCACCAACCCTTAGAAAAAGTAAGGGGCCATATTTGCTGCGCTAGCCTTGGAAAATGAAGTCTTACATACCCATTGTTTTATTAAAAATTACGTTAAACGTACAAACAAGATTTTTTAAAAATACCTGTTGATTGTGACAAGTACAAATTTTAGGGGGAAAAGGCAATAACTAAGAGTCATATTGCTGCCATTTAAATTCTTGATAAATCAAAGGATGAAATAACCACTTTAAAAACACAAGTTCTACTACCAATCTGAGTTATTAAAATATTCAAAAACTACACTCTTTTGCAAGTGAGGAAAGTAAATTCTCTGCCAATTATACTAAGTATTCTAGCCGATCATCGTGGAACTACAAAAAGGAGATAATGCAATGCAAATCACACATAATTAGTTTTCAACATAATTCTCAGTCTAAAACACTGAAATCATGTCTCAGTTTTTTTAATTTTTAAAAAAAATAAAGCATACTACGAAAAGGCCGAATGCAAACCTATCCTGTTCACCGCAAACCAATCTTTACACACCTCCGAGGAACCTGACATTCTCAAACCATTTAACCACGTTAAAGGCACACATTCTCTAAAACTTGGGAGACCCAGGCAGTAGAAACCCAAAAAAGGTTTCAAGGAGATAAGCCTGTAAGTGGTCTTCGGGTCCCCCCAAAATAATCGCAATGAACCTCAAAGTTTTAGCTCAATTTTTTTTTTTTTTTTTTTTTACTAACAGTAGCTCTGGGAGCAGGGAGACGGCTTCACTAGGAGGGAAACGATCCTGACAACCCGGACGAGGGCTCCCCGGCGACACTCGGGGCCAAAGCTCTCGCGTGCAAGACGGGGTTCAAAACGCGAAGCTTCCATCAGGAACAAACCCAGAAGCCCCCTCCCCCCTCGACTCCTCCGGGGCACCCTCGCGCGTTTGAGAGCGCAGCAACAGATACTCCCGAGCAGGCAGGCGGCACTCCAGGAATGTTTTCACCAGGAGGGGTCTCCCCGCCGCCTACAGGGAACCCCGACGCCAAGGAGCGCCTCGACACGCCAACCCCGACTCCAGCACCCCGGGGGGAGAGCGGGCTCGGCACACAAAGCGCCCCTACCCCACCCTCACAGCGCGGACACACACACCACACACACACCCCCGGCCGCGAGGGGGAAGCCCGAGGGGGAAAACCCTGCATTCCACGCGGTTCGTCTCCGGAGAGGGGCCGCGGAGAGGCTGGGGGCCCCGCCGGCCCAGGGAGCCGATGGGGTGCCGCAGCGTAGCCCGGGCCTCCGCGCAGAGCTAGCGGCGGGCGGTTCGCACGAAGGAAGGAATCCCCGAGCTTCGCCCACGGGGGGTCCTCCTCAAGCCGGACTCCCACCCCCGCCAAGACCCTCGAAGAAACGCAAACAATGAGAAGCCGCCTTCCCCCGCCATCCCCGCCCCGACAGCGGCCGGGGGCGGCGGCGCCATCTCCCCTCACACCCCCGCGGATACACACACCCGCCCCCCCCTCAGCTCCGGCCCCGGCGCGGCCGTCAGCGGCCCGCAGCCCCGCCGAGCTGACGCGCGGCCGAAAGCGCCGCGCCCGCGCCCCCTCGCCTCCCCGCGCGTCCCTCGCCTCACCGGCTCCTGCCCCAACCCGGGGCTCCGCGGGCCGCGGCCGGAGAGAGACTCGGGCACAAGCCGCCGGCGCCGCCGCACAATATGGCGAGCCTCGGCTTCCGCAATGGAGCTCGGGAAATACAACAGGGGCCGCTCAATATTCATGAGAGACCGAGGGGAAGCCGGCTTGGCCGGCGCGGCGGGGAGGGCGGGAAGGAGCGGGCGGGCGGGCGAGGGGGCGGAGGCGCGGGACGGGGACGTGCGCGGCGCGGGGAGGCCCGCGGCGCGAGGGGAGGGGGCGCCGCCGCGTGCTGCCGGGAGCGCCCGAGCCGCCGCCCCGCCCCGGGCCGCCCGGCCCCGCCCCTCGGCGCCCTCCGCGGGGCGACGCGGCCCCCGGGCAACGCCCGGATGACGGCGGCGCCACCTCGTTCTCGGCGCGCTCTCTCCTTGAGCTCTCCTGCCCCTGCCTGCGCCCCTCACTGCGCCTCCCTGGCCCGCTGCTGGGGTTCGCGCTCGCACTCCTGCTCTCGCCCGAGACTGCCTCCTGTTCTTACACCCATCCCACTCGGTAGACGTCCTCGTCAGGCTTTCACCTCTAGAACTTCACCTGAACTTCGGCACTCTGCCTTCCCCACCCCACAGCAACGCTTACACACACTTTCCGTCCTTGCAGAGTGAACCAGCAAGACCCAATTCCAGGGGAAGCGACCTGCAATGCTAAGCGTGTATTCTTGGACGTCTGTAAGCGTTCTCCTGGTTCTCATCGGTTTACTTACCTTGCGGCTGTTTGAATCCTTCCTCAGCCCCTCCCAGTATTATCTTCTGAGTTTGAGAATAAGTGATAGATGTAACAGATGTAGTCGTTACCTAAAACACAACCAATTAGTCTACCACCAAGTATATAAAATGTGAATAGATTACGCTACAAACTGAAATAAAGAGTTCCTGATCGCAAGATGTACTATTGGTGAGATGATCTGTTCTCTTGAAAAATAACCAACAATTTCAGGTAGTAAACTGAAGGCACTTGGAACACGAAGGAAGGGAGTGCACTGAGAATTGGGCAAACTAGGTTTATAGCCTCCAATGTGTCTCTTAACTGTGTGACTTAACTAAAGAACATAATTGTTCTGGACTTTACTTTCCTCAGTTGCAGAATGAGAGGATTGTGTTGAATGATTCTTAGGTCCTTTCCAGCTTTTGAACTCTCTAAACTCTCTACAAGCAATGCCAAATAAATGGTATGAATTTACATAAGATTTGGGGAAAGAAAAGGATCAATTCTAGCTGGTGTGTTAGCGAAGATTTCCTGAGGAGCTCGGAGCTGAGTAGGACTGTGAGGGATAGCTTTGGATAAGTAGAAAGAAAACAGGCGTTAAAATATTTAAGACAATGCATCATTTGCCCTACCTAACAATCCATTAAGATAAACAAGAGCAAAACCAGAGACTTAAAACTTCCACTTACTATCTAAGGCTTTAAATAAGAAATGACAATTCTCAGACTCTACAAGCCCTTCAAGGTTAAGCTGTTTTTCCAATGTGGAACAAAAAAAAAGAAAAGAAAATCAGGAATGCTCCTGCCTCTCCCTTCCTGTAAGGGTCCACTTTCTAGAGAGAATGCAGTTGCAGAAGTGTCTCCCTTCTTTGTTCACAACTGCATGTGTCATCACATTAATGCTGTTCATAATTCAGAACATTTTACTCTAGTGAAAATATATGCAAATAATACGTGGTGAGGTTATGATTTTGAGAATAAACTTTGTAAAAAAAAAAAAAGCACAGGAATTTTATGGATAAAAGCTAAAATAGTACTTTAAAAAGATTGACAAGAGAATTAGTAGAAAAATGGAAAAGTTATGGGATGTCTGGATTAAATGTGATTAACAAGCTAGACCTCAGGCTAGCATCCTTAATTTGAAAGACACTACTGACAGATTAATGGAGCTCGTATTATCTATTTTATCTCTTCCTCAGAAACTTGGACTGAGAGTGTTATGGAAGTCCCCTGACTACATTAATCAGAAAAGGCTATATTATGGTACAGTAGCAGACACCTCATCTCCCAAATCTTCATGCCTTAGCACACCAAAAGTTTATTGCTTGTTCATGATTCTTGTGAATCGAGCTTATTCTATTCCAGTCACTCCAGGAACCAGATTGGCAGAGAGGTCACCCAGAACACAGCAACTGAGTCTCTGTGACAGAGGAAGAAAGTGACTGAAGAATCCCTATGAACTTTTCACATCCTTAGGTTTGGAAGCAAAGGTCATGGCCAAAACTAGTTACGTAGCCTCCTCCATCTTCACAGGGACTGAGTCCCTAAACTGAGGCTGAACGGAGTTCAGGAGAGGTGGTGGTACCTGTGGACAACACTAATGTCAGTCACCCTGAGCCCACCAGTTCATTTCTAGATATTATGGAAAAGCTCTACGTTTTATTTCGTAACACTGGCTCTCTTGAATGCCTTCAAGAAAGGTATGTTTTCAAAAAAAGAAAAAAACCTCACTGTATTTGTTAAGAGTTGACTATCATATAAACAGAATGCACTTTTCATCTTTCTTCCCCCTTTTAAAATTGTATTGTACATTAAATCAATGTCAAGTCCATAGTCAGTCTATCAATAGTGGTTTGACATATCCAGCCTAATTCTTTTTGCTATTTTTTGACCCGATGTAAAGGTCACCACTTTCTAAAACATTTCCTATTAACACTCTCCCCTCTTGTTAAAGTAGTAATTATGTTTTAATCAGGAAGACACTAAATTAATACTATATAATACAAGTATTTTAGGTGGATGACTAGATGATTTCTAGTTAGAAAGTTCCTTTTCCCTCAAAACTTTAAAAGTAGTACCCTGTTAATCCCATGCTGAATTGGGTAGACATCTCTGATCACAAAAATCACCTCTTCCCTGGTTTTCTGTTACGGTGATACTGCAAACTGAGATTAGTTCAGCTTGGTCAACTTTTGTTGACCAAAAGTATTAGCACATAGTAGATGTGCTAATACTTTTGCACAGGTAGCACAAGTAGATTCCAAGTGCTTGAAATAAAGATGTTAATATTAACTAGGATACAAGTTCCTTGGGAGCAGAAATCTTGTTTATAAGAAAAAAAGTGTATATCTAGCACGATGTTTGGCATATAGTAGATGCTGAATAAATAGGCATTAAGAGAATGAAAGACTGGGAATCTTTGATCCCAGTGTGTATATGAAGTAGAATAGTTCATATGATCTTGGTATGTCTCACTGTACTGCATAAGAGCAGATATTTTTTATCAGAATTGCATTTAGTCCCCTAGAGGCTTTCTCTACTTAGACAGTTTGTCTTAAATGGAAATTCTTGCCTGCCTATTCTATATCCACCCCATGGATTTTTTTTTTTTTTTTTCAGCTGTGCTCCAGATATCTAATTGTTACCTGCTAATCTGAGATGAAGATTGCAGTCCATCAGCATTTAATGATTTAATTATCAGTCCCTATGCTTTTGAACTGTGGTGTTGGAGAAGACTCTTGAGAGTCCCTTGGACTGCAAGGAGATCCAACCAGTCCATTCTAAAGGAGATCAGCCCTGGGATTTCTTTGGAAGGAATGATGCTGAAGCTGAAACTCCAATACTTTGGCCACCTCATGCGAAGAGTTGACTCATTGGAAAAGACTCTGATGCTGGGAGGGATTGGGGGCAGGAGGAGAAGAGGATGACAGAGGATGAGATGGCTGGATGGCCACTGACTCAATGGACATGAGTCTGAGTGAACTCCTGGAGTTGGTGATGGACAGGGAGGCCTGGCGTGCTGTGATTCATGGGGTCGCAAAGAGTCGGACACGACTGAGCGACTGATCTGATCTGAAGAAGCTATAGGGACTTCCTTGGTGGTCCAGTGGTTAAGAATACACCTTGCATTGCAGGAGATGTGGGTTCAATCCCTGGTCAGGGAACTAAGATTCCACATGCCGCAGAGCAACTAAGCCCCTGAGCTGCGATACTGAGCCCAGGTGCCACAACTAGAGTCCGAATGCAACAAAGATCCCACATGGCACAACAAAGACCTAACATATCTAGATAATAAATTAAAAAAATATATATGTGCTTGATTGCACATATTTTTTAAAAGAGGATTATATATATAAGCTGTAATATATATATATATATATATATCACAGTTTATCAAACACTTTTACAGTCATTATTTCACTGACTCTTCAGAACAGTTCTCCAAGGTATTATTCCTACTTCACGGAAGAGGAAAATGTCACTTCTGTGGGTAACTAACTGTCCCAAACATTGAGCTTATAGCAGAGCTGAGACTCAAAGCTGGGCATCTGACTCCAAGTCCAGGCTACACTCCATGATGCCACTTATGCCTTCCCTCTCTGTGCTACATACGCAGCTCCAGCATTTTTCTTCTTTCTAATGGGTAAGCAGGCTGAGACAAACACCTCCACAGAGGTGCTCTCAACACTAGTGTTTATTCCAAGCATTTAATCATCAGTGTGGTTCATTTTAAAGAAGCTAGAGACAATGCTATATATAATAGATGCTATATATAATAGTATATGAACCTGACCTGTTGACAGAAAATCATCAGGTTTTGTTTTTGTTTTCTTAGAAAAGTTACATAAGAAAACAAAACTGAAAGGTAGGTTAAAGGACTGGAATATATTGAGATTTAATCACTATAAGAAAACAAAAACAAAACCTGAATCTGCTTGCCAGTGCAGGAGATGCAAGAGATAGTGCTTGGATTCCTGGGTCAGGAAGATCCCCTGGAGGAGGGCATGGCAACCCACTCCAGTATTCTTACCTGAAGAATCCCATGGACAGAGGACCCTGGCAGACACCAGTCCTACTGCTGCTGCCGCTAAGTTGCTTCAGTCGTGTTCGACTCTGTGGGACCCCATAGATGGCAGCCCACCAGGCTCCCCTGTCCCTGGGATTCTCCAGGCAAGAATACTGGAGTGGGTCGCCGTTTCCTTTTCCAGTGCATGCAAGTGAAAAGTGAAAGTGAAGTCTCTCAGTCATGTCCAATTCTTCGTGACCCCATGGACTGTAGCCTACCAAGCTCCTCCATCCATGGAATTCTCCTGGCAAGAGTACTGCAGTGGGTTGCCATTTCCTTCTCCCGGCAATAGTCCATGGGGCACAGAGACTCAGACACAACTGAGCAACTGAGTGCACACACACATACACATTTATAATATAATTTTCAAGGGATTCCCTGGTGGCTTAGAAGTAAAGAATTCGCCTGCTAATGCAAGAGACGCCTGTTCAGTCCCTGAGTTGGTTAGATCCCCTGGAGAAGGAAATGGCAACGCCCTCCAGTATTCTTGGCTGAGAAATCCCATGGACACCACCACCACCACCACCATAATTGTCAAACTACATCTACCAGCATCTTTATTTGCCATCTTTTAGATTTGTTGTGCTTTCTTTGAAAGGGTGAAATTAAGTAGGAACGTTGTAGGAAGGCCTAAAGAGACCTGTAATTCAAGGTGGCTTCAGGAAGCAGGCAACTCGAGATTTACTACCTCTTCAGCTGAAAAAATATAGCTCTAGCCACAAGCTTTAGTGAAGTTTTATTTGTATTTCAACATAGTGCATTTCTTTTTGTGACACTTCCCTTGGTGTTTTAGTTCATTGTTCCTTTTTATATTCCCAAGACAATCAAAATAATTGGTGCTACTCTTAACTGTTCAGCTTAGAGTTAAACAGATTAAATGAGATGGGCTAGTTAAGCTTTGGGGGAGAACTAAATACTATTGCTATTTCCCTCCTATGGAGACTTGGAATGGTATTTTATATGTCCCAGATGTGGCCACATTCTGCCTAACATCTGTTAGTGCATTTTATTAAAATAATGAACTAGCATGTGTTTGAAAAGTCAAAAGAATGAATAAAAGTTTTCATTCTGATGCAGCCTGACTAGCCAACTGTTTCTTTGTAGTTAATAATGGAGGGTACTATTGTGATATCCAACTTGATATATAAAATAAAATGTGATTTAATAATTACTGGCTTTAGTTTTCTAATATAAAGTAAGTTTATTCTATTCAAACAAACTTTGTAAGCTTTTTTCCTTTCAAAATGTTTACTGCAAGCGGTGAGAACTGTGCCTTGACGTTGATCTAGGAACACCAAGAATAATCCTGGAAACTAACAAGGAATAGATAATTAAGATCAAAACTTAGAACTAAAATGGATATTTCTCTAGAAAAGAAGGCTGAAAGAGCCCCAGGGAAAAAGTACAGATGAAAAGTGTGAAATATTTAAATCAAGTTACAGCTTGTTCAAACTGCCCGTGTGGACATTTTAATTTTTCCCACGTAAAACAAGCCACGGAAGAATAGTTTTTGTGGGGTGAGAGAGTGGAGGGTAAAGACCCCTCTTATCTAACACATTTCTTGGAAATGTTTTTTAGTAAAGAATTTAAAAGAACTGCTAAATCCCAAGCAGACAAAGAAAATGTCTTTTTATTTTAGACTACATCAAGATGTAGAAAACTCTGCAGTATCCATCTGCTGAATCATTAGCATTTTATACTCCACAAAAGTAAACCATTTACATATGCATCAAAGAACATACTGAAGTAGGTTATAATTCAGGTAAATATGAAAACCATTCTGGTCAACCAAGAATACCAAGGTTTTATGTGTTACATCCAGGAAGATATATTTTCTAAAGATTTTAGTCTGTAGAAAAATATTTGTTTTATGTTTCAGTGTAAACAGTGTATTGAAGAACCATTAACTTATAGTATTATTTTCGTTTCAGGTGTACAACTTGGTGTTCTGATGTTTTTATAGACTGCATACCATAAATATTATGAAATATTGACTGTATTCCCTGTGTTGTACAATGCATCTCTGTGACTTATTTATAGCTACTAGTTTGTACCTCTTAATTCTTTTACTTGTTCTGCCCATTCCTCACCCGCACCTCTCTGGAAACGCCTCGTTCGCTCTATCTGTGAGTCTGTTTCTATTTTATCATATTTGTTAGCTCGTCTTGTTTTTTAGATTCACCGAGGAACCAGAGATCAAATTACCAACATCCTTTGGATCATTGAGAAAGCAAGAGAGTTCCAGAAAAACATCTACTTCTACTTTATTGACTGTACCAAAGCCTTTGACTGTGTGGACCACAACAAACTCTGCAAAATTCTGAAAGAGATGAGAATACCAGACCACCTGACCTGCCTCTTGAGAAATCTGTATGAAGGTCAGGAAGCAACAGTTAGAACTGGAAGTGGAAAAACAGACTGGTTCCAAATAGGAAAAGGAGTACATCAAGGCTGTGTATTGTCACCCTGCTTATTTAAGTTATATGCAGAGTACATCATGAGAAATGCTGGGCTGGAGGAAGCACAAGCTGGAATCAAGATTGCCTGAGAAATATCAACAACCTCAGACATGCAGATGACACCACCCTTATGGCTGAAAACGAAGAAGAACTGAAGAGCCTCTTGATGAAAGTGAAAGCGAAGAGTGAAAAAATTGGCTTAAAACTCAACATTCAGAAAACGAAGATCATGGCATCTGGTCCCATCACTTCACAGCAAATAGATGGGAAACCAGTGGAAACAGTGACAGACTATTTTGTGGGGCTCCAAAATCACTGCAGATGGTGACTGCAGCCATGAAATTAAAAGATGCTTACTCCTTGGAAGAAAAACCATGACCAACCTAGACAGCATACGAAAAAGCAGAGACATTACTTTGCCAACAAAGGCTCATCTAGTCAAGGCTGTGGTTTTTCCAAGAAAGCTGAGCGCTGAAAAATTAATGCTTTTGAACTGTGGTGTTGGAGAAGACTCTTGAGAGTCCCCTGGACTACAAGGAGATCCAACCAGTCCATCCTAAAGGAAATCAGTCCTGAATATTCATTGGAAGGACTGATGCTGAAGCTGAAATTCCAATTCTTTGGCCACCTGATGCGAAGAGTTGACTCATTTGAAAAGAGTCAAGTGAGTGATGTTGGGAAAGATTGAAAGCAGGAAGAGGAGAGGACGATAGAGGATGAGATGATTGGACGACATCACCGACTCAATGGACATGAGTTTGAGTAAACTCCAGGAGTTGGTGATGGACAGGGAGGCCTGGCGTTCTGCAGTCCATGGGGTTGCAGAGTCAGACACGACTGAGTGACTGAACTGAACTGAACTGAAAGGAAAATACACAGTATTTATTTTTCTTTGTCTGACTTATTTCACTAAGCATAACACCTTCCAGGTCCATCCATGTTGTTGCAAATAGCAATATTTCATCTTTTTATGGCTAATATTCAATTGTGTATATTGTTTCATCATTTTTAAATAGACACACTTCATAAGTAATGCTTATAAGATCAGAATTGACTGTGATTCCTTAAGAATTTTAAGTTCTGCCACATATGGGGTAAGATAAAATAAAGGTAGCTGCAAAAGAATCTTTTTGTTATAGTATCTTGTAAAGAACATATGAGTGGCCTAACCCACCTAGTTCTGTCTCTCCCCAATACTCATTCATCCTCTGATCTAATTATGTTTTGTTCTAGAACAGTATTGATGTTCGAAGTTAGTGGATTTCTAATTCCTTGACCTCTTGATCCTTAGTCTCCTGTTTCACTTTTTTTTTTTAATGGTATTATCCTATGGATCCTTTCTTGTTTTTTACTTTTTCACTCAACATTGTTTTTATTTATTTATTTATTTTTGACCATGCTGGGTCTTCACTGCTGCACGCGGGCTTTCTCTAGTTGTGGCAGGCAGGGGCCACCCTCCAGTTGTGGGGCATGGGCTTCTCACTGTGGTGGCTTCTCACTGTTGTGGGGCACAGGCTCTAGGTTTGTGAGCTCAGCAGTTGTGGCGCACAGGCTTAGTTGTCCTGTGGCATATGGGATCTTCCTGGACCAGGGATTGAACCCGTGTCCCATGCATTGGCAGGACGATTCTTTACCATCTGAGCCACAGGTGAAGCCAGGCAGGATGATTCTTAACCACTGGACCACTGTTTCACTTTTGGACTGTATCACATTAGCTTCCCTGATTTGACTCTCCCTTTCCTAAATTTGAAAAACTACTCTGGGCCTGAGCTCAAAGGACAGCTCAAAGGACAGCTGTCCTTTCTTCTACATGATCTAGTTCCTAGCTATATGTCAGCCTATTCATTTCTTGACTTGTCTCTTTAGTTAGACTTGGCTATATTCTCATCCCAGCCCTTAATGTGGCTTGACACATAGTGATTACAAATGACATTACAGGAAGATGTCACAAATATAGCCTATAGACACCATGTCATTCATAGTATGGAAAAAAGGCCATCTCTGTCAACAGATACAGAAGATAGAGAGCTCTTTAGTGGAAAAGAACAGAGAAGCAATGAGTTTTCTATCTTTGGAACTGAATACCCCAGGAATGGTCTTGAGTAGGAATGTCATATGATATTGTTGCAGCTATTCAAAGAAAAGTTATGGCCAACAGGAAAGTTAGTTATCGGTGGCCTTTCAAGTCAAACTGCATTAGGATGTAGATTTTAAAGCCTTGTCAAAACACAGTAACATTCCATACCAAGAGTAAAAGTTTAAAATGCTATATTTAACCCTAAATTCCCACTGGAACGTGAAGTTTGCTGTTCTATTCAGTCACTAAGTCATGTCCAAATCTTTGCAACCCCATGAACTGCAGCATGCCAGGCTTCCCTGTCTTTCACTATCTCCCAGAGTTTGCTCAAATTCAAGTCCATCGAGTCAGGGATGCCATCCAACCGTCTCGTCCTCTGTCGTCCCCTTCTCCTCCTGCCCTCAATCTTTCCCAGCATCAGGGTCTTTTCCAATGAGTCGGCTCTTCGCATCAGGTGGCCAAAGTATTGGAAGTTTGTGAAGTTTGACTAGTTCTCAGACCACATTTAGTGTCTCTCTCTCCCATACTTAGATTAGCAGTGTGCACGTATGTCCTCTCCCACACTGCAGAGTGAAAGCAGCAGGGGGCAAAATGTCGTTGTTCACCTTTCAGCACCAGTCGTCATTCACACTTGACACAGTGTAATATATGTATTGTGCTCATGCGCGGTCACTCAGTCATGTCCGACTCTTTGTGACCCCATGGACCGTAACCCGCCAGCCTCCTCTGTCCATGGGATTCCCCAGGAAAGAGTACTGGAGTGTGTAGCTGTTCTTTTTTTTCTCCAGGGGATCTTCCCGACCCAGGGATTGAACCCTGGTATCCTGCATTTCCTTCTCCCAGAATAAGGAAATGGCAACCCACTCCCCGGTATTCTTACCTGGAGAATCTCATGGACAGAGGAGCCTGGTGGGCTACAGTCCATGGGGTCGCAAAGAGTTGGACATGACTGAGCAACTAACACTCACTCACTCCTGCATTGCTGCCAGATTCTTTAGCATCTGAGCCACCAGGAAGCAATGAGGTAAAAAAAATAATTGCTCTAGATCAGGCATCATCAACAAACAGGAAAACAGAACTTGGAAATTCTTTACTTTGTTTCTAGAGATCTAGTAGTATCAGTCTCAGTCACGTCTGATTCTTTTGCGACCCCTGTGGACTGTAGCCACTAGCCTCCTCTGTCCATGGATTCCCCAAGCAAGAAAACTGGAGTGAGTTGCCATTTCCTTCTCCAGGGGATCTTCCCTACGCAGGGATTGAACCTGCATCTCCTGCATTGGCAGACAGATTCTTTATCACTCTGCCACCTGGAAAGTCCCATCTAGTAGTACAGAAGCCTTGAAACTCGGGGTTTCAAATGGCTTATTACTACACCTCAGTCTCTAGTTCCTTAAATATGCCTAACCCTTCCTGGTAATAATTTAAGCTAAACAGAGACCAATCAATGCTTATAGAGCCCTCAAATAGCAACTCTTTAAGAGAGTTCTAGGACCTGATTATCTTGGGATTCTCTTCTCCTCCTGCTAAATTATATCCCATGGTCTCTAGGTCAAATATCAGGTGTTGTTTGCTAATTAGACTCTGTAGTGCCCCCTTAAGAAATTCCTACTGATTTAGCATGTGATTTCAGGAAGCGATTACAAATTATAAGCTGAAAATCAAATATTTGAATTTTCCATCTCGTGCATCTCTATTCTGGGAAAATTTCGAATTCCAAACTCTTTGTGCTGTGCTAAGTTACTTCAGTCGTGTCTGACTCTTTGTGACCCCATGGACCATAGCCTGCATGGACCATAGTTAGTAGGATTCTCCAGGCGAGAATACTGGAGTGGGTTGCCATTTCCTTCTCCTTCAGACTCTGTAAGATCACCCTATAGGAAAAAGTCTGGACAGTATGTTAGGGTGGGTTCAGGAGACTTGACCTTCCTCCAACTATGGCTCAGATGACCCAAGAGGTCATAGCAAAAATTCTAGCCACTGAAGTTGGGGTAAAATGCAGATGGGGTTGTGCAGAAACAGAAGGACTCAGAGACAGACTGGAATCACAGGTTGTTTCTCCAAAGTGGCTGAATGCCTAGAACTGGAGCAAGAAATAGTACTCAAGAAGGAAGAAGTCCAGGAAAGCAGGGCTTAGGATAAGTTTAAAGGGATACAAGGCACCCATCTGAAAGTTGAGTCACACGGTCTGAATTCAAGAATGTCAAGAATAGCTATCTTTTTGTCTCTTTCAGTGGAGAAGATGACAAGTGAGGTGAGGAATAAGGGCAGTGTACAACATGGCTTACATGAGACTGAGGCTGCAAAGGGACACCCTGACCCCATGTCCTCAAGTTGAAAGTGGGTCTCTGAAGACACATGCAAAACAGAGAATCATTGAGTAAGGATCATGAGAAGCAGAGGGGCGGTTAGGAAATTTAGACATGTGGATCCAAACAGTGCACTGAAATTGGAAAAACCTCATGAGATAGATGAGAAGCATCAGAGAGTGAGTTGAAAAGAGCCAGGGACAATGAGAGCTGAGCATATGATGATTGATTTTCTCTGTGTTCTGACCCTCTCTAGATCAGTCTTTCTTGTGGCTTCTAATCATCACCCCAAACTAAGTTTTGGAATGTCCCAGGCTTTAGTCTTAGGACCTTGTTTCCTGTTAATTTGTATCCCCTCCCTGGGTGATTCCTATTCAGTCATATGACTCTAAGTAGTACCCATACTGACAATTCCCAGTTTTCTCCAAACTTATAATTTCTGTAAGTTTCCAGAAATTAAGGAACCTCTCCAAGTTCATGTCCATCCCTGTCCCCACTTCAGACTCTCCACTTGGATGTCTAATGGTCATCTCAACTATAAAACAGCTGAACTGTGACTTCATCTTTGAAATTGTATACAAAGAAAAACACGTGATTGTTAACTGTCCATTTTTTGTAGCTGTAATGTCTATATTGCTCTACTAGACTCAGTTAAAAGAAATTCTTCTCTCTAGTTACTTAAAATCATCTAAATAACTCAAATTTAAAATGAATGTTTCCAGTATATGTACACATATGTTCATTTATACATTCCTTTAGCAATAGCCTACAGTTAACCAGACTCAGTAATTCTAAGAGACATGAGACATAGACCCTATCCTCAAAGAACCTAGCATCTAGTGGGGGAGATGGACACATACCAAACGTGGTGAGACAGATAAAAGCCACAGAAAATATTCTTCCCTGACAGTCATTATTAATTACACACTATGGAACAGCATGTCTCATAAGGCTCCACTCTTGGCAATGTTAGCTTTAGTTCTAGAAATTAGAAGACGTGTAGGTAAAGTCACAACTGTGCTAATATACAACAACCTCATAAAATTTGTACGTGTTAGATACTGTGCTAGGGCTTCCCTTGTGGCTCAGCTGATAAAGAATTCACTTGCAATGCGGGACACCTGAGTTTGATCCCTGGGTTGGGAAGATCCCCCGGAGAAGGGAAAGGCTACCCACAACAGTATTCTGGCCTCTTTGACACTGATTCTTTGTGTGAAAGAGTCAGACACAACTGAGTGACTTTCACACTCAGACACACTAGAGCTTCCCAGGTGGCTCTAGTGGTAAAGAATCCCACCTGTCAATACAGGAAAGGCAAGAGATGCGAGTCTGATCCCTGGGTCAGGAAGATCTCCTGAAGCAGAAGGTGACAACCCACTCTAGTATTCTTGCCTGGAAAATTCTATGGAAAGAGGAACCTAGCCGGCCACAGTCCATGGGGCTTCAAAGAGTCGGATGCAACTGAGCATATAATAATAATAGATACTGTGCTAAGTAAGGTGGCTCAGCAGTAAAGAATCCTCCTGTAATGCAGGAGTCAGGGGTTTGACACCTGGGTCTGGAAGATACCCTGGAAGAGGGTATGGCAACCCGCTCCAGTATTCTTACCTGGAGAATCCCATGGATCAAGGAGTCTAGGGGGCTACAGTCCATGGGGTCACAAAGAGTCCGACACAACTGAGGTGATTTAGCATGCATGCACAGTGCTAAGCATTTTATAAGCATCATCTCAGTTAATCTTTACAACAACCCTAGGAGGAAGTTACTGCCATCGTTACTACCATTTTATGGATTAGAAAATAGAAATTTAGGAAGTTCTCTTGTGGCTTAGGTTCCAGGCTGTCACCGCCATGGCCCAGGTTCAATCCTTGGTCAGGGAACTAAAATCCTGCAAATGACACAGCATGGCAAAAGAAAAAAAAAAAGAAAATAGAAGTTAAAGCATTTTAATACTTGCCTAAGTCATCTTAAGCAATACGGTGGGCAAATTCATGCCCTTAACCACTATTTAAAACTGCCGTGTCACAACGGGTAGTCCTGCTTTAACTGATAAAAATGGGGATACTTTTTAAAAAAAATTTTGTATTAAAATAAGAGAATAGATGCATGAATAATCCAAACAGTGAATATCCATTACACTTTAGTAGTAATCCTGAATTACTAAATGGTATTGGATAAAAAGGACTATAGCATAGGAAGTTGTGAAAGGGTGGGTTCAGTTTTTCAAAGCTCATAAAGACACAGCAGCAGCAATGATGGCTCATTTCAGGTTTTCCACTGATTGCATTTGGAGACAACTTCTTAGTTCTAAAGCACATTCTGTATGAGCTAAGAATGGAAAAATCATCAGACTTGCAAAGGCTAAGAGAATAGAAGCCAAAGCCCTATGGGAATACAATCTTCCAAATTTATTATCTGTTAGGCATTGATTTATCACATATGGCAGGAATTTAAACCAGATGTGTACTTCATGGAGGAGGCCATCCCATGACGGACAGGGGAGAGGAATGTGACCTCAGCGTAAAAGTAAAGAATCAGAACTTATAGGTGATTCAGAAGTTTCCTTTTAAGCTAGTCATATAATAGAATAAAAGCTCTCCAATCATCTTTTCAAATTAACTGCGACTTCACTTCTTAATCTGGAAGTTGTTGAAAGTTCTGGCTTTTGAAATGCAGTTATTTTCATTGAAATGCAATTATATTTGAAAAATATTTCAAAGATCTAAGATTTTCTGAGTAACTTTTACTTAATCTAAAGCAAAACATCCTTGAAAAATACAGCTCTGGTATGTAAATATGAATATTTACTGATCCCCATTGTCTCTTTTTCCATCTTGAATTTCAGATATCACATTTCAATAGCTAGAATTCAATAACACATCTTTGTCTGACATCTGCTTTTTTTAACTGAAGTTATAAAAAAAAGTCTATTCTTTCAAGTCACATTCAAGTACTGAAAGTAATTTCATTTTAAGGATCTGTATCTAAGGAAAAAAGATTATTTTCTACATTAGCGTAACATATTTAAAAAGTTATACAATCTTTCCATTTTTCAAAACTTTAAAATTATTAGTAAAGAAAAGATTTCTCATAATAAGTGTTTGAATTTGGAAACAGTCTTAGAACAAAAAAATACTTAATAGAAAATAATTTTGTAGTCATTGCTCTAGTGTGAGGGGAAATTATCTTGAAAATCATGAGTTAAGCAAAATGCTTTTCTCAAAAATACTTGTGATTTAGTTTTCAGTTTATTTTTACTATTCATTTAGGTGATCAGATAAAAGTTTTAAAAGTAATTAATCAATTTAGAATGTAATTTCTATCACAGGAGAAAAACTCAAGACAATTGATCACACTGGGGAGACAGCCACACATGCACCTCATACATTTATATTGACCACTAACGAGAGTTAATTTGCTCAAAGTTAGAGTGCTCATTGAGAGTTGAAGAAAAGCAGAGAAGGAAGGTCCCTGTCTCTGTGAAGAGTTATGGTAGGAAACCAGACACATGCCTAGAAGAAGCTACTTGAATATCTGATTGCATGGCTATAAACTTTTAAAACAATTTCTTCATTTAACTTTCCTCACATGTGTACTAAGCCTTCACTGCATTCTGTATACTCTTCTAGGGGAAAGAAAATGAAAAAGATGTGTATATGATATGTCTTGCTTAACAAGCTTAAGGTCACATTTCTTTCTTAAGGAGGTAAAAGTGACAGACAATGAAATGCAATATTCGTTAAGTGTACAACTGGGTGAGTTTTAACAAATGTATATACTCGTGTAGGTGGTGGTGGTGGTTTAGTTGCTAAGTCTATAAAGAAAGCTTAGCGTAGAAGAACTGATGCTTTTGAACTGTGGTGTTGGAGAAGACTCTTGAGAGTCCGCTGGACTACAAGGAGATCCAACCAGTCCATCCTAAAGGAGATCAGTCCTGGGTGTTCATTGCAAGGACTGATGTTGAAGCTGAAACTCCAATACTTTGGCCACGAAGACCCAATTCATTTGAAAAGACCCTGATGCTGGGAAAGATTGAGGGCAGGAGAAGGGAATGACAGAGGATGAGATGGTTGGGATGGTATCACCGACTCAATGGACATGAGTTTGGGTGAACTCCAGGAGTTGGTGATGGACAGGGAGGCCTGGCATGCTGCAGTTCATGGGGTCACAAAGAGTCAGACACGACTAAGTGACTGAATTGAATTGAACATGTCCAACTCTTGCGACCCCATGGACTGTAGCCCGAGAGGTTCTGCTGTCCACAGGATTCTCCAGGCAAGAGTACTGGAGTGGGTTGCCATTTCCTTCTCCAGGGGATCTTCCCAACCCAGGGATTGAACCAAGGTCTCTGCATTGCAGACAGATTCTTTACTATCTGACCTATGAGGGAGCTTAACCAACACTCAAATCAAGTTATAAGATAATTTCATTGCCCCTAAAAAATTCCTTTATGTCCTCCTTCTATCAATTTCCCTTCGGAAATAAACAATCATATTCTCATTTCTTGGAGAAGGAAATGGCAACCCACTCCAGTATTCTTGCCTAGAGAATCCTGTGGACAGAAGCCTGGTGGGCTGCTGTCCATACGGTCGCATAGAATTGGACATGACTGAAGCAACTTAGCATATGCATGCATTGGAGAGGGAAATGGCAACCCACTCCAGTATTGTTACCTGGAGAATCCCAGGGACAGGGGCTGCTGTCTATGGGGTCGCACAGAGTCAGACACAAGTGAAGCGACTTAGCAGCAGCAGCAGCAGCAGCATTCTCATTTCTATCACCATGCTCTTAAAGTCACATAAATGGAATTACACATCACACCCACTAAAATAAAGAATTATACAATATGTATTCTTTTGGGGCATCCCTGGTGGCTCAGCTGGTAAAGAATCTGCCTGCAATTCAGGACACCTGGGTTCAATGCCTGGGTTGGGAAGATCCCCTGGAGAAGAGAATGGCTGCTGCTGCTGCTACTGCTGCTAAGTCACTTCAGTTGTGTCCGACTCTGTGTGACCCCATAGACGGCAGCCCACGAGGCTCCCCCATCCCTGGGATTCTCCAGGCAAGAACACTGGAGTGGGTTGCCATTTCCTTCTCCAATGCATGAAAGTGAAAAGTGAAAGTGAAGTCGCTCAGTCGTGTCTGACTCTTAGCAACCCTATGGGCTGCAGCCTACCAGGCTCCTCCGTCCATGGGATTTTCCAGGCAGGAGTACTGGAGTGGGGTGCCATTGCCTTCTCCGAGAGAATGGCTACCCACTCCAAATCCGGACTGGAGAATTCAGTCCATGGGATTGCAAAGAGTCGGACACAACTAAGCTACTTTCATTTCACTTCACTGATTCTTTTACTCTGTGCAGTGTTTTAGAGATTTATCCATGTTGTTGTTAGTAGTTCATTTCCATTTTATTACTGAATAATCTTCCTGTATACAAATATAAAACATCTTTTCAAAACTTCATAATCCTGTTGATGGACATTTGTATATGCTTTCAGTTTTTGGAATAAAGCTGTTTTTAACACTCTTGGCAGGTTTTTGTGAATTGATAATATCCTTCTTTTTGGATAAACTAGGGTTGGAATTGCTGGGTCATTAGGTAAGTGTACAGTTTTATAAGATCCCAAACATTTTTCTGTGTGGATCACAATAAACTGTGGAAAATTCTGAAAGAGATGGGAATACCAGACCACCTGACCTGCCTCTTGAAAAACCTGTATGCAGATCAGGAAGCAACAGTTGGAACTGGAACAACAGACTGGTTCCAAATAGGAAAAGGAGTACGTCAAGGCTGTATATTGTCACCCTGCTTATTTAACTTATATGCAGAGTACATCATGAGAAAAGCTGGGCTGGAGGAAGCACAAGCTGGAATCAAGATTGCTGGGAGAAATATCAATAACCTCAGATATGCAGATGACACCACCCTTATGGCATAAAGTGAAGAGGAACTAAAAAGCCTCTTGATGAAAGTGAAAGTGGAGAGTGAAAAAGTTGGCTTAAAGCTCAACATTCAGAAAACGAAGATCATGGCATCTGGTCCCATCACTTCATGGCAAATAGATGGGGAAACAGTGGAAACAGTGTCAGACTTTTTTGGGGGGGGGCTCCAAAATCACTGCAGATGGTGATTGCAGCCATGAAATTAAAAGACACTTACTCCTTGGAAGGAAAGCTATGACCAACCTAGACAGCATATTCAAAAGCAGAGACATTACTTTGCCAACAAAGGTCCGTCTAGTCAAGACTATGGTTTTTCCAGTAGTCCTGTATGGATGTGAGAGTTGGACTATAAAGAAAGCTGAGTGCTGAAGAAATTGATGCTTTTGAACTGTGGTGTTGGAGAAGACTCTTCAGAGTCCCTTGGACTGCAAGGAGATCCAACCAGTTCATCCTAAAGCAGATCAGTCCTGGGTGTTCTTTGGAAGGACTGATGCTAAAGCTGAAACTCCAATACTTTGGCCACCTGATGCGAAGAGCTGACTTACTGGAAAAGACTCTGATGCTGGGAGGGCTTGGGCGCAGAAAGAGAAGGGGACGACAGAGGATGAGATGGATGAATGGCATCACCGACTCGATGGACATGGGTTTGGATGGACTCCAGGAGTTGGTGATGGACAAGGAGGCCTCGAATGCTGCAGTTCATGGGATTGCAAAGAGTCGGACACTACTGAGCGACTGAACTGAACTGAACTGAAACAGTTTTCCAAAGAAGCTGTATCACTTTATACTCCTTTGAGTAGCATATGAGAGTTACACTTCTACCACACACTTGGCAACAATTGGTGTTGTCAGTCTTTAGATTTAGCCATTTTAGTGGGTGTGATGTAGAATTTCAATGTAATTTTAATTAATATTTCCCTGATGATTAATGATATTAGGTATCTTTTCACAAGCTTACTGGCCACTTGTATGCCTACTTTTGTGAAATGTCTGTTCAAGTCTTTTGCCCATTTTAAATTGGGTTTTTTAATCCTTTTATATTTTTGTTTGTAGGAGGCCTTTACATATAATGGTATAATTATATAAATTCTTTATTGGATATATGTATAAGAATATTCTCTAAGACTTTATTTTTTAGAACAGTTTCGATTAGAAACAAAACTGAGCAGAAAGTGCAGAGAATTATACCTCATGTCGCTACATATGCACGGCCTCCCTCACTATCAACATTCTGCGCCCCAAGTCCGTGGTTTACTTTAGGGTTTTCTCTTGGTTTTGTACATTCAAGGGGTTTAGACATGCAGCCATTGCTATGTCTTACAGAGTAGTTTCAAATCCCTAAAACTCCTCTATGCTCTGCCTATTCATCCCTCTCTCCCCTGAATCCCTGACAACCACTGATCTTTCTACTGCTTTTGTAGTTTTGGCTTTTCCAGAATGTCATATAGTTGGAATCATTTAGTATGTAGCCTTTCCAGATTGGCTACTTTCACTTAGTAATATGCATTTAAGATTCCTCTGTGTCTTTTCATGGCTTGAAAGCTCATATTTTTAGTGCTGAGTAATATTGCACAGTTTATCCATTCATCTACCAAAGGACATCTTGGTTGCCTCCAAGTTTTGGCAATTATGAATAAAGCTTCTATAAACATCCATATACATAACTTTTGTTGAAAAGTTTGGGTGAACAGCAAGGAGTGCAATTGTTGGATCACACGATAAAAATATATTTGGGTGGGTACTTGCATGCTCAGTCTTATCCAGCTCTTTGCAACACTATAGCCTGCCGCCCATCAGTCTCCATGTCCATGGAATTTTCTGGGCAAGAATACTGGAGTGGGTTGCCATTTCCCCCTCCAGGATCTTCCTGACCCAGGGTTTGAACCCACATCTTCTGTGTCTCCAGCATTGGCAGGCAGATTCTTTAGTACTGAGCCACCTGAGAAGATATGTTTAGTTTCATGAGAATCTGCCAAACTGTCTTCCAAAGTCTGCATCATTTTGTATTCCCATCAACAGTGAATAAGAGTTTCTGTTGCTCTACATGCTCACCAGCCTTTGGTTGCTGTTAGTGTGTTATGTTTGGGCCATTCTTTTTTTTTTTTAATTGGAGGATAATTGCTTTACAATGTTGTGGTGGTTTGTTGGGCCATTCTAATGGGTATGTAGTGATATCTCATTGTTGTTTTAATTTGTAGTTGGCTAATAACATATACTCCAGGAGTTGGTGATGGACAGGGAGGCCTGGTGTGTTGCAGTCCATGGGGTCACAAAAAGTTGGACACAATTGAGTGACTGAACTGAATGACGTATAATATTGATCATATTTTTCATATGCTTATTTGGCATGTGTATATCTTCTTGGATGAAGTAGTGGTCAGTTTAGGTTTTTGTCCATTATTTAATTAGATTGTTCTAATTAAATTTGGTATATGTATGTACACATTGTGAATAAATTAACACTATCAAGCTAATTAACATATCTATCACTTACTGTTTTTTGTGTGTGTGGTAAGAATACTTAAAAGCAACTGTCTTAAAAATATGGACACATTATCCTTGTGTGAAGGCTGTGCTAGTCTTCTCTGTATCATTCTCATTTCAGTATACAAGATGCTGAAATGCGTGCTCAGGATTTCTTTTTTTCCATACATTTTTTCCAAGTGTTGTAACACTATTTGTTTAACAAACTTTCCTATCCCATTGAATTGACTTGGCACCATTGTAAATAGTCAATTAAATGTATATGTGTGGCTCTATTTTTTATTTCACTATACTGTTTTATACACAGACACACACATTTTATGACTGTGTTGTGTAATCCAGGCTGAATTTCTTATTATATTTTTATTATAATTTACCCAATTTTAAAATTCAAATTTAAAAAAAAAAACTGAAACAAAAACATTTTAATGGGCCCATAAAAGCACTGTGGGCCTTGGGCACTGTGTACTGTGCCTGAGAATAATTGGCTGTGGTGAGGATAAAGCTAGCACCTGTAGCCATGCCAGGAATGAAGCACAGGGGCCTATGAAATTTTTCTGTGAGCACAGGCTGGGCTTGCAGGCCCTGAACGCATCCGTTTTCTCGTAGCCTGTGATACGTTACTTTTAATACAGTATTTTCCTCATGGTATCCCTGACCCTTCAGTAAAGTCTTTTAAATATTGAGATCCTGACTTAGTTGGTCTATGGGGAATGAAGGAAAATGTCTTTATCGGTCAGGGTTCTTGGTTGTAAGCAACAGAAGCTGACTTTGGCTGACTGAGTGGAAAAGGAATTTTGTGAAAAGGTATGATGTAGTTCACAGAATAGTTGGAATGGTTGGAACATTAGACTCAAGGCTAAACTTTTAGGAAGAATGCCCAAACCCACATTCCATGAGCAGGTCTAATGAAGAAAATATTGCCACCACTAAGCACTATAAGTTATAGTTTACCCCACTGGAATTCTATGCCAGGAAGGCAGTTATCCTGCTATTGCTCTAGTTATTAGCCCCAGTGTATTATTTGTGCCAAGAATTCAATCTTGCAGTCCCTGTACTGCTAGTACAGAGTGAGAGGTTGAATGTTTCATCAATAATTATGTAAAAACACTTTGTCACATATAAGACCAACCAAAATGTCTGAAAAGCAGCAAGTGAGAATAGGGAATTTTCCATTTCTTGAGAAGTCCTCAAGAAAACAAAAATATTGCATAATACATGTACTCAAGGAGTTCACAGTTTTATGAAAAAGAAACATATTCACAGCCACTAGGAAAGCCATTCTCTTTAATACAAATGAAATGCTGTGGGAGAAGAGAGGAAAAGACAATCTCAAACAAGGAGCGTTTGAGCCTTAGATCTTGAAAAAGAAGCAGGATTTTGGTTAGCAGAAAATGACACATTCTAGGGTGCTAAGTCACTTCAGTTGTGTCCGACTCTGTGTGATCCCGTAGACGGCAGCCCACCAGGCTCCCCTGTCCCTGGGATTCTCCAGGCAAGAACACTGGAGTGGGTTGCCATTTCCTTCTCCAATGCATGAAAGGGAAAAGTGAAAGTGAAGTCGCTCAGTCGTGTCCGACTCTTAGCGACCCCATGGACTGCAGCCTACCAGGCTCCTCGGTCCATGGGATTTTCCAGGCAAGAGTACTGGAGTAGGGTGCCATTGCCTTCTCCGCACATTCTAGGATAGAGGGAACCAAAATAAGCCGAGTTCAACTACATGGTGTATTTGAGAAACTCTGTGAAAGTGAAAGTCATTCAGTCCTGTCCGACTCTTTGCGACCCCATGCAATATACAGTCCATGGAATTCTCCAGGCCAGAATACTGGAGTGGGGTAGCCGTTCCCTTCACCAGGGGATCTTCCCAACCCAGGGATCGAACCCAGGTCTCCCACATTGCAGGCAGATACTTTACCAGCTGAGCCACAGGGGAAGCCCAAGGAACTCTTACGTGTTTACCATGAGTGGTGGAGAGGCTGTGTGGCGAGATGGGAGGCTGAAGAGGTAGATGACAATTATAACCTGTGAGCCTTACTTGAATATGAGCTCCAGAGTTCAAGTTTTACTCTGGAAACCCATTGGAAGGTTTTGAAAAACAATAAGTAATATGGTACTCAACTTAATCACTGTGCTTGAGATGGATTAATTATCCTAGATTAGAGGAGCACTATGGAGGAGCCTGGTGGGCTGCCGTCTATGGGCTCACACAGAGTCGGACATGACTGAAGTGACTTAGCAGCAGCAGCAGAGGAGCACTAAGAGACTCTGGGGAAGTGATTCAAGAGTTATGTGGACTTTGGACTAGCTTACTCCAAGGTGCTTTCTGACCACAGGACTTGATCACTGGAGACAGAAAGGCAAGGAGATAGCAAAGAGTGACCAAAAGTACTTCAGGAATAAGGTAATAAGAACCTGGACCTGGTGGTAATAGAGGGAGTGGAAAAGAATATAGACATTTGAGAGGCATATTAGAGAAAGAAAACCTGTGTTAGTGTCACACTGAACATGAGAGTGAGAGAAAGGAGTCCAGAAATTCTCTAGGATACTTGAATATCACAGAATCCTCAAAGCTCAGGAAGAGCTGTGGTCCTGAAGACACTGGATTCACTTGCATACTTCTGAAAAGAAAATCTATTGAGCTCTGTTTTATTAAAACAGCTTAAAAAAAAAAAAAAAAACTAGTGGGGAAATGGGGAATTATTTAATCTGCCAGGAAGCTTGTCTTTCTTCAACAGATAGAGCTGTAAAGCTTGAACTTGGTCTGGGGCAACCCTCTTCTATAGCAATTAAACCGAGCAAGACGCATAACCATAAACTTGACTTGAACCAGGAATGTAACCCTTAAGTTCCGTGTGTGAGCAATCAGTCATGTCTGACTCTTTGTGGCCCCATGGACTGTAGCCTGCCAGACTCCACTGCCCATGGAATTTTCCAGGCAAGAATACTGGAGTGGGTAGCCATTTCCTCCTCCAGGGGATTTTCCCAAACTAGGGATCAAACACACATCTCTTCTGCCTTCTGCACTGGCAGGCCGGTTCTTTACCCGTAGCACCACTTGGGAGCCCTAGTGTTTAGTTTTGTTCCCCCAGAAGATTCTACTCTAGATATGTTGATTTTGTCCTTAAAATCACCAATTCTCTTTTTTTATAAGGCTACCATTTTTCACATCTTCAGCCCGGAGGAATACTAGTATCAAAAAGTGAAGGTCAGAGGGGGTACCAATTTGTGAAAAAAGATCAAGAATTTTATCTCAGATGAGTTGAGTGTGAATTAAAGGCAAGAAAACTAAGTGCAAATTTCCAGCAGTAGGTAAAAAACACGGCTCTGAGCTCAAAATGGAAATTGGAAATAGAGGTACAGATAGAAAGCCCTGGTCAAGAGCTGAGAGTTAAAGTTTCTGAAGGTTCCAATGGGGAGTGGATATACTGAGAGCCAGAGGGCTCTGCTCTGTAACTTGGAGCTGGGTCACTTTCGTGCAGTGCAGAGAGGAAGGAAGAGTGAACGGATCCAAGAGCAAAAGAGGAGGTGAAGACAGATGAAAGAACATCCAGGAGACTGTGGGTTCAATCCCTGGTTGGGAAGATCTCCTGGAGAAGGGCATGACAACCCATTCCAGTATTCTTGCCTGGAGAAACCTGGACAGAGAAACCTGGTGGGCTACAGTTCATAGGGTGGGCAAAGGGTTGGACATGACCGAAGCAACTTAGCACAATGCATGTAGCCTCATGAAAGCAAGGGAAACAATTTCCAAAAAAAGAGGGTGACAGTCTATATTGGTTATAGTTTTTTTAAGTTTAAAGGGTTTGTCTAAAGGGAGGCCAAAAGAAAAACAAAAAAATAGTATAGAATTTAATTAGGCAGGAAGGAGATTCTTACCAGGTCACAGTAACAATTAAGGTGATTGCTTGTTTGAATGAAAAAAGGGTCTGAAGTCATATCCTCTGTCTGCTGGGATCTTCAGCAACTCTAACTTTCAGGGTCTGACCAAGACTTTCCAATCTGTATTTCTTTTTCTAGCTTCCTTTCTGACTTCACTCTGTTTTCTGTCTACTTACTAGGTTGGAAGAAGATGGGCAGACAGGAGAATACCCATCACCACAATAAAGGGTTCAGAAAATGGTCGTACATTAATTATCTCTGATAGACCTAAGTCTATAGTTTTCTTGCTGTAACACAGGTGAGGACCTTGGCATTTCAGTATTATATTGAGACAGAACCTCTTTATTGTGGATTGTCTTGAGCATTATAGGAAATAACATAATCATATGACACGGTGTCTGCCCTCAAAATGCTTATCATCTAGTAGGAGAGAAGAGATTGATATTCTTCAAACAATGCATGTCACTTGTAAGATTGTAGATGATTGATTTGACTTAAAATTCCATGAAACCAAAGTAAAAATGGTGGGTAATAGGCAGCATCTAGTGATCAGCCATTGTTTTCTTGTGTTCCATCACCAGTTCAGTTCAGTTCAGTCACTTAGTCATGTCCGACTCTTTGCAACCCCATGAACCGCAGCATGCCAGGCCTCCCTGTCCATCACCAACTCCCGGAGTTCACCCAAACCCATGTCCATTGAGTCGGTGATGCCATCCAGCCATCTCATCCTCTATCGTCCCCTTCTTCTCCTGCCCCCAATCCCTCCCAGCATCAGGGTCTTTTCCAATGCGTCAACTCTTCACATTAGGTGGCCAAAGTATTGGAGTTTCAGCTTCAACATCAGTCCTTCCAATGAACACCCAGAACTGATCTGCTTTAGGATGAACTGGTTGGATCTCCTTGCAGTCCAAGGGACTCTCAAGAGTCTTCTCCAACACCACAGTTCAAAAGCATCAATTTGTTCGGCGCTCAGCTTTCTTTATAGTCCAACTCTCACATCCATACACGACTACTGGAAAAACCATAGCCTTGACTAGATGGACCTTTGTTGACAAAGTAGGTGTATTTTTTTTTTTTTGACCCACACCACTCATCTACTTCTGCTTTATTGACTATGCCAAAGCCTTTGACTGTGTGGATCACAATAAACTGTGGAAAATTCTTCAAGAGATGGGAATACCAGACCACCTGACCTGCCTCTTGAGAAACCTGTGTGCAGGTCAGCAAGCAACAGTTAGAACTGGACATGGAACAACAGATTGGTTCCAAATAGGAAAAGGAGTATATCAAGGCTGTATATTGTCACCCTGCTTATTTAACTTATATGCAGAGTACATCATGAGAAACGCTGGGCTGGAAGAAGCACAAGCTGGAATCAAGATTGCCAGGAGAAATATCAATAACCTCAGATATGCAGATGACACCCTTACGGCAGAAAGTGAAGAAGAACTAAAAAGCCTCTTGATGAAAGTGAAAGAGGAGAGCGAAAAAGTTGGCTTAAAGCTCAACATTCAGAAAACGAAGATCATGGCATCTGGTCCCATCACTTCATGGCAAATAGATGGGGAAACAGTGGAAACAGTGTCAGACTTTATTTTTTGGGGCTCCAAAATCACTACAGATGGTGATTGCAGCCATGAAATTAAAAGACACTTACTCCTTGGAAGGAACGTGATGACCAACCTAGATAGCATATTCAAAAGCAGAGACATTACTTTGCCAACAAAGGTCCGTCTAGTCAAGGCTATGGTTTTTCCAGTAGTCATGTATGGATGTGAGAGTTGGACTGTGAAGAAAGCTGAGTGCTGAAGAATTGATGCTTTTGAACTGTGGTGTTGGAGAAGAATCTTGAGAGTCCCTTGGACTACAAGGAGATCCAACCAGTCCATCCTGAAGGAGATCAGCCCTGGGTGTTTTTTGGAAGGAATGATGCTAAAGCTGAAACTCCAGTACTTTGGCCACCTCATGCGAAGAGTTGACTCATTGGAAAAGACTCTGATGCTGGGAGGGATTCGGGGCAGGAGGAGAAGGGGACGACAGAGGATGAGATGGCTGGATGGCATCACTGACTCGATGGACGTGAGTCTGAGTGAACTCCGGGAGTTGGTGATGGACAGGGAGGCCTGGCATGCTGCAATTCATGGGGTCGCAAAGAGTCGGACACGACTGAGCAACTGAACTGAACTGAACTGAACTGAACTTGGCATGTGGGGTCATAGTTCCCGACCAGAGAAGCCCCCTGCAGTGGGAGCACATAGTTTCACCCACTGGACCACCAGAGCAGTCCATCATGAGTATGTAGTATGGTTTCAGATTCCCTAGAGAATTCTGTCAGCAAAAGTGCTGTCTTGAAATTGTGTTGTAAAGTAGTCAGACCCATTTCAAATGTAATGCATGGTATTATTGCTGTGATTACACGCCTACAAGCTCCTGACCACCACCACTCCCATTCCAAATTTCCTCTTTGGAAAGAGCAGCTCTGGTAATAATTATCACTTGGCCAGTAACCATTTCTGTACCTTTTCTTTCACCTTTAAATAGGTTTCGGCTTGTTGTTTGAATATTGTTAACAATCTATGAAACAAACCCTGCTTTAATTTTGACTCTTAAATCATGCTGTAATGTGATTTTAATTTAACCAGTACCTGCTTTTCAGTCTAGATACACGTTTACCTCACAATACTAGGTGCTATCATCTCTTCATAGGCATATGCTCTTATTAAAGTTCTCTGTTGTTGAAAGTACCATCTTTTTGTGGGAAACGATGTAGCAACAGCTCGGCTTGTGTTTGGGGGTGATGAAGGGAATGATATAGTTCCTTCTTAGCTTATTATAATTAGAGATATTTGTGTGAAAATAGAATCTCTGTTGCCTAAGTGTTGCTCAGCTCCTGCTGATCAGTTCTCACTCATAGGCATCTTCCTTTGTGGTATAATAGTTAGTTGCTGTGGAGATGATTATCCTGTCATAGAGAAAAGAGACTTATGAATTTAAATGAAGAACAAGCAGCAGGAGCAAAAGAACTCTGCCAAAAGCTAGCATTTCATCCAATTTAATTTTCTCTTGCCTTTTAAATATATATTATATCATAAAGTTGGAGGTATCAACTTAAATACTACAGTTTCAGGATTAATTATGAATAATGACAGAAGGAAAATGTAAAAGAAAGGCAAAATATAATGCTGACATCTTACACAGAAGCTAGAAGGTGTTCAAGTTAAAGCAAACTTGAAATAATAAACATATATTATTGGGCTTCCCAAGTGGTAAAGAATCCTCCTGCCAATGCATGAGACGCAGAAGACGTGGTTTTGATCCCTGGGTCAGGAAGATCCCCTGGAGGAGAAAATGGCAACCACTCCAGCATTCTTGCTTGGAGAATCCCATGGACAGAGGAGCCTAGCGGGCTATAGTCCATAGGGTTGCAAAGAGTTGGACGACTGAGCACATGAACACCACAGTTTAGATAAACTATTTGGACGGTTCTATTGCAGCATCATGGAGAAGGCACTGGCACCCTACTCCAGTACTCCTGTCTGGAAACTCCTGTGGACGGAGGAGCCTGCTGGGCTGCAGTTTGTGGGGTCGCTAGGAGTCCGACATGACTGGGCGACTTCCCTTTCATTTTCCACTTTCATGCATTGGAGAAGGAAATGGTAACCTACTCCAGTATTCTTGCCTGGAGAGTCCCGGGGACGGGGGAGCCTGATGGGCTGCCGTCTATGGGGTCGCACAGAGTAGGACACGACTGAAGCGACTTAGCAGCAGTAGCAGCATTGCAGCATCAAAAACCACTTTTCATGAGTTGCTGAAATAATTTACACATCATTTAACAAGTAGGAAGCAGAATGTTGAAACAGAAAGAGAACAGACTTTGTATGAAGAAGGCCTGGATGGACTGATTTTTGGTAGGCCACTTGACCTTCTTTGAACTTTATCTATTTAAGCAACTGGGATAAGTTTGTAGAGTTACTTTCTAGGCTGTTCATCTGGTATGGACTCATATAGCCATACCAGCTGTGTACACCCAATGTCTGTTCTGATTGGTCATTACATTCATTCTGATAGTCAGGGCCCATTCTGTACTAATATTTAATTAGTTATTAAATATCCTAATGTCATCTGTGTTAGTCAGGACAGGGAAGACTATGCTGCAGCTGCAAATTTTTAAATCTAAGTAGTTTAACACAATTAAATTATATTTTTTGCTCTCATTGATTCCACTATGGATGTGGCAGCCCTCCCTCTTATGACTAACAGCTTTCAATCCAAGAGTTTTATAGCAGAAGAGGAATGGAGGCGGTGTACTGGCTTTTAACTTTGTTGGCCCTAAAGAGACATATGTTTTTTCTACTTAGTGCGTTGGCCAGAACTAGTCACATGGCCCTAACCTATCTGCAAGGGAGGATGCGAAATGCAAAGGCTACGGAATCATTGGTGAGCACTGTCTTTGCCACATCACCCTGTTCTGTGAGGATTAGATGAGATAATGTATATAAAGGATTTACAATTGTACCTGAAGAGGCAGGTCAGACCACACAGGCTGATTCAGGTTTAAAGCTTGGTTTGAATGACGAGTGGGTTCAGATTATTTTCATTTTCACCTGTAACCAACAAAGAAGCAGAAAAAAGGATACACTAGAAATTGATCAAGAATAGAGGATAGCACATGTTGAATGCAGCACGCCAGTGCCTCCTTGTTCCTTATGAAAGCATGTCTCACATTCAGCTCATGTCTCAGCAGCCCGGGTTGGGGAGGAATTTGCCAGGTCACTGTTTTAGGATGGGCTGGACTGTGGTGATGTGAGGAGTGTTGGGAGAAGTTAACAAGTAAAGGTCCACTCTGTTAGCACAGAGGGATTTAATACTGAGTTATAGTTGCCTATTACATAGTTTATTCCCTACTGTATCTTTGAGATTGCATTAATCAAAATTTTCCAAGTTCATACTTTGTCTAAGGTAGAATTATAGTGGATGTTATGGGGGGATGCTAAAGAAAAAGAAATCTAGTCTCTTCTCATAAGGAATTTATAAGCTAGGAGATTAAATCACTATCAGTAAAAAAAAATAAAGTCAACTCAATAAAAGGCAAAACTATACCTATGGAAGAAAGACAATTTTCAGATAGGGCAACATAAGACTCAAAGATATAGAGAGCAAACTAGTGGTTACCACTGGGGAGAGGGAAGCAGGAGAAAGAGAAAGAGAAGGGTCAATGTAGGGCTGGAGGACTTTTTAAAAAAGGGTTATTATGGGATTATATGAAATCATGTGTATGAAACTTTTGAAGATTGGAAAGCACTATAGAATTTAAATAATTTTTCACTAAAAATATTTTAGAAATAAAAATAGGGCAGCATATAGTAAGATTGATTTAGAGGTACAAATGACAAAAAAGGAGAGAATAATTACTAGGAAAGTTAGTAGAAGTCAGGCAGCATTAATTCTTCATGGACAATTAAAGAATATTTCAGTTTAAGTTCAGGTACCAAAGCCAGGATGTACAAAGAATTTCATCACATTTAATTACAAAACTGGCCTTGGAGGCTGAGGAAATTCCAGCCCAGTTGCTATAGACTAGATTACACCAGAAGTAGCTTGTACGTTGTGGGAATGTAATGTACATGTGATATACCCTGAAGCTTCCTAGAAATCCCGATGAGGACTGGGGAGACAGAGCTGAGGTCTCGCCTAGAGAGGGGCTAGTGAGAAAAAAAGTTGCACATTAATATAGCATATCAGTAGATTATAGCAATATTTAGATTATAGTACAATTGCAATCATTTTCTGCATATAGTTCAAATTTTAATATTATGTTGTAAGCATTTCGCCATATTCTGAAATAATACTTTAAATATTTGTAATGAACAGGAAAAATATTTCTCAAGTGTTAGATAATGTGCTGGAGAAGGCAATGGCACCCCACTTCAGTACTCTTGCCTGGAAAATCCCATGGATGGAGGAGCCTGGAAGGCTGCAGTCCATGGGGTTGCTGAGGGTCAGACACGACTGAGCGACTTCCCTTTCACTTTTCACTTTCATGCATTGGAGAAGGAAATGGCAACCCACTCCAGTGTTCTTGCCTGGAGAATCCCAGGGACGAGGGAGCCTGGTGGGCTGCGGTCTATAGGGTCGCACAGAGTCGGACACGACTGAAGTGACTTAGCAGCAGCAGATAATGTGCTGTTTAGAAGCATACATTCTTTCACTTAATTTTTATATCTAGATGTGCTGTGCTGTGCTTAGTCAGTCATGTCTGACTCTTTGTGACCCCGTGGACTGTAGCCTACCAGGCTCCTCTGTCCATGGGGATTCTCCAGGCAAGAATACTGGAATGGGTTGCCATGTCCTCCTTCAGATCTTCCCAACCTAGGGATCAAACCCAGGTTTCCTGCATTGCAGGCAGATTCTTTACCCTGTCAGCCACTGAGGAATCCCACTTTATCACCACTTAATAGATGAAAAATATGAGGCTATAGGATATAAAAGTCACACAGCAAGTATCTGCTGGAGTCACCATCAAATCTTAGTATGACTCATCTGAAAACCTACCCTCTAACTAGCATATTATACTGCCTTTTCTACTGTTAATGTGCCATCAGTGAATAAATAAATCCCTTTTTAAACTTCAACGCATGCATGCTAAGTTGCTTCAGCTGTGTCCAATTCTTCACGAGCTTGGAGCAGGAAGCTCAAACCCAGGTTTCCTGCACTGCAGGCAGATTCTTTATCATCTGAGCTACCAGGGAAGCCCAAGAATACTGAAGTGGATAGTCTATCTCTTCTCCAGGGAATCTTCCCAACCCAGGAATTGAACGGGGCGCCTCCTGCACTACAGGCGGAATCTTTAGCAGCTGAGCTACCAGGGAAGCCCCCTAGGTCCTTCCATGTTGTCTCAAATGGTAACAATTCATTGTTTTTTTAATGGGTGAGTAATATTCCATCATAGACTTCCCAGGTGGCTCAGTGGGTAAAGAATCTGCCTGCAATGCAGGAGACGTGGGAGACGCGAGTTCGATTCCTGAGTGGGTAAGTGAGTGAAGTTAGTGAAGTCGCTCAGTCGTGTCCGATTCTTTGCGACCTCGTGGACTGTAGCCTACCAGGCTCCTCCGTCCATGGGATTCTCCAGGCAAGAATACTGGAGTGGGTTGCCATTTCCTTAAGATTCCCTGGAAAAGGGCATGGCAACCCACTCCAGTATTCTTGCCTGGAGAATCCCATGGATAGCGGAGCCTGAAGGGCTACAGACCATGGGGTCGCAAAGAGTCACATACTACTGAAGCAACCGAGCATGCACGCACCCACAGTATTCCTCCGTATATGTATATACCACATCTTCTTTATTCATCTACTGATGGGCACTTAGGTTGCTTCTATCCTCTGTATATGTATGTACCACATCTCCTTTATTCATCTACTGATGGGCACTTGGGTTGCCTCCACATCTTGGCTGTGGTAAATAAGACTGTAATAAACATAAGGATGCATATATCTTTTTGAATTAATGTTTTCATTTTCTTTGGAAAAACCTAGGAGCAGAATTGTTGGATTTTATGGTAGTTCTATTTTTAATTTTTTGAGGAAACTACGTATTGTTTTCCACAGTGGCCGCACCAATTTACAGGGCACACCAACAATGCACAAAGGTTCCCCTTTTTTTCACCTTCTTGCCAACACTTTTAATTTATTTATTACTCTTTGATAAGAGCCATTCTGACAGGTGAGAGGGAGCATCTCACCATGGTTTTGATTTGCATTTTCCTGGTGGTTAGTGATGTGAAGCATTTTTTCACATGCCTGTTGGCCATTTGTGTGTCTGTTTTTGGAAAAATGTCTATTCGCATCTTCTGCTTACTTTTTTTTAAAGCAATGATAAATCACTTTTATTTATTAAAAAACTTTTATTGGAGTAGAGGTGATTTATGATATTGTGTTTGTTACAGCTGTAAAGTGAATCAATTATACATATACATATATCCACTCACCCATAGAGCTCTGCCTACTTTTTAATGGAGTCGTTTGTTTTCCTGATGTTGAGTTGTATGACTCTTTGTATATTTTGGAAATTAATCCCATATCAGATACATTATTTGCAAATATATTCTCCCATTGAGTAGATGGCCTTTCCATTTTGTTGACAGTTTGTTTTTGCAAAAGCCTTTTAGTTTAATGTAATCCCATTTGTTTATTTTTGCTTTTGTTTTTCTTGCCTAAGGAGACATATCCCCCCAAATATATTTTTCCCCAAAATATTATTAAGATATTAAGACCAATATCAGATTGTACTATTTTTTATTTTAGGAGTTTTATGCTTTAAGGTCTTACATTTAAGTCTTTAATCCATTTTAATTTATTTCTGTGCATGATGTGAGAGAGTAGTCCACTTCGATTATTTTGCATATAGCTGTCACATTTCCCCAACACTATTTATTGAAGAGACTATCTTTTCCTCACTGTATATTCTTGCCTTCTTTGTTATAAATTGCCCATATAAATGTGGGTACATTTCTGGGCTCTCTGTCCTATTCCACTGATCTTTGTGTCTGTTTTTGTGACAATATCATACTGTTTTGGTGACTAGTTTTGTACTATAGCTTGATGTAAAGAAGCCTGATACCTCCAGCTTTGTTCTCCTTTCGTGTTTGTTTTGGCTATTCAGGTCTTTTGTGTTTCCATACAAATTTTAGAGTTATTTGTTCTAGTTCTGTGAAAAGTTTCATTGGTGTTTTGACAGATTTTGCATTGAACCTGTAGATTTCTTTGGGTAATATGGTCTTTTTAACAATATTAGTTCTTCTAATCCAAGAGCATGGAAATGTTCTCTCCAACTATTTGCTTCATCTTAAATTTCCTTCATCAGTGTCTTATAGTTTTATATAAAATATAAAAAAATAGTTTTTATATTTTACCTTTTCAGTTAGGTTTATTCCTAGGTATTTTATTGTTTTTAATGAGACTGTACATGGAATTTTTTAATGTAAACTGACTCTTTTGCATATTTATTTATTTAAAATTCTTTTTCCCCCAATTTTATTGATAAATCATTGACATACATCACTGTATAAGTTTAAGGTACTCAGCAGGATGGTTCTATTTATATATATAATGAGATAATTACCACAATAGAGTCAGCTAACATTCATCTTCTCGTACAGATACAATAAAGAGGAAAGAAAGAATGAAAAAAATGAAAAGGAAAAAAGTTTCTCTTTGTGACAAGAATTCGTAGAATTACTCTCTTGACAATGTTCCTTCATAACATACAGCAGTGCTAGAGATAGTTGTCATGGTCACGTTGTACATTACATCCCTTGTACTTGTTTATCTTATGAACTGGAGTTTTTACCCTTTGACCACCTTCTGCCAGTCTCCCCTCCCCTCACCCCCTGCCTCTGGTAAACAGTGTTTTAGGTATCAGTTCAGTTCAGTTCAGTTCAGTTGCTCAGTCGTGTCCGACTCTTTGCGACCCCATGAATCACAGCACGCCAGGCCTCCCTGTCCATCACCAACTCCCGGAGTTCACTCAGACTCACGTCCATTGAGTCAGTGATGCCATCCAGCCATCTCATCCTCTGTCGTCCCCTTCTCCTCCTGCACCCAATCCCTCCCAGCATCAGAGTCTTTTCCAATGAGTCAACTCTTCGCATGAGGTGGCCAAAGGACTGGAGTTTCAGCTTCAGCATCATTCCCTCCAAAGAAATCCCAGGGCTGATCTCCTTCAGAATGGACTGGTTGGATCTCCTTGCAGTCCAAGGGACTCTCAAGGGTCTTCTCCAACACCACAGTTCAAAAGCATCAATTCTTTGGCGCTCAGCCTTCTTCACAGTCCAATTCTCACATCCATACATGACCACAGGAAAAACCATAGCCTTGACTAGACGGACCTTTGTTGGCAAAGTAATGTCTCTGCTTTTGAATATGCTATCTAGGTTGGTCATAACTTTCCTTCCAAGGAGTAAGTGTCTTTTAATTTCATGGCTGCAATCACCATCTGCAGTGATTTTGGAGCCCCCCAAAATAAAGTCTGACACTGTTTCCACTGTTTCCCCATCTATTTGCCATGAAGTGATGGGACCGGATGCCATGATCTTTGTTTTCTGAATGTTGAGCTTTAAGCCAACTTTTTCACTCTCCACTTTTACTTTCATCAAGAGGCTTTTGAGTTCCTCTTCACTTTCTGCCATAAGGGTGGTGTCATCTGCATATCTGAGGTTATTGATATTTCTCCCTGCAATCTTGATTCCATCTTGTGCTTCATCCAGCCCAGCACTGCACATGATGTACTCTGCATATAAGTTAAATAAGCAGGGTGACAATATACAGCCTTGACGTACTCCTTTTCCTATTTGGAACCAGTCTGTTGTTCCATGTCCAGTTTTAACTGTTGCTTCCTGACCTGCATACAGATTTCTCAAGAGGCAGGTCAGGTGGTCTGGTATTCCCATCTCTTTCAGAATTTTCCACAGTTTATTGTGATCCACATAGTCAAAGGCTTTGGCATAGTCAATAAAGCAGAAATAGATGTTTTTCTGGAACTCTCTTGCTTTTTCCATGATCCAGCAGATGTGGGCAATTTGATCTCTGGTTCCTCTGCCTTTTCTAAAACCAGCTTGAACATCAGGAAGTTCATGGTTCACATATTGCTGAAGCCTGGCTTGGAGAGTTTTGAGCATTACTTTGCTAGCATGTGAGATGAGTGCAATTGTGCGGTAGTTTGAGCATTCTTTGGCATTGCCTTTCTTTGGGACTGGAATGAAAACTGACCTTTTGCAGTCCTGTGGCCACTGCTGAGTTTTCCAAATTTGCTGGCATACTGAGTGCAGCACTTTCACAGCATCATCTTTCAGGATTTGAAATAGCTCAACTGGAATTCCATCACCTCCACTAGCTTTGTTCGTAGTGATGCTTTCTAAGGCCCACTTGACTTCACAGTCCAGGATATCTGGCTCTAGGTGAGTGATCACACGATCATGATTATCTGAGTTGTGAAGCTCTTTTTTGTACAGTTCTTCTGTATACAACAAAGCAATTCAGCCAAAAATTGCAAATCCACTATACTTCCAAAAACGTGATTTTTTTTAATAATAATTGTTAATAAATAAAATTTTAAAATATTTTGTGTATTTATTTATGGTTTCAGAGAAATAAAAACCTGCCAGTATTTAGTAAATAATGTCTAGAAAATATATATAGCTCACAAGAAAGAAGTAAGTTTATTAGGTGAAAAGCAATTTAAATGTTTCTTGGATGTATTAACATTACTTGAAACTAGTGGCACTTTTTTGGTTACTAGTGCAATGCTACCTTAACTGTATCTGTTCAACACACTGAGGCCCAGTATCTACGAGAGAGCCACCTGAATTCCTAATTTCAGATAAAAGTACCCAGAGAACAAATGTATGTAGAATGTGAAAATTAGTAGCACTTGACAAAATTTTATTATATTAAGGGCATAGGTTTTGGAGTCAGAAAAAAAATATTGAATTTATAACAAGTTCTGTCACTTCCTAGCTGTTTAATTTGAGGGTGAGGGGGCAGTTGCTTAACCTCCTTTAGTGTCATTTCCTAAATTATAAAATAGGGATGCTTATATTCACCTGCCACAGGATCATAAGACGTAAAGGAAAATCTGCATCTAAAATGACTACACATAATACATAGCTGATAAGTGTTACCTACTTTATCATCCAGCATGTTCTTGATAGATAGACGAGTCATTCCAGACTCATCATAATTTGCTTACTTACAACAAGTTGTCATTCTCACTGAGGGTACTAATTAGGTGTGAAGTAAACAATCTGTAGTTTGTGGTTTTCAGCTAATAGTAATACAAGCTGGTTTCCAGAGAAGAAAAAAGAAAACGGAGACTAAAGGTGAAGGCAGTAGAATGGGCTGTAGAATAAAAAATAACTTTTAGAGAATTTTGAGGAAATTAATTGTTTCAAGGTTGACATTTAGATACGGGCAGGGAATTTGGTGCTTTGGGTGGACACGGTTTAGCACTAAACCCTTTAATGTATTTTAGTAGCCTCATAATCTGTTAAATAGCTATATGATTTTTATTTTTACATATTTTATGCAGCAAAATAAATCGCCATTTAAGTGCTTTTTGATGTGTGAAGTAATGGACTCTTTAATTGCCACTAGTAAGTGTCCTTAATTTAGTGAAATCTCTCCCCTGTCTGCTCTTTTACTCTTTGATAAGGCAAAGAATATTTATTTGCTTGCTGGTAATCACCTTTTATAAGCATGGTGATAAGGGATTCAAGAATGACATGTACATAGATATATATGGAGATTTATATGAGCTGTATCAGGTAAAAAATTCTCTTTATAAGTGGCACTTGAATTTATCTTATGAAGGCAATTGTCTTACTTTAAGAAATACTTCAATCAACTGCTAAGGGTAAAACATGAGACTCTCAGCAGAGTCAGCAGCAGACATGAGAACAAAAGAGGTACAATACTGCTTAGTATGGGAAAGGAACGATGTCCAGAGAAGCTAGGAGAAGACAGGCTGAGGCATCTGTTTGCTAAGTGATGCTTATTGAACTTGGGCTCCTACCCTCCAGAGACTGGGGTTGTATCTTTTCTGATGACTACATTTCAGAGAGATGGCTCCCAGGTCCATGAAAGACACATTCTTGAGTATAGAAGACAGATCTCAAAGAGACAGGGAAAGAATTTACAATTGCAAGTCTTTTTAAAAAGTAAATGCTCTATGGCAGAAATCACAACATTGTAAAAATGGGAAAAAAAAAAAAGTAAAAAGAGCCCACGCATTGGAGAAGACCTTGATGCTGGGAAAGATTGAAGGCAGGAGGAGAAGGGGATGACAGAGAACGATGGGTGGCATCACCAACTCCATGGACATGAGTTTGAGCAAGCTCCAGGAGATGGTGGAGGACAGGAAAGCCTGGAGTGCTGCAGTCTGTGGGGCCGCAAAGAGTAGGACACGACTGAGCGACTGAAGAGCAACAACTGGTGGCTCAGTGGTAAAGAATCCGCCTGCCATGCAGGAGACTTGCATTTGCTCCCTGGCTCAGGAATATCCCTTGAAGAAGGAGTAGTTACCCACTCCGCTGTTCTTGCCTGGGAAATCCCATGGACAGAGGAGCCCTGCAGGCTACAGTCCACGGGGTCGCAAAAGAGTTGAACAGGGCTTAGTGACTGAACAATAACAACAACAATCCCTATTTCGGTGGGCAGAATGACCCTAGCTGACATATCCTATGTATGTAAAGCATTCCTAGTTTTGATTAAACTTAATAGTTAACACTTCAGCATATTTGAAGAGTTATTGGGAGAAAGAATCCTCTTAAATTAGTATGCTTACACAATTAAATTTTGCCTTAATTCTCTGCAGTATTTTATGAATTTGCCCATGTCTTTTAAACTTTCAAATTTTTGGCATAAAGTTCTTCATAATATTATCTTATTAATTTTTATTATTTAAAATTCACAGTTGGCCTTTATTTCACAAAGTTCATATCCTTTAGAAGAGTTTTTTGTACAATTTTTGCTATATGATGCTATTTAAAGAGAAAATAGACAAATGCACAAATTATGTCCTTTAAGCTACTTCTTTAACGTTGAGGAAATGTAAAGGTAGAAAAGTATTAGTTCCAGAGCCTGAGGAGTACATTTACTTATGTGTGTATTTATTAAATACTTATTTATTTGGCTGTGCCAGGTCTTCGTTGTGGCATGTGGAAATCTTGTGTCTTCGTTGTAGCTTGCAGGTTCTTTTAGTTGCAGCGGGTGGGATCTAGTTCTCCAACCAGGGATTGAACCTGGGACCCTTGCATTGGGAGTGCAGAGTCTTAGCCTTCGGACCACCAGGGAAGTCCCAAGAGTACACTTATATTGCCTGAACTTGGATTTTCCCATTTGGTTAGATACATACTACACCAAAGTGAGTTTCTGAATTATCTGTTGCCTTGCTCTGGTACAATACTTTTATTAACTTTCTAATGTCTGTAGTAACCATAATTGTGTCTGCTTTTCCATCCTGATATGCTTATTTGTTCTTTCTTAACCCATATCAATAGATGTGTATCAATTTTTAATTTTTTTCAAACAAATATCTGGCTTTGTTGATACTATTATATTTTATTTTGTATTTCCTTATTTTTTCCTTATTATTTACTTTATTATGTTCTCCCTTCTCCTGTTTGGGTTTATTTTGCTGTAATTTTTTCCAACATCTTGAGAAGTCTGCTTAGCTCCTACATTTTCAACAATTTAAATTTTATAATTTTTGCAATTAAATCTGTAAATTTTCTTTTGGAAACTTAGAAGTATCCTCTAAGTTTTGATTCATGGCATTTAAAAATTTCCATATCTATTCCATATCTATTTCTTTTTTGACCCATGAGTTATTTAGAAGTATATTTCTTAATTGCTAGTTATCATTTTTAAATTATTGATTTCTAGCATAGCCATATATGATTTCAGTCTTTTGAAATTCATGATGACTTACTTTATGGCCTATACAGAGAATATTTGTAAATGTTTCTTGTGTCTTAGAAAAATTTTGGGTTAGCCTAAAAGTGTGTTCAGGCTTTTCACCATAGCATCGTATGGAAAAACCTGAACACACTTTTTGGTGAACCCAGTAACAGGTAGTCGACAGTTGTTGGGTCCAGCGTTCTGTACACGACGATTACATTTTATTTGTTAATGTTATTCAGATCTTCCATCAGTTCAGTTCAGTTGCTCAGTCATGTGCAACTCTTTGAGACCCCATGGACTGCAGCAGGCCAGGCTTCCGTGTCCATCACCAACTCCTGGAGTTTACTCAAACTCACGTCCATTGAGTTGGTGATGCCATCCAACCATCTCATCCTCTGTCGTCCCCTTCTCCTCCCGCCTTCAATCTTTCCCAGCATCAGGGTCTTTTCCAATGAGTCAGTTCTTTGCATCAGATGGACAAAGTATTGGAGTTTTAGCTTCAGCATCAGTCCTTCCAGTGAATATTCAGGACTGATTTCCTTTAGGATTGACTGGTTGGATCTCCTTGCCGTCCAAGGGCCCATCAAGAGTCTTCTTCAACACCACAGTTCAAAAGCATCAATTCTTCGGTGCTCAGCTTTCTTTACAGTCCGACTCTCACATCCATACATGACTACTGGAAAAACCATAGCCTGGACTAGATGGACCTTGGTTGCAAAGTAATGTCTCTGCTTTTGAATATGCTGTCTAGGTTGGTCATAACTTTTCTTCCAAGGAGTAAGCGCCTTTTAATTTCATGGCTGCAGTCACCATCTGAAGTGATTTTGGAGCCTCCAAAAATAAAGTCCGTTACTGTTTTCACTGTTTCCCCATCTATTTCCCATGAAGTGATGGGACCAGATGCCATGATCTTCGTTTTCTGAATGTTGAGTTTTAAGCCAACTTTTTCACTCTCCTCTTTCACTTTCATCAGGAGGCTCTTTAGCTCTTCTTCACTTTCTGCCATAAGGGTGTGTCATCTGCATATGTGAGGCTGTTGATATTTCTGGCAATCTTGATTCCAGCTTGTGCTTCTTCCAGCCCAGCGTTTCTCATGATGTACTCTGCATATAAGTTAAATGAGCAGGGTGACAATATACAGCCTTGACGTACTCCTTCCCCTATTTGGAACTAGTCTGTTGTTCCATGTCCAGTTCTAACTGTTGCTTCTTGACCTGAATACAGATTTCTCAAGAGGCAGGTCAGGTGGTCTGGTATTTCCATCTATTTCAGAATTTTCCAGAGTTTGTTGTGATCCACACAGTCAAAGGCTTTGGCATAGTCAATAAAGCAGAAATCGATGTTTTTCTGGAACTCTCTTGCTTCTTCCATGATCCAGCAGATGTTGGCAATTTGATCTCTGATTCCTCTGCCTTTTCTAAAACCAGCTTGAACATCAGGAAGTTCACGATTCACATACTGTTAAAGCCTGGCTTGGAGAATTTTGATCATTACTTTGCTAGCATGTGAGATGAGTGCAATTGTGCAGTTGTTTGAGCATTCTTTGGCCTTGCCTTTCTTTGGGATTGGAATGAAACTGACCTTTTCCAGTCCTGTGGCCACTGCTGAGTTCTCTAAGTTTGTTGGCATATTGAGTGCAGCACTTTCACAGCATCATTTTTTAGGATTTGAAACAGCTCAACTGGAATTCCATCACCTGCACTAACTTTGTTTGTAGTGATGCTTCCTAAGGCCTGCTTGACTTCACATTCCAGGTTGTCTGGCTCTAGGTGAGTGATCACGCCATCATGGTTATCTGGGTCGTCAAGATTTTCTTGCCACCTCTTTTTAATATCTTCTGCTTCTGTTAGGTCCATAGCATTGCTGACCTTTATTGAGCCCATCTTTGCATGAAATGTTCCCTTGGTATCTCAAATTTTCTTGAAGAGATCGCTAGTCTTTCCTATTATATTGTTTTCCTCTATTTCTTTGCAATGATCACTGAGGAATGCTTTCATATCTCTCCTTAATATTCTTTGGAATTCTGCATTCAAATAAGTGTATATTTCCTTTTCTACTTTGCCTTTAGCTTCCCTTCTTTTCTCAGCTATTTGTAAGGCCTTCTCAGACAACCATTTTGCCTTTTTGCATTTCTTTTTCTTGGGGATGGTCTTGATCACTGCCCCCTGTACATTGTCGCAAAACCTCTGTCCATAGTTTTTCAGGCACTCTGTCTATCAGATCTAATCCCTTGAATCTATTTTTCACTTCCACTGTATAATCATAAGGGATTTGATTTAGGTCATACCTGAATGGTCTAGTGGTCTTCCCTACTTTCTTCAATTTAAGTCTGAATTTGGCAATAAGGAGTTCATGATCTGAGCCATAGTCAGCTCCCAGTCTTGTGTTTGCTGACTGTGTACAGCTTCTCCACCTTTGGCTGCAAAGAATATAATCAATCTGATTTTGTTGTTGACCATCTGGTGATATCCATGTGTAGAGTTTTCTCTTGTGTTGTTGGAAGAGGGTGCTTGCTATGACCAAATGTGTTCTCTTGGGAAAACTGTATTAGCCTTTGCCCTGCTTCATTCTGTACTTCAAGGCCAAATTTGCCTGTTATTCCAAGTGTTTCTTGACTTTCTACTTTTGCATTCCAGTCCCCTATAATGAAAAGGACATCTTTTTTGGGTGTTAGTTCTAAAAGGCCTTGTAGGTCTTCATAGAACCGTTCAACCTCAGCTTCTTCAGCGTTACTGGTTGGGGCATAAACGGATTCCCATGATATTGAATGGTTTGCCTTGGAAAGGAACAGATCATTGTGTCGTTTTTGAGATTGCATCCAAGTACTGCATTTCGGGCTCTTTTGTTGACCATGATGGCTACTCCATTTCTTCTAAGGGATTCTTGCCCACACCAGTAGATATAATGGTCATCTGAGTTAAATTCACCCATTCCAGTCCATTTTCGCTGATTCCTAAAATGTTAATGTTCACTCTTGCCATCTCCTATTTGACCACTTCCAATTTGCCTTGATTCATGGACCTAACATTCCATGATCCTCTGCAATATTGCTCTTTATAGCTTCGGACCTTGCTTCCATCACCAGTCACATCCACAACTGGGTGTTGTTTTTGGTTTGGCTCCATCTGTTCATTCTTTCTGGAGTTCTTTCTCCACTGATCTCCAATAGCATATTGGGCAACTACTGACCTGGGGAGTTCATCTTTCAGTGTCATATCTTTTTGCTTTTTCATACTATTCATGGGGTTCTCAAGGCAAGAATACTGGAGTGGTTTGCCATTCCCTTCCCCAGTGGATCACATTTTGTCAGAACTCTCCACCATGACCTGTCCATCTTGGGTGGCCCTACATGGCATGGCTCATAGTTTCAGTGAATTAGACCAGGCTGTGGTCCATGTGATTAGATTGGTTAGTTTTCTGTGATGGTGGTTTTCAGTCTGTCTCCCCTCTGATGGAGAAGGTTAAGATGTTATGGAAGCTTCCTGTTGGGAGAGACTGACTGAGGGGCAAACTGGTTCTTGTTCCCATGAGTGGGACCATGTTCAGTAAATCTTTAACCCAATTTTCTGTCGATGGGTGGGGCTGTGTTCCCTCCCTGCTATTTACATGGGGCCAAACTATGGTGGAGGTAATGAAAATAATGGTGACCTCCTTCAAAAGAATCCATGCATGTACTGCTACACTCAGTGCCCCCAGCCCTGCAGCAGGCCACCACCGACCCATGCCTCCGCTGGAGACTCCCGGACACTCACAGGCAAGTCTGGGTCAGTCCTATGAAAGTGAAAGTGAAGTCGCTCAGTCGTGTTCGACTCTTTGCGACACCATGGACTATAGCCTACCAGGTTCTTCCATCCAAGGGATTTTCCAGGCAAGAATACTGGAGTGGGTTGCCATTTCCTTCCTCAGGCGATCTTCCCAACCCAGGGATTGAACCTGCATCTCCTGCATTGTAGGCAGAGGCTTCACCATCTGAACCACCAGGGATGGTAGTCCTTCTATAGTCTACTATAATTCTTTGACTTCATTTTCCAGAAAAATTTGTAAACTTGTGAATTCAGAAGCCCAGTGATCACATTTGCTATGTGACAAAGTTACGTTATTTGACGTAAATGTTATATAAGAAGAAATTTAACTTCTCAACCAATAATGTAATAATATGAGTGATGAAATATTTATAATGTTCATCTATAAGAATTAAAAGCATTCAGGATAACTTTTTTGGAGCGTTAGAAATTGCACTGTTATCTTTTAAGCTTTGGGGGCAAAAATATTAACAGAGGGGCAACCAGCAGTGATACATAGGTACCCTAATTATCTGGCATAGATATTTGGAGAGTATGGCCCTGTATACTCTGATTCTTTTTTCTCCAATTATTTATTTCATTTGAATTCACTCTCTTTGTGTCTTTCCAGTCTTAGCACTTTTCAATGAAGCTGCCCGACTCATACAAAGCTTCTGTTAATAGAACTTAGCCTCTGATGTTAGCTTCTGAGTATTTCACTCATTCTATCTGCATATTCCTCTTTCACCTGGCTTGAGCTGCCCTTCAGCTCCCCTCTCTCTCTGCTTGATGACCTGTTTTTTTGATGTGCTTCTCTGACTCATGCACTTTACTTTTCTTCAGATAGTAACTGTGAGTCACAGCCCCCACCCAACCCCTTACCCCCTTCACCCAGGGCCTGTGGAACTGTTCAGACAGAACTAATTCCCACCAGGCCTTCCCATCAGAAGAGGGGAATATTGTGTTGGGTTCACGCATCAGTCCAGACACACTGCTCCCTGGTTCTCGGATGACGATTTCCCCGGCAACCTCCAACTCCCAGATGTCTGTCTGTTCTACCACAGAGTTCATAGTTCATCATAGTTTTTGCACTTGACTTTCAGTTCTGGCCTCTCAGTTGATTTATCTCCTCTCTTTCTCCCTCTGGCAAGTCCCAGTGGGTAAGCCTTAATAATAACCCTAGTATACCCTTAATGACTATTCTCTCTGCTTCTATTTCCTGATTTTTAAAAAGGCACAACATATAAAATGGCTCAGTGGGTAAAGAATCTGCTCCTCTGATGCAGGAGACACAGGTTTGATTCCTGGATCAGGAATACCCCCTGGAGAAGGAAATGGCAACCCACTCCAGTATTCTTGCATGGAAAATCCCATGGACAGAGGAGCCTGGTGGGCTAAAGAGTCAGACATAAGTGCACATATAAACTCAAAATATATAAAAAGGAATGAAGCATGAATGAAACTTGAAGAGACCATGCTAAGTGAAATAAGTAAGGCACAAAGGGACAATATTGTATGATTCCACTTATACGTGGTACACAGAGCAGTTCAGTTCATAGAGACAGAAAGGCGTTTAGAAGTTACCAGGGGCTTGGGTTAGGGGCAATGGAGAATTATTGCATAAAGGCTATAGGGTTTCTGTTTGGAGTAATGAAAAAGTTTCAGAAAGAGTTGTAATGGTTTGTGCCATGTGGTAGACGTAATTCATGCCACTAAATTCTGCACTTAACAGTGGTTAAAATGGTGTGTTCGGTGTCATATATAATTTGCCACATTAAAACAAAACAGCACAATAATAGCTCCTTGACCTTTTGCAGCATCCTCCAGGGCTGTTCTTTTCATCTGCCTCTTAAATATTAGGATTCAGCAGTTTTGGTCCTTGGTTCTTTCCTTTCATCATCCTGCCCTCTTCCTCTGGGGACTCTCATTTAGTTTGCTAATGAGGACTAAACCTATATTTTTAGCCTAATCCCTCTCCCAAGTGGCAGACCTGGGTTATTGTGATTACTTGAGATTTCCACCTGGACATTCCAATAGCTCTTCAATCTCATCATTCCCCTACTCAGCTCATCTTCTTCCTTCCAAAGCAGTTCGTCCTGTCTCCAGCCTTCTGTTTTCCACAGCCATGTTTCCCAAACCAAACATTCAGGCGTTTTCCCCTTTCCCCCATTTCCAGGCTCTCGGTAAGTCCTATCTTTCTTACTTTACCTTGCGCAATGCCCCACCACATACCCTACAGCAAAGTCAGGCTGCTAGTCTGGCCCTAACTCAAATTCTGTGTCTTTGGAAATCTCCTGCCTGGAGAGATTTGATCCTTTTTCTCTGCACTCTCAAATGACCCGCTCTGTCTACCTCAAGACCCAGGTGAAAGTTCACCTTCTTTGGAAGGCTGTCTCTCACTTTCTCTTTGCAATCTCTCTTTCTTTAGAGCAGTCATCCTTTTGTCCTTCCTGCCTGGGAAAAGTTTTTACCCAAATCAGCATAAATGAAATCATTTTGCAAAGCATGTTGCAATTCATTGCAATTGTTTGTTTACATGTCTGACAGTCTCCTCCACTAGACTCTAATGTTTGTCGAGGGGGGAGCTGTGTCCAACTCCCAGCCAGGACTCTGGTCCATGGTAGGTGCTCCTTAAAAACCTACGTTGCCTCCCTATATAAACTTGAGAAAATTAGACATTTTTTCTTTTACTTTTCAACATGCTTTTGTTAAAAAAAAAATCTTTCAATATGGACCATTCTTAAAGCATCCACTGAATTTGCCATAACACCACTTCACCCCATGCCTTGACTCCTTGGCTTCAAGGCTCATGGGACCACAGCTCCCCAACCAGGAACTGAACCTACAGTCCCCACACCGGAAGACGAAGTCCCAGCCGTCGAACTGCCAGGGAAGTCCCATAGGCATGTTTTCAACACTTGAGATTCAAACACTTTTCAGAAAAGTCAGCTCACTTTGTGCTTCATTCTCTCTTTTCTGTTCCGTATTGCTAAGTGATTGTCCCCTAATTACTCAGAGCATTGTGGTATTTTCCTCCAATTTTTTTTTTTTTTTTTTTTGGTGTGTGTGGCTGCTCCAGTTACTTTCCTGATAGTTCTTATTTCATATTTTAGTGATTTTAAAATTAGTAAAGTTTAAAAGTTTAGGGGCACATCTAAAGATGGATATGGTAATACAACCTGGATAAAACCTAAGGAGTGAAAGAAAAATCCTATGGGATCCCTAAAAGTAGTGCTTCAGAGTGTTTAAATAAATCACATGTGTTTTAAAAATTAAAATGACCTGCAATTAATTTTACTTTTTAAAAATGATGGGTCTTTTTGTACTATAATTAGAGACTGTAGGACTTCAAAGCAGATTTGGAATTAACGTTTCTGAATAAATGTTAGTCAGTAAGAGACTCAGACTCCTCATTATTTCAGTCTTCTTAATACTAGTTTATTTTTGATCTGTTGCAAATAGCATAGCTTCTATATCAGTCACCGTTCTCCAGAGAAACACAACTTATAAATATATATTAGAACTTGAAATGAATTATTGTATATTAAAACCCATATGTTTTTCTAGTAGTCATGTATGGATGTGAGAATTGGACTATAAAGAAAGCTGAGCGCTGAAGAATTGATGCTTTTGAACTGTGGTGTTGGACAAGACTCTTGAGAGTCCCTTGGACAGCAAAGAGGTCCAACCAGTCCACCCTAAAGGAGATCAGTCCTGAGTGTTCATTGGAAGGACTGATGTTGAAGCTGCAACTCCAAAACTTTGGCCACCTGATGCGAAGAGCTGACTCATTTGAAAAGACCCTGATGTTGGAAAAGATTGACGGCAGGAGAAGAAGGGGATGACAGAGGATGAGATGAGTTTGAGCAAGCTCTGGGAGCTGGTGATGGACAGGGAAGCCTGGCGTGCTGCAGTCCATGGGGTTGCAAAGAGTTGAACAAGACTAAGAAACTGAACTGAACTGATCTACCTGGAGATAGAATCAGATTCTGCAGGCTAGGGGCTCAGTCTGACAAGACTGTTTGTCCCCACCCCCTAGTTTAGATGCCCATCTCAAGTCTAGGTTGTTACCTGTACTTCTGACCAACTGGCTGAAGATCAAAGGTTCCCTCTACTCTCTTCTTGGGTTGAATTAGTTTGCCAGAGTGTCTCACAGAAACAATTTACTTACTAGATCATTGGTACATGATAAAAGGATACCAATCAGGAATAGCCAGAAGGCAGGCATGTGGTAAGGGCACAAATCTTCCATACTCTGTCCGAGCACCAGTCTTCCAACCCCTGCAAACTCTCTGAACCCGGTCTATTTGGGTTTTCATGGAAACTTCATTACATAGGAATGGCTAATTAAATCGTTGGCCAATGGCAACTGGTTCAACCTCCAGCCCCTCTCCCCTTGTGGTTGGCTTTCCCTGGCAACCAACCCCCCTTGCCTCACACCCTCTCCTCCTTCATTAACCTAGGGCTTTACAAAAGTCACTCATTAACATAAAAAAGACATTTTTATCGTTCTCACATTTATGAAATTTCAGGGGTTTTAGGAGCTCGGTACCAGAAATGGGGATGAAGACCAAAGATATATTTCTTATTATAATTCACAATGCCACAGCCCCCATCTGAATATTTTACTCCCAAAGCTTAAAAGATATCAGTATAACTTCTGATTAAACAGAAAGTATTTAGGGAATTCCCTGGCTGTCCAGTGGTTAGGACTTGGTGCTTTTACTACATGGTCAGGATTTAATCCCTGGTTGGGGAACTAAAATCCTGCAAGCCTCATGGTGCTGCTAAAAAAGCAAATAAACAAATTTTTGAATGTTTTGATTCTTACAGCTGAGCATTATGAATGCTCTTCTCCCAAATTATTTTACATATATGTAAATAAATATAAAGAGATTTAATTTTAAGGAATTGATTGTGGGGACTGGTATGTCTAAACCTCATAGGGCAGGCCAGCAGCTTGGTAACCCAGAAAAGATTTCTATATTAGTCTTGACTCAGAATTTCTTCCTTTCCAGAAATCCTTAATTTTTGCTGTTAAGGCTTTTAGTTAATTGAATGAGGCCCATCCACTTCATTGAGGGTAATCTCCTTTCCTTTATCCCTGGGTGGGGAAGATCTGCTGGAGGAGGGCATGGCAACCCACTCCAGTATTCTTGCCTGGAGAATCCCATGGACAGGGAAGCCTGGCGGGCTACAGTCCATAGAGTCACAAAGAGCTGGACACGAGTGAAGCAACTTACATGAATGCATGCACTGATTATAGATGTTAATTACATTTACAGAATACCTCCACAGCAATATTTAGACCATTTGACCAAACAGCTGGATACCATAGCCTAGCCAAATTGACACTTAAAATTTAATCATCAGCTACCCTAGTGGTTATATTCATCAGGAAGGGATGATAAAAAGCAATAGTATAATCATTCACTGTGTCTCTTAATTTCCCCCACAAAATGTCTGGATAGTAAGTCAAAGAGAAATCTACCAAGCTAAGTCCTAGTGGAATTCCAGACTACTTTGCTGCAAGTACCTTTTGAGCAGCTATCTTAGAGCTATATATTTTTACTTTAAAAGTGATCAGAAATATGTATAGAGGTATTGCTGTATTATTTTTATCTTACCCTACAGCTTGGCTTCCAAGTTAGAACATTTGCTTGAGAAAGATACTGTAGCTAATTTTGAAATTAGATAGGCAGAGTTCAGGCTATTGAGCTATAGATGGAATGTTTTAGGATTGGCTGATTTCTATCATTGAATAGTTTGTGTACCTCCTTTAGAAGATAACCCCCTTCTTATCTACGAAGTAGGAATAACATTTATCTCTTATTATTGTTGAGAGGTTTAAACAATGTATTGACGTGTCTAATGCAGTACCTCATACACAGTAGGTATTCCATAAATGTTTTCTTCACTTGTCCTACAATAGTTTTCAGAACTGCAACCAGAGAGAACCTCTAAGCAACGTGAACTCATTGAGCTCATGAACTGGATAAGAAGATGAAACCTTTTTCTTTGTTGTTGAACTTTCCATGAACCTTAGCATCTCATTTGTTTTCTTTTGACTGTGCAAGGCTACAGAAGTAGAAAGAGGATTACTTTCCCTCCATTTTCTCTCACGAACTCAAGTATGCATTCATTTATTTGTCCATTCATTCAACAACTCTTTACTGAATGCCTTTATGCTCCAGGCATCGTGGCAGGTACCAGGGATATGACAGTGATCACTCATTGTGGTCTTTGTTCTTCAGGGGCTCACAGGAGATGATAGGGTGACCAGAACTACTGACACACACACAAAAAAGCATGGAAAGAGGTAGGTTCAGGTTCTACTGATGGTTTCATATTAGCTTGTGGAAAAGATAATGATGTTGTCAGCAAGCATTTTGTAAATAATACTGAAAGAGAAAAAACGAGAACAATAGATGATGAAAAAAGGTCTTAATGAGAAAATATTTGCCAGCTATTAGTGTTGGCATTTTTATTATCCATCCATCATGTTCCATTTGTTAAATGGACCAGTTTAAATTACTTACATTTCACAGAATAACAAAATTAAGACTTAGGAGAACAGCTTTTGCTTTAAAATTTCTGCTGCTTTGATATTCACAGCAAATTAGAAATGATGCTCATTACCCTTTGGTGTGGCCTTACTCTGGGTCCAGCATTGGGCTAAGCAGTTCAAGAATCCTGACCTTCAGTTCTCAAAATGATCCCCATCTTGGAAAATAGGAAAGCTAAAGCACAGAGAAGTTAAGTAGATTATTTAAGGTTGCTGGTGGAATCAGAGTTTGAACCCAGAAAGCCTGACTTCAGGGCTCTCTGAACTACCTATCTTATAGGGAATCAAAAAAAAAAAAAAAGTCCTAAAATGCTGAGACATTACTATGAATATACATGGAGTCATATTTTATTTTATTAAAAAAGTAGGCAATACTCTTACATGATTAAAAAATTTAAAGGCATAAAAGGATATCAAGTATTTTCTCTTGGTCTTTCTTTTTGTCTCATGGGACTCCTATGATTCAAATGTTGTGGCGTTTAATATTGTCCTGGAGGTCTCTGAGATTGTCCTCATTTCTTTTAATTCGTTTTTCTTTTTCCCTCTCTGATTCATTTATTTCTACCATTCTATCTTCTATTTCACTAATCCTATCTTCTGCCTCCGTTATTCTACTATTTGTTGCCTCCAGAGTGTTTTTTATCTCATTTATTGGATTATTCATTATATATTGACTCTTTTTTATTTCTTCTAGGTCCTTGTTAAACTTTTCTTGCATTTTCTCAATCCTTACCTCCAGGCTATTTATCTGTGATTCCATTTTTATTTCAAGATTTTGGATCATTTTCACTATGATTATTTGGAATTCTTTATCAGGTAGATTCCCTATCTCTTACTCTTTTGTTTAGTTTGGTGAAAAGAGCCTTCAGAATGGGAGAAAATAATAGCAAATGAAGCAACTGATAAACGACTAATCTCAAAAATATACAAGCAACTCCTGCAGTTCAATTCCAGAAAAATAAACGACCCAATCAAAAAATGGGCCAAAGAACTAAACAGACATTTCTCCAAAGAAGACATACAAATGGCTGACAAACACATGAAAAGATGCTCAGCATGACTCATTATCAGAGAAATGCAAATCAAAACCACAATGAGGTACCATTTCACACCAGTCAGAATGGCTGTGATCCAAAAGTCTACAAGTAATAAATGCTGGAGAGGGTGTGGAGAAAAGGGAACCCTGTTGGTGGGAATGCACTCCATACATAGTATGGAGAACAGTGTGGAGATTCCTTAAAAAAAACTGGAAATAGAACTGCCTTATGACCCAGCAATCCCACTGCTGGGCATACACACCGAGGAAACCAAGATTGAAAGAGACACGTGTACCCCAATGTTCATCGCAGCACTGTTTATAATAGCCAGAACATGGAAGCAACCTAGATGTCCATTAGCAGATGAATGGATAAGAAAGCTGTGGTACATATACACAATGGAATATTACTCAGCCATTAAAAAGAATACATTTGAATCAGTTCTAATGAGGTGGATGAAACTGGAGCCTATTGTACAGAGTGAGGTAAGCTAGAAAGAAAAACACCAATACAGTATACTAATGCATATATATGGAATTTAGAAAGATGGTAACGACAACCCTGTATGCGAGACAGCAAAAGAGACACAGATGTATAGAACAGTCTTTTGGACTCTGTGGGAGAGGGAGGGGGTGGATAATTTGGGAGAATTGCATTAAAACATGCATAATATCATATAAGAAACGAATTGCCAGTCCAGGTTCGATGCAGGATACAGGAAGCTTGGGGCTGGTGCACTGGGATGACCCAGAGGGATGGTATGGGAGGGAGGTGGGAGGGGGGTTCAGGATGGGGAACATGTGTACACCCGTGGCGGATGCATGTTGATGTATGGCAAAACCAATACAATATTGTAAAGTAAAAATAATAATAAAAATAAATAAATAAAAGGATATAAAAAAGCAGAGACATTACTTTGCCAACCAAGGTCCGTCTAGTCAAGGCTATGGTTTTTCCAGTAGTCATGTATGGATGTGAGAGTTGGACTACAAAGAAAGCTGAGTGCTAAAGAATTGATGCTTTTGAACTGTGGTGTTGAAGAAAACTCTTGCGAGTTCCTTGGATGGCAAGGAGATTCAACCAGTCCATCCTAAAGGGAATCAGTCCTAAATATTCATTGGAAGGACTGATGTTGAAGCTGAAACTCCAATACTTTGGCCACCTGATGCAAAGAACTGACTCATTTGAAAAGACCCTGATGCTGGGAAAGATTGAGGGCAGGAGGAGAAGGGGATGACAGAGGATGAGATGGTTGGATGGCATCACTGACTCGATGGACATGAGTTTGAGTAAACTCTGGGAGCTGGTGATGGACAGGGAGGCCTGGCATGCTGCAGTCCATGGGCTTGCAAAGAGTTGGACAAGACTGAGTGGCTGAACTGAACTGAACTGAAAAGGATATGTAGTAAAAAAGCTCTCTCCAGATCTCATCTGCCAACTACCTACTCCCCCTGTCCTGAAAGACAACAAATAAGCTTGTATATATTATCGGTTTCTCTCTCTTTTTACATAAATGGTAGGCTACCTTGTGACCCATTGCATATCTTTCTTTCCCCCCTTAAAAATGTATCCTAGACATCTTTCTCTTTTTTTAAACATAAATTGCTTTCTATTTCTCTTTTAACCTTTGCCTAGTTTTCTATGGCATAAATGTCCCATGTGAGCTCATGTGTGTTCAGTCACTAAGTTGTGTCTGACTCTTTGCAACCCTATGGACTGTAGACCGCCAGGCTCCTCTGTCTGATGCTTTGTCCAGTACTTTTAAAATTACATTTTATTTTGTGTGAAATTGATTTTGCATAAAGTTTGAGCTTTATTTTATTTTTTCTCCCAGTTGCTCCAATAAAATACTAAAAAACATCTGCATCAGTCAGTACACTTACCAGCTCACACAACAAGAAATCTGAGGTAGGGCTGTTCCAGAGTTGACTATTTCAGTGGTTCAACATGATTTCTAGGACCCAGATTCCCTTCACATTTTCCATGTATTGACTGACTTTCCTCCTTTATTCAAACAAAAAATTGAGGGCTTTGTCTCTTCTACATGTCCTCAAGACAAGCTTAGTGCTACAAGAATTCCATTTAATTAGATAAAAGACATTTTTGTACCACTGAACATAACAGATTTGCAGAATATTTTCCACGCTTCAAATTAACTGAAGTAGGAATCACCTCTATCAACAGTTTCAGCTATTGTGTCCAATACAAGAAATATGACATTATTTTCTATTGGAGGCTATGTGGTTATACTCCAGAATGGGATTTGAGAAAATTGAATACAACTCTGATAGAACTGGCCAAGAACTGCCTCAACTCCTTACCAAATCCTGCAGCCCACCAGCATCTGAACCTCAGCATCTGTGTTTCCCTTGAGTCATAGTGGGTAAAGCATCCTTGCCCCAGTCAAGGGCAAAGGCCAGTTCTTTCACACAGCTGTGTATCTTCAGTTATCCCCTTGCGCTTTTGTATCATCAGATTCTTTCTATTGCATTGCCTCCACTAGCAGTCTAATATCTCTCTCTCTGTCCTCCACCCGCCACCAATCACCACTCCATTTCTCATCCCTACTCAACAGAAAAATTTCTGAAAGCCATGTTTAGCTTGCTGCCTTTTTGTCCTGCCTCTCATTCTTGCCATAATGCACTTCAGTCAGGCTTTCATTCCTCCATTCTCCCAACCCCACATCGATAAGAGATAGTTCCTGTTAAGGTTGCTTGTGTAGATGTCCGTGAAGCCAAACTCATCTGATTTTCCCCTAACTGGCCTGAGAGCTCTTTCTTAGCATCTTTTCTGGCTCCTCCTCCTCCAGCAGACCTCTTGCAAGCCTCTGTGTTTTCAACCTGCACTCTGTACTTCCCTACTGCCATGGCTTTAAGTATCATCTATTCACAGACGACTTCAAATCCATACCTCTTTTTCTGACCTCTATCCTGAGTTCTAGACTTATTTATCCAACTACCTTTCAGAATTTCCTTATAAGTGTTTAACAAAAATGTCAAACTTAATATGTCTGTTCGTTGTTCAGTCGTGTCTGATTCTTTGCGACCCCATGGACTGTAGCCTGCCAGGCTCCTCTGTCCATGAAATTTTCCAGGCAAGAATACTAGAGTGGGTTGCCATTTCCTACTCCAGGCGATCTTCCAGACCCAGGGATTGAACCCACATCTCCTGGGTCTCCTGCATTGCAGGTATATTCTTTATGCAGAACTAATTATTTCTCCCTTCCTCCCAGTTTACTCTTCCCAGGGTCTTCCCCATCATGGTAAATGGCATCTTCATTTGTCCAACTGCCCACAAGCAATTATCAACAAGTCCTGTAGTGCTTACGAAGTATGTCTTGAGTCTGGCTACTGCTCCCGTCTTCACTGACACACCCTAGGCCAGGTGACCACCATCTAGCCTGAACTACTAAGACCATCTTCCAATCAGTCCAGATTCCTGTCTTTTTCAGTCTGATCCTTTCTCCATATAGTAGTCTCAGTGATTTTTCTTTTTTTCATTAATCTTATTTTTTCCTTCAACTTTTGTTTTTTAAATTTTAATTAATTTTTAAAAATTGGAGTCTAGTTGCTTTACAATGTTTCTTTAGTTTCTATTGTATAGCAAAGTGAATCACCTATACAGATACATATATCTCCTCGTATTTGGATTTCCTTTTCATTTAGGTCACCACAAAGCACTGAGTAGAGTTCCCTGAGCTATACAGCAGGTTCTCATGAGTTATCTACTTTATACACAGTCTCAATAGTGTATATAGGTCAATCCCAACCTCTCAGTTCACCCCCCTAGTTGTCCATACATTTGTTCTCTATATCTGTGACTCTATTTGTGCTTTACAAACAGGCTCATCTACACCATTTTTCTAGATTCTGCATATATATATGTTAATATACAGTATTTGTTTTTCTCTTTCTGACAAACTTCACTCCATATGACAATGTCTAGGTTCCATCCACATAGCTGCAAATGGCTAAAATGAAAATTAGATTTTGTGACTTCTCTCCTCAAAACTTATATTGGGGTCTCATCACCCTCTGTAATAAAACCAAAACTTCTCTTCCTGATACACAGGGTTCTACAGGGTGTGGTATTTGCCCACCAAAACTCATCTCTGTTCATTTCCTCCCCTTTTCATTCCAGCAGAAGCACTATGGCTGTTTTTCTTTCCATCAAGCACACCAAGCTTGTTTCCATGTTAGAACCTTTGCACCTGCGCTTGGAATACTCTTCCTCTATATTTGCATAGATGTGTCCTCATCACTCACGGCTTGGCTCAAATGAGAGTTCTTAGAGATTCTGTGCTGAGTAACCTACTAAATCAGCTGTGTCTTTCCCCATGTTCTGTCATTCTCCACCACAATATTCTATACTAGCATTTTGTAGCATCATTTATAAGGAATGGAAATCTCATTTACTCACTGACCACTCAGTCATCACTCTGAATGTAAACTCTTGATGTCAGAGCCTCCGGCTGTCTTATGCTCTGCTGTATTCCCATTATCTGAAACAGTTCCAAATATTCATCAGCAGTGAATACTCCTTAAATGTTTGTTAACTGATTAATTACTCCATGTTTGTTCTGAACATTTACCTCTTCTGATCTCAGTTCCTTCAGTATTAAAATGAGGAAGCCTGGAGAAGAGAATACCTGAAATTCCTCCTGGATCAGTCTGATAACCTACAGTAATTACAGGGAAAATCTTGTTGCATCAGAGATTTGTATCTACTAAAGAACATTCATTCATTCATTCAACAAGCTCTTTCTGAGTGCTTACCAAAAGCCTGGGACTGTTCTAGGCATCGGAGGCCAAGTCATAGCCATCAAGGTTCTAGCACATAAGTCTCAACAGACAAACAGAAAACCTATAAAGTTAATGTGATCCTTGTTTTCCATCTGCTTTTCTACTGATACTTTCACAACAGTTTTCTCGATACTGCTTAGTTTATCAACACTGGGCTCCCTCTTACCATGGTTAATTTCCAAGACTTCTAGGATTAAGTGACATAATTTATGTGGCTATAACTTTAATAGCACCATGTAAAACATAGCCATTAAGGCTGCAGAATTCCTGCCAATTTGATTTAGCTCTAATCCAAACTCTGCCATACTTCCAAATTTAATTGCAGCCTGACTTACACTAAAATTTTAAATTTTATGAATCTAATTTTTTAAAAAATGAGATCAGTAAGGAACTAAAATTGTAAACATTCAGGTAGTAACACATACAGGACTGCTAATTCTCTTGCCAAAATTTGAGACAGATGACTTTAAATTTGAATTGGAATTAGTGTACATAGAGAGCCAATCATTAATCAAGTGTCTAGAATGAAAATAAATCACTTTTAAACATGACTGTAGAGAATGAAAAATGATTACGAAAAGTAAAGCAAATTATTATATATTGTGCTAACTGCCATTTGTTGGCATAGGCTACAAATCACTCATAGAAAGCAATGTCTATTTATATTTGCTTTAATCATGTATATAAAGAGATTTAGTATAGCTATAGAATGTTTTAATCTTGCATATAAGTACTATATTTCAAGCAATATATATTGGTCAAAATGTTTTTGGTTGGAAAGGAAGACAGAAACCCAATTCAAACTTAACCAAAAAAAAGGGGGGAGGGAACTATTTATTGTTTCATGTAACTGGGAAAGCCAGAACTCAACTAATAGAATGTCATCAGAGAACTCTTTTGTTTCAGTCAGAGGCTCTCCTTCTGGTGAACAAATGTTCACTAGCTGCTTTATTGACTATGCCAAAGCCTTTGACTGTGTGGATCACAACAAACTCTGGAAAATACTGAAAGAGATGGGAGTACCAGATCACCTGACCTGTCTCTTGAGAAACCTGTATGCAGGTCATCAAGCAACAGTTAGAACTGGACATGGAACAACAGACTGGTTCCAAATAGGAAAAGGAGTACGTCAAGGCTGTATATTGTCACCCTGCTTATTTAACTTATATGCAGAGTACATCATGAGAAACGCTGGGCTGGAAGAAGCACAAGCTGGAATCAAGATTGCCAGGAGAAATATCAATAACCTCAGATATGCAGATGACACCACCCTTACGGCAGAAAGTGAAGAAGAGCTAAAGAGCCTCTTGATGAAAGTAAAAGAGAAGAGTGAAAAAGTTGGCTTAAAGCTCCACATTCAGAAAATTAAAATGGCACCTGGTCCCATCACTTCATGGGAAATAGATGGGGAAACAGTGGAAACAGTGGCTGACTTTATTTTTCTGGGCTTCAAAATCACTGCAGATGGTGATTGCAGCCATGAAATTAAAAGACGCTTACTCCTTGGAAGTAAGGTTGGTCATGACCAACCTAGACAGCATATTCAAAACCAGAGACATTACTTTGCCAACAAAGGTCCGTCTAGTCAAGGCTATGGTTTTTCCTGTGGTCATGTATGGATGTGAGAGTTGGACTATAAAGAAAGCTGAGTGCCGAAGAATTGATGCTTTTGAACTGTTGGTGTTGGAGAAGACTCTTGAGAGTCCCTTGGACTACAAGGAGATCCAGCCAGTCCATCCTAAAGGAGATCAGTCCTGGGTGTTCATTGGAAGGACTGATGCTGAAGCTGAAACTCCAATACTTTGGCCACCTGATGCAAAGAGCTGACTCATTTGAAAAGACCCTGATTCTGGGAAAGATTGAGGGCAGGAGGAGAAGGGGATGACAGAGGATGAGATGGTTGAATGGCATCACCAACTTGATGGACATGGGTTTGGGTGGAGTCCGGGAGTTGGTGATGGACAGGGAGGCCTGGCGTGCTGCGGTTCATGGGGTTGCAAAGAGTCGGACATGACTGAGCGACTGAACTGAACTGAGCAGCTCAAGATTCATGACTTACCAGTTTATCAGCCCAAGGGCAAAGGGAGCAGTTGTTTTCCTTTAAAAAATTGTTATTAATTTATTGGCTCTTCGTTGCTGCCTGGGCTTTTCTCTAGTTGCGTTGCGTGGGTTTCTATAGCTTCTCTTGTTGCAGAGCACAGGCTCTAGGGCATGTAGACTTTAGCAGCGGCAGCTCCTGGGCTCTAGGGTCCAGGCTCAATGTTTGTGGTGCATGAGCTTAGTTGCTCCACAGAACGTTGGATCTTCCTGGATCAGGGATCAAACCCGTCTCTCCTGCACTGGCAGGTGGATTCTACACCACTGAGCCACCGGGGCAGCCCAACAGTTCTTTTTCAGTAGCTACAATAGAGAAATCCTGGGCAAGATTCTAACTGGCCCAGTTTGGAAACAGACTAACAAAATGTATTCCAAAGGCCCTAACACAGCTTTCTTCTTCAGAACTGTTATTCTTGCAGTGAGCTAATGTTGGCTAAATTTTAGGAGAATATAATCTGATTAAATTGATCCACCTTAAGGTGTTTAAAAGTGATAGCTTTATCATTTACAACTTAAATAAAATGATAATTTGGTGCAATGTCAAAATAAGAAAAGAAATTTAAGGCAGTGTGGATGAAGACAGTTTTAATTGGGTTCAATAAATTATGCCAATGTGTAAGGATACCTTCTTTCAAACATAAGGCATAGAAATCTGGACATGTCTGTCCTACTCACACTATTTGTGAGTGCAAAGAGTATTGGGAAGATGCTGTGAGAAGGGTCTGTCCTTGGTTCAGGCAATAAAGGATACATTGTCTGTAGAGAACAAAAAGCAATAATAAAACTAAGTCAGCTCCTTTTCGTGCCTAGTGCCTAGCGCAGCCACAGCTTGTGGTCCCGAGAAGCACCTGAAGCCCAAAGCAGCTCCAAAGCTTTGGATAAACTGACTGGTGTGTTTGCTCCTCGTCCATCTACCAGCCCCACAAACTAGGGAATGTTTGCCCCTAATCATTTTCCTAAGGAACAGACTCAACTATGCCCCAATAGGAGACGAAATAGAGATCTATATGCAGAATTTCATTAAGACTGATAGCAAGGTCTGCCCCAACATAACTTACCCTGCTGGTTTTATGGATGTCATCAGCACTGATAAAACTGGAGAGAGTTTTCATCTGATCTATGACACCAGTGGTTGCTTTGCTGTTCATTGTATTACACCTGAGGAGGCAAGGTACAAGCTGGGCAAAGTGGGAAAGATCTTTGTGGGACAAAAGGAATCCTTCATCTGTTGACCCACGATACTCGCATCATCCGCTACCCTTGATTCCCTCATCAAGGTGAATGACACCATTCAAATTGACTTGGAGACTGGAAAGAGTACTGATTTAATCAAATTTGACACTGGTGCATGGTGACTGGAGGTGCTAACCTGAGAAGAACTGGTGTGGTCACCAATCAGGAGAGACATCCTGGTTCTTTCGATGTAGTTCATGTGAAAGATGCCAATGGCCACAGCTTTGCCACATGGCTCTCAAAAATTTTCATTATTGGCAAAGGCAACAAACCATGGAACTCCCTTCCCTATGGAATGGGTATCTGCCTTACCATTGCTGAGGAGAGAGGCAAGAGCCTAGAAGCCAAATAGAGCAGTGGATAAAATGATTCCTGGGTGGCATGATTGGAAAAGTCTTTGTACTTAGTTAAAGATAATACCACATTAAAAAAAAAAAAATGGCTAAGTCATTTTGGTCTTCCCTAGTGGCTCAGACAGTAAAGAATCTGCCTGTAATGCAGAAGACCTGGGTTTGATCCCTGGGTCGGGAAGATCCCCTGGAGGAGGGCATGCAACCCACTATTCTTGCCTGGACAATCCCATGGACAGAGGAGCCTGGCAGGCTACAGTCCATGGGGTTGCAAACAGTGGGACTTGACTGAGTGACTAAGTCAGCTTGCATTTTCTTATTATCATGTATAGGAATTCTAAACAATTTCAGTGATGTGATATCCATCCCCAACTTGATGGACCAGCCCCACTGTTACTGCATCTCCCTGGAGTTGCTTGTCAATACCTCCTCTCATCTCCCGATTCAAGCACGCTGCAGTAGAAGTCAGAGCGCTGGCATATTACTTTTCACAACTATTGCTACCCGACTAGGAGAATTAATGCATTATATAGAAAAGAGGGAACTGAGACTGCAAAAGGAAATAATCAAGAGATTATGCTTTACAAAATGGATTATAATTAATGTCAAACTGTGCGTTATAAGCAGTTAGTATAAGCTCGTAATATAAAATAATTGAATTAGTCCCCCAAATAAATCCAACAGAAAAGTCTGTTCTGGAAGAGTAATTCATTTGTCAGCTGAGCAAAAGAAGCTTATAAGGAATAGCTGAATAATGCCAAACGACTGTTAAACTAATTTAAAGGCAAGCATGTGAATTTGATTTGGACCAGAGTCTGTGTCATTTCCTTCATTTTCATGTAGCCCCAGCCCAGCACGGAGTATCACAGCTCGTCCAGCAGGTGGCACTCTTCTCTTTGTGCACTTGTACTAAACTAACCACTTGTCCAAGTACAAGGTAATCTTGACTTCAGAAGAACTCTATAATCTGTTTATTTATGGCAATAATACAGTCATAGATTTTTGCAAGAGTAACTATGCTGGTCTATTCTTTGTCAGTTTTCTTTCTTAAATCAATCTGCTCTTCCCCAGTAGCATATTAGACACCTTCTAACCTGGGGAGCTCATCTTTCAATGTCATACCCTTTTACCTTTGCAAACTGTTCATGGCATTGTCCCAGAAAGAATACTGGATTGGTTTGCCGTTCCCTCCTCCAGTGGCTCGTGCTTTGTCAGAACTCTTCGTTATGACCTCTTCATCTCTGGTGACCCTGCCCAGCATGGCTCATAGCTTCACTGAGTTATGCAAGTCCCTTCAACCACAACAAGGCTGTGATCCATGAAGGGGCTTAAGTCAAAGACTTGTTTTACCATACTACGTGGACTGGGACTGATGGGAGAGGGTGGATATAGCGGGCAACACTGCCCTGATTAGCATCGTATGTCCATCCTGATAGCCATGAATGTGCTAAAGCTGCCACCACACTGCATCATGGTTTTCCTGAAACCACCCATCAGCTCCTGACCCCATATACTGGCCCTGAGAAGGGAAAAAGATGCTGAAGAGCACCCCAACCACCATGCCCACAGCTCAACCCATCACAAAACCCATCTTCACGAGGTGGAAGTAACACGGCTGGAACTATGCTCAGGGATCCGAGGCCACCAGCATCTCACTTGCGGCCTTGGTTGCTTTTCGTCTTTGTTAGATTTGAAGACTGGTACATACACGTCTAATTGCCCTCTTGGGTCTAGAGTTTGTCATCCTTAGTTTCAAGCCTTTGTCAGTTTCTGTTAAAATACTTTGACTTCTACTCTATGTCTAAGGTCTTACACTGTGCTGGAGATCTACATACAATTGAGATGATTCATATTTGAAAAGCACATTGAACTGAAGCAATCTTTATAAACTTAAAAAAAGACTTTTTCTAATAAAAATTCCACACATCCTTGGACCTTTTGAAACTTCCCCTCAAGACTCACTGATGAGCAGAAGTTGAATTCCATCTTCTACATATTCTCTCTATTTCAACCAGCTTCATTTTCTAGAGTTTGTATCAAGAAAACATTTTTTTTCAGATATACAACTAAAATATAATAGGCACATTGCTTTCCCTTTCAAAATTTGTCCTGATGCCCTGCCTCCTGGAAAGTGTGATTTGTTGTACACAAATCAAAGTACTATAATAAGCACAAGAATAAAAAGAATTAACATTATTATGTTAATAAAGCACATTTTCATTTATTACCTTTTTTCATGCTTGCTTCATTTAGAGATTGTGAGATATATGCTGGACGTATTAGTATGTATTATGTGTATTATATATGTAGTCTGATCTCATTTAATTTTCACAGATACTCATTTTGAAGAAAATAAATACAAAGAGAAAATTTAAGTTATTTCCCCAAATCATGAGGCAATGTCAGAATGGTGACTGGAGATTCTAAACCTTGTACCTCTGAAAAAGATAGACCATATTAGAGTATTGAAACAATCTTGCTAGTAAGTGTAGGAGCTTCATTTAAAAAAAGAAACAAAAAACTGTTCATAAAGTGACTTTCAATAGTTAACTCTATTTTGTGCAACAACCTATGAGAGTTTTGTTGATAAAGTTAGGCATTCTTTAGAAATTGTACAAAGAGAAGAGGAGAAAAGAGTGCTAAGGAAAGCTGGGAGAGGTTCAGAGACAAATTTAATTAATTTTACAGTTTGCCTACTGTACAACCTGTACAACTGTACAACCTGAAGCACAACCTTCAAAGATTATTCAAGGGAGAATATAAGGAAATGTGTTTTACTGTGGGCAAGAATCCCTTAGAAGAAATGGAATAGCCATCATATTCAACAAAAGAGTCTGAAATGCAGTACTTGGATGCAATCTCAAAAACTACAGAATGATCTCTGTTCATTTCCAAGGCAAACCATTCAATACCACAGTAATCCAGGTCTATGCCCTGACCAGTAGTGCTGAAGAAGCTGAAGTTGAACAGTTCTATGAAGACCTACAACACCTTCTAGAAGTAACACTCAAAAAAGATGATGTCCTCTTCATTATAGGGGACTGGAATGTAAAAGTAGAAGTCAAGAGATACCTGGAATAACAGGCAAGTTTGGCCTTGGAGTACAGAATGAAGCAGGTCAAAGGCTAATAGAGTTTTGTCAAGAGAACACACTGGTCATAGCAAACATCCTCTTCCAACAACACAAGAGAAGACTCTACACATGGCTGTCACCAGATGGTCAACACCGAAATCAGACTGATTATATTCGTTGCAGCCAACGATGGAGAAGCTCTATACAGTCAGCAAACACAAGACCAGGAGCTGACTGTGGCTCAGATCATGAACTCCTTATTGCCAAATTCAGACTTAAATTGAAGAAAGTAGGGAAAACCACTAGACCATTCAGGTATGACCTAAATAAAATCCCTTATGATTATACAGTGGAAGTGAGAAATAGATTTAAGGGACTAGATCTGATAGAGTGCCTGAAGAACTATGGATGGAGGTTCATGACATTGTACAGGAGACAGGGATCAAGACCATCCCCAAGAAAAAGAAGTGCAAAAAGGCAAAATGGTTGTCTGAGGAGGCCTTACAAATAGCTGAGAAAAGAAGGGAAGATAAAGGAAACAGAGAAGAGCAAATATATACCTATTTGAATGCAGAATTCCAAAGAATATCAAGGAGAGATAAGAAACCCTTCCTCCATGATCATTGCAAAGAAATAGAGGAAAACAATAGAATGGGAAAGACTAGAGATCTCTTCAAGAAAATTAGAGATACCAAGGGAACATTTCATGCACAGATGGGCTTGATAAAGAACAGAAATGCTATGGACCTAATAGAAGCAGAAGATATTAAGAAGAGGTAGCAAGAATACACAGAAGAACTATACAAAAAAGGATCTTCATGACCCAGATAATCACGATGGTGTGATCACTCACCTAGAGCCAGACATCCTGGAATGTGAAGTCAAGTGGGCCTTAGGTAGCATCAGTATGAACAAAGTTAGTGGAGGTGATGGAATTCCAGTTGAGCTATTTCAAATCCTAAAAGATGATGCTGTGAATGTGCTGCACTCAATATGCCAGCAAATTTGGAAAACTTAGCAGTGGCCAAAGGACTGGAAAAGATCAGTTTTCATTCCAATTGCAAAGAAAGGCAATGCCAAAGAATGCTCAAACTACCGCACAATTGCACTCATCTCACACGCTAGCAAAGTAATGCTCAAATTCTCTAAGCCAGGCTTCAACAGTACATGAACCGTGAACTTCCAGATGTTCAAGCTAGTTTTAGAAAAGGCAGAGGAATCAGAGATCAAATTGCCAACATCTGCTGTATCATCAAAAAAGCAAGAGAGTTCCAGAAAGACATCGGCTTTTGTTTTATTGTGGAGAAGGAAATGGCAACCCATTCCAGTACTCTTGCCTGGAGAATCCCATGGACAGAAGAGCCTGGTAGGTTACAGTCCATGGGGTTTCAAAGAGTTGGAAACGACTGAGCGTCTTCACTTTCTGCTTTATTGACTATGCCAAAGCCTTTGACTGTATGGGTCACAACAAACTGGAAAATTCTTACAGAGATGGGAATACCAGACCACTTTACCTGCCTCCTGAGAAATCTGTATGCAGGTCAAGAAGCAACCGTTGGAACTGGACGTGGAACAGCAGACTGGTTCCAAACAGGGAAAGGAGTACCTCAAGGCTGTATATTGTCACCCTGCTTATATAACTTATATGCAGAATGCTGCTGCTGCTACTGCTGCTAAGTGGCTTCAGTTGTGTCCAACTCTGTGTGACCCCTAGACAGCAGCCCACCAGGCTTCCCTGTCCCTGGGATTCTCCAGGCAAGAACACTGGAGTGGGTTGCCATTTCCTTCTCCAATGCGTGAAAGTGAAAAGTGAAAGTGAAGTCGCTCAGTCGTGTCTAACTTATAGCGACCCCATGAATTATAGCCTACCAGGCTCCTCCATCCATGGGATTATCCAGGCAAGAGTACTGGAGTGGGCTGCCATTGCCTTCTCCTATATGCAGAATATATCATGCAAATGCTGGGCTGGATGAAGCACAGGCTGGAATGAAGATTGCCAGGAGAGATATCAATAACCTCAGATATGCAGATGACACCACCCTTATGGCTGAAAGTGAAGAATTAAAAAGCCTCTTGATGAAAGTGAAAGAGGAGAGTGAAAAGGTTGGTTTAAAACTCAACATTCAGAAACTTAAGATAATGGCATCTGGTCCCATCACTTCATGGCAAATAGATGGGGAAACAATGGAAACAATGACAGACTTTATTTTTTGGGCTCCAAAATCACTGCAGATGGTGTCTGTAACCATGAAATTAAAAGATGCTTGCTCCTTGGAAGAAAAGCTATGACCAACCTAGACACTATATAAAAAGCAGAAACATTACTTTGCCAACAAAGGTACATCTGGTCAAAGCTATGGTTTTTCCAGTAGTCGTATGCATGTGAGACTATATGGACTATACAGAAAGCTTAGAGCTGAAGAATTGATGCTTCTGAACTGTGGTGTTGGAGAAGACTCTTGAGAGTCCCTTGGACTGCAAGGAGATTCAACCAGTCCATCGTAAAGGAAATCAGTCCTGAATATTCATTGGAAGGACTGATGCTGAAGCTGAAACTCCCAATACTTGATGTGAAGTATTGATGTGAAGAACTGACTCATTTGAAAAGATCCTGATGCTGGGAAAGATTGAAGGTGGGAGGAGAAGGGGACGAGAGAGGATGAGATGGTTGGATAGCATAACCGACTTGATGGGCATGAGTTTGAGCAAGCTCTGGGAGTTGGTGATGGACAGGGAAGCCTGGCATGCTGCAGTCCATGGGGTCTCAAAGAGTGAGAGAACTGAACTGAACTGCTGAAGCAAAATGAATTTAATATGCAGTGTATGTTACAGTATATAGGTCAAATGAGAATGTGACAAACAAGAGGTTCATAATTCTATGACATGCAAAGGAATCCCAAAACATGCACACGTTTTCAAGGTGCAAAATGTCTATTAAACTAATTGCTCCTTTAAAAAAAGATACTTTGAGTGAATTATATCTCAATAAAGATGTCAAAAAAGGTAACCATTTTTAGTATGTGAAATTTACTTGAAAGAATTGGTCTTTAAGAGTATTTTAAGCCCCCAAATATCGATGCAGTAGAAAAACTAATATTTCAAAGGAAATTTCCTAAACTAGCTGATTTGAATCACATGAAACTGAATCTGGTTCAAAAAGCTATCGAATTGCTTGGAGACTCATTTTTAGTGTGTGATTAATAAAATGATTCCCACTTAGGATTTGCAAATATTAAATAATATGACTAAAATAATGAATTCCTTAATTTTTTCTGTAAACCAATTAGGGAAAAAGAGCTTTATTTGTTTGGGGAAAAAAGGGAGCAGAAGTTCTTGCTTAATATAACATCAATGATTTTCAAGGTCCAATTAAAATCCACTTTCTCTAGAAAATTGCCTCTCTGACCACTGTTGTCCTTACTAATAATAAAAATCCTAATTTCCATTTACTGAACACTTACTGTGTTCCTACGGATAGGTTAAGTGGTTCGCAAACCCAATAAAATGTAATTTTGTCTACACTATGAGGTAAGTGTTATTAACTCTGTTTAACAAATAAGGAGACTAAGACAGGTAAGTTAAGAAACTTGACCAGGTCACACGTTCAGGTCAGGTTCCAGGCTGGAACTGTCTGGTTATAAATCTTAATAACTACACCATACAAAATCCTTCCGTGTACCTTGTTCATTCTGTGAATGCTACAAGTGAGCAAAGAATGATAAATCAGTATAATCAGTCTTTTCTCAGTGTATTCCCAAACAAGAGGTGACAAGCTAAAACTCTACTCTGACAGGAGATCCAAACTAGTTCTCTTTAATAAGAATAACAGCATTCTGAGGTATAATTATACCAATTTGTATAATGAAAGGAATTACTTTTCTGAGAAGAATGATATGATATGATACATTTAATGTGTATCATATGATACATTTAAAGTGTATCACGCTGCTGCTGCTGCTAAGTTGCTTCAGTCGTGTCCAACTCTGTGCGACCTCATAGATGGCAGCCCACCAGGCTTCCCCGTCCCTGGGATTCTCCTGGCAAGAACACTGGAGTGGGTTGCCATTTCCTTCTCCAATGCATGAAAGTGAAAAGTGAAAGTGAAGTCACTCAGTCGTGTCCGACTCCTAGCGACCTCATGGACTGCAGCCTACCAGGCTCCTCTGTCCATGGGATTTTCCAGGCAAGAGTACTTTATGATACCCTTAATACTAAGAGCTGACTAGCATATTGAGAAAAGAGTTGAAGACTGAATAGCTCAAATCACTGAATAGCTGGAAATGCTCTTGATCCACTGTGATCACAGCTTCCATTGATTGCAGATTCTTATATCTCATTCCTTCACTTATTCAAGAGTTATCTATGAGCACCTACTATGTGCTAGGTGCTGTTTTAGGCATCGAACATATTATCAGGGAACATAAAAATCCCTGCCCTTAAGAAAGAAAAAACAGTAACAACAGCATCAACAAAGACAATCTCTGACCTCATGGAATTTCCATTTCAGTGGGGAGAGCCAGAAAGAAACATATGTCAGATGATGCTGGTGATATGAATAGGGTTAGAGGCAGAGGAATGAAGCCTGGTGTTTAAACAGGGGGTTAAGGAAAGCATCTCTGATATATTTGCATTTAAGTAGAGATTGAATGAAGTGAGACAGTTGGAAAGGAAACCATGTGAATTATCTGAGGGAAGAGAAAGCTAGGTGAAGAGCCAGCACGTGCAAAAAAAGCCCTGAGCTTGGTGTGCTCTAGCAGAGCAAAAAGGCCAGCAGGGCTGGAAGGGGAGGGAGAGTGGGTGATAGGTGAGGGCAGAGAGGAAGTCGGGGCTTGTGTCAGTGACAGACTTTGTGGCTTTTCTCTGAAGGAGGCAGACCAGTTAGGAGGCATGTGTAATTATCCAGGTGAGAAATGATGGGGTTGATAGCTGTGGAGAGGATGAGAAATGGCTGAACACTGACTATATTTTGAAAGTCGATTTGAAAGAATTTACTGACGGCCTGGAACATAAGATGTGAGAGGCTGGGGGTGAGGAATGAGAAATCTTTGTGTTAGAAGGCTAGATAAGTAACTTTGGAGAGAAAAACGTCCCCCTCAGGCCTCGTTCTTGTGTGAACAGATCATTTGACCTTGAAGGTTAAGTCAGCAGGAGTCACTAAAATCTGACTGCTAAGAATAGGGAGAGATGAGTGGTGACCCTTCTACCAAGCTGGTTCTTGTTTGGGAGGAGCTGCCAAGCTAAACAGTGGTTGTGGGAAAAGAACAAGTGCCCTTTCTAATGAACTATTTCTAGTTTGTCAAGGAAAGGAAGGGAATCTGAAGTTGCAAGAGCAGATTTTGATCAAATCTCAAGAAGTTGCTGGACTGTGAGCCTATTGTAGGATCCAAACTTAGGTTCTCCCTATTTTTTTCTTTCTATTTCTCTCTTTTTTCCCTTCATCCTCCACTCCCTCCTTGGCTCAACTTCTTTTTTTAAAATTTTTATTGGCCATATAGTTGATTTACAATGTTGTGTTAGTTTCAGGTGTACAATAAAGTGTATCCGTTATACAGGTACATGTATTCACTCTTCTTTATAGATTCTTTTCCCGTATAGAGTATTGAGTAGAGTTCCCTGTGCTATACAGTAGGTTCTTGTCAGTTACCTTTTTAATACATAGTCGTATGTATGTGTCAGTGCCAATCTCCCAACACCCTCCCCCCATCCATCCACTGTGTGTGTGGGTGTGTGAGAGTGAAAGTCGCTCAGTTGTGTCTGACTCTTTGCAGCCCCATGGACTCTACAGTCCATGGAATTCTCCAGGCCAGAATACTGGAGTGGGTAACCTTTCCCTTCTCCGGAGATCTTTCCCTGGATCCATCCCCTGAAAGGATCCATCCCCTATCCCGTGGTAACCTTAAGTTTGTTGTCTTCATCTGGGATTCTACTTCTGTTTTGTAAATACGTTCATATAAACCCTTTAAATTGAATTAGCTGCCTCCTAGATTTTGCATTTCTAACAAGTTCTTAGGTGATGCTTCAAAAGAACTGTTGCTTCTGGTACCAAAGGGCAGGGCGTGCAAAGCAAAGGGCCCTTGACCTCCACCTCCTGAGAGGTGAGGAGGAAGGTTCCAGCTTCAGAGGTGTCCGGTCACCAGGGAAACTGTCCTCTGACCCCAAGGTGAAAATAAGAAGCCAGCGAAGAGAAGAAAAGTCCTTCCAGACCCGACATCCCCTCGAGCTCACCCGTGGAGCGAGGGCGGGAAGACAGCTCCGGGCCGGCCCACAGATCCTCAGAGGGCGCGGACCCGGAGGAGGCGCCCCGGCAGGCCGCGCCTCTCGGAGGAAGTTTGCCCTTTAATTGCACAGCCCAGATCGCCGTCGCACCAACTTCCAGGAGCTGGCAGCGGGCGCCGACGGGAGTGTCCGTCTCTCCCGCCCGGGCAGCCGCGGCGCTCCGCATCCTCCGGCACCGTCACCATGGGCGGCTCGGCCTCCAGCCAGCTGGACGAGAGCAAGTGCACCTACATCCGAGGTACGCCCGCCGGGGGTTTCCCGGGAGCGCGACGGGTCCGCCCGGAGCCTGGGGCCAGGCTGGGCGCCCGGGCACAGGTCCGGGAGCGGGTAACCCGCGCGGTACCTGCCGCGCTCCCGCCCTCCACGGCCGGCTCAAGAGCTGCGGGCGCGGGGATGACCCGGGCGCACAGCCCCTCCCCAGCCAGGGGGGTCCCCCCGCCGGAGGCAGCTCGCCGGAGCGCTCTGGTCGGGGTGGGATGCGCGGGTCCAGGGCGCATAAGCTCGGGATGCTTCCGACGCGCCGCCGGACGGTTGGGAAACGCAGGTGCCGGCTGCGGAGAGGGGGACCACCCCCAGCCCCCCGCCCCCCCCCCCCACCCGTTTCCTCCGCTCTGTGGTTTTCCGTGTCTGTTCTGCACACCCCAACCCCCGTCCCCCGCGCAGCAACACCTCGCCCCCCTGTACCTGGCATGGCACACAGTTCTGAGCCCTTTCTGAACTTGCCGAAAAGAGAACTGGGGGATATCCCTCGCTTCTAGAGATTTCCCTGGGGATTCCCGGCCTCTTGCGCTGAATTCCCCTCCTGGTGATATTGGCCAGGTTTTGCAAAACGCAGCGTCGGCCACAGCTTCCCTTGAACTTCATAATGTCACTTGCGGGATGGTTTCATCAGAGGCAGCAAGGCCAGTGTCATTCCTCTCCCAGGTTCCCTTCCCGGAGGGGAGGCGAGGGGCCGGGGGGCAGGCAGGCAAAAGAGGAACACGCGTGTTGTGTAACAGTGGCTGAAGTTGTAGACGGAGAGAAACTCACTTGAGCGACTTTCAGGCAAACAGTGATACATTAGAGTGTGAGGCAGAAGAAAACAAAACCCAAACTGAGCTGAAACTGCAGGAAATCATGACTCTCTATCTCCTGGGTGAAATTGGCCTCTTTCTCTTCCCTACCCCACAAATCTTGCCAACAACCACTACCTAACAGTTGGTTAGCTCGTGAATTTGTGTTTTCTGGCTTTAGAAATACCTGCTAAACTAGTATTATACTCTAGGCTTTATCCTAATTCTGTTTAAAAAAAAATTAAGTTCTTTCTGATACCTCTTTCTGGCCCCTGAACCATTTCCTAAGAGGAAAGGATTTAGTTAGTGTGCTTATTCCGTATTTCCTTGCAGTTACCACAACGTTGAAAACCACTTAAAACGGATATCAAATCAGGGCACGTGAGAGCAACTTAATTGATTTTCCAGACTTCTGCTCTGCTGATCACCAACAGCCCATACTGTCAGGGAGCAAAATTTGGTCAAGTATTCCTTTGCTGTTTATTTAACATGTGGGAAAAGATGGATGATTTATTTATATTAGAAAACAAAGCTAAACTAAGTGTGCCTTAGTCTTACAAATTTGGCTACAGGCTTATTGTCGATATCAGTGTGTAGGGGACTGGAAGAACAATGTAATAGAACATTGTGAGAAGGGGCTTGCATTTAGTTATTAGCAAAATAGGTTTATGGCATTTATTTTATAAAACCGTATTTCATTGAAAAGCTTAGAAACACATAAAGTTGTAGCATGGCCATCTACAGTAATCGTTGGAAGTCCAGCCATATGAGGGGTTAACTTGCTTGAAGACTTCATGGTTACCACGGTTATTGCTGCTGATGTACTCATATGATAAGAAAATGTGTTACCTTTTTCATTCTGAAATCAAATTATTACACATACAAAAATATGAGATAGCTAGTGCACAGGAAGGGTTGGTAATAAATGTGTTCTGAATGCATTAAAACTATAACAGATTGTGTGACAGTCATTATATCCTCTAGTCTTGTTCTCTTATGTCTCCTCATTATTTGTTTGGGAGGGCACTTTCAAAATATGTAGGGGTGGAGGCAAGAGAAGAGTTAAAGTTAGAATACCTCCAGAGAAAATGAGAAGTCTCCTCATTTGAGAATACTGGTCTTGCCAAAAAGAGAAAACAGCACTGGAAAAATGCATGGTGTTGTGAATTGTTAGTGCATGACCAAAAGAAGGTCATGAGGCTGTGATTTCCTGACAGTTTTTAAGCCCCAGATCCCTGAAAAAAAACCATAACCCTGTCTTCACTGCTTTGCCCATCCTTCAGCCCATAAATATTCTCAGGCTTTTATTTAATCGTAAGCAGAACAATTGAAGATATGAAGGTAAAGTTTAAACACAATTTTATGACCTGTTTCTCATAAAGTAGCTGCCAGTGAAATAGTATGGATTTGAAAGCTCCTGTAGCTGAGACAATAACTTTTCTTCAAGCTTAATAAACTTTGCCAACATGGAGGACAACTAGTCAATACATTTGCAGTGAATTTTGTTAACTTAATCTTGTACGTGTTGAGAGCAGCTGTATTTTAGTAGGCTGATGATTCTGAATCAGCACTGGCTTTTCGGCCAATCATTTAACAGCTGCCATCTGGTTCGTGTGCCTCAAAACTTTGTGTTAATAGTGATCTCTGTCACACGGATATTTCAAAAGTAATTTCTTTCTTAGGATTTAGTCAATCTCTAGGTAGTGATGTCAGAAGTGTTAAAGGTATTACTTTGTCTCTAAAGATGTTAGTTTTGAAAATCACTGACTGGCTCATGTTTCTTAAGGACAGAATACATTTTGAGGATAGGGTCTAAAAGTCTTTGAGTAACGTCCCTTGATAAAATGATGCAATTCATAAATAATACTAAGATCAGTTTGTAATCACATGGGTGGTGTCATCTGTTAGCCTTCAGAAATGCTTTTTAGTAGTGACCTAAAAGGATTTTTCTTTAAGGAAAAAGAAAGCTCATAATGCAGGCATCAGTGGTCATTTTAGGGCACTTTTTTCTTTTTCTGACTTGTTTTCTTTTCCTTTCAAGCTTTTAGTATGCCTAGAAGTGAACTACAGCTCCAAAAACAGTGTTTTCCTGTTAAGGCAATAATTTTGTTTCCTTAAAAAAAGTGCCGTTGAATTGTTGATGAATCAAAAGAAAACAAACTTGAAAACTCTCCCACATATGTCCCGTGGAGGGCCAGAAAAGCACTGGAAATTCAGTGCTGTAGCTGAGAATTGACGGCTACGTGGGTTCTTGGTGGGGGTGGGAGAATACTGGAGGACACTTCCAGGCCTGGCAGCAGCAGTCAGGAAAACTGTGCTTTTCCTAGACTTACTATTGCATCGTCAGCCACACTGAACCTGTAAAGTGGCTTCTTCTGAAATGCTCATAAGGGATCTGATGCTTATAAAGTAAGAAGCGAGTTTCAACTTAAAAACAACATGTATTTCTCTCAGGGAAATTTTCTCCTATTTATACCATAAGGGCTAACTCAGCTGAAATGGGAAATTCATGCTGATTGTAGTGTCTGGAGTGAAAAGTCTGCCTAGACCAGGTGCATGGACACTAGGAAGTTTGTGGTCTACGCAACCTAGATGTGTAGTTATTAGTCTACACACTGCTTTTTCTTCACTTGTAATTTGTTGGTAGGAGATGGGTATGAGAACTGGTCTGATTTTAGAGACCAGTTTATCTCTAGTAATAGTACAGCTGACCCTTGAACAACATGAAGGTTAAGGGTGCAGACCCTCTGTGCTGTTGAAAATCTGCGTATAACTTATGCTGCTGCTGCTAAGTCGCTTAAGTCGTGTCTGACTCTGTGCGAACTGCAGCCTTCCAGGCTCCTCCATCCATGGGATTTTCCAGGCAAGAGTACTGGAGTGGGGTGCCATTGCCTTCTCCAGCGTATAACTTATAGTAGGTCCTTAATAACTGCGGTTCCTCACTGAGCATGGGTCCACATCCCTAGATTCAGTCAACTGTGGATTGTGTGGTGCTATAGTATTTACTATTGAAAAAGATAAGTGGACCCACAGAGTTCAAACCTGTGTTGTTCAAAGGTCAACTGTATGGAACTTTAGGATACAGAGTGTGGTAGACACTGTTAGATGCCACCCCAACATCCTTTCCCCATTCCTCTTTAATAACAGAGCCCCACTTTTGTTAGGGTACTGAACCTCTGTGCAGCCCTCTGTTTCAGAGAGGTTAGCCCCTCTTATGGCTTCTGAGAGGTGGGTGCTGATGGGTCCCTGCCTATCATGGTGGTGTCTTCTTGTCAGTGACTGCAGTTTACCCTTGAACAACGTGGGTTTGAACTCATGGGTAAGATATGTTTTCCATAGTAAATGCTACAGTACTACATGATTCACAGTTGGTTGAATCTGAACATGTGGAACCAGAGATATGGAGGAACTGCTGTTACCAAGGAATGCATATATGCAGGGCCAACTGTGTGGAGGGTGGGTACCACTCACACCCATCCCCCCGACCACCATGATGTTCAAGGGTCAGCTGTGTACAAAGCATGGGATTGTGATGAAATCTGGCCACTGAGATTTGAAGGGAACTTTGCCAGCTGCTTCTAAGAAAATTTTCTTCCCTTTTCAAAAGGGGACAGAGGGAAGAGATACATCCTTCCTCCTCTTCTTTTGGATTTTGTTGCATCTGAAATATGATGCCTAGAACTGCTGTTTTTGTCTTGAGGAGCAGGAAGGGAGCTAGCTTAAGACAGAGGCGACACATGGAGCTGTGCCAGGCCGAGGCAGCCTCAGAGAGGAGAAGTTGGAGCCCAACAAACCTCACTGACTGCCTGCCCTACTTTTGGGTACTTCTTGTTATGAGAGATACAGGTTGGGCTGGTAGAGACTGCTAGTTATCCCCTAATATAATACTCTCTTGCTTTTTAAAATGATGGAAGCTCCAAGTATCAGCTGGCCACATGAACTCCTAGAATAAAGACACCTAGTTGGAGTCTCCTTTGCAACTAGATAGGGTCGTGTAGCTGAGTTCTGGCTAATGGGATGTAGATAGAAGTGTTGTATGTCATCCCCAGAAAGTGATCTTAAAAGTAAAGGGTGTGCCTTTCTTTCTGTTGTCCTCCATACTGCTGGCTAGATTGTGAACACAACTGGAGAAGCCATCTTGGACTATGGGGTGTTCTTTAAGAAGGAATTCATGCAAAATGAAGTGGACAAAAGGAGCCCAGGTCCTGAGGATTTCATGTAGTAGAACTTCCATACCAGCCTTGGACTACTTACCTCTGGACTGTAATAAGGAAGAGAGAAACTTCTGTTTTACTTAAGCCAGTGTTCCCTGTGCCATTACTGTTACTCACAGTCAAACTCTAACTAATATAACTGTTTTCTGTTATGGCCCAAAGCATATTAGCCAGTACACTAAGTGTAGCGCTTTCCTAGATCCCCTGTAAGAAAAATTAATCCGAATAAAGTAGGAAGTGGGTAAGAATTATTGCATAAGTATTTGTCTCAGTCCTAATTTGTAGAAATGAATGAGTTCGCCTAAGAAGTGAGGAATTGCAGTGCCTCAGGTGGAAATAGCAGGGATGGGAGAAAAGAAGAAGACCCAGTATAAATAATGCAAAAATGTGTATTGATTATATACATCTAAATTATATCTTAATTTTAAAAATACCAGTCTACTAATGAGGTGACTGAACTGAATGAAGCTAGCAGGAGTTTTGCATTAGGAAAACTATTGCAGATTGGGAATTTCTGGTGGCAACTATTACTTTCTGCTACCTTTAGTCTTTGTGAATGGAAATCAAGACTTTAAGAATTTAATGTGAATTGAGTTTCCTAATCTAATAAATCTCATTAAAAATAAGGACACTTGGCTCAGACAAACCAACATTTTCTCCTGTACTTGTGGAAGAAAGAGTGGTCTTCCCTCTTGAGTCCCAGTTCATGCTTTGAGGAATTCATAGAGTCAGATGCTAAATCAAGATCTGGTCTTGATGAAACACATTTTTCTCCTGTGGACATTTGCTATGAGAGAACCACTTCCTCAAGAGTGCTTTAGTAATAGAAACTCCTAGAATGACGATAATGATTTTAAAATTTTATTTATTTATTTATTTTTTATAATAGTACCTCCTACGATGCCCATAGTGATTTTCATTTATTTATCTTCCTGTGAACTATTGAACTGATTGTGGTTGTACTCTGTTATTCTTTGGGGTTATTATCTGAACTGGATTCCCAGATAAGAAGTGCAATAGCAGGAGCGCGATTTGTGACAGTAGTTTCTAATTCAATCAAAGTAAATGGACTGTGAACGTTTTACAAAATATGTGCTGTATGACAGTGAATTTTGATCCCTTAACCAGAAATTTTATTTTATTTTCTTTTGTCAGTGAAGCTAGCTAACACCATTTTAAGAAAAAAGATACCTACAACAATTTGCCTTGTGAAATGGAAAATGAAGTCAGAGGTGAGGATAATAATGAAAAGGAAGACAAGAGAACAAAAGAGCACAATTCATCTGCTACAATCTGTTTTAAAGCTCTTTAGTAAAATGTGACACGAGGGCTAAAATTCTAACAGTTCCAAACTAAACACACACACACACACACACACACACACACACAATCCCAAATGTAATACACATTTTCTCCTTTGAAGCTGGAAAACTCATTTTAAAAAGAGACCAGCAAGTTGCTGCCAGTAAGAAAATGCAAGCCAGTTTATAAAAGTGCCTCTTTTTTTTGTACTATATGTTTTTTCTCACAGGAGTGAAGAAAAGATTTATATATGAAAGAAATTAATTCAGTTTTACAAATCGCAAGATCTAAGATCCAAAGAAGTTTATATTTCTCTGCTTGATGTGTTTGGATGTTGCTGTGGATAGATTAGAATAAATCAAAAGTTTTAAACTAGAAGCCTTGAGTGCTTTTAAAAAAGTCCATAGTCTAAAAATAAATAAATAAAAAGTCCACAGTCCAAAGGAATTTTGGAAGAGGAATAAAGGTCTCTATGCCAAACCATGGGGATTTTTTTTCTTTTTCTTAAAACCATTTTAATTTAAAAATAAAACATAGGCTCCAAAACCATGTAAACAAATGCATAGCTTAGAGCATCATTACAAGGTGAATATCCTGTAGCCATCACCCAGGTTAAGAAATGGAAAGAGCTTCAGTAGGCATCCCAGAAGCCTCCCCTCTGTAATCTCAAAAAAAAAAAACAAAAAAACAAAAAACTACTCCCAGAGATTGTTGTTCAGCCCTAAAGATACTGGTCTCGCCAACAGGGTCCTGAATTTTAAAACGCTAGGTCAGTATGTAAAATAGATAGCTAGTGGGAAGCTGGTGTATAACACAGGGAACCCAGCCTGGTGCTCTGTGACGACCTAGAGGGATAGGACGGGGTGGGGAGGAGGGAGGCTCAAGAGTGAGGGAATATATGTGTATAGTTATGACTGATTCATGTTGTTGTACAGCAGAAACCAACACAACGTGACTCTGTACAGCAATTATCTTCAAATTAAAAAGAAAAATGAAGTCATTCCCCATGGTCAGATTCTCCATCCTAATTACAGCTGCCTCATGGATTGACAGCTGACTGTTGACAGCACAGTTCCTTCAACAGAAGAAAAATCAAGATTGATTTTTGAGGAGGGTAGACAAAATTGTTTTATTATTATTATTTTTTATGTTACTCATCTGAGAGACAAATGAAAATAATAGATCTCGTGATTGAAAATACTATTTAAAAGTTTCCAAATTGTGGAACAGAGAATTATTCTCCTTTATGGTCTAAGGATATATTCTGCCCCTAGTGCCAAATAAAATTGAATACAACTAGCTAGTTTTTCTTTACTAAAAAAATAAAGTACTAGGTCAGAGTTTGCATGAAAGCAAAGACAAGAGCTTATTATGGCTTAGCCTTGGAACAGCACAGTATTACTCTGCCATATTCTATTGGTTAAAGCAAATCTCAGGGCCAGTTCAGATGTAAGAGGAAGGAACTCCACAAAGTCATGAATACCATGAGTTGTGATTCCTTAGGGGCTGCCAATATAACAAACGACCATACTAGGCATCCTAGATGGTATAGTAATGACTTCCTGACATTTCCTATGGTTTTATCACCCAACAATGTATTTTTAAACACTATAGTTTAGTCTTGCCCATTACAAAAATCTGTCTTTAATCTACAGGTTTCCCTTACGTCTCTAATCTTTACTTGCAAATAATGTATTGACAGATCTGGACTATTGGACATGTAGTTTTTCCACAGTCTGGAAATTGTTCATGGTGCCGTTCCACACATTTCTCCTATATTTTCTGCAAATTGACAGAGGGATATTGAGATGTGATCAGGTTGAGAATTAATACTTTTGTCAAGGCTATAGGTGGTGCTGTGTTCTTCATTTGGAGGCGCCTAACATTTGGTTGTCTCTTTTGGTGATGTTAGCAGACTCAGCTGGTAAAGAATCTGCCTGCAGTGCAGGAGACCCTGGTTCGATTCTTGGGTCAGGAAGATCTGCTGCAGAAGGGAAAGGCTACCCACTCCGGTGTTCTTGGACTTCCCTTCTGGTTCAGTGGGTAAAGAATCTACCCGCAATGCGGGAGACCTGTGTTTGATCCCTGTGTTGGGAAGATCCCCTGGAGAAGGGAAAGGCTACCCCCTGCAGTATTCTGGCCTGGAGAATTCCATGGACTGTATAGTCCATGGGGTTGAACACAACTAAGTCACTTTCATTTTCACTTGGCAGTTATTGATGCTCATTGCTGAGACCCATTGATATCTCTGGAATCGAAGAATGGTGATATTCTAATTATGTCATTTTGTTTTCATTTATTAGATTGACCAACTTTATGTAGTGCTACTTTCCTTATTTACTATTTGGTGACCTCAAATGATAGTTCACATAGGAAAGGCAGAATAAAGAACTTTACCATTTCATTTTATTTAACAATTTTCAAAATAATTTTAGGTTTCCTATCGTCCTCTGAAGATTATTAATTAATTTAAAAAATATTATTAACTCATGAGCTTGTTGTAATTCTTATGCTTACTAAAAATTCTTATCCTTATTGAAAATTCCCATCATGGACAATGAAAGCCTTTTCAAGTTGGCTCCTGAGTCCTTTTGAAATTACCCTCCTAGTGTTTGATAGCTTTCTTCTGGTAGGTCAAAATGTCCTTGGTTCATCATGTATATTTCCTATCCCATACTTGCAATAAGCAATGTCTAAAAGAATCCCTGATTTCTCTTAGTGGAAAGTGGTATTTAAGAAGACAGTTGGGCCTAGGGAGGCCAACTGGGTTAGCGGTTGTTTCTGGACCATTTTAATAGAACAATGAAAAAAACTTTGTATGTCCTACATTATATTTTTGTCTCCTTTTTCTTGGTTCTCAAAGTCACAATAGATAATGGAATTAAATACCTTCAAATTCTGCATTATCCCACTTAATACATGCAACTGTATGAGACAGTAATGTGACTATTACCACCATCAATTATTGCAGAAAACTGTTGAACAAATGTTTTAAGAATTCATAGGGAGGCACAAGAGGGAGGTGATAGATGTATAATTACGGCTGATTTGCATTGTTGTATGGCAGAAACCAACACAACATTGTAAAGCAATTTTTCTCCAATTAAAAAATAAATTGAAAAGAAGAATTAGTAAGTTTTATACATGCCATCACAATTCTCCAATTTTATTTTATGATTTTGCTGTGTCAGAACATATAACCATTACATTATATTCTTTTTTCTTATTTACTTCTTGTTTTCCAAGTAAATGTTACTTAATTCATCACTCCTTATGCTGATGTCTCTTTGGTATTTGAAGCTCATTATCTAGTAGATTTCTCAAGTAGAGCTCACTGGAATGTAAAGAAGCATGAAGATAGGAATAATTTAGTGGCTCTGTGATATCATCAAAAGTCAGCTTATTTTTGTCTTTCTGCTCTCTGTGGGTTAGCACTCCTACTGTTGAAAGATGACTAGAGTAGCGAGAGATACCACATTCTTAAGTAAAGCAATGTCCCAGAGGCAGAGAATAGGACTATCTATTCTTTTAGTCTCTTTATAAGAGCAAACTTTCTCCAGCTTCTCATAGCAGACTTCCCTTGACATGTGACCCACTGATCAGAATTGGGTCACACATTCTTTCCTAAGCCATCACTAGCAATAGTATGGAATTATCATGATTTTGTTAGACTGATCCAGAATCACCCCTGGCTTCGGCCAGGCCCTGTCTTCTCTGAAGCCTGTGGCTATTGCGACACCTGAACAAAATCAGGCTGACTTGTCAAGGAAGAAGCATGAATGGCTATTATGTGGTAAGTAAGCAACATTACAAGTTTTTATAAATGTTATGAATGGAATAGAAAGTGTAGTGAGATTGGAAAACTGATGGTAGGGCAAGGAGATGAGATACTCTGAAGATACAGTGCTCAGCAGGATAAGGAAGAATATTTCAAGCATAGAAAACAGTGTATAGAAAGGCAAGGAGAAAAAGAAACTTGAGCAAACTGAAGAAAGGGTGGCATGGGTGGAGTGTAGTGAGCAAGTGAGAGAGTGTTTGGTGGAGGGGATCCTCATTACCAACCAACATTTTAATAAAATGTGTTTGCTAGTTTTTTAATGCCTATCACTGACTTTCACCTTCATGAGAGCAGAGTCTTTGTTTTGAGAGATCAGTGTCTGATACGTGGTTTGTTACCAGTAAATATTTGCTTAATAAATGAATGAAAGGAGAAAAAAATTTAAACTATAGTGAATATCCTAAAAAATAAGAGAAGTATCGAGTTTGGAAAACAAGTTCAGGTTGCAAGACAATGCAAGAAATGATGATAGTAGAATAAGAAATATCTTTGGAAATTAAAAATCTAATGATCAAGAAATTTAGAAATCCAGTTGTTGCTTTGGAAAACAAAGTTGAGAAAGTCTTGTAAAAATAGAACAAAAAAATCAAAAGATAGGAAATAGAAGAGGCAATGTTAAAAAATATTTAAAAATTAAAGAATCAATTCAAAAATTTCAATGTCTGACTCTGAAGTTCTCGGAAATAGAGAACAAAGAAAATGAAGAGGAGAAAATTAGCGGAGAAGTAATATAAGACCATTTTCTAGAACAGATGATCACGTGTATCTGATTTTATAGAGTCAAACAGTTCCTGGAGGTCATCCAGAGCTAGAAATAGTTTACATCCCCATCATCCCAAATAGAAGGACATTAGAAAAACAACAACAGCAACAAAATATAAGAGAAAGATCTTGTAATACATAGAGCATTGTGTGGAGTCCTCAGTAGAGTGTGTGTGTGTGTGTGTGTGTGTGTGTGTTAGTCGTTTAGTCGTGTCCGACTTTCTGTGACCCCCATGAACTATAGCCCACCAGGATCCTCTGCCCATGGGAATTCTCCAGGCAAGAATACTGGAGTGGGTTGCCATTTCCTTCTCCAAGTTGTAAGTAGTAGTGAACAGAAATTAACTTTAAACTCTAATACTGGTCTGAACCTGCTCTAATAAAAAAAAAATGTGAAAGCAAACCTCAAAAGGATCAAACTGATCTTATGTAACTTAACTGCATGCCCGAACAAAGTCCAATATTCCTTATAGGAATACAGTAAAATATATATTCAACAATGTAAAATTCATAATACCCAGCATCTGATAAAAAATTACCAGGCAAATGAAAAAACAGGAAAAGATCATAACTCAAAGGGGAAAAAAATTATCAATAGAAACAGATTTAGGAATTACAGACATGATGAAATCAGCAGACAATGGTGTTAAGACAGTTTTTTATAAATATGTTCCATGTGCTAAAGTAGAGGAAAATATGAACACAATGAGGAGAGAAATGGAACACAGAAATAATTCTTGTCTCCAGGTCTCTAGGAAAGAGCAATATGAATACAGCGTTTTTGGGTCTGTTGGAACAGCTGTTGGAGAATGTAGTTGTACTACCTGCTACCAACATTCTCAGTAGGTTTGGGAGAGGAGTGGAGCAGATCTTCATGAAGAATTGCTGAGATGGGGCTGGTCTGGAGCCAGGACAGATGAGCAGGATTGACTGAGAAATGAAAGGAAACTGTGGATGTTCTTTCAAAAAGGCCGTAGTTAGTGGCTGTCTTGTGCCATTACCTTGGGGGCTCACACAGGACAACTGACAGTTTCTAGGATTAGCTTAAGAATTCAGAAGTTTTCCCAATTTGGATTGAAGATGCTTGTTTTTAAAATTATTTCCTATGCAGGTCATGCTGAGTGAGTTAGATAGGTATGTCTGAATGATTTGTCTGTGCTCAGTTGCTTCATTTGTGTCCGATTCTTTGCAACTCCACGACTGTAGCCTCTGTCCATGGGATTCTCCAGGCAAGAATGCTGGAGTGGGTTGCCATTGCCTCCTCCAGGGGATCTTCCCAACCCAGGGATCGAATCTGCATCTCCTGTGTCTCCTGCCTTGCAAGTGGATTCTTTTACTGCTGAGCCACCGGGGAAGCCTGAATAATGGTCTAAACAAAACAGACATAGTTAGAATAAAGGTAAATTTCACTCACAACGTTAATAATATTGTGCAATATCTGGAGTAAGTGATCACACTAGTCAATCCTAAAGGAAATTGGTCCTTAATATTCATTGGAAGGACTGATACTGAAGCTGAAGCTTCAGTACTTTGGCCACCTGATGAGAAGAACTGACTCTTGGAAAAGATCCTGATGGTGGGAAAGGTTGAAGGCAGGAGAAGGGGACAGAGGATGAGATGGTTGGATGACATCACCAACTTAATGGACATGAGTTTGAGCAAGTTTCGGGAGTTGGTGATGGACAGGGAAGCCTGATGTGCTACAGTCCATGGGGTCGCAAAGAGTGGGACACGATTGAGGGACTGAATTGAATATCTGGAGTATAAATATTTCCAACTGTTTCATTGTAAAGAGGGATTAAATTAGTCTTTAATTGAAATGTACTCGGTGGTAAAGAATCTGCCTGCCAATGTAGGAGATGCAGGTTTGATCCCTAGCTCAGGAAGATCCCTTGGAGAAGGACATGGCAACCCACTCCAGTAATTTTGCCTGGGAGATCCCATGGACAGAGGAGCCTGGCGGGCTACAGTCTATGGAGATGCAAAGAGCTGGACATGACTGAGTGACTAACCAACAACAACAATTTAGATTTAAAGCAGCTAAGAATTTTGGAGCATAAATAAGACCTGTGCATTCAATTGGGATATCAATTCTTAACTAAAAATGATAACTCCTGGCCTGAGGAGTGATAATAATGATAACAGCAACATTAAACACTAATGTGTATTGAGTGTCTGCTCTTTGACAGGCAAGTGAATTTCTCAGAGAATAAGCAGCAGAATATCAAATGTTCTTCTAGAAACTGCAGTCCTGGTCCACATAGCTTTTTCTTGTCCACATAGCTCCTTTCTGATGAAAAGGAGCATGAGCTTGAACAGTGAGTTATTCACTTTATTTATTTATGGTTTTATTTTTATTTAGTTGTTTATTTTTGATTGTGCTGGGTCTTCATTGCTGTGCAGACTTTTCTCTGGTTGTGGTGATAGGGGGCTACTCTCTGGTTATGGTGCAAGGGCTTCTCATTGTGGTGGCTTCTCCTGTTGCAGAGCTCAGGCTCTAGGACTCTTGGGCTTCAGCAGTTGTAGTACTTAGGCTCAGTAGTTAATGCCTCCCAGGCTCTAGAGCACAGGCTCAGTGATCGTGGCACACGGGCTTAGTTACTCTTCAGCAAGTGGGATCTTCCTGGACCAGGGATTGAACCCGTGTCTCCTTCACTGGCAGGTGGCTTCTACCACTGAGCCACCAAGGAAGCCCAACTTATTTATTTTAAAATAAGATCGAAACATTTACTAAACCCTTGATTCCATAGCTTAATTCTAAATGATTTGACTATATTTTGAAGTGAATATTTTCAGTAGGTGAGATTTTACGTAGCTTAATCCAGAAAGTAAAATCTGTCTGCATGTTAGCAGACATAATAGGGAATTTATAAATAAGCGAAAGCAGCATAGTAGGTCACTTTAACTTTAATAAAATGGTCCCTTTAAACAGCTTCTTCATTATAAAATAAAATATATTTGGAAAATAAGACACAAAAGACTCATAAAAGAAGATTTTAAATTAGAAAAACAAGCATGATAATCTCCTGAGGATTTGCGGAGTCTGAGGCTGGATTCTCTGTGCGTTTTGGGTCTGATAACTGGCTGAGCTCCGTTCCTCGGGTGTAAAATGGGGACAGCAGTAATGCTCAGTGAAATAAAAGGAGTTCAGACAAGAAGTTCATGTAATTCTGGGATTTCCCCGTCCAACTGTCAATTTGTTTTTACTATCAGAAACAGTATCAGGCTTTCCCAGAGTAAATAATTGGCTTCCAGACACTGCTGAATAATACCTATCTCACACATTTGTTCTGTAGACTAATTAATGTTTCAGAGTGTTTAAACACAATGCCTCTACAGAAGCAATGGCATTATAATTTGTTGGGACACTCTAGTATTGTAATTAGTACTAATTAGATTCTTTTCAACAGCTTGTGGAATGTACAAATTGCTGCACCTAAGGTATTCTGCTTTATTTATTCATTATGAAAAAGTCAGACACGATGGTTTAAATAGGAGCCTTCCAGCAATTATTCTCAAGATTCTGCATACATCCTTCCCCTCCAGCCAGGGGATGTCAATAGCAAGACACCTTTCTAGGAACTGTTAGGGGGAGAGCAGTTCCAACGACAGGCCAGGAGTCAGTTCACACTGGCTCAAGCCCGAGTCCGGGCAACCCTTCTAATTCAGAGTTCAGTGCCATTGTATTGGTAGTTGAAAATCAGCCATGGTAGGTCTTTTTTTTTGTTTTTTTTTGAGACTCAGTTTACCAGCACATCATTGCCAGTGCCTGTCTCTTCAGTGCATGGAATCTGGTTGCAGTTGTAACCAACTGGCATTGGCCTGAAGCCACATTTCAGTGTACACTACAGTGGCCTAATTGCTGAGTTCTCCTCACATATCAGTGACTTGACATGATAATGATTTATTTCTCACTCATTACACAATCCAATATGATTCAGTGTGGGATAGAGAAGGGTGTTAGGGTCATTCGAGGACCCAGACTCTCTCCCTTTAGTGTGTTGCCCATGGAGTCTTTTGGCAGTCTGTTGAAATCTGTGGACCTCCTTCTCATAGTAACATTTTTAAATTTAAAAAAAATACATAGGCTTACAAGAGAAACCAATTTTATTGAAACACAGATACCAAAATATATTAAAAACCTGTGACATAATAATATATGTGTCTCTTTATTAATGCATTCAATGATAAGGTCCCGTGGAGGGTCTGATAACCACTGTCACATTGATGAAGTGCTATTGTATGATGTGCAGTTAATGAAATGCGCCAGGAAGAATGTGTGATCTCTGGCGAGGGTGAGGTCACAAGCTCTGTTAAATTCTACTGTGGTTTGCCTACATTCATAATTGAAGGAAATGATGAATTCGTGTTGGAAGTTAATAAAAGTAAAGATGTTATTTCCCCCCATTCCACTTTTGGACTCCCTGAATTCTATCCGAAGATCCCATAAAGATCATAGACCCCAGATTAGGAACCCCTGATCTAGTGACTTCTCTATTCTTATGACCACAGAGACCTTAACTAAACACACTGCGTATGTCTGTATATAAGAGAAAAGAGACGGTGTTGAATTAGGGGCAAACATTTTATTGACTAGGCCTGGAGGTGGCATACATCATTTCTGTCCAACCCTTGAATTTCCACGTGACACAGCTTCCTTCTGTATCCTTCTATTTGTCAGTTACCATAAAAACTCCTATCACTTTGTTGATCATCCCTTCCCCAACATCTCCTCAATATGTTGACCCTAAGGTTTTAATGAATAGTGTTTCTACTTTAAATGTAATCTCACTTTGAAGGTAAGCTATATCTTTAGGTAAGAAAAATTCAAGCCCTCTAAACTTGATTATTGACTACTTGAAATACCTCTAATCCAAATAAAGATATGATGCAAGTATAAAATATGTATCAAGTTTTGAAGATTTAGTAGAAAAAGGAAAGAATGTAAAATATCTCATTAATATTATTTAATAGCAATTACACATTGAAGTGATATGATTTTGATCCTGTTGGATTAAATACATATGTAAATAAAACACATTCAGTTCAGTTCAGTCGCTCAGTCATGTCCGACTTTGCAACCCCATGAATTGCAGCACGCTAGGCCTCCCTGTCCATCACCAACTCCCGGAGTCCACTCAGACTCATGTCCATTGAGTCAGTGATGCCATCCAGCCATCTCATCCTCTGTCGTCCCCTTCTCCTCCTGCCCCCAATCCCTCCCAGCATCAGAGTCTTTTCCAATGAGTCAACTCTTCTCATGAGGTGGCCAAAGTACTGGAGTTTCAGCTTTAGCATCATTCCTTCTAAAAGAACACCCAGGACTGATCTCCACATTAAGTACAAATAAAACAAAATTAGTTCAATCTGTTTAAAAATTTTAATGTGCTTCCAGGAAACTTTAAATTACGTTTGAGGTTCATGTCTATGGCTCATATAGTTCTTTTAGGCACCTGCTCTTGAATAAAGACTGGTGGAAGATTCATAGAGCTGCAAGGGACCTTAGAGATAAACATATAATCCAGTCACCTCATTGTGATCTGAGAGACTGAGTTGCTCCTGTTTGTATAGCTAGCAATGACAGATATAGGACTGGAACTCAGGTCTCCACACTCCTGGTACAGAGCTATTTTCATCAAGTCCATGGTATTTCTATCAAACTTAACCAAACCCCAAATCTCTAAGCTTTAAATTTCAAGACCATACCAGAAAACACTCTAATTCAGAGTTATACATAAAATCATGAAAATGGTAAGTTTTCCCTTTGAATCTGATGTATTATTCAGCCTCAGGTTCAAAACTTAAGTACAACTTCCTCCTGCTACTGAAGAATCACAGACACAGGTGGGCAGACAGGATGGCTGGTGCGTGACTTCATCGTTCATGAACTCGGATAAAAGAGGCCGTGAGATCGTTCTTCCCCCTGTACTTCTCTCTCTTGAATGTTTAAGCTTATAAAGAAATGCTACACTCTTGTATCTTCTGGATTTTATCTTAAAGAAATGGAAACATGTGGAACCCTAATACTTAACATGATTACCCCTTTCTCCCAGCCAGGAGGAGCACAGTGGAGAACAATGAAAAGAACTAAATGGTGGGCTTCATTTTCTTTTCTCCCATTTTCTCTTCTTGGCTCCTGCTATGGACCCTAGAGCCAAATTTAAGAGGATGTCTGGAATCTTTACTGACTTTTTCATTCCAGAATATTCCTTCCCATGAATTTCTTTCCCTCCTCCAACTCACTCTCCCTCCTCCAACTCACTCTCCCTCTATCATGCACCAAGTTTCATAGGATCACATTTGGGCTATTGTGTATTTAAATAATATTTAAGATAAAAGGTTAGACAAAAAGCCCTTATCTTACATGATGTATTGCCAATACATCATTTTTCCCCTTTTAGGAATTTTAAATAATGTAAGTGCTTCTTTTTTTTAAAAAAAAAAAATTTGTTTATATTGGCTGCTCTGGGTCTTCATTGCTGCGTGAACTTTCTCTAGCTGTGGTGTCCAGGCTTTTCTTCATGGTGGCTTCTCTTGTGTAGCATGGGCTCTAGGTGCAAGGTTTCAGTACCTGTGGCTTACGGACTTAGTTGCTCTGTGGCGTGTGGGATCTTCCTGGACCAGGGATCAAACCCAAGTCCCTGCATTAGAAGGTGGATTCTTTACCATTGAACCACTGGGCAAGTCCTGTAAATGCTTCTTGAAGCATATAATTTGCTGTTGCAGTTGAAATAACATAGTTGCCTTACTCAACACTCTTTGGAAAGTGTTATATGTCACCTAGACTCTGGGATGTCCCATTTTCTCTGAAGTTACGTTTTTCTGCATTTTCAGTAGTCTCTAGAATTCTAAGTTCCAGAAGAGCCATAAAGAATGCCGCCTCTTGACCCATGACAACTCTGTGACCCATTTACCAGCACGTCTCCTGTTTTGGCATTTCTTCTCTTCAGTATTGTTCTTCGGCACTTCCATGAGAAACGCTTGAGGCATACCATAACTACTTTGCTTATTTCAGATCATTACAATTATTGACATCAATGGATGTCTGAAAAAGAGATCACAAACATTAGTGTCTCTTTATGGTTTTCATGAAAATATTTGATGCCTTGACATCTGTTGAGGACTAAACTCATCACTTCTTTAAGGATTTTTTTTTCAATTTTGCATTGTGAATTAAAAGGAGAAATATGTATATATATTGCAAATGAGTGTAAGATGTTTGAGTTGGTAACAAAACACTTCAGAATGATATTTATAATATGTATCTGTCCTATTTTCAGGAAAGTGGACAAAATGAATCTACAGAGCAGATAAATCCTTTTAAAACTTTCAACATATATGTTACCTCTGCAGCTTTCTTGATTCAACAGAACATTGGCTCTGTAGGTTGACTGCTCAAGTTCAGGTACTGACCCGTGACTTGCTAGCTGTGCAAGCTTTTAAAGTTCTCTAACATCGCAAGGAGTCAGACACAACCGAGCGTGCATGCACATAACCTCCGCTGACCCTCGTTTCTTCAGCTGTAAAATGGGGACCATAGTACTGCCTCAGATGGTGGTTGTAAGGATTTCCTGTACTAATCCTTGTGAAGTACTTAACCTTGCTAGGGACTTGGACTCTCAACTGTTAGCTGTTCATCCATGTACAATAGTTTTATTTATTCTAAAACCAAAGTAAAAGATTTTAGATAAATTGTATGTTATATAAAGTCCTTTCCCTTTTTAAAAAAAATTATAAATTTATTTATTTTAATTGGAGGCTAATTACTTTACAATATTGTAGTTGTTTTGCCATGCATTGACATGAATCCGCCACGGGCGTACATGTGTTCCCCATCCTGAACCCCCCTCCCACCCCTTTCTCTTAAAATTCTTAGTCAGTTGGTTTGAACCAGAACTGAACTGATATACATTTTCTACTGTTCATGGAGTTGAGATTACAGCATGTTCCAAACTTGGTAGAGAGCATGGACTTTAGGGATAAGTGCATGACGCTCAGCACAGAAAAACTCGCTTAAGCGAGCCCTGGTTCTAACACTTACCATCTGACTTTGGCCTTGTCTTTAGGCCTCAGTTTTCTTATTAGTGAAACAAGTCATTTAATTGATTGTCTCTCTATAGAACCTTACTTAGGATGAACTTATAAAATGTCATGGGACAGATCTATTTTTTATGGTGAGGCATTCATTACGTATCTTTCCTTTTAGTCATCAAATAAAATGTACCCTGCTTCATGAGTTTAGATGAATGAAACAAACTAAACTGCTCTTGAGGGGCTGTATTTATTTAATTAAACTTAGAAGAATATTTTTATTAACTTTGACTTTTTAATATATTGTTTTCTCTGTATACTTTTCCTGAGTACTTACATAAAGTGAAATGAACAGACTTTAAGGGTGTAGTTTGATGAGTTTTTGCTTAGACATCTTTGAAAACATAACTCATCAAAATGGGCATTTCCAGCATCTCAGAGAGAACACCCTGTTATATACAATGCCTTTATATCTCTAAGGTTGTTACTGTTTTGAGAATAATAAGCTCAGAATCATGTTGGCTAGTTTCTCTGATTCATGTAATCAACAGTGGAGTCTTACAGACTCTTCTCAGATAAGGCCTCTTCCAAATATCTCTTCTTTTCCATTCTCCCTGCCATCTTCCCAATTAGAGCCTTATTGGCTCATACCTAGAGCATTTTCACAGACTTTCTTCCTCCTTGAGGGACTTTATCATGGAAGTATTGGTGGAAAAATAAACCGAATAAATAGTAAGATGGCATGTGGTAATGAGTATTTTGAAGAAACAGAGAGCAGAAAAGAGGAGATTGTGATGAGGGCTGCTACTTCAGATAAGGGGTCAGGGAAGCCCTCTATGACATTTGCATGAAATGCTATAGATTGGGATACAGGAAGGTCTAGGGGCGGGTACATCCTGGGCAGGGGAAGAGCAAGTTTGATAACTCTGAATTTGGAAAGGAGCTTATCCTTTCTTAGGAACAGTAGGAAAGCCAGTGTGGTTAGAGAGGAAAGAGCAATGGAAGGTGGGGGCAGAGAGGTGGGGAGGGCCATATCACAGAGGGACTTAGAGGCTCTGCTAAGGATTTGAGCTTTTACTTTGAAAGAAAAGAGAAACCATGGGGAGTTTTGAGCAGAAGATTGAAATAACCTGATTTCTCTGACTGCTTTGTAGAGAACAGATTGTAAGAGGGAAGTGGGAGAAAGCTGGAGGTTACTTAGGAGGCTAGATCTGTGATCCAGGTCAGGGAAGCCTTGGACTAGAGGGTAGCTGGAAGTTGTGAGAAGTGGTTGGATTATAAATACATATTGAAGATAGAGCTGCCAGGATTTGCTGATCAGGTCTATGGAATCAGAGGGAAGAAAAGTGGCTTCAAGGACATCTCCAAGTATTCTGACCCGAGCAACATAGAGAATGGAGTTGCAACTTACTGAAACAGAGAAGTTTGGGGAAAACACATGTTGAGAGTGAAGGGTTAATTTTTAGACGTGATAAGTTTGAGATCCAAGTGGAGATATCAGACAGTTGACTTCTCCTCTAATAATAACTACTGTTTATTTTAAAATTTTTATTGGAGTATAGTGGATTTATAGTGTGTGTCAGTTTTAGGTGAGGGAATCAGTTATGTACATATATATATATATGTGAAAGTGAAAGTCACTCAGTTGTGTCCAACTCTTTGTGATCCAATGGACTATACAGTTCATGGAATTCTCCAGGCCAGAATACTGGAGTGGGTATCCTTTCCCTTCTCCAGGGGATCTTCCCAACCCATGGATCGAACCCAGGTCTCCCGCATTGCAGGCAGATTCTTTACCAGCTGAGCCACCAGGGAAGCCCAAGAATACTTGAGTGGGTAGCCTGTCCCTTCTCCAGTGGATCTTCCCGATCCAGGATTAGAACCAGGGTCTCCTGCATTGCAGGCGGATTCTTTACCAACTGAGCTATCAGGGAAGCCCATATATATATCTCCACTCTTTTTAAGATTCTTTTCCTATATAGGTCACTACAGAATATTGACTAGTGTTGCCTGTGCTATAGAGTTGGTCCATATTAGGTATCCATTTTATATATAATAATGTGTATATGTTAATCCCAATCTCCTAATTTATTCCTCCCTGTCCCTTATCCCCATGGTAACCATAAATTTGTTTTCTACATCTGTGACTCTATTTCTGTTTTGTAAACCTTTAATTACCTGACAGCCTCTGTGTTAAGAACCTTCACAAGTCATCTCATTTAAATCCTCACAATGACTTTCTGAGATAGGTACTATTATCATGCTTACTTTGCAGATGGTAAGACTGAGATTCAGGGAGATTATGACTGTGGTTATGGCCACGTGTATATTAAGTAGTGGATGATATTCCCTCCGAAATCAAGGCCCTGCTCTTAACACCGTCACTGTATTGCCACGTGAGGAAGAGGCTGGGTTTCATAGTAACCTAGCTGAGTTCCATCAGTTGCCTCATCTTTTTGTCTTAATTCTCATGGATACCTTGAAGGTTGTTGAACTCTGGTCAGAAATATTGTTGATTATTTAGGAGCAGAAAGATGCTGATGATATGTATTTGCAACGTATTTTACCTCTGAGGATTACAAATAATTTTTAGTGCCGAATACTTTTCAGGAGAGCAGTAAGAACTGTCGTCTAATGTAATTATTGTTTTCAAAGGAAATAAGCTTGGATGCTGATCTGTGTCCATTATTGTCCTCTTTTACAGCTGAACTCGGAATTTGACCATGAATTTTCCTTTCTGGCATATCCTAATCTGAAACCAGCTTCTTATTTGTGATGCTATGGAGCAAGTGAAGTTTTTCTGTCTATATATCATGATAGCCTTTAGATGAACAAGCATACGAATAATCATGATGTTCTCATTTGCATAAGCATCTCCCTGACAGGTCATCAGATATCTTTATTGTTCTCGGGTACATTTCATGGACTGCTGAAGGCATGCATAATCATCTCTAGTAATTCATCTTCTTACCTAGTTTAACGGCCCCTAGTATATATGGGGAGAATGATGGAGTGAAAAGTCTGTGTCCACGGCCTGCCTTCTTAAGGATGTGGAGTAAATTGTAGTGGGGGATAAATTACATTAGCTCTTTCTCATTATTCAGTTATCTTTTGCAAATTTCATCTTATTAAGCTAAACAATGCTAGATGACCTAAAAAAAAATTTGTGTACTTTTTCACCAACAGGCTCAGATTCCTTGTTTAGCATCAAGCTAACTGATGGTCAATCATGAGACCATCAACTTTAAATCAGGGAAGACTCCTCTGCACTCCTGATAGATCTAATACACTCCCTTGGGTTGGGGGTGAGGTCCCTTACTTTATAACCATTGATTTAAAATAACTATCTGGGAAATCAAGCAGGTGGAAAAATGATTGCCTTCAATGAGTTGTTTTAAATAATCACTCCATTGAATTATCTCTTATTGCTTCTTTTTTGGCCTCCACTCTGTTATGATGATAGAAGTAGAGATGGCGATGGTTGCTGTCTATTGGTTGCAAGAGCCTTACGTATGGACTGGTCTGTGGCAGAGCAGGGATCCAAGCTCAGTTACACATAATTTTCTATAAATATGATCATCCCCAATTTCCAGATTAGGAACTGAAGCTGAAATTCTGACTTGTGATTTTATACTTGAATATGTACAATTCATGCTCCTTAGAATTATCCTAGTTCATTTTTTAAAAATTTATCTTTATTGGTGTAGAGTTGCTTTACAGTGTCATGTTAGTTTCTACTGCACAGCAAATGAATCAGCTGTATGTATGCATATATCCCCTCTTTTTTGGATTTCCTTTGCATTTAGGTCACCACAGAGCACTAAGTAGGGTTCTTGGAGCTATACAGTAGATTCTCACTAGTTATTTTTTCATAGTATCAATAGTGTAATGTATGGCCATCCCAGCCTCCCAATTCATCCCTCTGGTTCAGTTTTGATAGTTACTCTGAAGGACAGCATTATCATGAGACTGAGAACTGCTTTGTTTTGAGAGGAAGTACAGTGTGCCATCTCTCTAGATTGTATTTTGTATGCAAATCTGTATACTGCTAGTCCATATTATGTCACAAACAATTCTCTTATCACCAAATGTTCTTCTAAATGTTCTTCTAAAGCATGTTTTGTTGGCTGTGGATGATACCAGCTTATGTAAATTACAGCCTATAATTTATTTAACCATTCTCTTATTGAATGTTCAAATTTTTATTATTCTTGTTTTTTATCATTTTCAAATTTTTATTATTAAAAATAATTTTAGTGAGCATCCTAACACATGAATATTTATGTGCCTCTCTGATTATTCTCTTAGCAGTACTTCTTGGGTGTCAAAGAGGGTGAACAATTAAAAAATTATAGTATTAAAACAAAAGGCATTATAGATACACAGTGTAACACTCATGTTGAATTTCTGAATTCTCTGTAATGCAGTAAGTAATCTGAGCTCTTGGGAGCAGAAATTTTACCTTATGCATTTTCTTATTCTCTTTGTAGTCCATGATCATTTTACTGAATGAAATGAATAAATGCATAAATATTTGCTTTGTGCTAGAGTCAACTGAATCTTCAGATCTCTTTCAGATAGAAATGTATCTGAATTAGTCCTTTCTAAGCACCATGTATGGGCTTCCCTGATGGCTCAGCTGGTAAAGAATCCACCTGCAATGCAGGAGACCTGGGTTCAATCCGTTGGTTGGAAAGATCCCTTGGAGAAGGGAAAAGTTACCCACTCCAGTATTCTGGCCTGGAGAATTCCATGGGGTCGCAAAGAGGTGGACACGACTGAGAGACTTTCACTTCACTTCAAGCACCATATATACCCAAGAATCTCTTGAAAAAAAATTCCATAGGCATATTTAATAGTGATTATTATATTTGCCAATTCTTAGTTCTAAAGATATGTTCTTACTGCTACATATTCTTGAACATCTTGATTGTGGTTATCCAGGGGTAGATTGAATAATCAAATAATCTGAGAGCTCTTTTTCCATCCCCATTACTTTTCTACTTCACCATTATTTGAGGGTATCATTGTAAATGTACCATAATTTAAGCAGATTTTTGTAAAGGAATGAACATCACCTGCTTACCCCTTTGAAAGGGAATTAAAGGTCATCTTATGTTTGAATGCCCTTATAAGACCGTAAGCAACTTTCAGTACCTCCAGTAACAGAAACCTCATTATCTCCTAAGGCCAGTCTATCCATATTTGGATTATGATTTTGTTAGTGAATTCTGCCAGGACTGGATTATTCTGTTTCCACACCTGCCTCTCAGCTGACCCTGAGCTCCTGCACCAGGCCTCTGAAACATCCTTTGCCCAGCACCAGCCAATTCTCCCTGGCCTTTGGTCCTTGGTTGACACTCAGGCTCCTGTGTGTATAAGGGATCTATTCTACAGCACAGAGAAATACATTCATTATTTGGTAATAACTTTAATAATTTTATTTTTTTATTTTTGCTATGCTGAGTCTTTGTTGCTGTGTGGGCTTTCTCTAGTTGCAGCGAGTGGGGCCGACTCTTTGTTTCTGTGCATGGGTTTTTCATTGCAGTGGCTTCTCTTGTTGGGGAGCTTAGACAGGCTCTAGGGCATGTGGCTTCAGTAGTCACGGCTCCTGGGCTCTAGAGCACAGGCTTAGTAACTGTGGCGCGTGGGCTTAGTTGATCTGAGACATGTGGGATCTTCCTGGACCAGGGTTCAAACCCATGTCTCCTGCATCAGCAGGCAAATTCTTTACCTCTGAGCCACCAGGGAAGCCCTATTTTGTAATAATTTTAAATGGAGTATAATCCTTAAAAATATTGAATCATTATGTTGTACACCTGAAACTAATATAATATTATAAATCAACCATTTTCAATAAGAAAAAAAGTGCTCTCAGTCTATAAGAATCTGGGATTCAAACCCATATCTGTCTGGTCAAAGCCAGACCTCTTTTATTTTGGTATATATATATAAAACACAATATTTATCATTTTAGTCATTTGTTAGTATACAGTTGAGTGGCATTATATACAGTCACAATGTTGTGTAACTATCATCCCTATCTATAGTATATGCCCCACACTACATCTCCAATGTAAACTCTGTGCCCATTAAATAATAACCTTTATTCTAATTTCTGTCTATGAATTTGCCTATTCTAGGCACCTCCCTGAAGTGGAATCATGCAGTATTTGTCCTTCTGTATCTAAAGCCAGACCTCTTTTTACTACAGCACTTAACTTCACAGCATCATTGACCATTACTAATGCATTTTGTCTGTATAAATTTTCTTAAACTCATTTAATTCCAAGAGCTGCCACATTTTTACCAAGATCTCAAAAGTTTTGACTGCGTGTCAGTTACTCCAATAGAAAGCAGGGCAGGAGAAACAATGCATTTCTTTGTCTTGGACTCTAAACTCATCTTCAGGCAATTTCTCCTTCCTGTTTTACCAGATGCCTTTTTATGAAAATATAAAGAATGGAGAGAATGTGCCCCCCTCCTCCATAGTAGTCATTCTAGTTTTGATCCTGCTTTTTAAAAAAAGTGCCTCTATTATTTCCCCAATAAATTTGATAGTTGCTTCTATTTTGAAACAGATGCTATTTATTTATTGCTGTCGGTGTTCAGTTGCTAAGTCACGTCCGATTCTTTGTGACCCTATGGATGCAAAGGCTCCTGTAGCACTCCAGGGTCCTTTGTCCTCCACTATCTCCTGGAGTTTCGTCAAATTTGACATTTATTTATTGCTAACATTATTTTTCATACAAAGTTAAAAGCACATTGTATTTCCTTCCTGACCATTTTCCCAGTCCCCATCTCTTAGAGAGAGAAAAACTTCATCTAAATTATTTCATTTGATAACTTTATTGCTACTTCTGTCTTGGGTATTCCTTTGGAAAAGTATATGGATTCATTACATATTCTAATGTATTGTCTATATATTATAAGATAAAGTCAAGCATGTATCTGCTGATACTTTTTAAGTTGACCTGTCTTTATACTTAGAAATGTCTCTTAATAGTAGGCTTTCCTGGTGGCTCAGATGGTAAAGACTCTCCTGTAATGCAGGATCCCTGTGTTGGGAAGATCCCCTAGAGAAGGAAATGCAACCCACTCCAGTAATCTTGGCTGGAGAATTCCATGGACAGAGGAGCCTGGCAGGCTACAGTCCCTGGGGTTGCAAAGAGTCAGGCATGACTGAGCAACTATCACGCATTTACTTTTTAATTGTGAAATTTCAAACCATTCCATTAATATTGACTCTTATCTTTCCTGGTTTGAAAAATTAAGCTCAAAGTCCTGTAGACTGCAAAATCTGTGTTCATTCTTCCTCTTTTCTTTGTTTGAGAATCAGATCTACATTTATTCATTCAACTCTTTCAGCATCTCTATTGGTCAGCCGCAGTTTAGCGGTCTTAATTGTGAATATTCTCAATTCACTGGGTTGTAGCTATTTTACAATATTCCACTTATCATTTGAAATATCTTTACCAATCTTGGACTTTCTTTTTCTCTTACCATATTTAGTCTACTATTTTAAGTCCAGAAATCATTCTTCTTGGAAGAGAAGACTAGGACAAAAATAATAGTGGAGCAGTTGTTTCTCTTTATTCTTTCAGCAACAACATGTCCTTGGTGCCGAACATCTGGCTTATCTCTTCCTGATATTCCTCATTTCTAACATAACTAAAAGAACCCTTTTTGTTGTTCTTATAAATTATAGGTCTCAATCTGTCTGTTTTATCCTAACCTGTTGAAATCAGAGGTTGTGATAGAACTTTGTAGGAACTCCTATCATTTCTCCCTTGGAATCACAATCTGTGATTGTATAGACAGAATTACAGACCATGTAGACTGGAAAGTGCTACTCAACCCTCTTTCAGAGTCTCTTGCCCCCAATGTCTTGGCTCTAATTTCTTTTGAGTCTTTTGAAGTCTGTCTTTCTGAAGGCTAGTTTTAATCATCATATTTTCAACCACCCACTACCTGGCTATCAAAAGGGCCAGGACAGGAGCTTTTATCTGTTGCTGTTGGAATGGAGTTGGACTATTAATCAAAAAGACAGTTAAAATAGAAAATCATAAAAAGATACATGTAATTTGTATATTGTATTTTAACTTAAAATATATTAATAAAACAAATATATTCAGTCACCAATCTTTGATGTAGGGCAAAGGTTTTTTTTGTACCATCTATAATTCTGTGTCATTTACAATTTTTGTAATTTTCAGTTTTGATTTTTTTTTGAGTTGGGCAAAGTGCAGATGGTGATTGCAGCCATGAAATTTAAAGATGCTTACTCCTTGGAAGGAAAGTTATGACCAACCTAGACAGCATATTAAAAAGCAGAGACATTACTTTACCAACAAAGGTCTGTCTAGTCAAGACTATGGTTTTTCCAGTAGTCATGTATGGATGTGAGAGTTGGACTATAAAGAAAGCTGAGCGCTGAAGAATTGACGCTTTTGAACTGTGGTGTTGGAGAAGACTCTTGAGAGTCTCTTGGGCTGCAAGGAGATCCAACCAGTCCATCCTAAAGGAGATCAGTCCTAGGTGTTCATTGGAAGGACTGATGTTGAAGCTGAAACTCCAGTACTTTGGCCACCTCATGCGAAGAGCTGACTCATTGGAAAAGACCCTGATGCTGGAAAGATTGAGGGCAGGAGGAGAAGGGGAAGACAGAGGATAAGGTGGTTGGATGGCATCACTGACTCAATGGGCATGGGTTTGGGTGGACTCCGGAAATTGATGATGGACAGGGAGGACTGGCATGCTGTGGTTCATGGGGTCACAAAGATTCGGACACAACTGAGTGACTGAACTGAACTGAACTCAAAGTCTTGTAAAGAAATCTGATCACAAAATCTATCTAAGTCCATTTTTTTTGTGTGGTTTTTAAGTTTTCAAACAATGTTTACTGTTGAATTGCTTTAACTTAACAACAATTCTCTTTAGAACTCTACCAAAATTTACCAGAACATTTAACTTTGTTAACAATTCTTTCTTTTTTTGCTAATATGTAGTCATTTTGTATAATATTTATTTGTCCACGATATCCAGTACAATTGGAACGAATAAGTTTGGAAGGAAATACAACAGATGTTTGATAAGTACATGGCTTGGCAGGTGAGTGGAGGTAGTAGAAGGCAGTCTTATCAAACCTGAGCCTTGAGACTCTTTGTATCAGCAAGTGTGTTTTACAAAGATAGTGAAAAATCTTGGGTAAGTAAAGGACAGTTAAGAGGGCTTTATCATGTGCTACAGTGGCATCATAGCTTTCACCCAAGGCTCGTTATTTCACTTCACTAGCTGACATCTTGGTTGTTTAGAATTAGATTCAAGTAGCTTCCCGGGTTGCTCAGTGGTAAAGAATCTGCCTGCAGTGCAGGAGCCGCAGGAGATGTGGGTTCGATTCCTGGGTCAGGAAGATCCCCTGGAGAAGGCCATGACAATCCACTTCAGTATTCTTGCCTGGAAAATCCCATGGACAGAAGAGCAGGGTGGGCTACAGTCCATGGGGTCACAAAGAGTCGGACACAACTGAAGGGACTAAGCACACATAGCAATGTCCTGGTTACTGCTTCTCTTTATAGAAAAATTAAGTTACTATCCGGTACAGGCAGCAACTTGTCAGACATTCTGTTTTCAGTTTAGAGTCGTCAGTCAAATATTTGGAAAGTTGAAGTTTCCCATCACAACTGTTTTGTGCCTCTCTGCCAGCATTGTAAACTAAATTAGAAACATATCATCCATTTCTTCCATTTGGCCAGATAATCTGTTAATATGAATTTCATCAGCAAGATGATATCTTTTCCTCTCATTTAACCCTCACTCAAATGCTTCTTCATTACCCTTACCACCTAGGTTGATGAATTTTCACACAGATAAGTGATATTTCTTTGGCACCCTTCCTTACAAATATTTCCTTGAAATACTACCAACTCCCAGTAATTATTACGAGGTAGTATTTACCATCTTATTTTCCAATTGTCAAGCTCTGTACTGGTCCTTTAAAACTACAAGACCCTTGACTGTTACTTTGGAAGTTTTCCCCAATTATTTTCCTATAGGAGTCTCGTGGCTCCTCCTGAACTATTCTACATTTTCCCATGACATGACTACAGACCTTTCTGGTTACTGGTTTTATGATTTTTGCATGAATATTGCTTTCTTCTTTCTTTCATATTCAATTTAAAGGCCACCTAATAGTCTCCAAGACTTTCTTCCTTGTCCTCATGAAGTGTACTCCAACCCTACCCAAAGATCATCATGGTACTACATGAAGTCATCAAACAGAAAATGACATATTGTTTGCCAATAATCTCTTCCTAGTAAGTTCACTTCCTCAATGTTCCCACTTTTCCAAAGTCCTAATCATTGAGAGGAAGGGGTGTGAGAATCCCACCTGTGTTCCTGCATCTTTTAGTCTGCAGATTGGGACTTCTTAGATGCTAATGATGCTCCTTCTGCCTTCTAGCTTTCATTCCCATAAAGATCCAAGGACTGAATCCCTGATTATGGGGTTTAGCATGTTTCAGTAGACTATTATATTTTCAGAACTAGTCACCAGAAAGATGGACAGCAAGCAAGACTGCCAATGTTTATCTGCACAGAGCCCTTGATACCCCTGACAAGGAGTGGTGACCATCACTCACTCTTTTCCTCCCAGGTTTCTTTACTCTAGTGCTGCTTGGGTATCTTCTAGATGTGACTCCTTGATTCGCCATGTACACAAAGAAAAATGTAAGCAGTGTCTGTAGAGGTAATTATACAGAGGTTGCTGTTCAAGGTGGCAGGCATAAATGGAGTATATGATTTTCCCGTATTTCTTTTTGGAATTTCATCCTACCCTCTCTACCTCTCTTTTTTCATGATAAATTTCAAATCTTGAGCTTTCTTTTTTCCATTTGGGGTATAGTCTTCCACAATGAACTATACTCTTTTATCACCCACGCTGCTTAATATAGTGTGCTAGGTGATTCAGCATTTAATCAAGATTTTTGAAGTTAATTAATTCATAAAGATCCCATTAATTATATGAGCCAAGATTTTGGAGTCCACATTTGAACAGTAATTTGCAGTTGCGAGGTTATTTGTTTTGACTTGCTGTGTTGTATTTCCTTAGCAGGTTGCAGATATTCAAGTCTTAAGATATATGGTCCACTCTAAACAGTGTGGATCATTTTTTTTTTTCTGTGTAATTCACCATTAACATTTGCTAGCTTCATTAATAAACTTCAACTACAACCTCTTTGTTTTTATTAAGAAAATAGAAATTTCTCTCTAAGAAATGGTGTTGATGCATCTGGTATATTAAAGTTGCAATGATTGGGTGCCTGTATTAATTCCCTCACCATTTAAAAATTGAATTTCAGTTCAGTTCAGTTCAGTCGTTCAGTCATGTCCGACTCTTTGTGACCCCATGGACTGCAGCACGCTAGGCTTCCCTGTCCATCAGCAACTCCCAGAGCTTGCTCAAACTCATGTGCATCGAGTTGGAGATGCCATGAACCATCTCGTCCCCTTCTCCTCCCTTAAATTTAAATTTGAGGACTTAAAATTGAATTTAAGTCTGAACTAAAATATTAATAAAATTTAGATGTAATCTCTTTTCCTTTACTCTTTCAGGACAGGACCATTATTTTTGCATTTGCTGGCCAACGCAGGCTTCCCATAAAACTCATTCTGATCTAATTTTGTAACTGAGAATATTCATCTTGCTAGCTTCAGAAGGATTCTTCTCAGACATCTAAATCAAAATGCCTTGACTTGAAGCCAGGGAATTTAGAGATTCAGGATTTCATGTCCATATACCTTTATTTTGGTATCCAAAACTTACAGCATTCTGTCAAAGGGGCCTATGACCCCCAAAGTGTAACCATTTTTCTAGAAGTATTAGATGACTACGGAAAGTATCACTTTCTCTCTGAAAGAAGCAAAACAGCTCACATTCTCATTGATGTTCTTATCTTCATATGTTTCTTTTTCCTCTTCTGGGTTAAGGATTTTTCTAAAACATCATTGATTTTCAAGACCCATGGAGGTGCCTTTTTCATGTTTGATGTGACAAATCACAAGGCCTGGTTGTTGTGTTAGTGTACCGAGTTGCAATGTCGGAGTGTGAGAGTTGGCTCCCACCAGTCATTGCCTTTGTGCTACATGTGGACAGCTAGTCAGCCATGTCAGTGGACAGCATCCAGGAGAAACATGATTCCTTTTAAAATGGCATTTTTAAACATACTTTTACTCCACATATGCATGAGATTAAAGCTTTCCCAAGAGGGGAGGGAGGCCCAAGGCGGGGTGGATATATGTATAATTATGGTTGATTCTCGTTGTTGTATGGCAGAAAGTAACACAACATTGTAAAGTGATTATCCTCCAGTTAAAAGAAAAAAACCTTACCCATAATTTGTAATGATTTTAAGGCTTCTGTCTCTTTCATTTGTCTTTTTCCTGCTGTGCTACAGATTTTCTCTAAAGCTAAGTGTTGTATTTTATAACCTGCAAAATACATCTCCTTTTTAAAGCTGAATACAGCCACGTGGACTTTAAAGAGGATAACTTCCATGCACACAGGAAGTGGAAAGAGACAGTGATTACTGTGTTCTATTTCTGATAGTTTATTATTTCATTTCTTGGCCTACACAGCTTTCATGATGGACTCCATCAGCTCCCTGAGAAATTATTCTACAGATCAATAATTTTTGTGTATTTGAATCAGTGACAACTCAGGGACCTCAGGGAACTTGAAATTGTACTACTCAATTTGTTTTTGTGAACTTCAGGCTCTGTTTTGTACTATGCATTGTCTACTTGTAGTTTCTGTAATTGGGATGTGAACTGTGGGAAGCTGAGTCAAGATTGGTCCTCTATTTTATCATTATCTCTCAGCTGTCTCTGTATCCTTCCCTATTAAAAAATTTAAGTTAAAAACTTCCCATTTCTCCTGAGAACTGTGAACATTGCTCTTAAAGAAGACTCCCATGCTCTCTGTACTTCCCTGTTCAAGCAGCTGATACTAATTACAGATGTGGCTGTCATCACATACGCTAGTGTAAGTCTTTCTAGGTCCTAGAGACACAATTCACGGAGGGACTAATATCTTTACACAGCCTCTTTCTTAAAGAGAATTGGGAAGACAAGACCTGAATAAGGTGTGAGGAGGTCGGAGAGCTACAAAATGAATGGTTGAAGATTTGCTACAAATTAGGGCAAATATAGTCTCCTCCATCTCCCAGCAGCAGACCTGAAGCCAAATTACAGATGCCTCTCTGAGAATATTGCAAGAACATGACAATAGACACAAATCTATGATATTTGGCCTGGGACATAGGGAAGCACTTCGAATTGGTTTTTAGTAACTACAATAAAGTAACTACTGTTGTAAGATATATGTGTTATATCCCCACCCCCATCTGAATTCAGGAGGTCCATGGACTCTCTCCCAGATTCTTTAAATGAAAGTGTTGACATTTTAGATGTTTAACTTTCCTAATCTAGAACAAGACTTGCTGGCATTGAGAGGGAGAGGAATGCCAAAAAGCTTCAGTTGGCTTTAGTTTACTTGCCTCGATTTCTTCTCTTCTTTAAATTCTCCTTTTCTTTTCCTTTCTTCTCTTTGCCAAATCCCAGAGTAGCTTGAGTATTGTTGTAAGCGATGTCCAGAGTCAATAAAATGTTCACCACGTTTTCCCTAATGTGAACCAGGAAATACATAATTGGAACACAGAAAGGGTAGACTGAAGAGGCTGCCTTTCCTGTTGTACAGCAGCAGGAGACGTAGGAAGTAACCCACTCAACTCATCTCAAGCGGAGTGAGTGACAAAATGTTGATGATTTCACTGTATTTTCCATTGAAATAGAGCCTTCTCACATTTTTGCAAAGGTCATTTATTTTGTCTATTAACTGAGAATGCAGAATGTCCTTGAGCATTTTTACTCATAGAACTAACAAGGACAAGTTAAAAAAAGTATTGTACAAATATTTTGCTTAACTTTCTTGCCAAATGCCTGCTGCAATAATAATACAATCTTTATTACTGTCACAGGGTCTTAAGACAATGGTAGTCCTCTTGCTGCATGTGTCGCTTCAGTCGTGTCCGACTCCTTGAGAACCCATGGACTGTAGCCTGCCAGGCCCCTCTGCCCATGGGGATTCTCCAGGCAAGAATACGGGAGTGGGTTGCCATGCTCTCCTCAGTCCTCTTGCTAGCCCACTACTAAAATAAACTGCTGCTGCTAAGTCGTTTCAGTTGTGTCCGACTCTGTGCGACCCCATAGACAGCAGCCCACCAGGCCCCGCTGTCCCTGGGATTCTCCAGGCAAGAACACTGGAGTGGGTTGCCATTTCCTTCTCCAATGCATGAAAGTGAAAAGTGAAAGTGAAGTCACTCAGTCGTGTCCGACTCTTCGTGACCCCATGGACTGCAGCCCACCAGGCTCCTCCATCCATAGGATTTTCCAGGCAAGAGTACTGGAGTGGGGTGTCATCGCCTTCTCTGACTAAAACTAGAATATACCAAATTAATACTAATTAGGATCCTGTATAGCTTTCACTGTGTTTTCATCAGAAAACAATTTGAAAGCAATACATTATAAATTGTTTTTTTCCCATATTTTTAAGCTTCTTGGTGCTGAGTAGTATGGTGGGGGTTCTGTGGTATTATGTGGCTTGAGGAACTTTCAAAGTTCCAAGTCACTGCTGAGTCTGAAAAGGTAAATTTGGAAAAATGTATTCACTACAATGCTTCCTTGCTACTGTTCGCAATTGCTGATTTCTTAAAACCAGGTGTTCTGCAGTGGATGGGGGAATTCTTGTTTCATCTCTGAGGTCCAGCCACAGTTCTGTTGGGCCAACAGCAAGAAGAGCTGTTCTAGTAATCCAGGGTCTTTGGCTTCTGGGATCTGTTGTCATAATGGTCTCTGAATGGCCACTTAGCCACACTGTCCTTTTTCAGGACAAGGGGAGTCTGCTTTTCATCCCAAGTTATCTAGGACCAGACCTTCTCATCCATTCTCTCTTCCTCTCCACCTGGAGCCTTTGCCTCTGCACTGGTTTCTTCTTGTCTTGGAAATGGCGAAAGCCCTTCCTATGTCTCACTTACTGTTATCGCCATCTTTACCCTTACCACCGGGAACTCCTTCCTTTGACCTTTTGAGTTGTTATATCTTGAGCTGCCACCCCGTTTTTCTCTTTTCCTTCACCATCCACCTTTTTGTTCAAGTGTAGGATTTTGTATTCATTACTTTCTTATTCACCCTAAGGTTTCTCCCCTGATTCTTTCAGTTGCCAAATGCCTGCTACAGTAGTAAGTTAATACGATCTTATTCACCCTGTATTCCTCTCCCCACCTTCACTTGTCTACTAAAACTACTACTTTCATGTTATCAGTGACCTCTATTCATGAAATCCATTTTTTTTGTCTTCCTTTTCTTGTTCTCCACTGTTGAGATAATTGCTTTCATATGAATCTCCTTTTCTCCTTGGTTTCCATGAACAAGGCTGTCCCATGGTTTTCTTCTCTCCCTAGCCAGTTCCCATCTTGCACCATCCCATCCTTGTTTTTTCTTTCTTCTCCAAATTGGAAAACATGAGATTATTCCAGTGTCTTTTTCTGTTCTTCGTTGTCTTCTACCTCTTGATATCACTCTGTGTACACAACTCTTAAATCTACACATCAGTGCCGTTGATTTTCTTCTGAATGCTAATCTGAATCACCAGCAGCTTATTTGATATTTTCTTCTCAAGATCTTCTTGAGATACTCTCAGAATCAGGTAACAGCCGCAGAAATTTTTAATTTATTCAGCATTTTCCAAGTGCTGTGCAAGAGTCTAGAACTACAGAGATAAATAGGATATATCCCTGCCCACCAGAGATTTATACTCTAGAGGCAAAGACAGTTCTAAGCATGTGATAAAAGCACTTATTGAGCATTGACCTTGGGAGGTTTGGTGCTAAGCCCTTGACATAATTTATCCCATGTAATGCTAACCAATCCTGTAGGGATCTCCATTTTACAGATAAGGAAATCAAAGCACAGAAAACGTGAGGAATTTACCCAAAGTCCTTTGAATGTCAAGTGGCAAAACTGGGGGACATAAAAACAGGCAGTCTTCAGAGACCCAGCCTCTTCTCTAAACCCATAGCCCAGGATGGCATAGGGACCTCATTGTACCTCTCTGTCTTTTAACCGCCCATGTCTTTGGGGTCTCTGGCCCAGTTATGTATGTGGAGTTCTTGTACAAATAAAATTAAATCTGATTTTCTCTCATTAAAAACAAAACATAAAACCAGGCAGTCATTCTTAAATAATACCTGATCAGTCAGTCAGTCAGCCAGTTCAGTCGCTCAGTCGTGTCCGGCTCTTTTTACATGCACTTAAAATGTGTTTGGAGGGTCCTTCTGAGTTAAAAAGGAAATTTTAAATTCTAGCTAAAACTGTCAGAGAAGGCTTCCTAGAGGAAGTAACATTTGAATGAGACCAGCAGAAGGCGAAAGGAAGGAAGGAAAGCATTTTAGGCAAAGTCGCCTCAGTGGGAAAGAACAGGCTGTCTCGGGGGAACTGAAAGAACCAGGGGAGAAGCCCTGGGCTTCTGACATTCGGCCTCTGTTTATGTGGCTCTCTCAGCAGAGAGTTGTTTTCGCCCTTCATCTCGGCCTTCAGTTATTTGCTCCGAAAGATAGCTCTCTTTTGAACTTTCAGAGCCCCGTCTATGGCACTTGTGGGCTGCTCAGTGTGTTCGGCCTCGTACAGAACGTGCTGTATCTGACCTCTCCCTCCGCACTGGATTGCGTTCTTCATTAGTTCCGTGGCTTCTCATACGCTTGCATATCATAGCCACTCAATACACCATAACTGAATATTGAACGAATGTTGAATCAGTGCAAGAAAAGTAAAATTACTAGAGAAGTAAAAATAATCCATAATCCTTGCCAGGTGTAATGGTAATCAATTTAGTTCAGGAGTGAATTAGCCAGTGGATGTTTGATAATGTAACCTGCTTCCAGTAACTTGGTTTAGCTGCTAAAGCTAGCTTTTAAGGATACAATTTAACCACTGGCTGTGGGATGTTGGTCATGATTACTGGGGTGAACTCTAAAATTCTACCTATAATTCTGTGTTTACATTTGGCATCTATAGCTTCTCAGCACTCTGTAATTCCCATCAGTGAAAAGAATGCTTTAACTGGAGAATTCCATAAGAATAATAAAATTTTCTGAAGAGAAAGCTTAATGGGTTTTAAAAATACATTTATAGTGCCTTCATGCTGTCAAAACAACCACTTGAAAGCTGAAAAGTATGTTCAACATACTTTTGTATTTATATCTCAGTCTGAATTTCTTCTTTGATTCAGCAGAAGGATTTCATTTGATTTTATTAGAAAGAAAACATAGAGAGGTGGAGACAGAGATGCAGATGTCACTTAAGAATCTTGGAGCCATCCTTATCTCCTGCCTTGCTGTTACTTGTCACAGACAGTCCCCTAGTAAATGGTAAACTCTACCTCCAAAAGGTCTCTAATAGTCCTCTTCTCTTACCCTCTTCCATGTTACTGCCTGGCTTCATCTTTATGAACTTTTGCCAGTATTATTACAACAAGTTGTAACTGATCTTCCCAGCTCATTTTTGTGTACCCCAAACCACCCTTGACATGTCTGCAGAAATCCAAGCATGTCCCTTCCCCTTTTGAAGGTCTCCAGTGGCCCCTTATGAACCTCTTGACTGACTCCTGCCCACCTCTCCACCCTCATCTTGTGACCTTCCTTCTAGTTACCTTGAACTTTAAATTTTTTTTAGCCTCTGTCTGGACTACCTGACAAACCTTTACATGCATGCTGTTTCATTCCAAGCCTTACCTCTCTGTCAGGCTTCCCCAGGTCCCTCAGGCCACTTAGATGCTCCTTGCACCTTGCCTTATATATATATGTATGCTATGCTATGCTAAGTCACTTCAGTCGTGTCCGACTCTGTGTGACCCCATAGACGGCAGCCACCAGGTTCCCCCATCCCTGAGATTCTCCAGGCAAGAACACTGGAGTGGGTTGCCATTTCCTTCTCCAATATATATGTATATATATTACTATTTAGTTCTCACAATAGCTGTTTAAAGTGAGCTGTCTTTGTTTCCATCTTACAGGTAAGAAAAGTGAGGCTCAAAAAGCTTACGTAATTTGCCTAAGGTCCCAGAGTAAGGCAGTCAGTGGTGAGCTGAGATTTGAAGCCAGTTCTTTCTGTTTCCAGAACCTGAGCTCTTTCTGCGGTGTGTTGTTCCGTTACTGTAGCTTCCCCTGGCACCCGTATCTATTTTCGTTCCTGTATTCATCACATTTACTATGTTGACAATTCTCTATATCTGCTATGTTCAGTGGGGGCACCAGCCCATCTTTCATCTTTGTATCTCCAAGGATAAGCACAGTGTCTGGATCATGGTAGGTAGTTAAGAAATATTTATTGAGAGAATGAATGAAACAAACAACATGAAAAACCGATATATAAATTTCAGCTATCTGTGAAGGAAAACATAACTTGGTCTTTTCTGTATGTGGTGTGGAGAAGCAGAAGAAAGGGAAGACTGATAAGGGCCAGTCACTAGAGTAGAAGGGTTACTGGAGGCCAACAGAAGGGTTGTGCAATGTCCAGAACCATCTTAGGAAGGATTTAAGAATCCACTGCTAAAAGAAGTCAGGAATGAATACCTAGATAATTTTATTAGATTTTTTGAATGTTTATACTGCCTAACATGCTCCCTTAGATGAACTTACAATTAATTCTTACAGAGAAATGTGCCTCTGCAAGTAACACAGGGGTGCAGGAGGAACAGAAATGGGGTGGAGAAGAGTCTTGCAGTGTGGCACCATATGAGACCATCGGTTTCTTTATTTGAAAATATTTTTATGTTAACTGTGAGAGTGACTGACTTTTGGTAACATGGTATAGTAGACTAAAGAATATCCCTCAGAGAAGGTATCAGGTTCTAACTCCTGAAATGTGTAAATGTTAATTTATTTAGAAAAAGAGTCTTTGCCAGATGTGATTAAAGGTCTTAAGATGAGGTGATTAAATGCAATCACATGTATCTTTATGAGAGAAGCAGAGGGCGATTACACACACACACATGAAGGCAGTGTGAATATTGAGGCAGAGTTTTTTTTAAATAGTCTTTTAAAAGTAATTAATTTTCGGCTGCATTGGGTCTTCATTGCTGTGCGCAGGCTTTCCCTAGTTGCGGCAAGCAGGGGTTACCCCCTAGTTGCGGCAAGCAGGAGTTACCCCCCCCCCCGTTGCGGCAAGCAGGGGTTACCCTCTCGTTGCGGCGTGCGGGCTTTTCACTGTGATGGCCTCTCTTGTGGAGCACAGGTTCTAGGGCACGGGGGCTTCAGGAGTTGTGCCGTGTGGGCTCAGCAATTGCAGCTCCCAGGCTGTAAAGCACAGGCTCACGTGTGGTGCACGATGGGGCTTAGTTGCTCCATGGCATGTGGAATCTTCCCAGACCAGGGATCGAAACTGTGTCTCCTGCACTGGCTGGATTCTTTACCAGTGAGCCACCAGGGAAGCCCCTGAGGCAGAGTTCTAAGTGATGAAGCCATAAGCCAAGGAATGCCGGCAGCTACCAGAATCTGGTAGAGGCTGGATCGAGTTCTCCCTGAGAGCCTGAGAGGGAGCGTGGCGTTGCCAAGGGAGTGGGGCTACTGCATCTTCATTTTGACCCAGTGCTACTGGTTTTAGGCTTCTGGCCTCTAGAACTGTGAGAGAACAAGTTTCTGTTGTTTTGAGCAAAGAATACTTTTCTGTTATTTAAAGTGTGTGGTAATTTAAGGGGTTGACCCAGAAGGGGTACCAGGTTTTACCCAGGATTTATATTGACTTGCCACATGTTGAATTCTAAGAACAAGTCTCTACTAGGTTTCTATGACTAAATTGCTTTCACTGGTTTAATCGTTGTTGTTCAGTTGCTCAGTCATGTCCAATACTTTGCAATCCCATGGACTGCAGCACGCCAGGCTTCCCTGTCCTTCACCATCTCTCAGAGCCCACACAAACTCACGTTCATTGAGCTGGTGATGCTATGCAGCCATCTTGTCCTCTGTTGTCCCCTTCTCCTCCTGCCTTCAATCTTTCCCAGCATCAGGGCCTTTTCTAATGAGTTGGTTCTTTGCATCAGGTGGCCAAAGTATTGAAGCTTCAGCTTCTGCATGAGTCCTTCCAATGAATATTCAGGGTTGATTTCCTGTAGGATTGACTGGTTTAATCTCTTTGTGGTACATGGGACTCTCAAGAGTCTTCTCCAACGCCACAATTCAAAAGCATCAGTTCTTTGGCACTTAGCCTTCTTTATGGTCCAACTCTCACATCCATACATGACTACTGGAAAAACCATAGCTCTGACTATGTGGACCTTTGTTGGCAAAGTAATATCTCAGCTTTTTAATATGTTGTCTAGATTTGTCATAGCTTTTCTTCCAAAGACCAAGCATCTTTTAATTTCATGGCTGCAGTCACCATGTGCAGTGAGTTTGGAGACCCCAAAAATAAAGTCTGTCACTGTTTCCATTGTTTCCCCATCTATTTGCCATGAAATGATGGGACCACATGCTATTATCTTAGTTTTTTGAATGTTGAGTTTTAAGCCAACTTTTTCCCTCTCCTCAAGAGCCTTCATTAAGAGGCTCTTTAATTCTTCTTCACTTTCTGCCATAAGGGTGGTGTCATCTGCATATCTGAGGTTATTGATATTTCTCCTGGCAATCTTGATTCCAGCTTGTGCTTCATCCAGCCCAGAATTTCATATGACGTACTCTGCATATAAGTTAAATAGGCAGGGTGACAATATACAGCCTTGACGTACTCCTTTCTCTATTATGAACCAGTCTATTGTTCCATGTCCAATTCTAACTGTTGCTTCCTGACCTGCATACAGGGTTCTCAGGGGGCAGGTAAGGTGGTGTGGTATTCCCATCTCTTTCAGAATTTTCCACAGTTTATTGTGATCCACAAAGTCAAAGGCTTTAGCATTGTCAGTGAAGCAGATGTTCTGGAATTCTCTTGCTTTTTCTATGATCCAATGGATGTTTGCAATTTGATCTGTGGTTCCTCTGCCGTTTCTAAATCCAGCTTGAATATCTGGAAGTTCTTCATTCACATACTGTTGAAACCTAGCTTGGAGAATTTTGAGAATTACTTTGTTAGCGTGTGAAATGTGTGCAATTGTGCAGTAGTTTGAACATTCTTTGGCATTGCCTTTCTTTGAGATTGGAATGAAAATTGACCTTTTCCAGTCCTGTAGCCACAGCTGAGTTTTCCAAATTTGCTAGCATGTTGAGTGCAGCACTTCCACAGCATCATCTTTTAGGACTTGAAATAGCTCAGCTGGAATTCCATCACCTCCACTAGGTTTGTTCATAGTGCTGCTTCCTAAGGCCCATTTGACTTTGCACTCCTGGATGTCTCTAGGTGAGTGATCTCACCATCGTGGTTATCTGGGTTATGAAGATCTTTTTTTGTATTGTTCTTCTATATATTCTTGCCACCTCTTTAATATCTTATGCTTTTGTTAGGTCCATACTGTTTCTGTCCTTTATTGTGCCCACCTTTGCATGAAATGTTCTCTGATGTCTCTTTCTTAGTCTTTCCCATTCTATTGTTTTACTCTTTTTCTTTGCACTATTCACTTAGGCAGGCTTTCTTATCTCTCCTTGCTATTCTTTGGGAACTCTGCATTCAGATGGGTATATCTTCCTTTTCTCCTTTGCCTTTTCCTTCTCTTCTTTTCTCAGCTATTTGTAAGGCCTCTTCAGACAACCATTTTGCCATTTGGCATTTCTTTTTCTTGGGAGTGGTTTTGATCACTACCTCCTGTACAACATAATGAGCCTCCATCCATAGTTCTTCAGACATTCTATCAGATCTAATCCCTTGAATCTATTTGTCAAATCATAAGGGATTTGATTTAGGTCATACCTGAATGGCCTAGTGGTTTTCCCTACTTTCTTCAATTTAAATCTGAATTTGGCAATAAGGAATTCATGATCTGAGCCACAGACAGCTCCCAGTCTTGTTTTTGCTGACAGCATAGAGCTTCTCCATCTTTAACTGCAAAGAATATAATCAGTCTGATTTTGGTATTGACCATCTGGTGATGTCCATGTGTAGAATCGTCTCTTGTGATCTTTTTGTTGTTTTTTTTCTTGTTTTATTAATTTATTTATTTGTAATTGGAGGATAATTGCTTTACATTGTTGTGTTGGTTTCTGCCATACAACAATGTTAATCAGATATATATATATATATCCCCTCCCTGTTGAATACCCTCCAACCTTCCATCCCATATCACCCCTCTAGGTTGTCACACAGCACTAAGTTTGAGCTCCTGCATCATCCAGCATATTCCACTGGCTAATAATAGGTCATTTTTAAAAAAATTTAAAGTTTGTGGTAATTTGTTACAGAAGCCATAGGAAAACTAGGAAACTAGTATACACTGGGAAGTGTAATAAACATGAGACCCCATAAACAGAGAGCACGCTTGCATCACTCTGTACCCTGCTTCCATTGCAAAGCATTCTACTTTCACTTCCCAGGGGATCTAAAGTGAAGCGTGTCTGCCTCCAGAACTTTACTTCTGGACTTTGTGAACCCTCTAGTAGTTCCTTTGTCTCCCATGATTCTCTGATCCCACAATCCATCACAGTTCTGGCAAGGCATATATGTATTTCTTGGAGTGCATATATGGCTTTCACTGCCTGGTGATGGAATGTGGGCACAATACTATGTTTAGATGAGGTCTGTTATACGTGGGCAAGCTCATGTTACTTAATTAGTTTAGCATAAGTGTAAATCTTTAAAGGGACTCAACTTTCCCTTGCTTTTGTGTCTGTCACAAGACTAGGTTTGATTAGATAATTTGATTTGATTACAGCTATGGTTCCTTCCGGCTGTAAAATTCTGCCGGTCTCTCCCTTGTCTACATTTGCTTTTAACCATGAGCCTATAGATGTTTCTCACTGTGTAGTTTCTCACTGTCTAACTCTTGACCCAAGATGAGCTCTCAGAGTAATTTAAGGTATCTCTCAACTACTTAACATTCCTAGAGAAGGAGGATTATTTTTCTTTCTGGATCTCAAGTCCTAGTCAAGGCTTAAAAACCCCTTAGCTCTTGACTAATTTGATGTCCCTGGATTCACACCTTGGAATTTATTCAATTAATCTCTTTGGTCCCCAGAATCTACCTTTAACTTAGCATCTGTGAACAGAGCTTAATGAGGCCAGTCTGATTTCTTGCAAACTTTCTTCTCTTATTCACATTTTTTTCTTTTAATACTTTTCTAGCATGTTGTTAAGAGAAGGCAATGGCAACCCACTCCAGTACTCTTGCCTGGAAAATCCCAAGGATGGAGGATCCTGGTAGGCTGCAGTCCATGAGGTCGCTAAGAGTCGGACACGACTGAGTGACTTCACTTTCCCTTTTCCCTTTCATGCATTGGAGAAGGAAATGGCAACCCACTCCAGTGTTCCTGCCTGGAGAATCCCAGGGACGGGGGAGCCTGGTGGGCTGCCGTCTGTGGGGTCGCACAGAGTCGGACACAACCGATGCGACTTAGCAGCAGCAGCATGTTGTTACATTAGACCTTCCAGTCTCAGTCAGGTCCACATAGATTATTTTCCCTTTTGTGAACGAATGATTTCCCCACATGCACTCTGAGATTCTCCACAATTCTCATCTTTCCTCTTGTTCCAACTTCTGTTAAGGGTTTGGTACTTCTTTACCTTGCACAATGTCAGTTGGTCTCAGATCTTCATCTTTGCATTATTATGAATCATCATTCACCAGGAATTTTGGAATACAGTTTTCTTTGTAAATACACTTTAAGCAGCTGTAAGCCAGATATTTCGTATAGTGTCAAGTTGTTAATTAGAATGAGATTCAATTCTTGTTTTAAGATTTTATTGTAATAGAAAAGGTGAGATGACTCGCAAATCATAAGATCCAGTGACTGCTACTGAAATATTGATTGAAATAATGCCAGAGACAAAAGTCAATAGGACCTACTTCTGGTCTCTAATAGAACCCTTGCCATGAATGTGAATTTATGAACATCAGTTTTTTTTTTCACATGACCAGTAGGTCTTTGGTGACTCTATTTAGTGAGTCTGTTACATGTATTAAATGATGTAAATGCATGTGCAAGTGTCCAGTATTATCCTTGGTACAGAGCAGGAGTTCAGTAAGAGATTGGTGAATTGAAATAATACTAGAGAAGAGGACTTAGAGGAGAGAGAGATTGCAAGTGTTTGAGTGGATCCAAAAGGGCTTTGTGGAAGATGAAGCATTTACTATAGGTCAGAATGGTGATTCTGCAGGGGAAGAACCTTCCAAATTACTCTTTTTATCCTTAGTGTTTTACAATTAGACTGTCTTCATATATATTGAATGAATGGATTCTGAAGGATGGGCAGGAATCTGGAGGGTTGAGTTGTACTTGGAGACAGGACATTTCAGACCAAGGGCACAGCATAGATGTGAGCAGGGGCAGCTCTTGCTGAAAAAGCAATAATTTGATCAGAGTGTAGGAAAGTAGCAGAAATAGAGGAAAATGCAAGCTGGGAATATTATGTGGGTCTTTAAAGGGTTTCCAGTGTTGCGGGAGACCTGGGTTCGATCTCTGGGTCGGGAAGATCCCCTGGAGAAGGGAATGGCAACCCACTCGAGTATTCTTGCCTGGAGAATCTCAGGGACAGAAGAGCCTGGCGGGCTACAGTTCTTAGGATCACAAAGAGTCAGATATGACTGAGCAACTAACAGTGTTAGAGTGGGGAGTTTGTACTTAATTCAGTCACTTTTTTTTAAACAAAAAAAATTTTTTTTATTGTTTATTTTGGGCTGCACTGGGTCTCTGTTGCTGCCCATGGGCTTTCTCTAGCTGCAGCGAGCCGGAGCGAGTCTTTGTGGTGCAGGAGCTTCTCATTGTGGCAGCTTCTCTTGCTGCAGAGCATGGGCTCTAGAGCTCAAGCTTCAACAGTTGTGGCTCATGGGCTCTGAATCGTGGGCTTCAGTAGTGGTGGTGCACGGGTTCAGCTGCTCTGCGGATTGTGGTGTCTTCCTGGACCAGAGATCGAACCCATGTCCCCTGCATTGGCAGGTGGGCTCTTAACCACTGGACCACCAGGGAAGTCCCACGTTCACTCTAGTTACTCTTCAACTTCTCTATCTCCAGTCAAATTTGGGGGAAGGGATATTTTTTGGTCATGCTTTCTCGGTTATTGAAAATTCACCATTATAATTGTCAACTGTTGTGCTTCTGCTTTTTGTTGGCAGGGTTATAAGTAGTCTTTAGTAGAGATAAAGGGAAACAATTTCTATATGTTAAAGAAAACAAATATAAAGAGACCGGTATGAGAAAGGAATAGAGAAGCAGTTAAGATTTTTTTTTTTTATGTTCAAACTTTGTCTTTTCTTAAATACTCTGCTAAACTTTAATAACTTTAAAGCTTTTAAAAAAATCATAAATTCAAATTGGAGAAGCCAAATTCTTCCCCCTAAATGGAAGAATTCATGATATTTGGATGAATTGGCACCCTGCTTATAACCAGCAATCAAGGAATCAAATGTATATAAACCTATGATTTTCCCAATATTCTAGATGGTTTCAAGGAATTATGTAAAGCAGTTTATAGCTTGCGTCAGCCATGTCCATAGCTTATTTCATAATTAGATGTTATGTTTCAAATAGTAGTGTCTCTCAGAGAGGTAATACTAATGCACAGAAACAGCCGGGAGTGTACTGAGGTCCCCGAAGGAGGGGAGGACCATGGAGGGGGTGCTGAAGACAGATCTGACTATGTTATCTCATTGCTTTGCATCTGATCTCACTTGTAAGTACACAACGATTTTGGGCACCATCATGAAAGAAGGTGCTGCCCATTATATTTAATGGTCATTGTGTTCTACACATGATTTGGTCAAACTGAGTTATCATTGCTTGGACATTTCTTGCATCTCTTTTGAGATATTTGGCACTTCCACCTGCTTTCAGTTGATTGCTTGGCATGCGGTGGACAGTCCTTTGCTTGAGTCTTTGTAACAATATGCAATTCAACTTCCTTCACCTCTTGTTTAAATCTCATTTAAAAATCTGAGCATTGCTTTGCAATAAGATAAGGAATTATGGTCACTTTTCCAAAGATAAATATTTATTTCACTGACATAAAATTTATCCTCCAACTCCATTTCCATACCTTTCTTTTTATACAATGACTTTTTTGTTTTGATGTCAAATCAATATAATCTGTTAAAAATGCCAATAAAAATGCCAATTAAATTCAGTGCCAACTATCAACAAAGTTCAGTTAAAGGGACAGTCATAGCAGTGTGAACAGCTATGACCAAGTTTGTGCACATACAATCATGCCACGATAGCACCTTCATGGAAGGCAATCATAAAACCCTGTTGATTATAAAACACAGTCTCAATTTAGAGATGTTAAAATACAAAGAGACTGTATATTTTAGGAGTAATGAAATACACTTACTTTAAAACATGCCAGGGACCAGTCTATCTCTTACTGAAGTATTGCCTCTATCACTAAAGACTAAATTAGTTAAGCCACATCCTGTGTGGTTCTGGTTTCTTGAAGTGTACTAACACATGTCCCCAGACTATAATGTACATTTGGTGACTGCAGTCATCTTACCAAAGGCTCTTCCAGGAGGGAGGCTGAAGCACTGAATACCCACGCTCCTGAACTCTCTTTCCCAAGCTGACAGGCATGTTTGCGTTTGCTCTCTTCCACCCATATTATGCACCAGTTAGGAGTTTGTTTAATGGATGATTTCATGCTTCTCTCTGACTTCTCATCTGATTTACTTCTTTCTTCTTCTTCTTTTTACTCTTTTAATTGAAGGATAATTGCTTTACAGAATTTTGTTGTTTTCTGTCAAACCTCAACATGAATCAGCCATAGGTATACATATATCCCCTCCCTTTGGAACCTCCCTCCCATCTCCCTCCCCATCCCACCCCTCCAAGTTGATACAGAGCCCCGTTTGAGTTCCCTGAGACATACAGCAAATTCCCATTGGCTGTCTATTTTACATATAGTAATGTAAGTTTCCATGCTACTCTCTCCATATGTCTCACCCTCTCCTCCCCTCTCCCCATGTCCATTAGTCTGTTCTCTATATCTGTTTCTCCACTGCTGCCCTGAAAATAAATTCCTTGGTACCGTCTTTCTAGATTCCATATATATGTGTTAGTATATGATATTTATCTTTCTCTTTCTGACTTACTTCACTCTGTATAATAGGCTCTAGGTTTATCCACCTCATTAAAACTACATCAAATGCATTCTTTTTTATGGCTGAGTAATATTCCATTGTGTATATGTACCACAACTTCTTTATCCATTCATCTGTAGATGGACATCTAGATTGCTTCCATGTTCTAGCTACTGTAAATAGTGCTGCAGTGAACATTGGGGTACATGTGTCTTTTTCAATTTTGGTTTCCTCAGGGTATATGTCTAGGAGTGGGATTGCTGGCTCATGGTGGTTTCATTGCTAGTTTTTTTAAGGATTCTTCCTACCGTCTTCCATAGTGGCTGTATCAATTTACATTCTCACCAATAGTGCAAGAGGGTTCCCTTTTCTCCACATTTCTCTCCAGCATTTATTGTTTGTAGACTTTTGGATGATGGCCATTCTGACTGACGTGAGGTGATATCTCATGATCAACTTCTTGATGGTCTTATTTACTAAAGCATGTCTTTTCAAAGACACACAGGAAAGCGTGTGTTGAAGTCATGTAATTTGCTCACCTTGGGCCAGTTTCATTCATACTGCTCTGAACATGCTCATTTCAGGCATCACTGTACTAAGGATGACACCCCACAATAGATACGTGGGAAACCTGCCGGAAGAAATCAGTCTGTCAGTCTCTGTCATCCAGGCCGAAGGTTGATAGATACATCTGTTTTAGCAGCTTCACTTTGAATTGAACAGATTCCAAGCTTTCCTCTCAGTACTCTCCCTAGAGTTTAACCTCTGAAAACAATTATTTCATTGCTGATTATTTGAAAGATGAATAGATGTGAGTTTTACCCTAGCCATTTTTCTCTAGTCTCTTACTGGTAAAAGAGTTGCTGAGTAGGAAGTTGTGAAAGAGGATCAAGAAAAGCCTAGTAAACAGAAAGTCCTGAAAAGTCTGTGAGAGATGATGTGTAAGGAAAACACAGTGGTGGCTTTGCTTTCTGGCAGCCAAGGTCACTGAAGCACAAAGCAGAGACTGCAGCTTAGAACTGGATACACTGATCCTCTGCACGTTCTCTTGGGGTGGAAGGGTCCTGGATTCCTGTTTTTGATCTTATGTCTGTTACTATCTCTGGAGGGTGTTTCTGTTCTCGTCTGCTTGCTGCATGTGGGCTTATGGCTGATTAGATGATGACATGTGATCATGTTTAAAGCACCAAGTGCAATGTACAGCAGAAGTTAGACAAATCTTCCTACTACTTACATTTCATGATAATCTATCCAGTACACTCTCACATTTTTGACTAAGCGTTTATGGAGCTGATACGATTAACCAGCCTTTGCTTTTTTATATTAAGAAAACTCCCAAAATGTAAATTTAAGTGTGAAAGCTATTTGGTAGAGAAAAAGACTTACTTTCAGAAGGAAATTCTTAAATCAGTGAGATTTCTTAGAAACAAATGAGTGCTTTAAAACTTTAATATTTCTTCTTTGAAAAGAAATCTTCTAGGAAGTTGCTGTTTACAAACAATATTGGCATAGACTGTCTTCAAACTTTTAGAAACCGGATTTACTAAATCTCAGTAGGTCAAAGGACAACACTCTTTGGAATCATTTACAGTTTTGATTTTAGGGTACTTGAACATTTGAATGGGTATAAATGTTATTATTTATTAGGTAGATGACCTGAATTTTTTTAATTGAGTCTTTGGGGATGATAAAAATATTTTATATCATGTGGTAGTTGTATGATTATAAACATTTGTCAAAACTCACTGAATTGTACTATTAAAATTGATGACTTTTATGGTATGTAAATTATGTTTCAAAAGTGCTGACCAAAAAAAATATTTTGGTAATTTCAAGAAAGGGAGTTTCTTTGGATAAACTATGACACCAAGGTCATAGATGGCAACAGAAATGATTTATTTTAATCAGAAGTCAAATGTAATGAAACTAGTAAGAAAAATGATTTTACATATTTATTATATTTCCCAGTATGTTTGAGTTCTTTCCCCAGTGACATTATAATCATTTGTGTGCCTAGAGGTGAAGTGGAATGGGAATGAGGGAGTGGGTGGTAGGTGTGCCTCACAGAAAAGGAAAAAGATGAAGAAGGTAATTCGGTAGAAACTGGGGACAATTATTCCTTCTATTTCTTTCAATTCACTTACTGTTATTATGTGTATATAATAAACATTTAATATATTTTGAAAGAATCATGTGTTAAAATTGTAATATTAAAGAAATAGTTAAGCAAAAATTGCTATTATTATATAACTACTGGTTCTTTAAAATTGGTTCTACATGCTTAAAATAACCTGAGTGCAAAATCATAGCTTAGCTAAATCAATCGCTTATTTCAGCTGTATAAATATTCTTGAAAATGATGGCTGAATTGATGCTGTTTGAGAGATTACTATTGATTACTACTCCTCTTAAAATGATTGAATTGATTATGCCATGCTTTGTCAATTAATGGAACACCATTTACCTTAATTTTCAACTACTAATTTAATAATATGTAATGGTTTTATTTGGGCAATTGTGTGCTCTCTAGTCTGTTTTTATTTAGACCTTAACTAAGCAGGATGGACAGGGAGGCCTGGTGTGCTGTGGTTCATGTTCCAAAGAGTCAGACACAACTGAGCAACCCAACTGAACTGAACTGAAGCAGGTTATTACTTTGTACTGTCTCTCTGGAGGAAGTTTTCTTTCTTACCCATTTAAAAATAAAATATACCTACCAAGCATGGCCCTTTAGAAAAATAGATGGAAAAAAATTCATCCGTGGGCTTATTATTCAGTGATAATCGCTGCTGTTGTTTTAGTGGTTTCTTTCAGTCTTTTGTCCCCCTCTGCCCAGCTGGGATTTTTCTTTGTCTTGGTTTCGAGTTTTTACTTCTCTGTGAACTCTCTGTGTAAAACTCTGTGTTCATTTTCTGGTGATTGTTTACTTCTACAACATGCATTTTTACATGGTAGTTCTGTTCACAAATGTATTTTTAGTGGTTACATTCAATTTAAAATATACTATACTTTGGGCTCGGAGAAGGCAATGGCACCCCACTCCAGTACTCTTGCCTGGGAAATCTCATGGACGGAGAAGCCTGGTAGGCTGCAGTCCATGGGGTCGCCAAGAGTTGGACATGACTGAGCGACTTCACTTTCACTTTTCACTTTCATGCATTGGAGAAGGAAATGGCAACCCACTCCAGTGTTCTTGCTTGGAGAATCCCAGGGACGGGGGAGCCTGGTGGGCTGCCGTCTATGGGGTCGCACAGAGTCCGAAACGACTGAAGCGACTTAGCAGCAGTAGCAGCAGCATACTTTGGGCTTCCCTTGTGGCTCAGCTGGTAAAGAATCCGCCTGCAATTTGGGAGACCTGGGTTCAATCCCTGGGTTGGGAAGATCCTCTGAAGAAAAGAAAAGCTACCTATTCCAGTATTCTGGCCTGGAGAATTCCATGGACTGTATAGTCCGTGGGGTCACAAAGAGTCAGATATGACTGAGCAACTTTCACTTCACATACTTTACTTCCCTGACAGTTCCACTTTCTTAAACTTTATTATGCATAATTAGTTTGAGAAATCCATTGCTTTTCTTTTTTTTTTTAAGAGTTTTTTTTTTGATGTGGACCATTTTAAAGCTTTCATTAAATTTGTTACAACATTGCTTTTGTTTCATGTTTTCATTTTTCGGCTCTGAGGCATGTGAGATCTTAGCTCCCCAACCAGGGATGGAACCCTCACCCCCACTACTGAAGGTGAAGTCCCAACCACTGAATGGCTAGGAAAGTGCCACATTGCTTTTTGATGGAAGGAATTTTTATTTGCTTCAACTTTTATATTATAACTTTAAAGCAGCAGGTAAGCTACCAAATTGTATAACAATTAAGATTTAAGTTCAAACAACTGAATTTTAAATAATCTCAGATGATTATATAATCAAGAAGATAGAAGGTGTATTATACATAAGACCTTCTAAGTTTGCCACTAAAATGTATGCAAATCATTAAATATCTAAAGGAAATATTTTAATGATTTAATGATTTGCATACATTTTAGTGGCAAACTTAGAAGGTCTTATGTATAATACACCTTCTATCTTCTTGATGTCTCTTGATTTGCTTCTTATTTTAAGTGGCCATAAAAATCTAATATGTTGTAATATTTGTGTTTGTGATAATCTAGCCTCGGGCTTTGAGATTCTCTCTTAAGATGAGGCCCTTGATTTACCATTTTTACACATCTTGTGGGTTTCCTACTCCTTAGTCCACTCCAGTTGACAGCTCAAAACCACTTCCTCTTTGAAGTTTGCCTCGTTTCCTGTCCATTCATTTCCCTGGCTTTGGTTGGCAGGTGTTATTTATTTAAAACCTTAACAACAAATATATATAGATTTTTTTTTTCTGGCTCTGGGTAACTGAGACAAGACTTTCATCTCTTTCCCTCCTAAAGGAAGTTCCTTCAATCTGGAAATTATTTTTGATTATATTTGGTTAAAAAACTTTTTGGGGGGTTATTGTTTAGTGGTGTTTTATTTGTTTGTTTGTTTATCTGGAGATTTTGAAAGAGCCTGTGACTCACAGAAGGCATTGTGTGTACAGATATGTTTTGTACTCATTACCTAGGATGTTTGCAGAATTTCCCCCTCCCCAGGGAGTCAGTATGCAGCTGTTCTTTATTTCTCACCTGTTGCCATTGCCCAAATATAGACAAGCCCAAAGCACCATAGAAACCCTTCATGGAAAACAGCAGGACAGATGACAGAGGAACTCACTTCTTTTCTTCCTAAAGGTCTCTCTTTTAAAATTATTTCCACCATAAATTTGAGTTTGTTTTTCCAAGAAGCTGTGAATTTCTAATATTCATACTGTTTAAACTTGATCCCCCTTCCCCCTTTCTTTCACAGTAAGTGGGATTAAATCACCTAAGTATTGTTGTTCAGTTGCTCAGTCGTGTCTGATTCTTTGTGACCCCTTGGACTGCCGCACGCCAGTCTTCCCTGTCCTTCACTATCTCCTGGAGTTTGCTCAAACTCATGTCCACCGAGTAGATGATACCATCCAACCATCTCATCCTCTGTTGCCTCCTCCTCCTCCTCCTCCCCTCAGTCTTTCCCAGCATCAAGGGTCTTTAGGACTGGCCAAAAAGTTCATTCGTGTTTTTTCTCTAAGAACTTTCAGAAAAACCCCAATGAACTTTTTGGCCAACCCAATATTTTGGTGTCACCCAAGCATAGTCTTAATGTAAATTTCCACGTCACAACTTTCTTTATAAATATGTAGCTTTCTTTGATGATTTGTTCCCAGTGGAACAGTAGACTTCAGATCAGATTTGGGGAAAAAGAATAAAATGCTCCTCTGTGAGCTCCTCCTCTGGAGCCCCAGGCTGCTGGGAGCAAATGAGATGAATTCATCAGGACGTCACCACAGTCCAGTATGTACCAGCTATCTAAACACTTAAGATTACTGATTTTTTTTTTTTTTTTTTTTTTACAATTTGTCTCATACTAAATCCTTATATAGCTAAACAATTTGCTTTCAGATGACTCTTTCTGACAAATTATTATTTAATGAAGGCTTCCTGGTTCTCTAATGAAGGAAAAATAAACCCATAGCATGTAAGAAGGAGAACAGTTTTGGAATGGCACTTTCTAAAGAATTCTAGAGGTACTTACAAGTCTAAATATTGGTGTGAATATTCCTTTGTTTGCCAAATTAATTTTCTAACTGCTTTTTCCTTAGTGTTATGGTGGTGGATGTTGGGAAGATGGGGAGAAAATGCATTCAATATAAAGCTAATATTTACAATTCCAATTCCCCAGATATTTGTTGAGGCATACTACATGCCTGGTAGTAACCTCTCTAGGTTCTCAGGGCTTTTCACTGAGCTGCTGTGCTGGTGAGAGAGGAAAAAATGAGAGTGAAAGTTGTTCAGTTGTGTCCAACTCTTTGCGACCCCATGGATTATACAGTCCACGGAATTCTCCAGGCCAGAATACTGGAGTGGGTAGCCTTTCCCTTCTCCAGGGGATCTTCCCAATCCAGGGATCAAACCTAGGTCTCCCGCACTGCAGGTGGATTCTTTACCAGCTGAGCTATGAGGGAATCCTGGTGAGAGAGGGGATGTACACACTACACTACACTAGAGTGTGCTACAGTGGAAAAGGGCAAACTGGGGGTTCAGCTTGGGTTGTAAATATACAAGAGGGAGAAATTAATTCCGACTGAAGTGCTAGATGAAGGGAAGTCAGGAGAAGCTTCAGGGTACATTTCCAATTTGACTCTGAGGATGTTTGGGAGTGTGGGCCTATGGATAAGAGCAAATGGTCGAGGCACAGGGTCAGAGATACGCATGCCCAACAACAGTGCAGTGCACGCCGCGCTCTGTGGATAGAAGACAGCCTGGAGAGGGGGGCTGGGGACAACTTGAGAAGAGCCTGAAGAGCCCAAAATAGTTTATACCAGGGAAGGGATCTGATCAGTCATGCACTTTTCATGATGTTACCTTTGCTGGTGGTATGAAGCACAGATTTGAAAAGGGAGAAGTCAGAAGGAGGAAACAAGATAGGAACCCAGGAATTGTCCTTGCCAGAGATGAGAGTCTGGATAATCCTTGATAGGAGGGCTGAGACTGAGAGCAGTTTCTGAGATCAAATGGGCAGGATTTGATGTCTGTGACACCAAAGAGGGAAAAGATGACTTGAGATTTCCACTGCAGGCACCCAGGTTGTGGTGGATCTGTTAAGTGAGAGAGGAAGCAAATTTGAAGTGCCTCTACCAACATCCAAATGGTGTGTTTAGGAGGAGACAGCTGGAAATATATAGCAGTGTTCAGGAGAGGGTGGGATGATGGTCACACACATGGGAATCATCAAAGTGTGTACCCTGTGGGTTGGGGTTGTGTTTCTAAGGGGGAAAGTGGCTGATTGAGAAGGACATAAGAGGTGATGGATCTGGAAGCAGATTTTTTTGCTTTGGTTTGTTTTTGTTTTAGGACTTGAGCACATTTGTGGGCTTCGAGGTAAAAACCAGTGGAGAGGAAGATAATGATAATCCAAGAAAAAGGACATAGTTTATGGGGTAAGAGTTTGAAGGAAGAAGTTGGGAATGTCTTCCTTTGAGAGAGGCAGGAAGGAAGAAAGTATATTTGACTATGAGATGAACTTGGAAGTGGATAGGAGAGAATTAACACGTGTTATCTCTATTTTCTTAAAACAGGAAGTCTGAGAGTAAAGGAAATTGGAGGAGGGAGTAAGGATACTGATGAAGAGGCAATAGCTGCTGTGGAGAGCAGACGAGGCAATGGTGGTGGTGTGGTTTAGTTGCTAAGTTGTGTCTGACTCTTGCAACCCTGTGGACTGTAGCCTGCCAGGCTCCTCTGCTGTGGAATTCTCCAGGCAAGAATACTGGAGTGGGTTTCCATTTCCTTCTCCAGGAGATCTCCCCGACCCAGGGATTGAACCTGAGTCTCCTGCATCACAGGCAGATTCTTTACCAACTGAGATATGAGGGAAGCCCCAAAGAGGCAATAACCACTGATAAGAAAAGGTTTGCTGAACACTAATGAGTCCAAACCAGACCAGAGCTCATTTTTTTGTGTGCTGAAGCTAAATGTGCTTGGCTTTGTGATGTCCTCTGTACTGCTGGGAAGCCTGCAAGAAGCAGCTGGGAAAATGGGCAGAAGAGTTGATCCAGGGCTACACATGGATGCAACAGATTTTTGAAGTTAGTTAGGGGTAAGGATGGAGAAGGCAATGGCAACCTACTCCAGTACTCTTGCCTGGAAAATCCCATGGACAGAGGAGCCTGGGAGGCTGCAGTCCATGGGGTTGCTAGGAGACTGAGCGACTTCACTTTCACTTTTCCCTTTCATGCATTGGAGAAGGAAATGGCAACCCACTCCAGTGTTCTTGCCTGGAGAATCCCAGGGACGGGGGAGCCTGGTGGGCTGCCGTCTATGGGGTCGCACAGAGTCGGACACAACTGAAGCGACTTAGCAGCAGCAGCAGGGGTAAGGATATAAAAAATACTCTTGATTGTGGTATTAGAGTGGTATCCCAGAGCTCTAGGACAGGTAGTGCAGGAAGCTTGAGCTTGGAGGCAGCTAGAGGTTGGGAGAATCAGGAGGGGCAAGTGCCTGAGGGGCCAGAGGTGAATAGTAAAATATTCAGTTTAAAGGAAAAAAGAGAAGGACTTCCCTGGCAGTCCAGTGGTTAAGATTTCACCTTCCAATGCAGGGGGAGCACGGGTTTAGTCTCTTTTTGGGAGCTAAGATCCCACATGCTTTGAGGCCAAAAAAACCAAAAAGAAAAAAAGCCCAATCCCATAACACATAAGCAATATTGTAGCACAGTCAATAAAGATTTTTAAAATGGTCCACATCAAGAAATAAAAGAGAGAGAAGAGTATGAATGAGGAAGAAGGAGGAGAGGCTGTTGTGGGCAAAAGTGTAGTGTTTTCACCCTTACCTAGTTCATTCATATGTTCATTCATTCAGTAAAAATATTTATTTTTGTTATTATTATACAAAATATTTATATTTTATTATATTAGATGGAACAAAAAACCTCCAATCTTGGAAATTAAACATTTTACTTAAAAAATTCCTTATTTTAAAGCTTTAGACCAATTTATATATACTTAATTTGGTTTTTAACATAAATCAATTATTTAAAAGGGATAAAGAAGAATTAATGAATTGTTCTACACTTTTTCTCATAGCTAGGTTTTCTTCCATCTACTGTAGTAGTAAAAGTTGAAATTTTCAGTTAGCCTAATGCTGTAATATACACAATATTTTACAATAAAATGAAATTTTAAATGGAAATTCAAGTGAAGTTCCCAACCTGAGTTTCTTTTAGCTTTACACACATATATTTATTTACCTCACTGTAGCTTTCTTCTTTCCCTAATTACCATCTTTTATTCCTGTTTCCATGTATCCACTGTAAAGCATACCCAAAGGTATCTATTTATGAGATTCCAGATCAGTCTGCTTGATGAGAAGAACCCACAGAGTCATAACAGACATATTTATTAGCTTATGATGTTTCTGCTTCTACAAGTAACAAACTTTTCGTACTGTTTGTATCTTTTATTAGGAGAGCTGCAAGTACTCTAAAAGAATGTCGTTATGTTCTCTTAAGGAATCTAAATGAGCAGATTAATTCCACTTATGCAACTTGGGAATGCTCACAGATTTCTGGAACTATATTGAAATTTCAGAATTCCCTGTGGTGGTTATATAATGTACTCCTTGAAGCAGCAGCACATCGAGGACTGAACTAGAATGCAACCCATTTGCCAAAAAGCCATCTTTTAATCCTACTGAGATCCTTCTTTTCTCTATTTCATGAAGTTAACAGCTTTGACATTAAAGAAGCTTTTTGTTATAAAAGATTTTTCTTTCTGCCTCTCTCCCCATCCCTTTTTTGCATCTGTTTTTCAAATTATCTGGGTGTGATAATGACACGTTAATAGTTTTCTCTTACCTCCCTATTCCAACTTCCTCCACCAAATTCCAAAATAATTTATCTCATCGAATAAAATCAAGATCATCCAGCCTTAAAGCAATCCATTAAGAGATCCTTGGCTTATATTGTTCTAGTCCTTTCTTTTTTTTTAAATAGAGAAAATTGCATGTGACTACTCTTTAAAAAAATGGTGGTGAGAGTTACATAATATAAAACATACGTTTAACGTACAGTTCAGTGGCACCAAGTACATTCACGTGGCTGTGCAACTCCCACACTCATTCATCTCCCGAATCTTACCTTTCTAAACTGAAACTCTGTTCCCACTGAGCACCATGTCTCGATTCTCCTTCCCCAACACCTGGCCCCAGGCATCTCCCAATGTACTTTCTGACTCATGAATCTGACTATTCTAGGTACCTTGTGTAATCTATTCCTTTCCATTACAACAAAGGAAAACTGATAAAGTGCCCTCAGCGTTCTGGAATATCCCCCACCCCTAGAAGCACTACACTGTCTTACCATATGTCAGAGAGCTTTGAATTGGGTACTGTAGGGGAGGGGGAAAAAAAACAACTTTCCTCTACTGGCTTAAATTCAGCGGCTGGATTTGTGATTGAAAGTACAAAATCTCTAGCTTTTTCTTGAGTACATTCCGACTCAGTAGGTCTGAGGTAGGAAATGGAATTTTTTAAAAAAAATCAGGCAGCCGAAGAGAATCCTATGACCAGAGAGATGAAGGAAAGCACTGAGATAGGTGGTTTTTATCCCCCTTTTGAGATGAAGATATGAAGGTTTTCTAGAGCTACACTACTCAGCATGGTTGTCACTAACCATGGTTGTTAAAGTTAACTACAAGTCATGAAATATTATTCAGTTTCTCCGTCACACTAGCCACATATTTCAAGTAAATCAACAGCCTCATGTGACTAGCAGCTACTGTACTACATAGAGCAGAGGTGGGATATCTTCATCATGGCAATATTGTCTGTTAAATGAGACTGCCCCAGAGATAAAGTAACTTGCCTACAATCATATAACTAATAAGTTATGGAACCAAATTAATGGGTATTTGGATGCACACGTCTCAGAATTTTTGACCACTGTAAGTCCAGCCTCGTTCAGGAGGATCTGCTCAGTGCGGAGACTGAGCCAGCTTTCTCCAGAGATATCTGAAACCCCAGAAGTCTCTCATTTTGGGTGTTGGTTCTGAAACCAAATGAGCCCTCTGAGTGCTTGGTGTAAAACCTCAAATGGTGACATAGCTGGGGGACTGCGGACAGATGACAGCCACTAATAGGATTGCACAATAAGTCAACTTTGCATCCATGGGAGCAGTCCACCTCTGATCTACATTCAGTCAACCACAGAAGTCCATCTTGTCCAAGATAGAATCTCCTTTTAAAATGTTTCCCTTTTGCCAAGTGGAAGTAACAGTTTCTCTTCTCATATCTAGACAGTGCTTCACGTACTCACATGCTTCAATTATAAGTCAGTGATTTGGATTTAGGAAATGATTTGGATTTTATTTTCTTGTTGTAGAAACAATGTTATAACTGTTAGCTTAGTTACCATCTGGCCAACAAAAATCTGCAATGATGCAAAGAAATGATGCACCTGAATAGTAATAAGGAAGTAGAAACACAGTTATATATGACTGCCATTTACCACTCTTCTTTTGTGAGATTATACAATGTACATTCTAATATACATTCTTTCTTTAAAATTTACTTATTTCTAATTGAAGGTTAATTGTTTTACAATATCATGCTGGTTTCTGCCATACATCAACACAAATCAGGCATGGTATACAGATATCCCCTCCCTCTTGACCCTCCCTCCCACCTCCCCCCCTCTGATATACATTCTTGCACAAAAGGCACATATACAATGATTCTTTAGCACATTGCTTATACTAGACAGAGGAAACTAAGTATCAACAGTAGAGGACTGAATAAACCCGTGGTTCTAAACTTCTCGTGCATCAGATTTACTTGGAGGACTTTCCAAAACACAGATTGCTGAGCCCCGCCTCCAGAATTTCTGATTCAGTAGGTCTGGGCTGGTCCTGAAATCTGCATTTCTAACGAGTTTTAAAGTGATGCTGATGAGGCTGGCTTAGGGCCCACACTTCAGGAAGCATCAAATTAAACTGGTTCATCCATATAATGGAATACCATGCGCTGTGCTGTGCTTAGTTGCTCAGTCGTGTCTGACTCTTCATGACCCCATGGGCTGTAGCCTGCCTAGCTTCTCTGTTGATGGAATTCTCCAGGCCAGAATACTGGAGTGGATAGCCTTTTCCTTCTCCAGGAGATCTTCCTAACCCAGGGATCGAACCCAGGTCTCCCACATTGCAGGCGGATTCTTTACCATCTGAGCTTCCAGGAAAGCCCATGCACAGGTTTAAAAAAGGAATAAGGAATGAGGACACTTTCTGTGTACTAGTATTGAAAAGTTTTCAGTATATGCTGTTACATGAAAAGCAAGTTTCAAAAAAGTGTATAAATATGCTACACTGCATATTTATAACCTTTGTGTAATAAATTGTTAAAAATAAGAATATATACATACATACATGCGCAGGAAAGATGTATTAGAAACTAGTAAAAGTTGTTGCATTTAAGAGATAGGCAGAAATGGAATGGACAAGAATGAGGTGGGAGGAATATATCTCCAAGTATACCTCTTTTTATTTTGTTTTTGAACTACTTAAATATTGTCATTCATTGTTCAGTTGCTAAGTTATGTCTGACTCTTTGAGACCCCATGGGCTGCAGCACGCCAGGCTTCCTTATCCTTTGCTACCTCCCGGAGTTTGCTCAAACTCATGTCCATTGAGTCAGTGATGCTATCTAACCATCTCATCCTCTACCGCCCCCTTTTTCCTCTTGCCCTTAATCTTTCCCATCTTGAATATTACCTATTTAATTAAACACAATTAAAAATAAAATGAATGAAAGATAAAGAAATCATTCAAGGCCAATGATTCCCAATAGGGGCTGGAAGAGCCATTTCACAATTTTTAATGGCATTTCTTCAAATATTTGCTACTAATTATTGAGGGCTTATCATGTACCAGGCACTTTGCCAGGTGTTTCACATGAATTATTCCTTTGATTCTTAGAATTCTATTTCTGAGATGTGCAGGATTCAAAACAACTCAATTTCTACTTTCTCCTGAACTATAAGCATTTCTTCTCTGCTTTAATGTCCACATCTGTAATATAGGTATATAAGTTAATAACATAGGTATATAATTCAATAACATAAAGGGTTTAGGATGCTAACTTATTATTTACTTAGAGCTAGTATACTTCTTTGAAACATGGCTTTAGCTCTTCCGGTCCACTTCCATCAGCACCTTGCTATCATACATTCTGCACTTAGGCGTGTGGGGTAAACCCTCCTATGGGTCTCTCCAGGCTCAAGGATCTCATTTTGGGAGATATCTAGCTGTACAACAGTAGGGCCCTACACCTCCATATAGTGTCTAAGGGAGTGGAAAGTTTGTAGCTGATAAATTCTCACCATCTCTACTCACTGAAAACCTAAAAACTCTTAAAGGGTCCAATCAAATATTCCTCCTTCATGAAGCTAGAAACCATGTTTTTGATGCTTTTCTTTTAATGCTCCTCATTGCCTTATGTCATAGTCATTTGAATATAACTATGGGTGCTCCTTAGCAGCAGCAGCAGCTCCTGGAGAAGGAAATAGCCCCTACTCCGGTATTCTTGGCTGGGAAATCCCATGGACAGAGGAGCATGGTGGGTTGCAGTCCATGGCGTCGCAAGAGTTGGACATAATGTCTAAGCAACAGCAACAGCAACAACACCTGCCATTTCTTTTTTCTAGGTCGTATGCTCCTTGACCTCATGGACTCTTGCTTGACTTTAACAGTTGTTGAATTTGGAAAGGACCTTAAATGTAAAAGGAGCTAATTATTTGTTGGATTGCATTGGAGAGCCAATTGCAAGTGTAAAATGCAATTACTCTTTAGCCTGCTTTGGCATTAGCACCACAACGTCTACCCCCATTTTTTTGAAGTTATTCTGCCTTTCAGATTTTGTTTTCATCTATTGTCTGCCAGCCCCCCATATCATATTATTCTATTAAAATAGAAAAATTAGGGGAAAGCACTGTATACTGTAGTATTGATATTTCTATTGTATTGAATACCTATTTCCATGGAAACTGCTTTCAATACTGAATTTTCCTAGATCTTTTAATTAAGAAAAGAATACATTGCAGTGGCTACAAAAATTATTTTAAAATGAAGAGTTTTGAGAAAATGTACAGGGATTCAAACTGAATAACACTAATTTAATGAACTCTTAATGAATCACAAATCTTAGAGTTTTAATTTGATAATGAACTAATTATAGGTGGGGTGAAAATGCAAACAAACCCAATTTACTCTATCCATATATTTTCCAGATCTGTTGAACAGGAGCATAAAAACATTTTCTAAACTGATATAGCTCATTTGATTTAATTCCCACATAGAATTAAAATGTGACTTCATGTTGGGATTTAATCAGCTTTAGAGTGTGGACTGTGTGTGAAGTGTGAATGAGAATTTTTACTTTCGGCAGAAGATATGATTGAGTATATAGAAAATCCAAGATAATTTAAAGATAAATTAAGAGTTTAAAAAAGTTCCTGGATATAGGTCAAACATATAAAAGTTGAGCTAGTAATAACCAATTAGAAAATGTAAGAGAAAAAAGATTCTATTCATTAAATAGCAAGAAAAGTCTATTTGAAATTGGGATTTAGAAATAAATCTAACAAAGATGTGCAAAAAACTTTATGAATAAAAGTGACAAAATATTATCAAAGAGCATTAAAGAAGACTTTAATAAATGAAGAATTATGCCATGCTAATGAGTGGGAACAGAGCTTCTGCCTAGGATAGTCACAATATGAGGTGTCTAGTCAAGGTCCTGCATCCCAGGAAAGAACAGCTTTCTTGTAGAGATACTAGGGCCTTCCCTGGTGGCTCAGTTGGTAAAGAATCCACCTGCAATGCAGGAGACTTGGGTTCGATCCCCGGTTGGGAAGATCCCGTGGCGAAGAAGATGGCTAGAATACTGGAGTGGATACTCCAGTGAGTACTCCAGTATTAGGCCTAGTAAATCCCATGGACAGAGGAGCCTGGTGGGCTACAGTCCATGGGGTCGCAAAGAATCTGACGCAACTAAACAATAACAACAAATAGAGAAGAGACAAGAGAAACTTTGTTGAAGACATTTCAGATATCCTACGGATGATGGGCTTGGTCCATAGCAGTACCTTTTAACCTTGATTTGGTACAAAACAGATTCTTAGTCAGTAGACAAGAAGATCTACCTAATTAGTGCATTTCCCAGGAAGCTGTATGGTATTAGCCAGCAGAGACAGCAGCTTTAATTGAGACGGTGATACCACTTAATTGGAACACCTTAATGAGATTAAGGGGTACTCAGATAAGGTCAACTTGTTTTCCCTGTGCCCAGAGCTTTGCTGGATCTCTGCCTTCTGGCTGGCAACCCCTGCCAAATGGATATAGCTGAGCCAAATGCTTTTACTGTCCTTCATAAATCACTTAAGGGAATATTTTAAATACAGACTCCATGTATTTCAGAGAGTATTCTGAAACACATTGGCATGCAGATTCTACTGATAAATTAAGAACTCATTACACTGAAGCCCTAGATATTTGCTTTGCTTTTAACATGTTGACCCAACTGTTTAATATACATTAAATGAAATAAATTGATAATTGTGCTGGGACTCAATAATGTATTTCAATTGATTATATCTATATTAGTCAGAGTGAGAGAGAGAGACAGGAGAGATGTTTTAAATAAGAAATTTGACTCACTGCGATTCTGGAGGCTGACAGGTCCCAAGGTCTGAGGTCAGAGAACCAGAGCTGATGGTGGAGCTCCAGTCTGAAAGTCAGCCTTGAGAGCCAGGAAGAGGTGATGTTTCGATGTAAGGCCTGCTGCTACTGCTGCTAAGTTGCTTCAGTCGTGTCCAACTCTGTGTGACCCCATAGACGAAAGCCCACCAGGCTCCGCCGTCCCTGGGATTCTCCAGGCAAGAACACTAGAGTGGGTTGCCATTTCCTTCTCCAATGCATGAAAGTGAAAAGTGAAAGTGAAGTCGCTCAGTCGTGTCTGACTCTTAGCGACCCCATGGACCGCAGCCTACCAGGCTCCTCCACCTATGGGATTTTCCAGGCAAGAGTACTGGAGGGGGGTGCCGTTGCCTTCTCCGAATGTAAGGCCAGAGGCTGGCAAAGACCAGTGTCCCAGCTCAAGATCGGTCAGGCTGGAGGAAATTGCCTCTTACTCAGCCTTTTTGTTCTATTCAGGTCTTTGACTGAATGGATGAGGCCTACTCACATTGGGGAGGACAATGTTCATGCCTCAGTTCACTCAGTTTAGTATTTACAAATACCTCATCCAGAAGCACTCTCAAAGGCACCCTCCTGAATGATGTTTGAACATATACCTGGACATCTCACAGCCCACTAAAGCTGACACATAAAATTAACCATAACAACATCTTTTTACCTCAATTTAAGATCATTACACAACGCTTCATGACAATGTGGTTTTTATTACAAAAGAGTACTTACATTCCTCCATTAGTCGAAATGAAATGCTTGAATTCCTCCATAAAAATCAGTGTAGTATTAATAGAGAGAAAAACTCTGCTAAAAACATTGACAAAGATTTTTGTAAATTTTCATGTGTGCTATTACTTACTAGTTTTGTGATCATGGGTCAATTAATTTCTTGATCTGAAAATGGGAAAAGGTTGGAAATGACTGTTATGATCCCATCCACCTCTAGAAGTCTGTGACCTTTGATCTTTTCATCAATATATGGAGGTTGAAATATGGTTGACCTTGGCATGTCTGTACTACTGTCCAGATGAACTCAAATCCCTTTTGTTGGGTGAAAGGTAGTCTCAGTTATCTACAGTTTTATGTCATATTTCATCCCTTTGGTAGCTAGTTTAGAACAAGTGAATTACCTGTGAGGCTTGGCCTCCAAGCAGAACTAATTTTATAAGGTTTTACCATGTTTATTAAGCACCATGAGAACTCACTTTATGGAAGAGCAATTCCTATAGAAAAATGGATGATTTAAATAACCTAGTACTAAAAATATATAACCTGGTGCTGTCTCAATAGTACTGTTGGGGTTTTTGGTGGAGTTTTTCTGTTTCTGTTTTTAGAGCATCACATGCAATAGCTTTCAGTTAATTTTTCACTGGTGTACATTACTCAAGAATTTTCAAATTTAGTGATTAACTGATACACTGGCTGGCAATCGTTAGGTTGGCAAAAAAGCAAAATTGGAAGTGTTTGAGCTATCATCAAGAAAATTGTGTTCAGAGACCCAATGCTTGACTGAATCAAGTGGACAGGAGTCAGAACCATTTTGGCAGTTTTGAAATTCATGTGAGGTTAAGAAAGAGCATGCTAAAATAATTTTCCATAATGAGTACTTGATCTGCCTTGTAAATAGTTTCAAAAAATCATGAATGTTGAAAATGTTGAATAGTTTGCAAAGTTTTCCTGAACTTTCTGAAACTTACCAATGCCACCTTTAATTTTCTAGCAGAGTCCACTCCTTGTTGTTACCTGTCTTTTCAGACTAAAAAAACGCAAGCATATCTGTGTCTCAGACATAGTTTTCTACCATCTTTTTTTACATTAATGGCATAGATTCTTGAAGAGAAGAAGTAAAACCTGTAACAGAAGGCATTTCAGGCAAAAATCATTCTGTCCAGGAAGAAGAAAAATGGAATAAAATAAAAAATAAAGGACATAGTTAGGAAAAAACCCAGAATCTGGACAAGACACCAGAGAACCTTCTGGAAGGGGAATCACTTAGTGATTCCTAAGCTTGTTGCCTGGTTAAAGTCTGGCCTGACTTCTTTTAATGTGCATGCTGTGTTTATTTGTATGGTTGAAATCTCAAAGAAAATATTATTTTCAGGATTTGGGAATAATATGAGAGACTCTGATAACATGTGTGCATAAAATTAATAACCATAATTAGACTCAAAAAGAGCAAAGGGAATTTTCATTTTTTTGGTTTCTGCATTTTAGTTTTATATTTTCTTCAAGGTTGTTTAATGGGTGAAATATTAGTATTCTTCCTAAATTCATAATTTTATGATGCTTTCTGAAAAAGTTGCTAGGTCAGATTGGCTTAGTATTCTTTTTCACACTCTTTCCTCTCCTTTTTGTTAAAAAAAAAAAAATAGCCAATCTGCAACTTCCTTAGGGGAGATTAGATAGTTTAGAGAAGTGGCAAAATAAATAAGATTCACTCTCATCAAATGTGTCATGAGGAAATTGGAGGCATGCTGTGAAGTAATGGCAAAATAATCTTGAAAATTTCCAAGCGCTTTTCCCAAATGAAATGGAAGAAAATTTAAAGTTATCGTTCATCTAATTACGGTTAAAAATAAATGTGTGCCAGCCATCAAGACAATATGGTACTGGCACAAAGACAGAAATATAGATCAATGGAACAAAATAGAAAGCCCAGAGATAAATCCACACACCTATGGACACCTTATCTTTGACAATGGAGGTAAGAATATACAATGGATAAAGACAATCTCTTTAACAAGTGGTGCTGGGAAAACTGGTCAACCACTTGTAAAAGAATGAAACTAGAACACTTTCTAACACCATACACAAAAATGACCTCAAAATGTATTAAAGAAATAAACGTAAGACCAGAAACTATAAAACTCCTAGAGGAGAACATACGCAAAACACTCTCCGACATAAATCACAGCAGGATCCTCTATGACTCACCTCCCAGAATATTGGAAATAAAAGCAAAAATAAACAAATGGGATCTAATTAAACTTAAAAGCTTCTGCACAACAAAGGAAACTATAAGCTAGGTGAAAAGACAGCCTTCAGAATGGTAGAAAATAATAGCAAATGAAGCAACTGACAAACAACTAATCTCAAAAATATACAAGCAACTCCTGCAGCTCAATTCCAGAAAAATAAATGACCCAATCAAAAAGTGGGCCAAAGAACTAAACAGACATTTCTCCAAAGAAGACATACAGATGGCTAACAAACACATGAAAAGATGCTCAACATCACTCATTATCAGAGAAATGCAAATCAAAACCACTATGAGGTACCATTTCACGCCAGTCAGAATGCCTGCGATCCAAAAGTCTACAAGCAATAAATGCTGGAGAGGGTGTGGAGAAAAGGGAACCCTCTTACACTGTTAGTGGGAATGCAAACTAGTACTGCCACTATGGAGAACAGTGTGGAGATTCCTTAAAAAACTGGAAATAGAACTGCCTTATGACCCAGCAATCTCACTGCTGGGCATACACACCGAGGAAACCAGAAGGGAAAGAGACACATGTACCTCAATGTTCATCGCAGCACTGTTTATAATAGCCAGGACATGGAAGCAACCTAGATGTCCATCAGCAGACGAATGGATAAGAAAGCTGTGGTACATATACACAATGGAGTATTACTCAGCCATTAAAAAGAATACATTTGAATCAGTTCTAATGAGGTGGATGAAACTGGAGCCGATTATACAGAGTGAAGTAAGCCAGAAAGAAAAACACCAATACAGTATACTAACGCATATATATGGAATTTAGAAAAATGGTAACAATAACCCTGTATGCAAGACAGCAAAAGAGACACAGATGTATAGAACAGACTTTTGGACTCCTGTGGGAGAGGGAGAGGGTGGGATGATTTGGGAGAATGGCATTAAAACATGTATAGTATCATATAAGAAACGAATAGCCAGTCCAGGTTCGATGCAGGATACTGGGTGCTTGGGGCTGGTGCACTGGGATGACCCAGAGGGATGGTACGGGGAGGGAGGTGGGAGGGAGGTTCAGGATGGGGAACACGTGTACACCCGTGGCGGATTCATGTTGATATGTGGCAAAACCAATACAATATTGTAAAGTAATTAACCTCCAATTAAAATAAATAAATTTATATTAAAAAAAGAATAAATGTGTGCATACAAGTATGGGCATATATTTATTTTTCTAACACTGTGATTGATTTCTTTCTCTAAAAAAGAGGAGACCAGACTTAAGATCCTACAAGTTCTCAAAAACTATTCTCTGGAATAGCTGACTACAGTAGGGTTTTTATTTTCCATAGAGTAAGGTAGTGGGGGATTGTAAGTTTTAAAATGGTAGTGTTAAGGGCTTCCATGGTGGCTCAGATGGTAAAGCATCTGCCTGCAATACAGAAGACCCAGGTTCAATCCCTGAGTTAGAAAGATACCCTGGAGAAGGAAATGGCAGCCCACTCCAGTATTCTTGCCTGAAAAATTCCATGGACAGAGGAACCTGGTGGGCTACAGTCCATGAGGTCGCAAAGAGTCAGACATGACTGAGCGACTTCACTTTCACTTTCCTCCCATAGATAGCCCCTCTCATTTCTCTCATACTAACCTGTTGAAGTGTTGTTCTACTAAGTATACAGTGCACATGGAAACCTTCATTTAGTTCAGTAGATCATTTGTAGAAAATACTGCTTTCACTTCTGCCTCACCAACTGGTGTTGGTGCCTGACCCCTTATCCAGCATCTGTTTATACATGTGGATTCATTGAATGCACTTAATGGGCTAAGCTTTGTGGCCATATTAAAGATATGGTGCCTGCTTTTAGAATAGGGATTGGAAAAAAAAGTGAGAGTCTTTAACAGTCCAAGGGCAAGTATACTCAGAATTGAGAATTTCTATGAGTGTCAGTTTTGGAAATGAGGAAAGTATTCTATTATTTGTTCCTAAGTATATCTGCTTTCTATCCATAGTCCAGGGAGGGTCCTAGCAAGACTCATAGGTTTAATATAAGCTCTTGAGAATGCAAATATATGTTTGTCTTCTGAATAACTGAAGTAAATCACAGAGAACTTAAGTTGGTCTATGTGTCTCATTTCTAACTCAGAGTAGAGTTTCTGCCAGGTAGGATACAGGGACCTGCTGGCATCAACGCTGCCCGTGAAGAATTTTTGTATTAGAGTCTAAGAAAACCTTCCACTCAAGTTCCAATAATAAATGTGCTTAAAAGATAAAACATCATTTAGTTCCGTTATGGAGAATCCAATTTATCCCAGTTCTCTAAGGCATTTCCTAGAAGAAAGAGAAAGTCCTTGGGCATTATTCTGTGTAATTAGCTTTTTGCACCTTGCATTGTGAATTGGGATTTCTGATTTCTTCCCCCTACGGTGCAAAGTGATGGTGCTTAGAAACCTGAAACTAAAGCAGATGTTACAATTCATTAGTATTTTAAACTTTTATAATCTGAGAAACTCTGGGGCAAATAATAGATTTATTATGCTCTGTTTTATAAATATTAAAAATATTTTATTTTCAGAGGGACTTTTTTCATTCTCCCAAATTAATCTTCACTTGAAACCTCAACAGGTCTTACGAAAGTGTGCCAAAGGCCTAGTTAACCCTTTTCTCATTCCTGAATTTGCCTCAGTTTCCAGGAAACAGCCACCTTGTTCAGGAACTTTTTTTTTTTTAATTTCTGTATTTTTCTGTTTCAAGTAACAATAGAAATGTAACACTGAAAATTGTGATTTGGGAGGGTAATACAGGAAAAACCAAAGGTGAAGTGTTAAGTAAATAAAACTAGATATAAAATGTTATCATCTCAACTATTTAAAAAATAATTGAAAAAAGGTAAGAAGGAGATATAGCAAAAGTAATGTTTGGATTTTCTGTATCTTACTGTAACTCCTGAGCTACTTTTCTCAAAGTAATTGAAACAGGATGGAATATGAATATTTCAGAGAAGATATTTTAATATGCCATAGTTGTTTTGATCCTGGGAATGATGGAGGAACTATGAATAATCCACAAGAAACAATATGTATCAAGGAAGAAAGCTATTGATAAAGGATAGAATTGAGATAAACTACTTCAAGACTAGAATGTTGATAAAGAACCTTCTAGAATGAGAATATATACAAATCTGTCAGGCTCTTCAGACTTCATATAAGTTTTATCTAGGCCTTTGTATATTTCCCATTTCTATAAACTGGTCAAGAAAAACACACAAACCAAGAAAAACTTTTGTTTTTACATAATTCCCCATATATAATTTCAGGGACAAAACTGATATAAAAGCTTAAACAGAATTAACCTATAAGAGCCAGATTTGAAACAAAAGAATTATGCTATGAGAGTGCAGTTTTTAAAAGTCGCTTGATTCTTTTAAGTGAATATATCATTATATGTGGCTGATATAATGAATATATCATTATATATAAGTGGTTGGATAGCATCACTGACTCAATGGATGTGAACTTGGGCAAACTCTGGGAGATAATGAGGGACAGGCAGGCCTGGTGTCCATGGGGTTGCAAAGAGTCGGACACAACTGAGCGACCGAACAGCAACAATCATTATATACATGCTCACAAGATTTACATAGCTTATGTGATACTGTTAACAAACTGGTACATCACACACACAGAACAGCTCAGCAGTCTTCTCACAATGTTAAAAACCACCACCAACAAGAAAACCCTTACAGAAGGACAGGATTTCTTAAGCGTAATCTGTACTGAAGTCATAAGCACTGTCTTTCTCTTCAGTCTTTTTATCCAAGACGAAGATGGTGTAGGCTGCTCAGCTGCTTCAGACTCCTCAGATAGTGCCTTGCGGGCCGCCTCAGGAGGGGACATGTCTGAGCTTTTTTTTAATCACCTTCCTCGTCAACACTTTCCTGGTCAGTGTTGACATCTTCATAATCCTCCCCCTGCTCCTGCTTCTGCTTTTCTGTTTCAGCAGTTCTTCAGGTATGTACTTTTCCTCTGTTACTCCATTGACCAGACCCAACAACTGGAAAAGCTTGCTACCGGCTAACCGAGGACCCCTCACGGATTGCATGCTGTGTAAGAGTACGTGTGTGTTTGTGTGTGTGTGCACGCATGCGTGTGTGTGTACAGTCATGTCCAACTCTTTGCAATCCCATGGAGCCCTGCCAGGCTCCTCTGTCCATGGGATTTCCTAGGCAAGAATACTGGAATGGGTGGCCATTTCCTACTCCATTACCTTCCTGACCCAGGAAGCTTGTGTAAGAATACATATTTTTAATAATAAGTAGTCAAACTGAGAACTGGACCTTACTCCTTTCTTAGGGTACTGGCATAGATTTCATGATTCTGATGTGCTGTAATTTACTTTACTCAAATATTTACTTAGCTATTCTTTCATTTATTCAACAAATATTTAATGAGTACACAAATAAAAGTATACACTTGGAGGAGAGATGAGCTATATTTAAACAGCTGTAGCAAAAGTGGTGTATTTTGGGGAGAATACATTTTGGGGAGAATACAAAAGAAGGTGAGTGTTTCCAGCTGGGGAGAGCCAGAAAGTTTTCTTCTTGGCTTGGGATTCCCACCTGGGCTTGAAGTAAGAGAGAAAGGAGCGGTGAAGGCATGGCCATGTATTGGGGATGAGAAGCGTTAGTTTGAGTAGGAGAGGTGGGAAGTAAAAGAGAGCTGGAGCCAGATCACAGGGCCTTTGGTGCCAGTCTGGGTGATTACTCTTCTAGGCAATGTGGAACTGTTTAAGGTTTTTATGAAGGAATTAACATGGTCTTGCAACAACATGTCAAATGAAACTTGTCAAGCCAGGATACTGAGGATTATGGCCTATGACTATGAGGTGTGCCCCTTAAGGCTTTCAAAAGAGTTGCCTGGGAAAATTAAAGGCAAGACTTGGTTCTGAAGGACAGTTCCCTACTTTAATATTTGGGCCTTGACAACTCGTGTCGGGGCTTTCTCTTGAATGGGACCATGGTGGCCAGAGAGGATTCAGCCTCTGCTGTTCTGTTCCATCGACTCTAGACTCATTCTGGCCACTTCCCAGAATCTTGCCTTTGCAATAGGGACCAAGCTTTGGCTATTTCCTGTAATCCTCCAGGATGTATGTATTAGCAGTGGCATTTCCCCCCGCCCCACTCTGGTTTTGACTTCTTTGTTCCTCTTTTAGAACTAAGAGCTACAAAAGTTTTTTAGTCTGTTTTGTTTTTTGCTGTGCTGGGATCTTGAGATAGGGCAGATTAAGACACTTGTACATTATTTTTTGCAATATAATAAAGACTTGATAGAAGGTGTGGTGGTTGGGAGGGGGAAAAGGAGGTGGATTCAAGAAATGTTATGAAAATGGAAGTGACAAGATCTGATGACTGAATATGGGAGCAAGGGAAAAGGAATCAATAATAGTGCTGAGTTTTGAACCTGTATGAATTCAGATGCTTTTAAAAGGGCCAGAAGATACTTTTCTTATTTTTACAAAGTTGAACTGAAGCTAAGTGTTGTAGACAGAGCTCTCGTGGAGGTTTCTTTTAACTTCAGTGATGATTACCCTGAAGGGTATTAAGACCAGCCTGGTCAAGTAAATTGCACCAGCCCAAGGCCCAGTACAGGCTGTAATACTTAAGTAGGATTAGAAGAAATATGCCTGTGACCAAAATGCTGGTATAAGAAAATGTGGAAGAAGCCCTTTGTGGTTCTAGTCTTCATATTATTGAGTAACTTCCTTTTAGAGAAATACCTGGCAGTGTGTTTCAAAAACAATTCAGGCAAGAGAATATGATACTAAATTGCAGAGGGTGGAGAGGAAGGTAATACAATACTCAAGAATCTTGAGAACTGTGGAAACAAGCTGGGTTAAGCAGAAATTATTTTATGTGGTGCCTGTGGGCTGATCCACTTATTTGAATGCCCTTATGGTGGTATATTAAATAATAGTAGTAATAGTCAAATTTTATTGAGTATCTAAAGTGTCTGATACTGCTCTAGGTACTTTTTAACCTGCAGAATATCCCATTGAATACTTATAAAGCACTGTGAAAATGAGTGTCTTATAATCCCCATTTTATAAGTGACAAAATTGAGGCTCACACATTTTTCACAGAACTAGAAGAAATAATCCTGAAATTCATATGGAACCATAAAAGACCCAGAATTGCCAAGGCAATCCCTAGGAAAAAAAGAACAAATCAGGAGGCATAACCCTCCCAGACTTCAGAAAATACTACTAAGCTACCGTAATCAAAACAGTGTGGTTTTAGAATAAAAACAGACAAATGAATCAATGGAGCGGAATAGAGAGTCCAGAAGGAAACCCACACACCTATGGTCAATTAATTTTTGACAAAGGAGGCAAGAATATACTCTAGGGAAAAGACAGTTTCTTCATCAGGTGGTGCTGGGAAAATTGGACTGCTGCATGTAAATCAATGGAGTTAGAACACACCCTCTCACCATTCACAAAAATAAAACTCAAAATGGCTGAAGACTTAAACATAAGACATGACACCATAAAACTACTAGAAGAGAACATGGGCAAAACATTCTCTGACATAAATCGTACCAATGTTTTCTTAGGACGGTCTCCCGCACTGTTCTCAGTTGCTCAGTTGTGTCCGACTCTGCAAGCCCATGGACTATAGCCCACCAGGCTCCTATGTCCATGAATTTCCTAGGCAAGAATACTGGAGTGGGTTGCTAATTCCTTCTCCAGGGGATCTTCTGAACCCAGGGATTGAACCAGTGTCTCTTGAGTCTCCTGCACTGGCAGGCAGATTCTTTACCACTGAGCCACTTGGGAAGCCCCAAAGCAATACAAATAAAAACAAAAATAAACAAATGGGACCTAATCAAAGTTGCAAACCTTTGCACAGCAAAGGAAACCATAAACAAAGCAAAAAGACAACTGACAGAATGGGAGAAAATATTTCAAATGATGCAACTGACAAGTGTTTAATTTCCAAAATATACAAGTAGCTCATACAATTCAACAATGAGAAAACAGACAGTCCTACCCCAAAATGGGCAGAAGACCTAAATAAGCATTTCTCTAAAGAAGACATACAGATGGCCAATAGGCACATGAAGATACTCAACATTTCTCTAATTATTAGAGAAATGCAAATCAAAACTACAAACAGGTACCACCTCACACCAGTCAGAATGACCATGGTTAAACAGTCTACGAATAACAAATGCTTGAGAGGATGTGGAGAGAAAGAGAACCCTCCTATATACTGTTGGTGGGAATATAAGTTAGTGTAGCCACTGTGGGTCCATTGACAGATGAATGGATAAAAATACAGTACGGCTATACGATGGAGTATTACTCAGCCTTTAAAAAGAGTGAAATAATGTCATTTGCTGCAAAATGGATGGACCTAGAGATTATCATGCTAGGTGAAATAAATCAGAAAGAGGAAGACAATAGCATACAATATCACTTGTATGTGAAATCTAAAATAAGACAAGTGAGCCTATTTATGAAACAGAAGCAGAATCACAGACATAGAGTACTGATTGGTGGTTGCCAAGGGGAAGGTGCTTGGGAAAGGGATGGAGTGGGAGGTCAGGGTTAATAGATGTAGGCTTTTATATATGGAATGAATAAACTGTAAGGTCCTACTGTATGGCATAGAGAACTATGTTCAATATCCTATGATAAGCCATAATGGAAAAGAATAATAAAAAGAATGTATGCAGCCACGAAATTAAAAGATGCTCCTTGGAAGGAAAGCTATGACAATCCTAGGCAGTGTATTAAAAAACAAAGACATCACTTTGCCGACAAAGGCCCATATAGTCAGAGCTATGGTTTTTCCAGTAGTCATGTACAGAAGTGAGAGTTGGACATAAAGAAGGCTGAGCACCAAAGAATTGATGCTTTCCAGTTGTGGTGATGGAGAGGACTCTTGAGAGTCCCTTGGACAGGAAGGAGATCACACTGGTCAGTCCTAAGTGAAATCAGTCCTGAACATTCACTGAAAGGACTGATGCTGAAGTTGAAGCTCCAATGCTGTGGCCACCTGATGTCAAGAGCCAGCTCATTGGGAAAGACCCTGATGCTGGGAAAGATTGAAGGCAAAAGGTGAAGAAGGTGGCAGAGGATGAGATGGCTAGATAGCATTAGTGACTCAATGGACATGAATTTGAGCAAACTCTGGAAGACAGTGAAGGACTGGGAAGCCTGGCATGCTGCAGTCCATGAGGTTGCAAAAAGTTGGACATGACTTAGTGACTGAACAGCCCAACAACAGTATATGCATAACTGAATCACTTTTCTGTACAGCAGTAATTGACATTGTAAACAAACTATATTTCAATTTTAAAAATTTAGGCTCAGAGTGGGGAACTTAATGTAATACATATACTAACTTGCCTTTTCACTTTGGCTCATTAAGGATAATGTTTGATTTAGTTGGTTTTAATTCAGGTTGCACTGAGAGCCTCTTACATGCTAGTAAGCGTTCCCGAAACATCTGTGAAGATGTAGGTTATGTTTGTCCTGAGCTTTCAGTGAGTAGGATAGTGGTTTTGTAAGCAACAGGGCAGGTCCTAGTTAAAGAGTTAACAGTAGACAACTTGCTTTTGACTTCTTCATTCCTTGGTTCAGCTTAAGGACCTTCCCTGGGTGGTTAGCTTGAGTCCTTCATCAGTTTAATTACTAGGGATTACTGAGCACTTTCTATGTGCCAGATGCAGTGCTGAGCACTTTACTGAGTTATTTCATGTAGTTATGACCACACTGTGAGACTGTTATTCTTGTTTTTAAATCGAAGTGTAGTTGATTTACAATGCTGTATTAGTTTCAGTTGTGCAGTAAAGTGATTCAGTATTTTTGCAGATTATATTCCATTATAGGTTATTATAAGATAATGGGTATAATTCACTCTGCTATACAGTATATCCTTGTTGCTTATCTATTTTACATATAGTGGTTTGTATCTATTAATTCCATACCCCTAATTTGTCATTTCCCTTTCCCTCTCCCCTTTGACAACCACAAGCTTGTGTTTTATATCTATGAGTCTATTTCTGTTTTGCATTTACATTCATCTGTGTTACTTTTTAGATTCCACATGTAAGTGGTATCATAGAGTATTTGTCAGCCTGACATTTCACTAAGCATGATATTCTCTAGCTCCAGACGCATTCTTACAAATGGCAATATTTCATGTTTAATGGTTGAGTAATATAACACCTTAATTCATGAGAATGCTACTCTTACTGGCTTCATTTTATATGGGGAAGAAACTGGTGTGAAGTCTTACTACTCGTAAGTAGCAGAGATGCGATTCATCCCTTATCTAACTCCAGAATCCATCCTCCTAACTACAGTGTTATTTTGCCCCAACTCTAGGCTTTTCTCAAATTGTCAAGATCCCTACACCAGGCATTCTTTTATTTGGGTTTAGATCTGCTGAATCTAAAATCTAGATACATTTTGGGAATAGCTTTTAAGTTATTTTCCTTCTAGAATTTGTGATGTTATTAGCTGTTTTGTTCACATGTGGAAACAGTCAATAGGTTAATTACCCTCGAAAGCTGTGATCCTTTTTTATGAGTACTCCCTCCTTGGTCACTGCTGTGTGGATTGCACCATATGCAGAGATTCAAGTTGCAGAAGCGTTTTTCTCCTGTTGGAAGGGAGCAGAGGCATTGCAGCATCTCAGTAGAAACAGAACATCCTTGAGGGAGGTTTGGTGATGTGGCAGGATATCAGGTTTCAAGGTTCTGTAGAACTCATCATACAATGACATCCATCTCCTTTTATTTAAATCCAAGTGCTTGCAAGTGTACAAAAATTCGCATCAGAAATTAACCAGCTGTTCTGCTAGACTAAACAGTGGTTACGTGGACCTAATGGGCAGCTTTTGTTATTCATTTATATGTTTCAGTAAGACATCCTCATTGTGTGAATTCTCAAAGATGCCCCACGCCTATACAAGGAAATTATAGACAAGTAGATAGAATTTTCCTTCTTATGCACTGCATAAAAGCTAATAAAATAGTGACCAATTAGATACTTAAAAGCCTGAGCATATGAGAGTATTATGCAAATACTGATTAATAGTAATACCATAAACTCGCAGAGCAAGGAAAAGCATGCCTGATTGAAATTATAGGAGCTTTTATTTGCATTTCTACAGAACCTATTATTAGTAGGTCTCAAAGCACCTTCAGATCAGATCAGATCAGTCGCTCAGTCGTGTCTGACTCTTTGCAACCCCATGAATCGCAGCACGCCAGGCCTCCCTGTCTATCACCAATTCAAGTAGTAATTATTAAAGCTCATGAATACAACCAGAAAATGTCATTTTATTGAGGGAGTAAGTGAGAATTCCCCTTTACCTCATATATATTATGAGACCTAAATGCCTGGGCTACAGAAGGCCTTTCCATATAGAGAGGATGAGTTTGAGCAAGCTCCGGGAGATGGTGAAGGACAGGGAAGTCTAGCGTGCTGCTGTCATGGGGTCACAGAGTTGGACATGACTGAGTGACTGAACAACAGCAACTCATACACTTGTGGGTGTTTGGGGCAGTGATTCCACAGGCATAGAAGTTGGCAAGTGTGGGTTCATAGTTCTCATATTGAGTATCTTTATCTACGTGGTTATAACCCTTCATTTAGTTTTGAAATTTTATATGCATAACAGCTCTAAACAAATGTTGCCTGTATGTTTTACTATTTCTCTGTTGACTATAATATCAAATTCGAAAACAAAAACTATGCCAGGTTCACATGAAAGCCTTTTAAAATATTTTGGAATATTATATCAGATTTACTTTTCTCAAACTAGCATTTCATTACAAGGACTAACAGCTGGTAAGCACAGTCAGTGGTACCTGTATTTATTTCTGTTCTCAGTGGGAAGTGCTTGAAAGCTTGTGAGGATTTCTCATCTGCTTCAGAATGCTCCTTTGCCCTTCCTCCCCTATTTTTCCTTCTCCTTTCCTGCAGTTTGGTTGCCCACGTTGGAAAAGCTCAAGAGCATTCCAGTGCCTAACTCTCCCTCTCCCTCCATCTCCAGTCCTCAACCTCCCCGACCCTGGCCCCCGACATGATTAATCTTCAGCTTTATTTTCTTCCGGTGCTGAGAGATCATATTGTAGTTATCAGTCTTAGTTGTCAGACAACTGTACTTCCATGGTTATATTTCACTGTCACGTAGATTCCAAGGAAAGTGTGGACTAGTGAGCACCTTCTTTTATAGTTAGGACACTGGAGCCCAGAGAGAATGAGTGACACCCACGGTCATACAGCTGGTTCACTTCTCTGTCTTCTAGAATTGGGACCAGAATTCAGGTCTCAAGATTCCTAAGCCAAAAGTTTCCCTGTGGTAATTATATAATTCTTTGAATCACAAAAAAACTTTTAGGCCAGAGACATAGGGGCAAAACTAGAAGTAGTTTGTTGATTTTATCCAGGGCTGTGGATCCACAGGACTAGAAGTGGAGCCTCAGGATCTGGGGGGTAAAGAAATGGAGTGATGTGTGTCCAGAGCTGAAATGTTGGAGCCTGGGACTGTGGTATTGCTGTGCAGGAGATGTTGAATGACTTAAAGTAGAGGATAATGAAGAGCAAGGTGAAGGGGAGAACAGGGTGAGGTAGAATGGTGGTTGTAGAAGAACTGGGAGGATGGTTGAGTTTATGGTCATGACAATGGGCTGTTGATATAAAGTGGAGCAAGTTGGTTACTGGATAGATGGTCCTCGGGGACCTTGAAGTCACTCAGGGTGATGCCAGAAGGGAGGAATCGATAAAGGTATCCAAGTTCTCAGGCACTGTGAGAAAATAACAAATCCCTAGAAAGCAGAGGGTGTGGGGAACCTTGAGGGGGTATTTATAGAATTATGGAGATATGTGTCTATTCTCTAACAGATGATACATTTCTAAATTCTGATTTTCACATTTTTTCAGGGAAAACTGAGGCAGCCATCAAAAACTTCAGTCCCTACTACAGTCGCCAGTACTCTGTGGCTTTCTGCAACCATGTACGCAGTGAAGTAGAGCAGCAAAGAGATTTAACATCACAATTTTTGAAGACCAAGGTAACCCATGGACATTTGGTTTCCATATTTCTCCCACTAAGAATGGTTTATAGCTCATGATGTTTCTGAAATAAACAATAATTGGTGTGACAGCTTAAAAAATCTGTTCTCAAATCATGCTCAAAAAACTATTTGCCCGGAAGTTAGAACATATGATTTCTTGTTGATGGTGCAATCCATATAAAAAAGAAAACAAGCATGATTTCAATTTTATCATCTTTTTCCACACTGATGCTTTGATGTCAGGAAATCTGACTTGCTCTAATGAAGTTCAGTACAAAAAAAGTCATAATTTCAATGCCTCATACTTCTGGCATTTTTATTTTGGTCATTGATCAAATGTGATTTTTATCTTCTAAACTGTAGTTTATTCTTTCTCCTTTGCTCCATTATAATAATTATCCACAGTCTAAACAAATATTTATTAATACTATGTGCCAGGCCCTGAGGCTTCCGAGGTGGCACTAGTGGTAAAGAGCCTGCCTGCCAATGCAGGAGACAAGAGACATGGGTTCGGGAAGATGCCCTGGTGGAGGGCATGGCAGCTCACTTCAGTATTTTTGCCTGGAGAATCTCATGGACAGAAGAGCCTGGCAGGCTACAGTCCATAGGGTTGCAAAGAGTCAGACATGACTGAAGCAACTTAGCATGCATGCTTGCTTGCCAGACCCTATCCTAAGTACTGGAGAACAAGACAGATTTTATGCTTTCCTGTTAATATTCAAATAGGAAGAAAGACAATAAATAAATAAATGAATATCAGGTGATATTAGGTAATAAGAAATGCTATCAAGTAAAACAAAGCAGGAGTCATGAATATTTCGGAGAAGCCTTTTGTGGAGATGACATTTGAGCAGAAACTAGAGTGAAATAAAAGAATAGGCTGTGTGAGTATCTGTGGAAAGAGTGCTCCAAGCACATGGAACAAAGTTGCAAAGATTTTGCTGCAGTTAAAAGCACAGCAGGAAGGCTGGTGTCTTGAGAGCCCTGTGAGCAAGGGAGAGAGTTGAAAAAGAAATACAGAGTGACTAATAGAAGCCAGATCATATAGGACCATAGACCACAATAAGGGTTTTTATTTTAAGTGCGATGTGAAGTTATTGGAGGGTATGGAATACAGAGTAACTTATAATTTTAAGTGATCTCTCTGGGTTTTCTCTAGAGAATAGAATACAGGGCGGGACATGAGAGGGAACTGGAAACTGGCAAGAAAGACACTGTAGCAGTCCAAGAGAAGGATGATGGCAAATTGGACTAGGGTGGTGATGGAAGTTGTGAGAAGACTCCAAGTCAGAGCTGACTGAACTTGTGGATGGGTTGGATCTGAGAGAACAGAAGAAGAGAGAAATTAGTGATGACAGCTTTCAGCCTGAGCAAATAAGCAGTTGGACTTGTCTTTTATTCAGGAGAGTCAGAGGTGAATGGGGATCCTAAGCTCACTTTTGTCCATGTTATGTTTAAGATACTTATTTGACATGCACCTGTGGAAATACTGAAATAGTTCAATGCTCTGATTTGGAGCTCAGTGGAGAGGTTGAGGCTAGAGAATAGAAATTTGGGATTTCTTAGCTCCTAACTGGTATTAAAGTCATGGGACATAATCAAGGGAAAGTGTAAACAGAATAGGAGAGGTTCCATGACCAAATTCTGGCCCCTTCAACATTTGGAGATCAGAAAAAGGAGAAGATTCCAGCAAGATGGACTGAAAACAAATAGCCTGTGGAGTAGGGAAAAAAAAATCAGGGAAGTACAATGTGCCTGAGACAAATAAAAGAAGGGATTTCAAGAAAGGACGAATGATAAATGGGTTCAATACTGCTGCAAGTTGATCAACAGATTTAGTGGCATGGGTTTGCAGAGATAACTGATTGTCATCGCCATAAAGCAGTTATGGAAAAAATTTAGGGAGTTTGATAAAAGTGAAAATTCTGGTCCACATCCCCAGAGATTCTTATATAATAAATCTAGGGTGAGCCATATTTTTAACAAGCATATCAGTTGATTTAAGTGGCCCAGTTTTAAGAAGTGCTGTGCGTAACAACTATAAAGTTATGCTTATATATGGTTTCAGTCTCATTTAAAGAGGACAGTGAGGGCCTCTTTTACATGTTAAGGAGTCCAGGTAGGAGAGTATTTCATCATCTGTCTCAATACCTTGAAATTTACCTTAGAAATTCCATCCCTGAGTGGATTTTTAAAAAGATGAGCATATCCATCTTTTCTGTATGCTTCGTGTAAATTTTGCTTAAAAGTGGAGAGACATTTCTAAAGGGATTATAATTTTCTTTCATTAAGATATAGTTGGCTTACAATATTGTGTTAAAGGCACTACAGTTTTTTCTCTTTCTTAATTCATGTTTTAATTGGAGGAAAATTGCTTTACAATGTTGTGTTGGTTTCTGCCTTACAACAATGTGAATCAGCCATAATTACACATATATCCCCTTCATCTTGAACCTCCTCCCTTCCCCTCATCCCACCTCTCTAAGTCATCACAGAGCACCAGGTTGAGCTCCCTGTGTTATACAGCAACTTCTCACCAGCTCTCTGTTTTATGGGGCTTCCCTGGTGGCTCATATGGGAAAGAATCTGCCTGAAATGCAGGCGACCCAGTCGATCCCTGGGTTGGGAAGATGCCCTTACACATGATAGTGAATATATGTTGGTGCTACTTTCTCCATTCGTCTCACTCTCTCCCTCACCCACTGTGTCTGCAAGTCCATTCTCTACATCTGTGTCTCCATTCCTTCCCTGAAAATAGGGTCATCAATTTTTATAGATTCCATGAAAAAATGAATTTGAGTCAGTTCTGGTGAAGTGGATGAACCCAGAGCCTGTTTCACAGAGTGAAGTAAGTCAGAAAGAGAGGCACTATAGTTTATGTAAAGTCAGTGACACACGAAAGACAAGAGGCCCATTCCTATATTTTGAGATAATACATGAGGCAGGATGAGAATTATCCCTTACACAGTTAGCCCAATAGAGACCTGTCTAGGAACCTAACGGGGACTTCCCTAATCACCAGCATAATTAATGCAAAATCCACCATGGCGGATTCATGTTGATGTATGGCAAAACCAATACAATATTGTAAAGTAATTAGCCTCCAATTAAAATAAAAAAATATATATATAATAAAATAAATAAATAAAAATTTTAAAAAACCCTTTAAATTGAAGAAGTAGAATGAAGGTTTGCTGCCTTGCCTGCTTGTTCTTTAACCAGAGAGCAAGCATGATCTCTTTGAGGAGCTTGGAGGTAGGTGAAGTTTTATAGCCTGGGTCCCCAGAGCTTTGCATTTGGGAAAACCCCTGAGCACAAACTATTGAGCAGCCACTGAAGGTTGACAAATAGGGGAACAGCCTGTGAACGCCCCTGTTTTTTCAGGAATTAACCCTGAGGCATATTCAGGATGCTGGGATAGATGTTCACAACTTAGAGCTAACCCCCTGTCTCCCTCTCTTGCACAGAGTGTACGAAGAATTCATTAAGTACCACGCATATGCAAGGCGTAACCTTGCTACTATAATCCCTTCTCCATATGCTTCTGTTCTTGGAGGATAATGGAGGGAATGCAGATCACAAAGTTATCAAGAAGACAAATAGTTGCATTTGGTCAGGAGAAGTAGGAATGGGAAATGTGGAGGGAAGTGGGGGAAACAATTTCCCGAGTATCTCAGCACAAGATAGTTTCCAAAAATATTCCTTGAAATACCGTGAATAGACAGTGGATATATGCCCTCTTTTGTCGTCATGGTTAATTGTATTCATCTTCTTTAAGCCGCTGCTTGAGCCTGGAACTGTTTTGTATGAAGGAGAACTGTTACAGTTTGCTGAAGACATAAAGAAATGGAAAGAGAGATACGTTGTGGTTAAAAATGACTTTGCTGTGGAAAGCTACGAGAACAGAGAGGTAAGACGTTCCTCGTTGCTGCTGGCTCTTGCAGTGCTCTTAAATGTTGTCTGGGTTGACTGGCATGCCCTATTCCTTGAGACTGACTGATTCAATGAGCACTAATGGATTCAGGTATTTATTTCTGTCAACAGATCCTTACTGTGGGTTACAGTAGGTTCTAGGCGTATCGCTGTAGAGCACACAGATGCTTGCAGTCTGGTGGGCGAGACAGACTTTGAGCAAGTAATTACTAGTGAGTGTGAATATGGAAGGTTCTACTGAGTGACAAGTGCAGGAACCTTTCCCTATAATCACCGGGCTTAGAAGTCTGTCCCAGCCACCTCCGACAGCTCTCCCTCTCTGCTCTGTGTCTCTGCGTCTTCCCAGTCTTAAGCCTCCTGTGTCGCTGAAGAATTGTTTATTAAGATTGTGTTTGGATTTGCATGGGTTCCTAAAAATTCAGAACATTTCACACACTTTATTCCATTTATACTTACAGACTTTTTTCATTAGCTTTTCCCTGCTTCTCTCATTCTTTTCCTTGTTTGTAAAATGTGGAGAAAGTGAGGTAACTTATGTAAAGTGCCTAGCACCTGAGAGGACCTCAGATTTTATTGGCTCCCATGTCTTTCCCCATCAAGGGTGGTAATGTGGTATAGATGAAAGAACACCGGGCAGAGAATTGGGAAAACTAAAGTTGAGCTCTGGCCTCCATTAAACTAGAGTGTGAGGCTGAATGATCCCGCTGATTCCTTCTAGATCCCATAGGGTACACATATTCAGAGAGTCAGTCAACAGATTCTCGAGTTCCCTTTGAAATGAATAGTGACTATTTATAGATTAAAGACAGTAACCAATTTAAAACTCTACTTTCTTGACTCTAAGTTCAAAACTGGTCAAGACATGCTCTACAGATACTCTTGAGTAATCACCTCTGATGCTAAACCGTTAGGAAGAGGCTTCAGGCTGACAATATGTTTCCTTCCCATTTCTGATGGAAAACAGAAATAACATAGAATACAGACATATTATGCCACTTCCCAGGCATATTCATACCACTTTCTGGAGTAGTCTAACTCTTTCTAACCTTCATTAAGTAAATAGCTTCTTTGGTTTCTCTATTTTAGGATTTTATTCAACATTTGATTTGCTCTTTGAGGCAAATGATCAACAGTGCAAATAATAATGATAATTACAACAAATCACTTTATATTTCATGTGTCCCACTACATCATCCTCTCAGGGAAGCTTAAGAAGGGGCAGTGTAGCGTAATGGTTAATATTTTGCACTTTGAACCAGTTTCTAGATATATGTGTCCTTGCATAAGTTATTAATCTCCGTGAACCTTAGTTTTCTCATCTGTAAAGTGGTAAGCATGATTCTTTCATCACTATGTTGTTGTGAGGATAAACACATGAACGCACTGAAGCCCTTAGCATATGGCCAAGTGTTAGCAGAGCCCAATGTAGACCAGTTGTTGATATGACAACTAGCTGATGTGGAGGAAACACTCATGAACTCACTCTTGTATTTATTAAGGTTTTCATCACATTTGGCACTAACTGAAGTTTCATTTTGAATCAAAAATTTTTTTTTTCCCTTTTTCATTTTAAGGTTAAAACTTGCTCCCTTAGCTTACAGTTTATGAACTATATTGCTTTATTTGCTTTGCTCATCATTTTCAAGAAAACTTGTTCTGGTTGCTAAGATATGGTCACTGAGTTTGGTAATAACCAATTTTTTTTTTAACTTGGAAAAAATGCCCATGCAGTGTGCCATAGTCCCTCAAAGTTTTAATGATATCCTGTTTATTAATTACAAAAGGATTTTTTTTTTTAATTACACCTAAGATGGAATTCCTGAGCGGTCCAGTGGTTAGGACTCCAGGCTTCCACCGTAGGACTGCAGGAGCCATGGGTTCAATCCCTGTTCAGGAAACTAAGATCCTGTATGTAACACAGTACAGCAAAAAAAAAAAAAAAAAAACACCTTACACCTAAAAGTTATAAATTAACTATCTATAAATTACCAATTCTTTTATCAAGAATCCAGTCTTGGCTGGTAATTGAACAGGGAAAAAAAATGAGCATTCTTATTTTCATTCTCAGTTCCTGATTCCTGGGGCTGGATTTCATCACCTTCTCACCACTGGGTCATTGACAAGTTATTTAACCTCTTTGAGTTTCACTTTTCTCATTGATAAAATGGAGATAATGTCTAATTCACAATGCTGTTTTGAGGGTTAAATAATATAACATATAATGTTTTTAAAAACCTAGATTAGATAACACAGTTCAGATTTGAGGCCAGTCTGAATCAAACTGTTCCTAAACTTTCTCCAAATCACACCGTTTTCAATTCTTGTCTCTTTTGCTGTGGGTCCTGATATGCTTGAGCACTTGATTAGTGGTTATTACAAAAATGAAAACAGCCTTCTTAGACACACAGGAGTTTGTTTTGTTTGGGTTTCTTCAACCACTATCTTATTGATGCAGAATATGTTATTGCTACTCTGATTTTGTAGCCATTATTAACATTATTTTAGGTATTCCCAAGAGAACCACCATGCCAGACTTTAGGTCCCACAGTTTTATGGTTTCAGTTCTCAACTTGGTTGTAGCTTGTTAGTCTCACAAATTTCCCTTGACTTATGCCCTCCCATCAGAGCATATACTTACATTTTATCTTATCTGTATGTCTCCATGAGTATATCTGTTTAACCAACTACTTCACTGCTTTCATGATGCTTTGCAATTCTGTTATGTTTCCCAAACAGTAGAACGTTTTGTCTGCTGACCAGAATTGTTCATATGTCATGATATTATAATTCCATCCTAAACCATTTTGGAGAAGACAATGGCACCCCACGCCAGTACTCTTGCCTGGAAAATCCCATGGATGAAGGAGCCTGGTAGGCTGCAGTCCATCGGGTCACTAGGAGTCGGACACGACTGAGCGACTTCACTTTCACTTTTCACTTTCATGAGTTGGAGAAGGAAATGGCAACGCACTCCAGTATTCTTGCCTGGAGAATCCCAGGGATGGGGGAACCTGTTGGGCTCCCGTCTATGGGGTCGCACAGAGTCGGACATGACTGAAGCAACTTAGCAGCAAACCATTTTACTGAAAAACAGCCTCATGTATGAGGGCAAGTGGTAGCATATTTTATCATTGTTACCTTTTTATGCTTTTGGTAAAAATCCTTAGCAGCCATAATTGCACCTGCATGTCCCACAGTCTCATTAGTCATCAGTCTCCAAGTATTTTGTGCTGTAAATATCTGTATGTGTCATCATTCTTGTGGTTATTAGAATGATTCAGGTGCTAGCATCTGAAATGATAAGTGTAGTGCTGAATTTCTAGAAGTTACTGAGATTACATTTCTCTCCTTTGAGACGTATCTACAGTGAATCTCCCTGAGATTAGGGACTCTGATTTATCATCTTGTGACCATTACACAAAAGTACTGAAGTACCCACAAGTAGCAAGTATGTAAACATTTTTTTCACCTTAGCTCCGGGAGGCACCATGACCCATGTCAGGTCAAGTAAAGCTCTACCCTGACTGAAGCAATTGCTCTAGTCTAGAGCTGGTCCTATGATCTTGCAAAAAAAAAGCAACATTAATCAAAACAGCATGTTATTGCACAAAAACAAACATATGGGTCAATGGAATAGAATAGAGAGCCCAGAAATAAACCCACACACTACGATCAATTAATCTTCAACAAAGGAGGAAAGAAAGTGGAGAAAAGACGGTCTCTTCAACTCTTTGTGACCCCATGGACTGTAGCACACCAGGCTCCTCTATTCTCTACTGTCTCCCAGAGTTGTCTCAAATTCATGTCCACTGAGTTGGTGATGCTATCTAACCATCTCATCCTCTGCCGCCCCCTTCTCATTTTCCCTAAATCGTTCCCATCATCAAGGTCTTTTCCAATGAGCTGGCTCTTAGTATCAGATGGCCAAGGTATTGGAGTTTCAGCTTCAGTATCAGTCCTTCCAGTGAATCAGTTCAGTTCAGTCACTCAGTCGAGTCTGACTCTTTGTGACCCCATGAATTGCAGCACGCCAGGCCTCCCTGTCCATCACCAACTCCTGGAGTTCACTCAAACTCATGTCCATAGAGTCAGTGATGTCATCCAGCCATCTCATCTTCTGTCATCCCCTTCTCCTCCTGCCCCCAATCCCTCCCAGCATCAGGGTCTTTTCAAATGAGTCAACTCTTCACATGAGGTGGCCAAAGTATTGGAGTTTCAGCTTTAGCATAAGTCCTTCCAATGAACACCCAGGACTGATCTCCTTTAGGATGGACTGGTTGGATCTCCTTGCAGTCCAAGGGACTCTCAAGAGTCTTCTCAAACACCACAGTTCAAAAGCATCAATTCATTGGTGCTCAGCTTTCTTCACAGTCCAACTCTCACATCCATACATGACCACTGGAAAAACCATAGCCTTGAATAGACAGACCTTTGTTGGCAAAGTAATGTCTCTGCTTTTTAATATGCTGTCTAGGTTGGTCATAACTTTCCTTCCAAGGAGTAAGCGTCTTTTAATTTCATGGCTGCAGTCACCATCTGCAGTGATTTTGGGGCCCCCCAAAATAAAGTCTGACACTGTTTCCACTGTTTCCCCATCTATTTCCCATGAAGTGATGGGACCAGATGCCATGATCTTAGTTTTCCGAATGTTGAGATTTAAGCCAACTTTTTCACTCTCCTTTTTCACTTTCATCAAGAGGCTTTTTAGTTCCTCTTCACTTTCTGCCATAAGGGTGGTGTCATCTGCATATCTGAGGTTATTGATATTTTTCCCGGCAATCTTGATTCCAGCTTGTGCTTCTTCCAGCCCAGCGTTTCTCATGATGTACTCTGCATAGAAGTTAAATAAGTAGGGTGACAATATACAGCCTTTACGTACTCCTTTTCCTATTTGGAACCAGTCTGTTGTTCCATGTCCAGTTCTAACTGTTGCTTCCTGACCTGCATATAGGTTTCTCAAGAGGCAGGTCAGGTGGTCTGGTATTCCCATCACTTTCAGAGTTTTCCAGTTTATTGTGATCCACACAGTCAAAGGCTTTGGCATAGTCAATAAAGCAGAAATAGATGTTTTCCTGGAACTCTCTTGCTTTTTTGATGACCCAGTGGATGTTGGCAATTTGATCTCTGATTCCTCTACCTTTTCTAAAACTAGCTTGAACATCTGGAAGTTCACGGTTCACATATTGCTAAAGCCTGGCTTGGAGAATTTTGAGCATTACTTTACTAGAATGTGAGATGAGTGCAGTTGTGTGGTAGTTTGAGCATTCTTTGGCATTGCCTTTCTTTGGGATTGGAATGAAAACTGACTTTTTCCAGTCCTGTGGCCACTGCTGAGTTTTCCAAATTTGCTGGCATATTGAGTGCAGCACTTTCACAGCATCATCTTTCAGGATTTGGAATAGCTCAACTGGAATTCTATCACCTCCACTGGCTTTGTTCGTAGTGATGCTTTCTAAGGCCCACTCGACTTCACATTCCAGGATGTCTGGCTCTAGGTGAGTGATCACACCATCGTGATTATATGGGTTGTGAAGATCTTTTTTGTACAGTTATTCTGTGTATTCTTGCCACCTCTTCTTAATATCTTCTGCTTCTGTGAGGTCCATACCATTTCTGTCCTTTATCGAGCCCATCTTTGCATGAAATATTCCCTTGGTATCTCTAATCTTCTTGAAGAGATCTCTAGTCTTTCCCATTCTGTTGTTTTCCTCTATTTCTTTGCATTGATCGCTGAGGAAGGCTTTCTTATCTCTCCTTACTATTCTTTGGAACTCTGCATTCAGATGCTTATATCTTTCCTTTTCTCCTTTGCTTTTCGCTTCTCTTCTTTTCACAGCTATTTGTAAGGCCTCCCCAGACAGCCATTTTGCTTTTTTCCATTTCTTTTCCATAGGGATGGTCTTGATCCCTGTCTCCTGTACAATGTCATGAACCTCCGTCCATAGTTCATCAGGCACTCTGTCAGATCTAGGCCCTTAAATCTATTTCTCACTTCCACTGTATAATCATAAGGGATTTGATTTAGGTCATACCTGAATGGTCTAGTGGTTTTCTCTACTTTCTTCAATTTAAGTCTGAATTTGGCAATAAGGAGTTCATGATCTGAGCTACAGTCAGCTCCAGGGCTTGTTTTTGCTGACTGTATAGAGCTTCTCCATCTTTGGCTGCAAAGAATATAATCAATCTGATTTCGGTGTTGACCATCTGGTGTTGTTCATGTGTAGAGTCTTCTCTTATGTTGTTGGAAGAGGGTGTTTGCTATGACCAGTGTGTTGTCTTGGCAAAACTCCATTAGCCTTTGCTCTGCTTCATTCCGTATTCCAAGGCCAAATTTTCCTGTTCCTCCAGGTGTTTCTTGACTTCCTACTTTTGCATTCCAGTACCCTAGAATGAAAAGGACATCTTTTTTGGGTGTTAGTTCTAAAAGGTCTTATAGGTCTTCATAGAACCGTTCAACTTCAGCTTCTTCAGCGTTACTGGTTGGGGCAAAGGCTTGGATTACTGTGATATTGAATGGTTTGCCTTGGAAACGAACAGAGATCATTCTGTCATTTTTGAGATTGCATCCAAGTACTGCATTTCGGACTCTTTTGTTGACCATGATGGCTACTCCATTTCTTCTAAGGGATTCCTGCCCACAGTAGTAGATATAATGGTCATCTGAGTTAAATTCACCCATTCCAGTCCATCTTAGTTCACTGATTCCTAGAATGTCGACGTTCACTCTTGCCATCTCCTGTTTGACCACTTCCAATTTGCCTTGATTCATGGACCTGACATTCCAGGTTCCTATGCAATATTGCTCTTTACAGCATTGGACCTTGCTTCCATCACCAGTCACATCCACAACTGGGTATTATTTTTGCTTTGGCTCCATCCCTTCATTCTTTCTGGACTTATTTCTCCACTGATCTCCAGTAGCATATTTGGGTACCTACTGACCCGGGGAGTTCCTCTTTCAGTATCGTATCATTTTGCCTTTTCATACTGTTCATGGGATTCTCAAGGCAAGAATACTGAAGTAGTGTATTCAGTGGTTTATTCCAGTGAATATTCAGGGTTAATTTTCTTTAGGATTGACTGTTTTATCTGCTTGCAGTTCAAGGGACTCTCAAAAGTCTTCTCCAGCACCATAATTTGAAAGCATGAATTCTTCAGTGTTCAGCCTTCTTTATGATCCAGTTCTCACATCTGTACTTTACTATTGGAAAAACAATAGCTTTGACTATGCAGACCTTTGTCAGCAAAGTGGTGTCTCTGCTTTTGAATATGCTGTCTAGGTTTGTCGTAACTTTCCTTTGAAGGAGCAAGCGTCTTTGAATTTCATGATTGCAGTCACAGTCTGCAGTGATTTTGGAGCTCAGGAAAATAAAATCAGTCACTGCTTCCACTTCCCCCTCTTTATTAATATTTGCCATGAAATAATGAGACCAGATGCTATGATCTTAGTTTTTTGAAGGTTGAGTTTCAAATCCACTTTTTCACTCTTTTGTTTCACCTTCATTAAAGGCTCTTTAGTCCCTCTTCACTTTATGCCATAGAGTGGCATCATCTGCATATCTGAGGTTACTGATATTTCTCCCGGCAATCTTGATTCCAGCTTGTGCTTCATCTGGCTTGGCATTTCACAGGGTGTACTCTGAATATAAGTTAAATAAGCAGGGTGACAATATACAACCTTCTTGTACTCCTTTCCCAATTTGGAACCAGTCCATTGTTCCATGTCCAGTTTTAAGTGTTGCTTCCTGACCTGCATACAGATTTCTCAGGAAGCAGGTCAGGTGGTCTGGTATTCCCATCTCTTGAAGAATTTTCCACATTTTGCTGTGACCCATACAACCAAAGCATAGTCAATGAAGCAGAAGTAGATATTTTTCTGGAATTTTCTGGCTTTTTCTATTATCCATTGAATGTTAGCAATTTGATCTCTGGTTCCTCTGCCTTTTTAAAACCCACCTTGTAAATCTGGAAGTTCTCAGTTCATTTACTGCTGAAGCTGAACTTGAAGGATTTTGAGCATAACCTTACTAGCTCGTGACATGAGCACAATTGTGCAGTAATTTGAGCATTCTTTGGCATTGCCTTTTTTTGGGGTTGGAATGAAATCTGTCCTTTTCCAGTCCAGTGGCCACTGCTGAGTTTTCCATATTTGCTGACATACTGATTGCAGCACTTTAACAGCATCATCTTTTAGGATTTGAAATAGCTCAGCTGGAATTCCATCACCTCCACTAGCTTTGTTATTAGTAATGCTTCTTAAGGCCCACGTTACTTTACACTCCAGGATGTCTGGCTCTAGATGAGTGACCAGACCATCATGCTTATCCAGGTCATTAAGATTGTTATTGTGTAGTTCTTCTGTGTATTCCTGCCACTGCTTCTTAATATCTTCTGCTTCTGTTAGGTCCTTGCCATTTCTGTCCTTTATCGTGTCCATCCTTGCTTGAAATGCTCCCTTGATATCTCCAGTTTTTTTGACAAGATCTCTAGTCTTTCCCATTCTATTGTTTTCATCTATTTCTTTGCACTGTTCATGTAAGAAGGCCTTCTTATCTCTCCTTGTTATTCTCTGGAACTCTGCATTCAGTTGGGTATGTTTTTCCCTTTTCCCCTTGCCTTTCACTTCTCTTCTCTTCTCAGCTATTTGTAAGGCCTCCTCAGACAACTATTTTGTCTTCTGACATTTCTCTTTCTTTGGAATGGCTTTAGTCACTGCCTCCTGTACAATGTTATGAACCTCTCTTTATATTTCTTCAGGCACTCTGTCTGCCAGATTTAATCCCTTTGTCACCTCCACTGTATGATCGTAAAGGATTTAATTTAGGTCATACCTGAATGGTCAAGTGGTTTTCTCTAGTTTCTTCAATTTAACCCTAAATTTTGCAGCAAGGAGTTTATGACCTAAGCCACAGTTAGCTCCAGGTCTTTCTTTTGCTGACTGTATAGAGCTTCTCCATCTCCAGCTGCAAAGAATATAATCAGTCTGATTTTGGTATTGACCATCTGCTGATGTCCATGTGTAGAGTTGTCTCTTTTGTTGTTGGAAGAGGGTGTTTGCTGTGACCAGTGTGTTCTGTCAACAAAACTGTTAGCCTTTCTGCTTCATTTTGTACTCCAAGGCAACACTTGCCTGTTACTCCAGGTATCTCTTGACTTCCCTTTTTGCATCCCAATCCCCTATGATGAAAAGGAAATCTTTTTTGTTATTGACAAGGTTTGTAGGTCTTCATAGAATCATTTATCTTCTCCAGCATTAGTGGTTGGGCATAGACTTGGATTACTGTGTTGCTGAATGATTTGCCTTGGAAACGAACTGAGATCATTCTGTCATTTTTGAGATTGCACTGAAGTACTGCATTTTGGACTCTTGTTGACTACGATGGCTACTCCATTTCTTCTGAGGGATTCTTGCCCACAGTAGTAGATACACTGGTCATCTGAGTTAAATTCACCCATTCCAGTCCATTTTAGTTCAGTGATTCCTAATATATCAGTGTTCACTTTTGCTATCTCCTGCTTGACCATGTCCAATTTACCTTAATTCATGGACCTAACATTCCAGGTTCCTATGCAATATTGTTCTTTACGGCGTTGGATTTCACTTTCACTCTCAGATGTATCCAACACCGAGTGTCCTTTCTGCTTGGCCCAGCCACTTCATTCTTTCTGGAGTTATTTCTCCACTCTTCTCCAGTAGCATATTGGACACCTTCTGACCTGGGGCTTCATCTTCTGGTGTCATAGTTTTTTGCCTTTTCATACTGTTCATGGGGTTCTCATGGCAAGAATACTGGAGTGGTTTGCCATTCCCTTCTCCAGTGAACCACGTCTTGTTAGAGCTCTCCACTATGACCTGTCCATCTTGGGTGGCCTTGCATAGTATAGCTCTTAGCTTTATTGAGTTATGCAAGCTTCTTTTCCATGACAAGGCTGTGATCCATGAAATCAACTATACTTCAGTTTAAAAAAAAAAAAAGGGAAAAAAATTTTAAGATTTATAAAAAGGAAAAAAAGGGCTGGGATTGGTTGAATCCTGACCTAAAATGCCCAGGGCACAGGCCCAGCTTCAGGTGCAGTTGGACTCATGGCTCCAGTGATATCAGAACTCAGTTTATTCTTTCTTCCATCTGAAATCTTTGCCTTCATTCAGCCTAGCTTCCTTACCAGGCCCAAATCTCCATGGTCAGAAACCTTCAGACTTCTCCACAGTAACAAGATGGCAGCCCAGTGTCCTGTCCTCACCTCCTCTCAGAGCTGAGGCTTTTTGTCAGCCTCACTTGCTAAGTCCTGAAGCTCACTATGATTGGACTGAATCAGATCATGTGATCATTCCTGACCCAATTGCTGCATCCAGGATATAACCAGGGGAAAGTGTAAGAACCTTTCTTGCTGACCCTAACACTCACTCTGATTGGACATGCTGAGGTCATGTGCCCTTCCCTGTCCCAATCACTACACCCAGAACATAGCCAGTGAAAAGTTTAAGAGACTTTCTTTCTTTTTTGGTCCTAGAGCAAGTCCTGATGTTTACTATGACAGAAGCTTCTGGTACAAAATATAATTTTTGTATAAATGGCTCTTACTCAATGATATAGTATGGGATTTCTATCTCTGAGTGTATGGTGTCTGGATTTGTCTATTTCTAATATTCCTGATATTTCCCAAAAATCCAATGAGGAAAAAGTCCACTCATTTTTGCCTTTCCTTTCTTAGGCCTACCAGAAAGGAGCTCCCCCTAAAAGCCGAATTCTTCCAGCTGGTGGCAAGGTGCTAACCTCAGAAGATGAATACAATTTATTATCTGATCGGCATTTCCCAGACCCTATTGGTGAGTTACTGAGCATTCCTTCCCAAGACAAAATTCCTAAACATGTTCTATTTAGTTAGACCAGTGCTTCTCAAGGGTGAGGGTGGGGGGATTTCACTCTCCAGGGACATTTGGCTGTATCTGGAGATATTTTTGGTCATCACAACTTGGGAGGAAGTGCAATAGACATTTAATGAATAGAGGCCAGTAATTCTTGCTAAATATCCTGCAATGCACTGAACTGTCTTTGACATTGAAGAATTATCTGGCATTAAATATCAATAGGCCACAGTTGAGGAACCCTGGGCTAGACACACATTCTCCATAGGCAAATGGAAGATATAATTTCTCTAATTCAGGTAAACCTTGTACCACTTCTGTTACTTTAAATCATATTTGGTAGTACACAAGTCAGTCACTGTGTTCCTAGCATATAGAAAATGGACTGTTTGTCAGATGTCTTGAAGCTTTGGAATATATTGCAAGCTTTACACAGGACAGCAAAAATAAATATGTCGGGCCCCGTCTGTGAAATGTACAATCCCATCTTTCAGTAAAACCTGTCAGAAGACGTTATTTTTCTAATTTTAGGATGGTTTGCAATAAAATATCCTAAGTCAACAAAATATTTGTAGTAGGCATTAGGCATTAGGGTAACTCTTACGTACTGTGTAAAAAAAACCATTGCATTAATTAGCATATCTATAAATAATAGCTGAATACTGCTATAGAAAGAGCGCTGAACTGAGAATTTGAAGACTGGATTTTCATCTGGTTCTGTGATGCTTATCAAGCATTTTCCTTAGCCATTGCTGACCCTCTTTGAATTCTGTTTCTCCCGACTCTAGGGACTTGAAATTGAAAATCTAGAAGGTTATTACCAACTCTAACATACTTTCATTCTCATTCATTTCACTTTTTCCATGCCGAGAGTGTAAGGGATAATATACAGACCAAATAGAGCGTTTCCTAGAGATTCATGAGCTGTGGATAATGTAATAACTCCATCTGGCTTTGTGTAAATCAAAGCACACAATAATTACTTAGTTTCTTGAAGAGAGTCCTGGTTCTTATTAATAGGTGTAATCATTTCACTGGAATTTATGGGGGAAAATGTAAAATAATTTTATCAGTTGTTATTTCAGTGCAGAATGCTTAGTGTGGTGTTTTTTATAACACTATTACAGGATTAGTACATGAACCATAAACCTAGATTAACAAACTCTTACTAAGTCATTCAAGCTAAAACAACACTTTATGTGTACTATATGTATTATTATATTTTCTTTTAATGTCTACTTACATGTTATCTTGGCTCTGGAGCTGCTCCTAGAAATGGGGATACCAACATGTTGACTCTTCAGTTCAGTTCAGTTCAGTCGCTCAGTCGTGTCCGACTCTTTGCGACCCCATGAATCGCAGCACGCCAGGCCTCCCTGTCCGTCACCAACTCCACTCTTTAGAACCTCTTAAAAGAACTTTCCAATGAAATCAGTCAGAGCAGAGAATAGCATTAATTGATTTATTGTTGAGATCAAATCAGAAGGAATGAAAAGGAATAAAAAACAAGGCCTGGATGATTACTGCCGCTTGACCCTGAACTTCAGAATGGGTATTTCAGTGACTCTCTGTTTTATTATTTTTTTTTCTTTTTTTCTTTCTTTATTTTTTTTAACTTTCAGTGACTCTTTAAATTGTATGTTGTGGCCTTCTCAGTTTTAAAAATAGAATATTCTATAGGAGGTCATTTGTGATATCCTGGTAACTCAACTCAGAAAAAATGCAGACTGGAAAAAATGGTGTCTGGAAAATTATTGTAAGAGGTTAAGTAAGTTATAACTAGAGGACAATAGGAGTGAATTTCATGGGGCTTGCTAAAGCTTTGCAACGTAAAGGGTGAATGTTGCTTTGAATTGTTTGTACAATATTGTGACATCTTGGAAAGGGCAAGGGGTATTGTTTCACAAACGGTGATTGCTGTGTGATTCTAATTTTATTGAAAAGAACAGAGGCACCATAAAGACTGGAGGAATTAACTTCACTTGAGAAAAAGCACTAAAGGGTTTATCAATATTGGTCTTCTTACACAGTTGTTGGTGAAAACTTAGTGACGTTGGCAAACCAAACTGCAGTGGAGGCTGGAAATGTAGGCTGTAGTCTATAAAGACACTTGCTAAACTAAAAATCAGGGATGTTATTAGGAAGAGGAGAGGATAGAAATGTGTTACAGCCGGAGGTCTCTGCTACAGTATTCAATCATTTATTCATTTGTTGGCATTCGTATGCTGATTCATTCCTTGGTATTTTGCTTGGGACTGGTGAGCTCAAGATTGTGCTCCCAACATGTTCAGCTTTATTAAGTTCAGAAATGGAACTCCCATGTATGCCCCAGGAAATCTATTCTATATCTAAACCAACCTCAGCTTGCCAGAAGCAGGAGTCTGTTCTGCAGCTTTCCTCATGGTTATGATCCATTTCTTGGTATGCCCAGTGCTTTCAGTTGCCTCTTAGTAGGTCCCTCTCCCCTTGCTTCCCTTGAGATAGTGCCCATTATGTGGGCAGGGAGCCCGGAATTCATTTTTCCTTCTGCTTGTTTTCCACAACTCTAGAAACAAGCTGGGGCTCATTTAAATGAATGCAATATCATAGAAATGGAATGCATGGAGAGGAATAAAGTTTAGACAGGAGATCTGAGTAATTGTATGGCTCAACTTGAATTTCTTGGAATTGATTTTGCAGAAAGGGCTGAAAGTTCTATTGTTTAAGGCTTTAAAAATTTCCTAGGACCACATAACATATTTATTCATTTAACAAACTGTAGTGCAACATCTACTAGCTTTGTATGCTATGAGTTGAACATGCAGAGATATGTACGATGGAGCCTCCACCCTCAAGGAGTTCCAGGGCAGTGGTTCTGCTTCTGGGGAGAATTAATTGGAGGTGGTTGTTGTTTAGTCGCTCAGTCGTGTCCAACTCTAGCCTGCCAGGTTCCTCTGTCCATGGATTCTCCAGGCCAGAATACTGGAGTGGATTGCCATTTCCTTCTCCTGGGGATCTTCCCAACCCAGGGATCAAACCTGCGTCTCCTGCATTGGCAGGTAGATTCTTTACCTCTGAGCCACCAGAGAAGCCCTAATTGGAGGTGGGGGAGGTTTATCTCACTTTATGTCCCTCACTCTGAGTGTGGGAACCAGACACAACCACAGACCATTACATTTTGGGAGGACAAGGTAGGGAGCACCCTACTCTGTCTCTGGTGGCAGAGGGTGGTGCCAACAAAGGCATCCCAGAGGAGGTGGCTTTTGAACTGAGTTTCGAAGGATGAATGAGAGTTTTCTATGCAAAAATATGATAGAGGGAAAGGAGAAAAAAGAAGCATGAACTGCAGAAGCAACTTGCAAAGTCATAGGAAGGATGATGATACCTCCCTCGGGAGAGTAGAGAATGGGGCAGAAATCAGCGCAGAACAGGGCAAATACCAACACTTAAAGAGAGAGATGGAGAGAAGGGGCAGAGGAACCAATAAAAGTGAAAAGGGGCAGTGATGTTTAAAAAGCATGGAGAAGGTCACCCTCCTGGAAGTCAAGGGAAGAGAATGTTTTCAAAGGAAGGGGTAACAGATAATCCCTGATCAGGTTGTAAGGGTGGGTAATAAAGAAGAAGCCATAAGCTGGCAGTCAGGATGACATTAGTGACCCAGGCAGTTTGGTCTGGGAACTGGTGAAGAAGGAACAAGTTTAGGGTGAGAATAAGGGTTGATGGCATCAAAGCTGCAAATGCTGGTTTGGCAGTGATTGGGGGTGGGGGTGGGAAGAGAGTGGAGAGCAGAGAGCAGACCTGGTGAATCGGGAGCTGTAGGGTGAGTGTCCAACAGGTGGACACAGTGGCAGCAGAGGAAAGACTCTACTCTGACTGTAGCTCATTCCAGGTGAGGAAGCTGAGCTCGATTGTGTCTGATGGCCTCAGCCGTCCCTGTGGATCGGAGGTGAGGCCACCTGCTCAAGCGAGGCAGGTGAAGCTGGTGGCGGGATGTGAGGGGAGCCTGGACTCTCCTTTTCCCCGACCCTGTGAAGACATTTCATACCACCATTTCAGCCCATTGGTTACCTCACAGCCTGAAGTAAGCTCTCACAGCCTGAAATAGGAATTTTAAATAAGACATACATATTTTAAGATGTCTTGGTGTTTTCCATGTTTCTTCAGCATCCAATGAGAAGGAGAACATGCAGCCCTTTGTGGTCCTGCCCAAGGAATTCCCAGTGTACCTGTGGCAGCCCTTCCTCAGACACGGCTACTTCTGCTTCCAGGACGCCGCTGACCAGAAGAAGTTCAGCGCTCTCCTGAGTGACTGCATCAGACATCTAAATCATGGTACGGCACGGCTGCCTGCTGGTCCCAGCTGGGCTGCCTTTTCTCGGTTGGCCTGATCAGTCATCTATAGAATGATTTTTTGAAACAGCCATAGATGGTGTTGCCTTGGGGAAGGAGAGGGAAGCTGAGTGAAGTGTGGGTTTTGTACACAAAGAGCGCAGTCAATTTGCTAGCTGCTTAGTCTGGGCAGGGTATGCTGTGTGTGTGCGTGTAGATCCTCAGTCATGTCCGACTCTGTGCAACAGCAGGGACTCTAGCCCACCAGGTTCCTCTGTCCCTGGGATTCTCCAGGCAAGAACACTGCAGTGGGTTGCCATTTCCTCCTCCAGGGGATCTTCCTGACCCAGGAATCGAACCCTTGTTTCTTGTGTCTACTGCATTGGCAGGCAGGTTCTTTACCACTAGCGCCATCTGGGAAGCCCAGGGCAGCAGAGCCTCAGTGGAGCAGGATGTGGAGTAGGTGTCTGAGGGCCCGTGTAGGCAGAGCACCATATTCATGTATACGATTCTGAGTATAATGCCTCCTCCTCCTCCTCTTCCGTCCTGATTGGTTTTTTAATATTTACTTTAATTTTATTTATTTTTGGCTGTGTCTTCGTTACTGCACATGGGCTTTCTCTAGTTGTGGTGAGCAGGCTTCTCACTATGGTGGCTTCTCTTGATGCAGAGCACAGACTCTAGGCACATGGGCTTCAGTAGTTTTGGTGCTTGGACTTAGATACTCTGTGGCATGTGGCATCCTCCCAGACCAGGGATTCAACCAGTGTCCCCTGAATTGCAAGGTGGATCCTTAACCACTGGACCACCAGGGAGGCCCCTGTCCTGACTTTTAAAAAATCTCAATGACGTCAAGAATGAACCAGTTGTCCCTGAGAAAATCCTAGTCCTTATGACATTTCATTTTTCTCACTTTTATTTCTGAATTAGTTACTCAAAACTTCAGGGTACATAAGAATCACCTGGAAAACTTGCTGAACAGATTTTTTGGCTCCACCTACAGATGTTCACTGGGTCTGTGGTGGGGCCCTGATTTTGCATTTCTAACAAACTGCCAAGGGATGCTGATGCTGTTGGTTCACAGACCACACTTGGCGTGGCATTGCTGCAGACCGTGTTGCCTCTATATACTGATTTAACTGTTATGTCTATAATAACAAAGACTGCTCATTCTGGTATGTGGTATTTTTGAAAAGCTGATATGAATACTGGTTTTTCTGGACTCCACGAAGCCTTCTGTTACAGATAATTGAGCTGTTTGTCATTTGGCAGTTGGAAAGGTAACCAGTCAAATGTTATTGTGAGCTTACTCTGTGCCAGCCTCTCTAAAGGTATTAGGGACAGAGTAATGAACCATGCAAATTCCCTCTCTCTGGCATCTACATTCAGACAGGAAGGAGGGACACACACATGCACCAATTCAGAAGACAACTTGCTGGTTGTCAAAGGTATGTGTTACAGAGTAACTAGAAGCTGTTACACAGGGAAGAATGGAGAAGGCTGGTCAGAGGAGGCCCCTCTGGGCAGGTGACATTTGAGTTGAGTCACCTCATTCTTCTATGCCTTTATTTCCTAATAAAGCTAATTGCATTGTACACTTTGGAGAAGGAAATGGCTGCTGCTGCTCCTAAGTTGCTTCAGTCGTGTCTGACTCTGTGCGACCCCATAGATGGCAGCCCACCAGGCTCCCCCATCCATGGGATTCTCCAGGCAAGAACACTGGAGCGGGTTGCCGTTTCCTTCTCCAATGCATGAAAGTGAAAAGTGAAAGTGAAGTCGCTCAGTCATCGTGTCCGACTCTTAGCGACCCCATGGACTGCAGCCTACCAGACTCCTCCGCCCATGGGATTTTCCAGGCAAGAGTACTCACTCCAATATTCTTGCCTGGAGAATCCCATGGACCAAGGAGCCTGGTGGGCTACAGTCCGTGGGATCACAAAGAGTTAGACATGACTGAACAACTGAACACACACACGTATTGTACACTTACTTTAAAGTTCTGAGGTTTCCCTGAGAGTGTCAGTTCCACAGAGCAAAAGTTGCTAGTGATGCTTCTCAACCCGTGCTTGATTTTAGCTGGTGTAGTGATAGGAGGCTAATGGAAAAAGATAATGTCACTCTATTTTGCTATAGCAACTCTGAGTAACATTTGTCATAATACTGGCTCATAACTCATTAGGGACTTTATAGAAATGTTACCCTTATTGATATCTTGCCTTGTGGTTTTGATATTTTAGAGAGCAAAGAATTTCCCAGCACTGCCTGCACCGTCTGACTCATTTTTTCAATTCACCTGCCCCTCAGTGTGCAGGGCCATGGTCTAGTAGGAACATGCCATTGGCACTGAACACAAGAGCCATGAAGTTTCACTCAGCAGAGAATGTTCTCTATCCCGCCAGATGGGGCTGGCTTCATTCTCCCTTCATGTACATAATAGGAATTTCTCTGGGGAGTTTTTGGAAGCATTGTAAGCCTGCAGTTAGAGTCCATTTATGGAAGATATCAGTCGATTCAAAACCCCACTCTGCTCTCCAGTATGTTATCAAAGGCACTGAGATAATGAGGTCTAGTCACGTGGCCCTAGTTCTTCTGTGTCACATTCCTCTGTCCAGAAAGCTCACTGAGGTTTTCTGCAGACTTAGCGTGACTTGGCAGAACTTTCCCGTGGCTCCCGTCAGAACCAGAGACCATCAGAACATTGTAGAGAACTGTTCTTGATGGCCATGGGCCAATGAGCCCATGGATCTCTCCTTTCCTGCCTCTGTTTCTTTGTTTTTGACCACACAATGTACCACTCATCTTTACTGAGTCACTTTTTTGGGGTTTCAATCTCTCCCTGTTATTCATTGCAGAATCTTGAGTAAACCATTAAGAGATTTCACAAACTCCCAGTTAACCATTATTTTTTTCCATAATTACCTGAAGAGTTTAGAAATAGGTGTCAAATGAATGCTGTAGTAGGACCAGAAACCCTGAGGGGGCTGCGGAGAGCCTGCTGACCTCCATCCCCAGGCAACCGGGCTCTGGGCTGTATGCTTGTATTGTTGTTGATGGGCTCTCAGGCCAGCATGTGCCACCGCTGAGAACTAGGTCTGAGATATCCTAGCATCTGATGCTGAGCTGCTATTGATCCATCCATTCACAGGTCCTTAGGGATCTTTTTTTCCCTAGTTTTATTGAGATATAATTGACATATAGCATTGTTATTAGTTTCAGGTGTACAACGTAATGATTTAATATATGATCATTGTAAAATGATCAGCACAAGTTTAGTTAACACCTGTCACCTCAAGAAGTTAGCAGAATTTTTTTCTTATAAGATCTTTTAAGATCTCTTCTCTTAGCCACTGTGTAATATACAATACAGTATTGTTAATGATAGTCACCATGTTGTACAGTACATCCCCTGATTTTATTTTATAGCTGGAAGTTCATACATTTGACCCCCTTCATTCATCCTACCCCCATCTCCTCTGGCAACAACCAATCTGTTCTCTGCTTCTATGAGTTCAGTTTGTTTTTTTACGATTCCACATGTAAGTGAGATCGTACAGTATTTGTTTCTTTCTGTCTGACTTATTTTACTTAGCATAACGCCCTCAAGAGATCTTTCAGGGAAGATCATCTCATTACCTTCGTGGTAAGTTCCACCCAGGATTTCTGTCACTTGACGGAGCGGGGAGGTGTCCCGGGATACCTCCCTCTGTGCTCAAATTCCCACCACACAGCCCAGGCCACTTACCCTGGGAGTTCTGGGTTCAAACTGGGCTAGATACCCATGTCCATTCCTTCTGAATCTGGAACCACTTCTCTTCCTCCTTATGGAGGGGGTTTGTCCCTATTTAACCCTGACAAAGGGCCTGATTACACCCTGCTCTTGGACAATAAGGCTATATTCCAGGGCAAGTAAGGACAAGTAGAGAGCTCTCTGCTCCTCTTTCCTTCAAGAGATGGCGCTTCCTTTGTGTGCCTCAAAGATTATTTGCATTCCTAAGGAGCACAGAGATGTGTGTGTGTGTGTGTGGTTGTTGTTATTTCTTTAAATTTTTATGTATTTAAATAGTTACATATTTCTTTCTTTATTTTGGCTGCATCGGGTCTTAGTTGCAGCACGCCGGCTTCTCTCTAGATGTAGACTGCAGGCTTAGTTGTCCCACAGCATGTGGGATATTAGTTCTCAGTGCAGGGATTGAACCTGCATCCCCTGCATTGAAAAGCAGATTCTTAACATCTGGATCACCAGGGAAGCCTCTGTTGTTTTTATTTTTGACACTCTTTCATTTAGCATGCCCCTCCAACACGCTGGACTAAATATGAAGCCTATTGTGGAAGGGGGTAAGGGGAGGAGAAATTTCCCCTATAGTTCTTTTGGCTGGCAGTTAAAATAACACAAGATAGATTAACAGTAGAAAACCAAATTTATAACCTGTGGATGGGGAATTCGCTTAAGTATGAAGAATTTCAAAGATGGCAAGATATGGTGAGATTAAAGTGCTGCACTCAATATGTCAGCAAATTTGGAAAACTCAGCAGTGGCCACAGGACTGGAAAAGGTCAGTTTTCATTCCAATCCCAAAGAAAGGCAATGCCAAGAATGCTCAAACTACCGCACAGTTGCACTCATCTCACACGCTAGTAAAGTAATGCTCAAAATTCTCCAAGCCAGGCTTCAGCAATACGTGAACCGTGAACTTCCAGATATTCAAGCTGGTGTTAGAAAAGGCAGAAGAATCAGAGATCAAATTGTCAACATCTGCTAGATCATTGAAATAGCAAGAGAGTTCCAGAAGAACATCTGTTTCTGCTTTATTGACTATGCCAAAGCCTTTGACTGTGTGGATCACAATAAACTGTGGAAAACTCTGAAAGAGATGGGAATACCAGACCACCTGACCTGCCTCTTGAGAAACCTATATGCAGGTCAGGAAGCAACAGTTAGAACTAAACATGGAACAACAGACTGGTTCCAAATAGGAAAAGGAGTACGTCAAGGCTGTATATTGTCACCCTGCTTATTTAACTTCTTTACAGAGTACATCATGAGAAATGCTGGGCTGGAAGAAGCACGAGCTGGAATCAAGATTGCCGGGAGAAATATCAATAACCTCAGATATGCAGATGACACCACCCTTATGGCAGAAAGTGACGAACTAAAGAGCCTCTTGATGAAAGTGAAAGAAGAGAATGAAAAAGTTGGCTTAAAGCTCAACATTCAGAAAACTAAAATCATGGCATCCAGTCCCATCACTTGATGGCAAATAGATGGGGAAACAGTGGAAATAGTGGCTGACTTTATTTTTGGGGGCTCCAAAATCACTGCAGATGGTGACTGCAGCCATGAAATTAAAAGACACTTACTTCTTGGAAGGAAAGCTATGACCAACCTAGACAGCCTATTCAAAAGCAGAGACATTACTTTGCCAACAAAGGTCTGTCTAGTCAGGCTATGGTTTTTCCAGTGGTCATGTATGGATATGAGAGTTGGACTATAAAGAAAGCTTAGCACCGAAGAATTGATGCTTTTGAACTGTGGTGTTGGAGAAGACTCTTGAGAGTCCCTTGGACTGCAAGGAGATCCAACCAGTCTATCCTAAAGGAGATCAGTCCCGGGTGTTCATTGGAAGGACTGATGTTGAAGCTGAAACTCCAATACTTTGGCCGCCTGATGTGGAGAGCTGACTCATTTGAAAAGACCCTGATAGTGGGAAAGATTGAGGGCAGGAGGAGAAGGGGATGACAGAAGATGAGATGGTTGGATGGCATCACCGACTCAATGGACATGGGTTTGGGTGGACTCTGGGAGTTGGTGATGAACAGATAGGTCTGGCATGCTGCAGTTCATGGGGTGCAGAGAGTCGGACATGACTGAGCGACTGAGCTGAACTGATACATATTCTGGACTATGGAGAAGGAAGTGGGGGATCTGAGGCTTCAAAGGGAAGTAAGGTAATTCAGGGTTCTACATTCATAGGAAGACAGAAGCATTAGTGTTTGGTGAACACATGTTTGCTGGGCCATCCAAAGACAGTGAGACACATCCATCAACAGAGGAATGGATAAAGAGGATGTGGTACATATATATACAATAGAATATCATGCAGCCATCTAAAAGAATGAAATAATACCATTTGCAGCAACATGGACTAGAGATCGTCATACTGAGTAAGTCAGAGAAGCAGAAACGTGGTATGACATCCCTTATATGCAGAATCTAAAAGGACAGATGGACTTATTTATAAAACAGAAACAAACAGACTCAGAGAGAACGAACTTATGGTTGCCAGGGGCAAGGAAGGGGAGAAGGACAGTTAGAGAGCTTGAGATGGACGTGTACACACACTGCTGTACTCAAAATGGATAGCCACAAAGACCTACTGTACAGCACAAGGAACTGCTCAGTGTTGTGTGGCAGCCTGGATGGGAGGGGAGTTTGGGGGAGACTGGATACGTGGATATGTATGGCTGAGTCTTTTTGCTGTCCACCTAAAACTATCACAACAGTGTTAATCAGCTGTACTCCAATACAAAATAAAAAGTTAAAAACGACCGTGGGACACAGAGAGGACTTTGATTAAAGGCTTTGCTAGGTTCTTCTCTGTCTACCACACCTAATACTTTCCTGTACTTATCTATGGTGATATCTTCTTTCTAGGACAGTCCTCCTACCTTAACTCTTTTAGTCAGCAAAGGGGAAGTTAAGAGGCTCTTCCTGAGTCTTTTGGGGCTTTGATTGTTTTCAGCTCAAAATAATCCTCATACTCGAGTGGCACAATTTGAGGTGCCACTACATAATCCGTCCCATTACATGACACGTGCCTAGAGCAGTTGCTGTCCTCTGTCCTTTTGGAATCTTACTGCAGTGCCTTTTCCCGGGTGGGAGAAGTCTAGGGTTCTAAATGTCCACTGCTACAAAAATGGGTCTTACATAAAGCCAAAATGTTCTAAGACAGTCCTGTTGTCCAAAATCCTATTCACAATTGTAGTTTGCAAAATATGATCCTTGTAATTACAGAGTTGTTATCGTTCAGTCACTTAGTCGTGTCTGACTCTTTGCGATCCCATGGACTGCAGCACACCAGTCTTCCCTGTCCTTCACCATCTTCCAGAGCTTGCTCAAACTCATGTCCATTGAGTTGGTGATGCCATCCAACCATCTCATCCTCTATCATTCCCTTCTCCTTCTGCCTTCTATCTTTCTCAGCATCAGGGTCTTTTCCAGTAACACAGCTCTTCGCATCAAGTAGGCCAAAGTATTGGAGCTTTAGCTTCAGCATCAGTCCTTCCGATGAATATTCAGGGTTGATTTCCTTTAGGATTGACTGGTTTGATCTCCTTGCTGTCCAAGGAACTCTCAAGAGTCTTCTCCAACACCATTGCAAAATATGGTGCTTGTAGTTACAGAGATGTAGTTAAAACTATTTGCATATATAAAGGGCTGTACACATGCAATGTGAAATAATGATGTGAGTCTGTCCTTCCAGCTCAGGAAAATCATTCCTTGGCATAAGAATTTTCAGGAAGGGGGAAAAGTGTTCCTGGCAGGAGGAATAGGATTTGTTGGGACTGGAAGAGAGTCAAAGCATAGACTATTAGAGGAACTAAAAGAATTTCATGTGGCTGATGCTCAGAGAGGAGAGAGATGCCAAGTGAGAATGGAGAGATGGAGTCAGACTATAAAGGGCTGTGTGAAGCATATTAAGGGATTTGCACTTTATTCGAGCACCAATTGGAAACCATTGAAGGGTTCCAAGCACAGAAGCAGGTCAGTCATATTTTCATGCTAGAAAGGTCACACACACTGGCTGCTGTGTGGGCAGCAGATGGAGGGTAGCCACTGGGATGCCAGGAGGCCACTTAGGCAGCTTTGGTAGGCAATAGATAGTGGTAGCTTGCACCAATGAGGTGACGGTGGAGGTGGCAAGAGGTGGCTGAATAAGAGAGATATCCAGAAGTAGAATCAACAGAACTTAAGGATAGATCATGTGCAGAGTGAGGCGATGAGAGAACCCAAGGAAGAGCTCCAGGTTTCTGCCTTTCTCTGAGATGGGCACCTTGTATGAAAGAGGAGCAGGCTTTAGTGACTTTCCTGGTCAGCCAATGGCTAAGACTCCACGCTCCCAGTGCAGGGGGTCTGGGTTCAATGCCTGGTTAGGCGATCAGATCCCACATGCCCCGATTGAAAGATCCCAAATCTTGCAACTAAGATCAAAGATCCTGTGTGCTGCAGCTAAGACATGGCACAGCCAAATTAATTAATTAAAAAAAAAAAAAAAGAGGAGCAGTTTCCAGGGAGTTTGTGTTCAGTGTTGCAGGTGTTGAGCTGGGGAAGTCTAGGGACATCCAGGTGAGAGAGTCTTGTAGACGGATGCCCAGACAAAGCTGGAGAGCAGGAGCTCGGTCCCAAGTGCAGACACAGGTGGGAAGTCAGCAGCCTGCATGTGGTCATCAAAGCCACGACTAACCTTGGAGAGAGGAGGTAACTTTTAAGTTCCTAGAAGACAAAGGAGAAGCCATTGGCTGAAGGCCTGGCATCTGGTACAGGCTCTGCAAATATATCCACCCTCCATCCTCAGGTATAGTTGCAAATATGCCCATGGAGGGGCAAAGTATGGGGAGTGTGTTGAGGTAGCCTACAGATGTTTGCACCCCAAATCTCTAAACATTAATGCAAAATAGATGGGTGATCTTGTGTTAAATACTAACTTCACTCACTACATGGATCTGTGATTTTACCGTTGAACATTTAAGCAACATGTTCATTAGGAATACCGAGTCATATGAAATTCAGTAACTCATTTAGGCTCTCTGACTCACCCACTCAATTGCCAATGTCTCTTCTGTAGTTTATTTCAAGTTCACTGCCACCAACCTGCTTTGGACTCATAAAAAAACATTCTAAGAGGCTTTCAGTTGATTTTACTTTCCCAATTACCTCCATCTCCTTTCATGTGTAATGGTCAGATAAATCATATTTAAACACAATTATTTTTATTAAAAGCCTTCAGCAGCACTGCCATTTGAAAAAATGAAACACTTCATTCCAAAGAGACTGGTTGTGTGTGCCTGATTTCCTCCTCTTCTCAAGTACAAGCTTCCTCTCCCCAACCTTGCTGCCCTACCCCGCCCACCTGCTTTTAATGGAAGCTTTACCTAGACATTTTGGACCTTCTCATACACCTGAAATATTCACTCCTCACCTCTTCACATTCTCTCTTGCTCCTTTAAGAACAAGCTTCAGACCGACCCCTGCCATGAAGGCCCCGAGAATAACTTCACTTGTGTCTATTGTCTGTTCCAGTGGTTGGATGCTTACAGCATTCATTTTCATGTCTGGGTGTCCTAGTCTCTAACTCTATTGTAAATTCCTAAAGGTAAATCTTGTATCATCCTGTGCCCCTCTGTGTGCATGCATGCTAAGTTGCTTCAGTTGTGTCTGACTCTCTGCAACGCTATGGACTGTAGCCTGCCAGGCTCCTCTGTCCATGGAATTCTGCAGGCAAGAATACTGGAATGGGTTGCCATGCCCTCCTCCAGGGGATCTTCCCAACCCAGGGATCGAACCCATGTCTCTTTTGTCTCCTGCATTGGTAGGTGGGTTCTTTACCACTAGCTCCACCTGGGAAGCCCTTGTGTCCTGCAGTGCTCAGGTAAATATCTTGTATTTCTTAAAATGGTTCAGAGACACTAATGAATTAATAATAAAAGTAAATCTGATTTCAGAACTTGTGTGATTTTAGAGATGACAATTATAAATGTGGTTTGGCCTAATTCATGAATACACTGGCATGAGTAAGTGAAAGAATTGTCAGTATAAAACATAACAGATTTGAGTAATAAAGGAGTCACATTAGGGAATCATCAGCAGAAGAAGGTGATTCTGGAACCAAGGTGCAATGCTGGCAAAGTTTTGTTCAACAGTCCTCTGCTGGCTTGAAGGACAGCCAGGACGGCCACTAAACAAACACCAGTTGCTGTCATCATAAAGAGGGCACAGTAGAATATCTGGGAAGCTTAAGGGCCCCTGCATTGGAAAAGATAGTATTAATATATACAAAGATACGTCTTTCTTAATGAAGAGAACACAATTATGTAAAGACACTTCGCAGACTTCTGCTTTAACTCAGACTAGTTCAATCACCTATTACATTTATGTCATCCAAGGGTGCGTGTAATGGAGTGAGTTAGGCTGAATGTGGAGCTGTAATAGTGATCAAACTTTGGAATCAGTTGCTGTCAGGCCTGTTTGCCTTGAGCTCTTATCCCAGAAATCCCATGTCAAATCAAACGCCTGTGTTAGATTGGATTTTGACACTTGCACATTTTAAGTGTTCAATTAATGCTGCTGAATTAAACTGAATTTTAAAACAGAAAAGAGTCATATAATTCAAATTAGCTACAGCAAATCCTTTTTGGTGTGTTTATTTGAACACCCATTACCACTTATGAAACAAGTTTATTACTTGAGGGACTAAGTGGCTGATATGGGCATCAATCAATTTCAACTGAAAATATACAGTGAATTTTCTTTGTAATGTTTGAAAACACATTTCTGGATTTATGTCACATGCTTATTTTTATATACACACATATCTATGAAGTAGAGAATTCTAACTGTGCTTGGGGATCCTAGGTGGCTCAGTGGTAAAGAATCTGCCTGCCAATGCAAGAGATGCTGGAGACGAGGGTTCCACCCCTGGGTCAGAAAGATCTAGAGAAGGAAATGGCAGCTCACTTCAGTGTTCTTGTCTGGGAAATCCCACAGACAGAGGAGCTGGCACGCTATAGTCCATAGGGTTGTAAAGAGCTGGGCATGACTGAGTGACTGAGAACGCATACACACAACGGTGCTTGGACTCTTTTGGACACTTTACTACAAATGAATGATGTTTGACTGGACATAAATAAAAGTACATTTTTTATAAACATCTCTTTGAATGCTTTTACTTATAAAAAGAATTTCATTGTCCACATTTGTTTCAATGCATTAAAACCTCTATGTGTTGTAAGTAAAAATGTTTGCTAATTACTGTAGACATCAATTTCCAATTTTCATAGACTGTCCCCAGCAAAAATTTTTAAAGGATTCTCTCTGCTTGGAGACTAGTCTCTCCTTGAGTTAGTGTGTGCTCTTTGCCTCGCACAGGTAATACTCAACATATTCTAAATATGTGACATTCATATGTGAATGTCATTTTTTCTTAAGAAGTTATCGTTTTCCCCTTTCTGACCCATGTTTCAGAGAAGGCAATGGCACCCCACTCCAGTATACCGGGGTCTAGCCCCGGTTGGATCCAGGGATTCCCTCGGGAGGATGGTGTCGGTGACTGAGAGAAATAGAGAAAGAGATAAGGAAAGAATTTTGCAGTTAAGAAAATAGAGGAGAGAAAAGAGGCTGATATTCCTTGGTTTACGCAGAAAGCCAATAAAGCCCCAGCACGAGACTTGCTCTGTTCACATAGGCCACAGGCACCCTCTCGAATCACAGAAGGTGCCCTACCCTGGGCACCTTCTCGAGTGTGTCTTAGAAGCCCAGGCAGGAAAATGAACGCAGAGAGCCCCTGTGCTCCAGGGAATCAGCCTGAAAAGGAAAAGGAAAGAGATCGGTGAGCAAGGCCCGCAACTTTATTTTCCAAAGTAGTTTTTATACCTTAAGTTGTGCATAGAGGATGATAGGGGGAGGGTGGTAGAGTCATGCAAGGTTAGCAGTCCTTGATCTTTATAGAAACCAGGCTTTCTTTCTGTAAACTTATCATATGCAAAAGCTTTAGGTGAATTTACATCATCTTCTGGCCAGGAGGCCTGTTAACATTTTATGACCCTTTCTTCAGAAAAACTTATTTTTCTCTAAAGGTGATTATTCTAGTCAGGCACCACCCTCCAAAAGCATTAGATAAAGTTGCATTCCTATAGGGCAAAAGTGTGGTGGGCTATAACAAGAAAAGAATTAACTCAAGGGTCCAAGGTTACAAACATTAAAGCTATTACTTACATTTTTATACACCAACTATATAAATCAATACACTCCCAGGGACACAGTAGGTAAGGGATATGGAAACTTGGCAGCAAGCATTAGCTCAACAAAGAAATCCTCTACTAGTTCTATTCTAACAATTTTAACTCTGAGAAGCTCTGCATTATTAGAATATCTTAAGCTTCCCATGCCTCTCGTGGTTGGGAGGCTGTGAATCTGAACAAACCTGTCAGGCAAGCTAGAAAGTCATCAGAGGGGTTTGGATTGAAACACTCCTATTATGCCCAGGAGACTTATTAACTAGAGCTCTAAGTTAATTTTCTTCAGAGAAAGTTGGTCGGGGATAGCCCCCCGCTAATGTCAGGGGAGTTGGTAAAAGTCATAAAATAGTAAGACAGATTCTGGTTTTGGGGTAGACACTCAGGCAGATCGGGGGGGCGGGGGGGCGCCCTTGAGCTCTGACTCACCTTGCCCATCAGAGCTCTCCCGCATGACCTTGTCGTGGGTGGGGACTCCTGTGCTGGCTCCCGGCACCAGTACTCTTTCCTGGAAAGTCCCAGGGACAGAGGAGCCTGGTAGGCTGCAGTCCATGGGGTCGCTAAGAGTCGGACACGACTGAGCGACTTCACTTTCACTTTTCACTTTCATGCATTGGAGAAGGAAATGGCAACCCACTCCAGTGTTCTTGCCTGGAGAATCCCAGGGATGGGGGAGCCTGGTGGGCTGCCGTCTATGGGGTCGCACAGAGTCCGACATGACTGAAGCGACTTAGCAGCAGCAGCAGCAGACCCTTGTTTACTATTCATAAAACTCTAAATTTGGAAAGGATCTTAGTGATCACCTGTTGCATCCCTTCAAACATTACTTTAAAAAAAAGTTATTTATTGATGTATGGCTGCTCTGGGTCTTCATTGCCGCATGTGGGGCTTTCTATAGTTGTGGCAAGCACGAGCTACTCTTCTTTGTGATGCACAGGTTTCTCATTGCGGTGGCTTCTCTTCTTGCAGAGCACAGGCTCAAGGCGCAAGGCTTCAGTAGTTGCAGCTTGTGGGCTTAGTTGCTCTGCGCCATGTGGAATCTCCCCGGGCCAGGGATTGAACATGTGTCTCCTGCATTGGCAGGCAGAATCTTCACCACTGGACCACCAGAGAAGTCTTTTCAACATTACTTTTTAAAAGAATTTTCATCTTTCAGTCATTGAAAGCACATTGCTATTGAATCAAGTTACTCTTGTGATACGTTTGCATGGATCAAAGTGAAGCAAACCTGTAGCCATTCACCAGAAGTCATCTGAGACCGGGGATATGTCTGGTTTCTTGATAAGTAGCACTATCTGATACCTTGGTATTTTGTCCACCAGCTAAACATGACTGTATTTTTTAGTTTAGTTATGCTTGGGAAATGAAATACTTGTTAATGTAGCTATTTACTGGTTAAATTTTGTATACTATAAAATGCAAACCATATATGGTTTTATACAGTCTAAATAAAAATTCTGATTTGTAAAGGCTTGTGAGGACACAGGTTGGAATAGTTTAAATGTAATAAATCTAAAATAAGCCAGACAGAGAAGTACAAATACTGCATAGTATCACTTATATGTGAAATCTAAAAAAACGTCAAAGGATAGAAACAGAGGAGAAAAGTGGTTGCCAGGGTTGGGGGTACGGGAAATAGGAGATGTTGGTGATAGGGTACAAAGTTTCAGTTATAAGATCAAAAGGGTCTGAGGATCTAATGAAAACACGGTGACTGTAGTGATAACACTGTGCTGTATAACTGCTGTTGCTGCTACTGCTGCTAAGTCACTTCAGTCGTGTCCGACTCTGTGCGACCCCACAGATGGCACCCCACCAGGCTCCCCGTCCCTGGGATTGTGCTGTATAACGAAATTTGCTAAAAGAGTAAAACTTAAATGTTCTCACTGCCCACCTCCCCCAAGGATAAATACATCAGGTGATGAATGTGTTAATTAACAAGATGGGTGTAATCCTTTCACAATGTCTATGTACATTAAATCACCATGATGTACATTTTCAATGTCTCATAATTTTATGTCAACTATATGTCAATAAAACTGAAATACTAGGTCTCAACATGTTTTATTCATATTATGTATACTTAAAGATTTAGTTAAATTACTTGAACCTCTCAAAGAGTTGGAGCCAACTAACTTGTAGTGTCCAGCTCTTTGCAACCCCATGAACTGTAGCCTGCCAGGCTCCTCTGTCCACAGAATTCTCCAGGCAGTAATACTGGAGTGGGTAACCATTTCCTTCTCCAGGGGATCTTCCTAACCTAGGAATCAAACCCAGATCTCCTGCATTGCAGGCAGATTCTTTACCGTCTAAGCTGCTTGGAATTAGTCCAGATTTAAGAGTTGGACCTGAAAAAGCAGGTTTCCATCAGAGACCAGAATAAACAGAACTTCTCCTCTCAGCCATTGAGCATTTATCACCACCAGTATATATATATAGTCTTTGGTTCATTTGCTGTCTGAAGCTATGTTGCCATTGAACTACCGTTGAATATTTTTTTTGGCCTGTGAAACACACACTATAGTTTCAGTGAAACCACAGATTCTTGCCTACCTTCCTCCTTCACTTCCAATGAACCAAGTAGTTATTTTGGTATGAAAGTCTAAAAATAGTGCTATTATGATAGTTAAAGGTGACGAGTTAGAAGAATAATCAAAAAGATTAAGCAATCAGAGAGGTAAAGTTAATTCAAGCAAAAATTTTTTGTCTGTGCTATTTGGATTGGATAAATTCCAAAATCACAGGACAGTTTTTGATGTTATTATGACTGAAAGCTTAAATAGCCTTCCAGTTTTTTAACTTATAGATGGAGTGTGGTTAAGATTGAAACAGACTTCTTAAAATGACAGAGCAAATGGTATGGTTGTTTTAATATGTGGCTAGGGCTTCCCGGGTGGCTCAGCTGATAACGAATCAGCTTGCAATGTTGAGAGACCTGGGTCTGATCCCTGAGTTGGGAAGATCCCATGGAGAAGGGAACGGGCTACCCACTCCAGTATTCTGGCCTGGAGAATTCCATGGACTATGCAGTCTATAGGGTTGCAAAGAGTCGGACACAACTGAGTGACTTTCACTTTCAGTAAATAATCAATATTACCAAACAACTCTGTCTGGCATATGTTCCAAATTTCTTGTATTATTTTTTTATGGCTTCACAGGCTCTTCGTTGCTGTGCTCGGGCTTTCTGTAGTTACAGTGAGTGGGGACTATTCTCTAGACGTGGTGCGTGGGCGTCTCATTGTGGTGGTTTCTCTTGTTGCTGTTTGTGGGCTCGAAAGCATGGGCTCAGTAGTTGTGGCACAGGGGCAGTTAGGCCCCGTAGAATCTTCCTGGACCAGGGATCAAACTGGTCCCCTGCATTGGCAGGCAGATTCTTAACCACTGGACCTCCAGAGAAGTCCCAAGATAACTTTGAAAAATCAACATTCAGGAGAGCCTGGAGAAAATCCTCACCTATTGTTACAGAGTGGTGAGCTGCAGTTGTCCTTCCCACCCTGTAAACAAACTTAGAGCCTATAAAGTGGAAGAGAACCATACTAGGAGCTATT